>NC_140066.1:25999376-27199376 GCF_963513975.1 Fringilla coelebs | reverse complement strand
CCCCCATTAAATAAAACATGTGTCTTGTCCATTAACCCTGACCATTATTTCCCTGTATATTATGTTAATGTAGCTCATTTTGTAATTTGTTAACTAGATCAGGTCACGTCAGCAATTGTTGATGCACTGATTGGTGGAAATGTCCATCAGTTACCTGAGTCACAACTCAAGCTAAACTCTACAAGCAGTAGTTTAGAATCCATACATAGAAAAAGGTTCTCCCTGTAATGGGAGATGGTGATTTTTATGAATACAAAGTGTGTTAATTTCAGTTTTGTATGTTTAACTTTTATTAAATAAAGTGTTTAAAATCTGCTGGATATATTTGTTGAAGTGGAATTTTTCATGGAGGGAAGATAATAGTAAATCATCAGGACAGGGGTGAGTACAGCAGAATCTGCTGGACAGAATGCAATACTCAAAAGTGGCGCTGAAGTAGAACACTGACTGCAAGATAAAGTAGGTGTTGCTTAATTCCTTATCTTCATTGGTAGCAGGGGGGTTAAATTTTCTTTTGCATAGAAAACATCTCAGGAGTAGAACAGTCTGCTTTTTAGAAAGGGAGTTTGTACTGCAGCCTGCAGCTACAACCACACGTCCCAGCAGTGACATTAATGAGGTGACAGTTGTGCCACACTGACAAGCTCAGTGCTGAGGAAGGTCACCTGTTGTCTTTCACAGGTGGCTGTGATACAGTGTCCCTTTCACTTATCCAAAAGGAGCATGTTGAAGTCAGAACTGACACATGCTAAAGCAGGCAGAACTGGAGTTTTCAGGAAGCCTACTCTGAACTCCACCTGTTCTTTTAACAGAAAATAGTCTTTGGAAAAAAAGGCTCAATCAATATCTGACATGAGCTACATCTGCTTATCTTTAATGTAATAAATACAATCAATAGAGCATCCCAGGGCTATTTATTTGTTCACTAGCTCTGTAGAGCAATAGACTGAGTCATCAGAACACAATGGGTGGTGTGAGCCTCCCCTGCAAGGGGCAGTCCAGCCCAAGTTGTTTTAGCTGAACCTTTCAAAAAATTTAGCAAAACTTACCCTTTCCACTGAGTAATTTACTGTCACCTCTTGTAATGGGGTTGCCTCATAAACTTGGGTGCAACTCTTCTGTTGGGTACTGCAAAGAAGTGCTGAAATAAAGTTTTGATTGTCTTTTTCCTGAAACACCTTACCTGGAGTAAGTGAAACAACGAGACCACTGTGCCTGGGGTGGTCCAATCTATGAAGAGAATACATCTTGAGAACAACTTGTAAAAAAAAAAAGCTGCCCCACCAAAACTGCTGTGTTGGCCACACAGCCATTCCTTATAGCACATCAAGTTGTTTTTATGCTCTTGCCACATCTGCAGGATGGGCCAGTTCATTGTAGTGTGGCTTTGGAACACAGCCGTAGTAAAGTGGCTTGAGAAATTCATGTTATAAAAACAAATCTTGCGTGAAGCAATGCTGGTAATTGCCTAAACACAAGAGTTTCTTACATTACAAATTCTGAGTTGACCTGAAATGTGGCTGAGGGTGTTTTGGTTGGTTGGGTTTTTTTACAATTTATTTTCCAGTTTTAATAACTGGTCTAGACAGCAAGAAGCCTGGGAACTCATGCTCTGCATTGGGCCTTTGCACACAAATTACCTACCCCAGTGCCAGCAAATCCTGCTATAGCCAGAGACTACTTAAAAACACTGAAATGACAGGGAAAGTTACTGCAAAAGTAAAGAGTTCAAACCCCCCAAGCTATAGAGATGGAAGAGATATTTGTCAGAGAATAGAGATTTGTGCCCATCAGATAAAAGTACTGTGCAAAATGACAAGTATGGGCTGCATGTTTCCTCTTCAACCATTTCCTATAAGGCCTTACTTTTATCTAGTAGAGCCTCAGTCCTGTGCAAATTGAAACCCATTGTGGAAATCAAACCAGTATAAACCTGACTCAGATCTAGGATTGCCCCAGCCAGTTTAAGTATTTAGAAGTCTCAACAGTAGCAAATTAAAATTCTCACAGTCATGGCAATCCATTTCTCTTTTGCCTTCCCTAAAGCCAGTGAGTGCTGTGTCACTTATTTATGTAGCTGCTGGTCTCACAGGTTTGTAAATACAAAAATTGCAGTCCTGCTAAATATCTCTACTATTGAATTGCAGTCCTTTACCTGAGAGGACTGCAATTCAATAGTAGAGATATTTAGAAGACAAAACCTACAGCAAACTTCTCTGCTTCTCCTTGAGGTTCTGCTCACCTGCAGCAGCTGTGGCAGGGTCTTGGGAAACAACCACTCTTTTTCCAACAGTTATATTTGAAGAGTGAGGTTGCTGAAAACATTCCTGGGCCAGGCCCAAAAGAAGGATTGCTGCCTGGCAGCTGGTGCTGCTCTCTGCATTGTAATTTGTCCAGTCTTCATCTGGGCTCTAAAAAATTTCACTTAGATGGTAAAATAAGGAGGGACATTTGCAGGATGATGGTGCCACCTACCCAAGCCAGCTCTGGTCTTGAGCTGAAAGCTCTGCTACATAGAAGCACTTGCATTGCTTCCTTCTGCAAAGCAATTCCCTTTCTACATTGAACTCACCTCAAAGCGACTCCTTGGTCTGTACAGTGCAAAGCCTTCCCACAATGGGTGCTGACTGAGAAAGTCTCACCTAGACTGAAAGGTGCTGTTACTTCCCAAAGAGACATTATCCATGAGGAATATGAGTGAGCTGCATTTTACACCTTACCTGTCTGACTGATCTGCTGAAACTGGGATTTCCTGGGGTGATGGATACTATTTTGTACAGTTATCCAGCACTCTGGGACAGGAAAGAGCTTTTGTATTTCCCCATCAAGCCTTCCAGGAGGGGATCCAAAACAATTAATTGAGACATATTTTTGAAAGGGGATTAAATGGAAAGAATTTCCTAACCTTAGCTGAATGGAGCATTGGCAAGAGCACTGGTAACCCAAGTCATGGCCTAGGCCTGTGTACATTTTAACTAGAAACCACAATATTAAAACCACCATAAAATACTTTAAATTCCTTCATGGCTTATTCTGCTTTGCTGCAACATCCCTCAAAATCAAAATTAATCCTTGCTGAAGCTGTATCCTTGCTGTATTAAAATAAAGCTTCATCACATGTCTGCAGCACAGAAGTCTGCAAGCCAAGATGCTGGATGACTCGCTAAAGGCCAAACTACCCAGCTCACCCCACCACTTGCTCCAGGCTTCACTGAGGTACTACAAACCAAGGGGCTGATTTTTTCCAGTGTGATAAAAATAAATTGCTACCCACAGCTTTTACAGCATGGCTAATGTTGAAGATCTTTTCCCAAATAAATTACATTTCACACCTTTGACCATCATCAGCCAGGCCAGCAGCACCATGTGATTCAACTGTTCAGCTCTGTACAAGCCCACACCTCGAAGGACACATCCACCCTTCTCAGAGGCTGCTCAGCAATCCCTGATCCTTGACACTTTTGAAAGGATCTCAACACATGCATGCTGTGAGACAACTCCACAAACAGAACCCCTCCATAAAAGGTATTTAGTGCCACAGCCACAACACCAGTACTCACAGACTCCTTGTTCCTGCCTCTGCCTAACAACTACAGGGATCAGCCCTCTTTGCAGGAGGAAATGAGCAGAGAAGCAGAGGCCAGCACTGGTGTATTATTCCCAGTTAAACAACCTGCCGTTCAGTAAAAGGAGAACTTTGTCTGTGTAGACACCACTCTCCTGTATTCATCCTCCCAAATGTCACTCAGATGTGTTGGCACATTTCAAGAAGAGGTGACAGCACATCAGTGTTCTCTGGGTATTCTGTGCAAACTGGGGAACAGAGGAAGGACACACTCCTCTTCCCCGAGGGTCCCACAGGACAATTCAAAGATCACATTGCTGATGCAGAGGAATTTCAGTCACTATCAAGTCACAGAATTTCACACTCACTGGACAATGTGTTTGTGGGAGAAAGCTCCAGGAAAAAAAATAAGACTTTTTTCTACTTTTATACAGCTTTTCATTGTTATCACCTCCCTACCCTCAGAATGAAGTCCTGCTTTTTACCATTCTCTTCCAGGAAGTGACCTTGATTTCTCTCTCCAATGATGCATGTTTGGGGTCAGAAAAATGCCACAAGAAAAGCTTATGATCCTGGGTGAGGAGGAAAGAGAATGTCTATCTCCAGTTAGGGCACCCAATGGATCCCACTTCCACTGAAGCCAAACACTTCACTCATTCCAACAGGGCAACACAACAAACAGGGAACAGCGAGTACAAGAGAACAAAGCAGAAAAGCAGGACGCCGGAGCTCACAAACAGATGGCAGCACACAAGCAAACAGACAAAAGGAAAACATAATCACCAAGCCCAGAAAATGATAAGTCTGTCTAGTTAACCCCCTTTCTATTGACCTACAGATTTCTTGAGACAGACAGATGTGAGACCACCTTCGTCACTGACATGCTGCTAATGGAACGGACGTTAAAATGACCTTCAAGTGACAACTCGCCACAGGATAACCGTGACAAATGCAGCCAGATAGTCATCTCCACCTTGTCTGCAGACACGAGATGACATTCCATAATACACTTGTGTCAAAAGAAGGAAAATGCTGGATGGTCTTTTTAATGGGTTTGTCTGTAGCAAAGAGACCCACTGGGGATCTAATTTACAGAGGGAGGACTTGACAGAATGAGCTTATGAGGGAGCTGTGCGTGCGTGTGCATGTCTGCCTACTGCACGGGAAGGCTGCCTCAGGAAAGTGCATCCAATTCTGCTTTTACAGGAAAAGTCACCATATTCTTGTAAAATTAGAGCAACTTCTCTAAAAATTGGTTATCTTGAACACTGCAATGCAAGAGACCAGAACAGTGAAGGGAGATTTGAGGAGGATGGCAGCCGTGTGACGTGAGAAAATGCAGACTCCACAAAGCAGAAATAAAGCAGGGCAGGACAACTTTGAAAGGCCAGAGAAATGTTTCATCACATAAGAAATTATCAAAACTCTAGCCAAAATCTGCTAGGATGTGCTACAAAGAACCCACCAGCACCAGAGCAACCAACCCCAGGTCTTTGGAATTATTAGAAAGGTTTCTAGTTTTGTTTTCTTCTTCGACCTCCCCCTGGCTGGACCACTGCTGCTGGCTGAGCAGTCAGGCAGGTGGCTGGTGATGGAAGTTCATCTCCTGTGATATTTTCCCCATTTACTTGCACTTGAGATCAGGACTCCTTTGAGACCACAACATTAGAAAAGGTAGGAGATAGCAAACTGCCCCAGAGCATTACAAACAAACATTTCAAATGCATTTATTCCAACCATAGACATGTCACTGTTTTATACCAACTAGGAGAGCAGGGCCATTCTCCATCCTTTGAACTTCAGTGCTTCTCAGCTGTTGTATTGCTTTCCCAAATGGGCATTTAACACAAACAGGAATAACAGGAAAGAGGAGGTGCTGTGACAGCTACAGAAAAGGGCTCATAAATAAATAAATCCAACTGGTATGCAACTGCTCAGCACCAGCACTGCCAGTTGTCAACACTTCCAAGGAGAATAATAACGAATAAATAAGTAAGACCTTGCTAGAGCTGAAGTTTCCTACCTTTCACCACTCTACAGACTGTTTCAAGCCTTGTGTCACCCAGAGATCATACATATAGACTCCAAATGTAAATTCAAGCAGCATTTCTTCTTTCAAAGCCCTTGGGCTCCATTTGTAACCTAGAGCTTAATTCACTCTGTGGCAGACTCCTGCTCCTGCCAGGTAACCTCCCAGAAAGAAGAACAGATGGACTGAGACACTGGATTACATGCACACAAGTGAAAACACATTTAACAACTGCAACCAGATGTAAACTTACCAAGCAAATTAATTTAAAAAAACCCAGACTGGAGAGAAATCATTCATTACAGCCATGGAAAGATTATTTCTCTACTCAAGCATGTGTGTTGTGCCTCTTACAGGGAATGACACATTTTGGAGAGTGGGGGAAACATCAGAGTATTTAAACACAGGCAACTTATCACAGTGCAAAAGTCTACATGAGACTTGCTCAGGATGTCACCGCAGGACCGAAGGGCACAAGAAGAACAGCAGCTGGCTGAAGTGACAGGAATGACCAAGATGGAAGAACACAACTCATTTCAGATACAGAAATGTTTAATGGCATTAAAGTGCTACTTTAATGGGGACCATATGCTAACATTTAAACACAATTCCACTGCACTGCTAAATATGGTTGTCTTTATTTTTTTACTTTATTTTACCTCTTTTTACCCAGCCCTATCTAAAACAATAAAATAAAATCTAAAGGACTGAAATTAACAACCCATTCAAATCAGCAATAAGTTATGAATTTTATAAAGCATTTTTTCCTCTTTTTTTCTTAGTAATGAGGGGTAATTAAATTACTTAAGGATATACAAAGTTTCAAACAATGCCATAGGTGAAGACTCTATTAAGGTTTTTAAAACTTGGAAAACAAAATAATCCTGGCCATTAAAAAGACAAAAATAAAAAAGCAAAGCCCTCAAAGTGCAGGTTAGAATGCTTGTCTTGGAGAAAACTAGAAAACATTCGCTATAACAGCTCTTAACAGCACCTGCACAGATAAGGTGGCAAGGCCCTTGGGAACGGGACGTGCAGTCAAAACGTTACATTAACATGAGAGACGTGCTGAGCTTAACTAGGTTAACTACTGGACTGGAACTTCAAAAGTCAGCAAAGGGAATGATTCTAAAAAGAAAACTGAAGAAACCCCCACCAAACCTGGCCTCTTCCAGCTTAGCACGGCCTTCATCCATTGTGTGCATGGCAAAAAAAGAATCTTTGCATTTCATTGGGTCAAGTGCTTCATCAAAACAGAGATCTTTTCATGGCATAAATTCATATAAAAGACATCTAAGGTTTCATATGGACAAGCTCTAAAAAGATGCATCAGACTTGGGGTGTTTTCCCTCCCAACACATTTACAAATGTTTATCAAAAAATCACTTCAAATAAAAAGGTCATAGTGGCTCAGTATCTGGGCATGACTGTCTGGTGTGTCACCTCTCGAGTGCTGGTTTCGCTCTGCCCTCAGCTGGCCGTGTGCCTGCGAGGGGCACACATCTACCGGGGACCTGCTGGCGCTGGCACAGCCCCAGGCCTGACAGCCCACCCTGTGCTGGTAGATTACAGTGTGTACCTCTCACTTTAGCCACGCTTCTGAGGTACTCACTGTTTAAATGATGTCCAACAGAAAGCTGAGTTGAATGGTGTTCTCCCCTGAACATCGCTGCCCCTCTCCCTCTGGGCACAGAATGAGACCTTCATCATTATCGGCACTGTTATTCCTAGGCTACGTAAGCCTTTTTACATTTCCTAGTACATTATGACAGCATTAGATTGCGGTAAACTGTAGGATACAGTCCTTTCAGGACCACAAAAGCTCTTCAGAAGGGCCTAAATTAGGTTGTTCAATCTGAATGCAGTGTAAGAAATTTTGACATTTCTCAGATCTCATGACAGAAAGAGAGGGATGAGTTTCTAGTATCCTCTTTCAAACAATTTCAAATAAATTCAAAACAAAGTGTTTCATCATTAAGGTCTAGATCCAGGTCCCACAGAAACAAACGGATTTCATTGAATGCAAAGGGACTAGTATTTGGCCTAACTTTTTGCCAGCAGAAATTGGGATTGGTAACATGACCAAATGAACAAATATGGGTTTCTGGGGCGGCTTCCTTTACCCAAAAAGCTTTATATACAGGTCTCTCCAGGCCTAGCTGTCAATATGTCAATTCTGAAAGAGGATACTGGCATCTAGGACCCAGTTTGATCATCCCAGTGAAATCATTCACCCTGCACTGTTGTCTCACTTGGTTCTAGGAAGCAAACGAGAGCTTGACACTGGCGCTGGAGTAACCCTCATCACTCCCAATACTCTGCAAGCTGCTGTGATCATCAATGTCACTGATGCTGGTTGTGCTGATATTGTCCACTTCTCCATGGGAGAACTCTGTGCTTTCAACGTCCACTTCAATCTCTTCTAGAAAGGGAAATGAGAGAAACGCACACAGATTAGCATTACACACCCAACTGCCCCCTTCGTGCCAGTGAGCTCCTGGGACTCCCCCAACACAGGGAATGAAGCAGCCATCTGGCAGGTTCTCCCTGGAATGGGATGTTCTGTGGTCATTGTTTATAAAAAGACTACTACCAGCTTGGAGGTTTTTGTAGGGATTTGGCAAAGGGGCTTCACTCCTCCACATGCCAGCCACACTGTCAGTGTAGTTGAGGCACCCCACACATTCAGTTTGTCCCACTACCTCTTTCTTTGGGCCTCTAATACCCCAGTGTTACGAAAAAAGAAGAAACTGATAAATTGAGTGCAAGACAGAAAATGGAGCATGAAGTTAACCTTAAACATGTTACTTCCTTTACACTATATTGCCAAAGCCAAGACCACACACAATTACAATGCATTACTCTGGGGATCTGGGTTACTGTCACACATGCTTGGTGGATTTTGGAACAGGTATCTTGTTTTTAGGAGAGACTTAAAAAGCAAAGATCTAATTAACCAGGTATCTTGGTTCTCATATTGTTTAGGAATTTTCCAAAGGATTTTTGTTTTAAACAACAGACTCACACGCAAACTATCCATCATCCTCTGGTCTGTCAGTAAATATCAAACCATGTATTGTGCCTAATGTTCTGTCCACTGCAGGAATATTTTTAAAAAGGAAGTTATGTTAATTCAGTTAGCCATTCAGATATATCTAGCCAGTTTTGACTGAAGAGGTGAACTCAATGGGAAGTTTGGTAGGGGGGCTGGGGGGTAGGTGTGTGAAACACTGGTTCCAGTCTCATTAATATCTTTTTACCTTTTTCCTCTTTGTGCTGCCAAGAGATTCAGCAGACCAAAAATCACAATGAGCATCTCAACTTTACCATCTCTTTCAATGTCATAGAAATCAGATCAAGTTGACAGCAACAACAATTCTTCCAGACTTAGAACTCATGCAAAATACTAAACTCTCCACATGTATGTGTGTGTATGTGCCTGTGTGTGAGCAGAATCAGCAACCTAAACACCAAAGGCCATGAGAAGGGGAAGCTGAGAGATAAGAAATGGATGAATCTCATTCTCCCACTTGAGAGTCCTGGCAATTCTGTGCTGGTTCAGCAACACTCACCTCGCTCCGAGTCCGAGTGATCCGAGGAAATGGTAGATCCAATGCTGTCCATTCGTATTCGCTCTATCTCCTGAGGACCCTGTAGTTGTTCCAGTCTTCTCTTTAGGAATCTTTGTTCTCGTTCCAGGTTCTCAAGCTGGTGTTGGCTTCTCCTCTCAGCCTCTTCAAGTTTCTGACATGATCAAATACAACTCAGTAATTGCTTTTTCTCCTTCCCTCCCATCTCCACTGCCCTGCCACCTGCCTTGCTTAGACCTTCCCGGTCCCAGAAGGATTCAAGCTACAAGGGCCCTGAACCAAGCTACTTCGCAGTCTCCAAGCACAATGCCTTCTCCCACATCTTTCCAGCTCTCAGGTTCTGGTAAATGATACCCATTAGTACAAAGAGTCTCTGAGGACTGAGCCTCTCCAGGGGACACGCTGTGAATTGCAGCAGTCTGTGTGCGGGTCATTCCACTCGGCATCAGACACCTGCATTACCGCCTCTGCCCACGGAGGGGCCTCACACCCCCAAACCAATCCACTCCGGGGTTTGTTACCAGCTGCTCCAACATAAAAACGTGGCCCGGGAGTTCTGTGTTCCTTACTGCATGGTTTAGAAGGATTTCTCAGAAACAGTTTTCTATTCAGTGAGTGATTTACATAACCTACTACAGATTTCTTTGATCACAGCTGGGAAACCTACCAGGGCACTGTTCTTTGTTTCCTACGACAAGCGCATTGCATAAGGAGGAGTCATTTCAGGCTAACTCTGTCCCTTTGGCAGCACTTTCCTCCCTCATCACCCATCTTCCCTCTCTATATCCTGACCTGCAACGAAGTATTTCAGCCTCTTCCAGATACTGACAATGCAGCATTTTCTTTTCACATCTCACTTTGCCAAAAGTGGAGCTGGAAGAGCTAGGCTAGCTGGAAGGTTCACACACGGAACTCCAGCAAGCCAAACCTGTCTCACACTCTTGTGGTTTGTGCTAATGCTTCGGCAGTGGAAACTCAGTAGCACACCAGAAAAAAAGCTGCATTTCTCATCAAAATGCAGTCACTCAGCAGTAGGTATGTTTGTCTTTAAAGAGATACAGCTGTCAACAAATGATCACAATACAGAACAAGATCTTTGCTCTTCAAATCCATCATTTTTGTACTTAAGGAGTTCATTATGGACTCTTCCAACAATGTGGCTTGTGGCAATGATAAATGGCTAACCAAAGGGGCAAGGCTTGCTTGCTCTTTTTTTTCATTTATTTATTTATTTATTTATTTATTTATTTATTTATTTATTTATTTATAAACAGTGTCACGTTTCCTTCAACAGAGTTAGCTCTAGGCAGCAAGGAGGAGCAATTGCATTGCGCTTCCCAAAAGCCCACGCTGAAAGCAGCAGGGAAAGGCAGCTCTTACCTTGATATGTGCTTTGGCTTTGTTGAGCAGCCCAAGCGTGGTGTGCCGGGTGCAGTCTGGTCCGAGCGGTATCAGAACTTTTAAGCGTTCTAGACACAGGCGGAGGTGAGCTCGGCTGCAAGGGGAGAACAGGAGGATCAGAGCCATGCCTTCTGCAGGGGAATGTCATTTCTTTCACTGCTGCCCCCCCTACGAGGCAGTTTTCAGGCTTCCCTGTTTCCACACAAGACAAGATTCCCCTCAGGTACCAGCACAGACTGCCGCTGAACTATTTACGCTTCAAACACCAGCTGCTCACCAATACTTTCATTATTGCTAACCTCTGACAGACACTGTTTATTTTCTTGCTGTCTGAACTGATAATCTGACCCATCTGGATAAACTTTGTGCAGGGGCAAAGGCACAGAAGAAAATGGTACAAGTATCTCATGGATTTCCACTCTCTCTGAGCTATTTGCTGTCTGTTTTGCTGAGAAGAACTTTTGTGAAAGCAGTTTCGAATGACTGCTACCCCCTGCGTGCCTGTTCATTGCTAGCTCAGGGACATTTGCTATGAACTGACCTGAACACCTTCTTTTTGCATGAAATTAAGATCATCAATGAAAAAATAGTCAATTCAAAACACTGAAACAATCCCTGGTGGCAATTCAAGGAGTGAGAGGGACAGTAGTTCCCAAGAACTGCACTCTTACTCCTTCCTGGGACCAGGTCTGAAATGCTGCTGGGGGTGCAAGGTCTGTGGGAATGAGAGAACCCAAGACCTTCCCCCGGGCAGACTTCTGACCTTGGCTCACATCTACAAAGACAGGCTCCAGCACAACAGCACTGCTGGTGATATGATCCATTTTCTGCAGAATATGGCAACATGTTCTGGGGCAAATGGTTCAGGCAGCAGTGAACAACACACATCGTCTTCAGCCTGCAGAGGAAAACTGTTCCCACTGTCTCCTCCTCTAGATCACATATTGCAGGGATGAACAGCAGATTTATGGAAAACTATTGAGTGTGGGTTGCCTTTTTCCCCTCCCTCTCTCTTTCCCAGACATTAATGATTTATGTCCAAAGTTGTCATCCCAATCAATAACACAATGACATCAGCTTTACCATTCACATGCAAGAAGCACCAGTGCAAAAGACTCCTGAAAGCCTATCCCAGCCCTTGCTCATGCACAAAGAAACTGAATCTTAGCCTGATCCATCTCAATGCACGGGAAGAAAAAAAAAAAGAAAGAAAGAAAAAAAGAGCATGGACAGTTCATTTCCATTTGTTTTTCAAATGCACTATTGCACCCAGTTTGAAAGGGGTGGGGGAGAGGAGTCTGTAATCAGGCAATTATGTCAGTGACAAGCAAGGATGATTAAGGGTGGAAGGGTCAGGGGTTTTGCTGATGAACTGTCAGCACAGGGGAGTGTTCACTGGCCGTGTTGTAGATGCGAGCTCCTCACAGTTTCTACCATAAATCTCTTTACGAAGGGTTCATCATTCTGTTTCAATAACAGTCACAGGGCTGCATATTACCAGCAAGAGCCTTGAAGAAAGCATGTTTTCCATTAAACATTAACAAATACAGGGGTGGGGAAAGGGAAATCATAATCCAAAAATCAAACTGAAAGAACAGTAATCACATCAATCTCATCTCCTACTTCTCAAGTTACTCTAGGGCAAACCCCACTGTCATTAAACCCATATGGTTGACATGGGGGGATTTGTTTCTACCTGGAAGCCAGTTTTCAACACAGAGCTTGGTCAGGAGTGTGAACCCACTACAGGTGTTTGCCCTATGTCCCATGATGACCAAAAGGGTAAGCAATGAAAAAGTACTGCTGGTTCACAGTGGAACTGCAGTTTGTGTCATCCCTTGGGAGACTGGATGCTGACTTCTTGCACAGAAATGAAGAGGAGCAGGATCTTGTGATCAAAGACATTCTGGGGTTTGAAACCAATTTTTGGATACGGCACAGATTTCCTGAATGGCCACACAGGCAAGTCACTGAGTCAGAGCTGTCAGAGCGCAGCCATCAAGCTGCAGAATGGAGCAGCATGTGTCTCCTCACAGCACAAGGATCAGCTCCAGCCACACACTTCACCAACAGATCAGCCCAAGTTAAAAACACAGACTGAGCAGAGCTCAGATCTGGGGGCTCCACCTAACAGCAGACTGCTACACAGCATCTGCTACAGACAGGTATCACAGACTTGGAGGCAGCTCCCAGCCCATGGTGAAAATCAAATTATTTGTGTAACAGGAAAAAAAAGTTTGGGGAATCAACATCCAGCCAGTGGCAAAGACATCACAGTCCACTCTTGAATGCAGAGAGAAATGGACAACACATCTACAGCCAGAGCTTTGGGCTGATTCTCAGCACTGTGTTTTACCAGGAACTGGGAATGTGGTGCACCAGGAACTGCAATTCCTGGAACCAGTGATCAGCTTCAGATAGGAGCAAGCATGGGCTGGATTGCTGAGACAGCGATCAAGGGTGGCACTGATCTGCCACGTCAAAAGCTGGGTTATGTGCAGACTGAACAAGATCAACCCTGTTAAGCACCTGAAAGCTACAGGCAAAGGTCCAGCCATGTAATAAAATCCCAGACACTTGAAAACCTTCCCATTGTGCCCCAGGACTACAGTGGAGTGAAGAAGGTTTCTTCTTGTCCCAGGTTCATGCGGACCATTTTCAGAGAAGCTACTCCTGCACCTGGTTGGGCTGGCTGCTGGCCAAAGGCTGTGGCCTGCAGCAGGGGTGATGGCCTGTGTCAGCACACCAGGCATCAGGAGGGGCCACCTGCCTGGGACACGAGTGTGGTATGAGCTGATAAGCTCCCAACGGCACACAGCACGGCTCGGGCTGGAAGCACACTGCAGGGGCAGGTGGTGTTGGCTGAGCTAAGGCAGGTTTCAAAGAGGTCTGACCAGAGCTGTTACTTCTGTGCTACTGCTGCATTTTCCCCCTATTTCGCACTCCAAGCTGAGCCACATTGGGATGGGAAGGAGCAACCAAGCCTGCAAACTGTCCCGGCACGTGAGCACGGTGCTTTCCTTCAGAGAGACCCAACTAAACAACCTCCCCAGCTGTTACTCCTCTGCAGCATTCAATACCTTTCTTACTTTTTTATTTCTAAAATTTAACCCAATCACAGTCCCTGACCTCAACTTCCAACAGCCCCAGTGGACCATGATAGGTTCTTAAACTGCAGAGCACACGCTGCAGGCCTGACAGACTGGTGGGTGCATCAGAAATAAAACGCCAGAGCCCTGGGAGCAGATGGAGTCACTGCTCACTGAACTAGATGTTGCACAGAGGGCTGCGGTCTAGCTGACAAAATGGTGATCGGTCAAAGGTTGAACTCTATGGTCTTGAAAGTCTTTTCCACTGAAATGACTTCGTGATCCTTTGAAAACCATCACAGAAGACTTAGCTAAAAGACCATTTCAGAGAGAAAGCAATTGCAAAGCCATTAATCTTTCTTATCAAGTCCTGGAGCTGCCCCTGGGCAGCTGTAATTCCCCAGGTCAGGCCATGATGTGAGTGTCTTTTCCCCTTGTTTACCTGGACTCTGTTGCAACGTGGCTTTGACAATGCTGCGGGCTCTTGTTTTCAATGAAAATACCAGCATTGTGCAGCCTCCAGACAGAGCCAGACGGCTTTCCATGTAAACCACTGGATTATGCCAATATTTGACGCATCTGCCAATATCTAGAAAAACAAGTCTAAAAGCCCATATTGTTATATAACAGAGAAACAAGGCAGGCTTGGTGCAAAGGGCTGCTGCCTCTCGCTCTCTTGATCCTGAGGAAGACAGAGGATGACAGAAGGAGAATTCCAGTTTCAGCAGAGGCCGAAGCTTTTGCATGCTAGCTGCAGGGGAGATGGGAAAAGCTGCAGCCCTTCCTCCTGCCAAAGTGGGAAAAAAATCAGGCTCTTGCAGCAGCATACTGAGCACATTGTAGATGCCTGATGTGTGTTGAAAGAGAAATCTGTGAAGGATTTGAAAGAAAGGGGCTCTCCACTTTCCCAAGGGATGAGCCTAGTCCCCTCTTTCTGCTCAGCTTGATGAGAGGGAAAACTCCTGTTTGAGATTCCCATGTTGGGGGGGCATCAGGATGGCCAAAAAGGAGTAAAACACCTGAGAGGTTTCAGAAACCCAGAGCCAAACACAAACCCTGTCCCAAAGAGCTGAGGATCACCCTTTATCTTGTTTCACCTGGCCACTCTGGCTAGGACAGGGCCCCTCTGTTGCTTATGCTTCCTCCCCCTGTGTGGGGCCAGGAAGAGACTAGAACCAAGTTCCTCGGGGATGTGGAGGGCAAGCAGGGCAAGGATGCCCTCTCTTCTCTGCCAGGAGCTAAAATGGGCCAGGAGACCAAAGCAGAAGGATGAAAAAGCCCAGCAGCCCCACAGCCCTTCCAGCACATCCATAAGCTGTAGAAGCCTGCATATGGAGGAAAGGAGTGCTGGCCCTTGAAATTGCAGCCCCAGTGCTGCTCACTGGGCACCTGCTGTTCTCCCTGCTCTCCCTCTGTGGCTGTGCAAGAGCTTCTAACTGTATTTGGATTATCTGACTGTATTAGGATTATCTACTTCTACCCCCAGCTCCCCTTCAAGGTCCTCTGTCTTGAGCCTGTATCAGAGGGGAGCCTGGCTCTTGCTCTGTGCAGCCCCCCCTTGCACTTGGCTCTGTCTGGCTGCAGAGGGCTGTAATTTCACAGCCTGCTCTCCTCTCCAGCTCCCAATGACATCACCCACTCTGATTATATAAAGCACAGGGAGGAAGCCTTTATTTATGCGTGCCTTTTGCTCACAGCTTCAGCTGTCTCAGTGTACAACACACATGCAAATCCCACTGCAGGAACTGGGCTCTCTTTCGCCTGAATCAAAACTGCACTGCAGAAAAAGGTGTGGGTGCAAAAAAAAGTCTATGTTTCCTTCCCCCACACCTCTGAATACATTTTTGAGAAGTTTGGGTAGGAATCAACCTAGCACAACATTCTGCACCATAGCAAGCTGGGCACAAAGCCACCAGCTTCCTCCCTGCTGGGAAGTCCCCAGAGAGCTGAGGGACCTGTGCTGGCAGCTCCAAGCCCTGTGTCTGCTGGTCACAAAGTGGCTACATTGGGGCTGGAAACCTAACCCCCTACCAATGCCCAGCAGGGTCCCTACAAGGGCCAGCCCAGGGCTGTAAGGCCACTGGCAGTTTCCCTTCCTGAGCCTTGGTGGGCTCAGCCAAGTCGCTGCGCAGCCCCTGACAAGGGGTGCCCCCCCCGCCAGCTCCATCCTCCTCTGGTCAACGCTGCAGAAACGCAGCAGACACGAGCAATCCCTGCATGTTAACACTGCCAGAGAGGCAGCAGCTTCTTTGCCAGAAGTGGTTTGGGATTTGCACAGGGTCCTCGCCAACTTCCACCATGAGCAGAAGCGATGGAAACTGAGAAAAGAAACTTTCTCTGCTGAGGAGTCAGGCAAACGTGCGCACACTCAGCTCCGGAGCAGCAGGTTTACCAGACTCAGCACTATCCCCCCGTCAGACACTGCTGAGAGACTTTGCTGAATCAAGTCCTGAACATCTGCAAAACACACACACACACAGACACACACACACAAACTCTCTTCCCATCTTTAAAAGATCAAGCCTCCCTCCCAGCAGGAAATGACCAACTCGCCTCCAGCAGCAGTTCAAAATGCTGAATTCTTAATTTTGTATGTTGAAAGAAGGGAGCATCTGAGGGAAAAGAAAAGCATTTCCCAGATATTTTTGTACTTATGCCTCCAGGTCTATAGGGCTTGAATTCAACAGTGGATTTAAGCATGTGCTCAACATTAGGAATATGCTCAAGTTCCACTGAGGCTAAATCAGACACTTGATCTTTGTGAGATGTTAAAAAAATAGAAGCAAACCAAAAGAAGCACCAAAAGAATCAGAAGAAGGAGGATCCTAACATGGAGAAGGACATTATCATACGTCTCCTCTTCCCTCAAAGCCTTTTCAAAGTCGAATCTAATTTAACCCTGAAATTAGAAACCACCAACTTTGTTTGGATTTCAGAGCCTAACAGATTGTCTAAAAAATTCAGCAGGGATCACTGGTTGAAGAAAGCAATTCCTGGAGAAACACATGTGACCCCACATCAATAATTCAATGTACGGGAATGATTTTGAGATAAAAGTAATGAGAAACACATGCATAAACCACAGGGCAGGGAAAATACGCTTTCCTTCTAAAAGCAGTTCACAGGTCAGAGGCTGCTTATCTCCAACAGCCATCGTACGACTTGATGTTTTTTCCTTACTCTTGTCCCTGACCCCCAGCCCAGCCCTCTCGGCGAGGTATCCGCTCCCTGCTTTCCCGAGCGCTTGTCTCCAGAGGTTTTTCCAAGCACCTGGCTGCGGGCTGGAGGAGGCGGAGCGGGCTGAGCCCCGCTGTCTGTCGGTGCTGCAGCGCGTTATGCAACTGCTGCGAGCCCTCCGGCCAGGCAGCAACGCTGCGGTGGCGCCCGGCCAGCCCGCAACGAGCGCACAGCCCCGCTCAGCCTGATCGCACGGGGCACCACGGACACATGCTTCACAAGGAAATCTGACTCACAAAAGCACAGCTGAAAGTTAATATTCTCCACCTGAGCTGCGAAATGGCTCGCAACAAGCCTAGCTTTTGGATTTTAAATCGGGTCTCTCATGATTCTTTTCATGCGTTTGCTCCCAGTTGGAAGAGGATACTTACTCATCTGACCCTTTTCCAGTCAATTTCTACCGATGGCTCCCTGGCACGTACAAGTATTTGTATTCCAAAAGCTAATAACATCTGCCATAAAAATTAACTGAAAAAAATAACTCCATATTTTAAAATTTTTAGATGTAAAGATCTACCATTTAAAATAAACAAAGAAATGAAAATTTAAGACTGACAATAAAAAGACCTGACAACATACTATAAATAGGAATTTAAAGGAATAAAAAAGTTCTACGAGCAACATTTTCAACCTTATCTTAACCATGTCAGGTCTGTTTGCAAAAGTTAGAGATGAACATATACCCATCTGTGTTCTCAAATCAAGGCCAAAGGAAAAACAAACTGCAAATGATGAGATCTATGACCTAACAATGATAAAACAATAATAGAAATAATAAAAAAAACTCCAACCCCAAGGCAATGCAGTTTTTCGAAGTCACACAAATGAATGTACCTCTGCCTGGTCACAAGCCATGCACCAGGCAGATAAGGGGTGACATAGTGCATAAGAAAGCAGAGTTGTGATTCAAGGCCATAAGTGGAAACAAAATACAAACAGCAATATACTGATGTAGCCCACAACTGCAGAGCTTTGTCCAAAGGCCACCTCAGAGACAAAACCAAAACCAGGTACCCTGGGAAAGGGAGCATCTTACCAAGCAACTGAAATACTCAGAAAAAATGGCCCATTTTGGGGCACAAAAACCCTCCCCGTCTGCAACAGAAGCTGCAAGCCTTAAGGTGAACATAAAGCAAGGGTTTTACCTGAAAATGTACTGCCCACATCTCCACTGTACACTTTGAAAGCGTCCATGCTACAAAACCCTGACTGTCCCTGAGCCCTGTGTGGCCTTGCACGGCAGTGAGAGTATAGGGCAACCTTACACAGAAATTACTTCTACCCTCAACTCTTCTAGATGGGAACACTCATCACTGATGTCAACTTTGGAAGAGTTTCAGGTTCTTGGCAAACAGAAGCTGCAAGACCAACAAACTTTGTGCCAAGTGATGTCTTGCCACCACTGGTCCATTCCAATATGGACCTTTCTAGCCTACTACTGCAGTCTGGAGAAAGACATGCTCCTCCACCTCCTTCTGCATCACACAGCTGTACAAATCTCTGCATATCCTGGGATCCTTCTGGGTATAAAACTGAATATTGTTGAGAAGGCTCTCCTAATTATGTTATGATTTTGAAGGCAAATTCGTAAATCAAGCAGATCCCAAATAATTATACTAAAGCAACACTATGATTCTGAAGCTGAAGTGATATATCTGGGACTAATTTTATTCACAGCATAACTTCTGGGCCTTTGGGTCCTATTTGTTGCACATCTTGAGGTTTCCTGCTTTGACCTATAGGGCTAGAAGACAGAACTTCATTTAAATGAATAAAACAATTTCTAAAAAAGAGAGACTACCTGTAATCTCATGACTTCCAAAACTAGAAGAGGCAATGTCAGAAACTTTTGAATACTGATGCTCACAGTAATAAAAATTATGCCATTTTGGAAGGTTCCTCCTCCAGAATGAACTCACAGTTGCTCGGTAACACAACTGTTCATCCTTTCATAACCCCTTTGATCTTCAGAGGCACTGATGAGACACAGCTGCTCCAACTCAGTAGAAAAAGATCAAATGCAATAACCTGGGCTTCACAATGAGAAGGTGATGAGAGCAGCATAGGTGGCCATCTGCCCAGCAGAGGAATGGAATCAGTCAATGCCTGGCATTTTCTCTCACCCCTTCATTTTCATACAGATCTCACACTGACCTCAGCGCCCGTCCGTCATTTTCTCTTCCCAACTCTCAGCTCCTCTTTGTCATTCCTTGCAAAAAATTTGGACAGTTATTAAGAGATGTCAAATAGCAACAGATGCTCTGAAGCAGATTTCCCCCTGAATTTATATATTGAGGATCTCCTATTATCGATCTTGGACATTATTAATCCCTGGTGAATATAATTAATTGTATTTTAGCGTAGCACAGAAGACAATGTTACCAGCTAAACCCCTTTTAGGCTGAGCTGTGCTCACAACATGCTAAACCCAACAGCCACCACAGGCCACAAATGCTCTACATCACGTTCTCCTTCTGGAAACACAGCCCAGGTGCTGCTGGTATGGCCACATGCAGGTAAAGATCATTTGCCACCAACTTTTCAGTGTGCTGCCAAGCATGCTGGTATTGCAATTTCCTGCCTTGGCCAGAAGATTATGGTTACAATCCTGCATTTGACTATCAGGGAACGTGCAAAGAAAGCTGTAAACATCAACCCAGGCTGGTTAATTATAAAGCCCAGTCTAATAAAAACTCCATGTTTGTTAAAAAGTGATTAAAAATAGACCTGCTCTTTAAATAGCCAGCGGTGTCCTGTGCCCTGGTTCTCA
This sequence comes from Fringilla coelebs, assembly GCF_963513975.1. NCBI lineage: Eukaryota > Metazoa > Chordata > Aves > Passeriformes > Fringillidae > Fringilla > Fringilla coelebs. The sequence continues at coordinate 27,179,695 of NC_140066.1, read as the reverse complement.
CTAATACCATTGTAATTATCCTTCTAGGGATACACAGTGTGCTCAAAGCCAAGTCAGTGCAGAGTCCTCCTGCACACTGCCAACATGCCTGCAAAGCAGCTGTGCCATTCATCAGAAACCTGCCTCCTTGCAGAGGAGGCACTAACCTGCTTTGCTGCAATCTACGGATTTTCAGCTTTACTGCTAGAATTAGGTCACTGGCAAAGACAGCCAAGATTTCCCAAACTCTCCAGCTATTCTTGATTATTCTCTTCATCAGAGGTTTCCTGGCTAAGCACAATGCCTTTGAAATGAAGAGGTATTTTGGGTTCCTGCAAGGCTTCTGCAGTCAAACACTAAGAAGCAGAGATGCTCTCACTCCATAATCCTTAATGGCCTCTAAAACTGCCAGGCAATGGGAAAGTTCTCCAGCTCAGACCTACTGCCACCAGGTCCTTCCAGCCTCTCCAGAAGAAATCAAAGATGGTGCACACCAGAAAACAGAGGAATTAGCAAGGACCTGCAGGGACCCTTGAAGACCCATGCCCCCACTTGTGCCTGGCAGAACACAAGGCAGCAGACAGCTTCCCAGCAGGCAGCTGGAGAGTAGCCAGAGACTGATCTCCTGCCCACAGCAGAAAAGCTCCCCCTGGACCACAGCGTGTCATAGCAGTAGAAGCACACACAGTACCTCAAAGTCCCTGTTTCTTTGCAATACCACTGAAAGAGACCTTGGACTTTGTGCCTTCCAAATACAGCCAGGTTTCAAACTTGTACTTTCATTAGCCAGCTGAACAAAGCAAGCATTTGCTTCATAAGACAGACATTTGTACATCACTGAAAGAGTAAATGATGCTATTAACTTTTTATTTGGGAAAACGTATTTCCTGTTTTTAAAATCATGAGTGTGACATTTGTCAATATCAAGAATAAATTCTGATCTGGTACTAGAAGTTCTTTTTGTCATTAACAAAATTTTTAAAACTACACAGGTAAGTTATAGCCACTAAGAATTTTTCCATCACATGCATCTATTTTCTGAAGCTTACCTCATTGAAGAAAATTCCTAATGAAAGTATATTCTAAGAATGTGACCATTTGACATACTTGTTTACACAAAATCTTTTATGCCAGAAAGAAAGCATGTGCTCTTCATCTAATATCTCTTCACACTGTCAGAAATATTTAAGGAGTCATCAAATATCTACTGTATCTTTCAGATACAGAGGGCATACATCTGGAACAAGGGAAGCAGTGCATGTAATTTCACCTTGTAAAATTATTTTAAATTTAACCTCAAACTTCCCAGGGAAAATGAATTACCAGCCAAGGTCATTCTTTGATGAATGTTTGGAAAAAAAGCAGTAGGAAGGAGAACTTAAGACATCCTAGCAGACCTTTTCCTACTGGATATAAGGATTTTTGCACAGAAAACCAGCAATACAGTATTTCAGGAGGCTAGGAGTTGGCTAACATTAAGTGACAAATGGTTTTAACTCAAGTTACCTATACTTGTTACTCAGGTGGGGAGCCAACAGAGCATAGCTCCCAGCACACTGACAGCAGGTGAGCCATGTCCTGAACTCACACATACAGAGGTACCAGGAAAAAAAAGTTTTTGAAAGGAGGCACTAGAGAGTGTGAAAACACACCTTGCCTCTGTTTAGCTGATGTGACATGCTAATACAAACTTTCTCAATACAGTTCTTCCAAAGAGGAGCCAAGTTTACAGTCTAGAAAATTAAAACAATATAAACTTCAGGGGAAAAGAACAACACAAACCCCCTGCCTTGCTCTTTCACTTTAACTGGGCACCTTCCTTATATCTTCTTTCTCTCCTGTAGGAGTGTATGAAGGCCAAGAGATGCAAGATGGCTCAAACCTCAAACAAGGAAAAAGCATGGAGCTGGCTGCTTGGAAACAACTTCTTTGGGCTGGAAGCAAGAAAAAAATATATCTGTAAGACATGCAAATTGCTCCATTTGCTTCAGCTCAACTACAGAACTTCTAGTGCTTTCAATAGGGCTCAAAAATCATTATATTAAGTACAGGATGCTCTACCTAGTGAACTTTTGATCAGCTGAAGAAGACCATTATGACCCATGCCTGGGTCTTCAATGCCACAAATGGATACAAATTTGATTCTCCAAACCAAGAACAGCTGTAGTTGAGTAAACCAACATTTGTAGGAGGATTAGCTGCCTTATGCTTGCTGACCCTGTATTTTCCCAGCAGGAAAAGGGTTAGGACCCCACTTGGAACAAACCAGAACTGAAAGTTCATAGCTTGTTTTGGAAAGAAAAATTATTTAAAAAGACAAAGAAAAAGAGAGAGGAGCTGGAACACCTACTCCTCTGGTTTGGTGGAAACTGGTTTCCATTTGCTCTACTATCAGAGCAGTGTTAAGAAAATAACCACAGGACCTTACAGAAATACCTGCAGCAGTACCACTTTATAATCACAATGTCACCCTCCTTCCTTGCTCTTTTGTAGTGCTTATGTCACTCTCAGGGCCTCATGAACTTAGGCAAGATTCACTACTGCTTCACCAATAAGATATTTTATTTTCTATGTTGCATCCCATTCTGGGATGACTCCTTGTTGGTTCCAAAAAACACTACTGTTAAAATCACAGCTAAAAGCAACAAAAAAAAAAGTCATTTTCTCCAAAAACAATTCACCTAGAGAGAACCTGTGGTGGGTTTCCTCAGCATGAGAGCAAAACTGCAAACCAGAAGGAGGAACTTTTTGACTTTCCTGGTGCTGTGCTAGCCAGGAGCTGGCAGGGCTCGCAGGCACTTTGAGGAAGGGCAAAGTAGCAAACCGGAGATGACATTTCCACAAGCAGGAAAGGATTATGCAGCAGGCAGGACCTTTAAGTGACAATCAGACCTGTCCACAGACAGCTTGCATGACCCCAAGGAAATCCTTCAGGAACTGAAGTACACATCACTCATCCACAAAATGGAGCTAATCCTAATTCCTTCATACAGTACAGCACAGCTACAGCTACTCCTGCTTTTCAGGTGCTCATGTAGCTCAGCAATGACAAAGGTGTGGGAAGAGCCACGAGTCTGGGATTCTCTGGAAACCAATTCATCCAGCTTCCTCTGGTAGTTAATGAGGCTCAGAGTACAACAGGGCCACATTTCCCAAAATGGATCAGTAATTACTAACTACTCCATATATGCAACAAAAATCTATCTGAGGTCTTCTGTTATCTTTGTCCCAAAAAATTCTCAAGATGGAATTTCAAAGGAGTTTAGTCATAATCAGGAAGACAAGATGAAGGCTGTATTGTTGACACTGCAATCACAGTCATAAAGCTTTTTACTTCTTAAAACTCTTTAGTTTCTGATGTCCTACTGTTAATCCCATTATGGTTTAGGCCCCATTAAAAAATATACACCACAGTAGCTCAGACATCACATTACTCTAAAAAACAAACACCAACATAGGATGTTTCCTCTTCTTTATGTTTCTTAAATACAAAGGTTACATTGGCTCATTGGTTCTGTGTGGGGGATAGGAAACATTTAACCCTGGGTGCTGGGTTGCCCCAGGTACCACCAGAATTGTAGGGAAGATTACAAGAGTTGGCAAGTTTAAAGTTTTTCACTTTAAATAACAGAACAATAAAAAAAAAAAAAAGCTCCTTTGAAATGAAAAAAATAAAAAAATTCTTTGAGCACCTTGTGCAATTCGCTTTTCCTGGATGGCTGAGGGAAATCACAAGCCAGTGCTGTCTGCACAGACCTGGGAGCCAGCCTGGAGGGCTTATGGGAGTCCCCTGCTTGTGTACCACATCTTTCCACTCTGACAGCTGCTGAACACTTCCAGTGTGCCCAGCACACAGTACAAACCCCTTCCCATTCTGCTCTTTCTCCACCACGTGTACTCTCTGCAGAGATCACCACAACACACAACTCAAAGAAACTCCAAGAGACACTCATGACTCCAGAGAGCTTTCACATGCTTTCCTGAAGTATATGACACTAGATACAAGATTTTGCTTCTCCTCTCCTTTTGCAATCCGTTCACTGAAATGTATCCCCATATGTGCTTTTTCCAGTGAATACCAAGCCTGTAAGCTGCTTCTCCAAGCCAAGAAAAGTTTAAAAGAGGTCACACCACAGAGAACAGGCTCTGCACATTTCCTAAGAGGGTCATATTACATAGAATACCCATGGGAGATGAAGTGTTCCCATCAGTTTCCCACTTTTATTGGCATCAAAGTTGCTCTTTGGGTTAGGTGAAGTGGGAAACGCATGCACTGGAAAAAGAAAAGATCCATGTTTTTTGTTCCCCACATTTGCCTATCTCAGACAGAATTCCTCAGCATACTTTGAGGGTCTAACAGAGTGACTCTTGCTAGGAAAGTTGACTGCTATATTCAGCATTTGGGACCCTTCACACTCACAGAGGCACTCAGCTTTGGACAGCTTTTTTTCTTCCCTTGAACAACGCTGAAATAATTTTCTTTAGTCAGACATTAAACAAAACTTTCTAGCAGTAACCACAGTTAATCAGGGCAATAGGCTGCACTGTTTCCCTATGCAATCCTGCTGCCAATTAAAGCCATACTAGATTGGCACCTGCCAGAAAAGCTTTAGATGGAGCTTATCCTGCCTTGGGATGAGGGCACCAAATAAGCGCTGTAGGTCCCTCTGAGCTCCATCCCTGACAGCTTCAGAAAACTTCAGAAACCACAGAAATCTGAAGAACACAGTTTCTTGCTCTCCTTTACCTACAGGGCCTGAGCCAGCTGCAGGGGCAGCATGCTGAGTCCCCAGAAAACTCTTTGAGAGTAGACGCTCTGCTCCAGAGTGGCAGTTGCAGCTGGCAAAGGGCATTGATGCCATGTGTGTAGGAGCAAGCAGGCAAAGTAAAAGGGAGGCTCTTGAGGCATCTGCAAGGCACTGTTTCCATTAGCAGAATGAGACAGCTCCCTGCCGTGCAGGTTGGCAAGGAAAGACCAGGAGCAAAACAAACAAGAGGAGGGATTGCAGGGAAAAGGAACCCCCCACCCAAACTGCTGAAACTGGCTGCACCCCAGTAAGCTTTGCAGTTACACAGCTGCAAACTTGGAAAAGGGCAGACAGCTCTGAGGCCAGGATCCACTCTATGAGAAACACTGGAAACAAACACAGATCAAAGGGAAACACCAAGCTGTATACACAGCTGGGGCTGTCTTCCCCTGTTAAAAAGAGAAGGGCACGTAGCTTTTAACTGCAAGCTCTTTGTGACTGCTTGCACGTAACCGTGCATCTGGGCAAAGGCGCGCACTCGCCCCACACTCGGCCTCCTGGCATTGCTGGGCTGTAACTAACGAATGGTATTTTCCAAGCTGTATAGAAGATTCCCACACAGCTGGGCAAAACCTGACTGGGCAACCCACAACTCAACCCACCCCAGGGAACAAGGCCAAATAGGTGGAAATAAAAGACATGGGAGATACAAAGCAACCTCTGTTTTCTACAGTCTCTGAATTCTACAATAAACCTGCTGCCCTGCTCCTCCTTTTAGAATGACTCATTTGAACGATTCCATTGAGTTTCCAGAAGGAGCAAAACAATTCCCATCTAAGGGCTAGGCTTTGACCATGTGGAATTGGAATTAACTACCCAACTCTTCAGCAAGTTGTGCCTTTATGTAGTACTGTAAAGTTTCTCCTGTGAGGAAAATGTGGAGGACACATCACCCAGAACTTCCTGGGAGAGCCAAAGCAATTCTTCCTGCACAATCCAGCTCTGAGAGAAAGAGGAGATTACGTATACTGCAGCAGCACAAGGAAATGCTGGTGGCTTCCTGCTGTTGGGTCCTGGAACACTCTTGGCTGACCAGACTCTTCTTCAAGGCTAGTGACAGTCACAGTGGGTTCCTCAGGGCTGATCTCACCTCTGAACCTTCCTGTTCTGTTCCTTTTCTTTCCTGGGATGCTCACAGGGAGATCCTCCCACACACAAATAAGCAGTAAAAATCAGGTCTGGCATCAACTACCTTCCCACATATCCCTCCTGATGGTTGTATGGCTTTGCCAGCCTTCACCCATGTGGAAGGGTCCTTGCCCTTTTACTACAAACATGAGAAGAGCAGCGTCTATCAAATGCCCTCCTTTTGTTTTTGCATTATTTACTGTCCTGGACAGTAAGGAACCCTTGGCACTGCTCCCCAAATGACTTGGCATAACTACAGCACTGTAGAGACAACCAGAGAGGAGCAACAACTGCCCAAGTGAGGGAGCAAGTATTCACCCGAGAGCCATTAAGAGCTGTGCTTCTAAATGATTCAGATGCTTTTAGATATTCCACCCTGTCTCAGCAACCAGACAACTCAGAGATAGCAGCCTGCACTTGACTTTGCAAGCATGACTAAATTTTTTGCAGCTGTTTACTACCTACCATGATAAAAACCACACCCTTACCATAGGAACTGCTATCAGTCTGGACCATGTGTGAACCCGTTGATACTATGCACAGAGTCTGCTTCTATAAAAGTAACGCTGCATTTCAAACTCATGTCTTGTTTCCACTGGTGGCTTCATGAATAAGCTTTTCTGTACTGATCCTCCTTTCCATTAGCCCCTCCTGTGCAGAAACCCTTGTACAGACAGTTACAAGATCATTCTGTAACTGCTACATCCCTTTTCCTGCCTCACCTTTTGTGAGCTGAACATGCTCATTTGCAAAATCTACCATTCACAGCAATCTGTTCTTCATCCTGAGCCTTATAAGCACTGAACTCCCAGGCAAAAAAAAAAAAAAAAAAAAAAAAAAGGGAAAAGGCATCCATGCTTTGCAAGAGCTTTTCATTTTTCCCCTAAATAAGTCATGTTGCCTTATGAATGTACTCTCAAAGGTAAATAATTAACAGGCAAGAGGGACAGAAAATCTTATTACATGGCTAATGGGAAGTGATGCTCAGGCAGCAGTGTACTCATAATGTATAGCTTCAAAAGACAGCCCTAGGCCTTCTTAATGGAACACTGGGCTGAAAACCTGACTCATGCAGGGATTCCTCTGCATTCCTTCAGACTCAGATAAATCCAAAATCTTTATCTGAGATTCAGCCTGCATCTAACAGACCGAATTCTTATTCACCTCTGAAAAACAGGATACTCCAATTTTGCACAGGCACAGCAAGGAACAACCACAAAGAGCACTAGGCAGAGATGATCTGTATTTCCACACAAATTCGAACTCCCAAGGACAGAAGGAACGCTGGTAGACTACACTATCTACTGCTATATTCTGCCATGCCCCTGACATAGCCCTGCCCATGTTATCCACTTGTTTCATGTGAGTAGAATTCCTGACCCTTGGTTTCACATGGCTTATTTAATTGTTTTATGGTTTTCTCATGCACTGTTTGGGAGGAAACCTCTGAGGTCTGTTTGCCCACAGTTATGTAAACTATTCAGGATGACCAGCACCATTTGCAGCCAGGCAAGAACCACAGCAATTGTAAGATGAAGCCCTTCTCTCCTTTCCCAGATAAGGTTGTGAACAACTGTCACACGCTTGCATTTACCATCACAGCACCCAAAACTAGGAGTTAGACCATACTGCTGCCTCCCAAAGCAGCAAATGTGCCTACACTTTGTGTCCCTCTTCTCTTGCCTTATGGGAGAAGGTGTCAAACAGCACCTTCTGGCCCTGGCCAACACTGAGGGGACAGAAGGACACTGAGAGGGACACAGGCGGTGAGCATGAAGTTTTGAAGGAAGGTGGGAGAGGGGAAATTTGTGTGAAGAAGAGAAAAGGCAAGCAACCAGCCAGAGATGTGGATCAATGAAGCAAAGGACCGGTCAATGCAACCTTGTCCCTGCTCCTTTTCTTCTTCCAGGCACCAGCTCTGTGCATGTTTCTGCTTCCCATCTGGTACAGGTCACACCAGGAGACACCTGGGGGATCCCATTTTTCCCATGTTCCCTCGCAATATAAGGTTAGAGGTTATCCAAGCTGTCATACTTTGGTAAAAATGGGCCGCATACAGAAAAGAGAACAAAAGTATGTTTCCGTCATTTCCTACCCCACTTTCTTTGGTTATTACAAGTCTGCATGGGCTACATTATTACATGTACCAGATGTAGATCAACATATACAACTCCAACTTCTGCCCCAAGGGTACATGGTCCTGAAATTTGTCATTAACAGGTGATCTGTCTCAAAATTATGTTCCTATTACTTCATCTTTCCTACAGCAGAAATTCCCAACTGGCTTTTAGCTAGCAATGCTTTCAGGCCCATGAGCAATGTTAGTCACTTGAACAACAAAAGTTGTTGCATCAGAACTGCTGGCTCTCAGCACCTCAAAGAGCACCCTGGAAAAAAAAAATAGCAAGCCTGCAAAGTCTCCAGAGATCCATTTAGGAGAGAGATGGCAAGTACAGAGCCATGACATGACTGAAAATGGAGCCAGGAAAGCTGAATGCTTGACTTCCTACTTGAGACCAGAAGTCCAAGCTCACTGATTAGAGAGGGCATTTGCCCAGTCTTTATAATTTTTTGAGGACAGCCATAAATAAACAGAACTGGAGAGGGTTCAACCTGAAACAAAACTACGGCAATGCACCCAAGTAGAAATCTGAAGATGCAAGTTTGGGAAGAGATTCAGGAACCACAGCTGGCAATGATGTACTCCAAATCAGACTGGTGACCTCTGATTTGGTGCAGAGACCTGACTGCAGAGAATGTTTCTTTCAAAGATGGGGGTTTCCACTCAGGTCTCCCTTCTGGGAGGCAGGACAATGAAAGGATTCTCAGCATCAGACCATCATGACAAGGCCAAGCAGATTGTGCTGACAGTTCTTTCTACACCATGGGAGAAAAACACATCAGAAAGTGCCCCAAACACATCTTAGTTAAGAAGGGCTTTGTGATAAATATCTGTTTCTGAAAAATGGCTTATAACAGTGATTTTATTGTGCTACATTGTTGAAACAAAAACATTTTTCTTTGTGACAGTTTATCCAAAATAGTAGTATTGTTTTTTTCCTTTTCTTTCTTCAACAGCTACTGGATTCCTAAGGGAGGTGCAGAGATCTGGGAGCAGAAAGGATGACAGGCATGCATACATTCTTCACTGCATCACTCTGAATAAAAAAATAAATCATATTGAAACTAGAAATTCCTATATGAGCAGTACTAAAGGACTTGAAATGAAATGTGGATAATCTTGTTTCCTTCAAATCTTGGCATGGAGACTAACTGTCCCTTTGCAGCAGCTGTACTCAGAGTTCAGAATGTTCAGCAACCCAGCCAATGTGAAACAAAGCCTTTGCAGACTTTCAGCTGTAACTGAATCAAAGTGGTGCTTCTGCCCAAGAAGGCACTTTGCATGAGCAAGTGTGGTGGTCAGCCTTCCCCAGCGTTACACCAGTGACTGGCGAGTTCTCAGAGCAATGCAAAGAAATAACAAAAGGCAGACTGACACTAAATAATGCTGGCCTGAACATACCCAGAAAGAACAGCTCTCTGACAGCCTTACTCCAAAACCCACCAGCTTCACCCTCTCCAGGTTAAGCAAAAACAGCAACAGCACTGTAATAAGTTATCCAGATCTCCTAAAACAGAGAAACATGCTGCAGCTCTGTTGAAAATTGTTAGTCCCAGCTGAAAACAGAGGCATCTGTCATCCAAACAACAGAGCTGAAGACAGCTAACTACCTCCAGCTCTTGTTCCACACTGGCCTTGGAGACAGGAGAGTTTAGCTACAGTTCCCACAAGGAGCAAGCTGGATCAGTGCATGCTCTGACCTTTGGATGTGTCAAAGAAAGATGCATGCTCAGCTGTGTTGGATACGGTTTGACTGCTGCAAGGAATATCACAGGTTCCAAATTTTATTAATGAGGAAAACAATATGTACTGTCAACGTTTGCTACATGAAGTTAGCATGAAAACAAAGCCCACTCCAGAGAACAAATGAAATTTACTGGATTAGTTTCTTGCTCCAGCTCTCCTGATAAATAGCACTGAACTCAACACCACATTGATTAGTTGGTTCAAGACAAACACTGATCAGATTGCCTTGGCAAGTATATATAGCACTACAAAAGCACAATCATCCTTGTCTATTCAGAGTAGCAAGGATTCACCATACTTTCATTTCCCTTCCTTCTATCTTTCCCAGCCTAGACAGCTTGTCTGCACTATTAAAAAGCTCTACCTTAAAAGCTTTTCCTAAGACACACTCAAAGCCCTTATTCTAAAGAAACGGAACCAAACGGTGCAAATGCTGCAGAGCCTCAGAAGGCCCCCATGTTTCAGTGCAAGCTGACCCAGGTCATTGTTCTCTCCTCAACTTTCAGTAGGGGATTTTTTTTATCTTATCCACTACCTCAGATAGGCAACTGAGCACAACAGTCAGCTCTGGGTGAGAAACCGCCTTGGAAAACCACTCTGCAATAAACAGTCTCTCACGTCAAAGAAAGAATGGGTGAGGAGCCACAAGATGGGGAATTCTGGTAAGAGTCAGGCTAAAAACCACAGTACTTGATCCTTGCTATGTGTTTGTCTTCTTTGCTTCTGATCATGTCAAAAGATATCAGAAAGGATGTTACACTGCTTCACTCTGTGCTTTTACATGAAACAAACTTTTAGCAAGTGGTTTAGAAGTTTTTTAGACTTTTTCCTTTTTCTTTCTAAATTATGTACTTTTGCAAAGCCACAAATTCTGCAAGATCTTCATAAAATTCTATTTTCAGTGATCCTGAGGCCTATTTACCTCCTTGATCTATCTTTTGTTTGAACTGAATTATTGCTATCATAAGAAAAATACGCTCTCATAACTCATTCTTTACCCAATTACTCAGCTTTGTTTTCCTTCCTTCTGCTGCATTAAAAGCAATCATCATCAAAACCTAATAGAACAGAGCATGATCTACGGAAAAATGCTGGGGTTTTTTTTTTTTCATTTTTTTATTTTTTAAATCTGATCAACATCATTACAAAACTCTTTCTTGCTCTGTCAGGAGATGTAACTTTTCTGACATCACCGCTGTCTTGGTCTACCAGAGCTGCCACTTCACAGAGCAGCAGGATGTCACCTCAGAGCTGCGTGTCTTCCCCTAATACCACACTGACCACATCCTCCTAAAACTGCTATGTGTCTAAAATGTTCACAGACAACGGCTAACATCACTATCTGTATAACACTGAGCATTTACCTTTAACGTGGATTTCAGTTGTTATCCTTTTTGAGAAAATATCACACTTGCAAACTTCATCTTTCAGTCGCACGCTTTATCTTGTTTTCTTTCAGAAAACAATGAAGAGTGTTGCTTACACATCAAGTTTTTTGGTAGGAATGTTAAAGGACTAAAAAATATCATTTTAGTTACATATTGCAGCAGATGAGAAGAATGTTGGTTTCTTATTTAAATGCAAGCTATGACTCATCTTAAGCAGAGATAAACTGAAACACATACGCATTAAATAAAATTTTTCAGTGTGAGGATTAATGACAGATAATAAGTATAAATTAACTTTAATCTTTTACAACAAACGAAGTCCCTTATATAAATGTCACTGCAATCTTTTCAAATAAAAAAACCCAAATCAAAGCCAGAAGAGGAGTCATTTAAATATTACAGCAAATGCTTGGTACCAAATCAAACAGCTTCTTAGCAGAACCAGTAGTGTGTTCTGGAGTAAAATATTTTCAAGCAGTAGACCTTAAAAATTGCTTTAATATTTTAAATACATTTTTAGGGAGTTTTCTACATGAAAGGGGTACATATTAAAACATCATCAGCTCTGCAATACTGAGTCCAAGTTAAATCACATATTCAAAAAGGAGAAGAGCATTCTCTTTTACTAATATTCTCTTGCTACTGCTTGAAACAAACTCTGTGTAATTGTTGAATGGGTTAAACCAAAATTTAACTGAACATAAGAAGACTGCTGTTCACAGACAAGAAGGGAAAAAAACCAGAGTCAGAGACCTAATAGTGGACAATTTTGAAAATTATAGTGTGTGTCAATAATAGAGATAACAGTGAGATTCAGAAGGAATAATCTCAAATAATAGGGAAAATGAGCACCTGTCAACCACAAAGCCATTAGTATCAGGGCTTTTATATTTGCAACAGTTAAGTCTGGAGACACTGACAAACTTAACAACACATCAAATAAAACATGGAGCTGGGGAACACAGGAAGCAATCCCCCTCACTCAGAAAACACTGCTGTGGAGTTTGAAAATAAATGCTTCCAGTATGCAACTTGCTGCCCAAATCACTGGTAATGAACACTGCAAACACAGCAAAGGCACCACAGCATCTAGCTGGGTTTGCAGATGTGACTAGCTGATCAAGCCACAGCATCTCCATCAAGGAACAGACAATCCCAAACCAGGAACATCAGACTCCTGACCAAAGTTCCCAGATACAGGAGTTTGCCTGTACAGAGCACCCAATGCGATCAAACGTGTGCCCTTCCCAGAAGGATGAAAACCAAAGGCTTGTAAAACCATGTCTGAGACAGACCTGGAATACAGTGCCCCGGAATGGGAAGCCCTGGAGGAAAGACCTTGCTGAGAAGGCTGATGGTTAGGAATCTTCAGCCTGGAGCAGGTGGGGACTAAGGAGAATAACAGACAAAAGGAGAGGAAGAGAGAGATATTACACCAACTGAAAATGGAAGGACAAATTCTGCAGCAAGCAAACACCTTGTCAATATTCAGGAAAAGAAGGCATAAGGGGAAGCTCAAGTAATAACACTCCTCTCACGAGTAACACTTCTTGACATGCTAGTCAATAGTTAATCCTTATGGTATCCCCACCTCAGATAATATAATTGTCCTCAGTTAAAGACAGGGAATCAAGGCAGAAACTTCCTCAACTCACAAAGACAACTGGTACCTAGCACATCCCAACCCCATCAGTCGATAGGAGTCCTTAGCTGCACAGTAAGTATGTAACACTGGCTGCTAAGGTCTCACCCACACAGAATTTGAAGTTTTGCGGCCTGCCCTCAGGCTAGGAGAAGACGATCACATAGCCATGCAAACTTGGCCAATGTGATAGGACCAGGCTGGTCCAGGGAAAGATGGAGACAGCTCTGCTCTAAAGCTGTACTAAGTAAAAGCAGCATTCGCAGTAACAATTAGATATGCAAATAAGCACATTGAAGATTAGTGACGGTTTACTGTTGTCATGGAGAAAAAAGCACCTTCAGTTCTGGGTCAGACCCAAGGACTGCATTTTCTTTCCCTCACTGGTAAATAGAACCAGAGAGAGCACTGGAAAACCCACGAGCCAACACTCCACAACACAGCTCAACCTGGGACTGGAAAAGCTGAACAGGGAGCAACACAACCCAAATAAAAAACCTTCCCTGCATCCACACAGAGAAGTAAGACCATGGCAATTCTGTAGATACTCAAAAATACCAGGAGGGAGAAGCACAGGCTGGCAGAAAACACCCACACCATGCAAAGGCCAAGCTGCTTCCCAGCATTGCTGCTGCTAGGGGGAGTCAGATATGGGGGAAACTGAGGGCAACACAATTCATGAGGTACTCAGCTCCAATTCCCTTGAAGCCACAGGGGAAGATCTTGTCTGAATGAAAATACACACTTGGCTCAAAGCCTCTATGTGTCTTTGGCCATCCTCGAAGTCCTCCCATTCCTTGTTAAATGCTGACTGCTAAGAGAGAAGAGGAGGCAATCAACCTATTTAGACTCAGCTTTCCTTCCCACCCTGGGGGTTTCTTCATAGGAGCAGCTGGCCAAAGCATCGCCTTTGTTACAGCAGCCACAAAAAACCACAGACACTCACCCTCAGCCCCCCTAAAATCCCACAGAAGAGCCAAGATAACTTTATAATAGAAACCCTGACACAACCTAAACTATAGCATCCTGAATGGAAGGCGATAATCTGATCTGTGTGTGAACTAGCTCTCCTTGTCTCAATGGTATTTATCTTACTTTAACTCCTGTTACAAAAGGGTTGAGTCATAAAGAAGAGCCAGCCAAGTAACAAAACTGCAGGGCTTGCTAAAACATCAGATTCAAGGATAAACAGGCACAACCCTAGAACAGGTTAGGAGAGTCTCTGCAGGAGCACAGGTAGCCAGAGCTCCAAGCCTCTGGACAATGGCATTTTCTTCTGTGCTACAGAGACTATCACAGCCCGGTGCAGGGTGGGGGGAGAGGGTGCAGAGCACAGGGCTCTGCCCTTTGGTTCATGGTAACACATAGTACCCAGCGCCCAAGAAACCTGATCCCGTAGCAACCTCATGTATGGAAAGTGCCCCAATCAGATTTCACTGTGTCAGAAGAAGAACAGTATTTACTCTGCATACAGATTAGTCACAAAACTGGGTCACTTCTTGCCTTTTCAGAGAGAGAGAAAAAACAACCAAAAACAAAGCTTCTTTTTCAGATCTTTTTGTGTCTTCCCCCCAACTTTTAAAACTACATGATGCAGTGTGGTCATTCACAGCTGTCTAAGCTGATCAAACAGCACCTGCATGAGTAAGGTCAAAGCACATTACACTCACCAGGCCTACATTTTTTAGAATTCAGCTCATTAGCTACTTACCGGTTCTTTTCTAGTTCGTTGTGCGTAGACCTGGAAAATAAAAAAAAAAATTGGATTAGCCACCTTTGACCTCTGAGCACTGAAGTTCAACTGCTGCAAGCTGTACACATCCCCACTGGCACATCATACTGCAAAGCCAACCAACTACATACATTAAAATCTATAACCTCATCCTCCTTGCTGACAGAATGTTCCTTCCCTCCAGTGGAAATGCTGGTACCGCTACTGCTAAAGAAAATGTTCCCTAGAGACTTAAATGCACACAAAATCCCAAAGACAGGCAATGATTAGAACAAGGGACCAGAGCCTGTCACTTCCAGACTCCTGGCACTGCCACCAGCTCAGGAGAGGACTGAAGTTGTTTCTTTGTGCTTTAATTTCTTCATTCATACTATAAAAACATCAGTATCATCTTCTAATGCAGGAGCTCATGGGGAATGAACTTGTGCATCAAATACAAGGGAACCTTTTTTCCAGCAGAACTGGCCCTGTAGGGACAGCCCCTGGAACCCTTCAGCCATCTAGCAGATCTAGCCAGTTTAGCAGAAGCAGACACGGCCAGCATTTGGGCACAAAATGGGGCAGGCAGCAGTGCTATGTTTGCAAACATCTTTGGCACTGCGTAGCACATTTAGGATGCCTGGAAACCCCTTGGGAATGGGAACAGCACTGCCACAACACCAGCATGCAGTGAAGTGACCCATAAAGTGACACTGTGACACTCGACAAAGGAGGGGGCTTTGTCTTTATACCTGCCCACCAGGCCAAGCACGCTGCCAGTATTCCTTAATTTAGAGCTTTGCAGCTTGAAAATGAAACCAACTAGAAACAAAAGGGACACAGGCAAGTTCATTCTCTTTGCCTCTGTGATGATAGAATGAGTGGCAAAAAAAGTTTAAATCCATTCAGGATTTCTAATCTAACCCAGGTAAGGTTGTTGAGTATTATTTAAAAGGATAGCATTTGTCCAACATTTCTCTTTAACAGAAGGTCACCTTAAAATAAGAGTAAAAAGAACCCAAGGGCTTAATAAAAAGGATCTATTTTCTCTAATTTGGCATCACATTTCTTCTGGAGCTCTGAGAAGATTATCCTCTATCCCCCATCTGGAGAATCCCACAGAGAATTCTACAATTAGGGAACTGAATGGAGGATGTGCTCCAAGGGAAACCCAGTCATAATTAAATGCTTCTCCAAAAAAAGGAAGGAGGAGTGCCTAACAGGTGTTAGAACTGCATTGAAAATGTTTACTAAACTGTAGATGTCTGCAAAAAAAAAAGGTAAATGAGCCTTAGCTGACCATGGCTGAGAGCAGAGGAAAAACAAAATGTTAACATATACCTGTGCAAGCCACCCTGCACAGCAGGACATGGGATACCCTAAAGGCAAAGTACATTATAGTCAAATTCTTCATGTTGAGAAAACTCCCAAATTCCCTTCCTAAAGTAGTGGATGCCTTCATTCTGGTTCCCAGGAATCAGAAACATGAACATAATACTTAGTCCAGAAAATGTCCCAAATCAGATGCACCCACCCCCCCGCCCCCCGGCCTCTCCCCAACCTCCCTGAGTCTAAATCAGCAAAATTCATTTGTCCAGGCAACTTGGACCCAAATGAGCCCATCAGGACTGAGCTGAGGCCCTTTAGAACCACTGCCCATACATAGTTTGAAACATGCTTGTTGTTCTCTTTTACTGTATGTTCCTGCAGGAGACTGTGCACTCTTCTTGGCTATGACATTAGCAGTTATAAGGCCAAAGATATGCAATGGCTTGAATTCCTGTATTATATCGAGCCAATTACCAAGGCCAGCACTGAAAGAACAAAGTTTGGCCCACTGCTGTGAACAAAATTAAAACAGCAGGTTCTCCTTACTCCTCTCACACAGGAGACTCTTTATTACCTATCTGCCTTCTGATGAACAAGACAACTGAGAGAGGTCACAGGCTTTTCACCAAGTCAGGAAATATTCACTGTGACTTTTAACCACGTCTGTGGCAAGGAAAAAAAATCAACCCCCCCAACACCTTCCCACTGAAGCTGAATGCAAATGAAAGAATCTCAGCAGTATTAAATCAGTCCTACAGGGAGGCCTCTTCTCTTACCTGCCCATGTTTTGCTTGGTCTCACTAGGGACCATCTGGAAAAGTTTTAATTTTTTATTTCACCCGAACTCAGGAAAAAAGTCCAGCAATGCTCTCCACTATCACCATTCACTAACTCAAATTTTCTGTGACAATTTCCTTTTGCTTGGACAACACATCAAGGGGAAAAAATCCTCTCTCTTCTGTTTTTTACTCATTTTAACTTTCTATAGCTCCTAATCTAAAGATTAGCTTTTACCCCTCATCTTTGGGTTGCACATGTTACTAAGATTTATTTGGAGTTAAACAAGGACAGTCCTGTCAGTGAAGTGGAAAAAAGTGCAGGAGCCTCTATTGGTACAACTCAGAAAAATAAGTGTCTTAAATAGGTACAGAAACAAATGTAACTGGATCTCTTAAACTGAGCTGGTTTTATCACTTAACTGAGAACTTAGAGACTATCAGCAGACTGAAATCAAGGCCTCATCCTGGTGCACTATCACCAGCTTTTTGATGGCTACAGGATGAACACCACAGCTGAAAACTATTGCCAAAACTCGGGGAACACTCTGGCTGTAGGGCAGCAAGTAACCAGTGTGCTCAGTGTGACACTGCTGTGCTGCTGCTGCCAGTCAGCCACAGCCTGTGCCACCCAGGGAACAAGGACACTGCTGCTGAGCATGACCACAAACAGGGGAATTCACATCCCTGCTGTCAGGTGGACAGAGCAAGCAGAACCTGCAAAGCTGAAACCAGAGCTGGGCGGTACGGACACATACAGAGAGGAAAACAAAAGACCAAGCACATGTACTGGCATTGCTCAAAATGTCAGCTGCAATTTAAAAGTAGCTCCAGCACAAACCGTCTGCAGGGTCCTCATTTAAAAGTCAGGTTTCTATAGCAGTCATTCTTTAGCAGTCAATTTAAAACACCCAAACTGATAACTACTCCTAAAAACCGAAGAAATGTTATTAAGGAGGAGGATCCTGCTCACTACATTTTGAAAACAGCTTGGAAAAAGATCAAGAATGAGTTTCAGGAGCTTAAGATAAAGGAGCCAAGCAAACAACAAAAATAGCAGAGCAGTCCCTGTCTATGCAACAAAAAGTTGAAAGAGGACAAACTCAAGTTATCCCAATTTACCCCAGATACCTGAAACTACATACAGAATAGGAAGAAAGAGGGAAGCAGAAATTGTCAGTCATTCTAATTTAAGGTCAAATGCAACAACCTTTTTGTGCCAGTTACAATGATATTGCCTGCAACCTAGCTATCCAACACAGTAACAAGGTGTTGTTGAAACATTAAGCTACACTGAAGTCCTCCAGTAACTGACAATCTGCAAGTAATTTGCCACTTTACCCCATTTTTCTTTATTTAAATAAAAAATTTCTTCTACCATGGCAGAGGCAGCCCAACTTTGCCCAAACACAGGTAAGGCAACACAACTAACTGCAGCAGAAAAGAATAAGCCCTAAAGAGCATTGAATTCATTTGTCATTGGGGTTTTTACTGTAATTAAAATCACAAAGCTGCCTCATGACATTAAACACAGTTGACCTTTCTGGTTTACACATTTATTATTGATAAATGGGCCAATACATGCATTAGCAGAACAACTGCATTTTGGTTTGGGCTCTCAGTGAGGTAACTATTTTCTACTGAGGAGAACACAGTCCTCAAGAGCCCTTGTCCTACGCAATACACAGATGGCATTTAGACCCCACGATCTGTCATCTCTCCTGAACCTGGTCATCTTCTTCCTGTATTTGGCATCAGCTCCTGGCTCCAGAGGAGTCCAGGACTCCAAGAGCTCCATCTGCACCACAACAGATATACTGCTGTCTCAGAGGGTGCTGCTGGCCGTAAGTAAGGGGCCTCTGCCAGTACATCCTTGCCTACACAGACCCAGCTTCTCCTCCAAATTCACTCACCCCACTCACCTTTATCAAGAGTTTAATAATGAAAGAAATATCCCACCAGCTTGTGAAAATTAGGGTACAGTTACCTGAATCATGTCTAGCAAGACAAGAACATTCATCTGCAGACCAGGCCAACTGCTTTCTGTCTTACTTCACTCAGGTTCAGCTACGTCTCCTGCTTATGCATCATCACACCATATACAATCTCATTCTTCATTTTACAGACTCTTCCCACCTGCTGGCTCAGCTGACACCCATTCACTGGGCCACTAAATTCCCCTGCAGGAAATACCTTCTTCTGTTCCCCAATGCAAGAATAACCAACCCTTCTGAAACCAGTGAACTACATTACTGCTCTCCTTTATGCAAGTTCTTCCTCAAAAATGACAAAATAAAATCATGGAAAAGAAGGGTGGTCAACAGCTTTTTTACATTTTAAATCCACCTGTGTCTACAAAACAGAACTTACTGGCTGAAGTGTTTTGTCAGTGTTTTGCCAGGGTTCCAAGTGGATCAACACCATAGTAGCCTATGAAGCCAGGGCAGAAGCCAGCCTGGGAAACCCACAAAGAACCTTTATCACCGACAGCTCATGAGGCTTCCAGCCCAATGGTGAGACAAATGAAGGCTGCACAAACGTTAACTCTTCCTGCCCAGATAGAGATGCTCAAGGGCTCTTTCTAAGGGAGCTGTGAACCTTCCTCACCTCTGAGAGGCCCAGAAGCTTGGCCCTCAGAGAGCTGCCGGGGAGCCTTGGGAACACAGCAACTTATGGTACTCAACACTGCCATGAGCTCCTACAGTGAGGAGGAGCAAAACGCAGGTGAACAGAAAGTGGCACAGCCGGAGCAGGAGTCCTTCTGCTGCCATCCTTATGCCCTTTGCAAGCAGCAGGCTCAAATCTAACAAGAACATCACCTCAGTCTTGCATATCAGCAGATCTAAAAAATGTTTCCTTCCAAGCAGTACCAGAGACAAAAATTATCTTAAGCCATTACTACCTCATGATCCCCTACACTGTCTGGCCTTGAGGTCCAGAGTAAATTCTTCTCCATGAGGAGTTGAGGTGAGGGGATGGAACAGACTGTTTCACCTTCTCACTGACGTCAGTGGCGATGCACCAGATTAACCTGGCCCCAAACTCTGGCTAGTTTTTCTGTCGCTCTTAGACGGACACAGTATCAGATTCCTCCTAAGGCTCTGATCAAAGCTGTTTTCCCAGGATCAAGCCAGACCCCTTCCAAAGTTCACATTCTCTGTCTCCAACAGAGAAGGGAACGCAGCCGTACTGGCATCTGTTCATGTTTGTTCATCTTTGGAAAAGGAGAAATGGCCCCACAGTCTGTTTTCAGCTCAAAGAGCAGAAGAGAGCTCTTCCACGTGGTTCACAACTGTAGAAAGCCACCTACCCCTGGGTTTCTACACAGTATTGGGAAAGTCTCCTGCAAGACCCAGTCAAAACAACTTTTAAAAGTATACTGCATACTTCCCTTCAAGAAGTAAATATATTCAAAGTCACCTACAGTATTTACACAGCCTCCCTCAATTTGGTACCTGCTCCCCATAACCATTATTTCTGTTTGCAACATTTCAAAACTAAGTCTCCCATAATATTTTTTATGCATGGGGACAACACAAACACACAGAAATTATAAATAATTTTCCCAACATCACACAAGAAACCTGTGGCAGAGCAGGGCACTTAATTTGGCTTCCCTGAACCCCAGGATAAGGTAGCTGTTCTCAGGCATCCCAGAGACAGCTAACATGAACACTCCTGCCATCTGACTCTTGGGTCAAATGCCCCCAAAAAATCACATAACCACTGTGAAGTGTAAGTGGGAAAGTGAGAAAAAAGCCCCCAACCAACAACAACCCAAACCTAAATCAGCCTTCATGTCTTGCCCATTTTCTGCCAAGTGGGCTAACCTGACTCTCAAACACCACTGTACAAAGTGCCAGAGAACAATCTAAAATGGGAACCATTAACAAAGCAGTATTAATTTACTGATAAAACTCAACCAACAGACATATCAGACATAACCCTCATCTGGGGAAGCGACACTGTTCTGATGGTGCATGTTCTGCTTTTTCAGCACACAGGAGAAAAGAGCAGGAAGACAGCTCCTCCTTGCTGAGCACCACGAGTTTATCCCAGTTCCAGAGCTGAGCTCTCCCAAACCAGACTAACATCCTAATAAGCAGCACAAGGTGGCACTCTGCAGGGAAAGGTTTTCCAAGCCAGGCGACATAACAGCAGGAATGTTGTTTGCATTCAGTGCTGCAGTCTGGGGCCAGCAAAGAAGTCCCCAGCTGGCTTCCCTCCCCACTGTGCAGGCTGGGAGCAAGTGTGCTGGTGTGGGCTTTTTCCTGCACCACCTGAGACCCTACACGCTCATCCTAGCCCCAAATGCTAGAGGAAAACTGTCCTCATGCAGGGCCCTGTACGGCCAAGAGGAACTGGGTTTGCTGAACAAGCAGCTATTCAATATTTTGTTTTCTCTTCATTGTTCAACGTGTGGCCTCAAGCCAAGCCCTGCTCTGAATACAGAACTGGTGCTTTTCCTTAGAGGCTTTTTGACAGGCTCACTGAGAGCAGTGGCTGGGCAGTTCACAAGCACATTTATCGTTATGCATCCTTACTTTCCAAACTGAAAGCTAAGAAAGAGAGAAAACAGAACTGCATCTTCATGTCCCTCTGAGTACTTCCATGAAGACCCCCAAGGACCTTGTTTTCTAGGCCACTTTGCATGTTCTAAGCACAAGCCCTGCTGGTGCCCCCCCTGGCTGTGCACCACCAGCACTTCCACAGTCCAGATTCCAGGTTCATATCTTGGAAAAGATCAGTGTGAGGAACAGACAGTTTGGGGTCTCCCATAGCAAACTGGCCTGAAAGGGGCTTGCTGACTGGACACCGAGCAACTGACAGCAGCCAGGAGTGAAGCAAGTTCTCCAAAGTGGTATTCATTGCTCCATTTGTCTGCCTTCTAACTCCTGTCACAAGTGAGCCAAGGTCCTTCAGAAACCACTTCCTTCTCTTCCCAGCCCACAGTTAACCACGTCAAAAGGGGCTGGTACACACAGATCAGAGACAAAGGCTGATGTATGCTCACTTGGTGAAGTACCCTAGCCATTTCAGTAGAGAAACCCTGGTCCATCTCCCTTGGACATGCAGCAGACGACAATTTAGAACTCAGACAATTCAGGTAGATTCTCACATGTCAGGAAGAAGAATATTTTTGCCTTCACCAAGGCAAGACTCTTGTCTGTGATCCATGATGCAAGGGAGTTTGAGCTTCTTGTAAATAGATTATTGCCTTATTTTTTTAACATATTGACAAAACTGTGTATTTCATGACCGGCTGAAGAAAAATGTCACCATGCACTTCCAAGCTCTCCTATGAATAAGGAAGAGCATGACAAATAATGAGAACAGAAAAATACAAACAATTTTCTATGTGTTTTCTGACTTCCAGCAGGACAGGTGAGTCTCACTACATGGTCAGGGACTTGGCCCCTTCCAAGGCCACATCAGAACCAGTATCCCAGTTGCTGGTACCTGCATTGCAGTGGTTCACAGAAAAAGAATAAAGACACAGGAGGCAATTTCCAAATCTACCTAGAAAACTTAGGAGCTTAAGTCTCATCTTCTTTAAAACAGCTACAAGCTCTAAAACATCTATAGCTTCTAGAAAACAGGATTAGAGAAGTGTGTGCATTACCCCAATGTACAGATGGTGGGAACCATATAATGTGCAGATGGTAGGATCCATGTAGGTCATCTGACGTGCCCAGATCGTGCAGCCTTTCGGCAGCAGACTCAGGAAATGATCCAAGGGCCCAGCATGCCAGGCCCTTGCCCTGTAACGTGCTTCTTCCCACACATAACATTACCCTTTTGAGGAAGATGGTCACTTCCAGAAATAGCCTAGGCAGTGCCCTCTGCAGTGCAGCAGTCTGTTTGGGGAACATGTACTTCTCTGCAAACACACATCTTCTGCCCTCAAGAAACTGCCTTCAGATGCACTGGGGAAAGTGAGGCTTTTTGAGTAAACACCACCTGACTGAACTGCACTTTGTTTGAAAAGAAACTGATGGCATTTATATGGCTGTGGGCCAGGCCAGACTTCCTTCACTTCTATTTAGGCTTGTTAGTTATCTCTCATGTTACAACCATACTGCTGCAATACTGTGCCTGGAGATGAAGGCAGGGGGTAATATACTTTAAATAAGGAAAATACATCCACAATACTGTTAGCTGCATGCTGCACTAGGGAAACTGAGGCACAAAGACTCCATAGGCTGTATGAAAATCAGGAAGAAAACCCAGATGTCCTTATGTCTGGGTCTGTATTCTGTCAACAGGGACACACTCATCCAGCATTTGGGAGATCCATGGAAAAGAAAATAAATGAGATAAATGGAAGAGATTAGATTTCTTCTGCTCTTACAGTTCTGGCTCACAAGCAGCACCAACCATGAAGGCTGCAAGGTGGCTACATCCCACAGCTCCCAGATGGCCAGGCTGCTTGTAAAGCAGTTCATGAACTGCTGCACTTTGTAGTCTCACTGTTAAAGGCAATACAGAAGCTGTGCTATGTTACCTTACCATACCTATATGCTGCTTTAGGACTGCCCAGGCACCTGGAGCAGCAGCCCCAACAGCAATCCCAGTGTCATCTGTCCTTTCTCACAACTTCTCCTTTCTT
The DNA here is from genome assembly GCF_963513975.1 of Fringilla coelebs. Taxonomy (NCBI): domain Eukaryota; kingdom Metazoa; phylum Chordata; class Aves; order Passeriformes; family Fringillidae; genus Fringilla; species Fringilla coelebs. The sequence goes on along the minus strand of NC_140066.1, from coordinate 27,156,456 downwards.
GATGGTGAAACAGATGGTAGGAGATAAATGAGAAGCTTTCAGAAAATAATCGACTATTTTATGGAGAGGAGCTTTTATCAAAACTGACTGAGGCAAAAGAATTGCTCTCAGTCCACATGCCTACTTGTCACAGAGCAAGCAGCAAAGCATAAACAAGCAATTAAGATAATATTGGAAATCATCTAAGGCTACTTCAAACTGGATTCATAAAGCAACAGAACTGAAGTGAAATCACTCTCATATCAACGAATGAAAGGACTGAAAGTACAGTAGGGAACACAGAAAAGAGAGATGGGAATATATCCAGCAAGATGGAAAAAGCAGGCCTGTTCTCTCTGAGCTGATCAACAAGGCAGTGTCTCATAGAGAAGAGATCCAGGCAAAGGCCAGCCAAGTGCACAGCCCCAGAGACCCACAGCCTCTGATCAAGAGAGCCCAAAATAAGTCAACAAAAACAAATCCTATCTTTGTTGGTTCAAAGAAGGTAGGGAGTAAGAGCCAACACTCTCAGGAGGAGAACAAATAGCAGCCAGTCTTTGAATTTGGGCAGAAGTTTGTCAGGAGGGATCAGGAGATGATGAACAGCAGGAACTCCAACAAGCAAGACAATTAACTCAGCAGCAGGACATTGACCAGTCTGTTTGGGTCAGAAATCGAAATGGATTTGAAAGCTCCATCAGGAGCAGGAAAGGAAAAAGTCAGTCTTACCTACAGGAGAACAGATGGAAACAACACTACAGGTGACAACCAATTCACTGCCGAGCACAGCACCAGGTCAGGTTAAACAAAAGCATGAAGGATAAATCCCTGCATGTGTTGTGGATGAAACATTACACAGAGAAGATATAAAAAGGGTACAAATGTGCTGAGATGGGAAGGAAACCAAAACAACTGACAAAGAAGGAATATGACTTAAACCAGAGAATTGCCTGTACAATGAATATAATGGAAAGAGAAAAAAAGAGAATTGTGGGAACAGTTGACCAGGTTTGGCCCAAATATCCTCCCCACCATCCCAGGACACAAAATTTCTCTAGGAGCTGGGTCTAACAAACTTCACATTTCAAAAGACCCTGAGAACATAAGAACCAAAATATGAAGTTTCCTGCCATCACACCAGCACTGTGATCAGTGATACAAATCAGCCCAGGGCAGCTGCAGCAGAGCTCTAACTGGGCAGTGCTGCAACACCAACAGCATGAGCCCTGACTGACTCCCACTGCTGTAAAACAACACTCCTGCAGAGGATTCCCCCAAACCTGGGAGGACAAAGAGATCATGAGCCTTCAGCCAGACACAGTGACACTTCACAGCAGACAGATGCTGCAGCAGAGAATTACAGCTTGATTGCAGATAACATCAACAACTGGGCCTACTTCTAGTTTACACAAAGGCCTCTTTGCACAACTTGGATAGTCTAAAGAGAACACTCTAAAGAGAGTTGTAAAATTACATTTTACAACTACTGAAAGTACAAAGTATAAATTGAGCCTAGAATGGTGGGTCTCTGCATAGACTGCCTGCCACACAGATACCCCTACACACAGCTATATTGCTAATACACAAAGGAAAACAGGAACTGCAGCTCTGCAGGATCTTCTTCCTTGAAGGCTTATAAAGTAAACAGGGTGACAAAGAGGAACACAGTGGGTTCCCCCATGGAAATTGCTACATCAGCTCTTGCACTTCTGGAGGCCTCATTCCTCACCAGGGCATGGGGTTTGGGCTTCTCATGCCATTTGCTGGGTTCACCCCACTTTCTGTGTTTTCCCTGGTAACTGGCCAGCTGTACTGCAAAGCCAAGCACCGCTGAGAAGACACTGCATACAAAACCTCACCTACGTGGGGTACTTCTTTGTTTTCCAAATCATGTCAGGATCTCACACAATGTAGTGCTGGCAGGTTCAGAAACTCCAGCATCACTGGGAGTTGCTTATCTACACTTGCAGATTTCACTGGGGCAAATGAGCAAAGGTGATGTGCTGAGGCTGAGCAGTTACATGAGTACAGTCCTACCTGTCAGCCTTCTCTGAGCACCTGTATGCAGGGACAAACCTACAAAGACAGCGGGATTTGAAGATGGTGTGATTTGCCGCTCGTGCATGGACCACCAATCCAGCTTCCCAGCCCAACATTTATTGTCATTATGCTTTCTCAAAAAGAAGTCATGCACATATCTCACTATACTCAATACTTCTGACCAATCTCCCTCAATATCTCTAAGAGAAAAGCAATCCTTAACAGCTCAGCTTTGTACAGCTTCCCTTTCTTGAAAAATTAACCAGCTTATTCAGGTATACCCTGCACTGGGAGGCAAGATCCTGTCTTCAGGTATGTCCAAAGTTTCAACAGCAAGATGAAGATTCCAGATACTAATCACACTGCTTGTACATGATCAAAATGAAGCATAACTCAGAACATGGCACAGCAGATCTCACACATTCTCTGTTTTACATGTGTGGATTTGTACTCTATAAAGCAAAGCCAGGTCCTGAGCCATGAATAGAGCTTCACTACGAGGCACTACAAGGTTTGAGGCAGAAAGCATCCCCCCCATATTACACAAGGGCCAGATTCTAACCCACCTACACACAGCCAGTCAAAACTCAACTCCCACTAGCTGTGGAGTGAGGTGTGATCCAGAGCAAGAGGATTAAAAAAACCCCAAAAAACTCACAAGCAAATAAACAAAGTATCATCCAGAAACAAGTAACAACTATAGAGCCTGGGAAGAAGGAAAGCTTCGGACAGAAAGTCTCAGACTCCAGGTCTCTGGGACATGAAGACAAGGGTGGGGGCTTTGTGCAGAAAAATAGATCAGCAAGAGCTGACACAGCAATTTGCTCTTTCAGGAATTCCTTACACAAGACAGGCAAACCACTCAGCCACCTGCACACCCTCTCTCCCAATAAAATCATAATTACAGCACTGTCCTAACTCCAGAGGCTCCAGGAAGGACTGAAAATTGCCAGGTACTCAGTCAGCAGCACGATGTGGGGGGAGGAGGGTGGAAACCTCCTTTGACAGAAAAGATAAAACATATTGAAACCGTGCAATGTTCACCAACCCCCCTACTCCTCCCCTGCACAGTGAGGTACAGCTGCACAGCACTGCTGCTGTGGTAAATCAGCTTTCTTGTGCACCAGACACCCAAGGCTGACTTGCAGATTCACCTGCAGCCACACCCTTTGAGCTTCTGCACCCATGTTTGTGAACCTGGGCATATTAAGCCATCACCTAAGGCACACAGAGTACCTAATGCACAGCTACACACCCACCCCACAGTCCTTGCTCTGGGACACTGTGAACAAACTAAGCTTAAAGCCAAGGATACCTGAGGGTTTCAGCAGTACAGTCCCCGTACTGACCCTCAAGAGAGAGTTTCAAAGGATATGAGAGCGAAGGCCTACAGAGAAGTTCAGCACAAAACCAAGCGATGGGATTTAGAAAAAAAAGGGATTTGGAAAAAAAGTTTCATATGCGTAGATGAGAGTGCAACGACAGGGAAAATGAGGAGCTGCACCAGTGCAACAGCCAGAAGGGCAAAGAAACCCAGACACCCAGATTTCCAAGATAACATGCCCAAAATGCTTTACCATACTCATCACAGCTGCTGACTCCAAGCTCTGCAAACAACCTGCTACCAGACTGTAGGTGTCTGAAAGGCCCTTGGGAGGCAGTGCCAGACACAAGGGAGGATAATGGGAAGAGAGGAAAATGAAACGAAAAAGAAACTGGACAGAGATCAAACCCTCCCCCATGGAACTGAGCAATAGATTATTTGAGAGCCCTTAACAACATGGGCCTCCTGGGAGAGCTGAGGGCTCCCAGTGCTGCTGGGAGGATGCTTGGTATTTCCCCAGGATTCGACCAAAAAACAACAGCCTTTCTACATGCCTGAGAGCCTAAATAAAACAAAACACAAATGACAATCTAATATTGTAATGCAATTTCAGATTTCGTTATAAATCTTAACTTCATTAAATTGATGGCATTATTGGGGGAAAAATAATTTAGCAACCCTACTGTTTATTTTATTTCCTGCTGACACAATGATTTAATTGATTAAAAAGTCTTCTCGATTATTTCCCAAAATGTATAAATATCAAGCCAGGCTAATCCTAACTAAATATAATGAACCTTTCAAATAATTGGGTCTATTAGAACTGCACATGTAGGGTCCATGACAGCAGTTTCCAGTGACATTGAGTGCAAGTTAATGTACCCACAGAACTGCACTCCCAGCACAGACGACTTCACTTCTCTAGCAACGTTTTAGAACTCAGGTTCTGCCCCAGAAACATCTTCAGAAGAAAGTAACATTAAATAAGTGATTCCACAAGCTGTAACAAACCTCTGTTCATTTTTCATCCCATTCAAAAAAACAGAAGATAATTTTGTCGAGAGCAAATTTAAGGAGGCAATATTCAATCTAAATGTAATACAGGTTGGCTAACTTGGGTCTTTAATTTGCTTGGGTTTTTGCTTTTATCTATGTGTTAAGTTGGATTTGTTATAAAAAAAAAAATTCCCTTGCCTATTATAAACACCAGGTAACAATGACTATAACTCTCCACTTATTTTCTGCAGGTGGATAATTTCCCATACCAAAATATCCCTGACTAAAGAAAAATTGTATTTTTACACACATTAATGTTTTACCTCAAACTCACTATATCTATCAAATATCTGCATGAAACACTGCACATTCATGTAGATAATGATTGCAGAGGGAAGCCCTCTGCAGCAATCTCCATGTTGTTGGTTGCACAACAGAGACAAGCAAAGGAAAAAGAGAACCTGAGCCACAATATCCTTCCTTAAAATTGCATCACATGAATTAGAAAGTATGAAGCAATGTTTTCCCTCTTATCTGCACACCACTATTTGGAGTAGAAAAGAATTATTTTGCTGAGACTGTGAGACCACCATAGTTCTGTAAGAATAAGAACTGCTCCACCATTGCCATCCAGAACTGGGCTGTCTGCTCCTCAGAACTTTCTGGGTGTTTGTGCAATGACAGCACAGAGCCTGTTGAGAGGAAATCGCTGCCATGTCTGGACTGCAAATGCTGAAGGGAAATACTTGGAATTAAAATATTAATCAAACAAGCAACCAGGCTTCGTAAATACCCTGCACCACAAAATCATGGATTATTTGGTTGAATGAATACCATCAACAATGTACATGTGCCAATTTGTAAAAAAATTTGTATAAGAGTATAAATAAAAAAAAAAAAAGAAAAACATTGTCATTTTCCCAAGGTTGCTTAAGAGACATTTTTACAGGAGGCTGTTTCATTACAAGATCTGCATGAGATCTAAATGCATTATTCCTCTACACTAATGAAACATTTTGAGACAAAAGCAATCTAAGAAAATCTCTTGTCCACACATGAAATGTAAGTTTTGTTCCTCATCAAGGACTTGATATTTAATTCAAAGTCCATTCCAACTCCACCAGACAGAACTTCGTGAATTGCCCCTTTGATTTTAACAGGAAGAGATGATACAGAGCCTTCCTTAAACAAGGCTGATGCTATACTCAGCATCACACAAAAGACACTGCAGTGAATTTGGAGGCACCCTAAACTTCACAGTTGTCACTTCCCGGCACTTCAGCCATCTGGAAGGCCTGCCATCTCCTACAGCAAGTGCAAGCTGCTACGACTTGTGCTAAAAGAAACTTCCATTTCCAACTGTGCATGTAAGGTCTGAGCTCCCAAAAAGACCCACTCTGGTCCCTGCCTGGAGCAGACCTGACACTGGTCACTCCCTGAGGCTGAAACAACCACAGGAGGAAACACTCTGGGTAACAAAGCTCTCACTCTGAAGATTCAATCTGGCCTCAGTATTCCTTGCATAAAGAAGGTTTAAGTAAGACTAGAAAGAACCTCTTCTGCTTCTCTGTTGCCTTTCCCCCCACAAGAACATATTCAGCCTGTCAGACTCAAGGGCCCAGCAGGCTGGTGTCAGCACCAGAGCTGCCCCGGGAGAGCTGTACCTGGAGCTCTGTGCTGGCAGGGCCTGCTGAGCACCCTGGCCCCAGGGACTGGGAGTGCTCTGCATCCCTCTCCAGCCTACAGGCTGCTGGATTCAGTGTTAAGGAGTTCCTGAGGGGGATGTGCTTCCAGCCCTCCTCTGGAGAAGGGCAGGTTGCCATGACAAAGGCCTTTGAGACAAAGAGGTGTGGGATGGAAAAATAGTATGTGGGAAACCTAGAGAGAAAAATACCGACCTCAATTCAGCATTTGCCATAATTTTCCAACACAAAGTCACAGGACTGGGGGTTTTGGTTCATGATAATCAGTAAAGAGCTACAACTGCCCTCAAATTAGGAGAGGCTGTATGAAGTAGAGAAGCAAATACAAACATTGAGCATACAAAGAGCTCAAGATATGCTGATCCTGATGGAGAAAACTTCCCCACAGCAAGGTGTCCCAACATCGCTTCAAACCACCTTTATTATCAAATGCTGCCGAAGCAGAATCACTGCAAGCAAAGGCACCTTCCCCTTAGGCCTTTACAGGTCCTTCCCGATGGCCTTAAGAAAGCCTTAATCACCTGAGCCACCTGCCACCATTTTATGGATTGCACAGGCCTTGCTGCAGTAAAAGCAAGCTTGCAAGTGCCTTTTCAAAGGCACACTTTATGTTTCTAAAGTTTCTCTGTCTCAGAAGGTCTCAACAAGGTCTGAACAAACCTACAGAAGGTAGCAAATAAAAATAAAAAGAAGAGGAATGAGAGGGAAGAGGCAGATGCAACCACAGCAACAGGCAATAGGCTTAATCCTATTGTCTCTTCTAGATTTAAGAAACCAAAAAAATGTGCCATCGTATAATAAGAAAAGTGTCAAAAACATGGAGTTCTACAATTACCAAAAAGCTGGGAAATCCCACTGCCCTGAAAGGCAGACTGAAACACAGCTTTGTTTTCCTGAACTGAATTTTTAACATGTTGTACATTACAGTCAGTCATCTCCCTCTCTCCCATTTGTTGTAGGGGATTCATTTCAAAACATTTCCTTGCTTCAAATCATGCCTGTCATTACAATCCCAAAGCACCCAGGCTGCACATGCACTATCCCTTAAAAGCAGTGATTTCTGGGTTGGAAAGACATCAGCTGTATATAATGGGAATAGCTATTGCCTACCTCCTCCCTAAACCTTATGAACAGATCTCCCTATTCCCCTTCCCTCTGCAGCATCTGAGACTTGGCATGGTGTCAGCTGGCAGTGCCACTTCAGATCCAGCTCCCCTGTGTCCCCTCTACTTCCAGTGCCACAGATCCAGAATGAACACTGCACTTGTGTGCCCCAGCTCTGAATCCCTCTAGCTGTTCAGATTCTCTTCCCATTTTTCCAAGAGAGCAAGTTTCTCTCCACGGCCTCCAACGTTCTTCTGCAGCTCTGACCCCCCCAGGCAGCCCTGCCCACACCGTACCTGGTGGCAATACTGGCAAGGCTGCCACTGTATTTCCGTGCCCGGCTCAGCCTCCGCGGGGGCTTTGAGTCTTGTAGTCCAGGGCTTGGAACTGAGGCATAGCCATGCTCACACTCTGCAAGAGAACCAACAGGCAAGGCATTAATAACAAAAACCAACAACCAACCAAAAAAAAAAAACCCAAAAACAAAAAGGAGAGGAAAAAAAAAATAAAGAAGGAAAAAAACAATAAAGAAGTCAGCAGGCAGGCCTCACCACTAACCCGTTGGCCTAGCTGGGGAGGCCCTTGATCACAACAGCTCAGGGAAACAACTGAGGATATATTCACTTCACAGGGAAGTGGACTGGGGTTGGAGATAAGGGAGGAAGGGAAGTATAAAGTCTCTGCCAACCCTGGAGGAAGGTCACCACCACTCAAACATTGAAAATATTAAAAAAAACCAAACCATGACAGTCCAGAAAGTGCCTCATCTCTCTCCTCCTGCCCAACCTATCTGAACCAGGCAAACCAGATGTATTTCACGGTGCCACTGACGTCTGTGCTGAGCCAGAGCCACCCACCACCATCCCTCCTGCCCAGTGGAAAACTTTCACACCAAATACCCCCTTTTCCTCCCAGAAACCACATCCACGTCAACCTCCCCCACTCTGCAAAAACATTCCACCTCATCCACCACCTTCAGGAGGACTCATCAGCCCTATCCTTCATCCAGCCCCTCGCTGCTGGGGATTTACCACCATCCCGCCGGCAAACACCGGCTCTGATTCCTTCTCGGGGTCACTCTCGCCCCTCGGCGGGGATCTGACCCCAGACCCGTTCCCCTCACGGAGGGCACCCATCCTCCCCCCATTACCTCTCTCCCTTCGTTCCAGATACTCAGCCGCCTCCAGCAGCCGCTGGATGTTGATCATCTGGACCTGCTCCATGGCCGGGGGGCTCCGCAGCCCCGGGCCGCCCTCCGCCCCCACGCTCCCGGCTTCCCCGCTGGACACGGGGGCGGCTGCGGTGGGGAGGCGCCGGGGATCGCCGTCTCTGCCCAGTGCCCGGGCCTCGTCACACCGTCCCGGGGGCGGCTCTCCTGGGAGGGCGAGGAGCGGCAAGGGAACACGCGAGGAAATGCCGGAGGGAGGACCCGCTCCGGGATGCTCCCGCCGGGGAGCGGCGAGCGCTTATTCCTGCCCCAGCCCCGTCCCCAGCGCCCGGCCGAGCGCTGTCCCCGCAGCCAGCCCCGATGCGCCCCCGCGCCGGGCCCTGCCAGGATCCAGCCGCGGCCCCCTCGGCCCGGCAGCCCCGCGGCGGGACCGGCCCCTCCGGCCGCCGCCCCGCCCGCCGCCTCGCAGCACTTTGTTTACCTCTGCCCGGCGCTCACGGGCGGGCGGAGCGGAGCGGAGCGGGGCGGGCTGGGAAATGCAGTTCCCGGGAGCACCGAGGCACCGCCGGAGCGTGTCGGGGCAGCTCCCGGGGCAATGGCCGTGTGTGCCCACGCCTGAGGGGATGGCTCCGTACCCACCCAGACCCCGAGGGCGGGGTGGTCAGGTCACAGAATCACAGAGTGGGTCACGCTGGGAGGGACCACGGTGGGTCAACCTCCCTGCTCAAGCAGGGTCACTCCAGAGCACAGTGGACAGGATTGCATCCAGATGGCTCTGGAGTATCTCCAGCGAGAGAAGACTCCACAACCTCTCTGGGCAGCCTCTGCCAGTGCTCAGTTACTTACACAATTCTTCATGTTCAGGTGGGACTACTGTGTATCAGTTCCTGCCCCTTACCACTTGTCCCATGCTGGGCACCGCCTGAAAAGAACCTGGTCCAACCTCTGACATGTCCCTTCCAACAGACAGACATTAATAAAATCCCCTCTCAGACATCTCTTCTTGAGGCTGAGCAGGCCCAGCGCCCTCAGCCTTTCCTCCTGAGATGCTCCAGTCCCCGGACCAACTCTGTAGCCCTCCACTGCACCCGCTCGAGGAGCTCCGTGTCTCTCTCGAACGGAGAAGCCCAGGACTGGACACAGCACCCCAGGTGAGGTGAGGGCTCCATGCCCACCCACGTGGAACTGGCAGGGCTGTGGCAAGGACAAAGGAGAGAGGCTACAAAACACAATGCCACAGTCACTATTTGGAGACTTTCCATATCTCACCTGTGGACATGGAACTCCACAGGTTCCAAGTGCCTGGAATTCCCACCTGAAGTGACTGATACATTGTTTTTCATGGGAGGTTAAGGAGCAAGGCCCATTTTTCAATGTGCACAGATTATTTAAGAGCATAGACAAGAGATACCATAGACAGCAAACCCACTATACTTGAAGTAGCACATTAAAAAGGCACAACAGTGACCATCTCAACATTTTAACAAATCCTTTCAATATGATCACTCTTTTCAGAACTTTAATAATGTATTTGCATCCCTATTTTCATGTAGGTACAAACCCTTTGATCACTTCTATCACCCTGAATTTTATCAACCTCAGCATTAGCTGGAATGGAGCTTAAAAACCTGATAACATAGAATGGTATTATACTGGTCTCTAAAATATTTGACTTACTCAAAAAGGATGCACTCAGAGAACGTTCAAGATCAGAATCAGAACATTCATAGTAAATGTGTGAATCTCCAACTGATTCTGACTTAGCATCCCCCAAAGACTGTTTTGCAGTTCTGACTGGGGTTATTTTCTGAACCTTTAGGCCATGACTGGTTACATTTGCAAACATTCCTCCATCACAATGGGAGACAGAAAAGTACCTTGAAAAAAATCCCAAAAAAGCAGAGATTCTCGATCAATGGCTTATGTCTGGTAGCAAGGGCTTTAGGCAGAGCACAAAGTATCAGGAGACTCGTGATGGAGTTGCAAGAGTCGGCAGCACTCAACTAGAGAAGAGCTGAAAAAAGTGGATTCAGGGTAGCTAACTTTTCTCCACACACAATTTGCTGATTCACCATTTCTGAGGTTTCCTCAGAAAACTGCAGGCTTGCAGCTGATAGAGGTAAAAATAATACCACTATTCAGTTCTTACACAGACCTTTTCATCTCTGAATCTCTAGGGGTTGACTTGTTTTGTTTCTCTTAAGGTGGGATAGCTGAAAAATAAAGGAAGCTGGGACACCTCCAGGGACATCCCTCCCTCATTCTGGGAAAGACAGACCCAGTCCTTGCACGGACAGGAGAGTCTCCACTCATGCACCTACACCCAGCCAGACCAGCACATGCAAAGACTGGCTTTTGTCTGGGGGAGAACTCAGGGAACGAAGCATTCTCTCCCTCCACCTCATATTTCTACCCTGGAAACTGCCCATAGAGGAGACTGTTAAAAGCACATGGAAAATTCCAAATTTGGGCAGTCTCAAGGACTACTCATAAAATGTTGGATTAAGGAAACGGACACAGGTGCACAGACATCTCCACAACACAAAGGTTAACACAAGAGCATTTCTGGGCTCCAACTGAGCTTCCTTTAACCTACTTCCAAAACCAGCGAGCCATTTGCTTCTCAGGATTAGGAATACTAAAAATTAAAAAACGCAAACCCTGCAACTCCAACCCCCCAAACTCATGATGAAGCCCCAAAATAACTGTAAAACAGGCCCTTGGGAGCATCCACTGCCATAAGCTTTTCTGATGGCACACTGGGAGATATGTGGTGCCACTCTAGAGGTTAAAAGGGAAACCCATGTCTGGAAAATGAAGGAGTAGGCTAAGAGCATATCAGAGTGTCATCCTCATGAAGGTAAAGTTCAAGATACAAAACAAGAGAGGATGAAGGAGTGGGATCCTGATACACAGAGTGAATTAAATCAGCCTGGAAAGAAGTAACAGCAGGATCAGTTCTGTGTGAAATTATGTAGGATAAGCTCTTGCATTTACACTTCAGCTCAGCTTCCAAGTCTTTGTTTCTGAAGTAAACAATGTAAATTAGAAAAAAAAAAAATCTGTGTGAATCAAAGACAAATTTGGGAATAAACTGTGGGACATTTCCCCAAAGAAGGAGCCCTAGAGAACAAGCAAGTCAACTATGGAGCCACAGCAGATCTGTAAAATCTTGCAATTGCCATCCCAAGCGCTCATGTGGGCAGGTCAGCCTGCAAAATGCCAGAGTGTGACAGAAACAAAAGTGGGTGGAAAGTAAATAGCATGAAGAGACCCAACGCCATTCAACTGCTGACCAAAAATCCCCCAAAGTCAGATTTTAAATGTGGTTGAGCAATCCACAGGCAACACTAGGGAGGGGCTAAGGGAAGAGTATTTTAGGGGAGAATGAGATCATTTAATTTAGTGGCTCCGAATGATCTGTAAGTACAGTTTTCTGATTATAAGTGCTTGCTGCTGGCATCCCTTCTGGCAGCTGTGATTCACTTTCATTGTGTGTTCTGCTGCTTCGCCCTTTAGAAAGGGGCTTTTTACATTTTATTAAATGGCACTTCGGCAACCCTCCATTTCCAGCCTTAATAATGGATTTGTTAATCTCCCTGATAGCCTTTCCCTCCTCCTTAGCAATAATTTAAATATCCAAGAAGAAATCTGCAGTGCAGAAATCAATTAATATTTACATCTGAAATGCTGCTGTACTATTTTCATCAAGTATAACAGATGTGATCTGTTTTTTATCAACATCACCATCACTTACATTAAACTAGCAACTTCCATCAGGGAAATTTTTTAAGAGCTTTCCAAAAGTAATGCTTTAAGCTTCTCAACCCAAAATTACTTTAGCTATTTTCTTTCCACTCAACAGGAAGGGAAACTGAGGTGTAAGCAGCATAATTACTCACATGAAGACACACCCTAAGTCAGAGGTGGAACAGGAACACGTCTCACAAATCAAGATGCCCAGCCCTGTGCTTTGAACACAAACCTTAGAAATAACACAATGCTTTGCAACGTGGAAGTTATTTTCAATAAGGGCAATCCCTTTGGCTAAGCTGCCTTGTTTTTCATTCTGTATTTGGCTTTTGCTAAAATCCTCCTGTTCCCAACCATGTGCATTTTCTGGGAGGAACATTAAGATGGCAACAGCCATAAGCGCTTCCTTTGCCCACCTTCACAAAAAACCTCCAAACTCTTAATATTGTTTTCAAATCCTTGAAATCTAACACTTGTGCAATCAAAGCATAAACAGAGATCCCTGGTAGGAACCATTTTCTGGCACTCTCAAAAGATTCAGTGATTCCCCAAATTTCTGGGAACAGCAGAACCATACCAGTCCTCTTTCTCTAGTGAGGGGAACAAGATCTGAACAACATAATCAGCACACACTGTAACAAACAGGTGTCTGTTCTTGTAGTCACGACTGTAATAGCTCAGTATTGCAGGACTTGCAGCAGCAGACTGGAGCACGACCCAAGTCCCACCTACTCAACTCCCTTCCAAGGCTTGCAATACCTTCACTAAGGGACCTACAAGTGCCTACAGGACAAGCCCTCATTTCTCATCCAGGAGCTTCACTCTTTTGCAAGCCATCTTATAATCCATTTCAGCACTCCCACTGGTACCTGGAACCCATCCACCACTGAGGACAGACATTTCTCAGAACCAAACCTCTGGGATATCCAAGAGTTTGAACAGGAATAAAGTGCATGCTCTGATTCAAAGACTAAGCTCTGCCAAACAATAAGATAAAAGCCAAAGATCCATTGGCTCTTTGGGTCACTTGCTCCTTCTCTCAATGAGATGTGCTCTGTTTTCAGACCTGTGCTGTGCCCAAATTTATACTGAGTCAGTGACTTACTCTGTAACTTTGATTCAGTCACTTAACTGATCCAGCTGCAAAATTAAGAGGAATGTCCGCAAAAAAAAAAAAAACAAACAAAAACAGAGTCTTTCAGCTAAATAACAAGAAGGTAGGGTTCTTCAGCCAGCGGCAGAAGGTGCTTCTCCTCCAGCTCTCAGGATGCTCGGCTGACAAGGGATGCGATCGGTTCTCAGCAGTGCTTCTGGCACAGTTCCATGGTTGTACCTCTGCCCTATCATTTCTGCTGCTTTGGCTTCCTTCTGAATTCTATGCTGAGGTCCAAACAGCATGAGTCAAAGCACCCCAACCTGGAAGTGGCTAACACATGAATCACAGTGGCCAGGTCATGAACCAGGAGGAATGAAAGGGGTTTACTGTGAGTTGGATGGAAAATATATAAATAAAGGGGTCCCACACTGCTCTATATATCACATCACCATAAGACCCAAGACCATCTACACTGACCTTGAGCCATGTGGTCAGGTCTCATTGATACAATGGGAGCTCTGCATGCAGACCAAAGGCGGTACCAGCTTCTTCTGCCCTCTGCTAATTACAGGTTTCTAATATTTCTTTGGTTTGTCAGAAAAAGACCCTAAGCAGCACACAAACAGTGGGAGTTGCCCCATGATGAAGATACTGTTAATTCATCCCCAAGGCTCAGTTGTCTTCTCCCTCAGAGAAAATTATTCAGGAGCAAAGGACAAATCTACGATCATCCATTTGTTATTCCTGGTCAGAAGATCAATAAACATAGCCAGCACTTGAAGAAGATCTAGCTGTCTCCTGCAAGGGCCAAGGTCCACTGTCCCATGCATGCACACCTCTATTAGACTTGTGAACTTGTCACCCCTGTTACAGAGACTTGATTGCCTTCATGCTTTTGGAAGAGGATATGGCAACACAGGTCTGTATCTGTAGTGAGATCAGAATGTATTACACACCATGCCTATTACAGATAAGTCATCCTATCCGAAGGATTCATCATGTGTTTGTGCAACTCCTACTGACAAAAACATGAGTCCACACACACAAAGGGGATGCCTGGCACAATACTAAACCTCAGCAGAGTTTACTCCAGGTCCCTTTAAAAACATCTTCCAAATCCCCGCATTTCAGCTGCTACAGATTTTCAGCCCTGCTTATTCATGAAGTGGCATTTGCAGAGGTTACAGATGTATCAACAGAGCTGCCCTCAGCACAACTTTCATTTCTGAAAACAGCCACTGTAACTTTCTTCATGTGACGTTTCTATACCTTGGATAACAAGCTTAAATTTCTAGAAACAGGTCATTTGGAAACCTGTACATGTCACTTAGCAAGGTGTGTTGGGATTGGGTTTTGTGGTCTCACCATGAGAACTGCAGGAAGAAGGCAGGCAGCACTGTTATTCCTCCCAGAGGCTCAACTGGAAAAATAATTCTGTTATATTTCAGTAGCTAAAATACTCAGGAGTCTGATAAGAGGATTCTAACCTTCCCTGTCACCATACTGTAACAGAGGTCATTTTTGTTCTAATATTTTAAAATATAAGTGAATACTATAAGGGTGATGCTGAGAGGCCACTCCTTAACACTGCCTCCCCCTACCATAGCCCTGACAGTATATCCTACCCTGCTCCATGGCTCTCTGCCCTGTGGTTCTGTTTCCACATCACCCAGCCAACCCATGGCCCCTCAGCTATTATTCATGACCACAACGATAGGATGTGGGACCTATAAATGTAAATCATCATCATCTCCATATTTCTGCCTGAGCCTCAGGCAGGGAGGAAACTCCTGCCTTATCTCCAAGTCCTGCCCTAGACATGGAAAGCTCTGCTGTCTGCCTTGTACCACTGACCTGCAGATAAGGGTAGGTGTGTTTTGGAGGCTGAAAACTTCCTTGTAGTTGCTCCTCTGTCACCAGAAGGTGTGACATGCACATCTGGAATATCCAAGCATTTGGATCCACAAGAGAAGAGGCTGTGTCCACCTCTCAGGGGGCCCCTCTACCAAGCAGCATCTGCTCCTGCTGAGGACAGTGTTTGGAGAAGGTGAATAACATGGCACAGCCACCAAAGGCTTGGAAAATGAATGAGGACACTGAATGTGGTTTATCAGAAACCATAAAACTATGAGGAAAACCACTTGAGCTCTCAGAACCTTAATAGCCCTTCCTTAAATTCCTTCCTATGGCTACTGAAGCCCTTCAGCTTCCATACCATTGTGATGCTGATCCCAACCAGCTCTGTCCCTGTCACCCATCCTGGCCAGGAAGAGACAAACATCTAGCTGTCACCTCTATTTTTTTAAGACTGTTTCCTTGGGGCAGGGCACTGTCACTCCCCTGCATGTACAGCACCTGGCACAACAGGGCTGTGACTCAGCTACCTTCCTGATGGGAGTAACACCAAAATAGCTCATTACACCCTTTGTAACACCACAGTCAAATGACCTGGGCATTCTGCAGGAAGCAGGCAAGCACCAAGTCTGACTGCAACTGAGTCTGGCAGTCTCTATCACCAAACTTTTTTGAGCTGCCCCCCTCTATTATTGTGAATAATAATAATATTAGTGAGTTCAGAGACAATAATGAGGAGTGACCATTAGAAACATCTCTGCCAGGCTGCAGCACTGGGTGCACTGAGGAATCACCCCTGCCCTGGCAGGTGAAAGGGCACAGCATTCTCTTGGTGCAATAACCTGAGCTCTGCATGCAAATCCCTTCCCAGAAAGGAGATGTATATACATTAGGATACAACGCTCCCGCTTCTGCAGCTGTTCCTTAGTTTAGATAGGGCCAGTAGGGCTCAGAGATTGTTTTCCAATCCCAGCAGCATTTTTCTTTGTTTGGGAGCAACACGTAAAAGCTGCCTGGTTTATGACAGTCACGTTCTGAACAGCACGTTCACCAGCTGAACCTTTGGTTAAATGGGACTTTTCACCCTAAAATGTCCTGATTGCACATTAAAATACTGAAAGGTTTTGCAGAATTTCCTAATAAAAGTGATGATTTTCAACATTATTACCTCAGCAATTACTAGTGAAAGCTTCAGTGAAAACAAGTGCTCAGGAACGGAGTTGTTTAGATGCAAACACCTCTTTTAAAAATCTAACAATAAAAAATCCTGTATCCTGATGCCCTACTCATTTTCCAGTTCCAAACAAGGAACCATGTAAAATGATGCATTTTTAAATGGAGCATATAAAAGATCAGGTACTATCCATCTCAATGGCAAGGAAAATTCTATCTCCCCCCCACCCCGAAAAAACCCCATGATTTTGACAGTTCCCCTTCACAATAAGAGTGCTCGTTGAGAAAAAAACAAACCAAAACCAGCGGTCTGACACTCAGTTTCCAAACCAGGGATGCTGCTGTTTTCACACGCAAACCCAGTTCTTGCTGGTGTCTCCTGTCATTTTCCTGCTCGCAGCTGCTGCTCACGGCACAGCTTAGCTCCTCAGACGCTTGGCTTTGCAGATTCATTACGAAACAACAATTAACACGTGAGAAAAAAAATCCCACCCCAATATTGACTGAACTTTCCAAAACAGAAGAGCAACCTGGATTTGTTCTGGGCGAGCAAAGAACAAGGGCTTTTGGCTGCAGCTTTAGCGGCAGAGCAGCTCCTCCGCAGTGGGATCCCTGTCCCTGGGAGCCTGCGTGCACGCAGCTTTTCCCGCAGAACAAGGGCACCCTATATCGGCACCTGCACGGGACCTACAGCTGCCATAGGGGGTGAACGGCGAGGAGAGGGTCATGGTGCGATGGAGACGCGTGGCGAGGGACTCGCTGATGCCTTTGTAAAGTTCAACGGAAAACAAGACGCAGCACATGCTCCGCGGAGGAAAAAAGGGGGGGGGGGGAACCCCCAAACATGAAAACGAAGAGGGCAGATAAATTAAAAAAATAAATAAATAAAAAAAATAAATAAAAAAAAATAGAGGCTAAAACAAAGAGTAACAGAGAAACCAGAGCAAAACGAGGGCAAAGCGCCGGTGGCGGAGCGGAGCCCGGGGCTCCCGTCGAGGTGTCCATGTGACACCCTCGGGCTCGCAGGGCCCCGGAGCCCCCGGGCAGAGCCCCCCCCGGGCCCGCGCCCCCCCGGGCCGCTCGGCAACGCGTGACGTCACACGGGGGACCCCGGCGCCGCGCATTGGCGGAGCGGGACGCGCGGCCCCGCCCCCGGGAGGCGGCGGCCAATGAGCGCGGCTCGCTGGCTCCATGTGCGAACCATGTGTCCGCCCGCGGGGCGGGGCGCGCCGGGCGCAGCGCCGCTGGAGTGCGCTCCGCCACTGCGCGGGGTCCGCGGCCGCGCTCCGCCGCGGGCCACGGCCGCCCCTTTGTTCCCAAAGCGCTTTTTCCTCGCGGTGCCGCCGTTCTTCGCGGCTCGCGTGCCCGCGCAGAAGACCGCTCCGCGGAGGAAAGCCGCGGGCTACGCGCACCCTCCGCGCCCGCGGAGCAGGAGGCTATCTAGCGGCGCGGCTGGCCACCGCCCCGCACCGGACGCTTGCCCTGCCTTGCACGGCACTGCTCTGCTCTGCCCTCTCGTCCCCGCCGGCTACCTGGCGAGCGCTGCCACTTGCCTACGTGACTCTGCCCATGCCCCGGCGGGGGGAGCGGGGACGTGTCATCGCCTCCTCCCCCGCCGCTCCGGCTCCGCCACCGGCTCTGGCCCGCCGCCCCCCCCGGCCCCTCTCGGTGCCACTCCGAGCCCGCTCTCCCCGAGATCCAGAGATGCGCCCCCCCCTCCCCGCGCCGCCCCGCTCCACTCTCCATCCTAAACTTTCCCCCGGGCCCGGTCTCCCCAGTGGCGGCGGGGGTCGCACGCACGGCTCTGCCGCGGGGGGTGCAGGCCAGCCCCGGCGCCCTTTGTCACTGCGTCGCCGGCCCCTGCAGCCAGCCGAAAGTTTGGTTTATTTTTCTTACTCCCCTTGACCGCCCCGCGGTCACGCACACGCGCGGCCACGGCCGCCAGCCCGCACTTACTTTTATTCTCCTTCTCGATCCGCTCCAGGTAGCTGGCGGCCTCCAGGAGCACCTGCACGTTGTAGAGGAAGGTGTCCATGCCAGCCGCGGGGCTCGTGTTGCAGATGTCCCCGAGGGGGCACCGGGCCCCGCCGGCCGCCCCTGCGCTCCGCGGCTCGCTCCGCGGCTCCCTCCGCGGCCGGCCGCGTTTCCCCATGCCCCGCCGCCTCTCCGTGCTGCGCTGCGTCCGTCCGTCCGTCCGTCTGCCGGCGAGCCCGGCGGCCGCCGCGGTCCCAGCGCTGCCGCCGCCCGCCCCGCCGCTGTGTCGCCCCACGGGCCGCCGCCGTCCCGCCCCCCCCGCGCCCCGGCGGGGCGGCCCGGCCCGGCCGCGCCTGCGGAGTGCGAGCGCCGGCGGCTGCGCGGCGCCCGGCGCGGGTGGGGCGGCCGGTGGGGCAGGGCCGGGCTTGTCCCGGGGCGGGGGGGACCGGCGGGTCGCCGCTCAGCAGCCCCGGGATGTGTTACAGCTCCGCGGCGGGGAACGACCCCTTAAAAAGAGGCGCCGGCTGCTGCGCCGGCGGTGGTGGCACCGCGCTCCCGGCGATGGTGGCACTGGTTGGGGCCCAGCTGCACCCTCCCCCAGGACACAGAGGCACAGCCAAGCCTGCCCTGCCTCTTGTCACCCCGTGTCACCTCCCGCCACTGCCCGAGGGTCTGTCCCTGGTCAGGGACCCAGCGTGACAGGCGGACTGGGGAGCCCATCCTGCACCCAGCGCTGGGGGCGATGGGGCCAGCGCTGCAGGGAAGCCCTGAACTCCAAAGGGGCGCCTCGGCGTGAAGCACTAGCGGTTTGATGTCAAATTACTCCTCCTCTATTATGCAGTACCCCCCAGAAAGCTCTCTCTGGGTTCAGACTCTAAAAGCAATTAATAAATTATTTTTTTCCAAAGTAAATCGAAGGCGGAGAGCAGGCAAGGAATGCACCAGCCTCCCTCACCCTCTCCATATCCATCCCTGCAGACCTGGGGTCAGGGCCGGGCACACTATAGCTTGTTTTCCCCTTCTTTTGCAGTCAGGGAGGTGAGAAAGAGCAGCTGCGCCCGGAGGAGAGAGCGCAGGACCTGACCCAGACTGAGGAGAAGGGCAAGGATTGGCACTTCCAGAAGTCATTTGCAATCTCGGGTCCATGAATTTTGCGGGGGTAGGCAGAGTGGACTCCACTAGTGCCAGGCTGGCAGCAAATGACCTCCAGCACCCTCCTGGCTCCCCTTCTGTCCGTGACAGCAGCACCCGAAACACGGTGCTACGTTTGCAGCACAAAGCCCCGCTCCTGCCCGGCCGGTCGGGTTGGTCTGGTTCCTCTGAGGAGCCCTGTGGGAGCGGCTGGGGAGAAGCATCGCACCAGAGATGTGCCGGGGCGTGGGGACCTGCTCACACCCGGCTGCTGTGGGGCTCCGTGGGTCTCGCCGGGCTCACCGGCCTCCCAGGGACCGGAACTGGCTGCAGAGCAAAGAGAGGTCGTGGTGGCGTTTAGGAGGACTCGGTTAGTAATTGCTAATGGGTACCTGGAGCCCGCAGCATCACGGGGACCTGAATCATCTGAGAGGGGACGGTGCCCCAGACTGCAGCGCAAGCAACGAAATCCCTGCGGCACCCAATTGCTGGGGGCCAGCAGGCTATTTTTGGGAAGCATGGCTGCAGGATTTCGTCGGTCACATGCCCTTCCCACGGCACATGCCGGGGCTGGGCCACCTCCCCGTGCAGTGCGGCTCAACACAGCCTCTCCCTCGGCCAGATGGCACCTCCTCCGTGCCGGCAGCACCACATGGCTGCTGCCACATCGACAATGCCGCGACTTGTCCCATCACTGCGTTTGGCAGCCCAGAGCGGGATGGTGTAGGGGGAGGGCACACAACATCATCTAGATTTAGTCGTGGCCTGAAGAAGAGTGAAGAAGGCAGAGCCTGGTGTGCTGGGAGTGGGGCGGGACAGAACGCCGCTGCCAGGCTCAGGTGTGCTCAGCACCCGCAGG
Source organism: Fringilla coelebs (assembly GCF_963513975.1). Classification (NCBI taxonomy): domain Eukaryota; kingdom Metazoa; phylum Chordata; class Aves; order Passeriformes; family Fringillidae; genus Fringilla; species Fringilla coelebs. Next base: position 27,136,302 of record NC_140066.1, on the reverse strand, counting down.
CAACTGGCCATCCCTAAGAGCAGGATTTCAGCTGGGAAAGCAAGGGCTGAGCAGAGGTGGGAGCCAGGATGAGACACAGGGTACATCCAGGCAAGTGAAGGACTCAGAATGTACTTGGCTTTTATTAACTCCACTGACTAGCTGAGATAAGACACAATTCCTGCTTTACAAGCCTGCATGGGCAAACACTCCCATTAAAACATCAGTCAGAAAGTCTCTGGCTTTCTAATTGTGCAGGGATTGAGCTGGTGGTGGGAGTGCTCCAATCAACCTCACTTGCAGCCATTGGGGACCTGGACACAAGCAGCTGTCCGGCTTGGCTGGACACTGAGGGCCCCTCTCTGCTGGCTCACCATCGGGCAGAAGGCTTTCCATGACCTCACCTTAAAGTACAAGAGGTCATTGCTGAAACACACACAAGGCACCAGAGGCAGCCAGCATCAGTTTGCTTAAAAATTGGATGATTTAAAAATCTCAGAGGATGAGGATGTGTTTGGCCATCCAGAGTCCATACTGTAGATCTTGTGCCTAATGGTAACAGCATCCTCTGTTAACCTACTGCATTTCTTGGTCCTCCTTGTGCACCTGCACAACACTTCTCTAGCAATTTTTGAAATGCTTTGTATGAATTTGTGCTGGATCAGCAGGTACCACTTTTCCCAGTGACTTCCCAGGTTTGAAGCCAGAATAATAATAATTTTGATCCCTTTCCCTTCTAGCTTAGTTCCAGTATAATTTCTCTTTAAAGGCACTTCCACAGAGAGAAGTATTCCTGAGGGAATGGTCCAAGGGCAGGTATTCAAATGGAACTGGCTCAAGAGGAATGGAGGCTTTAGGGGACGTGGGCTGTGGGGTACCAAAAAAAAAAGGGTGGGCAGTGGAAAGAACCCAGAATCAGAGACTCAACACAGGAGTGATAAGGGAAGAAGTTTGGCAGTATTGCCAGCTCTGCACATCCAGCAGCCTTGGTCCAGCGCCCTCATCCACTGCAGCCTTCTAAATACAGCCATTTAAGGTCATGCTCTCTTTATTTGCCTTCTCTTGTACTTTGTTCAACCTTTGAGCTCATCCTTAAGTCTCACTGTCAATTTTTTCTCTGCAAGGCGGTGGGGAAGCTGCTTCTCAGGCAAAAATGGAAGATCTGAGTGCAGCCCCATGGGCCCATGGCAATGGGAGTTGGGGTGAGCTGGGGTGAGCCACTGGCTCAGCCCCACCACCCACACTGTTGGCACGGCCCCTGCTTCCAGGCAGGTGGCCAAGGCAGCTCTCACATCATGGGACATCCCTGGACCTTTTATCAGCAGCCTGTGGCTGCAAGCTGCCCTCAGTTCAGTGTGGCACAGCAAGGGGAGCATGGCCGAGGCGTGCAGAGGTTGGGTGCCCACAGGGATGTTGCCAAGTTCACACCTGTAAAGACAGGGAAAAATATCCACCCTATCATTTGGGGATTGGATTGGATAAGAGGTAAGATTGCTGAAGTGCTTTATTTTGCAGTGCTGCATAACATAGCAAGGTGTGGGTTTAGGTGCAAAGCTAACAGGTTGTGTGAGGTGCCATGAGAAACCCCAGGGATAGAGAGTGAGCATCCCTTCCCCTCTGCCATGGGAATCATCTCATGTGTGTGTGGTGCCCATGTTGGGCTGAACAGAGAAAAACAGAGCTGCTGCTCTGAGCACAAATGCTAAGTCCCCTAAGGTGGGTGTATTTTGACCTTGTTCTGCTGGTATCACACGCAGCAGCTGTTTCTCCACATCGCAGGTGTTATCCATTCAGTTTGTTCCAGTGGCAGCACCAGCGTAAATCACCCCTGGACAGACCTGGCAGGGTTCAGAGAGGGTTTTAAAGGGTGGGAGCCAAGACAGCCCTGGATTTTGGTCTGCAAAAGCTCCTGGAAGCACCTGCTCTCTCCTTTCAGGCTAATCCCAATGTAATCCTTTTAAAATTTCACCTGCCTTTAAAAGTCTGCTGCAGTTCTTTTGGAAGGACTAACTCATTTTCCAAGTGATAGTTGTGCTGCCTGTCTGCCATGGGCAGGCATTTCTTGCTGCACAAGACTGATACAAAGATATTGAAAAATTGTTTGGAGGCTATCAAGCGTCTTCTTTTTTTTTTTTTAATGGACACAGTTGTTGTGGTGGGGATGGGCTAGAGCTGGTCTGGAGCAGCTGTACCCTGGAGGGAGAGAAGTTCTCTCATGAAACCTGGGTGACTCCTAAACCCTTGATTTTGCTGTTAGACCCAGGAAGTTTTTAGTGCCACTGGCATCACTCCTTATGGCCCCAGCCCAATGGTGAGCGCAGGCATTGCTCCTCTCCTTGCCCAAGCCTGATTTAGTTGGGGTGCAGAAATCTGCCTGCACACAGAGATACAGAGAGGTCAGTGAAATCTCATATCCCTTCTTTCACTAGTCAATAATTAATACATGTAACTCTCCCCAGGAGCACTGGCTCCAGGCTGTCCTGCCAGGCCCCAGCTGCCACCTGCTATAGCTGCCTGTTGTCCCTTGTCCCAAGGCGTGACATGGGACTGTGATTTACAGCAGGGCCACACATCCTTCTGTGGGGCTGCTAGATGTTTGCAGCCGAGGGCTCCGTGTCCTTAGGGATGCTTTGGAGCCTGACTCCCACTTGGCCAGACCCAGAGTGGGGGGTGGATCCAGCCCTCTTCTGAAGCCATCATTACAATGGCCTTTCACTTCCCCACTGCTCCCCAAATGGAACAAGAGATCAGGGTAACTCAGAGGTGCTCCAGGAGAAAGGCCCTTGTCAGGGTTGCAGGTGCCTGCTCCAGCAGCTGTCGTGCATAAGGTGGATCCTCAGGCTTTTGAGCTCTCCTGATCCTTTGCTGGGGCTCAGGAAGCTCCGTGGTTTCACCGGGTGTCTCTGGCTGCCCACGCTGCCACATCACCTCTGCAATCTGTCCTTGATCTCTCTTTTGGTGTGTGCTGGAAATAACTAAGCTACAAATACTGGTGCTGGTCCCTCTCACCTGCTCCTGCCTTGCCTAACCATACTGCTTCTCTCAGGTCCATTTATGATGCTGTTATTTACAGGTTCATCCTGCTAGTACCTCTAAAGCTTCTACTTAATTTCCTTTGAAATCCTTCCCTACAATCCTGTAAGAATTGGTCCTCCTTGAAATCCTATGGTGCTCCCTGATCTCAGCATTCATCAGGCAAACCAGAGCTCTGATCTGCTTTTACAATAAGCTTTTTTTTTTTCACTTCCAGCCTTCTAATTGCCCTCCCTGCTCTCCATCTTTGTAATAAATAGTAGGTTTTCTGCCTCAGAGGCTGGGAGATGGCACGTGCTCTTCTCAGCTCCTACTAGTTCTCTGCCATTCACACTTGGCCTTTCTCAGTAGTTGCCATGCAGTTCTGATATAAAAATAATAAGGAATTTTTCTTGCCCACCCTTAAGGGAAAGCACCCATATGGTCTGAAATTGCCTTGTGCCAGCAGAAAAAAGGCACGTCTCTTGGTGGGTGGATTAAATGATGAATATTCCTGGTGGGTCTGGGTGTCTCTGTGAGGCATGGATGGGACCTGCTAAGGCAGGTGGGAGGATGGATGTGGCAAAAGGTCCAAGAGTGTCTCCGCTGGTAAAAAGAGCCAAGTGGAGGATCTAGTTCTCTGTCTGTGCAACTGGAAGCTTGACATCACTCCTAGGAATACCCTGATTGATCCTTGAGTCTGGGCTGGGCTGGCAGATCAAGAGAAGGTCATTTGACATTGCTCCAGGCGGGAGGATCGTGTAATATTCTCAGTGTGCAATTTTGCATGCTTCAGCTCTGAGTTTTATGTTCGACTTCATAATGTGACATCCAACACATTTCTGGGATTTGTGCTTTCTGGGCTGGGGCTGAGGAGCCACTAGGACAAGCCCAGCAGGATTCACTGTGGGAAGAGCAGAGAAAGAGGATCCCACATGTCCCAGTGGAGGTTTGAGCCTCTTCTCACTTTGGAATGCTTTGTGTCCCTCCACTCAGCCTTTTAACTGATGTCATAGCACACAACCTCCTGGTCCCCCTGTGTTGTGATGCAGGACCCCAGATGGCCTTCCTGAGGTGGTGGCTGCTATGAAACCAGGCATCTCTGGGGTTGTGCACAAACTGCACCTGCTCAGGTGCCTCATTTTTCCCTTTCACCCCCTCAGGCCTCGTGTCTTGGCAAACTGGCTGCAGAAGATAAAGCCTAGAGGAAGAGAAAGGCAGAGGCTTTACAAGGGGAAGTGTCCTGGGAGATTTCCAGCCATCCCCACCCTGAGATGGAGCATGCAGAAATGATGCCCAGAGTTTTGGAGGGGCAGGGGCTAGGTTTTGGCCTCCTCAGACTGTCCTTCAGCAATTCCTTATTTCTGTTTTGCCAAAGGTTTTGCAGCTTGGACTCACCAGACAGTTTCTACAAAGGGGAGATCCTCATTTGCACAGTAAAATTGGTTTCCTTGGATTTCATGGCTAACCTGGGCTTTGTGGTACCTGGGTCTGCTGTTAAGGTGGGAAAATCCACCAGGGCACAGCTGACACTTGACTCCAGCAACAGCAGCAGCTAAATAATAGTGAAAAATTGCATTCTTCCCTTCAAAGAAAGTGAAGAATGCTGGTCATTCCAAATAAAAGGCTGGGTGAAGGTTTAACTTTAAGAATTTGTTAAACTTCAGAAAAAATGTCATGGGCTAAAGAGGTCATGCTCAGACCTGGAGTTACTGCTCACCTGCAGGCAGAAGAAAGGGTCAGTGCACAGGAAAAGACTGCAGGAACCTGATGGGCAAAGGCTTCTGGGGTTGGTTTGGAGGCTGGGGGCACAAGGATGCTGCTCTTGGCCCTCATGTCACTCCACAGTGGCTGTGGAGCCACAATGATGGGCACCAGCTGGGCAAGGGAGCATGTGGCTCGGAGGGGACAATGCTTCCAGGAGGAACTTGGCTTTGGGAGGAACCTTGGGAGCCTCCAGTGCCACCAGGCAGCAGCTCTGCTGGTTCAGTGCAGGAGCAATGCATTGAGAGACAACTCGTGACTCTTACAGTGTAATTGCTGTTGCCTAATGATTTCCTTCACTTCCTACAAGCATCTCCCTCCCATGCAGCTCACTGTGCCTCTGCAGGCCACTGGCAGGTAAGTTTTTACCCCAGAAGCTGATGCAGGAGGGTTTTCTGGTGCATCCCAAGAACAGAAAAAGCACACCAGTGTTTGGATGCAGTTTTTCTCATTTTTACTTGCTTGACACCCTAATATTCAAATACAAATAGACCAGCCCTGCTGCTATTCCAAGCACCTGGTGCCATAAGGGGAGGGCAAAACCAGAGGGGATAGGCTGGGTCATTTAGTCCAACTATTCTGAGCAGCCACGTCATATAATCCCCTTCACAAATTTCCCAGTCTCCCAGCAGCCCCCACCACTTAATACCCATTTGTTTGTGTGCCAACATTATCTGCGGTTTAAAAGATATTTCCTCTCCCCAGTATTTCCCTACAGCTTCCTCCTCATCTTCCTCTGCTCCCTGTCATTGTAAACAAGGAGAAGGATTGTGCATCCTCCAGGCTGATCCTGCCTGGCATCCTCTGTCCCCTCCCTGGCTGTGGCTGATCCTTGCACCAGCACCAGGGACAAGTCTCAGCATCCTGGTCCCTGGTTTGCTGCCCACAGCAATCCCACAGGGATGGCTTCCAATGGACTGAGATCCCCACATCTTATGGCAGTCATGTCACAGCAAAACCCGCTGCTGCTGGTCCTGACCCTTCTTGTACAGGTTCCAGCTCTGCTGAGTGGGGGTGACACCCCCAGCCCTTCTGCTCCCCTCCCTAGCCAGTGCATTACTCACTTTGCAATCCATGTCCTAATCCTCACCTGCTCTGATTCCATTGATGATGACTGTCACTGTGCTGTCAGATACCTGTCTGAAGAAGAGATTTGATCTGTTGCACTGCCTGGCCTAGAAAAATCTCTGGTTGTAAAGACAATAATCACTGTGACCCGTTCACTGCACTTTTAACCCCGTGCCCTTCCCTGTGACTGTTGTTTCCCCCAGGACTCAGATTATGTAGGATCCCCCAAAGAGCAAACAACTTGCAGAGTAAAACCACATAAAATGCCCCAAACCAATGTGCAGGGCAGGAAAGAGTGACTGTGGGTTCCTGATAGGGCCAACCTGGCAAATACCCTTGCTTAAATCAGCAGCTGATTGTGGGCAATGGCTGTGGCAGGAACATGATTGTTCTGTGTTACGGATGGGCTGCCCTGCCATGGGTGTTCCCCTTCCTGGGAACCCCCTGTCCACCCTTTGTTTAGGGCTCACAAATCCCTCTATAAACCTGGGACTGTTGGCTCTCAGACAGCTGGTAACAGCAACCAGCACAAATTATCTGCTCTACATTTCAGACAGCTGAACTTGGTGGCAGATGACTTGGTCCACACAGCCAGCCTAAATCCTTGGCTCTCACGAGACTCCAGTGGTGATTTTCTCATTGCCTGCTCCAGGTGCCGGAGCATTTCACCATGAACATCCCTTCAGTGATTCTTAAAGATGCTGTTTGCAAAGGTAGCCCTCTAAATCTACACAGAAATTCTCTCAGCACCTGCAGGAAGTTGATTCCAGAGATCCTGGTTCAAACCCACCCCTGTTTATTTGTATAACGCTGAGAAAACACTCCAGGCCCACAGCAAAATGGCTCCCTCCCCTAGAGTGCTCACAGCATCTGGGGAGAAAAAATGATTCATTAAGGTGTCCAGGATTAGCAACGGGTTTCGTGATGTACAAAACACTTGGGGTGATTCAGCAGTGGAGGCTGAGGGATAGAGATGTGAATGTGCTATTGATCAAGCCAGGTGAAGCAGGAAGGGGACAGAAAATCTCACCTGGGGACAGCACAGGAGGCTGCTGGTGGGGTGGCACTGACACAAGCTCGGTGTCAGGAGCTTGGGCACAGGGGTACTGAAGAAGATGTCATAGAAAACCAGGGCTGATTTGATGGGACACTGAGCTGGAGCACTAAATCCTAGAGAGATGTACAGGATGTGCCTGCAAGAACAGCTCACAGGGCTGCAAAGGCTGCAAAGCCGCTGGAGGAATGCTCTGCAAGGCAAAAGCAAAGTCCTGTGACCTCTGGTGACCTGACCCAGCACTACACAGGATGGGCACCACCAGCCGCTTGGGCTGAAGTCAAACCAGTGAGAACTCACTGGATCCAGGCATAATCCCTGCCTGCTTCCTGCCAAACCCTGCCCCGCGCAGGTTTCACCCGGCCGGGCAGCCAGACACGGCGGAGGGCAGAGCAAAGACACAAATAAAGAGGTTCATGTTTTCCACCCGTCTCTCCCAGCTGCCATGCAGATTGCAGCTGTTTCTCCCCAGTCACGCTGGCCGCAATACTCGTTGGGTTGGTATTTAATTGCCTCTCCCTAACGACGCATTAGGCAGGGTGTAATTTGCTGGCGCTGGTCAAACAATACAGATAAACCCGGTTTGCACACAAAGGCAGCGGAGCGGGGAAACTCCGCCGTCTGATTCTGCTCCCCTTTGGAGCTGGTGGCTCCAGACATGGGCGGGATATGGACAGACAGACGTCTCGGCCTTGGGGAGGAGGAAGGGGAATGTCAAACAACTGGAGACACCCGCTTGCGCTGAGGCGAGCTGGGGTGAAGTCATGAGTACCCACAACGTCACCAGGGTTGGGCTGCCCTGTGCCAGCACAGGGGCTGCCCACGTGCTGTTACAGCTCAGCACATCCCTTTTCCTGGCTTTTCTTTTTCTTCTTCCTGAATTTCATGTGTCAAGATATTTTGGGACTTTTCTCTCTGCTCTTTTTTAACCTTAGTGGTTAAGATAGGGGAGATGGCAGCTTCACTCCTGCTTGGGAATGACCCGACAGGTTTTTTTAACTTAGGAGGCAGAAGGGCTGTCATAACACCTATTCTAGTCCCCAGTGTTTCTCAGGAGGTTGTTTTCTCAGAAGTAGTCAAAAAGGAACAAAAAGGGAAAGCTGTATTCATACCCATATCTCACCCTGCAGCACCATGATGCTCAGAGCATCCCGGCTCTCCCCAGCTCTGCTTGTACCCCAAGCTCCAGTCAGTGGACAGATTTCACTCAGATGCTGTGAATATTAGGAAAGAGTTAAAAATTAGCCTGCCCTTGCAATGCAGCTGCTGAAAAAGCAAAACACACCCTTCCTTGTGTTGGCCCAGGCCACAGACATCCATTTATGACCACATCTAATACAGCCATGTATTACATGAGCAATCCCCAATATTGATACAGAGAGAAGGGCAGTTATATAGACCATGGGTGGATTTAAGTGTTCCTTAAATATTTACCTGAAAGATGCTGGTAACCAGAATCACTGTTAAATGGTTGCAAATTGCCAGCAAGAAGTGAGCTTTGAAATGCCTAGAAATTAAGTAGCACCATTAAAATTAATTGGGAAATCACCTTGTATTAAACACTTCAGTATTTTAGGAGAGTGCAGGCGTGATCCTGTCTGGGCAGCGGTGAATCCTGTGGATCACCCACTTCATGCTTGGATTTGAAGGTGCCTGACTGCTCTGCCTCACCCTGTAGAGGGAAGACTTGTTTGGGACAGCACCAGGCTCCCATGTCCCATCCCCAGACTTTTCAGCATCCTCCTCCCACTGCTAACATGCTGCACATGCAATAAAACCAGCTGCTTTGTCACCGAGTTGCACATTAACACCCACACCTACAACATGGGGTAATTTATGGGAAACTGGCAGATAACCCTGTCCCAGCACTCGGCATCCTGGCACCTGGCACCAGCCGTGCGCCCAGGCACAGGCACTGCCACCGGCCCCTGCTCCCACACGGGCTGGGAGGAAGCAAACCAACAACAAAAAAAGGAGCTGTTTGTTTGAAGGCCTCTGGAACAGGAGGAAATCAAGGCTGCGTCAAAATGGGAAAGCACAAAGACAGCAGGGAAACGGGGTTTATTTATAAACTTTGAGAGGATGGCTGTGAACAATAGGTTGGGTGGTTTTTATCCCACCAAGAGATGGAAGAGGAGTCTGTGTCTGTCAGCCCCCGGCACAGCAGGATGGGCTGGCTGGAGAGCCCTGGCCAAGTGCTCAGCCTGAGGGTCAGGGAGTCCCCAGAATGCGGCTCCACTGCCTTTGCAGAGCTGCATCCTTGGCAGGCAGGCATGGGATGTTTCCTGGCTTCCTCCAAAGCTCCACCACACCAAAGCCTCTATGTGGGCAATGGCAAAGGGCTGCACAGCACCCACAGTCCATGTTTCTCTGTGGGGTGGTTGGGAGCACCCATCGGTGGGTAGGTTTGGGGTAGGTCCTGTCTCTGTTCAGCAGTGCTCCTGAGCATGTTTGGGAGCAGGTGATGCAACAGCAAACCTCACTCCTGCTCATTGGCTCTCTGGGAGCCGCTGGTGACTTACTGCACACTCTCACTTCTAGTGACTTTTGTCTTGTCTGCCAGCACAGTAGAGGTGAGCCATGGCTAGTGGCAAATCACACCTTGGTGCTGTTTCCCAAGTGTTGGGCTGGAGGCAGGAACGGGCAGAGGTTTGGCAGTGCTGTTGGAGCAGCTCCTGTTCACTACGTTACCACCCAAGGGGCCTTTCACCTCTCTGCCTAAGTGATGTTTAAACAAGCTCAGTTACACTCCCATTCTCCTTTCCCATGTTAAATGCTCTCTGACAGCCACAGCTGCATGAACTGAGGTGGCACAGGCATCAACGAGACTGGCAAGGTAACTCAAGAGACAGGAAATGGACACTGAACCAACAGGAGAGTAAAGGGATGAAGGGAGCCATCAGTAACTTGGCACTACCACTGCTGCCCAAAGTGCAGCACAGGGCATCCAACAGCCCCTGGCTGGCAGGGAGGAGCATCCTTCCCACCACTGGAGCTGGACCATGGAAATAGCCATCCCAGCCCCTGGACACAGCGTTTTGGTTAACACGGGAGCTAAGAGGTGCCGTCATTCCTTTATGACTGGAGGAATTGCATTGTCTAAATCCCAAAATCCTAAAATCAATTCATAACTGCATCTATCAAATTAAAGGCAGCTGCCAAAAGTGGCACTTGCACACGTGCTCTCGTGTTGCTCAAAGAGCCCGTCTGGCTTCGTGCAGCAAAAGCTATTTAATTCATATGCTGGGCATGGGCTGACACTGGGGAATGCTTCCTGCTTGCCAGACATTCTCTTCTTATGGGAATATGCCCACACTGGAACTGGAAAGGCAGAAACCAAGCCAAGTGGAGGAAGACAGCCCAAAATATCTGTTTATAAGAAAACTACTCCAATGCCCAAATATCCTCCCATTAGACTGACAGTGGCAGAGCAAATTCTGCCCAATGTGCCTCTTCCAGGTCATTTGTGAAGTTAGCTCCAATAAATAAATCCAGGAAGAACCAGCTGCTCCAGCTGAAGGTGAATGATCACATGTAGGTGTCATGCCAGCCAGGAGGAGATCAGGACTTAAATAGAGGTGGTTACTTATTAGTTGTAAACACTGTTGAATAAATCTAAATAAACTCTACTTATTTATACAGCATATTCCTAATGTTGGTTGGATGCTGCCAACTTTAAAATAAAATTGAAGTCAAGCAGGGTAAATGTTTTAATGCCTCTGTAGATATAATTAGCATGTGTAATATGTATGTACAAATATACATAATATATGTAATTACAGGTACTGGTGTTTGAGAGAGCAGTCTAGCCAGATGGGAAGAGGATTGAAAACACTGTACCTCTGCCTGCTAGAAAGGGGAGGATGCTTATACTCACTGGAATAAGAAATTGGTAGTTCCTGTTTGGGAAAGGGAGTTATTGTCCCACATTCCCATTCTGCTGAGTGGATTTAATAGCCAGCTTCTGTCTTGTCCATCCACTTAAAGAAGGATTGAGGCTGAAAGTGTCCAACATCCAAGGGCAAAGCGCTATGTGCAAACTGCAGCTGCCGCAGTGTGTTTAGAGTTTTCTGTAGATCCTTTTTGGCACCCAGCAAAGGTACAATTCAGGAGATGAGCTGGCTTTGGTCCTCTGGAGCACCTCTGAGGCCCCAGCTCAGCACCAGTCTGGGTACATGTCTGCCCCACATGGCCATTGGTGCAGGGACCTGAAGTGTCCCCAAGCTTTAGTGCCACAGTGCCAAACATCCGGTCTAGAGACAAGCTCAGGCAGGTCCCCACGCTGCCATTAACACTCAGAGACCCCCAACATGGCATGTTTATTAGGGATCAGTTAGCTGCCCTCAACACCCTGGACACAGAAATTCAGCCATCTGCAGCAACCTCTCCTTTTCCACCCCAGTGGGGGCATGGAGGAGAGGGAAGGGCTTGGGCTGAGAGGATGTTCACTGAAAAATTCAGTCCCTGCAAGGTCCTCAAGCACAGCTAGTCAAAATGCTGATGATGGAGGCTACATTTCCCCTGCAGTTCAGGGATTATTTGGCTCTCACTGCATCAAGCTGAGGGCTAAACAACTGATCTCTTCTGCAGCTCTTCCTGGCATGGCTAAGTGCTCAGCCTTTCTAGAAAAGCCAGGCCATTAAGTTAAGCACCTCACTTTAGTGGATGTTTGAACTTTGTGTACCTTTGGGAGGAGAGGGATGAGTGCTGTGCCTGGGAGGTCAGAGAGCAGCCAGCAGCTGACATGACGAAGGTCAAGCCCAGCACCAGCTGCCAATGTCAGCCAGGGCTGGGAGCGGTCAGGACCATGCCCAGGACCACGTCACCACCCCAGAGAATTTCAGTTGCTCCCTACAGAGTTCAACTACTCACCATCCCGATAACCCAGGGCACAAGTTTTGTTTTTACAAATAACATTTGCAAATTAAAAATTTGCAAAAGCTCCAGCAGAGTCCAGAGACATGCAGTTGTATCGAGCTATGGCTGCAAATGTGAAAGGAAATGCACCTGGAATTCAGGATGTGTAAGTAGATGAGACAGAAGGGTGTGGGAACCTTTGGCACCAGGGCTCTTCCACTGGGGTCTCCTGTGACTTCTGCCCCACCCTCCAGAACCATGGAGAAGTCTCTGGCCTGTGGGTAAGGGTGATAGAGAGAAAATACTGAACAAATGGATATTATTCTGCTTAGTGGAGTGAGTTAACAAGTTAAAAAAAACTTCACCAACATTCTTAGCTTGTTGCAAAAGGATGGAGGGGAGAGGACGAGTCTTGCCTCCCTGACAAAGCCTGCTGGATTTTGAAATGAATCAATATAGAAAATGAGTCCGGCAGCCAGATGTCTGCTTTCATCTCTCTGCACTGGAACTGCAATAAAGCCCACAAAATCTCCACCAGAAATACCTTCTTTGAAAGCGCTTTGTTGGTGGCTTTGCGACTGCGGGGAACAAAGGCAGCAAACGCGAGGGTCTGATGCCACCTAAAGGCCGCTTGAATTCTCACCTCCCAGAGGCTCCGTTTGACTTTGGAACTCTCAACCACAATTTCAGAGCGTGAACTCTTGTTCAACCTCCAGTTCCCATCATCAAGCTTTGTTTAGTTTGCGTTTAAGCTGATCAAACTCGACCGAAGCTGTCCATGCCATGTGCTGCTCCACGTGAAAACTGCCTGGGTGTGTTTGCACCTACTGCTGGCACATGTAAAAAGTACAGCTATTGTACCCCAACACTTACAAAGGACAAAGCTGTACAAAAATGCAACTTTTTTCATATTGTATTCTGCCAATCTTTTCTCTTGGTAACTTAAATTATTGCTGGCTTTGAAATTGAGATTAGAAACTGTGGTGAAGGGCTGAGCAATATTGAGGATGGGCTTTCTACTATTCCCCCAAGAGTGCGCCAAGCTGCAAGTCCCTGGCAGAGCAGCTCCTGCAGGCTGTGTGACAGCCAGAAGTGCCCCTGCTCACTGAATGGTGTCCTGGTGCTCCCAGCACATTGCTGTGCCTGCGGCAATGCCCACGGCCAGGCTGGCCCCGCTCCAGCTGCCCACACACACGGCCAGGCAGCTTCTGGCCACTGCCTTTCAGAGCCCTGCACCTCTGGTGACACCCTGGCTCTTTGAAAGGACAAACACCAACCCACACAGCAGCCCCGTGGGTGAGGGATGTGTTTCCCTGCCAGTCTGCAGAAAGGAAGAGAGGGAACACTGGCGCTCACGACAGAAGTTTCCATCGGAGCCACGTGCACAGCATGGGACCCTGGGCCCTTTCTCACTGTCCTTGGATACAGCACAGCACATCCTGTTTGAGAAGTTTCCACGGGCTCAAATAGTGAAAACTCAACAGTTTTGCAAACTGGATATGTAGAAAATAGAAAATCCTCAACTACTTGGCCCAGAGATGACAGCAATTTATGCCATGTGCTCAACAGTGTGTAATAGACTCAATTGGCAAGGCAGGAAAATATGAGTCAAAATGGCCTATTACAGCCCATTATTCTGTCTCCTTGTGGCATCTAAAGCCTAATACAGCTCATGCTGCAGATTCTGCAAAATCTGCTTTGCTATGTAACACTTATCTCCAGAACAACTGGAAGTCTGTAAAAGACAACAACAGGCGATCACCTGGATGTACAGCTTTATAAATCCTTTTTGATGCTCTTGGGTGAAAGCTTGCATGCACTTCCTCACAGTAAACACTGCTTCTCTTATTGCTCTCTCTTGGGTTAAGCAGCCTAATGACAATAATTATTTCCTATCATGTTAATGATCCATTTTGAAGCTCATCTTTCCAAGGGCTCCTACTTCCCAAAACCTAAGTTTTAATGTTTATTAGGCCTGTTACAAACATCTACTTTATTTCCATGCTTTGGCCTGTAAAATCTCAGATCCCTTGAGTAACACTGTGAAAGAGTAAGTGAAAATGAAGGGTCTGATGTGGTTTGTAGACTCTTGGGAATAAAAAGAACCTGAAGAAGTAAATTATGTATGTCCTTGGCCTTACAGTGGACGCTTCTCCAGGTGGATGAAGTGTTTACTTTCACATTAGTGCAGCACTCAATAGACTGTAGATGCACCTGGAGACAAATTTTAGTCAGAAAAACACTAAAATCTTGATCAAGATTTATTTAAAATGCTAAACCAAAATTATTCTATGACATGGGGACCGAGTTCATCAAACTGCCACCAGACTCAGAGAACTGAATTTTGACTTTGTTGTAAACAGAAACAAAAGGCTGATTTGTGGAAGGATGAGGAAAATAAACATTTGTGCAGTCCTTAAAGACATCTCACAGAGTTGATACAGCTACCAAAACAAAACACTACAACTTCTGCAGCTTCACAGGCTCTGACATGCACCATATGTTGGCAGGGTGTGACACAGATATCTTCAAATAACTTTGATTGAGCTTTTTCTATAAGAAAACCTTCGTTTTATTAATAATTTAAAAAGGGTAATTTCTTTGAGCTATTTCCTTGCTTTGTACTTACTCAGCACTAAAACCACCCCAGTCCCTCATGTCACCTGTGATGCCATGGTGCTGCAGAGCAGGAGGCAGCCCAGGATGGGCAAGCACAGACCCCTCTGGGCTCAGAACAACTGCTTGGCAGTGCCCTGCTTTTTACCAAGGGCTTGCCCTCTTTCCAGGACCTGTGACAGGAACAGAAGCTGTTCAACACAAGATCAGGCTATTTTCTTGCAGAGCTCTCAAGATAAGCACAGGCAAGAAGTCCTCTCCAGAATAAATTCTTGAGAAGCAACGTGCAAAATCAAAGCATCTTCTCTACAAGCAAGAGATGTAAGTGCATAAAAAAAAGGTTGCTAGATGAAATCCATCTATTTAAAATACTGTTTATTTGTGATTTAACATTAATTAGCATTACATCTATGAGCAATTTCAGATAACATTTATATATTTTCCACAGGACACAAGAGTTGGCTGGCTCATTCTTTATGCCAAAGCAAGTAAATAGAGGCATTAGCAAAAGGTGCAAATAGTTCACGGTTGCATTTTAAAAAATATTTATGCACATTGCATTCATTTAGATATATTTTTAAAAAAGTTATGAAAAGCGTAGTTCACAGGTTACTGTTTCTACATATGTTGTAATACAACACAAATAATGTAGAACATAAAAAACAAAGTAAGCAACTGAAAGTTTCCACTATGATTAAAAACACTGATTCCAGTATTTAGTGACAGCTAGAAAATTGTTTCCAGGATCCATTCCAACATTGCATTATCACACTTACACGGTCAAAGCTAACCAGCCCCCAAACATGCTATAATCAACATTTTTGCATGCCAAACCACTCTCCAGCCATATTTAACAATTATATATTGTATAATATTTCAACCGGTAATTTGGGAATCACATGGATCTTAAAAGATGTACTTCCTATTGCGATGACTGATTTACAGACATTTGACACAGCGAAGAAACCCCTATGTTAATCTCTATGTTTAGTTTGTATTTACAATACAGTAAAAGTACTAAAATGACAACACAAGTAAAAATGAGTAAGTGGCAGTACCACCCTTACCCATGGCACTAGGCTCTGATTTGCTCTGGGTTCATCCAAAGGACAACACAGATTCACGAGACCCTTTTACAATTTGAATGAAACTGAAGAAAAAACCCAAAGTGTTGCACTCTGCATGAATCCATACAAATTATTTAAAACATCTAATATGGAAATGTCACTCTGCTGATTTAATAAAAATATCCCGCAATCCGTATCATATATTTAAAAAAAATAATCACCGAACTTTTACTTTCTTTGTCTCCTCCTATTTCCCTACTATTTCACTTTCCCTTTTAACATTTTTGTTTCCTTCATTTGGTTATGTTAAGAGATTATTTTTCTTCATTCATTAGCAATACCATGAGAGAGAAAAAGAACAACCCACAAATAATTTTTAAACATGAATCCAGTTCAATTTTATATGCTTTTATCCTTTGATTTTGAAGTCCCTGGATTCCTGAATTATATTTAAGTATACTCTAAACCAAGCATTCTTAAATACACTCTAACTATTAAATGCTTGGTTCACATGCTTATAATACCTTTATACTGAATGGTATACAAACATTTGAACATATAAAATCTTCTTTTTGTTTTGTCAGTTAAACTAAATTATCAATGTTAAGTGTATAAAATCCCCCTTCTTGAAAAATAAGGGTTTCCCCCGCCCCAACTGATAGAATAAAAAAGAAGTCTTCAAAAATTATATTTCACTAAAATGAAATATTTGGCAAAAAAGTTATTGAAGAATGGAATTCTTTAGACGTTTTGTATAATTCCAAATAAACTTTCTCTTACACAGTTTTTCCCCTAGTATTATGTGCCAGTGTATATTATTTCTATATGAGCTAATCTTAAAAAAGATGTAAAGGTGTGCTGTTAATATGTACCCACTCAAATAGGGGTACAGAAACATAAAATATATGGTCAAAAACCACAATACAAAATGTATGATCTGGTTTCCAAATGAGACAGCAGTTTTAAAAAGTCATGTGATCACTCAACAGTAACTTTAATAAAGACTTAACTGTACTGAAAATTTTCAGGTCTGCAAAATACTCTGAGCAGAACTTGCTGCTGCATACTGTGATGGTATTTGATCTTGCTATGATGGTAATTGAGCACCTGCCAGTGTAGTTCTACATGAAACTAATCAATGTTTCCAACCCTCATAGCAATTTTGGACACAGCTAAGTGAGAGATGAATTTATTTGCAATTAACATGAAAGGTTTTCTTGTTTGTCTCTTTGTTTGGTTTCTTTAAAGCAAAACCTCTTCCAGTTTCTACTTGTTTAGGTTAAAAGTCCAGTTACTGCACACCCCTAACACTACGCTGTTAATGGTCAACTTAAAGGTTTAAAATGTGCAATGTCTCCTCACAGCAGAACTGCACTTACGCTTCTACCTTCTCCTTCTTTTTACTCTTTTTCAGGAAGGATGGGGTGCGGAATTTCTTCTTCTTCTTTGAAGGGGATTTGGAAGGTGACCCTTCAGGGGACAGAGCCTCTTCTATCTTTTCAGAGCCTTTAATGGTAATCTCCACGCTCTCCACAGTACTCAACTGACTGACCCTCCTGGTGAGATCTTCCTCCACGTCGTGTGCATCTTCCTTCCCATTCACCACCACCACTGGCATCTCCATGGATATTAGGTTGGCATTCTGGCTGTAGAAATCCTCATGATTTTCTGAAAGAGCAAATGATTTTGCAATTATTTATGAACACTTTCATGCAAAAAACCAGTATTGAGACAAAGCCTGTGAGTCTGGACTGTGATCCAAAGAATGAAGCCCGAAGTGCTTAGATGTGGTTTTTTTCCCCTTTATCCACAGCCTTAGTTGTTGTAAGCAGACAACACAGTCAAAATGTCATTAAGGGAAAATGGGCTGAAAAATTTAACCTTATCTCTGCCAGGTGCATGCACAGCTCAAGCTGTATAGAGTATGTACAGATATAGCCTACACAGCATACACAGCCTCAAGCACGGTCAGAATTACATTTTACTGCAAGAGACTGATTTATGAAAACACAGCCAATCCATACAGAAGGCATTGGAGAACTTGTCTTTTAAAATGCCTACTTAGACTCCTGGAAAAGTCTTAGGCAAAAGAACTATTCTTAACATTTTCAGTAAAATCAAATATAATAGCTATTCGCTCCACCTCGTTAATATCTAAGTTTCAGCACGCCCTGAGTTGTTTTCTGTTTGTGAGAATGTTGTATTAGAAAAAATGGGGAAAAATAGTTTTCTGGACAGAGTACCACCCAAACTTTGCAAAAGAGGGATCCTTGTGACTCAGGTGACTTCATGCAAGTGCAAAAGTGCAGCAGAAGAGTCAAGGACTTGGGTTATTGGAGCCCTTGGCATCAAACAGAAATTGCATGGAATACCTTCTAATCTTTCTGGGACATTTTGCGGGGATTGAGTTTGTGACTGAATTTGTGACACAGATGAACCGTCATCTGAGAATAATTCCTGTTCAGCATCTGCAGGACAAGATGTGAGTTAGTAGCCAAGCAAAAGTGAAAATCAAGCAAGAGTGTCAGTGTTGATACTACAAGATTTACAGGTCTGCTACAGCTCTGGGTTGCTCATGCTGACAACAGCACAAAGTTACAATACACAATTGAAACTCTAAAGAATTACGGATTTGTTTTATCTGATAAAAATTGGTATATATTAGTTCTTTATTAGAAAGCATTAAAAAAGGTGGCAGGACTGCATTCCACGCCCCATGGTTTTATCTTATCACAGTCTGCTGGTGCAGTAAGCAATTACACTATGTCCTGAGTATGACATATAGCAAAGTTGTTTTATTAGACAGTATTAGTGAAGGAGAATTCACAGTAAGTGTTATTGTTAAAAATTAAAACCAACCCTGAGTTAGTAATTCTCTATGGAATAGTAGTATTGGAAGAAGATATGAAAAGTGAAAGTAGATGAGAACTGCACACTGAGAGAACAGAAGCAAAATTAGAGAAGCCAGGGCCAAACATCTCAGTAAACTTTTGCTCTGCTGGGCACAGACTCAGATACTTGATCTAACTTTAGCATCAGCTCTGAGGAGGAGCTGGATTAAGATGACCTTTGTGGGCTCTTCCACCTTAAGTTATTTTATGATTCTGACACAAAAATTCATTATGGTTAATTGTGTTTTAGTCAACCCCATTTCTCTGCAAATCTTTAATTGCTTTAATTTCAGCACCAACTAAAATAAAAGAACAAACCACATTTAACAAAAGAATTCTACCACCTCAAGGAATGATTCATTCTAAGCTAGTTGCCAGCAGTATATGCTAATAATTAACATGTACACATTTTTTACAGTAGAGATTTTCAAGCTTATTATTAAAATGTAAACCCCAGCAATTCAAACCACACTGCTGACCTTCCAACCCCTGCTGCTTGCGCTCAATGGTTTTTTTGTACTCTTCCAGTTCCTTTTCGGTGAGGTGGCTGAATGGGTTGGGTGGTGCTGGCGGCGCGTGCTCATCATCAAACTGCACTGGCTGGGAAGGAGAAAGCCACAGATTTTAACAGTTAAAAGTTATGAAACAACAAGCAAAAGTTCAGGTGTTTTTTTTTTTTTTTGCCAAAGTTTGATGACAAAGAATTAAAACACAGATGTACTAACTACATAACTGGAAACTCGTAGAATTCCAATTCACCACAGTATGTTGGACAACCTTATTAGGGATATTTATAGTGTTTGGAAATACATTCTTTTCAAGAAAATATTAATATGGGCAGATAAGAAACTGGAAACCCTCTCTCCCAATAAGAAGCCTGTTTCTAATGAAAGCTGCCTTCCACATGGTCACATCCCACCTTTTTAACTCAGCTACTTCTTGGACTTAATTGTTATCTTAAGCATCACTTCTACAGGCAAATGAAGGCTATTTTGGGCCCCATGCATTCCAAAGTTCTTCCTCTCTCACTTAAATGAGCTTAGACAAGGATCCTACTTCATTAACATTAATGGTGGCAAACTTAACATGCACATCTCAGTTTGAAAGTAACTTTTTAAACCTGTAAAATGAAACATGAATAAGATGTATCACATCTCTAAGACAGGCATTAAAATACTCAGTTCTAACAAAACATTCAGAACAAAAATGGCCCAAGCTGACATTTGAAAGGCAGGCAGCCAAAAAACCTGAACAGCTGTGAATTAGTTAATTATGTTGTACTCACTGAACTTGGCTTTTTATCCACAACAATCCCTGCGAGCAGCTGAGACTGAGGTCCTGCTGTCTTTAGGTCATATCGGTTTTGCTCCCTTATCTATAGAGAGAAAACAAACCAGGTTAGAAAAAGATATTTCTCTTAAACAAACCCTATGCCCATCAGCTTTGCAAAGCCACTAACACAGGCAGCAGTGAATGGCTGGAGAGTCAAGCTGCGTGCTGCTGCACCTAAAAATTAAGAACTCTTCGTCCACCTCTGAATACACAGCATATGATGTTTGGCTCTTTCAGTGCTTACAAATATTCACCCCAGGCCCAGTTCTTGCACTTCATGTAAGCCAATATTTAGAAATAAGCTCCCAGGAATAGCCCCTGAACTGCCCTCTCCCCCTCACAAAGGGTGCATGTTCAGCTATTGGACGAAACTCTGTGGTCACAAAGGTTGGTAAAGTTTTTCCTTTTGGGAATAGTTTATTGTTTTCCCTAAACTAACAGCCTTAACTTGTAATTGCCAGAGCTTAAGAGATCGACAGATCAGATATAAATACCAATACAGATCATACAAAAAAAAAAATCCTACAGCAGAAAATTAGGTATAAACTTTGTGAGCCAGTGACACACATGAATTTAAAAATCATTGCCTGGGACATGTGTTATTAATCTCTGGATGATTAGAGGGTGCCTTTCCAGTTCTGAGGAAGGGAGTTGCTCCTTCTAACTCCACTTCAGTCCCCAAGGACACTGACTAGTGCTTTCCAAGAAAGAAAAAAATATGCAATCCAATGAAAAGTGTCCTGAATATCTGTTAATATAGTTATGCTGAGGGTGGAGTATTTGGTCAGTCTGATAATCAGTGTCTTTCATGCTGGAAGGGAAAGGCAGAGAGATATTTCTGTTTACAGAGAGATCCAACAATAATCTCTCATTTTCTTTTTTTTTACTGCCATTAGAAATTCCAGCTTAACAAGCACTAGGCAAATTAAAACAGAACAGAACAAGATTAGAGTCTGAGATTGAATCATGCTGCAGATAATGCACAGCAATTCTGTTGGTGTTGACACCTAATTATCTACTAAATAAAATGCTAAATAACAGGGACTGCCATTCCCAATCTATCATTTCCAGAGTTAACACCCATCTTTCATCAGACTATTGCACTCAAAATTTAAATATATAAATATTACAGACATATCCACAGATTTTATGTATATCACACATTTAAATACATGTTTTTGGTGCCAAAAATCACATATAGTGTAAGAACCTTCTTAATAAAATCAAAACATTTGAAAATGTTATTTTACTGCTCTGCTGAATCATTACAGGAACACATAATTTTATTTGGAAATGTTACAATTTTCAGTTCATTTTACCTTATTTCTCTTTTCCAGCACTTCACTTGGGTTTGTGTTTAGAGGAACAAATTGGTTTGGATCTTCAATTTTGATTGGTGTTCCTCCACTAGTCTTGGAGGAGTCATCAGCTTTCATCCACTTAGAGGGAAAAAAAAAACAACACAGAAGCTAAAATACCCAGTATGATGGAAAGGAACAATTCTCTGTGCTGTCTTACTGTTAAAGAAGAGATATCAAGAAAGGGTTTTCTGACTTTAATTTCAATTCCACATGACACCTAAAAAAATAATCCCAATTCCTTTATAGGTTTGTGTGTTTGCCCAAGAGGATTTAAGTTGCCTTGAACTTGGCTACTTTTTGTAAATACTGAAATACCTTCCTGAAAAATGCAGTGTTAGCTGTGTACTAATGATGCTGTACTTAGAAGGGATCACACTTTCTAGTAACTGGCATGTAGATCCAGAGCCTTTGTTCATGCAACCAACTTCCACCTCTGCTGACCACACACTGACTAGTTTTTTTCCCTTCTCAGGCAGGGTTCTGAGGGTGTTTTTCCCAAACTCAAGTTTAGTAACCTGCCAGCCTGCCAGCAGGAGGAGCTGATGCTATTATAGTTGTACTGGGAGTAGCTGAAGAGCAATAACACGCTCTGTAGTCCCACGAGGGCCACCTCTCTGCAGGCAGGAAACTAAGTGTAAGCATCTTGCTGAGCTGCAGGAGGGGGAAAATCTTCATCATCGTTAAAAGCCTGTAGCACGAACAGACCTTTCAAAAGCTGTTTTCAGTCGGCTCACAAATAGAAAGGGGACAGCAAGAGATGAACGAGAGCTCGTGTCTCCCTCATGTAAAAGAACAACCCACGGCTGACTTAAAGCCTTACTATATTTGGTGGATAACTAATAGAAGAAGTGGTAGAAAAACTGTTTTGTACTTCAGGAATAAGAAGAGATGGTTAGAACTGTGAAATCATTGTTAAATTTTATCATGAAGTGTTACTCTTACAGTCAACCCCTCTCTCTGCTAAGAGAGGAGACCCTTAGTACCAATGTCATTAAGGCTCTGAAAAGCCTATTTCAATTTGCTCAATAAACTTATTTGCTAATTCTATTCGAGATTTCCTCATAGAAACTGTTCATAACTTACTTTCAAGTAGAGCAAAACCAAAGTGACTGTCCAAGACAGCAACCTACCGTGATCTTAGTCCTGGGGCTGGTTTCCCCGTTCCAGGACTCCTCAGGCACATTAACTTTCAAGTATGTGTTTGGAGAGTTCAGCCATCTTGTCTTCTCTCTCTGTTGCCTCTGTGCAAGGAATTTCAGGGGGGAAAGTGGGACTGTATCATCTTCAAAGGAAAAGGCAGTCACAGTGGCTGGGATCTCAACATCACTCTTATGTCTGGGTTTTTCCCTGACTAATGGTTGCCTATAGGCATAACCAGTTCTGTATCCCTGTGGAGGAGAAAAATAAGAAAAGAATGTTTAAAAAAATTAAAATAAAGATTTTTCCTATTAAGTTACTACATATTTGTAAGATGGTGGGACAAAATTGAAGCTCAAAGCATTATAAATTCTTATTAAGACAGAATACTGCTGTCAGAAACAGTATGACTAAAAAACTATTTGTTTTACAAAAGCTAATCCTACACTGAAAACCTTCCAGGACTACATAGATATCACCAGCAACAGGCTCTCACCAGGTTGTCCAGCATCCTCATGAGTGCTTCAAATTCTTGCTCCCCAACTTTCCATTTTTGTTGTGAAGCCATATTAACTCCACCTCCTCCCATTGCTGCCACGGCGTGTGTGGAAGGCTTGAACTTCTGCAGATCCAGTAGTAGGAGATTGTCTATCCCACCTGCTCCAGCCAATGCATGAACCTGGAGACATCAAGGAGTGTATTTCATTTGTGAAAAAGCTTTTGTATTCTCTGCTTTGCTGAATTTGCAGCAGGAGGTTGCTTAAATACATGCTGTGGTTACTTCACAGGCTATTTTTCTACTGTCCAAAGAATGTATTAACATACATAGCAAGTGACTGCTACAGAAAGCATTATATCATCTGCTATTAATTGCACTTTAAAAGGGGTAGATTGAAACACCTGCTCTCAGAGTACCTTAAAAACATCTTTCTGCATCACAAGATTAAAAATCTTTATTTTTTCTCACTGTTTCAAAATGAAAGAGTGTCTGAACTCAAAATGAATGGAAGGGCAAGGAAGGAAAGGCATGCCATTTGCACATCCAAATGCCTCTTTGGGAGGACAGGATCACTGGAGAACAAGAACAAAGTGATGAAGTTTCTGGGGATGGGCCAAAAACTTATGAAAGGTGAGAACACTTTCAGTGGTCTCTCTTCACACGTGATAGGGAACATCTGGATATCTAACCAGGTAGCTAAAGTTAGACAGAATGGAAACACTGAATTTGTGATTCAAGTTATTTTTAAATATTCCACCCACTACCATCACTCTAAGGACCTTCTTTTAATTTGGTTTCACAAATCTGAGATCACAGAGAGAAGCTTCTTTTCTTGTCACAACATTCAGCCTCAGCAAAGGAGCTGGCTCTCGAGAGATCTCAAGTCACACTTCCCCATGCAGTGAGTACCAGCAAATCTATCATCTGACAGATTCCCTGCATGAGGCTCACTCTGCACAGCATGGAACAAAACCTCCTGTACCCTTTGGATTGTAACACCACTGAGACTGTGTCAGTGTTCCTAGAGTGAGTATTTGTGCCATTCCCTGGGTGATTCCCTGATCACTCCAGTCTCTCTTTGACCAGGTATACAGGATTGCTGGATTCCACAACTCCAAAACTGTGTGATGTAAGAGGAATTCCCATCTGGGGTACAATCTGTAACTCTGCACCATAAGTGTTTGAAATGAAACACAGATAAATTCTCTCTCACCTGCGTTTCACAGGCCAGTTGCACATTGAAAATATAGTGGAATGCTTCTTCCAGTGTCTCTCCTAGTGTTACCACACCATGGTTTCTCAAAACTAATACCTAGTAAATGAAGACACTAATGTTAAATGGTAGAAACTGGAGCAGGACATGAAAATTGTTTATGAAGAGCATAAATGAGGTTGAATACCTTGCAACTGGGTCCAAGAACTTTTTGAAGCTGAATTCTCTCTTCCTGTTCATCAAGAGATCCCTGGTAGTTGTAATAAGCAACATCTCCCAGAATCAGAGCCTCTTGTGATATGGGAAGGATGCCACACTTCATAGAAGAAACCTATTTCATGAAAATGAAATGCTGGTAACTAGGGAAAGATGGAACTCTTAAAGCTCACATCTCAACCACCCAAGCCTTAGTAGGGTGTACTTTGTTAGAAAAGAGACAAACTCCATAGGGAGAGCTTAGAAACAACCCCCCCACCAGTCTGATTTGCAACAGGGTCACAGAGGTGCTGCTACCCAGTCTAGGCACATATTTATTGGAGGAAATTTTAGTGAATTTTATTCATGTTTAATTCTCATCTAACTTATTGGTTTAGCCTTCTTTCTCACATGTATTACTTCAAGAAGCTAGTATAAAAGAAATTATTAATTCCTTTATATTTTGTCTGTAGCCAAGGAATGTGTGTATATATATGTGCATTTCTAGATAAAATAATACAAATTTAGTTATTTTAAACCAATTCTTTCAGGCTTCCTTACATTTTTATCATTATTATACAGACCATTTAAAGTTTATGTTAACTATAACATTGAAATACTGAGGTAAATCCAAACTAAGTGTAACAACTAATCAAACCACTTAAAAATGGAGCTGCATAATACAAATGAAGATGACTTATACAGCACATTATATTATCTAGGATGCTATAAGTGAGGCCTGTGTAAACTATTTGCTTTACAACCTCCTCAGCCTCAGTATAACAATCTCTGAGCATCAGTTTATTCCAATGCCATTCCACTGTGGTGGCCCAGCCCTCTCTCAGACTTTTATTTACCACTGCAGAATCAATATTAAAACAAAAATGAAACTGCTGTGAGGAGAAATACGCCCTAAGTTCATAAGGAAAAGGTGCTTTCCTTCAGTCTGTGCCAAAGGAAGACTTACAGCAGCTGTGGCAGGGGTGTGGATGTGTATGACACATCTGACGTCGGGGCGGGTGGAGTAGATGGCCACGTGCGGGCTGAAGCCCACACTGTCAATACTGAGAGCTGTGCTTCCCTGGTCCACTACATCTCCTAAGATGTTCACCTTGACCTGAAAAAGACAAACAGACAAATCGTACTCAGAAAGGTTGTCACAACTTCAGTTATCTAGAAAACAGCCTTCCCTTCTTATTTAGCACCAAATTTCCCCACACACATTCAAGGCTCAAAGCACAAAAAAGTAGGAGAGCAGCCATGAATGTGTGTGTCAATAAACCACCCTGCCCTTGACAGCTGTTGGAAGCTCAGTCATGGAAGAAGTAAGGATAAGACCCTGATACAACATATATTCTACTGCAGTCTAGCTGACCTTTCCTTGCTTCTGATTTTCAAAAATGCATTCCATTAACATATCCTACATTTTAAACGTGAAGATAACTCAGAGCCTGAGAAATTTCCAGTAAGAATATTCAATGCACAAGGAGTTTTCAGATTCACTGGAACATTAAAATAGTAATTCCTGGATCAACAAAAAACTACAGTGGGGTCATGTGTCATGGTACTTTGGTTCTGTGTCTGCTGTGTAATAGTATCAATCTCATTTTGGTCCCCCTTTCACCTTGAGGCAGTTTCTTTACAGATATGCACTGACATGAAGAGCATATGGCAGGTTCTACACCAAAAGATGTGTGATTTAGCAGCTACCACTGCCTAAATACCAGCCTGCAACTTCACCCAGCTCATTTGCTGGACCTGGGGAAGATTTGACTTTATCAGCTCACTTCCAAAGGTAAGAGGTGATTCTGATAACACTACTCCTACAGAGTCATTTCACATGTATTGCCACACTCTCAGGTTATAAAAGGCTACACTGAGGTTACTGGTGAGTTTCATCAGACAGGAACACAAAACTTTGCTGCTCCACGTGGAAGCTGGAGACAAAGAAACAGAAAGTAAAACTAAACCCAAGAAGAAATACTGGCAACAAAGGCTGCTACTATCTAGGCAGTTAATCAGCTTTTCATCTGGTGGGTAAATATTAAAAAAACCCCAAACAACAGCATAATTACAGAAGTCCATTTAAGCAGCCACAAAAGTATTTTAGAAAACAGGATGAGCCTTGTTGGTTATTACAGCAGGTGAATCACATACCAAATTAGAAGCTGAAGCTTCAGAAAAAGACAGCCCTCTTGGAATAATTAGAATGTGGTCATGTTCTTTGCTTACTCTTACCTGCAAAGGAGACAGGAAATGGATTACTGATCCAATTTACATTAATCAGAGGGAAAAATAATTTGAATGAATAGGTGAGATTCTAAGTAAGTTTTTTTTCTCTGAAATACTTACTGTGATATAGGTATTTGGCAAATGTGCCCACCCAAACAAGTCAGCCAATCTGTATAAACTGGCTAACTTGCAACGAGTGAGCTTTTCTCCCTTAACAAACGAGGAGGTATCCACCCCAGGTAGGTCATTGATGGGTGTAATCATTCCATGGCCTGAAAAACAGACAAAACCAGATGATGGCCAGTTGGACAATTAAATATATTTCCAACTATGCCATGACCTTCCAGATGCAGTGTATTAAAATGGTTAGCAAAGCAATACCAGAGTTTATGAGACCGATAAAGGCTTCCTGAGCTGTCTCCTGAATAAACCCTACATAGGACTGGAACTGGGCTCTAAGACATTTGTCACTAATTAAGTATTTTTATATGTTATTTTGAGGTTTGTTTTTGTTACAGGAGAAGACATTCCTTGTAGACTTCTGACACCAGCAAAACTAATTTGATGAGATATCTCAGCCTAAGCACTTCAATTCAGCCCTAATGAAGAAATCAGAATTAGTGCAAGAGTTCTCAAACCCTTAGACAGAAGGCATCACCTCTTAACAGAGAAATCATAAATATCAATTTCTCTCTTTGACTTGTGACTACACAAACATACCCTTCTCCCCTTCATGAATGCATGGCAGCCTTCTGACAGCTCACAACCTTTGTTCGGAGGGAAAGTTAAGATCAAAAGAGGTAAAAGTCATTTTGGTTTTCAAGAAAAGAAGTGAGCACTTTGAGATCTGTCCCCACTGTCCCTGGCAAACACAGCAGAGACAACAGTGGGACACAGAGTCTCAGTAACCAACCAGAGACACGAACACGAGGTTATTTGGGCTCTCTGTTCTCTTCCACTCATTTTGTTAAATAAACCCTGAAGTACCATTTTGGGACCAAATCTCCAAAGATGATGAATGCTGACAGCTGCCACTGTACTTCAGGCTTGGAGGCTCCCATATGATGTCCACCCACAGAACTTAAATTGACTTGAATGTCTCAGTGCTTCATGACTTGGAAAGAACTTGGGTGTTAACTGCGAGATCCCAGTGACATCTTTACAAGAAGAGTGCAGACTAGAAGCTGTTCTTAACTGTGGGAGCTGTTTATCTGATAACTCAGTTTGCCAGGGGGTTCTCCCCACCTCAGAGTTCTTGGGGTTTTTTTTAGTAACAATTTATATGCAAGAGTAGAAAAATAAAGAAACTAAATGGTAATGTATTTCACATCTCAGTTTATATTCATGTTAAACTCCTAATAGTAACAGGGAACAACATTTTGTTCCCTATGTCAGTTCAACTTTTATTAACAAATTACAGAATAACTATATTTATTCTATAATTATTTATAACTATATTCTATAATTTATTAACAAATTATAGAATAGAGTTTGAGGATTAACCATTTTGGATATCATTATACAAGTCAAAGAATTTGAGAGAATGAAGCCTAAAAAGGCAAGTTAAGGCCACCATCTGTACTACTTTACAGCTGAAGCAAGCTCTGACAGAATTTTTATTCAAGGAAAGAGGAGATCCCAGCATTCCTAAGCCCTGGTAATAATTAAAAAAAAAAAAAAAAAAAAAAAAGGAGCAGTTTATGTATAATTAACTTACTGAGTGAAGATGAGGAAAAACCTGTAAAAGTGCTCGCTGTAATGTACTCAGCAATCTGCTGTAATGCAAGCAGTCCAGTGGGGTTATTGCCCTTCTTCATCTGTTCTTGAATAAGGCATTCCAGATCTTCTCTAAAAGCCTGTAGAAACATTAAGGAAACCCGGCCTTGATAATCTTATTTCTATTATAGGTGGGGCTGGTAGTTTTGCCTCTTATTAATGTTACATGAAACTTCCCCACAGACTTTGTTTTTAGGTGTTTTAACTTTGCCAGACTTAATCATCTGACCTAAACTTTGTATGCTAGGTACTGGCAATTTGTGGGGCAGAAAGGAGGAGTCTGGTCACAGAGGATTTACTATTTCCCAGTACACAACAAGATAAAATGTATCTTTTAAAAATTATTGAACCCATTTTTATCAGTAATTAAAGTGTTGTCCATATTTTGGAAGAGATACTTGAAATTCGATCAGTATGTGTTGCTTTCTGTGCTGGATATTTTTTTTATAATGTAATCCCTCTGAAAACCCATTCAAATTTGATAAAGTTATAAACAACTGGAAAACTGGAGCTTATCCATGCTCAAGTAATATCACAGACATGCAAAAACTAGAAGGAATGCTATCTCCTCTCTCTTTTTCCTTCCCCAAAGGGAAAAACCCTTCCTTCTTTTTATGAATAAAGTGACTGCAAACCCAAGAGATAAACTCTTGCAGAATATATAATGAAAAAGTTTTCATAGTATCAAATTTAATATACTATGCACTGTGGACAAAGCCTGTTCCTTTGAGGTGATAAACAGATTATTCTCTATCTACAACCACCCCCTGTCCTAGGACCACTGCAGTCCTGACATTCCTAGGCTAAATAAATTCTGTTCCTCCAAACTTACAGGTTACATTTTCTAGCTCTCTCATTACTTCTTGGCAGCATCTTGCAGCTTTTCCCCAAACTTGCAGTACCCAAAGCTGCACACAACACGAGCTGAGGTGGATTGTGAACACTCCTGGTTCCTTCCAAAAAGACATTTGGTGTCTTTACCATGCAGCTGGCTCCTATTATAACTCCAGACTATTCCCTGTAAGTAATTGCTCCTTTCAGTTTGCCTTCCTTGGCAGAGCACTTGCTCTCAATTAAAGAAAGAAAACAGTTCTGTATGACAAATGTAATTTCTTCACTGAATTTTAATTCAGTCCTTCAAAACACCCACTCTGTTGGGCAAAATCCACCAGTCCCTGGGGTCTGCTCACCAACAGGTTTTGGTTAGCAAGAGAGAGTGCTACTGAACCCCACAAAGACATCCTCAAGACTCCACTGGATACAGCCTCCTCAGCTGGACAGTTGAGTCTCCAGGACTCCTAATTCCCAACTCCTCAGATATCCATTCTCTCCTTAGAATAATTTTGTCAGGATCATGTTTGTACCTGAGACTTGCCAGATTTCCATAACTCCTCTAAAAATCCCCCCTGACTGACTCTGAATGGATCTGTTGCACAGATCTCTCAGTGGCATCCCCCCAACAGCTGAAGAACCTCTCACCAGCCTTAAGTGTACAGGCAAAGTCAGATTTTTCTTTTTTGTGGCTGCTGTTGCTAAGATCTATGCAGCAGGAGAAAGGAGCAGATGAAGAAAAGGAAAGAAAAAACACAGAACTGAGAGAGGAAAAAACCTAACTGGGGGAGAAGAAGTGGAGGACAGGGAGCAATGGCCATAAACTGAAATGTGCAAAGTTCCAGCTCAAGATGAGGAAGAACTTTAGATCAAGGGCAGCAGAGAACTGGACCAGGCTGCCCTGTCCTCTGCATTATATTAAATTATTCCTCCTTCAATCCAACAGGGACTATAAAAAAGATCTACAATAACATTAACAGTAAACTCTTATTAGTCATATTCAGACTTCTGGTTTTTATTCTTTAACATGTACAAATAATGTTACCTCCATAGCAGAAAAAAAAGTAATTAATATATTTTGGGAAATTTTTGAAAGAAAGATTTTTTAGTTTGTTGCATATTGTATTTTTAATTCTTCTGCTTTTTGGTCGTGTTATTTTCCTTCTTCTGAGCTTAATTTTGCACCTTAATGCTAGCAGTAGTATGTCACACATTTGCTGAGACTACTAGAAATGAGGATTTAGTGTTGTATCAACAGCTTTGTTAAACCAAACAAGCAGTTTCCCTTAAAAACAGTTTTAGAAATAAAAGAAGATAGGTAAGAGCAAGGAAAGTAGCAAATATGGAGGTTTGGGATGAGTTGCAAAGCAGGTGAGAATATGGATGAAATGCATAAAATCAGGTATGCAATTTATCCACATGCCAGTGCATAATGATGTTTTCTAGCAGCCTTCAGCCTGCCACATGGGTATCTATGAATATTTCAGTACATTTCATCCACTGCTACAGACCTCTGAAACTTGGAACTGTTAGGTAACCACCCCACATGTGCTAACACAACCTTCTTCCATTTCTGGAAATCCCAGTGGGCTCCTATGAAGGGCATCAGCTTCTTGTGGTCAACAATTTACACCTTTAATAAGAGCCATTAAATGAATGATATTTATTGGATATTTATTTCACTGTACAAGACTGATTTCTGTAAAACCATTAGCTTGCAGGGCTCTGATTCTGGGATCTGACCAGAGCAGCAGGAACCTGCTTCTAAAAACCTAACTAGAGCCTAGAGACCAAATTGTTTGGTTTTGCTATAATTCATGAGATTGTAATATATTTATATATGTGTGGCATTACACTGCCCATAAGTGATCAAGCAGAAGTCATACAAGTAAGTCATAGTGGAGAGAAATGCTTCCAAAGAGATGACAAACATGCTGCTCTGGCACAAAGCAGATATTTTTCAAGGAGAAAGGTAATTTCAGATGTAGTATTTGACAAGAAAATGCTGACAAAGGAAAAACTGTACTGTCAGATGAATGAAAAATGATGTTATTCAGCTGTATGCTCAGCATTGCTCAATCAAAATAAAGTTTCAGGGATTTAGTACACTCTTTGGGTACATGTGCATTGTTTTGTTTGTTTGTTTGGAACCATGACAACTTTATGAGACACTAAGAGCAGCGACTTTCTGCAGTGGGGTACAAATCCCAAAGTGAGCAGCACAGCCCTTCTTGGCTGCCCATGATCCTGCCAGCACAGCTGGACTCGACACCTGCCTGTGCCTGCACACAGCAAGGATGTAGCCTGGCCAACCCACCCCTCACAGCTGGGAATCATTTCCTGTTTGCACAAGCATCCTTCTGTCTTCAGGGACCTCACCTGCCCAGCCTTGCACCTGTGTCCCCCCTCGTTTGTGCTGAAGCAGCACTTCAAGCATCAGACTGAAGGTCTGATAGGAAATATCCCATGGTATGTGAACTGGGCCCCTGACAGCTACTGGGAAGGAGGTACAGTGACATTTCAGACAAGGTGCACAACCAGGAGGATGCTGAGTAGGGCTTTTACTTTAGACACCCAAGAGAGCAGCCTGACCTTGGCAGAATGCAGGCTGCTGCTCTGCTTCCATCTCACCCACCTTCTGAGTGCCACTCCACCAGCTTGCTCTGAGACATGAATTTCCCCACCACTCACCAGGAAAAATGAACAGGGCAGCTCAGCCTGGTCCTAAAACTGTTTCCAGAATTCTACTCTTTCCAAAAGTGTAGTCAGCTTTTTTACACCATCTTAGACAGCCTTACATTGTACTGCATAGCCTGCAGAGCAGACACAGCTTTTCTTGATGGAGTCATTAGCAGGATGATTAGGTCAAGGTCTTACTAATATCATAAAATTACTTCTCCAGAACTATTTGCAATCATCTTCCAAATACACATCATAGGTTCAGGCAGTTTAGATGGAAAAATCTTTCAACTTAGATCTGCAAAAGTTCTCTGAAAGTCAAGAGTGAAGTTAACAAGCTCAGTTCTGACTCATTTACTTCCATTTTCTTTCAGAAGTACAGTCTAACTGTGAGCTGACTGTAAATTCGGGCTTTTAAGAATCAAAGAGACATTTGCATGTACCAGTTGACAACTAGTATTTTTCAGTCTATTTATGCAGGAAGAACTAGAATACTCAACTTGCTAGAATAACCTATTTTACATGAATACACACATACATAGAGCAGAATAATGATGTTGCTAAAAAACTTGGTATTAGTCTCTTCATCTTGCTAGGCAGCTCTCCAAGGATGTTAAGAAGTACAAAGGCTTATAAGTATTTTGACTATCTATGCTGTTTCTTTTCTGTTGACCACTGATTTCTACATGTATCCAATCAAAAGAAATAGAAATAAAATAATAAGCAAATAACAATGGTATACAAGTCATCTACTCCACACCACTGCAAACCTTTAAGAGGGGAAAGCACGTGCTCACGTTAGGACTAATAAGAGTAATGACTAAACAGTTTCACATCATTCTACAGGAAAGTAGCTAAAAAATATATGTGAGGTCCCTCCCTTTCACAGCAGCACTGCTGTTAGACTAAAAACTGCCAAATGATACAAAAACCCATTCAACCATTTTCACTTCTGCCCTTTTTGATCAGAGTTTCTAATATCTTAAATCCATTTTTAAAAAGGGCATAATTCAACTTATCTAAACATACCCACACAGAGTCTCTAAGCCAAATCTCCACTACTGAAAAAAATTTGAAAACTTAACTGGTCTTTGTCCTCGAGAGTGAAGAGACGTTAATTTTGGTTCCTGTGCTGTAAACACGGCTGCCTGTGAGAGGAAGACCTTCACTGAAACAGCCAACACAGCCCCTAAGAGGCTCTTTCAAGACTGAAGTTTAGATACAAACAGCCAGAGCCCTCAGTGGAAAAGGGTGGAGTTGGCCACAAAAAAACCGCCAGGGAGAGAAGGCTGGCGGGGAGAAGATAAGAGTCACAAAAAGTGTTTGTCAGTGCTGTGAAAGAGAACAAGGGGGATGGGGCTTCTGTGCTAAGACAAAAAGAAGTAGCCTTGGTAATAAGTATGGGGAATTAGCTGAAGTTATAATAATCTCCTCACTTGCACTGGAGGGTGAGGGTACCTGGGCTGGATTTAGTTACTGGGCTACGCAAGGCATGCCTCACACAGAGCTCAGCCTGTGCCAGTTTTTCCAGCTCCTCTAACCTGGTGCACACTGGCTTTCCTCCATGAGCTGCAGCAGAGTGTTCACTCCTACGATAAGCAGCCTAGAGATACCCCATGATTACAGCCAAACCTGAAGCACTGAACTCCTCTGCCAAGCCCATCCCCAGCAACCCAGCTCCCAGAGCCAGCCACTCACACAACTGCTGCTCTGCATGGGGGTCTGGGTCCCTCCCTCGTGTTCTCTCGTGGAGTAAAGCCATACCATACATCCTGCTAAATGGAATGTAAATGAAATGTAGTGAATGTAAATGGAATGTACAATGAAATGCAAAATGCCAGACAAAATCAAATTTCAGCTCGTTGGGGTCTCACGCATTTCTGGGCATAATTAACTGGGATTTTCAGTACGTGCAAGACTTGGAAGGGTGGGAGCACACATGGTGAGGATGCACTAGGAGGGCCGGCAGAGCTCTTGGAGGGGGTTCTGGATGCACATGCTCCTGCAGCCAAGGAGAAAAGTCACCAGTCATGGCTTTCCAAGGTTTTCCAGGTATTGTTCAACATGCATCTGTTGGCACTTATATCTAATGAGGAAAAAAACACAGTTCAAACTAAGGGGAAAGGAGCAATGTCTCAGGGGAAAGGAGTGCAATCTGGGATAAACTATTTGGGAAAAATACGGGGATACAAAAACCAAACTACTTCAAAGTATTACAAAGTATAAAAACACACTACAACAGAGCAATATGGAAATAGAGTAGAGTGAAGGGAACCCAGTTTTATAGCGAGAAAGAAGGGAAATTCTCACAACATGCACTTGTGGTGGAGGACTTTGGTGTGAATTTACAGTGCTCCAGAAATGAATGATAGCTGGGCAGAGGGATTCCTTGGGTCCCCACAGAGATCTAGTGCATGGCCTTGATTTGAGACAATGTTACCCTGACCACAAGCTCCCTCTCACTTAAAATGTTGTCACAGTGCACAGGGGATCTTTAAGGGTCATTCTGTAGTATGTCTTCAATGACATACCAAGTTGAGCTCTTGCCTCTGGATGAACAAAATGCTGCTTAGGTTGTAGGATGAAAGCATGCAACTAAATAAGCTATTGCAGTGGGAGGAGAGTCATGACTTCCCAGCAGGATATTGGGAAGATGTCAGAGAAGACAAAAGGCAGAGCAGGGAGCTGAAGGGTGAGAAGACTGCCCAGTGAGGGGGTCCTCAGGTGATGCAAAAGGCTGTGAGTCCTTTGTGGCCAAAGGGTGAGGCTTCTGAAGGATGTGAAAGGCTTTTGAACTTCTGAGAAAAGAGCAGTAAAAGCCAAAACATATGAGGAACTGAAAGGACTTTGATATTTTTAAGAAAATAAACTGCCCCAAAAGGGAGTGGTATTGCAAAAATACTGGATGTTCACTCGATACAAACTAAAGTAAGTTAAACAACTGCAAAAGCTGGGGAAAAAAATAAATTAAATCATCCTTCATCTCTGTCCTGATGGTTTGAAAATAACATATCCAGGAAAAAAATTCAAGTGTGGGTGGGATTGCTTGTTTTTGAGGAGAAAAATCTGCCTGCATGCTGCATGCTAAGGCAGACCTCTGAATAGAAGAGTTGCTAAGCTGTACAGTTCTCTCGCCATGTTTTTTTGGGCAAGACCGGCTAGTGTGGGAGGCAGGGGGGTGTGCTTGTGCAAGGCAGGAAGGGAGGCACAGCAGAGAAGTACATTTTTAACCTCAGCAAACCCCCCCAAATTTTTTCAGTCTGGATAGTTTCACCTGAGCCTTCCTGCAATGGCAGTACCAAGCCAGAGTGGCCCTGAATTCCCTGCAGAGTCACGGTAGACACTCTCTAGATCCAGCACAAAATTAAAGTAAAGCCCGATGGGATCCAGCCAACACAGAGCTCAACTTGAGAAAAAAAGCCCCTGAGTTCCAAATAGCTGTGTTCTATATGTAAAAATAGCCAGTGAACATCCAAGGGGTCTCAAGAAGCCACACAAAACTTCACTGGTAAATTAAAAACGTAAATGGAACATTCAAATTTCAGTAACTGAGCATTTTCATGTTTACATGAAACAGCTGTTCAGCTCATTGCTTAAAACACAACTTCTTCTCACATTAGTAAAAATAATGTACACACACACACACACACACACACACACACATATATATATATATATATATATATATATATAAACATTTCTCATATATAAGCACATCTTTTGTGCAGGAATGCATCCTCTCCCATTTCCATCCTCACCTATAGCTTTCCTTCCAATACACCAATATAAAGGGATGGAAGGTTTTTCAGTGCAGCCTAAGCCCTGATCCTAATCTCCTGTTGGGTTACACACATTGTCCTGCTAGCTGAAGCCTGTAGTTAGCTTTTCTGCTGGGTGGACAGCTGTTTCTCATGGTCTCACTGCAAGGGAAGCAGTGTGACACTGCTGTCTGCCTGCAGAAACATCCAACACCTTCCCTGCTTCACCATGGCCGTGGGGATCTCCTCCCCATCTGTATGTTCACTCAGTGCTGAACTGGCTGTTCAGTTTTCATAAACATCATAACTGCACAACCACTGCTCTTTTTTTAAAAATTGTTTTAAGAGTTTCTGGTTGCTATGGTGACAGCATCAGAGAAATGCCAGAAGGAAATAAAGGCCAGAAGAACTTGTATACCATAGGTGAAGTAAGGAGTTTGATGGTACAGCAAATATATTTTTGCTCTGTGAAAAACACAGTAACTCTGTGTAACAAGCAACACATGACTGTTTAGCATAGAGACAAAACTGTTTTTAATTGCAGAGTTAAGTTGGAAAATATAAAAAAAATCCCAAAACAACCAACCCATCGTTTCAAATTTTGGGTATATTATAGGGCAATTATCCTGAACCCAGTAAGCAATAAAACTAGTCCACTGTATAAATGTAGTACCTTTCTTTAAAAATAACAACATGCTACCTGAATCCTCGGAAACGGAAGATGTTACTAAAATAAACCTAAATGGCTTTATGCTAAGATTGGCCAGCAGTACTTCTGGATGCTATCAGGCAGCTCAGGCCCAGCTGATTTTAATTTCTTTCCACCTTTCCAACAGACACAGAAGAGCAAACATGTTCAGTTTATCAGATTCTCCAGGCTATCAGATGTTCAGGGGCTACATGCAGTATTAGGCAAACACATCTGAGAACTCGCTGATAATGTCAGGACATTCTCCATGGGCAATGGTCAGAAAACAACTATGATTTGTTTAAGGTTTAATATGAACAGACTCCAAGACATTAGCAAACATCAGAGGTAATGGAAATAGCTTTTCAGTAGCTTTTAAATTATTTAATTTAGGAAAGGGAAATTGCACATCAGAGAGGAGTAGTCAGATTGCCCACTAGTATGGGCACCAAACAGTACATCAGAGAGATGCAGCAGCTTGATGTCTGAAGATGTCTGGTCAGGCCTGTAGCCCTTACAACAACATGCACTGAGTAAAATATGCTGTGGTTCCTGAAATATATTCTCTAATTTATTTTCTTCCGAAAGGATTTAGATTTTCCTACTTGAAAGAAATAAAAAAAAAGCTTGTTAATAAAACCAGATTAAATTAGTACCTAAGCTTCCTATTATGTGAGAGTGATTAACCCTTTAGTTTTGCACCTCTGCTCACAGAAAGTGCATGTTCAGAGCTCACCTCAATATATCACCACCACAACGTGCTCCTGTACTTTTAGGACAGTTACTATCCTTGCTAGATACACTTCACATTTAATAATACTTGCCAGAAGAGGGAATTGATTATTTCTTTGATCTGAATGGATTTATCAAGGTGAAAATAAGCATTTATATATGTAAGACTGGGTGAAAATTCACCAGCAGAGCCAGCTCTTCCTTAAACTGCATCTCATAATTTCTCTTCTTCTAAACACCTTACAACTCTATTCTCTCGGTCAAGTGGAATAATCCAGAAAAGCAACAAAGTTCCATGAAAATATCTAACACAATGTAATTCTGCAGCTATAGAACAAAAACACTCTGGGCAATGCTCATCAATTCAATCCTGAACCTGTTACACAGACTGGCAATAGGAACAATACTTTCTGGCCACTGTGTGATGAATTTTAAATTCAAGAGAACAAGGTAAATGTTTTCAGTCCTGAGTCCCAGGGACAGTATGGCACTCAGCAGCTGGAGCCTGGCACACTGCACCTTCCACCCCAAATAAATTCTGAAATTCGCTTGATGGACATTTGCTCACAGATACTGTATAAAAATGCTTTCATTTCCTTGCGTGAGAAATCAGTACAGAGTTCCTCTAAATTTTCTATATCAGGAAAAGGGAGGATAAAAGGAGATACTTGAGGGGAAATGGGAGCTCAGACAACTCCTCTTCGTGCCTGATCCCACACTCAGCTCCCACGTTCCCATTTCTCTCTAAGCCAAGCAGGCAGCAGGCCTCTGGCTTATTTGGACAACTCTTCCCTTACACAACAAAAACTTGCAACTTACTGGCAGCTCTGAACAGTCACTTTCCAAAAAGTGCTGGGCTCAGCTTCTCTTGCAGCAGGACACTGACAGCAGCCCAGCAGCTCTCTGTCCCATAGCCTTCTGTTAAAACAGCAGCCTGAACTCAGGGGTTCATACCTCTCTTCACACCCCTTCCTAAAATCTGCATGCTGACACTCCATCTACTTAAAAAAAAACACTACAGAGGCTGCAGCAATGGGACTTCAATTATATCTGGCAGACTTGGCAAAAGATGCCACAAAATGTTAATGAAATAGTTACACTCATCAGATTCAATACTGTCATCAAAAGGACCAAAAAACCACCATCACATACAAAACCAAATGATCTCTCCAACTTATTTTTATCTGTTAGGCTAAAGATTTGGTCTTTCTGTGAGTCCTGGCCACTCATAATGTGGGTATTTTAACAGGAATGAGTAGACTCTGATCACATTTTACAACTGAGTATTTAACATAAAATTATAATGATTAAAACATTATGCAGTACCTCCTTAGAGTATTTTCCTTATAAAAGAGCCTGGCTGCAAACCCAGGCTTGCACAAATTGACTTGAAAAATAATAAATTCCTTAGTCAACAGGTACATGTTATACTCAAAGCAACACACACATCCAAGAGACGCACCAGGACAACACTTCAGCAAACAATCCTGTTATTCATGGATGACTATAATAGGGTGATTACTAACAGCTGTTTGCAATCTCTTTACATATGGAAAAGCTTAAAAAAAAATTACAGAAGCACCCCAATTTACAGAGGAACTAAAGACAGAAGGATCTGTAAAGCTGCTTAGCCCCTTCCCAGTCCCATGATCCTCAATACTCACATTACACATGGATACCCCCAAAGGATCATTCCACAGGCCTTACTCACTCCCTATGGCTTCAAAATACTCAAGGCAAAAGGATTACTTTCCAATGTATTCATCAAGTTAAACTCAAAGAATACAGCTATTAAAATATAAATTAAAACTACTATGAACGTGGTTCAATAGATTGAGCAGTTTTATATGTAGTCTACACAAGTACTGAACTTACACAACCAGTAGATGAGCACTAATATGGCCAAGTAGGGGAATGATCACCCTCAAGGACATAAAAAGAACACAGTCTAGCTTTTAAATAAACTTAACCCAATTATAAATGTTAATTAAAGCATTCCTGATGCAAATGATAGGTTAATATTCAAACCCAGAAAGCAGAACACCACGTAATGCCCTAATTTGTTCCTATTTGACCAGTGACTCCTTCACTCTCTTCCCCATCCCTAAGTTTTAATTAGGAACCCTGCAGCCAGCCACATCTTTCTGTAACAATGCAATGAACCATAAGAATATAAAAGTATCAGGAGAAAAAAACAACACTATAAAGGCTGCTTGTCCACAGACAAAACATCACACGAACAAAATGCCGGATAATCTGTTCAGTGACTTTTCTTAGAAGATGGTCCAGAGATATTCCATCTAGCTGTGACACAGATTTCTTTTTTTACAACAGCCTTTCCATTTTCCTCCCCATTAGTGGCACTCACAGGGCTCTGCAGTATCTGGGTGACCCTCTTCCTCTGCTCCATCATATTGAAGTCCTGTCTGAGGTCAGGGGACATGTTCCTCTCCCGGATGTACTCCGGGTCATTCTCATTGATGCGATCGAAGTACCGCTCCTTGTGAGGCATCGTGGCGGGGGGAGGAGTAGTGATCACCTGGCTGGCATCAGCACTCATGCTTCAACACTGTGCAGGGAAGGCTTCCCCTGAAACAAAAGGATAGCAGGGAAAAATGTTAGTTCAAAGGAGGGCACTGCACGGAGCTTCCAGGTCTGGACACAACTAATGTCCCTTTGCAGATCATCTAAAATGAAAGGAGAACAAGTGAGTAACTATCACTATCAGAAAATTTAGGAAAGGTTCTAGAAAAATGGTTAAAAACCAGTAGTAAGTTCTCTGATAGTGCACAATCAACTTTATTTGAGGTAAAATAAAAACCAAAAAGCATACAATTAGGAGTGACATTTGAAATTACCATTGTACATTTTATGACAAACTTCCCTCTGTGATATTTTACACTACACTTACCACCTCCCAAGGTTTTTACACAGCTCTCCTTCCTGAGCTGTTCAAACAAACACCCAGAAGAGAAGGACTGTTTAATATCTGCCCAGAGCTCATCTCCCAGCTTGAATGAAGAAATTCCTCAATTACAGCACTTTCAAAGCATCTCATAACTACAGCCTAAAGACAAGGCTTCAGGACACTCAAGGACCACCAGGGAATTTCCACTGAGCTCCAGCTGGTGCCTGCTCTTTCATGAAACACTTGGAGACACTGAGGGGACTGCAGAGGTTGTATGTTGGCTTACACAGCACTGAGGCCACATCCACAGCAAACAGCTGAGCTTTAGCTTTTCTCCCTTTGTGCAAAATTGTATGCAAAGATTATCACTGAAGCTCATCACATTAGGAAAAGAAAAAAAAACCCAACAAAAATACTTTCATGTCTTGGTAGAAAGTTTAAAAATCTCATTAAAAAACCTGATAAGCATTTGTAAACACAAACAAAACTGGATCAAAAGGAAAGAAGCAGACATCTGAATTTTCATACAAGGAATCAGGCTCAAAAGCACACTCAGAAACACCATTCCTCAAAAGCTACTGAAGAGAGACACTTTCTCAGGTTTGAGGAACAAAGAGAAGCAGGATTTGAAGGACGAGATAAGTTTATTATGAAAATACATTTTAACATGCAAATATCTACAGTCAATAATACATTTAATATAAAAATATTTGCATGAAAAAAATATTTGGTATGTAAATTCACATCTTCAGAGGAGAAAAACCCAAGTCAAACAGTGTTCAACAGCGTGGTTTGACATTTTGGTATCAGTGGATCAAAGTGTCCTTCCTCTGTGGCACAGTTCAGCCACCCTCGTTTGTGTCACTGCAATTACCATTTGGGCTGTTCTGTGAACAGTGAGCCAACGGGGAGCATCCAGACTGCCTCCACTGTAATCTCACATATTTCCCACATGGAACACTGGGAACCCCTGTCAAAACCAGCTTCAGCAGCCCAAGCCCTCCTCCTGCCTGCAGCAAGTCCTTTCAGTCCTTGTAACACCCTCTGCTGCTCAGCCACACCACGACCCAGGCTGGCAGGAGGATGCAAACTGGTTTTCAGCCAGTTTCCCACACTGATTCCCAAATGGCTTTGCTAACAGTACAAGGGAGAGCACAAGGATGAAATCCTGGGGCACTGCAGCCCTGTAACCAAGTATGAAACCCCAGACAGAAACCACCAAGAGAGCTGGGAAAGCATTAGCAGGTAAGAGCCAAGAAAACTATGTCTATGACTTTCCTGTATATTATAGATTATGATAAAATTTGGGATTGAGATGAAACACAACAGTTCCTGCAGGTTTAATTGGTTTTGCTCTTCCTGCCATTTTTTTTTCCACAGAGAGAGAGAGAAAAAGAAAACATCATCTGGGATGCAACATTATCCAGCTGCACACACAAAGCTCCCAGGAGGTACCTGGCATGCTGGATGAACATACCATGTTCTGGGATGTATAATTCACATCCTGGAGACAAGCTCCATGAACTCTGATGGCTTCATTCCAGAGGCTGAGGAAACACATTGGTGAGTTTTGCATGTGCTGCTCGGGTGCAGTAGGAGTTCATTCAGCATTTGCTGACTGACCTCTGGAAAGCCTGGGATGTGGGATCAGTTTGGGGATGCTGGGGAGAAAAGGGGGTTTGCTTCAAGGAAGTGAGAGTTTGGGGAAAATCTGGTAGAAGTATGAACAGAGCTTAAGTTTTTCTAAAGACTTAACTGTTGGAATGGTGTCTGGGGATCTGACCACCACTCAGGTTAGGAAAAATATCCTTATAAATGTAATTGTGTATTAAGTCTCTGCTCCACTGCCCTGTGTGTACTTTCCCTTTCCCCCTTGCCCAAAATGGCGAGGTTTAAGAAGAAAAAGAAAAAAAAGCATCAGGAGAAAACATAAAACAATGAGATCACTGGCTAAATGCCACAAGGTAAGAAAAACTCGAGACCAGACCTGTCAGCCTTCACTGCTCTCCATCTGTGTTGGGATAAGAACCTCCATCTGAGACAGAACAGACACCTTCCATGACCTGCAGGTAACTAAAAGCAGTCTAGAAAGCCAGATAGCAAGAACCTTGCTTGAACTGGTGACCAGCTGTGACTCCTGCTCTTTTCCTCCTTCCCTAGAGTTGTCTTATCTGGCCATTTATTTTCCTAAAATCTGAACTGTTAACCCCAAGTAGAGACTTGCTCAGCGGCTGATCGACTCGGTCGGCTGGATCAACTACACGCATGTCTGAACTTCAAAACACATTTATTGTTATTATTATAGGTTTATAGGACATAATTAGTTCAAGTCCATTACTTTACAATTCATTCTTACAGCGACAGAAAAGCCCATTCATCTGTAAAAATGGCACAAATGTGACTGGCAATACCCAAAATCCACGAAAGAGATTTTTCTAATTGCCTTCGACTTCAGTTTTTCCTCTTTCCTTTCAGCCTGGTTTGTTACCTCTAGCCATTAAGATTACAACACTGAAGTCCTTGTAGTACAAAACCCCTCCATTACTGAACATAATATGGGTGCTGGGTCCAGTTGTTCTTATTAGGTCTGGTTCAATGCCCGCTCTGTTGGGCCCAGGCTGACTCTCATATAACCCCTACTGTTTCCTGGAAAATTTTCAAACAAATCAACCATTCTTTTATTATTTATTTGCATCTTCTGCTGATTTTTTTTTTTTACAGAAAGAGGATATTTGTTAAAAATGCCATCAGATTTAAGGGACCAAAAAATTAGTATCTCCTTCTCAGCACAGAACTGGCACTAAGACGAAAGTATTTACAGGAAATCCAAATGTCAACATCTATGAATTGTGATAGAGGATCCTCTCCCCCACCTTTTCTTTTTTTTTTTTTTTTTTTTTTTAGATTGGGTATGATACTTGTGCCTAGAGAAGAAATCAGCTTTGCTGCAAGGCTACTTTTGGCTTCCACCCCCTCCAATGCTGTTTGTGAATTAAAGAAAGCGAGGTACCACCTTCCTGAACAGTACTAGCTAACATTTCTTATGCATGCTCCAGAGTGGTTGCAGAGACTGAAGCACAGGTAGAAATGAGAGACCCTAATAGCAACAAGACTCTCTATCTAGACTAGTCAGAACAGAGAAACATACACAGAGAAATCAAATATAAACTCAGCCCTGATTCTATCCTGGTGAGAGCCATCACTCCTGGTCTGCTGAGGCACACATTTTAGCCCACGTTTTGACCTAACATGCACGTGCTGACAGGCTAAAAAGAGATTCAAAGTTAAAACAGAGCCCACACTTGGGCTCACAGTTTTCCCACACTTGGTTCAACAGCTCCAGTGTGGGGCCTAACTAAGAACTGAAATTCAGAATGGATAAATTTTTGTTACACAGAATCCTTATCTCTGCTGAAAGTACTTGTAAGGACCTGTAAAAGGAAAAGGCTCGCAAGGTCTTGCTACAACCTAACTTGTTAATCTAACACCATTTCCCCCTCCGAGCTCTGTCCTCCTGGTTCATGCTGAACTGAATTCTGATACAAAAGAAAACAGGTCGTGTCCTCTGCTGCTTTGATGCCTTATATAGCTCATGGGTTTGGCTTCCATATCCTGTTCTGTATTTTATACTCGTAACTGGGCTACAGAGAGAAAGTAGAACATACCCCCTTTGCCAGGAAGCTGTTTATCTCTCTACTTAGGAGTAAGTCTCATTTAATGAAAGCTTCAATTTTGCTCCAGGAACTTGGAATTGTTGATTTTAGGTTGCAACATAACATCCTGAGCATCCCCATCTGACACTCTGTAAAATCTAAGTAACCTGCTGTGTTGCTTTTGTTGCAATAACTATTTTCAATGTCAAATCACAAAAATAATAATGAGGTCAGAGAAACAAGAAGTACTAAACTAAAAAAAAGTGCAGGAGACCAAATGCGAGGAAAATTTATATTGAGAAAGAACCCCTCAGAAAGCACTGACTTGATATATTTATATCTTTAATAATGTACTGAATGTATATAAAAATAAATACCACTAGACAGAATAACAGCAAAGGGACCAAATTATTAGATCACCTAGCAACAGAACATTAAC
Source organism: Fringilla coelebs (assembly GCF_963513975.1). Taxonomy (NCBI): domain Eukaryota; kingdom Metazoa; phylum Chordata; class Aves; order Passeriformes; family Fringillidae; genus Fringilla; species Fringilla coelebs. The sequence continues at coordinate 27,092,561 of NC_140066.1, read as the reverse complement.
CTACCTTTTATGCTGATCTTTTCTGGCTGCTTTCAGACATCTCCATTTTCTCTATGCAGTGCAATCCATCTTACTGAGAGTTCCCAGCACTGCAAACCAGCAGTGTGTGCACGGCATCATTAACTGCTGTGGCTGATTTGGGGTCTGAGCACTCGGGCTGGGCCACCCCGCATCGGAGCAGCTCCTCTCAGGAGCACGTTGAGCTGTTCCACTCCTGCGATTTCTCGCCTGCTTGTTTTTAAGGAACAGTCTGCTCTCTCTCCCCCCACCCCCCCTCCAATATCTTGTCTGCCAGGAGACTTGTTGGAAGCAAACTGGGCGTCTCTTGATCTCAGTTCCAGCCTCCCCATGAAACAGGTTCCAGTCTGAATCAAAGACTTGGCTTTAGCAAACACCGTCAGCTGCCTACGTCAGCTGGCAGCAGCACACACACTTCAGGAATATGGGGGAATGGTTGAGAGGGATGGGGAAATATGTAGGAGAATGTGGACTGAGAAGAGGGTCACCAATGTTATTTTCTGGCACTAGAAAGTTAACTCTTCATCTTCCCTCCTACATATTTTAGTAATGACACACAAATGAATAATTGCAACTCTTTCAAGGCAAAAAAAAAAAAAAAATTGGGTAAGCACCTCAAAATTAAATTAGTTCTGAAATTCACCTGATGGGGACATCAAATACCATAAATATCTGAGTTGAAAGATTTTATTTATTTTTTAAAAAATCTTACAACAGATTTGGGATTGTTTTACTTTACACATTGTTCAGGTGAGTAAGGTGTGTGTTCAGATGCCAGTATTTCCTAAACTCAATTTGTGGAACTGGAAATAACTAGATGGGTAGCATTTGTTCAAAATTTTATTAACTGATTTTACTAATATACAGGATTTCCTTACACTAGTACTCAAGCCAAACTACACCCTTAAATTGACACAAATTAATTTGCATTTAAAAATAGCCATATCTCCTCCCAGCCTGCCCAGCCATTCAATCTTTTCCTCTTTATCACATCTTCAGATTCATACCAGTGAATGCTGGTAAAGGTTTTTTTAAGTTGGTTTCTTTTTTTTTTTTTTTTAATGGATTAATTTTCAGCTGTATCAGTTACCCTGCCAGTTAACTGCATATCTACACAAATGTTTGTTCTGAAATAAAGATAATGATGATACAGGAGTGTCAAACACCATTTCTCCCAGTAGCAATTCAGCCATAAACAATTTGTCATACTACAGCCCAAACTGGTTACTAATCAAATAGTCTAATCCAGCACTGCATATTTAAGTCCCTCTGCTTTTAAACAGAGCAAGCTAATAAAATGATCATCTCTTTCAGACACCACATTAAAGAGACTGTATGGCATCAAGATATATTTTTTCCTAAGAAATAAGCACTTGAGTGCATTTGAACCTTGTTTTTGTGCTGCTGTGCTAAATCTAAAGCATTATTTTTTCCCAGTTACATCATGCAATGTAAAGTCAACACAAATAGTCAAGTTGTGCAACTCACACTTTACTCAGTGCAAACTGGAACTGAGCCAGACACACTTTATTGTCAAGAAGTGAGAACTAAGTGGGTTGCTGACAGCCACACAGAACATGAGAATTTGAGGCCTGTAGCTTTACCTTTAACTGCAGGGGTGATGTTTTTTCTCTGTTAAGGAAGGTTCCTTAAAATGCACTCAGCCTGTAGCAGGTGCAGTCTGCACCTCCACATTTGCAGCCTGGCCTGCCAACATTTTTCAGCACAAGTGGGGAAAAAACTTCCGGAGCCCAGAATGCTGGTTTGATGTATCCAATATGCTCTACCACATGGCCATAAAAGCTATTTGCATGTGTGGAGTCTCATAAATGAACTTGTATGCTTAACCCTGGAGACCCAAACTATTTCCTTCACGCTGCATGAGTTTTTCCTGTAAAAAAAGGGAGGGACCCTTGATAAGCAAATTATTCAGTCGCCCTTTTCTGAGAGTCAGTATGATAAAAGACAAAACCAGTCTCAAAAGCACAATCCTGGGAGTTCAGATCCAAGGTCCACCCTGCCCACTGTGGAACCCCTTGTGCCAAGGAAAGGCAGTACATAACCAGGATGTTGCCATCACTGCATTGCATAACACCTGAGCAATCAACAGTGTAATGGTTTCCTTGATCGGCTCCATAAAATGTTTTCTTGTTTTACACAAAAACTGTTAAGATTGTGCAGACATTACGAACATTTTGAGATTATGATGTTCTGTACACAAAACACACAAGTCAGAACAAACCCAGTCACACATGCAAACTAGTTACAGAAAAGTAGCAGAGGAGGAATACAGTTTGTTGGTGAAACAATTCATGCAGGTGACAATGAAAAGCACTTTATTTTTAAAGACTCACCCCTGCTTATCTACATAATCACTTGTACTTAAGTCACCTAAAAATATTTCAGGAGTTAGCAGACAACAGAGAGCTAAATTAAAAGATTACATTCTGGTAGCACTTATCCGTATTAAGCTGTGAAAGTAGGCACACACACAGCCCACACACAGAGACAATGGCTGAACAATGTCCCTGTGTCACCTGAAAAGCATGAAAACTGGGCTCCTCCACAGTATAAAATAAGAACTTCTCTGTGAAAAGAAAACTTAACTGGAAAAGCTGATGGCAGTCACAGCCTTCCATATTTCACAACACTCTCCCTTCTCCCTCTCTTGCAAAGTCTCCAGGTTCCTCTGGTGACTTTTTTCTTGGCCTGTCCCTGACCTGCACACATGCAGAGGAAAACAATTCTACTTTATATACAGATCTACACAAGGTTATGGAGTAGAAGAAATAAGTCTGTTATGTAAATACTTATTTTGAAATCCATTGATTCACATCAACCTGGATAGAGCCATTTGGAGTAACAAGGACTACTCCCAGCAACGTGCAGGAGCCCTCCTGGGTCACTGGTACAAGGTGTGACACTGGAGAGCAGGGAAACATCTTATCAGTCCCAGGGTACATGAAAAGTCTTTGTGATTTATGGCAGTTTGATTATCCTGAGAAATGTCATGGCCAAAGCAGCTGCCTCCTGGGTTTTGCTGGAGTGTGAGAGGCTATGACGGTGGGCAACCCAGATGATCGACACGAGGCAACTGCTGGATTTTACAAATATTTACACCAACAACCAATCTTGTGTATGGTAGCACACAGCCAAACCTTTTTATAGCCCAAACCCCTGGAGTTCCTCTCTCTTCACATCAAATCCTGACCTTTAGCACCACTGACAGCTCAGTGTAGACCCCGTTTGAGACCACCACCGTGCACTGACCATATGGAATTGCAGCTCAACGCCGCCCTCCATAACTCACGAGTGAGCACTGGGAAACCTGGCCAACAGCTAATCTCAGTAGGACAATTGTAACTGGAAACTTGAAGAAAAGATGAAATTGTGCCAGGTCTTCGATCATACAGTCTTCAGGACAAATTGTATCTTTATTAATATTATGCACCACACCCTGCACAACTCTCCCCAGTTCATCTTGGGATCTCTGAATCACTCTGCCATAAATTTTATATGAAGAGCAATGACATAAGTCACATTAATACACCAATATCAGCTTGATCATGTCAAAATAAACTGGCTAGCCTCTCAAAAAAGGAATTTTAACATTTTACTGACTTATACAACATTCTCGCATTAAACAGAAAACAAGAGCATTTCAAAAAGCTGATTTATGATAGCTATAGTTAAAAACTCAAAATATTTTAGATAAAACAACACAACCACATATATTGATTTCACATATGAAGAAGAGGCTTAGTGGAAATGTTATGGTTGTCTTAAGGTTTTTAACTAGAATTTACAGATAGTAATTTTAGGGATTGATGAAAGTGTTAGACAAATGATGCCAGCCAAACCCAGGCCTGACTGTGCAGCAGACACATTGCCACTGACTGGCCATGAGCAAGGGAAAAAACCTTAGGCATTGTGAGAAAAGATCTATCCCCCTTACTCTAGCTAAGGCTTAAAAAAGGCAAGCTCAAATTGAGGTGTAGAGGAAGGCTCTGTTAATAGGACTAACAGCTTATATCAGCCATGAGATGGCACAAGGGACAAAAACCTGTAAATCACTATTCACAGATTATGCTGAGGTGTCTGTTCTCACCCCATTCAAGGCTCCAAGACTTTCTTTTTTCTCCATTACCAAAATTAGTCTTGCTTTAGCATATGGGACATGTTTTCCCCTCCTTGGTCCATTTACAAACAAATGTTTGTGACTGTCAAAACACAACAAGGGAGAAGTTAACAAGCACACAGAATTTGATGGAGGTTATAGTTGCATCCATAATACTTAAAAAAATATCACCTTTATAGGACTTGAATTACACATACCTTATGCTACAAATTTTCACGTTTTCCTGGTTGCCTTGAGCCAATCCTGCCCCTCCCAGCGCTCATGCTTCAGTCTCCCACCTCTGAAAATACCATTGCCTAATTCTGCTAAGCACATCTCTCCATGAAGCTTGAGTCTACAGTGGTTACACAAAGGCATCAGGGTTAAAAATAATCTGGGGGAGGAGAGCAGGGGAAAGTGTGGAGCAGAGCAGAGCAGCGCCACAAGGACCTGGCTGACCTACTCAAAAGTTCAAAAGGCAACTACTTTATTAGCTGCGTTCACAGCATGTTGCTTTAATTATCCTTCCCAGGGAAATCCCTAGGATTTACAGTAGTGAGAAACACTTCTTCTGTGTATAGTCACATGGTTAATATTGTCTTCAGCTTGCTTGAAAATAATTAACACCCCCCCCCCCCCACATAAACTACCCAACTAGCATATGCAGAAAGTTTCACATGCATTCAAAGTTTAACCTATACAAACATGCACATCAATCTCGATTGACTTGGCCTGAATTTGACCTCCTTCTTGTCTCTGCCACCTTTTGCTCATGGTATTAGAAAAGCAAATTGAATTTAGAGAGCCAAAGGTCTTCTACACCTTCAGGAATGGAAAACTATTCCCCTGAATTTCAAGCAAGCCCAGAGGATGGCAGAGGGTCACTTTGGACTTAACCACAGCACTGAACAGAGAAGAAGATGTGCCCAGAGCAGCAGCCAGCACATCTCTGAACAAGTGCTGAAGATTTACTAACAAAAGCTTTGGTAAGACAAACAGTGAGGGGTAGGGTGAGTCAGCATCAAGCCCAGTAGTAAGAGCAGTATTTTAAAAGTCAAAAGCAGAATACATAAATATTTCATAATTAGGTTACTATTATTTTCCAGTACAAGCAAGCAATTATGTACTGTTATCCCATAATTCTCCTCCTCCATCATCACTTGTAAGCCCTGGAAACTTGGATAAAATAAAAGACACTCCACAACTAACTACTCTGGTATTACAGAGCTGGATGCATCCTGGCATGCTACACAAAATCATGGGGACTTGCACACATCTGTGATTGTTCTTAGAATGGAACACCAGCTGACACTGAACACTTGTCCTAGAGATTCAAACCATCCTCTTCTTTGATCTCAGTTGCATGAAGCATGAATATTTCATGGCTAAAGAGGAGATGGTCCAATGTACTGAGAACAGAACTTCCCAGCAGCCAAGGTGGTACAAGCAACCATCCACCCCAGACTGCTTCAGAAGACACTCATTTTATATACAGTATTGTCATGCAAATGAAAAATGAAGAAAAGCTTCCTGGTTTCTTCTCTAACCAAGGACTTGAAGAAGCTGCAGCACCAGTAACTCAGAATTCCAGTTGCAAAGACTCAGCTATAATTTTGAAGGCACATGCAGCCTTTGATCAGTCACATGCAGCACTAAAGACTCCCTCAAATCCTTCCCCAGACAATTCTTCCAATTTTCCCTTCTTCTGTTTTTTTTTTTTGTTTTGTTTTGTTTGTAATTTCAAAAATATTCTGAAGCCAACAAATATATTAGATGGATCTGTCTTCTAGTTAAAACTAAATACTTAAGAGTAATTCTATTTGAATTTCCAAAGCTCATTAGTAAGCCTGGCCTGAAAATGCTATTGGCTTGTTTGCAAATAAACCTGTGTATGTTTATATTGGGTGGAAGTATCTGACACCTTACCCATGGGCTGAAGTTCAGAGCCTGAAATGTAGAGGCAAATTCTTCTCTCAACTCTAACATTAAGAATTAAAAGCAACAAATTTAAAAGTCGATTAGTGATTTTTAGAAAAATGACATTATGTTCTGAGCTTTGGTGATGCTTTTTTCCCTTCAATATTTGAATAACTGATGGAAACGATCCTAGGTAAACAGCATTTCACCTTACACCATAAGAAAATTATTGATGATACAAAAAAATGTCTATGTCTGAGGCTATGGAGAATCTATCTACTTGATGAATAAAGGTAAGTAACATCTTTGCTAGGTTTTTCAGGGTTTTTTTTCACTTTTGTGTTGGGTGCTTCCTGAGTTTTTTTATAAACATCTGCAAAAACCTAACATTGTTCAAAAAATTAAAGATCTCCATGCAAGAACATGCCCAAAAAATACCACAAAACTTGATTAATACAGTGCTGAATAGTAGGTGATTAGATGCTTGCCAAGGGCTCCTTTGTGACAGCTCTCACAGACGTGCTGGAATGCTGTGGAGGACAGCACTGACCCAGGGCAGTCAGAGCTCTGCCTTAACCACAGTGGGGATGAGGAGGAACCACATCTTTTTTTTTTTTGGAACTCATTTCTTAACCCAAAGAGGAAAAATGGAATCTGCAGGACTGATCTGGTCTCAGGAGTTTGATCTCAAAGGTTTCTGGAAGAATAGGAGTAGGTGCTGCTTTTAGAGTTGGGCAGTACTTAGATTAATTTTCTTTCCTGTAAGATGTGTTCTTCTAACTTGCTAATTTATTGCATCATTTTGGGCAGGGAGATAGCTGGATTTCTATTTTAATTTTAATTACTGAATCATGCTTCCAGTGTGCATTGAAACAAGCATGTAAGATACCATTTGGGGGTTGCTGTGGGTTTATAATTTTGTTCTTTTTAATTCTCTGGCAAATTGCTAAGGAATTTTGATTTTGGCCTGCCTCATCAGTACATGTTGTCTCTCTGTGATAAATTATCAAAACTAATCAAAGTTTGTACTGCAAAGCAGTCAGTATGATGTGATGAAAGCATGCAAAGTTTTGTGTTATATGAACAGACTTTTTCTTGAGACTTCTGGCTTCAAACTCAGGAAAGTGGAATTCATAATGAGAAACACTCCTACCTGGCACACAACCCCTGTCCCTCAGAGAGTGCAATTATACAATTATGCTGGATGAAATCTGAAGAAAAGTTTTCATTACATCTATCCTGTGTTCATTTTCATGTCATATTCAACATGTTGTTTGTAACTGTGTGACACTGGACTGGGAGACAAGTGGTTTCTAGGAGACTAAAATGGATGGTTTATTTTTTTGAAGTTATTTTTAACTGCCACATTCACGAGGCACTGGATATGAAGCCTTTAATAATTATACATCTGATATATAAATAGCAAAACATGAGAAATAAGTAAACAAACAAAGCTATCCCTTCCTGGCCACTCCTGGCATGGTGCAGCAGGTTGTGGGCATGCCTGGCTGTCCCAAAGTAAATCAGCAGCCATCCTGAGCTAACAGCACATTCCACGTTTTCATTCTCTGTTAGAAACTGTCTCCCACAAGAATAAGTTCTCCAAGTCGGCTGTTTCATTCTTGAATCCACAAAAAGTGTGTGCTGCCTTGTGTAATTATGACAGCACTTTCACATGTTCAGAAACACAATGCCTTAATGCTACTTGTCTATTTAAGATTGTAATATTTTATACACTTAAAACGTTTTTGCCCCTTTTGCAGGAAAGCATGTTTTAGTCTTTAAAACTGAGAATTTAAATCATCTCTTGATTCTGCAAACTTGTGATTGAGTTCAGTTAATTATCTACGCTTAACCTGGACTTTTTTTTTAGTCAGCGCCCTATAATCAGACGGACTGAGCAACTTGTGCTTCAGGTATTGAGGATGCTGCTCAGCATCAAAATCCTACATCTTCAACCAGATATCAGCTTCTGTAAAGCACAAGCAAATGATGTCTTTACCTTTGTACCAAGTTTCGCTTAAAGTAAGCAATAGGTTCAAAAGTTAAGTGGCAGGAATGAACACATGCACAGTGTGATCAGGTAAGATCTCACTTTCATGGAGCAGCAGGTGAACAAGCAGTACCTGGACCTCTCTCTGACCTGCAGCATGAGCTCAGACACAGATCCAGTCATTTAAAATAACCTCCCATGATAATTAAGCTGAAATTGTGAAAAAGCATAATTTTGCAAACATAGACTATGAAAGGGGAACCTGGATATAGAAGTCAATAATTTTCTTTTTTCTTAATAAGTAGTGTTTGTGCCCAAGGTGGGAGTACTTCTGAAACACAAACAAAGCAATAGGTATGTTTGGAAATTTAAATTTGTAGGTTAAATTTAAAAACAGCATGTACCCTCATAGCATACTGAAGGCTAGCCAGTGTTAAAACTGCTATCTATAAATAGCATAAGTTCATTGTTCTGAGAGGAGATCAGCATTAAAAATTCTCCAGGTGCCAGTGAGCAATGACCCAAGTTAGTTCTACCTGAGCAATAAAAGCACTTGACAAAAATGAGAAATGTACTAGTAGGGGTTGAATTTATTTTTGTGCCCTCTTCTTCTATTTCCAATTGCATCATCACCACTAACAGAAAGATAAGTCAATTCAAATAATGACACTCAACTGATCCCATGTGAAAAAAAAAAAAAGGAGAGAACCACATTTTCATTGTTATTCTTGCATCTCATCTGACCTCCTCGGTACAACCACAAAAAAGACAAGAGGAGAGGAAGGAGGAAAAACAAAAGATCAAACCAAAAATCTGAACAAATTGCTGCACAGGCTCAGAATATCAGTTAAGAAATATAGCTGCTCTGAAACATTTAAAGAGAATACAAAAGGGCCTCTACAATAGTATAACCTTTGCCTCTGTCTGCCAGCATCACAGTTTACACGGTTTCCATGGAAACCCTCTGCAAACATATGAATGTGCTTGTTGCGTTAGATGTCGAACAGAAAATCCTTTGTGGCAACTCTGGAGGGCCATGGCCAGTGCCAACCTCCCAGTGGAATAATGCCCTTCACTATGCCTTGCCCAGCAGGCTCATGACACACTCGCTCACATGGCACAGCTGCTGCCACCGCTTGTTTTTCCCCAACTGATAAAAAAGAAAAACAAAAAAAAAGAAATATGTGCACATCATAGCTATTAAATATTTCCTCCTTCATGGTGAGCCTGTTTTGCCTTCACCAAACTGACAGCAAAGTCTTTGGTTCTGGACTCTCAGATGCAATGCAGGAACTGTTCTGTGAGGACTGACTGGGAGGCTTCCAGCAGGGCATTGGGAATACATTTGCATATTGAGTAGATAGCTACCCAGGAAGGGGATGCCACAATTCTTCATTATTATGTGCTTTGAGAAAAACACATTAAAAATACACATAAAACCTCAGCATGCAATAGGTACACCAGTCCAGAATATAAAACTAGTTTCATCACCTAGTTATTTCTCATCATGGAAAGACCAGCTCACCTACAAATAACTCACTGGATGGGCTCCTCTTTCAGCCCTGGAGGCAGGGAAATTCTACCCAAGACAGTGAAGGGTCATCAGGAGGGGTGGTTTCTTTTTTTTATTGTTAGGGGTATGTGTGTAAGTGAAAGCTGAGGAGCTAAAAAACTGGTTTCTGCTTTACAAAAGAGGAGTATTGCTATTGGCAAACATCTGACTGTTGTGTGCCTTCTGGATTTTCTAAAAATTCATGTCCACTCTATAGCTCTACATATTTTACCAGCATTGAAATATGAGCGCTTCTAATAAAAACGCACCTTTAAGACCAGCAGCATACATAACTGGAACATAAATTGTTTGTAGGCTAAAACATTGCCCTACATCCTTATTCCTCTGAAAAACCAAATTTTTGGTACAGCAAGTTAGACATTAGAAAAAGCTTCTCCAGCCAGAGGGTGGTTGGGCACTGGAATAGCTCCCCAGGGCAGTGGTCACAGCACCAAGTCTGACAGAGTTCAAGAAGTGCTTGGACAATGCTCTCGGGCACATTGCGTGATTCTGGGGGGGTTTTCTTTGCAGGGCTAAGAATTCAACTTGATTTTTGTCTGTCCCTTCCAACTCAGTCTGTTCTGTGATCCAGGGACTCTAACTTCTGAGACATTAATGGCACAATCTACCTAATTGCTCATGGATGTGCAGAGCTTCAGGGGGATGACCTTCAGGGAGGACGACACCTCCAAAGGCGGCATTTAAGATCGAAGTCTTTGGACCCTGCATGGGATGGGAAAGCCTGACTGTGCCATTCCACCAGGGAGGCCAGCACCCTTCTGCTTGTGACCGGACCTTCACCCGCCATTTGCCATTTCCAGCCACTTTTACTGTCGGTGGCAAAAACCAGCAACGTAACAGTTTCATCCTAAAAGCTGAAGAATGAAGGAAAACAGATTTTGTACTAGAAAGAGAAAACAAACTGAACACTTTAGACTTTGCCAGCTCTCTGCTTTTGTGTTTACTTCTTTGCCTGTCCCAGAGAAGGCCCTGAGGGGAAGCCCTCCCTGCTCACGGCCACCCTCACCTCACACCCACGGCCAGCCCAGGCCCCCAGGCAGCAGCTGCCAAATTAACTCTGAGGGCAGCCAATCTCTCCTTTTAGCCTGGCCAGCAGAACACAGGAGCTGGGGTCACTCAAAGCCCGTGTTGTTCCAATGCTCTAATAACCCATTGTTCCCCCGCGGCCGCCTCAGCCAGATAAAACGAAAGGCCGCGTTTTCCGAGGGTAAGCGAATTCCCGCTGCCAGCCAAGGGCTCGGCCTCACATGGGGCCAGCCCATCCTGCGGCTCGGCGGGGACGTGGTGGGTTTGTTTTTGTTAGTGGGGGTTTGCAGGAACATCTGCTCAGAGAAGGGATGGTGTGAGTCTCGCCATCTCCTTCCCCGCGGGGCTGCGCAAAGCCGTGTTCGCTCTTGCACACTCAGTAAAGATAGTGCATTGACAGTCCCACGGCTAAAATCTGGCTCCTACCTGCTGGATGTTTATAATCTGCTTCCTACCTGAGGTTGCAGAAGGATTGACAATCTAATGGTTGCTACTTTAAGTTTTCCAGGAGAGAGGAGCCACAGCATGGGCTCAGGGCAGAGAGCCCAACAGCAGGGCTGAAGCACCCCCAGCATCACATCCACCAGACTCCAGGTACACAACATGTAAGTACTGGGACGGGAGAAAGGACACAACAGGCAGAAATTACTCCAACAATTCAGGAAATTATAAGATTGAAAAGTCACTCGTTTTATATTTTCACCACATCCTCTCATCCAGTAATGAAGTTCGCTGAACATCATTAACATTCCGCTAATGAGATATCCAACTGCCCAGAACAGCAATAACGAACGTGAGCTCTGTTTCCACCAAATCTACCAGAAAGATTTTTTAAGGGTCTGCTTTCCCACTGACACGAACACATGACTCCCATTAGCCTTAATAAAGGAACAGTGCATTCAGTGGGAGAGAAACTTCCCAAGGTTGCATAACTGAACTGCAGCATGCTCAAGACACAGTATAAAATGCTAAGAAAAGTTAGCAGTCCCAAAAATACATGGACAGGCCAAATTCTTCCATTACTTTCCCATTAACTTTTGTCATAGTTCAAACTTCCTTGCTTTAGGCAGTGAGAGTACTCAAAGCTTTTGTTATGACAGAAAAATGGAAACATAATTTTTTTAATGGAAAAGCAAATCAGACAGTGGGATGTTTAAATTCTATTTTTAGGATGAAATAAATTAACTTCAGATATGCACTTTCTTAATGCATTGTCCCTACATACTATTCTTGACTCCATGGTATATAAATTCTTACTTTTCTAACAATGCAAATTTGTTGACAGGATGACAGGTTAAAGTTTATCTTTCAGGCTGTTTCCCTTGCCCCAGTCACAAAAATCTACTTATGTCAATTTATGCCCCTTTCAGTGCTCAGTGAGGCGAGGAAATGGAGTAGAGTGCCAGAATGTAGAAACAATGCAAAAAAACTAATGCCAGAACTTAGTATCTGCCTCCTAGGCTAAGCTCTGCTTGCCCTCACAAAGCTTTGGGATTAATATTGTGTATCTCAAAACTGTGCTCAAGAAAAACCCTCATTCCAGATGTTGAAAGCATGATTAATCTACTGAAAGTTAGAAGCTTTTTGTTCATCTCTCTCCCCAGTTTATATATTTTAAAATACTTTGGTACTTAGCTCTTGTATTTTTTTCTTTGACCAGGGTGCATGTATGCTTTTGGATGCTAGAAAATTGAATTTAATAGACTATTTAAAACTAGTTGGTCATGACTTTACCATAAGAATGTCTCTGATTCTGGTGTAATGAAAGAATCTGATGTAATTAAAGAAATTCAATACAATTGCAGCATACATTAATGAAGGCTGCCTCATGCACTCTCTGCTATAGCTTTAAACGAGAATAGACTTCTCTATTATCTATCACGCTGCAATGACTAATATGGGAGAATATCCAGTCTGCTGCTTCTCACACAGATGATAAAAACTCATTAGCACACATACTTACAGAAGTTGAACTACTTTGATACAGTAGAGAGAGATGGGGAACTACATCTCTCTTTACAATTACTGTAACTGTGTGACCAGTAATGAGCTATTTTAGAGAACCATGTGTTTAAACATATCAAGATTACCTACCTATAAAAAACTCCAAACCAACAACAACTAAAAAAACAACTCCAAACCAAACTCAACCACAAACCAAAATAGAAGTCATTCACTTTATTTCACGGACTTAAAAGCTCAAAGGTACAGGGACCCATGGTACTGCAGCACAGTGCAATCAGCCCTGTGCACCATGTGGCTGTGCTCACTTCAGCTGCCAACAAACACTCAAAACTCTGAGCCCAGTCCTACTGAGTCTGGTGTTCTCCTTGGCTTAAGCAGAAGCAAAATCAGATCTCATTTCCTAAAAAAAAAAAACCAAACCAAAATACCAACAAACCCCGACCTATTCCATAATATACAGAATGACCAATGCTAACAGACTGATTTATGGATACATGATATTAAATACAGTAGGAAACTCCATTCAAACAGAGAAACTGTAACTCACCAGTCATGTCACAACACTGAAGATAAAAATCATGCTGGTGCCAAATAGAAGACACTCAAATTACAAGACAACTATCTGCAGCATCCATCCCCAACCATTCTGTCAAACACACAACTGCAATAGCACAAAGCATCTTTATGACAGGAATAAAAGGCTCTTTAAATGCTCCTTTTATTTTTTATTGAATGAACCCACTCTTACACAAAGTTCACTCAACGATGTCTCGAGCTTTAGTATTGCCAAATCCTGTATTTCATTAGTCAACTATGGCTTGTCAGTCACACACAGAACAATCTGAAGTATTTATTGACTGTATACAATTTCTTCATGTAGTAGGTCAGGTGGTTGTTTAAGACACTGAACTTATTACTATATTGATAAATGTATTTGTCAGGACAAGAATCTTTTCAGCATTACACCACAGCTGACCAAACATTTCCCTGCTCCAAGTTACTGGCAAAACTCAAAGGGAGTTAAAAACCAAAGCCACAGACTCCTCCCAGGCAGAGTTTGTTTCAGCACTTTTTGTAGTTGACTCTTCTCACAGATCAGTAATCTCTACTAACAGGGCCTCCCTCCAAGGAAGCACACAGCACCACACCTCCCAATTGTTTTAGAAGTACATATATACAAAGACCACAGTTGAAAAAGATACCATCAGACGTGGTGCGTCCAGAGAAATCTCGTCCTAAATATTTTTCAAGTTTATTCATGAGAAAAGGGTGGAGAAAGAAACCACAGCTAAAAGATTCACAAACATGAACTCATTTACAGGTTTGCAAAGCAAATCATGCCACCAACCTGTCACGTAACCCACAGAAGAACACAGTGCAGACAGTCTGGATCAAGATACTCACTGTCGGATGAGATTAAATTGCCCAGTTCCTTAAAACTGCTTGGATTTTTTTGCCACTCTTAATCTTGCAGTCAGACAGGCACTAGATTAAAGTGAAGGCAGAGCAGAGAACAACCAGTCTCTAACCTTTAACAATTTCTTACATGCCAGGGTAATTAAGAACACTGTTCTCATACACTGTTTATTGCCTTGAAAGGATCACCAGTTGGTTACTGGCCATAAAAACAACTGCAGCTCTATAATTCCTTATTTACTAACAACATACACCAGAGTGCAAACCCCAGAACTCTGTTTTTGAAACTCAGACCTTTCTGTCCAAACACAAATTGACAAAAAGACCTTCTGGCAAAACCACTCCAGAATGCTTTTACTCTTTGGTTTTGAAGCAGAGATCTGCCTTTTTCCCCTCCCTACAGCACCACCCACTCTTCCAAACAAATAAGTAATCCAGTGTTGCACAGGAATTTTAATTGTTTCCATAACTTCTACTACCTGCCAAAAAAGTACTTAGTATGACAGATATGGAACAGAGTGCCTATGATACATGTATATTTATAATAAGATATGACCATATATATGGATATGTACAACATACAACTAATGTAATAGTTAACTTTTGTATAGCTATAAAAACTAAAAGCCCTTCAAGGAGGCAACCTTTGTTCTTTGAAGTAACAGCCATGATTTGAGTTACTGACTCTCAGGCTCAGATTTACAATCAAATTACTACAGCTGAACTTCCTGCATACCATGTGAGCCAGACTTGAGTTGGTGTCCCCTTGCGTGCTCTTAGCCAGGACAGACAAGGTCGCAGCGGAAATCCCTTGCATGGAAGGCTGAAAAACTAGGATGTAAGGATGCACTCCTTTGTATTTGCTGGAAGTACAATCCCACAGCTCTCTGTAGCAGTCTCTGCAAGAGTTTGGCTGATGTGGGTGCTGAGACTGAAAGTTTGGCTCCTTTCAAGAGTTGTGCAATTTCCATTTACTTATTTATTAAAGATCTTGGTCTGTCAACCCTTCCTCACTCTGCACAGTATTTACCACAAATAATGGCTCTGGTTTCCGTGGGACCTTTGAAATACTCATGGTACAAGGAGTTACACAACTCAAGCTGGTAGGGACATTTTCAGCTTATTTGTACTACTTCATTTATTTAGTTATTAAGACCAGGTCTTAAAACAACAAAACCTTTTTCAAGCATTTGTTCAAACAATTCATTCCAGGTATGAGACGATTTATAACTATATGGTATGCAAATACTGTGTACTAGTAAAATACTTATGAGAGTTGTAATTATTTTGGCAAAAGAGCTTAGACATCTTTCCCTGAGTAAACTGCATGGTAGCATAAGCCTACTGTAGGGGAGGAGTAACAATTCCATAAAACAAAAGTGCATTTAAAACAGTTTAATAAACAAGGGGAAAAATATCTGTTATACTTTCATACTGGAAGCTCACAAAATGTTATCTTCAACAACAGGTACCACACATTTTTCCACTGATTTTACAACTAAGCCCAGCATGCTGCAGCTTCTGACAGCATTAGGGCTTAGAACCTACTTTTGACAGCATTTTTTCATTTGTGATGGGTGGTTTGTTTTTGGATTGTTATGGGCTGGGTGAAGCCTCGAGGCAGACATGCAGCCCTGTTGATAACATATGTATTTTCCAACCCCGTGATAAATTTCCCATAACTGCTGGGCTGGAACATGACTTTCAGCAAGTTGACTGTTTCACATTTGGCAAAAGCAGCATCAGTTCATTTTATAAATTAGCTCCAAGAGTATACATGGAAGACAACCATTTTCATAACGGATTGCTTTCAACGCTCAACTTCAGACTCCTATGTTCAGAGAACAATGATTACTGCTTTCAGAAATCCAAATCTCCTCAGCTAGATTTTTTTCTCAAGCTGGAAATCCAAAGTCAGAAATTAATTTCGCAAGGTGCACCTGGAATTTGAATATCGACATCAGCAGTGCTGGTTGCTACATCTTAGGAGAGGTTTTACTTCGTATGCAAATCCTAATCTACACATATATTTCAGTACTCTTACATTACTCCCACTGAGAAGCTCTGTGCTGTTTTCAAAGCCTTAAAACCTTGCCTTTCACAGCTGCAAAGGAAATGACAAGAGAAGAAAAACACAGCCCAGTGCATATCAGCAATTAATTCCATCCACAACTGCCCAGCTGTTTGTGCATGGAGGAACTGGGCTGTTTCCCCTCTGAGCTTTGGCCACTGAAAGCTGATACGGCCCTTTCGGGGATGTGGGCTGCTGGTAACGTGTCAGGAATGCGCGCGGGATCACACGGAGCTGCAGGGGAAGAAATGAAATCCAGACTGAGTATCTGTGATATGAGGATAAAGTTATCTGGGGGAGAGGGAGGCCGAGGGGGAAGGGGAGCTGCCAGCAAAGCCAGGCTCAGCCTGCAGGGCACAACCATCACTGGCAGAGACAAGGTGGGATGAGCTCAGGAACCTGCATGTCTGTGTCAGCTCTGCCAAGGTGTTTTTCTGTTGGCTGATGTCAGACAGGTAGACCGGTGGTGCTTCACAAAAGCTTTTACTTTCACTTGGGACCACACTTTCCCAGCAAAGTACAAAGACTTAGCTCCATCCATTCTAGAGTAAGACTTATTGTTAAGTAATCTCACTAGTGCTTGCAGCCCTGAGGCCCCAGAACTTAAGGCAGAATTCAGTCCTTTAGAGTCTTTCCTATGAATGAAATCCCCTCATGCCACCCTTGGGATTTCAGGAAAGACAGAGAGTATATAAGAGGGGGATGCTATTGGTACCATCGACAAACCTCACCCTGTTAGAACCCTGGAAATTTCTGCCCACTCAAACTCACCACTTTACATGAACAGCTCATTTTTTCCTCTAATACTTTTAATAATTTAAAAACTCAAAACAAAACGTATTTTTTCCCTCCGTTAATCTAAGCCAGTCCACATATAAAAATTCCAATTGATTCCTTTTTGCTGGGTAAAGCCACACACAGCAAAACACTTCTAATATATATTATTGGCATTTTTTTCTTCGACTCCAACACCACCAGTAAAAAACAGCTCCTTTGATTTTTGGTAGCAGTAAGTCACCTTTTCATTGGATGGAGCAATCAGTCCTCTCAAAACTGCATAGGTATTCAAAAGAATGACACTAATAAGAAAGTTTTTTCACTTGACCATTTTCAGGACCAGTGCCTATGGTAAGAAGTAACCATCACAGGGCTATTCCCTTCACAAAAAAGCAATGAAGTACCAGCTTGTGTATTTTGCTGAATAAACCGAGTATGCTAATACTACATGCTTGAGCCCCAATGTGTGGAAAGAAAAACATTCTGCAGAAATAAGACTGTGATATGTCCATACAGTTATAAAACAAATGGTAGAAAATATCCTTTGAGCAAAAAAGACTGACAAAATATTTAAATATTGCCTTTTCAAAGAAGGCTGTCTAAAGTTTAGAGCAATGCTTCTGGAAGGTTATAATCCCCAAAACCATGATACAAGCATGCGGTGTTAAAATTTGGAAAATAGAAAAGCAGAGGAGTTTCAGTAATTTACAGCTTCCCAAGGAAAGTAAATCCAAACCCTATGGTTGACTGGAAGATATGAATTTGTACATACAGCTTAAAATACCATCCCTTTCTTCTCTCTTGGAACCAATGACTCAATAAAGGCTAAACAGAACCAGCACATTTTAAAAGCAGAAGCACAGCCCAATTTAGACTGCTGTAATCTCACTATATTGCTGCATGAACAGTTCCACTGCTGCTGCAAAGCAAGAACAGCACTCATCATTCTTCCCACAATTTCATTTTTATCTACTCAACATTAGGCAAATCCATTGGGGGATGATTTCTTATGCTGCTTGTTGTCTGCCACAGCAAAACCTGGCCTTCTCACATATTAGAAACATGCACAGAAAGTTTCTGGAGGTGATCAGTCAATCACATCACACTGAGCAATGCCAAGACCTCCGAGGTACGCAGGCCACCTTCCCGAGACCATTCGTTCTTTTCATATGAAGTTCAGCAATGCAAATAATTTTATTTCTTAATATTCTACTTATTCTACAAGACAAAAGTATTTTTAAACAGCAGAACATGGAGAATTCCTTAAAAATCCCAGAAGGATTAAAGGCTTTTTTAGACTTACCTCAAAATGGAAGATATCTCAGTAAAGAAGGGAATGGCGATAGAGCTGCAGATGTCTTAAAAAATTATGTAACTTAAAAATTCCTCCTCCCCCAGCCACACTAACTAGAATGGGTGTTAGTTATTGATTACAAATTTGTTTCTCAGGCTCAGTTTTCAGCAATATTTTGATAGAAGGCTGTGAAAACACTGATAGATGCTAAAAGTGATAACAGTAAGTTTCACTGCATCAGTAGAACTCAGCTGAGCACTCCAAATAGAAATTATTCAACTGAATCTTGCAAGTGCACATATGCCAACTGGCTAAGTAAACACAACTCCTCACTGACTAGTCTCTTCTGTTTGCTACTTCTCCAGAGCAAAACTCTCTGCTGTGAAGCAAACCTATCCAAGATCTATGTACTCTTTAAAAGCATGAAAGATCTATCCCAGAAATAAACCACTCGTAAGGATTTACCATTTAAATTTAGGCATGATGCTTCAAACTGGAGATAAATTTTAGTCACTAAGTCTATAATTCACATGCAGAGAGAGTTCCAAGCCCACATACCACTTATGTCCCAAACCAGACTTACAGATGAGTAATAGTGAGGTTTAGTTGTGCACACTTCTCAGATTTGATACACAGCAAAAAAATTCACACCAGAAGAATGCAAAAGGGATTAGGAGGTCCCTAGCTGTAATACATGCAAATTGTTTTACTTATGCTGAATATGAACACGTATCACATTTACTGGAATAATTATTAAAATGTGGAAGTTGTTTGATTGTGCCTAGAAATGCTTACATCACATAATAGTTAAGGATAAATAGCACCATCTGAACTTGCAAGAGAAGTTCATACTTCACAGTTAAATAATTTGTGAGTCACTTGGGAGGACTTAAGTTCTTCTCTCTCCGAGATGTGAATCAGGAACAAAGTTGCTCAATGTCTAAAAGTTCCCAGTTTGAAAGAAAAATCCCTAAGTCCTAAAGTAACAGTTTTCATTTATCATCTATATTAACTACTGAGTACTGAAATTTAACATCTTCATGTTCAGCATTTGTGTTTATGAAATCATTAGGTCCTAGAGTGCAATTCTTTCTGCCTAACTTCAGATAATTACATAGCACTTGAATTCACTGTCCAACTAAGCTCTCTCTGGCATGAAGTGAGTAATTATCTAGACTTCATTGGCTGTGCCACAGACCTAAAGTTGTTCCAACAGAGGCACACAATCCACAAGCAGGCACTGATATTGCAGAGATCTCGAGTTATGCAAGGCACGTGCTGCTCTGAAACAATGACAAGCTACAGGCAAGACAGAATGAACATGGAAGAAGAGATCACAACAATTTTAATAGCCCAGGGGAAAAAAATCCAAGTGGCAGATATAAAAACAATTAAATTCATGTGCACAATGGGTAATACACTTTTCTATGCATCTCACAACCAGAGGTCTTTTTTTAAGTTGCCTAAGTCAACCACACGTACTACAGACTAATTCTCAGCAGTGAGATACAGCACAGTATAAAACGAGAACCTCAGTGCCAAGCACATCCCAAGATCTGGCAACAGCGTGAGTGTAGACTTAAATATGCTGGGAGAAACTGTAACCAGGCACAAACAAGGTTTCAGAATACCAAGAGCAAGAGCTGCCAACATAAAAATCATCAAGTAAAAATATATGACCAATTCCTCAAAAAATATAAAGGAATAAAATCTCAACATTTAGGGAATAGAACAGGAGGAAAAGTGAAGGAAGGAGGAACAGAAGAAAGGTACCAGATATATTTTATTGGGTTTGCAATCAAAATACAAATTTATTTGATTACAAAAATGTTCATCCATGGAGACTACTATAAAGCAAAGAAGCTTAATAGGAAATAGTGTTTAACAAGTTCCATAAATGATTTTTAAACTAATGACAAGGCTTTCTCTCTCATTCTCAGTAAGTGCTTGAAGCTAATGTGCATCTCAAAGACTGTCTTCAGTATTTTACTGTTGCTGTCAAGAATGAAAAATGAGCTAAAAAGTTAGCAAATGCACTGCACAACTCACACTTCTTGACATCAGTGTGGTACTAGAGTCTCTACATCTCAGTGTTAGCATGACATGTAAATAAACAAAGCACTCCTTTATAGTAGAAATCCTTTAATGGTTCATGCTGAAAGTGGAGTAAAGGCAACAACAAAAACCCCTCTCATCCATCAGCCCACTACAAGCACCTTGCTGAATTCATGGCAATAAAGAGTTTATTGCAGTGAAATGTATTGAATGTACTGCACTGAAATGTATTTTGTAAAAGCTGATTTATGCTCTCCTCCTTACACGACAGTTAGATGAGCCAGGGCTGAATTGGCATGATGCACGACAAACACGCAACGCTAAGTTATGGTGAAGATGAGAGGATTTTTGAATACTTTTCTAAATCATACAAGCTTATCAGGACCCACCTACAAACATATGCTTTCTTCCATATGACACAATGTGCAAAATAGCAATGGTGCAAACTTCATGTTTTATGCTTGAAAGAGAATAGCATAATTTTATCTACAGTGTAGACTCCCAGAGCCTAAGGGAGAGATTTGGTGAAAGAAAATATTTCCATGGAAGTAACCTTATCTTTCTGGTAACCTCTGGTCATTTTGTAATTATTTGGTACAAAACTGGTATAAAGCTGACAGATGCTGGAGAGGGCCTTTTGGCTGGTCTAGTAAATCTGTTTCACTTTAAAGCTATTTCACCCCCATTAAGTACCTTAAAGAGGCTCTAGCCGTGAAAAAGCCTGAGACTGCTTTTAGTCCAAACAATATTTTTTTCCTAAAGCCTGGTACGATGCCAATATGACACTTTATCTTATTTATTTTGTATCTTCTTACCAAGAAATGTGTGTTATCAGTAATGTAAGAAAGACTCACAAACATTCAGTGTGATGCGTGCCAATCACATACAAAGACAGAAGAAAATTCAGACTTGGCAGATTTCAGAGGAGTCTACCTACTGACAATGCCACACATATCACAAATAAGCTTCACCTACATTTTGTGGTCAGAACCTGACCAAAATGAAACAAACATTCCCATCTAAATTAATGTGCATCAGCAGTTATGAAGATCTTTATTACATATGTGTTATTTAGTGTTCTTGAGGCAACGCAGTTATTTTCAGTCCACTGTTTCCTATAATCCAGTTATTTATTGAGGTCCATTTAATTTATCACAAAGTTACATTGTGGTATGGAATTCTATTCCTGGCTGTTAAGTAAGTACATTTTTCAAAAAGTTATACCATATACAGAGGAAGCGATTGGGTTGTTTTTTTTTTTGCATTTCACACCAACAGCAAGTTCAACTCTGCAGGCTGAAGAGGAGGCAAACAAGACCTAAATAACTGCATGTCCCACCCTAAGGTTAAAGGCCATCAATCTGAAATGCACATGAGCACTTCCCTCAAATCCTGAGATAAGTTTTTGCCCACGCATTTGCCAATTTTGTGGTCTTTGTTCCTAATGGAACACACCAACTCACCTGTACAGACCTGCAGGTCTGTGGTTCCCTGGCTATTCCTGGAATGCTTTTAATACATTCAAATTTTGTTTGTTTATCTTCCTGCTCTGATCTCGCAGCCATTTTAAGCAACAGATCACAGTTGCCAGATCAATGTTGTCACTGGTGGTTACTGTAAGCTCTCTTGGGTAAATGGTATCTACTCCTGGCAATTTGCCACTTTTTTTTCCTATGTTCTAAAAATCTTCTTAACCAACATTTTAATTTGAGACCAATTCTCGAAATATGACCTACAAAGTGAAGTTTCTGCCCTAAAATCTCTCAGGAAAGTCAACTTGGATAAAAACCATTTAGCTTTTTTACTATGCCCTATATTCAACATGTATTTCTTCTATACTTCAGTCATCTATCAGCTCTCCAGTCTGTCTGGCAGGATGTTCATTCCTGATGTACTTGAAATGATTCAATTTAAAGGATTTATTGCTGGCTCTGGTATCTTTAGCAAATTGTTTCTCAGAATATCTTTTGGCCAGACTTATTATACTTTAAAATTTAATTTGTGAGAGAGTTTTTTTCCCCTTCTATTTTCTTCAGCAAATACTTCAACTTTTGAAAGATGGTTCCTTGTTGCTAAGAGATTCCTAAACCCTGCTATAAACCCCTCCTTGCTTCTTAAAAATAAAAAGTAGCAACAACAAAAAGTTTGAAGTCTTCAGTAGATGGGTATATATTTTATCCAACTTCTAATTCATTCTTTTAAAAGCCACTTTACTACGTGCAGGTTTTAATTTCCTTATAACAAGTATTTTCATTTTTATGACTAGCAAAGGCAGAAGGCTGGCAGGGAAATTGCACTGCTCAGACCACTGAACTTGAATCATACAAACACATTCCTGGGAGCCAGGAAAGAAGAGCTTTGCTATCCCAGACAGAAACATACTGGGAGCAACACTGGTGCTTTCTGAAGTCACTGTCTTCAACAAGCTTGAGATTTGCAACCACAAGATTTGGAAACACAAAATTGCTTCCTTCCATACTTTCATGGTAGCAGGTTGCTGCCCCAAACAATTGATGTAACCATTATTGGTATTGTGTGTCACGATGTTTCAAAACTTTTTTTTAAGGATCACATACTCAAACACTGCTAACAGAATGCAGATGGGTTTATTGTTGTTTAATTGTAATATTTGAGGGACTGACTGCTTTAGTTTATTAGAAGAATTAACTCAATCTAAGGTAACACCCCATGTGAAGTATAAGTGGTCCATTTCCATGGAGAATAAACACATTTCATTCAGCAATTCACTCACCAATTTGAGTAGCTGCACTACAGTTGGTAAAAAAAAAGTGATTAAATTAAATTTAAAATTTAGATAATTATAGGTTACTCCAATTACTGGTATAGATAAGCTTCAAACTGAGCTTCTTGACACGAAACCCTCCTTATCTCTATGTTAAGATGTAGACACTGGGCAATAGCAGCAACTGTCAACCACTGCAAAACTGCTCCTGAATGTGGAGCATAAAGAAATCAGACTTTCATGTTTTGTTAGTGATTGGTTTTACCCCATGCCCCTTCAACCAAGACTCCCCTCAGCCTGACACACCACAAATCACAGTTCCTAGCACTCCACGCTGATAACAAGCAGAGACTTGAGTGTTGGCAAGTCTCAGTTAGGAGCCTAAGCTCTGCAGGAGGAGCAGAATTAAGGGAGCATCAGCTGCAAAGAACTTGACTGAGTTAGTTTTACCTGACACACGGCAAAATCAAGCCTTGAACTTACTTCCACATTTAACACTCTTCTCCACCAAGAGTCATTGGTCATTAGCAGACAGAGAAAACCTTCATGTTACTACAACTGAACTGTTAAGAAGTTACACAAATCCAGTTTCAGCAGAGGCGAAAGAAAAAACTGACTTTCTAAATATCAACATTTGCTAAGGATGTTATAATCTCTGAATACAGCTCAATAAGTGAAAGGGGGAAAAATCACAAATCCACAGGCTGTTGCTGAAGTTAAATTGGTACTGAGTGGGAGAGGTTCAAGGTTTATAACTACTTTAGAAAAACAATCCAGTTTTAAAACACATATTCCTCATTCACCGTATGCAGCTGACTAATAAAGCCAAACCTGATAAAATCCAACAATCTCCACAGTAAACACACAATGGTGAACTATTACACACCCAGCCACATTTGGGTTTTTATGCTTTACAAAGATTCAGCAGTTTTAAGTCATCAGGAACAGATTTATTCCTACGCCAAGGAGCAATTAAAAAAAATTAAGTACAATGTGGTAGATGTAGAGAGGCACAATTAAAGCCATTTCATTAATAGCTATAATGCTTGCAAAATAGAATGAGTTAATCTTTTGGACAAAAGATTTAATTTTAAGGTAGATCTGTTCTCTTGCAGTTATAAGCCTGATCACTTGAAATATACCAGTCTGCAACTCTGAATAGCATTTCCAGCTTTAATTCCATCCCCATACAGAAAGAGCTGAAAATCTGATCGCCATGTCACAAGCAACTGAAGAATTACATCAGCTCCTCTTTGCAGAGCTGTTCTTCATTAATTTATAATTAACAGGATGTGATAAAACAATCTGTATTATTAACTTTTAACAGCCTTCTTGTGTCAGCTGAAAAATGTTTTTTGTGTGGTGAATGCCAGAGCTCCAGTTCTTCTCTCCCATGCCCCCAGCAACTCCCTACAATTCCTTCTGGAGGTGTCCACCAAGCTACTCTGCTCCCTGCTGCAAACAGAGACTTCACATGAATGCTGTCCTCTTCCTCTTCCTGCCTCCCATGAAACTCTTTATCACATGGACTGAGGAATTTGACTGGGAATGAGATACAGAAACTTATCTGCTGCCAACAAACTGTTTCCATGAAAAGGACCTCGGAAAGGGAAAATGGCAAAGAGCAATCCAACACTCTTCAACATGTTCCAGGCACTCCAGGGAAAAAAAAAAAAACAAACCAAAAGACAAAAGGAAAAAAAAAAAAAAACCAGCACCAACAATTCAGTATTTTAACATAAGTGAAATAAAGCCTTCAAAAGCTGTGCTGTCTTGAAAGCCTGAATGTCTTTTTCCTAAATCCTCAGCAGAAGTAACAGCTACAGAAATTCTGTACCAACTCAGGATTAGCAGCATGCCCCAGGAGGAAGTGGGATCTTTGCTTCAAGCACCCAATTCACATTTAAAAGGTTGCAGGAATTTGGATAAGCCTTCCTTACTGCTATGGATCATCCAAGTAGCAGCAATTCTGGAAGTATCCTAGGGTGATGTGTTCCTGTTTTATTTATTAATCTTCCTCATCCTCAACTTCTAAGCTACTCCAGCTTTCCATCACAGCGAGAGAAGCAGTACAAGTGCTCAAATTTAATCTGTTTATGCCAGAGAAACTTTAGGTTTGGCTCTTTTGAGACATGACAATCATCACTTGGTACTGAGGTTACAGAGAACCAGGTTCTATTTTGTAACAACAATCTATGGTGAAAATTATTGTGTTTTTAAAATAATGATTAAAGACACAACCAACAACCCCTCAGCTCTTTCAAATATGTACTAAAAGCAACAGGAGCTACACACAAAGCAAGTGTTTTTCCAGGAGAAAGGCAACAGCTATAGAAATGTTGAACAGGATCTCCTTTTATCTCTCAATTTTTTTTTTTTAAAATTCTCTTTGATTACTTTAACTTGCACAATATATATCCCACATTTTATTTCATTTGTTATGAGTATCTGGGCAGAGCTCCAGTGCTTTGGTGAACTGGTCACAGTGAACAGCTCAGTTCAGCATGAGCACTACCACCAGCAGGGAAAGCTGGAGAAGTGGAGGAGATAAAACACCATTGTCACATCCATACAGGACAAGGTTGAGACAGCCAAGTAAACGGGAATAGAACTCCAGAGAGTTTCTTCATCTCAACAGGAAAGAAAAGTCCAACCAATGCAGGACTTTAAATGCAAATCTTCTGCACAATTAATGTGGTTACCTTTCAATCTGAACAAGAAAAACACAGATTGCAGATACAGCTTGAACAAATATTACTGCCTGCAACTACAAATATTTAATGAGATAAAAGCAAAGATTCAGACTTCTATGCATTGAAACTTCTCATACTAGGAATAAAAAAAGCTTTAAATTGATTCTCTAGAGAAAAAAGCATCAGATTACATAATTGTATGAAATGTGCATAAGCCCAAATCCGTGTTTAACTTTGTCTTTGTTATCAGACTGCAAGACAACTGGAATTGGAATTTTTTTACTGGAAACAGGCATTTAAGGCAGGAATACACTTGTGTCACATATTCTGTTTCATCGTTCATGCAGACAGGATTATCTACAGTCACTGACTTTTGAAGAGCCACATCTGGGCAACTTAAACAGCACCAATTAAAAACCTGACCAAAATCAGGAAGTTCACTGACAATGGGGCTCAGAGGGGACAATAAATTTACATTTAACCAGAGGACCCCAGGCTTCTAGGATGTTTAAATATGGTTCCATCAGGGCTGGTAGCTGACAGAAGATGGAGAACACAATCTTTCCATGTTTGCATAAATACATTCAGGAGTAAACACTTATTCCTTTGCTTGATCCTAGGAAGCATCATGCCTAAAGGGATTTTGAGCCAATGTTCATCCTAATTCTTCATTGATGGGCTGGAAGGGTGAGGGCTGTTTGGAGAATGGAGAGGGAATGTTGAAAGATGCTGGGCAGGGTGGGAGGAAAGCACTCAAGAGCATGCTTAAAATAGTCCCACAAACACATCTAGCCTCTCTCAAGGATTAGAAAGCCCAGGGGCTCCAAACCATCAACACTACAGCAGCCTAGTTAGGAACATGACCTTCAGCAGAGCTGGAAAACAGGGTGTGTGCAGGTGGCAGGAATGGGACACTAAAGGCTGACACTTCAGTAGGGCACAGACAAAGGGTTTAGTCAACTCTACACTGGTAACATGCAAAAATACTTTGGCAACTGTCCTGCTTTGCTCTACTTTGGCCTCTTCCTCAGTCCTATGTGTAAGGGGATTTTAAAAGTCTAAATGAGTAATGCCACCTCCAGCTTAGAAAGATGCTTTATATCAGAGAGAGACATTAAAAAAGAAATATCAACTTTACCAACTTGCTGAATCTTAAGAGTTCTGTGAGATGTTTTCAAAAACAGCTCCAACAAACCCTCTGAACATTTCAATAGTTCAAGATCTAAGCTCTCCTCACACAAACCATGGAGAGAGTGCAGCTTTCCCAACAGCTAAGAGACAATGTTGAATTTTATTTGACCAAGTTAAATGGTTATGGGTAATACAGCTACACTATCTGTATTTCAGGGAGGGCTTGGGGTTTCATTGTTATTTTTAAAAGAAAAATCAATTCAGGTGATAGATTGGAAGACAGATTTATGTTAGTCTTGCATCTTTACTGTATTTTTGTACGGTTTACTTTTAAATTGTTCCTTAGAGCAGGAAATAAAAAGACCATTGTTTTACCATGTTCTCCCATCATTATAATGAAATGCATCAGATTGGAATTATTGAATAAGCTCAAAACTCCCCAGGTTACATTATTCTTCATCTTCAGCCTCGCCTTATAAGAGAGCTTAACTCTTATTAAAAGGAACAGGGCTGTCCTCAGGCATACACATGAAGCCCCAACCACATTTTATGGAAAAGAACTGTCAGTCTCTACCTTTGCCAAACTCCATAGCAGGTTTAAACAATTATGCAAGAC
Organism: Fringilla coelebs; assembly: GCF_963513975.1. Classification (NCBI taxonomy): domain Eukaryota; kingdom Metazoa; phylum Chordata; class Aves; order Passeriformes; family Fringillidae; genus Fringilla; species Fringilla coelebs. The sequence continues at coordinate 27,065,156 of NC_140066.1, read as the reverse complement.
AGTAGATTTTGATTCCAGGCTCCTCTTACTCAGTATCAAGTTCTAAAAATAATATTTTTCTTTCTGCTAGGGCACCTCCAAATAGTGATGATCCAAAAGCATTAAAGAAAAAGAAAGTTACAACTTAAAGAGCGTGACACAGATTATGAATAAAGAAACTCTTCCCATATGGAAAAGTTTTAAAAATTTGACATTTCTTTTCAATATGTGTTAATCAGAAAGACAGTAGTGAATTCTCACTGCTTCAGACAGAAAAGAATCAAACCTCTTGGGACACATTACACAAAGGCAACTGCAAAGAAGGGAGAACAATCCTGTAGTTTCTTTTAAAACCATACTCCATGTTTTTTTAAATGGCTGGGAAAGTCAGCAGTTTGGAGCCAGCCACATGTTACTTATCAATGCTTCAAATGCAGGGTGAGTTAGAAAGGCCATGCCTGGTTCCTTCTGCAATTGGGAAAAATCTCTTTTGAAGTCTTTTTGAGGGACTGACGGGGGAGAAAGTGTCAGGAAAAGGATTTGACAGGTTCTGCACAGCAAGGGGGAAAGAAACGTCAAGAGTAAAATCCCTTGTCTAAAATGAGCAAAGAGATAGAAACCTCTCCTTCAGCACTGGAGACGCCAGATAAAATGTTTTTTCCAGCTACACATTAATTCCTTTTTATGCTTTTTGCCAGCTTCTCATCTTACCAGGAGCCTGCAGGAGAAGCCAGTCCAACACTGCAGGGAATGCAGCCACACTGGGGCTCCATGTCTAGCAGTCTCCCAAGATCCCAGGAAAACATCTTGTATTTTAAACACCCCAAGCATCACAGAAGACCTCAGTTTCAAGATGGAACCAATGATCTGAATCCTCTTAAAGCAAAAGTGAAAGGACCAACAAATTACCCAGTTTCTTGAAATGAAAGGCATTATTGACAAATGAAAAAGCATCAGTGACAACAACACTGTTGGTTTTGCTCTTGGACAGCAGACAGGTTTTGCTCTCCTGCATTTTCAATTCTGTCTGAAAAACAGACATGAGTAGCTTTGTATCACGTGCAATGTAAGCATAACTACCACCAGCAGGTCATTTTGTGTTTACCAGGACCATAAGTTGCACTGCCCTTTCTTTTAATTTCTCACATTCTTCAAACAAAAAGAAAATGTCCATGGTTTTTTCCATCAATCACAAAGACTTAATGTAACTCGTCTCCAAAAGCTGTATTTATATTAGAAATTTGAGACATTAATTCCATATAAACTCTGCTCTCATCTACAGCAAACTGCTTTTGCATGTGTGGCACAAGCAACCTACACAGCTACAAACAACACAAACTTAGCATCCACAGGCCAGAAAGGACCAGAGTTCACCACATCACTACTCACAAGGAACAAGGTGATGCACTCTTAGTGGAAGAAGGCAGCTCAGCTCCTCTCAATTTGAAGTGCACAGAAATATAAAATCAGCTTTTATTACTAAAAGCCATTGTCTTTCCACTTTGATGAAGTGACAATATTTTGACTTCTTCCTTGCTTCTGCCTCATAGTGTTCCATTTGCAAACTACATGAAGCATCTCAGATAATACTTCACAGCAAAGAAAGGAGAAAAACTTTCCCCAACTAAGAAAAATCTTTCAAAAGAACCCTATCCAAGTGCTAGCAACAGGATTATTTTAATATAGTCTTTTTAGTTACATAACAGACAAGAAAATGCAAGTTATAACACTGTCTTATTTTAATAAAGACCTGAGAAGCTAGATAAAAGAGTGCTAGACAAAAAATACTTCAGATAAGAGATTAGGCACTCAAATCCCTAAAATAATCCACTGTCAGAGTGTTTGCTGCCTATTATTATAAAGACCACAATATATGTTATCTATACTACAGATACATTTGTAAGACATTAACAGAAGTGTCTGAAAAATGTATAAAAGAATCCCCAGTTCCAGCCTGTAGAATCCAGGCTGCTCTCAGGTTCTGCCATCTTCATACCACTCCTTTTGTATCTTTAGGAGCTGTACATGGAGCAGGTAACTGCTGTTAGCTAAGTCTGCTAACCACCCTGAACAAAGTCCAAGCTTCAGTCACCCCACCCACTCGTCTTTGATGATATTTATCATCAGCTGGTGCCTGTACCCCACTGTACAAAAAGGGAATATCTACCTCACTGGATGCTGGAACTTGCAGGATACATCAAAACACTTATGCCTATGCAGTTCTATTATATATTTAGAGCAAGTATTATGCAGCTTTGTTCAGACTCCTGTACACATACCAAGGCTAAGGTAAAACTTCATCCCACAAAAGTATTTTGCACAACATTAATGAGATTATTGTGATGGGGTTTTTTGTCTGTGGTTTTTAATAAAACCACTTAAAAAGTGGCAGTTCACTGATTCAGTTCATTCTTCCCCCTTAATATTGTTACACTAGAATGCAGCAAGAATTCAGGCAGTAAAATGTTTTAGGTACCTTGAGTTTTTTCCACAGCTGTCCTCCTCTCCAGTAATACAGATGACCTGTAAAACAGAAGAAAGACATGACTGACTCCTGGTAGGCTTCTCAACTGGAATATACTGTACAATTAGCTTCTTGAAACCCTTTTCAGAATTTTTCATTGAATTAAATTTTATTTTGCTATACTATAATGCATTTTTCATATAAGAAAATCTCAAAGGGAAGCCTCATTAGAGAGTGTCTAGTTGGAAATCTCAACACTGACCAGGTTACAACTCAGAAAATCCAGACTACCTGCTGCATTTTTAAAGTAGAGCATAACAGCCCCAATCCACAACTCCTCTGGTAGCCCTGAGGAAGCTGAACTCCAGAGCAGTGGCTGAGCTGGGGCAGGAGCAGAGCACAGGAACACAACACCTCCCTTTGAACAGCACCCAGTGCCCCTATGGAAACAACCCCCCTGCTCTGACCCCTTCCCACCACCCAGCAGGAATGGGTTTTCCTCCTGCATTCATCTTCTAACATGAATGTAAAATGAGTAAATAAAATGGCAATTTTTACTTCTATCATCTTTCATCTTCACAGGCTTCGACCACAAGTTATCTTCAGTCAAAGCTGACAAATTATTTCCAACGTTTTCCTTTTACCCTTTTACTCCACCAAGAAAAAATAGTTATTTCCTGGGGACAGGGGCCAGACTCCTTCCTTTCATACATGCATACAAAACATACGCTACATTTTTTAAGATCTATACATTGCAAATTAGACATTTTATGCGTTGTGAAAACACTGGGCTTAGCCTACCATGAGGCAAGGCTGGTACCTCTCACCAACTTGTTATCCCATTTGAATTCAGCAGGTTGCAACAGACTCTTTCAACCATTCTCTCCTCAAGCATTACTGCTGAGGTTTTCTCAGCATATCACACTACAAATACTTCACCAGTTTCAACACTTCAGCAGCCTGGTTATCCCATTTCCCATCAGCACTAAAAGCTGGATTATTCAACATGCTCCATGAATTTCAGGAGTAAAGAACTGACTTCCAAAAAAACCAGTGCGCACAAAAATAATGCAAGTAGAATGATACAAAATTACTGGAAGACACAGTCATTACAAGATACTCTAAAGCAAAAAATAAAATTCCGAAAGAAGTAAAAATAAGACGTTATTGCATCTTGCTATTGTTCAAATTGTCTATTTTCACTGAATTATTTACTTATATAAAGTCAATGCCTTGCCCAGCAAGTTTGCATTTAGGAATGAACAATGTACTTATACAGAGTATTACAGGTGTAATACAGGCAAACAGCCACAAGACTATTTAATCTACTTTTAGACCTGACAGGAGTACAGATTTAGGGGAGATTTAGGGGACAGAATTCTCTACCTAGGTGCTCTTTGTTGGGCTTGGGCATATTTGCTCATTTTGCTGTCCTGCCAACTGCTCCCTGGCAGAGCACACAAAGCAATGGCAGTGACTGGGTAAGAAGAAGAAATCCCTTGGCACCAAAATGCCACGCTAGAGAGTGAGTACTCCACAGCACCAGGAATTTAAACACTCTAACGTGACTGTTTATTCTTGGCATGAGTACAGTTTATTTTTCATCTACTTCACACTGTTAGAGATAAGCGAATACTATTTTTACGCAAGCTCCTGATATGTTATTTTAAGCGTAGCCGTCAAGAAGAGACTCTCTTCCAGGCTAGCAGCTTCTGTTTCCAGAGGGCATTGACAGACCACTCTCAGACAGGAAAATTTCAGTCTCTCCAATTTTCCAGCTTCAGGTCTAGTAGCACTGGTTGGCAGAACACAGAGGTGCCATATCTGAGGTGCTGGACACCACTCCAGTCTCCCCAGTGTGGCACAGCCCTGCCCCCTCCCAGGAGGGCCAGCATAGCCCCAGGACAGCAATGGGCAGCTTGCTCAGCTCTGTCCCCACCTCTGGGCACTGCACAGACTGCAAATCCTACAGCTCTCAGTAGAAGGAGGTACTGTGGGAGAAAGCCAGAAACTGTGACACTGCAAACATAAAATGCTATTGAGCAAATTTTTTTCCTGTCCTTTGTCACAAGCTCTTTGCTGCAATCTCTTCTACTTCACATCCCTTCTCCCTATTACCACTCAAAGCACTTTCACAAACTTCAAAATTATCACTATTAAAACAACAACAAAAATATGAGACAATTATCAAACTACTCTGCCATTTAGTGCCATGACTTAATTCCCTCTGCTTAATCCACCAGGGTCATTCATCCCATACTACCCAGTCCTGGAGTATGAGCAAGAAACTTCGACACAGGCACTGATCAGGAAATGTCTTCACTGCACTTTGCATTGTTTAGGTCACATTCTCAGCTCTTCTTCATCACTTAAATGCCTCCATGCCCAAAATAAAATTATATTATCAGTAACAAAGGATACAGATCATGGGAATGGGAAAAAGAAAATGGGAAAAAGAATGGGAAAAAGAAAATCTGGGAAGGAGTAACAGTCACACATTAAAGAACAAACTCAGAGTCAGCTCTCAGATCAGGGAAAACCACAACAATATACATCCTTAGATGAATAAATTAGGAAGAGAGATGGATTTTAACTCAAGAGATGACAGCAGTGAGACAGATATTGAACATGAACAGCCTCGAAAAAATTTTCAGTACATCTGAATAACCGCATATGTCAGAAATCAGACATACTACACAAATCCTAACAGGATATTGAAAATACAAGTACAAATTAAATGCTAAGTGTGGGCTTCAGCCTGTAGGACAAAAGAATTTTTGTGTCAGAAATACCATTTATCTTGAGAATTAAAGCGCAAAAGCCACTTGGTTACTTGAGAGCTACCTCTGCCTCTCTAGAGAAGTAATGTTTTAGAGCTGCATCCAGAAACTATGAGTAATCACAATGATGGATAGTCCAGGAACTGTTGGGATATCCCAAAGAAACATGCCCTGGAATGAAATTATAATCTTCCTCACTACTCATATTATAATGGCTGATCAGTGTGCATTAGGAAAATACACTCTGGTTTGAATCCAAACCTTGAGTATAAAAGCAAAGCTCTAGTAAATATTTAAGAGAATTTTGAGTTCCAAACTGAAGAGCTGGCAACTAAGTTCTTTTTTTTTTTTCTAACAAACAAAACCATCAAAAGATTGTGCAACTCTAAGAGCCCTTAAGGAAACAATTGGGAATTTTTCATAACATGGTATTTCCTTATACTGCTGACCACAGGAATGCAAACAGTTCCACCAAACAGAGATTCTACATTGGAAACAACTGACAATATAACCATGTTTCCATCTTTTCCATTCTCAGCACTCAGCATACAAAACAGATGATATAATAGAATACAGAACTGTCCTACCAGGGCCACAAGACATCTTTACTATAAATCAGCACCTGAGAAACTTAACAAAAACATAGCTCCTAGGGGTTACAGAGAGAATTTCTGCCTAATCATTTAGCACCTTTGATTAACAAAACTGCCATCTTCTACTTATTTGTCGAATTTCCCCTAAATACTGTTAGCATCCCTGCCAACCCCAAACAGACCCCTATCCCCAACCATAACTCAGCATATCAGTAACAAGACACATTCCCACAGCATTCCCTGACAGTAAGGCAGGTGAGGCACAAAAACATGGGCTGGTACTCAACTGAATGAGTGGAAGGAAAAGAAATGCTACTCTTTGTACCTTAGAAGACACCCATGTAAATCTAATGGGTAGATTTCCTCACCACCTTCTTCATTTAGGATTATTTGAGCAATGCCAATTGACACCATGAATCCCTCCAAAGGAAGGTGGAATTGTTTGTGTACCTGTACAGAAATGATGCTCACAACTGACATTCTACCAGAAACTGCACAAGGAAAGCAAGTATCAGAGGGAGCAAGTACCTCAAGGGAAAGGCAAGACAGGACTTACAAAGAGACCTAATTTTCCTGACAGATAATTAACAACTCACTATCATGGAGAAAGCAATTTACACTCTGTGCTGAACTTCATGCTGTGAAGAGAGAAATATAGGATAAATGAACATAGGCAACTGAAAAAACATTATTGTCAGAATTCAGGAAGGCACTAGGAATGGGAAAGGTGCTACCTCAGCACCCTGACCAATATATGTCATTGCAAATTTGCAACTCAATTAAGGCAAGATTTTAATCAGAGCTACAACTGCACTTAATTCTCAATTCAAGCTGAAGGAAAGCAAGAGGAACAAGTCACAAAAGGAGAACAAAACTGGAATGTGCTACAAAGAGACCAAATTGTTTTCAAAAGGAAAAACCAAAACAAACAAAGCCAATGAAAGACAAAGCTTTATGGAGCTAGTTTGCCAAACAAGTCAAGAATTTTGGATGATAGAAAAGACAGACAAACTTCAGATAGAGACATAAAAAGACTTTGCTAGTGTGGAAGTGTTTACAATCCATGGCAGAGAGATTATTATTCTTGTAGTCAAGGAAACCACTCTTACAGGATTTCAAATTTTGGAATTCCCCTTTCAAGAGGGAGCACAGGAAAATCCTCCATGCTCTTCTAAAAGGAGAATGAATATGGCTTTAGTGTCCCAAACAGGTTCCAATGGCTCCACAGAAGGTCACCATCATAAATGAAACATGTCAATACTGCACTTTCATAGATCATCAATGATAAAATAGCCACTACATCCCATAATATTTTCACATACAAAACCATTTACCAGGAGTTGCTAAACCAGTAGCTAAAGTTTTCAAGCTAGGCTTTATTTAAATTACTGCATCTCTTGATGTTTTCTTTCAAAGGGATGCCCACTGAACTCTCAAAAGCTGACCTTTCATCACAGCACACTGCTGGTCTTGGAGAATTCAACTTTTCTGAATTTACAAACATGTGAAACTTTCCCTCCTGTTTAGAAGATTCTAAACATAAACTATACAAAGAAACAGATTGGTTTAATTATAATAGTAGAGCAAAACTTATTTTTCCAGTTTTTATCTTAACTAGATAACAAAACCCCACTTCAGCTGATACATCAAAGTGTGCTGAGATTTAGAATAGAACTCAAAAACTATCTTTTATTTTTATTGCTGTCAACATCCTAAGAAAAAAAATATGCACCAAGAACTTTTCAATTTAATCTCCCTGGTGTTGCTAGAGAACTACCCAGACTCTGCAGACCATAAAGCAAGGCAGCACTTACAGCACACCACGATCACCATAATTAGAACATAGTAATACCAAGTGATGCAAGAAATTATTTTTGGGTTTTCATTAAAATGCACAGTTCATTTTTAACTTTTCCTACAGTCACTGCACCCAGATGCATGTTCAGAATGGCAAGAAACTACCCGGCAAAATTTATGTAACATTCATACTCAAGTTGAATTAGCACTACAATCACTCGAAGCTTTGGTGCTGATAAGGAAGCAGAGACTGATTTTAGAAAAATATTACAAATTAAAGCTGCTGAAGAATAACTGCAAAGCTTTAATTATGATTTCTGGCTGAAATAAATACATATGAAAATGAAAGTGTTAATTCACACTTACTTTATGGGTTATTGTTTATAGTAATACTGGCTATTTAATTTTACCTTTGCCATCTGATAAACCCCACTAACAAAGGCCCAGTGCTCAACAGTTCAGTGTTGCTGTCTGGTATCTATCTTAATGACTGTTTCTCAGCAAGAATAAAATTAGTTTCAGGTGGGGTACTTTAAGTACTGCATTACTAAATTTTCACATAAATACAGCCTAAGCAATGGGAAATGACAGTGTCAGAAATCATCTGAATGGCCTTATCTGACTGCTGGGTACAGTTTTGCTACAGACCTTCTAACTGGCCTCAGGGAAGTAGTTTCTGCATTATATACTTCTGCTCCCCTTACTCCCTTAAATGAGGTGAGGTCCCTGCTGAGACTGGCATGAGAGAAGGTGTGGGTTAATATACTGTAATACACTGCATCTCTTCCAGTAATGGCCATGTCAAACCAGACAAAACACAAGTGCTAACTGCAGCTCCAAAAAAGCCTCCAAAAAGTCAAGAGGAGGCAGACAGTGCTCCTTTAGCCTTCCTTATGAAAAATGAAAAATCATAGGTTAAAGCTACACCAAATCCATTTAAGTAAAATAATTTTCAAGCCATGTCCAAGGTTTGGGCAATTGTGAAGAAAAAGACACCTGGCATTTTTCACCTGCTATTTAATGCCCCTGAACCTGTTTTTCACCCCTCTTTGCTTCTTTTTTGTCTCACTCCACATATATATTCTTGTATTCAGACTTCTCAGATTTTAAATCTCTCCTGAAAGAAAAAACATCTTACATTCCTTTTTAAAAAGAAAAGGAAATGTCAAGGCCTGGCATGACTCTTTTCTCACCTTTTGTTAACACAGGTTTCCTGCTTTCCTCTCCTGGAGACAAAACCTCTCATTTTCTACCAATCTCTCAGTGTCAACTTCAACCCATTAGCTTTTACTGCAGTCTCACTTCTGTCCTCTGACCCCACCTACTAATGCATAATGGTCATTTCCAAAGCTGCTCTTGGTTTCCCACCAGAAACCATCCTCTCCAATCTCCTCTCCTTGTGGTTTGCAGGATCCCACTCCTAGCAATGCATACTCCTTCCAGAACACCAAGACTACTTACTCATGGTTGTAAGAAATCCTACCCTCCACCCACTGCAAGTCCCTTCTGTCATGCTGCATCTGCATTCTGTTTTCAGCACCACCAGCCCATTCCTCCTCTTCCACAGCCATGAGAACTTCTGGAATGAGAACTGCACAGACATGTTGTGCTGGCCAACCACCTCAAATGCACAGCTGGAAGCAACTTGGTGCTGTACACAGACCATCCACCTCCTTCTCTGCCCAGGGCACCCAACACAGCCTCAAAGGTTGAAGAAAGGAATGGGCACTTCATGGAGCAAGGCCTATGCTCCCTGGGGTTCCATTTCCCATACAAGGAAACAAGACCAACTTCCCAACCCACTCAGGTATGTGCAGGTATTTTTATTTTTTATGACTCCCTTCTCACTAGACTAACATGTAAAAATACACTTAAATATTCACACTTATAACACTGGTATAGCAGTAGTGTTCTGCCTGAGGATACAAAGCAAGGCAAGATTCATATGGACTCTTTCATATATTTTCTCCTATAAAGTATATATATATGTATGTATGTATGTATGTATGTATGTATGTATGTATGTATGTATATAATATAGCAAGACCTAGCACATTCTTACTCTATGTTTCATTTCTTAGCAATTCTTTCTGCAAGCTGCCTTTGTCGTGTCAGTCCTAAAAATGTCCATTAAGGATGTTTTTACTAAGAAGGGAATCTTGCTAAATTAATGCTTCAACCACCAGAGCAGATACTGATTCCTTTCTATTCTCACCTTTTCCTTTAATGCTATTTTGGGGTTTTTTTTGCAAGCCATCAAATCCATACCTGCACTCACACAGAGTTTTGTCTTTCAGCTCTACAGCTGAAGTATTACTCTCATTCTACTGCAGCAACATTACTTCTGAGCATCCCCAGCAGGGTTACTGGCACTCTGCAGCTCTTTCTGAGACTGACAAAACTCCTCCCATACTGTGCCTGCAAACAGGAAGAGAATGGTGGAAATAAAAGTGAAGACCTGCAGCTGAAGTTTGAAGGGGCTGGAGAGGGTTTTCTCATGGTCCCAATGGTGATTAGTGGGGCAATCAGCCCAGTTGCATCAAGGCAGGACAAAACCACCACAAGGAATCTTGGCCTGACAACAGATGATCAGAAGATGTTTCACAACATAAACTTTAAATGTATGATATTATTTTCTTCCAGCATTAACTTATGGATAAAGCCATAGGGGGATCCATGACACCAAATTATTGCTGCAAAGCTAATAACATACATAAAGATCTTGAAACACTTTTTCTCCTCTCTCTGAGAAATACCAAGCCCTTTATTTATTAGAACAAGCTGTATTTGGAAGTTGAGGTTATGATTTGTTTACAAACTGACCAACTCCACTGGTGGAAGAAAAATAGGTTTTCATCAGTATTTGTCTTACTTTATAATGACATTATGAACAGAAACCTTGCCTCTTATACTCTTTTATTTCATCATGCTCATGAAACAGTCAATTCAGCCCCCAGACCTGAGAAAAGGATCAAAACCAACTACACTTTTATTTTTTTAAACTCTGTATCTCACTTGTTCACTTTTGACTTCTGCAAAGCTTAATTCAGCCAACCTCCACCCTAACCCCTGGGAGCATCTTGTACTTTCCAGCCATCTGGACTGTATTTACATTACTAAGAAGAAAGTCAAACTTGCTCATGAACGAAGAAATTCTCCTTACTATCTGTCTGTCTTGTCTCCGTAGTTATATTTTAAGTTCCTATTTTTTCAAAAAAATTACTGCTCTCTCTAGGGACCTCACTCAATCTCCCTCATGAGCTCTACTGATGTCATACAACTTCTTCGCTTGTAATTTCCTCCTGCTGCCTTTAAAAAAAAAAAATAGAAATTACTCTTTTCCCCCTCAGTTTTCACCCTCTCTTCACAAAAGCCCTTACAAACAGCATGAAAGTTCATGAATGATGGATTAGGATTGAAGCAATTGTACCAAAGTGTTTATTTAGACAGTAAAAGTGACAGCTTTGCAAATAAAATGAACTATTGCCAAACTAAGATCAGAGACAAATTTTAAGAGGAACATAGACAAACATTTACTTTTGAACTTGTATCCATTTTAATGGTATTCCTCCCTCTGGCAGTGACTGCTGCATCTTGGCTCCTCCAGGACAGAGGAGCACGCAATTTTTTAAAATTGCATTTTCATCAAACTATCTGCGCTGTGACCCCCTCCAGGCCAAAATAATCAGAATCAACACTGCTGATCCAGTGTGCTGAGGAAACTTGAAGAAAAAGCACAAACTGCAGAAGACAAGAAACTACTTCAAACTGGTTTTACTCTCAACCACATGTCCTTAAACCCCACCTATTTTTTATTTTATCTGAGCTGCAGTATAAGTCTGCCTTTTAGTATTTTATAACCCTATTTTTCAGGGCACACTATCTCTTTCGATCAAAGGTAGTCTATAACTACAGCTTATCATTAAAAGCTATTTTGCAGATTTACTCTGCTCCAGTTGACATGCACCAGAAATCTGCATTAAGATTAAATGAAAGCCAGATTGGTGTCTTGGTTACACAGAAAATTAATGAAAGCAATGAGTGATGCTTGACATTCAGCTTTCTAACTAGGAATTGACGAGCCCCAATGCTTTTTGATGTCTGACCCAAACATCTGACTAATTTCAAATATGAATTCAGTTTAATGAACTAATTTAATACCTGTATAAGGGAAAAATGCCAATGTAACATAAATTAGAAAATACTTACTAGGAAGAAAAATACCTCTAGAGAGGGGTGTTTGCTTAAAGAGAACTACCTGCTGTTGTTTATTTTCAAGCTGAACATCTGAATTTAATTCAACAAAATGACCCTTCAGTGGCATAATGACTTTTAATGATCATGTCAAGTATCTTCTTGTCTCTTCAGCAGCTCTTCTGGAATACCAAGGAGTAGAAGTTCAATTACAGATGTATGGTAGGCTGCATACCACAGTCACAGTAAGTTCATTAGTGCAGGAAATACACAGCAGAGGTAACAATTAATTAAAAATGCAATGAATATGCCCACATGAAAAAATAACTACTGAAATAACTCACCCAAACACTAGCACATTCTGCTTGCTTTCTTTTAAAGATGCCAGTTTCTAGAATGATTCAACATTGGCCCTTCCCAGTTTTTTCCTCCTCATCTCCAAAACTCAAAAGACCAGGAGAGCAAATAAACACAGTTTGTCATTAAAAGTAGCTGAAGTGTTGTAAAGATGCAACATATCTCTGCTTTAGGGAAGCACAGCCAAATTACTTATCAGAAACAAACCCCCAGGAGATCTGTTATCATTTGAGCAACACCTCTACTAGAAAGGACTTCTTCCCCTCTATTTCAAGCTGTTCAAATTTTCCCCCAAATTTGCAATATTTTTTCTTTTTGAAGACATGGACAATAAACATTCAGGAAACCCTGAACTTTCTTTTCTTGAGACACAAGCTGAACATTTTATGCAAACCACTAAAAATAAGTTTTACTTGCAACAGTGACAACTCCTCACAGCTTTAATCAAAGGAATAGCAATCACAGCCTAATGGGCCCTGTTCTCTAGAGCATCCAAGTTGAAAAAATATCAGTAGGAGAATATTTGCTGCAAAGAACAGAAGAATCTGCCAAGAAGTGAGGAATAATATATTTGCACTTAGCCTGCCTCAATTTGATATTACATGTTTCTAACAGAGAGAACAAAAAGTGACTCGATGCTCAGTCTGCAGCTATGGTATGAAATTAGTTTCTAAGGAAACAGGGCAGAATCCAAGGGACAAAATTTCTGTGTTTGTGCTGCTTCTGTAGCAAACACAGCATCAGCTGCAGAAGGCACATGAAGCAAAACTCCAAGCTGATTAAGGGACTGGACCTTTGGCATCCTGAACCTGCAATTTAACTGGCAGCCTCACTGGCGAGGCACTCATCCCTGAGGGAGAGCACAGAGGTGTAAGCAGGATGCACACCAGCTCACAGCCACTGCCAGCCTACTCCTCTCAACTGCAGTGCAGAAAGAGACACTAAAAATAATACAGCTGGCACTGAATATAGTCTGCTCCTTCAGGCATGCACAGGCTCTGCTGTGACTTATAGAAAATCTGACTGCCCACATCTCGTGGTTCCTCTTTCAGAGGAAAAACAAATCTTCAACTAGTGAGGCAGAAAACTTTTCTGTCCAAGAACTCAAAGTGGGTCAGAAAAAAGGTGCTGATTTTCAAGAGAGGTTTCCACACCATGAATGCCAAGCAGGTTTTCCTGCTGTGATGAGCACTGGGCTTTGGAGAGCATCCCTCCAACCTGGTGGCACGGGGCTGCTCTGGATGCTCTCCCCAGCTGGTGCTGCACCCTATGTGCAGGGATTGCACTCAGGATGCAGCCAGGCAAGAAGGGCAGCTACACCAGGGAGCTCCAGATGATGAGATCCTCCAGGCCAAAATAATCAGAATTCCTTGGAGAATTTAAAACTTCTGAGGTTTGTGGTGCACTCTGAAATGAAACATTCCTCCTATCAACCAGCCACATAACTCACTGCTTAGCAACAGAGGCTGCACACATGTACCTGTCTGCAAGAGGGAAAACAACTCTTGTTATCCATCATTCTCACAGCACAATTTCTCTCTGAGTATACACAGGGCTTGTTGTTTGGTTTTTTTTAAATTATCTTAAATTCACATTTCAATATAAATTCAGGTCCCCTCTACATTCAGTGAAAACTAGATTGTGAAATGAAAATAGAACGTTTCTAAAGCAGTTTCAACACAGGTGTTTGAGTAAGGCTAATTTCAGCTTGAGAGGGAACTCTCCTTGGTTTGCTGCATCAGTTTGGGCAGTGACAATTCTTTCTGCACAGCTTTCCTTTTCAGAAGGAAAACATCAATGCATCTCAAAACCTCGGTGTTAAGATCTACTTCTAAAACTGTTTGCCTGATGGCGAGAGGTGACACCCAGTCCTGAAATCCCAAATACATTACCACAGGCTGGGGTATTATTTCCACTATGCTATTCCACTGCAGAACACACATCAATACTCATTTCTGACCATAAATCAATGGAACCTATTTTAGGCACAAAAGCTTCAAAATAAATCCTTCTGACCAACCTCTCAAATTAATTATGCAAATGCTGTATCAAAGCGCACAGATAATTTTTACTTCAAATTTTTAACATCTGCACAGATACTCTGAAAGGAAAAGAAACTAAATGCCTAATTATACACACTGAATAATGCAGATAATGGCCTGTCACATGCATCATTCTGAATGCAAATCAGAACAATGGTTTTAGCTGTAAACACAATGTGGAAACATCAAGTGACTTTGATCTTGTCTTTGGCAAGAACACGCTTTCTTAAGATTACCTTCTGTATTCAGTGGGATTTATATATAAAAATATATATATATAAAATATAATGAAGCATTTTTCCCTGCTGAATCTCAAAGCCTTTCCTTGCCAAACATACTCTATGGGTTATTCCAAAAGAGATGAATTGTATTTCTCCAAACAGAAGGAGGCTGCCTCTTACTGCCCTGCTAGAAATGCTAAAAGCAAAAAAAACTTGTTCAGTGCTTTACTTTCATTCAAGCAAAGTGTGATTGGTTTTGTATCCAAAATATCCACTAAGTGTGGCTGTAGTCAAAAGCTCCTGTGCTGAGGAGCACATACCAGCCTAGGAGAGAGGAAGAAAGCCATACCCAGAGCAAGCAGCTAACCTCCTCATGCCTACTGTGGAAATGAGTCCTAGCACGCACTCCAGGCATGTTTAGGAGGTGGGATTGTCTTCATTTCAGCCTACTTCTCCCTCACACAGCAAGCCAACCATGCAGAAATCAAGTGACCTACCAAAGGAAGGGCTACAACTGAATAGATGAGAATGCCAAGGTTAAACGTGCCAGAGAGGCAGTGGAAACCACTGCTGTCCTCTTTGCCTGCTACTAAAAAATTCCAAAATTCCTTGAACCACTGCCCATGTTATTAAGAAAAATTTCAGCAAGTGCAGAACCTTATTCCATGACAATGTCAGTAAGAGGAGACTAGGCTTTTAATGGGACAGCTTAAGAAATTGAGCTGGAAATTAAAAATTAGGAATTTCAGTGGTGAGTATGGCTAACAGTGACTGAAAGTTTTAAGTACAACAGGAAAGTCTGTATGGTGCAGCAGTCTTCACTTGCCACCCAGCTTTGCTTTCTAACACCTTTTGCCACCTGCAGATGAAACACAAGATGCTGAATTTCATGATGTGGTTTTATTAGTTTTAAGGTATGAAGAAAATCTATGAAAGTAACAATACAGGAAAATAAGTGCACAACTTTAAAGTCACCTCTCAGTAGCTGCATTTCTAACAAGATCCTCGGCTTAGGCTAAAGGCATTTATTGCACACACCTGGATCCCTTCAACAAAAATTAGTTTAAAGGAGAGAAGGGAATATGTGTTGATCAAACAGAACACTCCATTAAATGGTGATGCAAGACTGCATGAGATACACATTGAAGGCCAGGAGAATTAATCCATGCCCAGGACTAAAATAAAACAGTACTATAGAATTGTAAGATTTCCTGAGCATGTGCACCTCAGCCAACTTACACCAGCCCTTACCTATCTCTGCAACTCACTTTTTTCCACTGCTGAAACTGCCAAACTCAAGAAAAAAAACCAACCACTTTCATGTGCTACTTCTACAAGGCAGTCACATTGAGAACTTGTACACCAAATTCAGTTGGGAAAGTGAACAAAACTAGGACAGATACCTTCACCTTGAATGTGCTGAATGTTTAAATGATTCAAGTCAAATTGTGAGGTTTTAGCTAAGCTCTTCTTTTTACTTTTATATAGTAATATCTGCCTATCCAGACCAGGTTTCAAAATGTAAACAGGGACTTGTTTACTACTTAAACAGAACTCCTATCCAGTCTAACATTTATTAAGACACTACTTAAAACACTGTCTGTATTCTCCCCTTTCTGCCTTCCTGACATAAACTTATCCCTCATTTGCTGTTCCATTCAACAAACCCTTGTTACTTACTTGGTCCATTTCTGTTGGCAAAATGCACAAGTTTGTGTGTTTGTAACTTGACAAATATCTTAAGAATTGCAAGTTGCAATTATCAAAACATCTCATGAGCTTTCTCCTAAGTTTACATCAGCCTATAGGCTTGCTAGCTAATGACAGTCATGCATGCAAGTTTCCTGTTTTAATATTCCTCCTCCTCCTTTTTTAAGCAAGATTATTCTCATCCTTAGAAACAGGAAGTCATTAAGCTAAAAATGTTTATACTAAAAGAAAACACACATATTGCCGTGACTTCTCTCAGTGAGTATTGGGTGGTCTCAATCTGAATCCACTTTCTGACCAGCAAGTGCTTCCCTTGGAGAAATTATCAAAGCATGGCCTCAGAGACCAAGGATTGAAAAGGTATAAACTATCAACTACTATAATTACAGTACAGGATTTTAAAAAAAATTTAGAAGACTTTAATATACCCCAACAAAATTCCCAAACATCTGTTTTCAGTAAGTATTTAAATAAATGTTTTTCCCGAGCTATATCAGAAATTGGCTGGTGCTGTGTGTTTCTTGGGATGAGGTCAGCAGTGTGTGTTAGTGCAGAGCCTTTGCTGCAGTAATCACCATGTTTATTTGTGACAGAGTGTGGCTGAGGGGGGAAACCCACAGCCCACTGGCATGCTCCACTGTGACCTTCAGAACCTGCCTGCAACCGCCTGTGATCAGTGCCTCCAACATGCCAGCTCTGGCCACACTCTTCTTATTCATAAACTCCTCGTGTTTCCTCTTGAATTTGATGAACATTAAAATAAAAATCTTCATTTTACAACTGTGATAATAATACATTGATGGGTAACCCACAAAGACTTCCCATGCACAGAACATCTGGCTACAACTCTCCCCACACTAAGAAAAATCTGTCGCTTGCTATTTGAGTTTTTTGTCCAACTTATTAGTACATCTCAGGAAAAACCAAACTTCAGTCCATCAGCACACATTTTCAATTGCTTTTTCAACACCACCTGTCCTTATTACAGGAAAATGGACTTCCTCCCAACCTCAATATTTTAATTATTAAATAATTGGAAGAAGTGAAGAATGCTTCTCAGAAGGAGCTGCACAGCAGTTCCTCAGTGATCATGAGCACTTTCGGGAAACTTGAATGCTCTTCCAGCACGCCCACTTGCTTCCTGTGAACAACCAGCAGGCAGAATTATTTGGAGAGGTCTTCCAAAGTGCTGAGAACATGATTTCTGTGCATTTTGATGCTCTGTGAATCACCAAGAACAGAATACGAAGCCAAGAAACAGTAAAACATGCACATGCATATACAACAAAAATAAGAGCTACTAAGAATAATAATACCAAAATATATCCTGAAAATAGCAGGAAAAGGCCAACAGGAAGCCACACACTATGCCACTTCCACCTGAGACTCTTTACTTTTGTTTGGACCCACAGATCAATAGGAATGTCAGGAATTAATAAAGCTAAGCAGGAGAGATCAGCTCTCCAGAGAGCAGCCACATCTGCTCAGCAATGCCAAGCTGCCAGCTGGACAGAGTCCCAAAAGCCTTTAAAGGGTCATCATGCACAGAAAAAGCTTGTACTCGAGTAAAAACCTTTTAGCTTAGCAACTAAAAAGGTAATAGATATTCTGTTAATTACATTAAGTAATTAAGTCATGTTTAGCTCTGTTAATTAGGGTGCCTAATTTTAAAAGGTCTAATAGCCACAATATTTAAATTTCTGGTTTGTTTGGGAAATGCAAGAAAAATCTATTCTAAACCACCGTCATTTTTTTTGACTGACTCAAAAGAAGTTATGCTGTTAACAGAAAAGTTAATCAGTTGCAATGAAGAGTGGAATAAATTATTACTTGTTGAGTACTGCATATTCTAAGCAGCTTTAGTGTATGAATAATCAGTTAAGAAATGCAAAATGAAAGACACCCTGGATCTCAGTCGAGATCATCAAGCACACGAGGATACTTTATCTGGGTACAAATTGTCAAAATGCTCCTTCCTTGTGCACATTTGATAGGAGCCTGTTCAGGGAGGAAATAAACCCTGCAGCAGATGACATTTGCCTCCCTCCCAGTATGTCCCTCACTGACACACAAAGTCTGGCAGGGTAGAAAAGCTCCCATCGAGCTTTTGATACACGAAGCTATTTCTGAAATAATTGCTGGCCTACGTGGTCTCAGATTCAGGAGTACAGCACCACTCTCAGTTAAACACAGCTTCATCTCCAGCTTCTTCTACAGCTGCAGGTGGCTCAACTTTCATGTGACAAAGACACAGCTGACACCCTTCACTACCTGGGCAGGCAGGTGCTGAGGAGATCGGCAGTTTGGGATTACAGCAGCTGAAACCCCACTGTGCAGCTCCCCCTGCCCCCAGGGCATCACAGCCCAACACTTTTTCACACAGGATATCACACCTCTGATGTCTGCAAGGTATTTCCAATTCTCATCTTTTGGCTGGTTGGCAAGCAGAGCCCAAGAGGTGAGTCCAGGCTGGACCACGACCAGCCCCACACACAGCTTGTTTTGTAAGCAAAGAAGCCACTTCTATGAGCACAGTTAAGATCAGCCTGCTGAAATTAGTCTGAACAATTCATGTTCAGCACAGCAACTGCAGGGCTGGCCATTTTACTAAAGCAAATCACTGCTCTCAAATTTTACTCAGAGCAGTGGCCACTACCAGAGGGTTACTACCAGTCCTAAAAGACATTGTGTCTGTGAAGGTTTGTCACTGCACAGTAATGCTCCTTCTGACCCCATGCAAAGCATCAGGAGCACTCCCAGCATCACAGTCCCACTACAGAATGTGGGACACTCCCCATGAAGGCACCTGGAATTATTAGCCCCCGTTCAATTAACAAATTCAGCTACTAATTTTATATGCCTTTAAGCAGAACTTATAAACCACACAACACAGTGTCCCAAACCAGCCATCTGGGAATGCAGATGTCATCTGCTCACCTTGGTAATCTGCTGCAAGGTTTTTCAGACGAAGATGTATTTCATCTTGTGGTGCTATATAAATAAACAAAGTATTATAAACAATCATTTTATCTGGCTGGGGTTATGTCATATGGTTTGCTTTCTCTATGAAAGAAAACACGTACATAAAGTGCAACCAGATGTTGTTGGCAGAGAATCCATTTAATATGGGCTCATTTCTAAAAACATGATTACAGATGTGGCCTACATCCTGAACCCAGTGTTTAAGGAAAAATTCTCTCTATGTGAATTTCACCCATTTTCTATTTTTTTTTCCTAAGTCTCCTAACTCACAAAGAAAATGTATGCATTTGATGCAACTTGAAAAGTTGCACGCCCTCCCTTTTCACAAATCCATCAAAAAAAATAATTCAAGCACCCCCTTAGAAAAAACCTGAGCATGCACTGAGGAAAGCCTGCTCTGCAGCAGCTCACTGCATTACCAGCTGTGAGAAGGCAACGATGCAGGTTACAACCAAGTCTAGACTGAGCTTCCTTGCTACAAACAATACCTAGCTAGCACTGCACCTGACTTGTAATTTGATTTTCAAAGTGCAAAAATAGTCACTACAACTCTGCTTGCAGAACTGTGGGAACTGTAGACACTCAAAGCAATTATTTGGTAGTGTTTTAGGTAAAGAAAATGAAAAGTCAACTGAAACATACCAAAGTTTTTGATTAATAATATCATCCTTGAAATCTCTTAAAAATTTAGAGCTCTCAGTAAGGCAATGAAAATACAAAATAAAGATTTAATTGGTGTACTATAGCATTGCTTAGGATATAGAAGGTTGTTTAATTCTGATAAAACGCTGAGGAACCAAGAAAAAGAAAAGAAACAACAAAAAAGTTTTAAATTCAAAATCAGTAAAGTCTGAATATGAACTCCACTGTCTCATGCTTGTTGGTTTATAAAATCCTATCTAGAGCCTCAAGAAAATTAGAATAAAGCTCAAACTCTTTTGAAAATAGAAGAGAAACAGTACAGAAAGATTGACTGCATCATTACACATCTGAACCCAAGAGATTTTCACCATATTTGATAACCAAGTATTGAATTAATTAACAGACCTCTTAACAAACACACTCCCGAATTAGATCAGACAAGTTCTTATTCATATGAACAGAGAATCCAATGCTTAAGAAAAATTGTCTCTTTTTATAATCATTACTCTCACTCCACATCCATGAGCATATGAAGTTAAAGTAGTAAACCCCCACGTCTTCAGTGGTTACTGAGACTGTTCCCTTAGCAATGTATTTATTGAAAGAACAAAAATACTTGAAAAGCTGGGTTAGTTAACCCCCAGTGACATCACTGAGAACCAACAGTTGAAAAGAAAGCAACTCCTTCCCCCAAATTATCATCTTTTGATTAGACCCTTAAAAAATAAAACTAAGCAACTCCTTCAGAGGACAGCACCACGCAGGAGCACCTACATTTATTGGCAAAGCTGATATATTTGATTAATCTAGATTATCTTTTCCAAGGAAGGTATTTAAAAGGTCATACAAAATGATGAAAAAGTCAAAAAATAAAAATCAAAACAGGGGAAAGTCCTACTTTCACCTAAGAAATTGTGTCAGATTATGTGAATGGAGGTGAAATTTTAAAATCCTCTCACGACCAGCCAATTTCTAATCAACAGGTACACTGCTACTTGCTTCTGTAGGCAGGACAATGGGACAAATGGGATTTTACACAACTATTTAAAATGTCCCAGGTGACCTTTAACAAGAGCTTTAAACATCTGTTTTAAGAATAATTTTCAACAGGATTAAATAGATATGCAAGGTCGTAGAAACACTGCTTTTAGTGGGGGAATCAGGTGGATTTTAAGTGTGGTTGCACCTTGTTCAGAGAGGAAGCTCCAGGAAGGATGGATAAACAAACACCCTGAGCCCAGAGGTGAGCAAAGCACTTGTTCCTGCTCCACGAGGAAAGGTTCTTCCAGTGAGAGAGGCTGCTGAAGTGCCCAGGCTCTGAAGCTCAGCTGTGCTCTCACCCAAGGGTTTCCAGCTACTTTGGGGGCTCTGCCCACATGCAGTCTCTCTGCAGAGGATTCAAAAATTACCTCCCGACTTCAACTGCTACAGCCTCCCTTAAAAAGAGAGCCCTGATGTGTAGGTGCACTTACCTGCTATTTATAGCAGAAGCCTTGCTAGCAAAGCCTTTTCTTTAAACATAAAAGAAACCCCAGTCTGAGAAGCCTACCTATGGATGGGGGTAGGAGAAACAAATGAGGATGTGTGTGTATTTTTTATTTTCTTCAGAGACAAGACAAATAAACGGAATTGCTTGAGAGCCCAAAACCTTACAGGTGGTTTCTGGACACATTAATGAATCAATGGCAAAACTCTCACTCATCTACTAGCTGCCAACTACTTCACAGGAAGGGTTTAACTGTTGCCAAGATGGGTGAACATGAACAGCTGTCACATCAGTATGGGATAAAATATCTTAAAAGGAGAAAAATAACATACTGCAGCACTTACACAGCTTGTGTTAAAAAGTTTGGGAAAAAAACAAAAAACCTCACAGCCCGAGTCTTCTCAGAGATTAAGCCAAAATGCAGACAGAATATTTAAATATAACAGCAATCTGAATAAAGAGCTGAGAATTAACAGAGAGTTGTTATCTGGGTGTTATCAGCACAGAGCTGAGAGGACCCACAGATCCAGGCCCCTCATACCAAGAATCTGTATGCAGGAATAACAACCCCAGTGTGCTACTCACTGCTCTGCTGGGGCACCTTAATTAGCCAGCCAAGCCCGACTGGAGTTTGCCTTGTTTTCAGGCTTCCAGCATCCTTAGAGTGTTCTCCAAACAGCAATTCAAAGCAGGAACATGATTAAGGGGAAAGCCTTGGCTGGCCACAAATAGTGCTGCCAATACCTCCTGCCCTTCTGCTCCCTTCAGGGCTGAGCCAAAGAAAGAGCTGTGGCTCAAGAGAACATCTTGGGTCTGAGTGTGGGTCCGAGTCCAGTGCAAATTCCTCCCCATAAGATGCTACAAGGAAGTCACTGCATCTCACAGTGGTGACAATTCTCCTTTCCACTTTTACAGTCACCCCTCCTCAGTGCTGATCTATCAAATACACCAAAGAGAGCACTCTCATTAGAGAGCTGCACAATTGCACACTTCTGGTCATTTGTGCTAGCTCAGTTTACCACAAAGAACAAACAACTACAAGATCAGATTATCTTATAGTAAATAACATCACTCAGACCTCTCAGGAAACTTAATTTCACACAACTGCGAGGTAAATAAATAATTTGAAGATATCAACTGCAACCTTTTATGTTTTTAACACCGAGTTACACAACCTTGCAACCTCAAAAACCACAGGTTCCTGTAGATGAGTTGGATTTTACAAAGCATCTCGTACTCGTGTCACCTCTGGTCAGAAGTAGACACTGCAATAAATTTCTGGACAGACAAATCCTATTTTTACAAATGCTTCAATAACTTAGGCACTTCAGGGCAGACTTTTTTTCTTTCTTATGTAATGCCCATTGCTGGAATCCAGAGAAATATTTCTAAAATTTTATCCTTGGGGCAGTATGTCGTTTTACTCCTTCTGTCAGCTTGCCTTCTTTCTTTCATCAAGCAGAATCCATCCTCCTTTACCACATATTGCATAAAAAGACTAAAAACACTGCATCCAATAAATTTGACCATAATGCACAAGGCTGATGCACTGAAGTTCAAATCTCAAATCACATACAGCTTTTTGCTCCATGATGAATTTAGTTTTCATCTTCCAAAGTGCTACATGTTAGGTCACTGAAAGGGCTTTCATTTTTACCATTTTTACTTCTAAGCCACTAAAGAAAAGCTGCAGGAACAGAACTTAGTTATGCCATTGAACCCTAATAAGAGAAAGAGCATTAGGAAAGCTCCTCCTAGATTTCTGTGAATAAAGAATTGGATAAGGTCTATTGAAGACCACGTAGAAAAAGATGGTAAGAGTGTTGTGTACTGGGTATCAACCACTGCATCCAATTTCACCAATGAGCAAAGACACAGAAGTTTTTGAGAATAAGAGTGGGGAAAAACACCCCAAAGCATTCTAAAATAATTAAAAGGGCATTTAAACAACAGCTACAGTTTCAACTTCAGCTTTATGTAGTATCCCTTAGCTTGTAAATGTCAAAACGAATACTATGTTTTTTCTCCTCCACTCTCTCCTTGAGAAGTATCTGCAGAAAACTGCAGTAGTGCATACACTCTACCCTGAAACACCAATGTTCTGGCATAGCAGAGGCAGTGAAAAACAGATTCAGCATCATTCCCCTTTTGGCAGTGCTGAACATGAGAAAGAGAGAGAGCTACCAGCATACCCTGTGTTCTTGTATTTCTGGCTGGCAGTCATTTATTTATAGAATCTCACAGCAATTTTGCTTGTATCCTGAAGTGCATTCTGATTATTTTATCCCTATTTTAGCACATTACAGTTAATAACATTTTATAAGGGTAGTAAAACACAAAATATACCAATAACAGCTGAGGGAGTTGCAGCAAGCGAGAAGCTACAGAAATGAAGGTCAGGTACTCACTCTGCCAGAAAACAGCCCTGCTTCTCCCTAAGCATGAGCTCAATGCTTGGAATCAGCGTTTCAGAAACCCCAGGCACAGTCAGGTCTGTTCCACTGGCTTTAGGGATAGTCCTTTCAGTGAATCTGGATGTCTCCTGTTGGATTTACTGCTCTAATGGCATTTGAATCAAGGCAACTTCCCCAGTAAGCCGGAATTCAAAATAAATGCACAAAGATAGGATATAGTGATTAAAAGCATTGCCCAAATCATCTGCTATTGGTCTCTCAGTTCCTTCAGGCACTCAAACTGCCTCAATTTAAAACTCTGCTTAAAGTAAAATGAATGAACGCCAATAAAAAAGTTTGATGGAAAATCCAACATCAGCCAAATCTGGCATTGTTTGTTTCAGTTATATGGAATCATTGTGTCCGGTCCTTGAATCCTCTTTATTATACCCTCATTTCCCCTGACTGAAGCAACCTCTGTAGCAGAAAACCCTCAGGAGCCATAATTTAACAAAGACAGCATCCAAACTTGATACAACGACTGTATGAATGAAGCCAGTAATCTGGGTATGGTTAGAGTTGAAAAAAACCATAATTTCCAATGGACAAAATGAAAAACTACATTTGATAATAAATCTTCTTTTTATGAGTAGGCTTAATACTCTTCCTCTTGGTACAAGAATGTAATACTGTCTTCCTTGCCAAGAAAAAAAAAAAAGGACTGAAAACCCACACGTGACAAGAACTGTAAAACACAGAATACAGATACACCAAGCCTTTTCAAAAACTTCTCATTAAAAGTTCTCCCAGAGTTTTTAAGAACATCAGTGCTTTAAATGAGTCTTCAGAAAGGCAGCAGAAGTCAGAGACACACCAGGGCTGGGGCAAAATGAGACAATTGCACAGGAATTGCTAGAAAGCCCCTCCACACACTATACTGTCACAGGAAAGCAACAGGCTGCATGTGTGCAAGCATGGCAGTCACACACAGATCTCGGGCTGGAAGATACCCACACCACCTTTTTACTACCAACAGCTGAGAACCCAAAACTAACTGAGCTTAACTGAGGGTGGTGTTTGCACCCAAACCCAGGCACTGCTGTTTTGACAAAGTGAACAAGAACAAAACTGCTGCTTCTCCTGTTTGTGCGTTCGAAAGGTGCCCACTACAACAAGCTCTCTCTGAAGCCATTTGGCTGCTCACTTTTAAAATCTGGGGGCTCTGTTTTGGTTTATCTAACACTGAAATGCTACCAACAGAAACCAAGTTCACACTGAGGCAATACTGCAACAGGCAAAGCAATTTTCAGAAGCTCTTTCTGTAGAAGTCAGTATCAGGTCGTCCAACACGCTGACACAGCTAGAGCAGTTATTTTTAAACACAGCCATAGTCTATTTAACTAAAGCATCTTTACTCTGACTGAGCCAGTATTACTTTGATAAGACTCCTTAAGTCTCTACACTGAAGCCTACATATCATATGAAACAGAGCAAATGCAAACTTTGGAAGACAATCCTCCTCTACAGCTAGAAGAAGAGAAAAAAGGAGAAGAAAAGTGCAGAAGAAAGCTGGGAGGACCTGGCAGTGGAGACAATAAAGTGCTATCTGCGGGACAGCTGTTCACACTGAGAGCTTCTATCACCCACCACCTGCACAGAGATGCCCTGGAACGATTTCAGACAACTCCAACAGCAAAGAGCTTTCTGCTGTTAGGAGCTCAGCATTACACTCCTAAAACAATTCTTCTGCCAGGTTTTCTTACACATTCTTTACCTGATGAGAACCTGGATGGAAGGAGTAGAGAGGCAATGCCATTGTGAAAGGCACATAAGAGGCTGCAAGCTAGAATTAGCATTTTGGGTGGCTCACTGAGATATGCTAAGCAACTTATTTGTATACATTTTCTTCAATGGAACTCTGAATTCTTTATATATAAAGTTATCTTGTAAACATATGCAGAAGTTCATTACTAGAACCAAGAGCAGCCCCACCCTTCCCTCTCACCAAAGAAAGAATTTGTTCTATACATTTAGACAGCGTGGCCTACTTGATGTAATAAAGTTCTCCTATGGCAGTATTTAGCCTCCACTTCTTACATATAACTTATGAAATAAAAAAAAGCATGAGAAGCAATGGCATACACTACTCAGTAGTGCAAACCTTTGAATTTTACTATAGAAAATTTAGTTGTGCATCTTGTACTATGCATGGATGCTGCAGGCTCTGGAGGCAAGGGAAGGCGGCTGTGGAAAGCAACACCAAGTGCCCAAGACCAGCACACCACACAGGACTGTCACCCACTGGCAGCCACACAGAGCTGGGATGTGGGAGCCACACAGCCTTGCATGCTGAGATTATTTTAATTAAAATCTTTTTGAAATGACGTCGTTTTGCCAAAACATCGCATTGATCCCAGAATCCGCCTTTAAACACGACCGCTCCCCTCAGGTCCTGAGAGCACTGGGAGGATAAGGGGGAACCTCGCAATCTGGGGGCTGCCACACTGTATCTCAGAGCCCAGGGAAATTATTTGATCATTCCTGCTCTCCCACCTCGCAGTTCCCTTGCATGACCCGGCTCACTGACACCTCCCAGCGCCGCAGGCAGCGCCCGGCTGCAGAGCATCACCAGGATTAGGGGCTGGAATCCACCTGGAGCCTGGCACTGACAGCGCCCCATCTTCTTACCCCCCTTTTCCCTGCTTCTCCCCGTTGCCTCTGACGCCTTGTACACAGCCAGTGCTCACTCTACCCTCTCTTGAGTTAATTCAACTTCTTAAAGAGAGGTAATGCAGGCAGAGGGGGGAGAGGAGCTTTTTTGCTGCAATTCACAGCAAATTGCACAAGTTCAGCAAGCAGCAGGGCTTACACAAGAGAGGATGAGGCAGGAGCACAGGGCCAGGAGGGAAGAGCGGGGTATCCCCTTTAGCTTGGTTGTAATGCACAACCCACATATTTCAATCAGATGGAAATCTGTCCTAGAGAGGAGTGACTGCGCTAAAGAGGTGATTATATTTATTGGAACAGTGACATGCAGACTTCTTATTAGACAGGGTTCTTAAATAGGATTACAGGGCTTTAATTTGGCTCTTTAAATTGGTTTTGGAGAGAGAGAGAGAAAAAAACACAAAAAAAAGTTTAGAGAGAGGGTGGAATAACCTTGAAGGGAGTACACTACATTATGCCATGTCAACCATAATAGCTTCCCTAGCACAAATATATGCTTGTGCACATTCTCCAAGTTAACTAATAAACAAAAGACCCATTAAAAAGATAACTACTTACACGATGTATTTGCACACTGCAACCAGTAATTTTGTAGCTTTAGTTCCATCTTTCAAGTATCACTTACATTGACAAGGAACAGTGGCAGCAGTGTATATCACGAAATGAGTAAACAAATGACCTTTATCTGACTTTATTAAAGTAATAAAGGACAGACTTTTTTTTTTACTTACTTCAAAGAGAGTTTTATAGCTAGCTACCAGCAGGGTGTGGACTGAAGCAAAAAAACTTTGAAATGGGTCCCTGTGAAATCTGAAACCAAAATACAGCAGAGGTCACCTCTGTGAAGAACCGCCTTGTCTGTATGTATACTATAAGCAAAGCTCTGTTAGCTCAGCCTCAGTAATAATGTAATTCAACTTAGCCCCTGGGAATAGCAACAACACCAGGTTTCTACTACAAAGATAAATTTACTGCCCACAATATCTGTTACTATATATTTGCAGCATGTTTGATAGTAGCCAGACACTAGTGTTACATGGTATACCTCAAGCTATTTTCTCTTGTTAAAGGCTAGCCCAGGCTATAAATAAATTTTTATTCTTGCTCTCACCATTAGCCAGTTCTTTTTAATCAACATTGCACGTACATTAGTTTTATGCAATATACTAGCTGATATTAATAGGAAAGGAAGCGGTACATGTGGGAGTTTTTTGTTTTAATTTTTAAATATTTTTCCCATAAAGGGGAGAATTCCAACCCTTTTCAACACGGAAACTGATCATTTTCCCAGTGGAGAGATAGAATCTCCTAAGACAAGTATTGGGACAATAAGACCAATATACTTCAGTCTGTCTTGTGGGTTCCTGTGAAACAGTTCACAGCTCGGTGACAGGCGCCATACAGCACTCGAGGTCCTTGGAAAGGGACCATGCACACATTGCTCTGCTGACACACATGGCCTAGGCTGTCTGTTCCTGCAGCTCTAGCACAGGAGCAGGCAGATGAAGCTGCTGGCACTGGAAGCACTGGATGAGCCTGGGCTCCTGCTGGCCCTGCCTGCGGAGCAGAGCTCTCCTACCTCCTGTCCCCATTCCCCACTTTCACCCCGAGGTCTCTTCTGTGTGTTTGCCAAATCTCTCCTCAGATGGAAATCTCCACATCTAAGCAAAGATTTCCCAAAACACTGGACTGAAGTGTTGACCAACCTTGCTGGATGACACCTCTCTGGTACAGAAGAAATGACCACACTTAACGGCCTCCATTGGCCACTTTGGGTCCATTGCTTGAGAGACAGTGCCTTGATCCAGGCAATTGGAGACTTTCAGGCTTAAGATACTTTGAAGGACACAGGATCCCACCAGGAAATATATTAAGTGCCACTTCATTTGATTAGAAGCATTGACATGCAATGAAACACTCATGTTAGGAATGGCAACGAAAAAAACACTTTCTGCTGACCAGACAGCAAAAGTTTCCATTTTGAATGGTGTGGTGCTTGAGAAGAACTAAGCAGTCTTTGAAATCCAGCCTTTAACCAGGAGCTGTCTTAGGACATGTTAAAACGAGGGGCACAGATCTTAAAAAACATCGAAGTTTAAGCAAACACACACAAAGAGCATAATGCATATGCAACAACCCTTTAAAGAGGAAGCAGTATTTCAGTTTCTCCCCAAGTTCTTGGCTCACAGGAAAACAACTGATGTAAAAAGGGAACCAACCCAATCTGCCCCCCTGCCACCTCAGGGCAAATTATCCAGGCACCTATAAAAAAAACCTCCTGATGCTTTACAGCTTGAATGTTTTATATAGTTAAAGTGAGTTGTCTTGAGTTCACATACTTTATGTTATTTGATATGCTTTAACTAGGAAGCTACCTGGATTCATTTCAAGATTTTTTTTTCTGTTTTTGAACTAACCTGTTTTGGAGCACAGACTCTCTCATGCTAGCTCTACACAGATGTATTCAATCTCTCTGCATGCTGCAGAAGTATTTAAACAAAGTTTGAAACACAGTAAAAAAAATGGAGGGGGGAACCTGACTGCCAGACCACTTGGTTTGGTTTCTGCTTTTGTGTTGGGTTCATCTATTTATTTTAAAACACCATAAATTTCAATGTATTTGCAAATTCTTTGGCATTTTTTTTCCTGCTCCATACCAGACCCATAATTTTGATCAGGTTGATAAGGAACAAAACAAACACCTAAAGACGACTTTGCTGGTTACAGACATCCTTGCCTTTACAAAACATTGTACTAGCCGTTATTAAAACATGCATCACAAGTCTTTTTTCTTCTTGAGATGCTCAGAGTTAAATCTCTGCAATAAAAATATTTATGAAATTTTGACTGAGAGATCTACTTTGGACAGTTTGTCTTAGAAGATGGAGTTTTTTGTTCCAAATCATGCACACACAGAGGTATCTGCCAAGCTCTCCAACTGTGTCACTCCAGTCCTTTAAGCCATTTAACACAGAACACGCACGTGTCCTTTGAATGCCAAGTCAGCTACGTGTCAAAGACAAACAGCTCTGCACAGCCAACCCATTCCAATCAGCACATCAGTAAGAAATCTCATTTGTATTCAGTATTATGCCCACTGATGGGAATGGGGGGGAAAAAAAGTAACACATACCCACAAATGCTTTTACAACCTCAGTAACTTTAGGAATAAGAAAGTTACACAGACTTTGGCCTGAAAATACACAGTTTGCCTTAGCGGGGAACAGCTGCTATTTAGTGGGTGAGTTAAAGACCATGAATATCTTTGCCTTCTGCCCTTATGGCTGGGTCCAAAAACATTTAAGTTACCAGAAGTGTTTTGCCCTTGCCTATATGTTTAGACATATTTAAAGACAGTTGCAACTGAAAGCCAGAAATTGCACAAATTAACTGTGAAGACTGCAAAGACAATTATCCCTTAACCAGGTATTTTAGTGCAAAGTTTCATCTGCAATCAAGATCTGAAACAGGATGATGGGCTTGTTGTGGGTACTATCACAATTTAAACACAGTAACAGAAATACATATTGAACTAGGTATTCATTTATTATTGCAGTAATGCTGTATCAGGAGAGCTACATAGGCATGCCAGGTATTATTTTCATATACAAGTTCTTACACCCTAAATCTCAGCACCATCAAAGAACTGTAGTTAATACAGCTGAAAATAATCATTTCAGAAAACTTGATCTGACCTTCCACAGGGCACACCTTCAGTGACTGTACAAAGACTGTATGTTCCAAGAAAAAAAATTTAGGTTAGGTTTTGGTGGTTTAGGATGTACAGAAAATATGGTAGTTGCCCGGTGTGTAGCAATAATTTAAATAATATTGAAAGGCAGCTTGCTTAAAATGTGTTTTACTCCTGTTTTAGCATTGACCAAGAGCCTGGAGAAATTGTTACACAATTCATTAACACTCCTAAAAATGGTTGTGTATCTGAGTCAGGAAAAAACAGAGGTACTTGTGAGGTCAGTACTTTCAAGTTATTGTATTCAGTTCTAGACAGAGCTGGATGCACTGCCTAGTATTGTCCACTGTTTCCGTCCCAAAATTCTATTTTCAATTTCACCTAATTTTTCATGTTAGGCTGAAGGTTGCCTCTGCTAAGTGTCTGCTAGATCTGAAGCATCTGAGCCAAAACACTTCTCTCTTTCTGACATCAGGGCTCCTAAGTATACTTTCCAATGCCGTAATTTAATTTTTAAATTGAGGATATTTTCTTTGGAAAGCACTACCCAGCTTTCAAATACTTGACTTTGTGGCCTTAGTGATGCTCTTTATAAATACAGAGGTTTTTTATATATACATCCATAAAGACTAAAACATCATATGGGTTGTTAAGACAGTGCTGGGATACTGGATTATATGAAATGACTTACATTAATACCAGCAATCTCTTTGAACCCAGCCAATTTATAATTTACATTGCTCTAGAAACTATTTATTTGAATTAAACAGACAACTTCAGTACCAAACTGCTCCCACAGCGTTCTGCCAAGACTTCTAGAGCTGTCCAAAAAAAAAAAAAAAGCTGGTCTACATTTGTAGGGGGAAATATAATATATATTTTTAATTATATTTTTCCTTCCTTGTTTTGACTGTATTGAATAGTTAAGCGAGCTTTACTCATCAAATAAGCTTTCCTATTTTGCACTCTGTTTACCACAGGACACATGCAGGTGTCCTTCCAGGGCTGACATTTACTGTGCATTTGCAAACAGAATATGCAGCTCCACCTGGCCTCTGACCTAGGCTGTGTTTAGTGTAATAGCAATGGATAATATGCACAGGGATATTTGTTTTCTACGAGAAAAAAAAAGTCAAACAAACACAAACCAACAAAACTCCCCTATAATTTAACACTTGAATATATGCCTTAAAAAAAAAATGTTTGAGATCAGTTATTACAAGTGTAGATGAAGACAACAAGCAGAGATTTTCAAAGCAATTCAATGAATCCTCTTTGGCCAACAGAGCCGAGTTCAGCTCTTGGCTGAAGTGCTGCAGTAACTCCAGGTACTCGTTCAGGGCAGCACAGCAGCAATGGCAGCAGCAGCAAACTGCTGTCATTCCGGGCTGCTCAGGGCTGCCACGTACTTCAGCTGCAGAAGTAACTTCAGGAGATTCCAACTGCACAAGGGAGAAGGGATTTACCAGCTGTTAGCTGCTGTGGGTCAAGAAAACACCACGTGAAATGCTACAAAGCAAGCCCCAGCTCTCACACCAGCCCGTGATTTACGGATCTTCACCTCAGCCTGCTGACTCACATGAAACTGCCTCCTGCTTTGATGTCACTCGGATTTTAACACGCCAGACAATACAAGGCAAGAAAAGAGTTTCTTCCTAGCCAAGACCACAACAGTTTAAGAGACCAGAACAATGAATGAGACTATTAGAATATTTCCCTAATTAGCACTTTGTAACAGCTGATTGCATCCTTGTCCAGAGGAATTGACATTACTGCCATAAGACACAAACGATGTTTACTATGCTCCCAGAGTCCTAAATAAACAGATACCTACATCACATTCAGCAGACTGCAAAGATCCAGGGGGCAATAAAACACCTGGAGCCATCACCCTCCCACTGAGGTCTGATTCTCTCAAGCTTTCTCTCACTATCCAACTTCTCAATGAATCTGTAGAAAATGTCAAGCTTTTAGTAGTCAGCATTTTCCAGCTTACTCTACACTTTTGAACTGCCATCCCTCCAGCCCAGATTAGGAGCATGCCATAACTGAACATACTTTCTTATCTAACCAATTAAAATTTGTTTCTCTTAATTAATAATCTGGATCATAAATTATCTGAAAAAAAGCCATGTACTTGCTAGGATATCTTTAAATGAAATACCTCAAAATCCCATTTGTGATGATGTACAATGACATGCGTTATCTTGAATACAGAAAAGAAACAAAAGTGTTTTCCCACATGTCAAGTGACTCAGAGTTAGTATAGAAGCAGAGTAGACTCTGTGGGCAAACAGAACTAATATTAACACACAATGAGTAAGTTACTGCTTGTTCCCTAAGGGTCAAGTAGTTTTTATTCATCTTCATCTGCCAAAAAAACACTGCACAAAAGACAACTAACCCCCAAGAATCCTACCAGAAGCCACACCACCATGTCTCATATGGCAACAGGCATTTCAAAACACAGCTTGAAGAAAAGCCTGTGATGCAAGGGGAAGCAATGCCATAAAAAAATATAGATTGCATTCTTCTAAGTCAATACGAAAACAATGACCAACTCGGTTTTTGAAGCAGCAGCACTATGAAAATGCAAAATTGATTTACAAGGGAAATAATAGCCAGAGGTTACTATGGCTGCTAAAGTTATAGGACGTTTTTAAAGGAAACTAGAATTCACATCCAGTTTAAAAAGTACTACCAAGGAGGCAATTTTATGCACCATCTCAAAGTGAAGCAAGTTATTCCCCTAAATTAAAATTGGTTTTTTTAAGCATTATCATTCCAGCACCATCCACAGCACAGCAAAGACAGCACTGCAGTTTTAACTGGCAATGATGATTTTAGCAAGGGAAAAACCAGCAGCCTTTTGCCTTCTTTCAGTTCAGTTCTTGATCCGTAAAACATTCCCTTACAAAAGGAAACAAACTAATGCCAGCCTTTCTTAAAACAGTTTTCATTTCTCGCCTCTTACATATTAATTTCTCACGATTTTCACTCTTACATGTTAATTTCTCACGATTTTCACAGCAAACAGAGTCTTATGCCAGGTCATCTGGCCTCTAACAAGTGGAGCTGAACAAAAGCAGGCGGCCCCTGCGTGCAATGTCACCTCTAACATCACATGCAACAGGGACCGTTCCAGCACAGCTACACCGAGCCCAGCTGGGCTCAGCCAGCCCTGTCCACCAGCTCGTTCCATAACAGCAAAGGGGCACTGCAAGGGCTGCAGTACACCTTGCTGGCCAAGGCAGTGAAACTGCCCCGTTGGCCCAGATGGCTTCAGTCCAACCACCCTGCAAGCACTGCAAAGCCTGGGGGGTCAGAGGCACCCTCTGGGCCTTCTCTTTGGGTTAGATGATTGTGGGGTACATGGCAGCTTGAATGCACCACCCTAAAATCACCTTTCCCTTAAATAATGTCAGCTGCCTCAATCCTCAGGCAAGAGTCAAGGATAATGACTGATTTAACCAAGAGACCATTAAATCCCCAGATATCCTAAAGCATAGCAGCACTCCATCTATTGGTTGGGAATTAAGGACGTGCTTAATCATCATCATCATCATTGTGCACTAACCTCTATCATTAAACACTCAACCCCTAAGCAGCCCACCCCTTCCTGCCTGGGACTTCACATTCTACCAGCAATAATTAAAATCAAGTAATAATATCTTCTGAGAAATAACGCAACTAATACTAAAAGCATTAACATTACAACATCTAAAGTTAAAACTGCTATACACTAGTGGTTACACAATTATCATTTTGTTTCATTGAGAAATACACACACTTCTTACTCAAATCAGCATTGAGGAGCTTGTCTGATAACAGCCAAAGAGCTCATGCTGTCCCCTGGGCTGACACTTTCTTTCCCTGCAAGGACTGGATGCCACCAAGGAGGTTTGTACAGTTTGTTCACACCCAGCTTCCAGCCAGCAAGGCCACTGAAGTGCCCTGGTGTGTAGCCCTGAGAACTCCCTGGTACAAGGCAAACCCTGGCAGGAAGGCAAAAGGGAGTCTTTCACAGCAGAACTGCTGTCAAAGCAGACACATGCAGAACCTGCCCCGTCTTGCACCACTCCCCCCAAAAGCCACCACCATCCCCTCCCAGCAGATCACACACAGCCATGCTTCTGCCACACCTGGGCTTCACTCCAGTCATCAGCAACTGGACCAGAAGGTAAGCGAGACAGCTGCCCCAGGCACACCAAAGCGCTCTTTGAAAGGCTGAGGTTACATTTGTCAGCTTCATTCCTCTGGTACCAAAGCTCATTTAAGCAGCAACTTCTCCCACACAATTCAGCAATTCCATACATTCATGCTTTTATAACCCTTGGCCATTCATTTTTTGGCCCAGATATTCATTGCCATTGATTTTATCTGTTTGTTTTTTTAAACTTAACTCCTCCACATAGTAGAACTACGCAGATGAGGCACATGCCTACACATTTTTCCTCCACTTGGTATCACATCACTACCCTCCAGACACGAGTCCAGGACATGTGAATGAAAACCAGCAGATTCAGGCTCAACCTGCCTGTAACATAAGGATGCTGAGACAGAAACAGAGGCAACCCACCTCCAGGACCGCGTTGTTGCTTTTGAGGCAGGCTCTACCCTCCTTACAGAGCCACTCCAAGGCTTCCCTGCCAAAATCCCATCGTTTGGCAGGGATTTTCAGTGTCTGCAGACACTGCCTGCCCTGAAGTCTGCAGTGAACACTGACTGATAACTCCGCTCTGAATTCCTAAATAAGCTTTTAAATGCGAGATGAAAACTGACCAACACCGAGGAACAAACTCCCAAAAGGCCCATCGTAAATCCTCATTTCTGGAGCCTAAAGTTCAAGGCAGCAATCTTCAATTTCCTCCTCCCTAAGACAAGCACAGGATGGAGATAATTCCAAACTGCGAGCAGATCAGGGGGCTGTGTGGCCACGGCGAGCCCGCAGCAGCGAGCGGCGCTGGGCTGATGCCGGTCACGCCGGTGGGTCCGCGCTGCCGTGACCGGAATGCCTGAGCCTGCACCGGGAAGCGCAATCCTGCACCGCGATCCACGGCCAAGGTGGAGCTGCGCGCCACTATAAAAACCCCAAATAATGTGGATTTTAAGAAGTTTTCCGAGAGGCGTAGGGAGCCCGGAGCCTTGCGGCGGAGCAAGGACAGTGCGTAGTTACAGCAATCGCTCCCGAGGTTTTATTTGATTAGCGGAGTTTCGGAGCGGAGGCGCATTATTTAAAGCCCCGTCCTCCTCCTCAGCCCAGCGCCGAGGCAGAACGGCAGCACTGCAGCATCTCCCCCGGCGGAGAGCTGGCGTAGAGCCGCCGCCAAGTTCCCCTCGGCCCCGCGGTGCCCCCGCACCGCCCCATCCCGCCGCCGGCCGCGGCCCCGCGCTCCCCCCGCAGCCCCGGGGCGGCCGCGGCAACGCGGGGAGCGCTCGGGGCCTCCGGCCGCCGCCGCCCCCCTTCCCCGCCCGCGGCTCCGGGGCGGCCCCGGCCCCGCGTTCGGCGGGAAGGGAGATCCCCGCTGCCCCGCCGTCCCGTGCCGGTGCCCGCAGCCCGGGCAGCGTTACCTCAGCGGGCCCGCGCCTTTGTGCTGCAGTCCATCCCCGCGCCCGGCGGCGGGAGCGCCAGCACCACCGGGAGCGGGCGGGGAAAGGGGCGGCGCACTATGTGGCAGGAAGGGACACCTGGGCTCCTCCTCCCGCGCCTGCCCGCCCGCCGTGGATCACTATCTGGCAGCCCGCGGGGGCTCGCCCGCCGCCCTTCCCCGGCCGCCCCTCGGCCAAGTTGGAATGACGGCCGCCTTCCCTCGCCCTTCCACGGCTTCCAGCTCGGCCGAGGGGCGGCGGCACCGCCAGCGTCCTCCGCCCCGGCTGCCGTCCATTGTTGCCGCCCGCCCCGCGCCCCGGCTGTACCTGCAGTGCGGGCTGGAGCATCGATCCCCGAGGGGCTGTGCCGCTGGAGAGCGGCTCCGCGGGCGCCAGCGCACGGCTGGGGCGGCGGGGGCACGCGGGGAGGTGTGTGCGGGAAAAGTGAATAAAGAACCCACGCCCCCTAAACGAACAACAACAACAAAACCCTGGGCTGGAAGTGAAATTGTGAGAAATTTAGACAGTTGTTAGGGCTGAAAGGCGGCAGACGGCTTCTCCAGATGGCTCGTGCTGTTCAGGAGAAAGCTCTTTTGCCGAGAGCAACCCTGGCTAAAAAAAGCTGCGCAAAATGCTAAAGTCATATTGGCAAACACTGTCCGTTCTTTCGCTCTCTCTTTTTTTTTTTCTCCCTGTTTTTTGTTTTCTTGGCTTTCTGTAGTTGTTCCGCTTTGCGGCTGAAATCATCCCTGTTCTTGGTTCCCCACCCAAAGTTACTTGGTTTCTCGGTTTCAGAGCTGGTTTTGTTGCATCTGACCGGCTCTGATCAGACGTTTGAAGCCACGGAAGCACTGGGTGATAGTTCTCCTTTTTATGCAAAAAACAAAACAAAAAACAAAACAGAACAAACAAACAAAAAGAACCCCTCTGTATTTTAATTATGTTTTTAATTATTTCCAAGACACAGAAGTCCTCAAGTTCAACGAGTCCCCATGATCCAGGCAAGGAGTGAATTACAAGCAGGATTAAGTAGAAACTTTGTAAAATATGTTTGAAAGTCTTAGAAGGTCCCTTTGAAATCAGCGCTGCTGCTTTCAGGTGCAAAATTACACATTAACTAACTCCATGTAGGTTCAGTGGGCAATACCTTTTAATTCTGGGTACTGCTTGCTTTTAAGGAGCCCCTCAAGGACTGTGGTCATGGGGAAAGCAGCAGGGCAGGATGACCCTGTGTGCCAGGACCCTCTTCTGATGGAGTCACAGAGAGGCTCCAGCCTGGCCGGCTGCTGCCCCCACATCAGTGTAGGAGCTACAGGACCATCACAGAAAAGTGAGCAAGGGCCCTTGGGAGCTAGAGGGGTCCTTGGAGAAAAAAGTACCTGAGGCACCAAACTGTCCAGCCGTGGGGTTCTGATTTGAATAGGGAGGGGGTGCAGAACACGTTTTACCTTTGCAAATGTGTACCCAGCACTGAGACGGCTCCACCTGACTGCACCAGTGCCACGGGAACCTGCAGGTACCAGCCACTAATAAGGGGATGAGGTGGCACAGCATCTGTTATTTTATACAGGACTTTTAACTATCTGGTGGCTGTTGGAAATTAAAACTTACCTTGGGCACAGGAAGAACATAAAACTACATGTGGAGTGTGCTATGAAGGTTGGAGCAATTGGCTTTCTCCAATTTGCCTATTAATTCAGTTTAACACTCGTGGAATTAGTAGGGCTGTTCCATCCATGTTCATCCCCTCATTTTTATTTCCTTTTGGAAAAAATTTACAGCTGTATCGTGTTTTAATAAACCTTGAATCTGAAGAGGCCAATAAATTAGAAATGTTAGGTGTGGTTTTGAAAGTGAGGGTGATACTGGAATGAAATTAGTGGATTGGGATTTGCCTTGAATTCTGAGCTCTGGCCCAGACAACTGCTTAGCTAGAGAGGGTACAGGCACATGAGTGATTGAATAGGAACTGGCCACACACAAATTTCAGCCGGAAACCAGAACGGAGTTGTTAACCATTAAAGCAATCAAATACTGCCTTTTCCGAGGGGGGTATTTGGAATGGAAAATTTCACTGCTTTTAAGCTGTAGTTTATTAAAGTCATCATACAATGCATTGTCTGTAGCAGCAGGGGACAGACTTGATGTCTCAGGAGTGCTAAGGTGCTGTGTGACATTGATCACACACCCTGATATTTGAATTTCAGAGGCAGCAGTTGCTTATCCCAGCAGATGCCTTTCAGGTTTATTGTAGGGTGAGTTTTCTTCTCCTGGGCATGTAGATGAGTTCTACTTTAGTCTTGGAAGGATTATGAAGCTGACATGTAGTGATGATTCAGGCTATAAATGGATTACAAGCATGATCAAGGAGAAACTCTTCTGCATGGAAGAGACTTCTCCCATTAGTTCTGGAGCTTTTGTTCTCCCCTTCGGAAGAGCTGCCAGGTGCTTCCAGAGAGTCAGTGGTGTGGGCCACTCTAGTTAGGCAGATCTCTGTGCTGCAGCTCCTGCAGGTGATGCAGCAAATGGACACCTCTACCTGCGGGCTCCTGCAGTGCTTGGGGGCAGACATCCTGCTGTGGAGTGGGACAGGTCACATCCAGAGCAGGGAGGACAGATGATAGGCAGGACTGTTCTTTTGGGGATGGACTGTATCTTAGCAGTAAACCCCACTCTTCCCCCTTAACAAGTGAAACCAACCACATAGCAAGCTGCAACAATTTTTGGGGAGTGACCCCTCAGACATACACCTGCCTTTGTTACCCTCTCTGGACCTCACACTGTTTCTCTCTGTTAGCCATGTCAAGGAAACCCTCTCTGTGTACGTTTCTTGCTAAATACATTAAAAAAAAAAATCCACACAAGAAGTAAAGTGTTTCCTTTTTGGGAACCTAGTGTGGCAGAAATGCTTTGCCACTCTTTGCCACTTTACATGGTAGGGCAGCCTTTTCACCTTCCATAAAGCCACGTGTCTCATCAGTGGACCTAGCTGAGCTACTCATTAGAAACTTGGCCAAACCACAAACATTTGTTTCCTTGCTTTATGCCAAAATCAGAGAAAGGACGAGGGAGTGGCATGGAGCTCATGTTAATGAGTCCTTCATTCCCCACAGAGAGATAATCAGAGCACTGCTCAGAGATTCATCAACTTTTTTTTTTATTAGAACTTTAATGACCTACATGTTTGGGGTTTTTTTGAGAAGTTACTTCAGCTAAGAGCTGGATAATTCCTCATGCAGCTGTGGTTTAGGAAGCAGCTCAGGGGACACACATGCCAAATTACTTTAGCTCTAGTTAAAAAAAAATAAATATACCACAAGGTTTCCTGGGTGCCTCCCTTTTCAATCAAGGGCATTATGTCCTCAATCCGTCTCTTCTGGGTCACGTGTGGGGGTTGGTTTCTTTTTCAATCTTTGCAGCTTCGTGAGCTGTACAGCAGAATGCCAAACACTGGTGGTACTGCATGTTCCCCACAGACAAAGGGCTGTAAGAGCTCCCTGACCCTGCTCACTCCGGGAGGGAGGCTCCCTTGGGAGCAGTTAAAGGCATTTCTGGGGACCAGCACAGATCCCACAGAACCCAGCAGGCTGCCTGAGGAACAAAGCTACTAAATGCTGCGAGCTGGACCCTTTTCCATGTTGCTGCAGGGTGAAGCTCTAACCAAGGGTTTCTGCAGTGCCTGCTGAGGAGTCTCTGGCCCTGCACATGTGGTGGGAGCTCACTGCATCAACACATGACAGTGAAAGCTAACGGCAACAAAAAGCTCTCATGGGCTTGGAAGAGGCTGCTCAGAAATTATCCTAAGTTTGATATTTGCAGCTTCCCTCATGTAAGGAACTGCTTATGGTGGTAGTCAATAATGGCAGTTGCTCAGGAGTCCTTTTGGTTTAAAAGTGAAGAGCTGCTGGCCTTTTGCTGTCACTCAGGAAGGCCATCGGATGGAAAATGTTGTAAAATCTCTTCCCATGCCTCCCCTGCTCCCCAGTGACCAGATTTCCTTCTGGTCTTCTGGAGAGAGCTGTGAGAATATATACATTAAAGACAGGGATGTAGTCAGATACTGCAGGATAACCAGGGTTATGAGAGTGTTATAAAGGGATACGATTTACTTTTTCCTGAATCAAGCCCCAAGTGTTTCCTGTCAGACCTCGGTACAACGGGATACAAATGTACAGCCCATTACGTTCACATTTCCTCCAAACTGCCGTCTCTTTCCTTGAACACAGAGTACAGGAAAGGATGCTTTCTGCCCCCACTCATGTCTCTCAACTGACTTTATCTCATTCGAAAAGGGAATTGAGACATTTAGCATGCACTGTCTTCAGTAGGTTGCCTCCCTTCTAATGTCTATTGCCTTAGGATGAGAGAGGTTGTAAACGTGCAGGAATGCCTTTGATATCAGAGGGCTGCACTGGAGTAACATCAGCATGAATGAATGCGAAATTAGGTCCATGGGGAATAAAATGCTAAGCCTGGGGAGAAAAAAAGTCAAGATTCACAGCATTAGTCCAGAAGAATAGTAGCTCATACCATGTAAGAACCCCATAGTTCTCATTTCCTCCTTAT
Source organism: Fringilla coelebs (assembly GCF_963513975.1). Lineage (NCBI taxonomy): Eukaryota > Metazoa > Chordata > Aves > Passeriformes > Fringillidae > Fringilla > Fringilla coelebs. Next base: position 27,024,943 of record NC_140066.1, on the reverse strand, counting down.
CCCTTCAGGACAGGAAAGAACATCCTGCTCTTCTAATATGAACAAAAGTTATTTTTGGAAGGGAAAACTCATGTTCAGAGCACATTTTTTAAAAAGACATCGCTAATCTGTGATTCTGATGATGCATTTGGAGCACAGCACATCCCTTTGCATCAAGAAACTGTCATTTATTTGCTCAGCACCATCTATACTCAGGCAAAAGGTTTATGTTGGTTGAACAACAAGGTAGGGATTCTTTGTCAGCACATGAATGGTGAGTTGAACCTCAAGTGCCATCTCTGACATGGGTGTGCTGTCACCAGACACCAGCTGGGAAGCCCAGGGCAACTGCCTGGGGGAGAGGAGCATGGAAGTGTGGGAGCCTAAGGTCATGGCACACTGATAGATGTGCATGTTGACTCAGTAAGTCTGAAAAAGTTCTCTGCAACTACCCTGGAGTTCCACTTTCTGCTTCATTACCCCAAACAAATTGAATACAGGACAGAGATTGAGTCCCCCATGCTCAGCGTTGAGGTATCTTGGCATGCTGTGCTTTTTGTGTTATCTCAGGGCTCACAAAGGAGCATGTGGTGTAATTTCCTGGACAAATGTTTTGAAGTTTAGAGCATCAAGTCAAATTCAGAGCTGTTTGGGCCAACTGTTGCTTTTCATATTTGATGGATCACTTGAAATGACAGCAAGGCACTGAAATCAGCCTCAGATTTGTTAATATGCCTAAACAATATTAATTCATGAATAATGTTTTATTTTGGATTTTGATAAGTAACTGTCACTCCCAAAGCTCCTTAGGAGGCCAGTAAGATAGAAGAATGTGTATTAGTGCAGTATCTAACAATAAGGATAAACAAATTGTAGAGGAGTTAATAACTTACCCATTCAAGATTAGCAAACAGCTAATGTACTATAAAAAGAGTTCCACTTTCCCTTTAAAACCATTCACAGAGCATAAGATTTTAGCTCCTCTCAGTGTCAAGGGCCCCAAATACCTAAGCAGACTCTTGGGAATGACCTCATCTGTAGTTTCTGAGTGTATTCCCAGGGATGTGTAATGCTAGGAATGGCTGGATCGAAAGCTGGGGGCAGGAGCTGGCTGCCCCAGCACAGCAGGGTTCCCCAAATTGCATCACGGGCCAGCAGTGCCTACTGAGAGCTCCTGGCACCCGCCTGCAGCCTGCAGAGTGTGCTCAGGGCAGTGTCCTTCTGTCACTGCAGCCATCGGAGCAGGCTGAAAAAAACCATCCCGAGATACTCCTATGAAGTCAGTGGATTACTCACACACTTAAAGCACTGATTTCCCTGGTGGGACAAGTTGTGTCCAGTGGTTTTCATATGAAAGGATGTGAGATTGCTGCTGCTGACTGTCTCCATTTGTTCTCAGACAGGAAGTGGAGAAGGGCAGTGGGACCAGTGATCAGGTCTGTGCAAACAGACACTGGAAACTCAAAACAAATCAGTCACAGAAGTATGTGGATAGAGAGAAAAGAGAAAAACCTTTGCTTCTCTTTGCCCAGCAAATCCTGGTAATTCTTCAGAATGTGTACTAACCAGTTCCAAGTCTGTCTCTTACCCTGTCATGATTTACCCTAAATTGCAAAGTCTGTGGTTTTAACCGGGATATCTGAACTCTCTGGGACTCCACAGGGGAAAGATAAATGAATTTACAGAGCAGACTTCAGTGTCACAGCTGAGGGAGATAAGGAAACTGTGGAGAAGTAAAAGCACAAATTCCCTTTAAGAAGAATGTGTAATTCTGCATAGCATCACTTACATACCAGAAAATAATACACAGATCCACTATCTAATTAAAGTTCTGAATGTGTGTGTTATACAGCAGATGAAGCAGCTCAAACTACTGTGCAGAAAACAGATCTTGGATTGTCTAAAGATAGATGGGGAAAAACTATCAAACATCCAGCGTTTCCTAGACCTCACCACAGTGAGAGGTACATCAGTACAAATTGAGTCTCTGGCCTCCTGGAGCTCTGCAAATCATCAAAAAGGACATTAATGTCATTAGCAAAACCAACAAACGTGCCTATACTTATTACTTGTTTGTAATAAGATTTGGCTAGTGTATAATTAGCAGTCTGCAGAAGTCTTTTACGACCACTGAGAACAGTCTCTGCCATGCTGAGGCTCACCAGAAAATTCCCATTCTTTCCATGTAGTTACAACTTCCCCATTGGTTTCTACCCCATCAGATGGACTGCCATAAGTATATGCAACATGTCATATGAATCCATGTGAAATATATGTATATATATGCATACACATGCATTACTTTGGTTTGATTATTTATTCTGCAAGGATAATCTTTCACCAGGAAGAAGGCTTGTTCCCCAAGAGGCAATGACACTCTTCTGCCAAGCAGGACAGTGAGTTATCTTGTGTATTTGTGGTAGGTAGACACAGGATTACCCATTAGTTGGCTTGAACACATCTGGCTGTGCGTGGTTGATAGAGCTGGTTCTCTGCCCTTCTGCTGGGATGCTTTTTTCTCAGGGCTTAAGCATGGCTGTAGTGAGTTCTTTAAACATGTGTCTAACTAGGGCGAGGGAGGCTGGAATGGGACAAGTCACTGAATAGCTACTGAACTGGGGCCCTGATTTTGATCCCAGTGCCAGTTGGGTGCCAGAAAATGGCACTGAACAAGACAGCAATTCATGCCACCACTCTATAGAAAGCTGGGGGAACATTATTCTTTGGTTTAGGCTTGTATGATGCTGGATGGGAAAACGGCACACAAGTGTTCATCTGACACTGAAGCAGATGAGAACAGCGGTGTTGGAGTTGGCCCTCTGTCAAGCTGAACTGCAGCTACAGATCAGGCATCCTGCCTGGCTTTCAGATAGGAAACCAGCTCCAGACCTCGCAGCTCTGCTGCGTTTTTCTACGACGGGGGGCTTTTCAAAGCTGTTGAACCTATACATGAGAACCGGCTGTTCCACTTCCTTTTCCAACACCAGAGGTGTAAAGAGGCCAGCACACAGCCAAGAAATGGGGCCCTGAGTCAGCTGGGATTTTCTGAGCATCTGACTGATAGCTACCCTTCCTCAGATGGAGCACTCCAGCTGCTGGAGCTGGCTGCTGCTGCTAGGGGCCACCTCTCAGGTTCCTTTAATGTTCTCTGTGCTGTGCTCTGAAGCTCAGCTCAATGATTCAAGTGCTCTAGGAAGCTGGTGTGGAGGGACCTGTTTTGTGATACACCTTCTGTCCCTTGCACCAGTGTTGCGCCCCCCTTGCTTTGGGAAAACTACTCTTGGATTGCAAAATGTGTAACTCAGATGTTGCCTCTCTGCCTTGCTAGCGGGTGCTTGGGACAGCAATGTGCTGGGACTGTGGGAGTGATCCCTTCCCATCTCATGGATGAACAATACATTCCCTTCACTTGTGATATTGTTATCAATGATTCAAAATGAGATAGCAAAAATTCTTTCCATGCTGTGTAATGAGCTTCCTAGCAGAGAGATCCAGCTGCAGATATGATACTCATGCTCTGGTGCATTCAAGGATTATCAGTGTAATGTTGGATGCTAATGGAAAGATACACTGAGTGTTAAAAAAAACCTCAAAACAACTGCTGTAATAAAACAAGACTATAATTCTGTTGCTGCTACAAACTTGGTGTATGAACATGGGCAGATCTTCAGGAGAAAGCATCAAGTTTGTATGCCCATGTCAAAATTTTCCGTGTCCTGATAGATGATCTTTCAAATCCCATTAAAGCAGGTATGGCCATAATTCATAACCTTTCTTCTACCTGGGTGCTCATTTTCCCAACCCTTGACTAAAGTGTCCTGAGCCACTGTTTTGTCTAACTGGATCCAACACTAGGCTTCTGTTTCAAAGCCTGCTAGCAGGCAGGCAACACCAGCCAGCTTTACTTACAGAGCCCCTCTGGTTTCTGGGGAACTTTCATTTCTCTCAAAGTCAAACTGGCGATTCAAGACTAATGAACTGCTGTGAATACTCTGCTTTATCAGAGGAAATAGTTGGAGGCTGAAGTCTTGGTCCCTAACAAGTCTTTGCGAAGATATTAACGTGTCTTGCCAAGATCTAGTAATTCCCTCGCAGCCAATGCAACATTCCTCAGAGGCCATAAGGCAAGGCTGGAAAGGGGGATCATGTGGCTGGGCCCAAGCTGAGTTAGCTACTCCAGAGAAACGCCCTGAGCATGTGGCTTCTTTGCAGACACAGATCTAAAATAACAAACCCACCTGATTTTGGTGAATCCATTCAAGACATCTAGTCTCAAGATGTCTTATGTAAGAAAAGTAAGAATATATTTTCCAAAGTGAAACTAAGAGTTGTACATAGAATGCTATAGCCATAAGAAAATTAGTAGACTTGATGAATGGGGTGAATAAAAGAAAGTGGGGAAGAGGACATTGCCCAGCTATGCCTACATTTTATTTGCTTGCTCTCCTGTGAGGAAAGTGTCAGGAGAAGAAAAATAGAAAAATAATACATGTATCCCCTGTAACTGATTATGCAAAATACTGCCCTTCTGGGAGCTGCCTACAATAAGTTAAACCTGACTTTCAGGGGATGAACTGCAGGTTTTCAATTATGGCATTTGAGACCTCTGGAATGGGGATTATGAGAAGACAGCCTAAGTCAGATGGCCCTTTTGAGACGTGCTTTTTATTCAGTGACAGACGAGCCCTCACACTGGTACTCTTGCAAGCACTCAAGGTATGTACAGTAAAGGGCAGCACAAAGATCTTCAAACAGGCTCCAGGAGCAGTGGAGCTTGGTTTGGGCTGGGGGAGGACCGGTGCCTTGGATCCCAGGGTGTCACCATCACCGTGCCTCTGCTCAAATGCCATGCAGCTAATTAGTTGTGGGAGCAGCCTCGGTGCCGGCTGGTTGGGTTACCTCTGTGCCACATGCTATTGCTGAGCTATTTCTCCACCCTGAAGGGCAGGGGGAAATTTACCAGCAGGTTCAGTGAAAACAGGCCAGCAGGCAGTGCTTTGCATCTCCTACACTAAGAATCTTTACTTGGTTCACCACTCATTGTTCTGACAGTTGTCTCATTTATTCACTTTTTACATCAAAATCCATTCCTCTAAAGCTTATGTTTAGCCTAAAGCTTCAGCACATGCTAATAGTATTAATCATTCTGGAAATAGCTCTGTCTGCTCTGCTATCAGTAGCTATCTTGATGACACACTGTCCCAGCTCCACACTGCTTCCCTGCTCTCGGGGGTGGCTCTCCAGCAAGTGCACAGCAGGGAAGGGGGACAGGAGGCAGAAGGAAGCAGAGGGGGACGCCCTTGGGCTGTGCATCCATATTTTAGAGGCTGTGCCAAGGTGCATTTAGCTTCAGTGCTTTTCAGCCCTGGTTCTTTCTGGGGGATCTGAGCTTCCCCTGTGTGTCCCATCTGTCCAGGAGAAGGCATCACACAATAGGTTCAGGCTGGTGAACATGGTCTAGAAAGCTTCCAAGTGGGATCCTATTGTCACAGGCTTTAGGGGCAGATGGGACTTGCAGATAGGAGAGCCAGGTCTTGGAAGTGCTCTGGGGTCCTGCAGTTCAACTAAATGTTGATGTTGCCCATATGGTTTTGCCTTTTTCCTAGCTTGACTTCTGCGAATGCTTCCCTTCAGAAAAAGGAAGGATATTCTGGAGGGCTTCAAAACCTCCTTCTGAATATATTAAGAAATAACACCACGTGTGGAATCACCAGCAGAGAAATTAAACTGAGACTAAAAATAGAATTTCTTTTTGCTTTCTTATTAAAATACAAAAAAAAGAGAAAATGCCCAGATCTTGGACTCTCATGTTTCTTTATCTAATGGACAGTCTCCAAACAAAAACATCCTCTGGGGCAATGCCATGTTCCCTTCACAATTGCCTGAACCATTTTTTCCCTTATTTCTGATTGTATAATATCTCACAGCTAGCTATGGCAATTGTGGAAAAATGCCAGTAACAGTAGTAAGGGTGCAAGTAACACATTGCCAGCTTTTTTGAATATAATTTAGCTGCTGAAACCAAATGATGGCTACAAGCATATGACCAGTCACCTGCCTGCCTCCTGGCCCACAGCTTAAGAACTTCAAAATAGTACAAAAATATTTGCCAGTTAATTAAAAACCTGACTTTTATGAAGGTCAACAGAGATGGCTCTGCCAAGGAATGCACACACAAAAAAATTCCAGCACAATTGGCAAACCACTTCCCATGTCTTAGTTTCCCATTTTAATATAATACAAAGTGTTTGCAGACCTGACTTTTCCATGATCCACAGCAGGTGCCAGAAGAACAAATTCCCACACAGGGCATTTGCTCAGGTAAAGTACTATTGTACTGAAAGTTGCACATTATGGAGTAGTCACTGAATAGGAAAACATGAGGTCATTTTTAGCTATTGATAATTAATGGAAATGTAAAATATATGGGGCATGTGGGAGTGGAACAGAATACTGCTATGGTAATTGTCCAAGAAATGTTACGCTTTTATTCACAAATCAATTGACAAGTCAACAAGTTCATGTGAGATCATTGTGTATCTGAGGTACTTCTGTAGTACTTGAATTTTAGAACCCTAGTATCCCATAGAATGTAAAATATTGTATGTGTAGTTGAAATTAATGTAATTACCTGACTTCTTCAGCGCTGATAATTTATTTTGACTCTGTGGTCCTTGGGGTAATATTCTTCCTTCAATTCATAGTATACTGTCAGCATTAACAGTGAATCATAGACAGGAGAGAATAATCAGCTTGCAGCTTCATCTCTTTTCCAGCTAAACTTTCACCATGAAGCATTTTTAAAAGGCTGGAAATGAACATAAAATTGAAAGTTGACTGAGCTACTTCATGATTTTTACTACAGCAGCAACAATATCTGTGCCACTAAACAAATTTACTGAGAAAATTATTTTTGCTGTCAACACTGTTGGGAAAAAGCCAAAGTTCCCACTCAAATTACAGCAGCACTGCCCAGGCTAAACAAATTTAAAAAGTGAGGATTTTGTGATTTGTTTTTACTCCCTTCAAAAATGCAGCACATTTCTTGCATCACAAGCTAAGACATCCTGTTAGCCACACTGTTTTTAATCAAATGCTTTCCTTTACCTATTGCTTGATATTAACCCATTGCTCCTCCTCTGGATCCCCTCCTCCATATCTGTGCTCCCATTTCCTTTCTGCTGCTGTGCTTTTTAAGTTAACATCAATTTTAAAAGTTCCCTTTTAATCAGCCCAGGCCTGCTGGCATGAGCTGTCAGCAGTATTCATTTCTCTAGGCTCTTGCCTTGTGTTGCATTGCCTTGGCAACAAGATTTAGCAGCAAGGCAACAGTCTTGAACTTGTCAGAGTCTGTTGCAACGCGCAGAGCATGTATTACTCTCAGGCACCTCAGGTTGCTATAACAACTACTAACAATAAAACTCATCTCCTGGCTTTTAAATACAGGAACTTCTACAGTCTGTTTCCTGGCAGGACTGCAGCAATATTATGTGATTCCTGGCTGTGCTTGTTTTGCCTTCTCCTTCCTTTGTGCACATGATAGCAGCCCAGGAGTGAGGCAGGAGGCACGGGAAGGAGCTCAGGATGGGCAGTGCAGCCCGTGTGGGTGAGCATGGACACTGCCAGGGCTGGGAGAGGGGAGCAAAATGCCCAGTGATCCCAGGGACAGAGCAGGGCACAGAGCCCCAGCAGCAAACTCTAAATGCTCCAGACTGGTGATGCTCAGCACCTTCCTGCATCAGGCCTTTGGCAGTGGCATTTTGGTTTTTTTCCCCTGTTACAGCAAATACACCTTGTGTGGCAATAGCATCCTGGGGCGGAGACTGCAGCCAGCAGAGAGGCACTTTTGGTCTCTACTACCACAAAGTGCTTTCTCCCACCCTTGCAAATGTTCAGCTGGCAGTACTGATGACAATATAGGAGCAGTGTAGTGTGGAAAGTTGGGCAAGGGACCAATGACTGTCATAAGATCGTATAATATCTCAAGCTGGAAAGTGACCCATGAGGATCATTCAGTCCAATTCCCTGCTCCTCACAGTATTACCTACAAATAAACCCTATGACTGAGAGCATCCTCTGGATGCTCCTTGAACTCTGGCAGAGTTGGTTCCAGAGATCAATCCCCTCTCAGTGAAGAACCTTTTCCTAATGTCCTTCCTAATGAGCTCTCCCTGACACAGCTTCATTCCTGTCCTATCGCTGGTCACCTGAGAGAGATCAGCACCTGCCCATCTCCTGCCTGCTGTGAAGAAGCTGCAGCCTGCTATGAAGGCATCCTTCAGTCTCCTCTTCTCCAAGCTGAAGAAACTAAGATATCTCAGCTGCTCCTCTCCGTCTTGCCCTCGAGGCCTTTCACCATTTTAGCTGAACTCCTCTGAACACACTCTTATAATTTGATGACCTTCTTACATTGAGAATAAGAAGGACATCAAACTATCTTATGTTGCACAGAGTACCCTGCAGCAGTGCAGAGCAGAGTGGGACAATCTCCTCCCTTGACAAGCTGGTGATGCTGTGCCTGCTGCACCTCAGGACATGGTTGGCCCTTTTGACTGACAGCCACCGTTGATTTGTATTTAATTTGCCATCAACCCCAGATCTCCTTCTGAGGGGCTGCTCCCCAGCCCCTCCTTCCCAAGCATGTACATATAACCAGGTCTGCTCAATCCCAGGTGATGTTTGTACTGTGCCCTGATCAGCATGGGTTGTCACGATACAAATGTTTCAAATTAAGTCTGAATCACTGGTGCTAGGTGTTTAAAAAACCTTTTAGCAGAGATGAGACTGTTAGTGCCAGAGGAGCCCTTTATGAGGAACATTTTCAGTCAATGAAAATGCAGGATGAGGATGCAAATTGAGCCAGTGCAGAATCATGAACCATGGAAATTTCTCAGCAGCTCACCCAGTGCCCTGTCACATCTCCTTCCTGTGGCTTCATTCATGAGGACAGAGCAAAGCACTCATCCCTTTCCTGTATGTCACATCCATGAGTATCTCGTGCAGACTCAACACCATTCTCACTTTTCCATAACACGGCTCATATTTCTTCAAAGGGACGGAATCCATAACCCGTGACGTGAACAATGGGAAGGCTTGTACAAGCATAACTAAGGATACAGCTCATTTCAAGCGTGGTGAGGGATGCAAACAGGAACAGAAAAGAAGCAGCAGATCTTTCCTCCTTTATGAGTGAAATTCAGGTTCTGCAGCCAGGAAGCACTGCCTGTGGTACAGCAGTGGGAGGAGGCAAAGCTCCCTCTCTGAGCAAAGGTCTGTTTGTTTAAACAGATTTTATAATGTAAAAATGGTGCTTTTCATTTTCTGCAGTTGCTGCCAGCTGAAGGACAGTGGTTGCAGGTGACAGGAGCTGCTGGAGATCTGGTCACACTGCTTTGCACTGACTGCCTTCCTGTGGGGCCAAAGGCTGAGATCCCTCAGAGTCCCCAAGCACAGAGCACAGCCTGGACCCTCAGGTCTTTTAGAAATGACCCCAAGCAGGACTCATATGGGTAATGCTGATGATAAAAGAATCAGTGCAGGGCACAAAAATTGCAGGCAAGGAGCATCCCTGGATATGCATGATCTTTTACAGAGAGAAAAGTTACCTCATTTGCTTTCTCAGGCTCCTGCTTTCTCCTGTTCAGAGTTTTGAGTAAACATTCCCTGTATGAAGTTGCTAAGAGTCAAGGAGCCAGCCTGACAGAGACACCCTGGCCCCCAGATTTCTCTGGAGTGCCTCATATTTCATGTTTCATTTGGGAAAATAAAAAAAATCAGCCCAGGTTTTCTCACTCCCAATCTAGAGTTTTGGTTTAACAGACAAAACCAACTAATCAAAGATAATGAGCCTTTATTTTAAGGAAAACAGCTAATTTGAAAAGCCCAGTTCTGCAGTTAGATCTCAGGACAGCAGTGCCTAAAGAATTGAAATGTCATAGGTGGGGTCTCAGATGTCCCAAATCTCTCACAGATATCAGCTATGGATCACTGTCCCTTGGGCAGGAGAGTTAAGGAACACGGCCAGACCCCAAAGTAAAGCACCTAAGCCTCACAGTTTGGTGTAATGTGCAGGGCATGTGCCAGCATCCAGGTTTGTGCCCAGGGGCTGATCACAGCCTGGGAATGCCTCATGGCAACTGCAGGTTTGTTCCCATAAGGCCAGGCACAGAATCTGGGCTACATTTTTATGGTTTAAAGTTCCTACACTGAACGTTTAATTCCAACTTTTCTCTGCTTTGTACTGTTATCTGAGACAGACAGTAACCCAATACTTTGTGTCTGGACTCCTGCACTCACTGGAACAAACATCTGTTTCTTGTACTGTGATTCATTTAATATATTATACAGCTTGGGACACCAAATTATTTCAACACATTCAGGCTCAAGGGATTTTTCAGCAGGTGAGTGGGCCTTGCTCACAAAGGCAGTGACTTTGGGTGGGAACTGGGCTTGTAAAATGTGGCCCTTTTATATATTTATACAAATAAATGTCTATTACCCTGCAAATATTAATTAGAAACAAAATCCACTGGCAATCTCTGATGCTAAACTGCTGTCAACATTGGGAGGAGTGCAACTATCCCAAGCCATGGCAGAACCTCACAGGAGGGCTCTCATTTGCCTCCCAAGCAGACAGGACCTAGCAGACACCTGGCTCCATTAGTTTTATTGCTGGAGCCGATAAGGAAACCTTGTGTAATAAAAATATTTCCCAGGTGTCAAGCCAAAACATCAGGAGTCACACACCACTGCACCCTGTTAATGTTTGTGCTAGTGAAGACTTTGAGGAAGAATGACATCACAGGAACTGGATAAAGTCTCTGTTGTGCAATGAGCATGATTTTAAAATTTAGACATGGTATATATATCCATAAATATATGCAATTCATCTGGATATACTTCCTTGGCAGAATGGAGTTTCATGAAGGCTGAACAAACGGTCTCCTAAAGCATTTAACACCAGTGCTGCACCAGTGACCACTATGGTCGCTTTTGCATACATTAGATCTAGCTTTTCCCATCTCTTTTCCTGCTAGAATGGACAAGGGAAAACTAAGGAGTCCTGGAAATAGCCACAAGGCTCAAATCTGGGCCATTTGCAAAGAGGCAAGTGCAGGTGACAGGGGATGTGTGTGCACTGTGTGGTGTTGAAATGGAGCCAGGCAGAGAAAGCAGCAAACAGTTCGTTTTCATCCGAGTTGTTAAAGGTTTGCAGGCAAAGCCTGAACATCTGGTATTTGATTTAAAAGAGCAGACGTGGAAGTACTCAGATATCTACCTGGCCTACTGCTGCCTCCCTTTCCTTTCCAAATGTGGCTGCTGGGAACCACCCAACCATGATCAACTTCCAGTGCTGGCCAGATAAATTGTCCTCCCAAGGAAAACGAAGATAAGATCTCCAGATAGGCTTGTTTCTTCTCTCCCTGCTATCTTTCCCCCCAAACACAACATTTGTTGTTGCAGTTTCTAGTTTCACTGTTTCCAAACATACAAAATTTATTTTAAACATGATCCAAGAGGACTCACGCCACATGTTTGAAACCTTCATTTAACTGAGAGCTGCGAGCTAAAAATACAAACAATTTTTTGCTGTTCTCAGGCCCTTCCTTGTCTTGGCACATTACAGCACTGCTGTTATATACTACCAAAACACTGGCATTAATTGTTGTTAGGTAATTTTCTAGGGTGGAAATAGGAAAAAAACTGGACTTGCTGTCCCCCACATGGACATAGGTGTGCCCCTGAGAATGTGACCCTGCCCAGCCAGCGCTGAGATGCTCACTTGGGTTGTTGTGAGTAAAACTTTCACATGACAGTTTGCAGGACAGTCCCTGGAAACACAAACACAAGGGGGTGGGTTATTGTCCAGGCAATCCCAGAGCTCACACACCGATGGGAGGGACTGCTCAATCATGTGTGCAATCTTGTAAAAATGTGTTTTGGACCTTTGTTGGCAGGGAGGAAGTGATCCCACACTTCAACCCCCTGCATGCTGCCTGCTGCGTTTCCCAGCTTGGAAACAGTGCTGAGGCTGTGGCACTGTGGGGCCATGGCAGAGAGCCCAGTAGTTCTGGTGGCACTAGCCTCTGTGTCAGGGAAGCTGGGCTGAGAGCACCCTTTCATCTGTCCAGTGGCCAGGAGATGTCCCAAGCCACTGGAAGACACCACTGGCATCCCCTGCCCTTGGTGAGAGCTGTGTAGATGCTCGGCCCCTTGCTACAAATCCCGTTTCCATTGCTCTCTCCCACAACAATCTGCATTACTTTGAGGGGGAAAAAAAATGTCCTGGTCACAGACTGGTTGCTGGGTCACTTCTGACACCACAATCTCACAAGGTGCCAAAGAGCATTTGCCATCAAAAGGCTGTAGGATGACCGAGATGGAGAGGGGGTCATTTTTGGTGATTAGATTGCAAAGCAGGAGTCTAAATTTCACAGGTGCCTCAAAAGAAGAAGGTGAAGGAAATGAAAGTTACAACCACAATAAAGGTATAATGTGTATAGGAGGGTTGATAAGATAAAGCAAGTTCTTTTATGGCTTACTTCCTCGCCTTGATCACTTGATACAGATCAAGATTACAACAGTTAATGGCTGTTACTCGGTGACGTTGGTCTCTGGGAATTTTGGTTGTTACTCCTCAGGTCTTTTTCCCTCACCCCTCTCTTTTGTTATCTGATGCAAAAGCAGCATTTTAAGGACATAAAAGATGGCCCAATTAGGAAAATTTAATCCAAAGCAAGGTAGATTGAAGTGCTCCCATAAAATTCTTTGCATCAGAATTTTCACCATTTTATTTGAGGTCAAACAACCACTTAGAAAGGACATTTTCATCTCTTTGAACCTTTCATAATGTATATCATAGACAGCTCTGCCCGATAAATGAATTATTAAAGATTTTACATTATCTACACTGGCAAGTTCATTAGGACCACTTCAAAGCTTCCCAGAGACTCAAAATGCCCAGGAAACAAGCATCAAACCTTTTGGCTTAACTGGAAAGCTCACTCTGCCTTCTCTTATTTAACTTATTAGCCATATATTATTCAAATGAAATAAATAGTGCTGCTTCCTCTGCTCATCCAGGCAAAGCCTGTAGCAGCAATCCACTGGCTCATTCAGCCTGGGAATGCACCAACCCCCCATGCAATCCAGAGCCCCTCAGAGCTCATCCATGGGCTAAACACTGCTCCTGTTGGCTCAGGTGGTGCTGAGATGCTTGCAGTGCTCAGACCCAGGTCCCTGCAGACAGACAGGACAGCAGCTCGCATGGCAGAGTCACACCTCCACCTGTGACATGGCTGTTCACTGCAGAGGACTTGTCACCAGCATAGGCAGGAGATATCTGCAAAATGCTTTGTGACCTGAAAATCTATTTTCTTACAAGATCATTACTCTTCTGGAATGAGGTTCCTATGCAGAATACCCATCAGTTTGTCATTATTAATTCTATCAGGAAGGAAAGCAAATTAGTCTAAATTTCAGTGCTCAATGAGTCAGAACCAGTTAGAAGTCACCTCCGGGTACAGAAACCTTAACAATGTGGCTCTGCAATATCAGGCACTCAGTAACAACATAGAAGCTCTTCCAGACATCAATATTTTCCCTTCTGTTTTCTGCTTCCTTTAGCACATTTTTTAGGAGATGGGAACAAAGCTTTTTTTTTACCTTTATTAAATAAAGAACTTGATGAGGAAGACAGAATGGGGACACATTTGGGCCACCAGACAAAGCAGTAAGGTGTTTTGGAGTGTTGGCTTAATTCATTTTAAATTACATAGAGACATCAATATCACATTGATAGTCTGTCCACAGTGATGCTAGTTATTTCTGCCCTGAGCTGGGTCCAAAGTAGAGAAAGTTAAAAAAAATTCAGTCCTCCTGGTTTGTTCTCCTCTCTTGCTGGGGTTGTAGGAGGAAGGAGGACAGACCTGCTTTTACACTGTAGTTGTTTCTTTGGACTGGCTGTGGACAGGCAGAATGGCATCTCTAGACCTGGAGCAACTGGGGCAAGTTCTGTGAAAATGCTGAGCTTTTCCCTTCCCTGTCCTTCCCCTGGTACACTGGGATCTGCCAGCAGCTTGATTATTTCATACTCTGCACGCTCCCCAAGTCACACTCCCACATACAAGAAGTATTTTCTTTCCTCCCTGTATTTGATTGCCACTGCTCCCACAGTCCATGAGCTAGCCCAAAGTGATATAATAATGATTTGCTGGCAAAAAATAATCAAACAAACAATTTCACTGGCACAGGCTGATTACCTTGTGTTTAGCCTGTGTCCTAAATTCAAACAAACTGAAAATGGTGCAGAATAGGAGAGGAGAAGGCATCCCCACTTGGAAAGCTGGAAAGGCATATGACAAACATTTGAACTGCTTTGGACTGATCCTTTTCCCTTCCCTGGGCTGGTGCACAGCTCCGGCAGGTGCAGATTTCCACAACCCTCTATTAAGAGCCACAGCCAAATTCAAAATCTAACCCCAAATTATTATTATTACTGTTATTGTGAGTCAGAGGAGGCTGAAAGGACTATTTCACAACCCTGATTGGATTCAGCTGCAGAGTTCACCATCAGCAAATGATGGTGATCATCGTGCCAATGTTGCAGTGCTTTTAAAATGTCCTGACACGTGCTTTAGTACGAACATTGCTGGATTCTGGCTGGTTTCCAAGAAATTAATCTTCTCAGCAAATATTCTGCAGGGTGAGCATAATGTGGTCTGTAACACAAATGCAAAACACGGCTGTAGTTTACCCTGAGGGGGACACTGATGTGTGATGAACTAAATGGACCTTTTTGGCCAGGATTGTAGGAGTCCCTTGTGGGCAAGGCTGAAAGATAAGGTGAGAATAATAGAGAAACAGCAATTAGCTTCACCCAAGGAGGTTAATGAGGAAAGAAATTTTCCTGTTATAACAGTCCTGGTCACCAGCCTCTCCCTCCCCTCTCTTTTGTCCCTCCTTGGGGACAGTCTGCAATCCCAGCCCCAGCCAATGACCCTTCCCAATGCTGGGATGCTGGTTCCAGAACAGACCTTTTATTCTCTTCTGTCAGATTACAAGTTTTGCTGTGCTGCGTTGTACCCTACATTGTATTCCAGGGATCTGCAGTGTGGAGAACAGTTGCTGGCCAGGCCTGACTGCAGGGGAGCTGGAAATGCTGAGTCTGGAGAACAGTCTGAGAGAAAAAGAAGCCAGACCCTTTCCAGATGTGCACAGCAAAAGGTCAAGGGGCAAGCTGCAATGCAGGAAATCTGCTTGGATATCTGAAATAAACTTTTTTGCTCCACGGTGGCCAGCACTAGCACCAGTTGCCCAGGGTGGCTGTGCTTCTCCTTTCTTGGAGATACTCAAAACCCAAAGGACAGTCCCTATACAACCTGCTCTAGCTTTGAAGCTGGCCTTGTTTTAGCAGAAGGTTGGACTGGAGCCCTCCAAAAGCCCACAGCAAACCCCTCTTGTCTGGACACAGTTACAAAGCAGAGTTTTTTCTTTTGCTGTAGCCTTTCTTAGTGGTGATCCTCTCACGTCTGCATTTCTGTAACAGCCTTCTGTTTCTGTCAGCAGGGTTCACTTATAGCCTATGATACACTGCCAGGGCAGAGCAGGGCCATGGAAGGTATTTTCATTAGGAAGCATGCATGGCAAATGACCAGATTTTCACAGAATCATAGAATTGTTTGGGTTGGAAGGGTCCTTAAAGACCATCTAGTGTCAACCATGGGCACTGGACCAGGTTGCTCAAAGTCCCATCCAACCTGGCCTTGAGTATTTCCAGGGTTGGAGCATCCACGACTTCTCTGGGCAACCTGTTTCAGGGCCTCACCACCAGGACAGCACAGAATTCCTTCACAGTAAGGAATTTCAACCTGTCTACCAGTGTGGTGCTGGGGAGCCGGTGTGAGCCCCCAGCCTCTGCTGTCCTGCCCCGGCTCCTTCTCCGCCCGCCTCGGGCGGCTCGCAGCCACCGCGGCCCGGGTCCGGCGGGCGCGGAGCCGGGCGCGCTCTCTGCGCGGCCTCCATCGCTCCGCCACGCTGGGCCTTGGCAGGTCAAGGGCGAAGCGGATCGCGGAGGCGAGCGCAGACCGGCGTGTGGGACAGGCGCTTCGCTCCGGTCCCTCCTCGCCGGCTGCAGCGCACTCCGGTGCCCCGGGCTCCACAGCGCCTTCCCCTCACCGGGACACGGAGCCCCGCGTCCCGTCCGGACAGCGCGGGACGGGACGGGACGAGACAAGCGGTCCCCGCAGCGTTCAACCAGGCGGCCACGCCGTTCAGCGCGGCAGCGATCGTGACGGTGACGGTGCCGGGGCTGGGGCTCGGGCTGATCTCGGGTTGATCCCGGTCCCGATCCCGGTCCCGGTCCCGCCCGCGCACCCGGTGACATCGGCGGTGACGCGATGGGGGCGGCCCTGGCGGCCCACGTGGGCGCTGACGTGACGGCGGCGGGCGGGCCGGCGGCAGGTGAGGCGCGGCGAGCGGGGCAGTCCCGGGTGGGTGCCCCGAGCTGATGGCAGAGAGCGGGACCTGTTCCCGGGGCCCGGCCTGGGCATGGCTTTCCCCTCCAGCCGGTCCCCGGTGGGTCTCCAGGCCTAGCCCGGGCGCCCAGGCCCCGCAGGGGATCCGGCACTGATAGCCGGGCCCGGCCGGGATGGCCAGGCCCAGGCGGCTCCGTCAGTCCTCTGGATGGCTGGGGGAGGCTTTTAGCCCAGGTGGGCACGAACATCTCTCTTATGAGGAGATACGGTGGGAGCTGGGCCTGTTCAGTCTGCCGAAGAAAAGACTGAGAGGGGATCTCATCAATGCATGTAAATGGTTTAAAGGTGGGTGCAGGAGCATGATGCCAGGCCCTTAGAGGTGGTGCCCAGCGACAGGATGAGGAACAGTGGCCATAAACTAAAACCCAAGAAGCTCCACCTCAACATGAGGAAGAACTTCTTTTCACTGAGGGTAGCAGAGCACTGAACAGTCTGCCCAAGTATGCCTTGGTGTCTCCTTCCCTGGAGACATCCAAAACCCACCTGGATGTGTTCCTGTGTCACCTGCTTCAGGTGACCCTGCCTTGGCAGGGGGGTTGGACTGGACCAGAGGTCCTTTTCCACCCTAACGATTCCGCCATTCTGTTTGGCGAGTTAGAGGTGCTGCAGGTGCTGTGGAGAGGGGACGAGCAATGGGTTAGTGCCTCAGTGTATGGCTGCCCTGTGTGCAGAGAAGCCAGAGCAGCCTGGCTTTGAGGTGGTGCTGCTGGCTCCCGACTATGCAAACCAACGTGCTTATTTTGAACAAGACTGTTCATAAAAGAGAAAGCAGGGAGGACATTATCACAAGGACGAGCATATCTCAAGAAAACATGACTTAAACACTCAGGGTGGTCTAAACAGCAGCCACAGGCCGACCGAGCTGCAGCCAGACCTGCTGGCCTCCCCTCCCTTCCCCAGTGTGCACTGGCTCACACCCTGACAGGGGGCCTGGTGGCCGTGGCCCTGGCCATTGCTGGTGCCAGGGCTCACCGCAGCCCATCACTGTGTGTGCATGTGGGAGGCAGGAGGACGTGTCTGCTTCCTCTGGCAGCATTTTTGTGCTTGCTCTTTGCCCCATGTGTCTGATGGAGATGCTGTCCAGGCAGGATCTGGTCTGGGTTCTTGGAGAGTTGCCTCCTGCAGTCTGGGTGAGGTGTAGATAATATATGTCTAGACAGTGGCAGATTTTGGGATGCAGCTCTGACTCTTGTCATGCTACAGTGGTAACTTTGCATGTTACTCTTGCTCTGCCTTAATTTCCCCATCTGTAGTATGGGGCGTGGCCCCTGATAGAGTGACTGAGAAAACAAATTGGCATAAACCAGCACACGCTTGCAAGATTTAATCATAAATCTTGACAAGCAAATGCCTGACCCTTGACATTCCCTGTTCCCTCATGGTTCACCCTCAGTGCATCTCTAATCTTACCACCCAGAACACAGTGTTAATGCATTTTCAGCTCATGGCTGGGGGATGAGAATGTTTTATAGGCGGGCAAAGTTTGTTAGCCACTTCAGTTTTGCCCTTTGCTTTCTCAGGCACAGTGGAGCTTATGAAGGCCGAGCAAAGAGCTGGATGGTATTTTGTGTGAGCAGAGACAAGTGGCATCCAGACGTGGGGAACTGCAGAGACAGGTAACAAGAGAGCCTGGTACCTGGACCTTACTCTGGTCAGGGGTGACCAGAGTAAATGGCTACCAACTATCTCTGAGAAAATGGCTTCCATATCTCTGGAAACTGGAGACAACTTTTATTGTAAAGTTTGTGAAGAATATTTTGAAAGCCATTTCTTGTAATGTGGGGGTTATCCAAAGTAGAAGTACACCTTAAGTTGGGTTTTGTTGCTAATCTGCTTTAGTTGTGTTTTTAATATTGAAAGCAAATCTTTCAACAGTGAGAATACTTTCAAAATTATTTTTTTTTTGTCCTTGAGAGAATCTCATCTTGCTAAGAAAACCATGGCTTGTCAGCAAGGAGCTTTATTAAAAGGCAAAGCCTTGTCATGCCTTGCCTATTTATATGAGACTTCTAGACTCCTGGAGACAAAGCACAGGCCAAGAAAGGAAGCTGTGTCCTTATGAGTTTGTAGAAGGAGATTGTTTTCTGCTGGCTAGTCACTATGTTGTTGTTCTCTCTTCTGTGTGTTTCACCGTATCTGAACATAAATCAGCAGCAATGTTATAGAGTGTTAGAACAGCTCACTGTGGAGGACAGACAGAAACAATCACAGTATTATAAGGTTCAGTGTAGCTTGCAAACACTGTGTAAAACAATGACATTTGTGGAAATAAATCTGAGGTGTAATCCCCTGCAAAGGGATGAGATATACCAGTTTGAGGATACACTAGTGTGGTGCTTTTTGAGATTGATTTGCTTATTGTCTTCTGGGTTTTAAAAGACAGTGTACCTGACTCTGTGGGCAGAGTCAGTCTGGTGTGCTCTAAACTTCCTGTGATGAGTCATGTGAATGGTGGTCTTGGCTTTTCTTTACACCTGAATGCACCAGATCTTGGTTCAGTTTGTGATTTGGTCACAGCGGTACTGTGTGTCCTTGGTCAAATCAAACCTTGTGAAAGGAAGCTTTTCTGCCTTCCTGTTCAGATGGCAAACATCTCAGGGCAGGGACTGTGCCTTATTGTGTTTTGCCATCAGAGTGTAATGTCATCTGGGACTCCTGGTAGCTACTGAGGTGTAAATAGAATAAGTGCCTGGATAACCAAAAAATGTTTGAGACTTGCATGCTGTTTGCCTCTCCCCTCTATGACCTGTTTGTAGACATGGCTGTGAAATGAGCTGTGAAATTAACTGGTCAGAATAAAATATTTCATAGCATGGCCTTCAAGCAGTACATAACCCACCTTGCCCTGGAAAGTGACAGCATTAAAGTTATAAGAGTTCTCAAAAATGTGAGAGGCTTGGAGAGAAAACTGGGAAGGGCATTATCCCACTATGGGGACACTTTGGAGATATGACTGAAGAAAAAGGTGGAGAAGCTCTGAGGTTCAGGCTACTTGATTTTCTGTTTTTCTGGCCAGTCATCCTCTGCAGCCAGCATGTGCCTCCCACTGCAGCCATCTCTTGTGCCAGCACAGCAGCAGGGCCTGACGCATCACTGTGCCCAGCGCTCACAGCGGGCGCTGGCTGGTGAGGGTTTTGGGGGAGCACATTGACAGGCTGGTGTACACTGCAGTTCCAAAGACACATCCATTGCAAACACACAGCCAGGGAAGCTGGCCTGTGCCCTTGGTTTTCCCTCTGATCTGCTGTGTGCCAACCAGGCTGTGCCCCACCCCTGCCTGACACCAGCTGAGATCTGCAGAGCATTTGCCAAAGGTCTTTAGAGAACGTTCCCATAAGCATCCTTAGTTGTCCTCTGGCAGTCACTTGTGAGAGCTCAATGGGCTATTCCTCCTGTTACAGCTGGGTTCTTCTAGGTGAACTAGTATGCACCCCTGAGGTCAGTGTAGCCAGTGAATACATACGTCTGAATATGCTTGGGAGCAGATTTCTTTTCTCTGAGATAATTCAGTCAACAGTTCATGATGAACCCCTAGCTATAGTAAAACCTCTAAAAGTTACGTGTATAATTGGTCCATTTCTGAGTTCCTGGTGTGCATGACTTCCTCTCCCAGCAGCCTGTGCTCCTGTGGTGTATAAGCCACAGCATCCCTGGCCCTAAAGTGAAAAGACTGAGAGTTTCTTTCTCTCAGTGCACTTGATAAGTGGGGCGGTTCTGATCTGTGGATATTTGTCTCCCATGTCAGGACCTTTCCTGGCTGTCAGGGTATGTCTGAGGTGCTTTGTTCCTGGTGCTGTCCACATGCTGTCCACAAGGGGTTGACCAGTGCATCAAGCTTACATGTATCACCACAGGGCATTCCATCCTTCACCAGGTGGGAAAGATCCTTTCCAGGGCAGGCCAGCTTTGACTCTCTGGCCTTAACCTGATTTCTTGTTCTCAGGAAATGAAGGGACAAGACAGGTGAAATTCTGGCCTGAGAGGGATGATGTTGGCACAGTTGTCCTCAAGTGGAATTTCCAGTGGAAACAGCTTCCTCCAGCCTGTGCGCATGGGTGACCTGGGATGGCTGGAGAAACACTGAAGTTTCATGCTTTGTTTTAGTTGCAGGTAGGAAGATGAGTCCGAAAATTACAACAGAGCTGCTGAAGCACCTGCGGCAGGTGATGAAAAACCCCAGATATGTACAGGAGCCTGTCCAAGCCTACATAGTGCCCTCTGGAGATGCCCACCAGGTATGAATGGGTGCATTATGGGAATGGTCATACTTTCCTTCCCTGCAAAAATTAAAAGTCAGGTATAACTAAAATCATCCTTTGTTCACTTGCTTCAATGGTTCTAGCATAAAAGTCTGGGAAACCTGAGAAATGTTGTGTTGGAAAACATTTCTAGGGTCTGTTCAGGAGACTGAGGTTTTTATGTTCTTGTAACAAATCAGAGTGGATGTTCCACCAGCACCTTGTCTTCAGGGAGCTCACACATTAGAAAAGGGAGCTTGCCAGGGCACTTGCTGTGCCCATCCTGGCTTTTGGGAAAAATGGGTTTACTGGAGGAGGAATAGGCCTTATCTGGGCTTTACTTTCCCCAGTAGCATCTCCTGATCATTCAATACATATTCTCAAGCAAGGTAGAAAAGGTTTAATTGCAGTTTTCTCTTCCCTAGATCCAGTGCTTGGTGAAATTTGTTGCCTTATGCTTGGGCAAAGATGAAGGGGCCTTGGGAGAGGCAGGGAAGGAGCAGTAACACTTGCCTTTCCATGCTGCTCTGCATCACGTTCTGTGTACTAAAGACAGGAGGCAAGTCTGGGCCCAGGGTGGTAACCCATGGCAATAACTGTTGTGTGCTGCTTCCACTGTTAGGAATTTTGTAGTCCGTGACATAAATTTTTAATTGCTGAACTGCCTTTTACCTCCCCTGCTTGCTCATGTGTAAGGTTTACTCTTCTGTTCACTCTGTTAGGAGACCCAAGAACTGCTGAGGGTTTTCCCCTCCTCAGCCATTTTCAGGAAACAAAAGACCTGAAGCTTTACTGGCACACACCCAATGCTCCCTTTTACCCCAGGGTGCACAAGAGCAAAATGCAACTGAATCAGAACCTTTGCCCTTGACTTGGCACTGGGGTGAGCCAGGTCCAGACTTGCCTGTGCCCTGGGACCATATGTGCAGCATCATGTTTCCTCATAGGGAGATCCAAACTTGGGCAGGTAGGGGGAAGGCGTTTTCTGCAGCTGCTATTGTCTGCTGCATTCCTGCCTCAAGCTGCCTCTGTCCATATATAACTCTGGTTTCATTTCACTAGACATTAAATGCTGTCATGTGAGTTGAAGAATGTGACCCTCAGGACTTCTGGGTTTTTCTGTTGCTTTCTTTTCCTTGACAGAGTGCAGTTAAGCAGAGAACCCCATGTTGCTATTTCCTGCCAGGCGAGTTGGTCAGGTTTCTCTGCAGAGGGAATCTATCTGAATAGAAACGATTACTAAAAACTGCTGATTCTGGTGCCTCCTGAATAGCTGGTGCAGGATTTTTTTCTGTAAGGGCTGGGAATTGATGCAGTTTTTGCCAATGACAGAAACCTGTTGATCCCAGAACAGCCTTACTGATTCCAGGTAAATTGTGATGACCTGTGATTTGAAACTTCTCCATGTTCCAAGCAAGGGTTTGTTTCCTGTGTGCACACAAGAACTTTACAGCCTTGCAGTCACATTTTGCTCTTGGGCAGCTCCTTCCATGAGTCAGAATACTGTAGTTTAATGATACCGAAGTGTTTGGTGGCCTAAGCCATTTCCTCCCCACAGTCCAAACAAGATATGTATTACTGTCCTTGTTTCTCTCAGCTATTCCTGAGGTTGTCCTGGCATCTGCATCACAGAACTTGTCAACAAATAGGGCTTTCCCTCCTGTGGTGTTGCCACAGGGTTTAGGTTGCGGGGAAACTTTATTCCCTTCTGGCTTGCAAAGGAACCCCTGGATTGGACTGATGCTGATACACTCTGATGCTGCAACTTGCTGACTAATTTAACTTTGTAACACTGGGAATGTTGATGCGTGGGAGTTCTGTGATGCTTTTAATATTGGCTTTACTGCAAGGCTAGGTGGCTTAGATTATCAAACTGCCAGTTGTATCCTTTGCTTTCTGTGTTTAGTTGTGTAAGAAACTGAAAGACTTGCAGAGCTCCTCAAACACAGCTGCCTCTGACTCAGACTTAACCAAGGCTGCCTTGGATTTGTGGCTCTTGCACTCAGCCCTGGATGTTGGCTGGCTGCTTTAATTTTTGAAAACTTTGATGCTGATGATAAGAAGTCAGAGAAACAGTCTCTTTCCTTGGGGGCCAGGGTGGTCCAGAGGTTGATGAGAAAGGGGGACAGTCCGAGCCAAAAGTGGAATGAGGCCCAGAGAGTCCCACTTCTTTTCACGTGTGCTGGGTGGCTACAGGTGCCTAAGGATCATGAAGGGATGAAAAGCCATGCTTTTAGGAATGAGGTGCCTAAACCCTTTGTGGTTTGGTTTAAAATGTCAGAGCTTTTGGGATGTTGCAGTGGTAAAAGCAGGATCCATTTTTATGTTGAGTCAATGTGTGTTTACATTGAATCTAGAGTTTATGCATATGGCACTATTCAGAGACTGGAAGAGCTGCTTCTTAATGGGAGGGAATGAGGTTTGGATTAGAGCTTGGGTTTGGAGCCAGTCACAGCTTAACTGTGGCTGGCTTCACCCTCCAGGCCTTGACTCAAAATAAATTTGGTCAGATTTGGCAGGTTGTCTGCATGAAGGAAGCACCTACCCAGCTTAGGGCCCCGTGTTTGGGTTGGCAGAGGTGCTGTCTTCTGCTCGGGGCTGGCTCCTCTGACACACACTTGTGCTAAGCTGAGGAATCAGCCAAGTTGTAAAGCAGGAGATGGCTTGTGCACAGGTTGCTCTGGTGTGTTCCAGATCTTACCAATGCAGTTAGGATTTTGGCAGTGAATACCTCCCTCCCTCCAGGTACACTGCAGTGTTTGTTCTTTAATGACACCAGTGTCGTGCCTCTAAGGGTAGCCAGATGCACTTTGCATTGCTGATCTTGGTTGACATTAGACTAAAATGAGCTTCACATATTTACAGCACAACCATGTAGGCTCTGGGGATAAGCAGCACTGATTTTTTGGGGGGTTCTTCCTGGCTTAGATGAGGGTTTTTTGTGATGTAGCCCCCCTGTTTTGTCTGTGTGACTGACGGGTGTGGTGAGAAGCAGATGTGAAAGGATTGAGGAGGGCCAGGCTGAAGGCCATCAAAGCTGCAAGACAAGCGCCAGGGAAATACCTTGTTCTCACTGTGCTGTGGTCTATGTTTTGTGTGGCATACACAGGTGTTCCCCATGTAATTTTAGCTTGTGCAAAACATGGGCTCATCTTTACACAGTGGGGGTTGCTGCATGGAACAGAGCAGGTGGGTGTGCAAGAATTCAGACTGACAGAGGAATGAACTGTTTTTCCCTCCAGATCCTTTTTAAAGCCCTTCTGCCTCATTGTAAACACTCAAAACACTCCCTGGTCTGTGAATGGGATAGCGTGAGGTTTTCACAGGCAAACTAGCCTACAGACTCTGCTGTGTTGGTCAAGAGAAATTGAAAATAAATCACTGCTCTCATTTGTACTTAAGTACATCATTTGGGATATATTTAAGGGATGTGATCCATGATGGGAAATTTCCAGGATCTCCTGTTGGCATTGGACCCTGGGAGATGATGTCCCACCTTTGAGCTGGGAAGTGTAGGAGAGGGGAGTCATAGCAGTCAACAGGTTGAATAGTCTCTAGGGAGTGTTGAGATGAGGAATCCTCAGGTCTGGCATCACTCTGCCTTCATGTTCTGTCCTGCTGCTCTGAGGCAGGCAGTGGGGAAACAGACACTTGATTCTGTTCCTCAGCAGCTTTGTCCACTCTGTCTGCTGATGCCTTTGCCATTATTTTAAAGGGGCTCAGTGGTGATCCTGTGCTGTGTGGGGCTGAGGGATCCATCCCATCAGCTGGAGCTGTGCTGAGGGCACTCATCCTTTCCCAAGGTGGCTATCCTGACCTCCCTTCTTCCCACAGGAGACATGTGACATGCTGAACATGTCACAGCCCTGTGGGGCTGGACAAGAAAAGGCACAGGAAACTAATTGGGTCAGAGAGGGGGGCCCTCATGGTCTCCATACCCCCTTCCTTTCTGCCAACTTTCACTAGTGTTTGGATAAAATGGAGGATTTCTTTGGAGTATATATCAGGAATCTTCCCTGGCAATTGGGAGCAAAAGCCAC
The DNA here is from genome assembly GCF_963513975.1 of Fringilla coelebs. Taxonomy (NCBI): domain Eukaryota; kingdom Metazoa; phylum Chordata; class Aves; order Passeriformes; family Fringillidae; genus Fringilla; species Fringilla coelebs. The sequence continues at coordinate 27,000,151 of NC_140066.1, read as the reverse complement.
TCAACAAGATCCTCTTTTGGGCTGTGAGGTTTGCTATCCCAAGGTTCAGTTTCAAAATGTTAGTGGTGGATGGTTGGTTGGCTTCTCCCAGGAGGGGAGAGACATGGCTGTTGTGGAAGGGGTTTGATGATGGTGTGATTTGGAGCGGAAATAAAGGTCCCAGGTGCTGTAATTTGTGCTGCTCCCTCACTCCTGTGCTTTGAACCCTCAGTCTTCCTTAGAACAGTGAAGAGTAACAGATTTGAAGGGAGTATGTTTTAACAATCAGGTGATTCTATCACAGCAGGGACTAAAGACACCTGAGAATTGGGCTGTGATTTCTTAGCTCAGTTCCTAAGATGTTTCTTTTGCCCCAGCACAGCTGGGGGCAGAGAAACAGACTTGATTTCAGGCCATTTGTAAGGTACAAATCCAGGGGTTTTGCAGCTCAAACGTCAGTGCTGTCAGCCTGGATTAAGCTGATTTGCTGATTTGCACTAGTTCATTAACAGGCCTACTCAGCAGTTCTGACCTACAAACTTGCCAGAACGGAATCCCATAAAAAAGTCATGTGGGTCATGTGAAGGTTCAGTTGTTCTTTTAATTTTGGCAGTTCCTGTTAATATCAGGTGTCTGTGCATTCTCAGGCTCTTCAACATTCTGAAAAGATGTGTCCAGAAACACAGGTTGTAACAGGTTTAGGATGAAGATGGACTGTTATTCCCTCTCATCCATCAAACCATGCTCTTGTGGTTTTCGCTGTAATCTGATTTTGAGTAGGCAAGGAAGAAGTGAAAGCATCAGTATCTATTTGTCCCAAGTGTTAAATTTTTTAGAATCTTACCACCTTGATGACTTTCTTTCAATGTCACTATTGCAGGAAAAAAAACAGTCGTAAAGGAATTCTTATAAATGTCAGTGAGGGGACTTTAGTGGAGATAGTGAATTTTACAGATTTTATGTGCTGATTACCCCAAGAACAAGGGGTGTTTCTGGTTTCCCTTCCCTTCATGTTGCAGCTTCAAAGGCATGATTTGTTTGTTGCCCAAAGGGGAGGCTGAGTGTGAAATAAACGTCTGCAAACTCTGAAGCACTCAGCGTTTACAGATGTTTGTGGGAGAAAAGTGCTGCAGCTTAAAAAAACCCACCAGTTGAACATAAATGCAGTATAATCACAGTGGACTAGAGCCCAGGAATTTTTAACTAATTTTGTTCTCTCTGTGGTGTCCTTTAGGAGAAAAAGCTTATCAAAAGTATTTGTCATCAGCTGATTGGTTTTTTCCCCTGCTGCTATAAATAATTGCTGCCTCTTTTGTTTTCTAGAGCGAGTACATTGCACCCTGTGATTGCAGAAGGGCGTTCATCTCTGGATTTGATGGCTCTGCAGGTACCTTTCCAGAACTTAGGTTCTTGCATAATTTTCCTCTAAAGAAATAGTTCCTTTCATGGCATAGACGCAGGATGGAAAAGAAAATCTATCCAGCTTGTTTGGACTGTTTTATTCCCATTTCAGTATCTGCAGAATTATGTCTTGGCTACCCGCTGGAATTATGTAATATCAGTGGAATAACAAGTTTTCACAAAATGTTTGACCCCTAAATGAACCTCTCATAAAGTAAAATCCTGTTAACTGTTTAATGTGGTGCCTGTAACCTGTGGTCATTTCTTTTTATGTGCAGCCAGTATGAACAGATTTTTTACGTTGCCCGTTTGGGCTGGGTGAATAGTGGATGGGCTTTAGCTGGCCTTTCTGTTTGAACAGAGCCAGGGCCAGAAACTCTGCATTTGGAAACTGAGCACTGTGGAAAAGTTTGCTTATCTTGCCGAGACAGGATGTTTTCTTGGCTGTAGGATAGGTCTGTGTTTCAAGAGACCTAGTTTTTACCCTAGCTGTACCCTAAGCTGCGCAAATTACTCTGTTCTGTGGTTGTTGGAAAGTCACTTTAGTCTGCTGAAGTTATTTTCCCCTCTAATTGTACATAATTTTAATAAATACTGGCACTTATGTTTGGAGGGTCTATTCATCAGTTCCTATGAGCTCTGGAGCCTCATGTGGAAGGTGATAAATCCAGGGCTGTGGGCTGCTGTTAATGGCTAACGTGAATCCTGTATTAATTCTGCTCCTTTTGCGCAACCTCTTCATAACCTTCCTCTCTAATTTGTGCCCTTGTTATGTACTTGGACGGTCTGTTCCCAGCCTAATGCACAGCCAATCAGTGAGGTTTCAGACAGGGGCTCACCTTGTGTTTCTTGCTTCATCTTTTCAGGCTGAAGCAACTTAAAATGGGGTTTGTGTTGGGGGAATTTGGTAGAAGACAATGAGTTAATAATTGGAAACTCTGCTCTGCTAATCTGAGTATCAGTTTTTTGTGACAGAGATATTGTCAAGATGCAGACTCCAAAGACATGGATTCAGTTTCACTTTGTGCCATGGTTTGTTTTGTTTTGTATTGTCAAGGGCAAGGCAGCTTGAGTGCCTTGCTGGGATGTCACTGCCCCTCAGCTGTCTGCATCCCTCCATCTGGAGTCAGTGGAATGGGACAGACAGTGAAACCAGCAGAAGTTTATGTTCATGTTTCCTGTTCAGCCATCTCTGCTAGAGCTGTAACATTTGGGAAAGGGGTGCAGCTGACAGCTGGGGGTGATACCCATGTCTGCACGCCTGGTATCAGCTGTATTTTGTGGGTGGCCAGAGCTCACTTCCTCTCCAAAAGAGGCTGGGATGGAATTTAGAGATGTACAGTATATGTTACTGAGATAGCAGCCAAGTTAGACTGCAGTCTCTGTTACAGAAGGTTTGGAAAGCCCCACTTACCCAATTCCACTGGCTGGCTGAGATTTGCTTAAGTTGAATTCATCTGAGGCAATTCATTAAGGTGCATCCTTGTGCATACTGTCTCCAATAGGATTTGGAATGTCACAGGACAGGGGAAACAGTGAATATCTCCACTGAAACAGGAATAACTTTTGAACAGTGGTCAGAGGTGCCTTTTAGGGAATTAGGGTGAATTTCAAACACTGTCCCTGCTGTCTTTGTCTCTGCAAGGTGGCTACCTACCCTGAATCCCCTTTCTGCCTCCCTGCCTAGGTACTGCCATAGTCACCGAGCAGCACGCAGCCATGTGGACTGATGGACGCTACTTCCTGCAGGCTGCACATCAAATGGATAACAACTGGACACTCATGAAAATGGGTATGCAGGAGCCTGGGGTACTGCTCCGCTGATCAACAGTCACTTCCCACAAGTACAGCTTGAGCTGTAGGGATATCCCATGATGCAGGGACTTTGGGACATACTGGATACATGACTTCTGCTTTAGTGTCCTGTGAGAACCCTTGCCTGTGGGTCTAGACATTCATTAGTAGACATATCTCATGCATTAGCTTGGACTTTTTGCATAGTGTGGGAATGTTTCAATGTGACTGCTTCTTTGAACTCTTTTTTTTTTTTTTTTTTTCTTTTAATCCTTGAAGGTCTGAAAGATACACCAACTCAGGAGGATTGGCTAGTGAGTGTCCTCCCAGAAGGCTCGAGGGTGGGAGTGGACCCTTTCATTATTCCAGCAGGTTGGTTTTACTTTATATTTATAACTCTGGGTAGGGCAACTGGATTTTTCTTCCTTTCTTCTCTGGCTGAGCTGTTGTGTGATGGTGTGCAGCTAACCATGTTTCAGATGTAGTGGTGGTTAAACTGTTGTGCAAAACAGGTTGGATTTTGGTTTAGCCATATATCACAAGAGTTACATGGCAGTGCATTGACTCCAAAGCACACGGGATGAAAGCAGTTTGCTTTCTAGGCATGCAGTGACTTTACCTGAAATGCAGAATTCTGATCACTCCTTTTTGTCTGTGCTTTGGCTTGTCATAGGCACTTCAGTACAAAAGTGCTGAATGCTTTGGGCAACATGTGAGCAAGAACAGCCAGGCACAATTCAAGCTGTTACTCCTGCTTGGTGCTCTTGGGATCTCTGCAACTTTCCTTGTAGGATGCATAGGGAGAGATATCATTTATATCAGAGTATCCATCTATTCATGCTTCAAAACATGAGGCACAATGCAAAGGTCACTGGAGGCAAGGGGAGATATTTGCTTGTTCAGATGGATTAAGGACCTATCTTGTGGTTGTGTGGAAGTGACTCTCATCTTGTCTAGCTTAGATCTAGCATGGTTGTGCACTTGGGGAGAGGACACACTTAGGGCAGCTTCTGCTGTGGCTTCTTCCAGAGACTTCTGTCTCCTAGCTGGAGCAGTTCTTCTTCAGCTCAAGCGTGAGGCTTCAGGACTGCGAGGTTCTGTACCTGCCACTGGCTACTGTGGTGTGTTTGTGGAACTGTTAACTGCAGTAGATTTTGCTGTCTTTCTTAAGGGAGTGGGAAAAAGGAGAGGCTGGAAGGAAAGGAGAAGACTGGTTTTTGAGTTTGACCTTTGTGAAGAGAGCTGTCATTGAACTTACATGTGTTCCTTAAAGCCCCCATTCTTGACTTTCTTCCCTTTGACAGACCAGTGGAAGAGAATGTCCAAAGTCTTGAGAAGTGCTGGCCATGACCTTGTGCCTGTCAAAGAAAACCTGATTGATACAATCTGGACAGATTGTCCTCAACGCCCCTGCAAGCCTCTCATCACACTTGACCTGAGTTATACAGGTGAGGAGCTGAACTCCCAATGGACGTGGGTTGTTCCTATTGCCCTCTGTCCCCCTTTTGCTCTTCTCTTATAGAGGAGAGTGAAGCAGTATCACAGCACAATGTGCTCACTGTGAATGATGACCCCTCTGTCCTCAAAACTTCAAATAATCATTTTCTAGAAGTTGGGTGACTTCAAAACAAATCCATGGGCATCTAGAAGGCAGCTCATTTGAGATAGTTCATATCAGTTATTAGAAAGGAGTGAGGAGCACAAGTATGATATGTTGGTCTGTGTTTACATCATCATCCCTGGCAAGTTGGAGACTGTAGCTTTTCCTGTTGTGTTTTGCAGGGGTCAGCTGGAGAGACAAAATTGTAGCTCTCCGTTCAAAAATGGCTGAGAGGAAAGTCATGTGGTTTGTGGTAACAGCCTTGGATGAAGTAGCATGTAAGTCTTTGCATCTCCTTTCTCAGTTCTTTCTACAAAATAAATGTTCTTCCTGCCTTGGAAGGGAAGAATTACGCCAGGGTGAGAGGCCCTTATGAAAGCATGTTCGTTAGACACCAATTAACTTCTTATCAAGTGCAGCAGTGGTAACAGGTCACAAACAGCATGCCTGTATTTCTGCACAATGCCTCATTACACCAGTGCAGCTCCTGCGTACGGTTTTGGCCCAGGAAATGCAGCAAATCACCACCTTTGAAAAACAGCCCAGGCAAAGGGAGAAGGTCACATAGAAAGCCTGAGGCAGCGTGATGGAAAGAAAAAGACCTGTGAGATTTTCTGGCTGTTAAATATCCTGGTGTTGCCTCACCCATTGGAAAAATGGAGACTGTTTTCTGCTGTGGAGTCTGGGCTATAAACAAAGCAGTGCAACATGTGGCTTTGTATACATAAAGCAAGGGTGGGGTACACCGCATTCACAGTAATCTTCCTAATTGTCACAACTTCTTAAGTCAGTCTCTACCTCTCCAGTGTTCAGCCAATGCTTTGGTTAAAACAAGTATGTCAGGGCTCAACTTGTTTTTCCAGATCATTTCAACCCAGGGTCTCACTAGAGTCCCCTCTGTGTTTGGGGCCCCAGGATGACTGGGTCTCTACACCCTGGCTCCCAGCCCAGTGTGTAGGAAGGCAGAATGGCCAGAAACAGCAGTGATTTCCCCAGAACTGCTGTTCCTAGGACTGTGTGTCCTTTTTGCAGAAATCACCAGTGCACACACTGCTGTAGGGGGAATGTAACACTGGCAGGGTGTGAGTGCTGCTCAGCCTGTGCCCTGTGTCTGATCTGGAAAGGTAGAAATGGGAGTGCTGTTTTCCTCACTCCAGCACTGCCTGCACAATGTCCCTGGCACTGGGTGAAGCCGACTTGATGAGGTCCATGGGCTGTTCTGGATCTGGGACACTGAGCAAAGAGCTTTTTTTGTGAAAGAACTACTTCTGAGAGTGGTGAATATGACTCCTCCCTGGGGAGGCCTGCATGAGCAGAGATTGTATGTCTCACCTTTTCAGGCGCATCTCCAATTAAATTAATGATAAATTGGTGCCCTGAGGTGGTTTCTGATTAAATGTCTCCAGCAAAGTGAAGCTTGGTTATGAATCCAGTGTGTTAAGATGAACCAGAGAAGGTCACGAGAGCAGCTCATTTTCGGGTGCCTGGTTGTTTTCTTATCCTACAGGGGGAAGGGGAGAAGTTGTTTTAATTTTATCTAATTCAGTTCACTGTATTAAACTCCAGACAAGTTCCTGGGAACAGAAAAAGAGCCACAAAGGAGATTGTTGCCTTCTTACTGCATTGGGAGTTGGCTGAGTGAGGAAGTTTGTACCCATGCAGTAAAAAGTTCTTTGTGGCTCTTTCCTGCATTCAAGTGACCTGCTGCTTCCCTGGAGAGAATTAAGCTTTATTTTTACTTTCATGGCAGAATTTGCACAGTTCGATGAATACAGTGCTGGGTTGTAATTTAGGACATGTTGGTTCTTTTCCCAGCTGTCCTGCTGGCTGGCCTTGTTGGCTTGAGTAACTTATTTCAGCTAATTGGATACCCTGGAGTTTTTATTTGACCCTAAAATCAGGATTTTAGAGATGCTGGACATCTACTTATCCTCTTGACTTTGTCTGGAGTTGTGTGGGATAAAATCTTTGTGAAAAATAGCTAAGACTGTACAGTCTGAATCTGAGATATTGGAGGGGCCCAAATGAGAGGCCTTTTTGGGATATTGTAGTCTTGCCTATTGTGTCTTCCTCTTACCTCAAATGTCAAAAGGATGGAATGAAATGATAGTTTGTAATCTTGAAGTTTTCTGGTTGTTACAAAGTGAGCTTTTATTGCATTGTGCAGCCCAGAAAGGGCAGACCCTAACTTTGGTACATGTGTCCTTGTCTTTCCTTGCCTGTACCTGCTTTTTTCCAAGCCAGCCCTCCTTTAGAAGTTAAACACCAGTTTAAACACCCGGGAGTGTTCATGCTGTGGTTCTGGTGCCATCTCCTGGCACAAATTTAGGATTGCCAGGAATGAAGCAGGCTGTGGGACAGCTGGGTGGGAGCTGGACTCACAGCCTGCACCCGTGGTGTCTCATTGCTTGCCTGTGTTTTTGTGAGGTTATTTTTGTATTTCTCTCGTGTTGCAGAAGATGAAGCAGGACTGTGATTCTTGGTGTTCTTATTTTTCAGGGCTTTTCAACCTCCGAGGCTCTGATGTTGAGTACAATCCTGTGTTTTTTGCATACGCTGTCATAGGAATGAACACAATCAGGTGCTTGTATTCCCTTCCCCCATTTTTCTGGGGGAGAGCTGTTCTTGCAAAGTATTTGTCTTTTCAAAAACACCTATGCTTGGGTACTTAAGTGTCCTTTCTGAGCTCTTTTGTTTCCAACATTAGTTACCCTCCTCCCCTGGTCAGAGCTAGAGAGGCAGCCAAGAGCTCTGCTGTACACCTCAGTACCTTGGCTGGCTTGCTGGGTAACCTTGGGCACGATGGCAGAGTCTTCTGTCACCCTGAGATAATGTGTAGGGCCTTTGGAGTTCTGGGTGAGATGAGGCTGGCCTGGACATTACAAACTTTAGGGAAAAGTCTAATTGCTGAGTCACTTGAAAACTGCAGGGACAGTGCAGGAAAGTTTCAGGGTTTATAACAGAAGGCTTCTTTCCTGTGATTGCCCCATATATTGAGCCTCAGCAAGCACAGTTTCTTTGGAGGCATCTGAAAGCTGCTACCTAGATCCATCTAAGGCAAAACCTGGCTGGGTGGGTGAGTACAGGCTGTGTGAAGGTTGAGCTGAACTTTTCAACTCAGTGAAAGTGAGAGCAATGTGATACTTAGAACTACAGTAGCTTTTCTCTTTCCAGATGGTGCCCTTAAAAGTTAGAGAGTGGCTGTTACTTGCCTCTGTTACTTTCCTGTTTCAAGCACAATGATGGGATGTAGCCATATTGACTGTGTCATACAAATAGAAATGCTATCAGCTCTTTCTTCTCGTTGGGGTGGTGCATCTTAATTTCAAGCTGGGATTTAAACTGTGTGAAAACTGTGGTTAAAATGGCATATGACAAAGTAGAGTGCATAATTCATGATTTCCTTTCTCCCTGAAATGTTGCCAGAATGGTTTTTCCTTCCCTCCTTTACTCCAGCCACTGCTAGATGTGGTCTCACCTATTTGATCTCTCCAATTTGTTTCTCAGGCTCTTCATTGATGGTGACAGGATGATGGACCCAGCTGTGAGAGAGCACTTACAGCTTGACTCCACCCTGGAACCTGAGTTCAAAATCCAGGTGATGCCCTATGGATCTATCCTGTCGGAGCTGCAGGCTGTTGGTGCAGGCCTCTCACCCAAGGAGAAAGTGTGGCTCAGTGACAAAGCCAGCTATGCTCTGACTGAGGCCATTCCCAAGGTCAGTGGCCCTAGCAGGGGAAAATGCTTTTCTCTTCTCTGCTCATTGAGGTTAAGGGGGGGGTGTAAATGAGGACAGCTGGCCTCAGTTTCCCCTCTAAAAAGCCCAGTGCAGGCTCGAGCTTGTGCAGAAGGGATCCGGCCATGTTGAGGTATTGAGGGATTGTTAATCCTGGGGTTGCTCCTGCTGGAGCTGCCCTTCCAACTCGCTAAGCCGATTTATCCAAAGAATTGTCAGCTTAAGATAAAACAAGTTCAGTGAGAGAGGGGAGGGAAGAGGCAGCAGGGTGAGCTCAGGTCATTTTGCCCATGGGTGGAGCATCAGCCTCATGTGGACGAACAGCAAGAACTGGAAACTTGCAGAAATTGAAGCAGGAAAGTTGAGCAGGACTTCTGGGAGAGTGCATTTGGCTTGATTTGAATGTCTGAAGGTGGTTGCCCTTATTTAGTTCAGTAGCTTGAGGATATCAGGCAATATGTGATGTCCTGTACTGAAAGCAGGAGGGAGAAGATGACAGTTGTTGTAGCAGGGAATCTTGTGAGGACACAGGTAACCTGCAGGCACTGGTTGTCCATGCACTTAGTGCATCTGCCGAGGGACAGTTGTAGCATCAGAATAATTTCTGCACAGCCATGCATGCTATATCTTGCTATCCTTTTGAACTTGCTGTCTGGGACTCCCACTGTCCACCTAATATTCTAATAGCCATGAAAGATACCTGGGGAAGGAAAGACAAATGAGCTGGTTTCTATGCATCTTGTGTGCATCTCTTGTTTGCTAGAGATCATATTCTGTGGAATACCATCCAGTTTACAGTGATGTCTAGTAAGTAACAGATACTGTGAATAAATATACGGGTTTTTGTCTGTGTCCAGGGTTAAATATTCAGACACCATCAGTCTATTTCTAGGCCTCCTAATACAGAATACTGACAGCATAGTGTCTATGGAGCATTCAGGATAAATTGTTGTTCTTTTGACTTCAGAGTAGAAAGCCCCTTGCTGTAGTTGCAGTCAATGGTCTATCCCCATTTTGGCTAAGTTGCTGTAGTTGATGTATGTAGAGTATCCATATGGAGAAGTAGAGAAGGTCTGACCTAGAGAAAGGAATATAATGAGTTGGAGTGACATTATTTACCCTGTGAGCACTGGAGGTTTTGGCTGGTTCTGAGTCATTACAGTGCTGCATGCCCTGTGTGCAATGGGGAGAGTCCCTGCCTCAAGGAGCTCTGTGCAATAGAAAGCAGGCTAGGAAGACTGAAATGTCTTGATTAAAAGCCACTTAGAGAGTCATTGAAAGAGCCAGAGTTTTTCTAGTTCCTCCCTGGCTCTCCACCACTTCAAAGCACTCCAGGCCAGTTGCTCAGCTGGTGTGAAGAGCACCAGTGCTGGAAGTCCATCTACTGTCTGTCTCCATCAGAGCCAAATATTGACACTGGCAAAAATCCATTCCATTATTAAACACAGATCTGCAAACCCTTTACAGATTTGTTTACAGCTGCATGTAAATATACTTTTCACAGAAGATTAATAGTACTTACCAGTGTCTATAAAGGGCAAGCCAAACTAAGAATCTGACTATTTATCCTGACTGATAAAAGGACTTTTCTGACTTTCTTGTGACTCCTTCTGTAATTTAGTTTCTGCATTATGTAGTGTAGTTGTTTTGCTGTTTTTAAGAATTTGGAAATTGGGAGCCTGTAGGATTTATGTGAATTTAGTCATTGCAGAGGATCTACTGGGCCTTTCCTTGAATTTGAGTGATACATATTTGTATGCTGATGTATTTATAGTAGGAAACAACATGTTGCTTGGGCTGTGCTTCTGTAGGTGCTCATCCTATCTCCTGATATGTAATGGGTAGAGCAGACAACTGGGCAAAAGACTTGGTTCTTCTTATGCCAAGTGTGATGAGATTTGGGCAAGTCACCTCAGCTGGTGAGTTTCTGAAGATGTGCTGAAACCAGCCAAGCATTCCTGCTAATCTAAGGACAGCTGGTGTTTGAGGAAGTGTGCAGTAATAGGGGATCAGTTACTAGTTGTTAATGCAGGGTCACCCCATCCAAGCACAGGAAAGCTTTGTCTCAAACCACTGATGTAAGCTCCTTTCAAAACTGGCAGCTTGTAAATCTGAGCAAAGGCCTTTGCAAAGGCCTTTCATGTTTCTTCAGTTTTTGATGTGTTTGTCAGAGCTGCTGATCATTAACAGTGGTGGTGCACAGTGTTTGGTACCTGGGCTGGGTACCTTTGCTCCCTGCTACTTGAGGGTGGCTGTCAGGAAACAAATCAAGGTGGCTTTTAGGTGGTTTCCACAGCCTAAGTTCTACCATAGCATCAGGAATTAGTGTTTGTCATTGGCCTCTGGGCCTTCAGTGTCCATCAGCAACAGGAGTCTATGGCTCAGACATTGATATAGATATATGGTATTTAGGATATCCAGGTCTTCACCCTGCTTCATGACAAGCTGTTGTTTAGTTCTTTGGATTTCCCTATGGCTGTTCTTCCTTCAGTCAGGGACTGTTTCTCCTCTCTATTCCCCAGTGCACTTAGCTGACTGTTGGCAACCAGCATCTCACAGTGCTGAAGGTTGAGAGAGGCTGCCAAAGTACAAATTGTGGCCAGGCTGAGTTATTAAATCTGTAGGATTATGTAGTTTGACTAATCCACAAGTAATCCCTGTCCTTCTGCTGCAGGCTTACCGATACCTCACCCCATATACCCCCATCTGCATTGCAAAAGCTGTGAAGAACGCAGCGGAAACAGAAGGCATGAGAAGAGCACATGTAAGTGAAGCCTTGAGTGTCTTCTTGCACATGGCAACAGGTTTGCTTTACTTTTAGGGAAAGAAATAACATTTTCCTCTCAGTTTTCATGTTTTGGATAAAAAGCAAATAAGAATTTGGATGGCAGGATAAAAAAGGTCTTCTGTCAGACATCTACTGCTGTTGAAGCAGGTTTTTTGCTTGCTTTGCATTCCCTTGAAGAGCAACATTTGCAATAGTGTGAGGAAACAGCCTTGCTCTGTGGGAAGACTGTGCAGACTTGAGAAATGTTGTTTGCAATGTGGGCCCTTAAAGGGAGGTTGTTTCCCCTTTGCTAGTTCTGTTGTCTTTGTCAGTGGAGTCTTCAAATTGTTGTCACTTGAATAAACACAGCCTGAATAACACACAGAAATTCTTCGACACATGGTGCAAAGCACAGGCCAAGATGTTCAGAAGCAGCCAGTGTCCTCAAAGCACTCTCTTAGTCTTGTCATCATGACACTGGAAATGAGGCTGATTTCCCAGGAAGCTTCGTATTTTCAAGCAAGGAATCTGCCTGTGAAACAGGTTCATGGTGGGGCTGAGCTTTTCTCTTGTTTATCTCCTGTTAGTTTTCAAGCAGCAGTTTTCACAATAAGAGAAATGTTCCAGTTGAAGCAGTGATGGCAGTTTTGGACTTGTCCCATATTTTTTTCAGCTTCTTGGGAACCAGTACTTTCTATTTCAATGCTTTTCTCTCCCTGTTAGTTAAAGGGAAGTAAAAATAGTTATACTGAGAAGAGGCACTTAGTCACCTGCCACCTGAGGACACAGTTGTGCTTTGTTCTTGTACACATCTCCTGCTTCTTGCCCCTACATGCTGCAAGCATGTAGGACAAAAAAGGAACAAAAATGGGGGTCATAAGGCAAGAGAGCCAGAAGCTGTGGGACAGAGACTGTGTGGTGGCTGTGTGCCCAAAGGACATGTTCCCTTGTCACATCACCAGATGTGTTGTGTGGTTGCCTTCTGCGGTCTGAGATGCAAGATCTTGGCTGTTAAGGCAAAACAGTCTTGAAAGAGATGTGTGGGGTAAAGCCAGACTTTACACAGTAAGATATGTCCCAGCAGTAATTAACATTCACTTAACTCTCCAGATGCATTTCCAGTGTTTATATTAATTACGGTGTGCAAAACCTAAAAATACCTCTTGGATCATCTCTCAGTTTGTTTCTGAAACTTACAGGTTGAATTCTTTTGCATCAAAACCTGTTTATACTGAGGCTTGATAAATCTTTTTCCTTCTCAATTCCCTTTTCTTGTGCCTATTTTAACATAGATTAAAGATGCTGTTGCCCTGTGTGAGCTCTTCAACTGGCTGGAAAAAGAGGTATTGTATAACTTTTTTTAACTTGGAGGTTCTATTGCTGTGTGAAATTCTTCATTGGCATAAACTTTTTGTTAGCCTTTACTAAAACTGGGGAAACAGCTGGGGCTTTATCTGGTGGTTTGGGTTTTTTTGTGAGTATTTCAAACATTTATCCAAGGCTGAATTCATTTTTTTGAAAACCTTGTCCCATTCATTTTATACAGACAAGTGAGTAATTACCTGAGCAAGCTTAGTGTAGTGTTAATGCTGTCTTGTGCTGGTTTGGTACTTTAAATAATGAATTAATATTCAGCTTCATACGGTACTTTGGAATTATTCTTATGATAATTATCATTGTCTGCCAGTATGAACAAATTTGGCATTTATGAATGGGAGGTGCGGTGAAAATGGGATAAAAACAAATTATTTGTGTATTCACTGGGTTAGAAGTACTCAGTGGATGTGCAGAGTGCCAGGTGTTACACAGCAACTTACTAAGCCGTGCCACTGCATGTCTGAGTCCATTTACTTTTTATTTGATGACTTCCAGAAGGTGCCTTTTTACATGTCTGAGTACCTCAAGAAGTCAGCCTCAGGGGTTATGAAACCTAGCTCTTGCCTTGCTTCGCTTGTTTTCCAGTCCAGGGGAAGTTGGGTCACAGGTTTGAATTTATCAAATGCCTAAAGTAAAATTTAACACACTTTGTTTTTTCTGTAACTGCTTCCATTCCTGGTTTAAAAGCATAAAATTTCTAACAGCATAGGCTGTTAAAGAGAACTCTTTAAGCTCAGTCTCACCTGCTTGTGAAGAGATGCTGCCTTGTGAGATTTGCCTGTGCACATCTCAGTGAAGTTAGTACCGCACTGACTGCTCCCTAGTCAGGGTTCAGCAATCCTGCTGTGACCATCTCCACTTCCTTCTTCTCAAATGCCCTGCACAATGTTGCTGGGCTTGTGTTTGTCATTACTGAGGAATGAGGACAGAAAACCTGGAAAGAAGCCACTTCCAGGGTTTCATAAGGCACAGACAAGACCCAGTGTTTAAGCATATAGGGTTTTCTTTGCTTGTTTGCACTAATCCAACCCGTGTCCTTGTCCACCAGGTCCCAAAGGGAACAGTAACAGAAATAGTTGCTGCAGACAAAGCAGAGGAGTTCCGCAGGTAAAAAATAAATCTACTCTAAGGAGGTTTTCTGGGTGGCTTTTTTTATCTGTTGTTTTATTTTATTCTTTAGAAATGCATCTCACTTGCAGATATATTTTACCTGAGGACAAATGGATTTATTTACTAATGGATTTATTTGAAAACTTGAAGAGTTGGGAAAAATTGGGTCTCTTGGGAAATGCAAGTCCCAGCCCACTGGATCCTTTCCACTTTCCTTTTGAGACAGCAATGAGGAGTACTGCAAGTTAGGACACTTAAATACAAGGCAGTTGTTTCCTTACCACAGAGAAATGTATATTTCAAAGTCAGATTTCTTCCTCTTCTGATAGAGAAGGAGCACCATTTATTCTGAGAGTTACTCCCCTGTGTACATCAGCAGGACCTCTATAATGCCTTTGAGTAAATAAGTAACAAAGTAGAAATTGTTCAGCACATCTCTTCCTGGGTGACTTGGGTTGTGAATATTCTTCTAAGGAAAGAGTAGATCTGGAAAACAGATGGCTGGGAGACGAGGGCTTCAAATTGTACATTTCTTCTACCCAAATTTGCTTGTCTGGGTGGCTTTTAAGGCCAAGGGGAAGGCTGAGGTGATGTGAAATTGAGGATGGGGCACTCCAGGTGCCCTAGGTGCTTGGTGTGCTCCTCTCACTTGTGCTGTAGTGATCACAATCTTTTCTTTCAGTCAGCAGAAGGACTTTGTTGAATTGAGTTTTGCTACCATATCAAGCACAGGTCCAAATGGAGCCATCATTCACTACAAGTAAGAGAAACACAGCTTCTCCTTTCAATCTTCAGCAAACACAGTTGGAATGAGCTGTCTCACTTCCTCATGGAGTCACAATAGAGTACTCCAGGGAGATGTTGCTTGCTATCTTTCTTTACTCCTTAGTAAGTAAAGATCTTTCCCTGCTGGCAGCATACATGTATTATGATGCTGATTTCCTCAGGGCCATAGAAAAGGGCTATTTGGGGCTGGAAGTCTGGGAAGGATGAGTGTGGAGTGCCACAACTGTTCTGAAATACCTCCAGAAACATGTTGATGGTTGTTGAGGGTTATGCTGGAAGCAGCAAAGCTCTGTACTGTAGTGCCATTTGCTGTGTACAAATCCTCTCCTCAGTATGATCCCTGGCTCAGCATGTGTGGGATTTCCATCACTGCCACAAGAAATCAGGGCCAGCACATCCAAGCTTGTAGTTATTATGGTTTGTGGACTGCAGATGTGGGCTGGAGACCTTAAAACTGTGGAACAAAAACCTTTATGTTTAACTGACCAGGCCAGTTCCTGAGACCAACAGAACGCTGTCAGTGAACGAGATCTACCTCCTGGACTCAGGAGCACAGTACAAGTGAGTGGATGAATGGTGCTGAACTGCCATGTGTTCTTTTCCCCATGACCTCTGCAGGGTCAGCTCACATTTGCCTTGGCAAGCAAGGTTATGTGGAGGTTTGAGTAGACAGATCAGGGCTGCTGACAGGCCTTGCTGGGATCAGGGACAAGATGTCAAAGTACAGTTCCTATCTGAGTCCTATCCATCCCCAGTGTGATGGGAGCTGTGCTTTAGCTGGTGGTTTTGGTATTAAGTTGCAGGAACAGGGAGCAGGCCTGAGTGCCCTGGCTTAGCCTTGGGCTGCCTACTCAGCAGCCTGCACAGCTGGGTGAGGCACCTACCCTGCCAGGATCTGCCCTGTGGGCAGATTTGACTGGTGTTGAGGTCAGAACAAGGTGGGGCAAAGAAGCAGGACAAGCACTGCCCTGTGGTGCTCTCTGCCTTTTCAGAGAGACTCAGAGTCAGGGATCCTCATCCCAGTGGCCACTTGGGTCTTGGATATGTTTTTGGGAGGGCATCATGTCTGAAAAGTCACTCAGTGCTGTTTTGACAGTGCCATTCAGTGGCCTCAGTTCCTTTACTGTGGAACTCTTGACTCCATGGAAAATGAAAGAAGTGATGTTTTTAACCAGTGTAAATAGATGAGAAGTGGCTTGTTCAGGAAGATGCAGGACAAGCCTGGCTGCTCCTTTGAGATGGGCTTTGTCTTTAGAGCTGTGCCTTTTTGTTATGTCAGTCAGGAAGAGCTTTGAAAAAGAACCACACAGACATCCTTTGATAAGATTTTTACAAGGAGATCTTTTTTCCTCCCCTCTGATGGCCTAATTAACGATTTCCTTAGTGCCACTATGAAAGCAGTCCTTTGGATACAATGTAAGCTGGACATCAATGGCACTTACTACAGCATTGTGACAGGGATGCTTTGCTTGTCCCTGCTGAGAAGTTAAACCGTGAGCTCTTTGTGCCCAGGGCCTGTGTGTGCTGGGGAAGAGCGCAGGGACAGGAGCGAGCGTTTCAAAGGGAACTCGTTATTTCAAGAGCCACTGTGTTTTTGACAGCAGGCTCAAAATGCTTTTTGCAGAAGGAACTTAGAGCTGGTTTCTGACGTTTTAGATTAACCCCTGTCCAAATGCAGGATGATTCGCAGAAATCTTAGCACAAGACATCCTGAAGGTGAAAGGGATGCTATCCCCCCTTACACGTCCCTTTTCTGAGCAGGTAGCTGTCATTTTTGCACAGGTGTGGGTTTTAAAGCTGTTAGTGAATCACCTTCCATACAAATAGGCTGAATTTGGCCTGTTCTCAATGGACAGCTACCTGTTGCTAAACCTCAAATCAGCATCGTTTTTATGAGCAGTTAGATTCTAATTTGGGAAGAGCTTTGGGATGCTTGTGATTGAAAGATAACAGTGTGAATTGTAAATCATTATTGCTACATCTGGGGCATTGTGTTCAGGAATTTTTGAGATTAGGAGCAGTTACATCATCAGCATCGTGTAGCATAGAGCAGATGACTTTATCCATTTATGAGCTTGGTTGGTTTGCTGCAGTGTGACTGTGTCTCCTGTGCATTCTCACTTTGATCTTTCTTTTCCCTCCCATCCCTTTGGTTCCTGCATCTTTGTTTGCTTCTGAAGAGATGGTACAACAGATGTGACCAGGACAATGCATTTTGGCACACCATCAGCCTATGAAAAGGTAAGTTGGGTTCACAGTGTGGTTTGTGATCTGACCCTTATTATTAGAGATACTTGAATTAGTAATGTGCTCTATTGCTTTGCAGTCAAAGTTCTCTATGGAGTTACCATTTATTTACCAGCATGTGGCAGCATTTGGATAAGGACTGAAAAGGAGACTGTCATACTTCAGACTTCCAAAACATAAACTGTTTTAGAGAATTGACACCTTTCTATCTTAAAATGCACAGCTTTCATCCGCAAAATAGCGTTTCCTCTAAGAAATAAGAAAATCAGCACACTGAGGATAAACATTACTGGTTTGTCCAATAAGGGAGCCAGGGGGGATCTAATTTGGTGCAGAGCTCAGTGTCTGATGCAAGGCTCCAGTCAGATTTTGCTAGTGTAGGATATAAAAAATCAGTCTCAGACTTTCCTGAAAAGGTCTGTGATGGAAATTTAGCGATGTAATTTTGTTTATTTTAAATTGCTGCTTTAACTTTTTGTTAGTCTTAACTAAAACTAATTTCAGTATTATAGTTGACTTAGTGACAAAAATATGCTGTAGGGTATGCCCAGGAAGTAAAAGTACAGCCACAAAGAGAATCAGTCATGTTGATCAGGGGAATGCTGCTGCTAAACCTGCAGTCTGAGTTTGTGATAGTCTCTCATCACTGGAGGGGGATCTTCAGAGTGGTGTAAACTCCTCCTGCTCGTGGTTTGCTTTGGCGTTACCAGCCACACAAGAGCTTGAGCTGGTTTTTCCATATCCTTTGCAGTTTGCTACAAGATGCATCTTCTCTTTCCCTTCTTGGGAAATACAAAGCTTTTCCTTTCCCTCTTTACTTATGGCACACATTTCTTTGACAGGAATGCTTCACGTATGTCCTGAAGGGACATATAGCTGTGAGTGCTGCCATCTTCCCAAATGGAACCAAAGGTAGGTCGGTGAGTTGGAGTTTTGTCCTCTGAAGAACCATTAAGTGGTCTGAGAGCAATGTTATGGTTGACTAGGTAGATCAGGCAGATGTTGATATAACTGTTTCCATCACAAGACTTTGGATTCTGGATTACTGATGCCCTCTGTCTTAGCATCAACCAGTGCTGAAAATTCTGAGGCAGGCAGTCTGAAGGATTTTTTGAGTGCTCTGTCTCTAAGGTGATAGTGACTTTCATCATTCAGTGGCACTCTAACTCTTGGAGGTTGTCTTTATTCTTTAGTAATGGCCCTATCACAGTGAGAGGTCACTCTCCAGCTTCATAATTATCTTCCAATTACTGTGGAATCTCTTGTATCAGTGGGAAAAGACATGGGAATATGATACAAAAAGGAGCTGTTTTCATTTTGTGCAGAAGTTGTGACACCTCTGGTGAATTTGTTACAGAGTTATTTTCTCCCTGGTTACACCTTATACAAAACCAGCTCTTCTTAGAGATTTCTTTTTGCCTTCTTGGGTAGACTAGTTAAAAGCAGCTGCGCAGTGCTGTGGAAACCCAAACTGAAACTGAAGGGTATCTGAACTTGGATACACAGGCTTGGTGTTCCTATGCAGGCAACAGAAATTCTGTGCCCCCTTGTTGAAACTGTGTTAAATGAGTGGCCTTCCAGGCAAAAAAAAACCTGGCTGATTAGTCCACCAAATACAATTGGCAGGTCTCCTATTTTCAGTTCAATAAGTGCGGCTCCTTTTAAGACCAGTACTGAATTCTCTGTGAGACTTTTCACCATTAGATTCTTTCCTGAAAATGTCAGTAAAACAAGCAGCAGTGCAATGTTTCTGTTACAACCATCTCTTGAAGACCTGTGTAATGGAAGAGAGAAGGGCTCTTCAGCTGAGAAAGGGGTTGAATGTTAGAATTACCAAATCTGCCCTGTAACTTCTAGCCACCCAATGACTTGCTTTCTTTGTGGGTGATGAGGCTTTTTGAGGGGGTGGTGGTATTTTTTTTTTGTTTGGGGCTTTTTTTTTGTTTTGCATGTTTTCCAGGTTTGAACCCTTAGCGTGATCATCAGTGTCTCTGAGAGAGCCTGAATAGATTGAATTCTTTCTCCTTGTCTGTCTGCAGGTCACCTTCTAGACTCCTTTGCCCGCTCTGCCTTGTGGGACTGTGGCTTGGATTACCTGCACGGGACAGGACATGGAGTTGGCTCTTTCCTAAATGTGCACGAGGGTCCTTGTGGCATTAGCTACAAAACCTTTGCAGATGAGCCCTTGGAGGCTGGCATGATTGTCTCTGATGGTATTTAGCACTGGTGATTCTCTCTGGTCACTGGGGAGGGACCAAGCTCTTCGAGATGCAGAAGGAATAAATATGACTGATGTAAAGGAAAGGCTGGATCAAAAGCTCTGGGCCGGCCTCCTCAGCTTGCAGTTTTAGTTGTCATTTAACCTCTCTAGGTAAAGAGGTTCACATTAGCTTTCCACCTTCCATGAAGCACCTTTGTAGTGGGGTGCTGCAGGGCTGCTTCCTGCTCTCTACAGCACAGGCCTCAGAAGTGCTGTGCTGACCAGCTGGCTCTGGCATACTCTGGAAGAACTGGCTGCAGTACAGGATGGACACCAAGCTTTCAGGAGCTAATCCTGTCTTTGCTATGGGCTATTTGAGGCAGCTGTTAAATCTTTGCATGCCTTATTCTTCCAGCAGTAAATTAACAGCCTGCTGGGGTTTGCTGGGTGACTTACATTCCTTCAGGGCTGCAAAGTCCTCTCAGGAAGTCAGGGAAACAGTCTCTAAAGGAATGTTTTGAGGAAGGGGTTTCCCACCTGCTTTTCGTGAAGACATTCATATTTTCAGAGTTTCTGGTATTTGAACACAAGTATTCTTGCTCTCTTGAATTCCAAGGAGATTCTGAAGCTTGAGGGCTGTCTTGTTTCTTTTCTCTTTGAGAGCCTCTGCTGTCACCTTGCTCGGGGCTTTTGTGCAGATTTAGTAGCATCAGAAATTTGCCTCTGTGGTTGCCTGATGTCAAGATTGCTTAGTGACTTCAGTGGACTAGAGACATAGAGAGGAAGCTTGGCCATAGGGAATAAGAACTTGCAGAGTGCAGCAATGTGGCTTAGTTAATTACTGTCTGTTTCCACAGAGCCTGGCTATTATGAAGATGGGTCCTTTGGGATCCGAATAGAAAACGTTGTCCTTGTCATCCCTGCTGAAACCAAGGTGAATGACCTGCTCAAGATGCACCTTTCTCCATGACTTGCTGCTTATAAAACTTAAAGTACTGGAACTTGATGTGGGACCATGCTGCAGACAGTTAAATCCTACTCAAGATTCCTGGTCTCCAAAACCCCTTATTGATGAACACTGGTTCTAGGTCTCCCTTGATAATGGGAGCACAGACAGTTTTACTTCTACAGAGTTTCTATGGGTTGAAATGTGTGTGTGTGAGAGTTTTTTTAAATTGTTTTCTCTCTGTGTGTTGAAGGAACTTTATTCAGCCCCTTGGAGTCATTGCTGTAGAACTCATTGGTCTCAAGCTGGGATTTTCCTCTGTGGTAGAGAGCCATCAGTGGCAGGAGAAACAAAACTACAGGCAGATTTTGACATTATAGTTGCCAGTCTGGCTGGTTTATGCTTTTAGAAATGCCAGACTGAAAATGATCATATAGTCATCAAGCTGAAATCCTGTACAATTTTCACCTTTAGAAAGGGACCAATGAAAGAAGTAACTAAAGTTTATATCAAGATTTTTGCTTGAGCTATAAGAAAAATGTTGTTGTAAGTTGCTACCCTCTCACCTGAATGTTACCTTGGTTATTCTGTAGTCATGACATAACCAAGAAGTGTGATCAGGGTGGAGCTGTTTCTAAAATTGTGCAATCTCTGTCTTTCTGCTACAGTACAATTTCAAAAACAGAGGCAGCCTGACTTTTGAACCCTTAACCCTGGTTCCAATCCAGACGAAAATGATTGATGTTAATTTGCTGACAGAAAAAGAGGTAAGTAAAACAGGTTTGCATTGCCTTTGCACTAGAACCAGCTTATTTTGTTCTGTTTGCTAGAACCACTGGCCATTGTTCCATTTCATAGATCCAGAGAGAAATCCTGAGCATTCTGACTTTTTTTTTAAGCTTGACCCACTTTGAAGTAAGGGGGTGAACTAAACCAGCTTTTCAGACATCCTTCCAATCTATGTTATATGATGAAGACAGTGAGGATCCCACCAATTGTGTTGTTTTGGTAGTTCCCTTAATATGATACTTGCTGCTATCATCTCTTTTCCTACTCCTGCCTTGATTTGCTTCTGGCAAGTGTCTGTCTTACCATGCTGTCTCCCCAAGGACAACAGTGATGACTGTCTTGTCTTGTCTGCATCTGCTTGTGACCAGTCCCATTCAGGCACACCCCACTGCTCAGTACACATGAACTCTGAGCAGCCTTCTCTGATACCTGCTCAGCAGCATTTATTTCCTGAACAGCCTCAAACTCTAAGCTTTCTGTTTAAGTCTTCCACTACCTTCTCCATGGCATATTTCATCCTTTTTTTTCCACCATGCTCCTTATTTTACCTCAGCACATCCTCCTTTTTGGAATGATAACCCTGTTTTGCATTTCCATTTGCTGAATAGGGTTGTGAAGGATACCAAGATCTGCCCTAGGGTTACCTGTTCAGATCAATAGGGCAGCTTGTGCCTCAGGAGTGCATTGTCCAGTCACAATTTTGCAAAGCTATTTATTAAGCTGTGCCAAGGTATCTATTCAGACTTGCTGGAGGCAGTGATTTACAGAGACTTTACTTGTCGGCTGAACTGACCCTTGGCTCCTCTGAAAACCCAGGACGAATTCCTTCAGTTCCTACCCTCATCAAATGTACAAGTCACTTCCATATAATAGAGATCTGTCTCTTCAGAACAGGATTCCAGCCCAGCCTAACAGCTCAGACCCACAGAGCACAAGGGCCTACAAATGTTTTTGGCTGTACATAACTTGTAAGGTCACGAACTCTCCTCTGTGTTCATGCTGAATGTCCTGCCCCTCCCTTTCTGCAGCGTAACTGGGTGAACGAGTACCACCAGAAGTGCAGGGAGGTGGTGGGAGCAGAGCTGGAGAGGCAAGGCCGGCACGAAGCTCTCCGCTGGCTCCTCCGGGAGACGGAGCCTCTGGCCCGAGTGCAGTAGCACCAGCACTGGTGTGGAGAGCATCAGGACAGCTCCGTGTTCCCGTCACCTGCGTCTTCCTGGAGCTCAGCACCGCTGGGAGGATGTTCTTCAATCAGCATTGGGAAATCAGGACGGGATTTCGTGTAGTGTTTCTTGCCCCACAGCATGTGCGGGTAATGTGGGGCTGAGGAGGGTAGCTGTCTGAATAAGTGTTTTGGGGGGAGGGGTTGAGCATAGAAAACAAACCATAAATAAGCACGTTGCCTTTGAAACAGAGGTCTTATTTCAATAATGGTTCTAAGAGGCAATACTGGAATATTTTATACTGTCTGGTTTTTCACTGTGAAAACTCAGTATTTTTGCATACTTGGGTTCCAGTTGCTAAGATGTTACCCACACAGCAGGACTGATTACTGAATAAAAGATTCCAATCTGCTGTTTGCTCCGTCTTCTCTTGCAGTCAGTGATGTGTTGGGTTTGGCAGCCTGAAGAAAGACAGGAACCTCATCTTTCCACCCTTATGTGTGCATCTAACTCAGACAGGGAACAAATATGTTTAGGACTGCCTGGTGCCAGGCATAGGGCAGAGGTTATGGAGAGAGCTGGCAGGAGCAGTCAGTTCTGATTTGTGACAAGTCCTGGAAGGATATGGAGACACTCAGCAGAGGTTTGTGTGTGCAGAGCGCCCAGGCCAGTACTTCTGTCTATTGTTATGTCTTACTGAGAGCTTGTATAGCCCATGGCAGTGCAGGATGCGTGGGCAGTATCATGGAATTGCAGCTCTTCCTGGACACAAAGCAATTAGTAAGTGAAAATAAATAAATGTGCCCACAATGGACAAAGGGCGAACTCCGCGGCCGGGCCGGGCGCAGCGACACCTGGTGGCCGAGAGAGGTAATGCGGGCTGAGCGCTTTTCTCAGGCATTGCCGCGCTCGCTGCAAGTGCTCGATCAAAAACTCCGTCTCACTATCAGATAATAAAGGAGCAATCGGGAACAGCAAATCGAATTCCTCATCTTTCAAAGACATTTTCTGAGCAAATGGAAATGTTTGTGTAGATAGTTTTCTTTCCCTCTTCCCCCTGCCCCCAGCTGTTTTTTTCAAGGAGGTGATAAAGCAGGGGTGCAATAAGTGCTTTAAAAGGCCAATATCACCCCCCAGCCACTGCAGACAGGTACATGGATTTAAATAGTCAAGTGGTTTCTCACCACCCGCTGGAAGTAGCAGCTCTCAGCTCAGCTGTGTGTGCAGAAGCCCAGCTCACGCCTCACCCCCTCCAGGTGTCTTACGAGTATGTGCTGCCGCTTAAAACAGAACGGCTCCTTCTCTGCCGAAGGAGCCTGGTGCCCCTGTGGGTACAGGGTCAAAGGACAAGGGGGGATCTCCGCACAGGCTGTGCTGTGACACGGCGGGTCTTTCCCAGAAAAATCCGTGTGTGCTCGGTGGGGCTGAGCTCGGGCCGCCGGCAGCCCGGCGCTGCAGCCTCCCCCGGCGCTCTGGAGCTGCTCTGCAGGGCAGGGCTCGGAGCTCCAGCGGGCTCTGCTGCTCGCTGCAGGCCTCTGGGGGATGCGCTGCTCACCCGGGTGTTCCCGAGGTGATGCAGCATCCCGGATCTCCTGGCAATGACCCAGCCTGGAAAGGTCTCTCTTCAAATGTAAGGGCAGGTGTTTCCCACAGGAAGGTGGAAGAGGCAGATTTCTACCAAACAGAGAAACACAGAAGCCAGGAACGCCTTTGTCCCTGTTGCCTAAAGCCAGTGTGGCTGGCTTGGACACTGGTGTGAAGGGGGAGCGCAACACCCATAGGAATTTTCTAGGTTTGAATAGCCTTAGTAGCCCTTTTCCCCACCTCAATACCTCCTTGCAGCCAGATGCCACCCTGGGACCATTCCTACACAGATCACAGAAATTCATGGCTCATTCCCATCCCAAAGCCTCCTGCACAGGGTCAGAGCCAGGACAACCCATGCTTGTGTTCTCCTCTAGCCACCCGTCCTGGAGTCAGCAGATCCCTCCCACCATTCACTCTCAGCCCATCCTCCCTCACCACGCAGCCCTGTGGGCTTTCATTGCAAGGAATCTGACACCAGCTCTTGGTCACAGCTTGGACATCTGGGCCCCTTTCTTGGGTTTGGCACCTCAGCAGGGGCACACAGTGTTTTACGGGGCAGGGCTGCTGACACACATTCCTAACTAAGGCATTTATCTCTCTCCCTATTCACTCCTTGAAAACACAACTGCCTTTTGTATCCTGCCCTGTCTGAGATATAGGTTTCCAATGGAAATGAAACTTGAATTATCTTCTTTTCCTTTTATCAGATTTTGATTTATTCCATTTAGTGCCTGCTTTCCGTGAGTGGTCTCTTCCTTCCCCTCTCCTGGTGGAAGGAAAAAGTTAAGGAAGAGAGAAGCAAGGAAAAAATTGAATGGAAACCAATCCCAGGTTTAGGGGTTTTATTTTTGCGTGAACCATGCACAGAAATAGCCACAAAATTATGTTCTTCAAATGAAAAAAATTATTCAATTCTGAAAAAAAAAAGGCCATAGAGGCTTTTGTTGTTGTTGTGGGAAAGCAGGAAGGAAGGAAGGAAGGAAGGAAGGGGCATTTTCAATAACAGCATACTCAATGGTCTATTTTCAAACCATTTTGTTTTGCAGTACTTTTAACCTAGTGGGCATCTTATATCTTTAGATCATGCTGCAAAGCACATTTCTGAGCTATGAGATAGCATCTCCTGCAGGGGTGTTTGTGGGTTCAGCCCATCCAGTCCTACCCCTGCACCAACCCAGGAGCTTGGTGGCTGTACCTCACCACCACCACATGATCCAGATTCTACCCTTGGGACAGGACCTCAGCACATGCAAACCATACTCAAGGTCCATGTGGCCACCCTGCTTTATGTCACCAGAGCACTGCCCTCTCTGTCCCCTTCCCAGCTGTTTGTTAATGTTTGTGCTAGAAATTTCCAACTACACTATTGTTGTATTCAGGGGCTCTGGAATTCTTTGTTTCCTTGGACTAAAAATGTTACAGCAGGAGACAGACCTTATTTTCCAATGAAGGAAAACCCACCTCAGCTCCAGAGTTCCATCATGAATCATGATGCACACATTGGCAATGTGCCTGTTGGTGTACAAGGCTTTTGAGGCAAATAAACCATTTCTCCTTGAGCAGAGGGATTAATGTTCATTCATTACTAGGAACAAGTGCTCCTTGCTTCCATAGGCCAGGTGACTGCTTGGCTTCTCCAGGCACCCATTCTTCCTCAATCTGTGTGTATTACCTTAAGTGCGCTTGGTAGCAGTAAAATTCAGTTGTTTTTTAACTTAAATGGCTCATAACTCACCTATAATCAAAACCCCACTATTGTTTGCATGACTATTAAATTGGTCACTTCCCACAACAGCTGTTGGAGCAAGTTTTGATTTACGCTGTTGGAAAGAAGAAAACTTTTGAGAACATGGTTGCTGAGGGCCTCCTCAGCAAATCCATCAAATCAGCCTGATGTGCAGGCTGCATGCAGGAAAATGATTGCCCAGAAACACTGAGGGGCTGGGGCTGTTGTGGGGCACTGGTGTTTGTTCCTGTGCTTCCTTCAGCAGGGGACAGTGAGAGCCAGGTGGTGGGAGCAGCTGAATGTCAAAGCTCTCCTGGGGATCTGGAGATCCTTTGCCAGTTGTCTTCCTCAGGAGTCTCCTTTGGGTGGCATGAGGCAGAGGACAGCATGGAGCACTTTGGAGGATGTTCATGGTATGCTAAATAGGGCTCTGTTTGTCCATTGTCTTTCAGACAATGGACAAAACCCCACCTGCTTGTTGTCACTTGATGCCTGCAGAGGCCCTGTCTTTGCCCAGCACCATTTCCTTTTGGCACTCAGCAGGGTCACTTAGCTGCCGGTGCTAAGGATTGTTGACATTTATTTTTGTTGACTTGTAGCAATTCACACCTTGTTCCTGGAGTCCTCTGGCTTGTTTTTGGAGAAGAAACTGCAGGCCTGGACATCTGGCAATGGTGTCTGGAGATCAGGAGTTAAATAACTTGCACGGTGTCACTGCCCTCATCTTGTTTTACATGATTAGGACAAAACTCCCCATGGCTTTGGATGTAATAAGAAAAAAAAATGAAACAAGAACCTCTGGAGGGTAGAAATATGAACTGTGTTAGTGCTTAATTAAGTTGCCTATTAACAGTTGTGTAGTGGCCTGGAAGAATTTTAATGTACCAATTAAAGCAAGGAGCTATCTCCTCGGCTTTCCACCACCTCTGGGGACGCTGTCAAGAGCAGGGAGCTTGCAGATCAAGTGTTGTTTATTTTGTTGCTTCCAGCTTGTTAAAAATTGTTCTAAATTTGGGAAGTGGCGGATGCCCGTGGATGTGTTTGCTTCCACGAGGCAGCAGAGTGATATCTGTCTGATGGGGATTCACATGGTAAAGAACAGGGCTGTGATGCTGTCTGACCCCATGGACCACTCCTGTTTCTTAGGGCTCCTCTCTCTGAGTTGCTGCAGGAGGAGGAAGAGGCTGGCAGCCTTGGGGCAGCTCTGTGCTGACAGTGGGGTGTGCTGGTTTGGCACATCCAACCTGGACATCTGGGTGTGCCAAGTCATCCTGCCTGGTCCCTGGCTCTCCCAATTATCCTGCCTGTTCCCTGGCTGTCCCATCACTGTGTCAAACCTTTCAGGACTTTCCCCCTGATTTAAGCCACAGGGATGGGAGTTCCCCCTCCAGTCTTGTGGGAAGTGGTCAGAGCGTGTGGCTGCTCTGATGACTAAAATGGCTCTGATTTACAGCCAGAAGGTATTTAAGGCTATTTTAGTGCCTGCAGACATATCAGCAGACGGAGAGAAATGCATTTAAAAAAAAATTAATTTAAATTGCTTGTATCTTACTGGCCTGAGGGCTTGTGAAGGTTGCAGGGGAATTGGTTCATCAGGGCTGCCCACTGCCATGGGCTGCTGAAGAAATGTTGCCCTGCTCCCACGAGACACCAAGTGCAACCTCCATTCTCAGATGGCATTTGAATTTAAAGAAATCAATTCCCGTCCATTTTGCATGTCCCTGTGGATGGATGGCTCGCTCTGGTTCCTGGTGTCAGGGCAGGGTTTTGCCCACAGAGCCTGAAGGTGGATGGCCTCCCCTGTGTGTGCTTGGCTGTGAGCCCTTTCTTGCAGCTCTCAGAGCCTGTGACTGCCATGCACCAATCTGCATTGGGCTGATCCTGTTTTGAAACAAGGCTGGGGCCAGCATGTTGTAAACACCTCCCAAAGCAGAACATGACCCAGCTGAAGGGTGCCTTCTGTGTCCCTTTGGTATCCCCCTGTCACCCCAGCATCCTTGGCTGGGCATCTCTGGAGCTGGAGGAAGTCCCCACTCACTGCAAGCTGTCCCTCTGTGCATCCTCTCTCCTGCAAAAATGCTGCTCTCCCCTCTGTGGGAGCAGACAGTGTCCTTTGCTGCCATCTGCTTCTGGAGCACATCTTCCAACAAACACATCTTCCAACAAACACTATCACATTCCTCTTGAGGTCTGAATACAAAATGAGCTGGGGAGTTTCAGACAAATGCAGCAATAGCTTGGAGCACCGTGGTCTTCCAGGAGGGGATTTAAGGAGCTTAGAGTGGTTGTGAGAATATCTGTGCTTCAAATCCAAACAGGCAGCTTGGTAAGTGCAAAGTTGAGGAATGTGTCCTCTTCTCCTTGTATTCTATTAATATTTAGGGCTGGGCTTCAATTATTCATTCCTTCAGGGTGTGCTTTTATCATCTCAGTGCTATAGCTTTAGCTTGTGCACTGTCTCTGGGCATTCAGACAAGACCTTTTCATAGCATTTGTGAAATTTCATATCTGAGAGGCCTTTTGCAAGCAAAATGTATGCCATGCCATTAGTCAGAAAAAGCAAATCTTCCTCATCCCCACCCAAGGCTTTTCTAAGCCCACACAGAGCTCAGCCTCAGTAGATATACAGGAGATACCTTGGCTGGGGATGTGCTAATCCAGGCACTTGTTGGTTAGAGATGATTTTTTTTTTTTGGTACAAAACCAAAGATGTATATAATGATATTAGACCCAGACCAGTTCCATACACACCCATGACCCTTGGCACAGGCAGCTCTCTTTGTCTGAGCTGAGGACAAATTGAAATGTGCTGTGATTAAATACTCCAAATTGTTGACATCTGTGCTGTAAATACCCGACTTGTTAACAGCCCATCTTCCTGCTGGGGCACAAAGCCTGACAGTCAGTTTGCTCAAATGAGGAAAATCAGATCACATGTTTCTGAGTGCAGCTTGATCAGGGCAGGGTCTGGGAACAATTCTGCCTTATTTGCACAATATTTGGGCAAGAATATTTTTATTTCATTAAGTAAAGCCAACCATGAAATTAGCATTCACTTTCTCCCTTCAGGAGGCTGAATGCCTATGGGAACTGAACGGTGCAGCAATTTTAGGCTTGGTGAAAACAAGGGACAAACAGAAAATATTTCTTTTTTTCTGCCTTTTGAAAATATTTTGTAGGTCTATCCTGTTCTGGGATGAGATGATAAGATCATGAAAAATTTTGTTTACAATAAACCATGGAAAAATTGTTGAGCTGAAAGAGTCACATCCAGCAAATATTTTAATTTTTATCATTATAGAGATGTTTTGTAAATACTGGCTATTCTAACTAAACTGAAAAGATTGGATTAGTTTTCAAAGCAGTAGAAAAAATATTATTTAGAGGTTTTTTGTTGGAACAAGGTAGTCTGACATTTTTTGAAACAGTGTGAAAATATTTTTTGACATAAACCTGATGAAACCTGGCCCTACACTCCTGTGCGGGCTGAATTTTGAAGAACTTGAACTTTTCAGACAAGAAACACAAAAGCATAAAAAAAAATCCCCTGAAGTAAAACATTTTGCTGAAAATCTGCTAGAATGATTGCAGTGCTTCTGAGAAAGAGGAGTATGAGCTGAGACATCCAAGTGTGGGTTCATCCTGTTGGGGCTTTGACCTTGTGTTTGCACAAGGAGCAGCTTACCAGCTGAGCAGCTGGCTGCACCCTGCTCCTTTGGGCATCCCTGCTGATGCTAGAGCTGCTGTGGGGTCTGTGGGCAGCCAGCACAGACCCGTGTGCATCCCACCTCTGCTGCCCAGAGCTGAGCTCTGCTCTGTCCAACCCCTTGCCTAGGTTATGGCAAGGCAGTCTGAAAGGGCTCCCCAGCTGGGGCAGAGGCAGCAGGTGCTGCTACTGTCTTGGGTTAAGGCCAAATGTTTCTGCTTGGGAACACAAATAACTGGGCATTGGTGCCTCTGCATTTCCCCTGCTGAAGGCTGTGGGTACCTGCACACCTGGCAGTGCAGGGGATGGGATGGAGATGGGGATGTCTCCTTGCCTTCCTTCTGCTGCAGAGTGGAGGTGATGGGAGGCAGGTGTCTGGGCCATTGCTTACAAAATAGCCCCTCTTCACAAATGCACTCTTTAAGAAAAGAGCACAGGTTTTATTATTACCACAGGAGCAAAGTTGTGTGTTTCCATGCCACCGTGAGGGGTGAACTTGTGTTTGCCCCACAATGAGCAGAGAGTCAGCAACACAAACATCTTCCTGGGCAGCAAGCAACAGGTGAGACTGTGGCTATTTTGGGGCAATTATCCCCTTATGTAGCCAGGCTGAAATACAACCTCTCCTGCAAAAACTCCTCTGAAAGCATTGTTGTAATGTGAGCAGCCAGATGGAGACATACCCAGATCCCTCACCTTTGCTCACAGGGCCTTTCCACCAAAAGCTGTAAACCCATTTTATATTAAAGGTTCTGCATAGCTACAAGGAGGCTTAGTGTGACTCAATTTTTCTTTGTGAAATATCAGTAGAGACAGATTTTTTGCATGCTCTCTCCTGCTCCTGCAGCAATGGCTATAATTTCTTACCAGCTCTGGATTCTGCAAGCAGCCCCAGCTGAGCACCAGGGAGGTGTCAGTATTAAAGAGGGAGCAGTGTGGGCCCTGACACCAGGGTGGAGAGCAGGAATGGTAGCTGGCAGTAAAAGCTGACAACCATAAATTATTGTTTCTTTTAAGTATCAGCTCTCAGTAGAAATAAACTTTGAATCCTACAAGGCATAGCTGTAAAATTGCATGGATCTCACTTTAATCACCAGCTGAGCACCCTGAGCTCTCTGCTGCTGTCTCGGGGAGGGTGGCACAGTGCCTGTCTGTCCCATTTAACAAAAAGTGGAGATAATGTGAATTGAACAATCTAGGAAAGGGTGTTGGCACTGTCTAAATGTGGGCTGTCCCCAGGGAACAGCCTTGTCCAGGAGCATTCCCAGTTGTATCAATGTGGCTATGTCCTGCCACTCCTGCTCTGGAGCTGCAGGGCAGGGCTCACCCATCCTCTCCTGCCTGTGTTCCTCCTCCTGAGCAATGCAAGCCATCTTAATAACAGTTGGGGCACCCATCTTTTCCTTGAGCCTGAAGATATGAAATTAATCATGCAACATGTGTGATCACAGGCTGCTGTGCAAGATCTGGGTAAATACAAAAACTTCTGAAAAAGTAGAAGGTTTTCTGCAAAAGTACAAATACTGGAACAGAAGAGGCTGTCTAGAAGGTGTTCCAGCTCCACTTATCCAGTTCTCTGTGTGCAGAGGGGCATCACTCAATCACAGCTCAGATATTCTTTGTAGGGTGAAACATCGGGGACACAGTTGGACCAGCAGCAGGAGAAAAGAGTTCCCAACGTGGGGTGGAAAAACTGTAAAAATTCAGAAAAATTCCAGCTGCTGAATCAAGAGGAGTCATGGCACCAGATAAGCAGCAGAGTCACAACCTACCTGGTAATGACTCTTAGTAGAGCAGGTTCCCTTTACCTTTAAAGAACAAAGCAAAGGCGTCTTCTGCTGCTACAGCCAAGCACTTAAAAGTGCATTTCATAAACACAGAATTTTTAATACGTGCCATCCCACCATTAATAACAGTCTGTCAGCATTACAAATTGTACAGCAGATACATGATTTTGCCAGTTTTGAAACATCAGCTAATTTAGTTTTAATCTGCTGTAGAGCTAGAAATAGTCCCTGTAAGGATGACACTGTTTTGCATTCAGTGCATATCTCAAGATGAGAAAACCAGCAAGCATTAATTTAAAGTGATTAATTCAGTAACATGCAAATGTGAAGGCTGTGTGGAAGCAACAGATCACATGCCTCAGAACCAGAGTTCAGTTCCTTGGCTCCCCTGGGTTCACCACCCCAGAGCAAACCTCCTGCACACAGGGAGAGAGAACACAGTCTGAAGGAAAAGCGCTGATACCAAGGGGGGGTCCAGGATGGGGCTTGGGTTGGCACCTGGGGGGCAGAAAACCATCCAGGGGGGTGCTGGGCAGTGATCTGGACATAAGCCTGGCCAGGTGGGACACTGTGGTCCAGAGACTTCATACACAAGGGGCCTGAAAGGAATCCTACCCAAACAGAAGGCAGGGGATCTCCTTGTAGGAGGAAGGCAGGGTGACCTAGCCCTGATGTGTATATTGCATATTGAACATGACTCTCAGCTATCTGTGACATTTTCACTGGACTCAACAGTGCCAAAGTGCTCTGAAAAGAGAGGAAACAGCCCAAGAAGAGGAGCCTTTCCATAGCCCTCCTAATTTGCTGGAGAGTGGTCAAGGGACCTATGCCTTCCACTTCTGAGCACCAAACCTTGGCTTGGTCTGTAGCACACACATTCCAGCTGGCAGAGACAAACTGGGTCATTAAGAAAATAAAAACAGTGAACGTATAGAGAAACATGAAAAAATGACCCTGGGATGCATTCACATTTTATGCAATTACTGGGATAAAACCTTGAGTCTATAATATTAAATCAGAATGTCAAAGAGATAGCTTATGCTAATTTAATTAAAGGCAGCATCCTGGTGCATATGGGTAAGGAGCTGAATTAATATTGTGAACCACCCACTAATTTTGCCTGCCATGGGTGTGCTAAGGCTGGGTTGTCCTGATGTGCTCTTGGCTTTGTTTTTTCTGGACAGGATGAGTGTATCCCTGCAGACATACGGTCTACCAAATTTGGGCAGAATCAAATTTAACTCTTTGAAGTCCCAAAGCTCCCTAAATCTGTGATATTGCACCTTTAGACAGCTGGGCACTAAATTATCCACCTGTGCTAGAGAAGTGGGAGATCTTGCCTGCCCTTGCTTCCCGTCAGGGGAACAAAAGAGGGGTTTCTCAAGGAAGGCTCAAGTTAGGTACTGTGAACTCCCACCCTTTCCCTAAGTATGAAACAGGATTGAACCTTTCTGGGAAAGAAATCAACTTGTTAATGGAATTGAGACATCATAAAGGTACCATAAGCCTTCAGCTTATTCAGACTTCATATGTCTATATCCTAATTTTGCTTTGGGCATATTCTCCTCCTTCATATGTGTGGGAAAATCATCCTTCAAGAGCCACAGTAGGGCATGATTTTGGAAACTTCTACCTTTACCTAGGTGCCAAGATAGAGCTTCATTAGCTGGTTGGCAGGGACAGGGGATGATGAGCTCTGTCTGCCTTTTGGGTGGAGAGATGCATCCAGCCACTGCTCTCCTCCCTTCCAGCCCTGCCTCCCACTCCTGGCAGTTCCAAATTACAGGTGTGGGCGTCCCTGTTATTAATACAACAGAAACATCTTAAATGCACCAAGCAGGAACAAATACCTCACATCCTCACATGCTGGACCTTATCAAAAGCTAGGTGACTCTTAAGTAATAGTCTCTGAGTGCAACTCAAACCTCATCCAAGTTAATGGGAAAGTTTTGCTGGACCCCAAAGGGATATGGATCAAATGGATTCTTGTCCCAGGGTTGGATGCAGAAAAGAGCTTATGGCTTCTTTGTGCAACACACTGCAATGTGCTGAACTTGCAGAACGTGTTGAACTCCCTCAAAGTTTCTTGGTAGCACCAGAGCTGCCAGACAGCTTCTGAACTGCCAAGTCCTCACTGCTTCTTCCTTGGCATGGTACTGCTTGTGAAACAAACCTATTTTTCTTTCCCAGCCTGGGTCGTGAAAAGGGACAACCGGCAATTAAAACAGCGTTGTGTGAAACCTGGTTATCAATCCATAATACTGATTTCACATTTGGATCCTCAAATCTTCTTTCAAGGAGCTTATTGAATGCTTTTGCCCTCTGCAAATCAGGCAAAGAGCTTGAGTCCACTGCAGATGGAGCTAACTGGGGCTGAACCTGTAGACTAATTTGAGCCCATCAGAATCAGAGGCAGTGTGTTTGTCAGTTCCCTCTACTGGGGCACAGGCACTCCTCCAAAGTGCTTGGTGGTTAAGGGTGCCAGGAAAGTGGAGTTTCATTAGTAACTGTGAGAACTGCAGAGGGAAGTGCATCTCTGAGGGTATGAGGATTGCCTTGCTGGGGAATATGACTGTCATTATAAGCTGGGCTAGGAGCAGTTTTGATGAGAAGAAAGTAAAATAGGAATAAATTGCAGTATAAAGTTTCCTGTTAGTGCTCTTTTTCCAGGCAGAGGAAGCACTAAGCATGAGTGCACTGTAAGGCTGCAGGATTACCTTCTGCTGATAAGTAATAAGAAGAGCAAAGCATTCTCAGGATGGCACCTGTAACTCCTCTCTGTTAGGCTAAAAATGGCTTAGGGATGTGTAAGTGCCTTTGCAAAGGGAGCTGCCTGAGTGCAGAGGTGTCTGTGCTCTGCAGCAGACTGGGTCACAAGGCCAGTCCTGCCCATTAGCTGTGAAGATACTGAAGAGAGTTATTGTGGAGCACAGTATCCAGTCCCATGTGAGGGGCCAAGACAGCTCTTAGATAGGCCAGGTGTCAGTGAGAATGAGGAGTCATTGCCACCATCAGGGACATTAAGATGGGACCTTTCTGGAGTGTGTCCCTGCTGGAGCAGCAGTTTGTGTGGTCTGTAGAAGAGATGCTTCAGAGCTTTCTGAGGTGCCATCCTCCCTGGTTTATAGAGCACCTTACTGCTGCCTTATAGCACTGGCAGAAAGCTGGCACACTGCTCCTAGAGAAGGTGCAGCTGCAAACATCTGTATTCAGCAAGCATGAGAAATTTTTTTCTTCCATTAAAGTGGAGCTACTCAGGTGATAAACACCTGTTATTGTTAATATGGCAAACCAGCAATGAAATCTGAAATACCTGGGACTTGGATTTGCACTTAGTTCTGCTTCCCACTAAAGGGTGTGAATGAAGCAACTTAATAACTTACTTGTCTGAGGAGTATGCAATGTCAGACCCCCAGAGGAGTTGGAAGGACTCCTCTCACCCCTCAACATTTCCTGCTGGCTACCAGGTATTCTTTTATCACCAGACTTTAAAGTGAAAGTGCTCCACATTATTGTCTATGGACTGTATTGCAGAACACGTCTTGGGGATGACCTGAATGGGAAGGTCTGACAGATTGGTTTTTCTAAAGGCTCTTCAGGGAAAAAAGGAGACATGACCCTCTGCTAAATTATACCTGTGTTAAAGTAGTGTGTTGCCACTGCTATTGACAGCTTTGCACACGGCTAAATGAGTGTGAAAGAAGGATTGGGACCAGCATCAAATTATTTTCCACTTAGTAGAATTGCTGTGGTCTCCACTAAGCCCAGGGGAGTTTAGAAAAACCTCCTTGGTTCTGACCTCCTTGCCCCAGTTTTGACAGGTCATTAGAGGTGGTGAATCATCCATATCTTCAATACAGTGATTTGGGGCACTTAGAATGTAAATAGAGTTCTAAATAACATTTCATTATTTTGGACTACATCAGTGGGAATGTGCTGTAGATTATTTGTGAGAAAAGTATTTGAAAACAATTTGTTGGTATGAGCTGCTGAACTCATGAAAATTGCTGTTGGTCCATCCTCTGCCTGCTGCACTAAGATCATTCATTCTTTCCCCATTCTGCCTTCTCTTCCTGTGCGGGAATTTGGAATTTGTGTGTGTCCCTGTTGAGGGGAGGACTTATAGATTAATTTCCTTAAGGCTGAGGAGGAATAGTGTTTTCCATTCATGAAAGTTCAGACTATTTGGCAGCCTGAAAGCCTGAGTGCAGGCAGTGCCTTGTTTTGTGTTTGGGTTGTGGCCTGCTGATCCCCTCCCTGCTCTGAGGTGGAGCAGAGGATGCTGTGGGGCCACACTGCCACAGCACTACTGCAGGAGCAAGTAATCCTTTGGCCCTGGACATGGGGAGTATCTGCACTGCCCTGGTTCTTTGCTGCCTGCCCCAGTGGGCTGTGCACCACCATGGATCAGATCCCACACGGCCACGGATGAAAATCCCACCTTAAAATCATGGAATCATAAAACTGTTTATGTTGGAGAAGACCTCTAAGATCATTGAGTCCAACCATTTACCCATCACTGCCAAGACCGCCACTAAACCATGCCTCTAATCACCACATCTGCACTTTCAAACACCTCCAGGGTTGCTGAGTCCATCACTTCCCTGGGCTCCTATTCCAATGCCCGACCACCCTTTGGGCAGGAAAATTTTCCTAATATCCAATCTAAATCTCTCCTGTTTCCTCTCACCCTGTCAGTTGTTACCTGGGAGAAGAGGCTGACCTTCCTGTGGCTATGCCCTCCTTCAGGGAGTCGTAGAGACTGATAAAGTCTCCCCTGAGCCTCCTTTTCTCCAGGCTAAGTACCCCAGCTCCCTCAGCTGCTCCTCATGTGATGAGTGTTCTAGACCCTTCTCTGCACACCTCGGTGCTCTTCTAGTACTGAAAACAAGCAAAAAACCTGAAAGCAGAAAACTGAGTCCTGTG
The DNA here is from genome assembly GCF_963513975.1 of Fringilla coelebs. Lineage (NCBI taxonomy): Eukaryota > Metazoa > Chordata > Aves > Passeriformes > Fringillidae > Fringilla > Fringilla coelebs. The sequence continues at coordinate 26,964,524 of NC_140066.1, read as the reverse complement.
TTGCTGGGCTGGACCAAGTGCATCCGAGGCAGGTGCGGGGTGTCCGGGGCTGTGTGGGAGCCAGCACATCCCGGGAGGGTGCGGGGTGCCCGGGGCTGTCCCGGAGCCAGCACATCCCGGGAGGGTGCGGGGTGTCCGGGGCTGTCCAGGAGCCAGCACATCCCGGGAAGGTGCGGGGTGTCTGGGGCTGTCCAAGAGCCAGCACATCCCGGGAAGGTGCGGCGTGCCGGGGCTGTCCGGGAGCCGTCTCGGGCTGGTTGCGGGGTGTCCGGGGCTGTGTGGAAGCCAGCACATCCCGGGAAGGTGCGGGGTGTCTGGGGCTGTCCCGGAGCCAGCACATCCCGGGAAGGTGCGGGGTGTCCGGGGCTGTGTGGGAGCCAGCACATCCCGGGAGGGTGCGGGGTGTCCGGGGCTGTGTGGGAGCCAGCGCTCCCCGGGCAGCTCCGGGCAGGGAAGGCTCAGGGGCATCCCCCGCTCCGATCCGCTCCGCTCCGCTCGGCTCCGGCCGCCGCCGCCGCTTCCCATCGGCAGAGGGACCCCTCGCACCGGCCATGGGCTGCTGCCGGCCGGGGACGCATCCCCCGCGCCCTGCGGGACCGAGCCGACGTGGGAAAGACCTGCGGACGAAGGAAAAACAGATGAGGCGGAAAGGAAACAGCGGATAATCAAGTTTTCCCTGTCATCTGCTGTTTTTTCAGCAGTTTTTGTCGACATATCCTTTGAAATTATGAAGGTGAAGTAGTCTTGATAAAACTAAGGCCTTTTGCTACCAAGCTTGTTCTGTAAGTCTTATTCACGATTTTGTGGGCCCTTAGACAAGTAGGGAGTGATTATGGGTTTAGGTGGATGCAGGGCGCAGGTGTCTTTGCTTGGAGAACAACATTTGCCTCTGCTATGCTGCTGCCTCAGCCAGTCTCATACCTGTCTCCATCCTCTCACTCCAAAAAAAAAGGAAGAAATGTCCCATCGATGTCCTGGAAGTAATAGATAGAATCATAGAATCGTTAAGGCTGGAAAAGATCTCTAAGATCATCAACTCCAACCATTATCCTAAATTAGCAATAGGAAAAAAAGCAGAGCAATCAAAGGGCATCTGCTGCATCCTAAGGAACTGCTGGGCTTCACTATGCTAAACGCTGCAATTATTAATGTAACAGATAATGGGGTTGATTTGAAACCTTTAGTGAAGTCAGCTGTAGCATTTCTTTTCACCCCATCAAGGCTAAAATACGAATTATGTACTTGCAAAAAACAGTCTTTCTTAGAGGGAGTGCTGCTCCTGGTTTTGAAGGAGAACACAAACTCCCCAGCTTCAGCTCTCTCTCTGAGAATGGCCCTTTGGAGAGGAGTTTGCTGTGCAGCCTGAGGCCCGTGTGCTCAGGCTGCTCCAAGAGCTCCCTGGGTACCCCTATGAATTCTGCTACTGAAAATGCCTCAGAACATTCTTGTCTTTCCACTGTCCTTCACAAACTGCCAATTGGAGGGGGAAGAATTTTAAGTGCATTGATCAAGATCTTTTCAGGAAGCCAAACACTTTTTTCAGTTTGTCACTCTTTCCTTCTGCGGAGGATTTCCTTTCTTTCATAATTACCAGCTGCAGCGTTGTAGGTGTGCCTAGGAAATGCCAAATACAGGTAGACAGACCTGAAGCTTTATACCCAGCTGAAGTGGAAGATGGGTCCCTGTCCTGGCTGCTTGAGTCATCTGTATTCATGTGTGCTCCAATAATCCTTCCTGCAAAGCCAGCCATATGCCTCCGTACAGCTGCGTGACTAATCCTTAAGTAATCGTTTATTTGGGGAATGTCACCTCTGGGTGTGCAATTTATTGGTCCATAACAGTACATTTTGAAGGGAGCAGGTTGGAATAATCTAATTAGCATTTCCTGAAGGGGGATAGGACCCCTGCCCCTTTTCTCCTTGTCCCCAGCAGGGTACAAGGAGTACATGGTGTGCATGTGAAGAGATGGGAATCTGAGTTTCAAGGAGATGAGGGGTGTCTGAAGGCTGATTGCAGTGTGAAGGACAGACTGGGGAGGGAACATGGGTAAACACAATGTGGGAGAAGCTGCTTTGCCTGGCTGCTGGAGCTGCCAGCTGCACAGCAGTGGGGTCCCAGAGTGCTTTTTGAAGACGTGGTGGGAGCCATAACACCATGCCTTGATGTGGGATGCTCTGTGGCTGGAGAACACCTGGGCTTCTCTGTCTGAGGCCACATCATGGCCATGCTGTGCTGCATCAGTTGTATGCAGCACAAACATTTCTAGTTCTCCTGAAATGCCCAGGTCATCACCCTCCAGGTGGAGAGTTCTCTGGTGCTGGTCCCTCAAGAGCTTTGGTGGGCTGGAGGAGGGTAGCTGGGTCCAGGTGTGTCTCTCCTGCTATAAGCTGGTATGTTGGGAAGGTCACAGCACAGCCTGCTAGTCTTTAAGGGTGCTAGGAAGTCTGAGAGCCAGGAAGGATGTTGTACCTGGACACTAATCCCACTCCCTTGGAGTGGAGAACTTGCCCTCTCAAAAGCTGGATCCTGAACATACTGCTCCAACTTTGATGTACTGCTTAACACCAGTGGAAATAAAATTTGCAGTTCAAATCCCTCCTGTTTTTTTTTACTTAATTTTTTTTTTCTGTCCTCTCATAAGGCAACTTAGGAACTTACCAGCTTGAAGAGAAGGGTGCTGGCAGTCCCTGGGGCTGGTTCCTTGCTCTGGCCTGAATACCAAGATGTGATTTGAGTTGTTGATAGGACTCAAGGAAAATCCAGCTCGTTGCAGGACTGGTTGCTATGACATTTTTTAGAGCACCATATCAAGAGCTATTGGTGTAAGAGTAACCTACATTCTGCTTTGTGTCTGATTAAAGCCTTTTTGACAGGAACTCTATGTGTTTGACATGAATATGGATGGTGTGGGCTCCACAAACAAAAAAAAATCTCTATTTACCCAGTGGTGGTAAAGTATAACTCCTGTGGGACAGCTCTGGGGTCCTTATGCCTTTTAAGGGACAAGTTGAAAATAAAGCCATTGTTATTCATCTGTTGCTTCCTTTGGCAATAATATTCATTGCTTATATTTTGGCATGGTGGGGAAGAATTTCTAGATGAGGATTTGATCTGAAAAGTCAGAGGAAATGTTTCTACAAAAACTGATGCCCACAAAATGAAGAGTGGGCTGTTTTTTTCCTCTAGTGTAAATAGATAAAAACTGGGCACTTCCAGACAAGGCTGAAGGTGTGTTTCTGTCCTGCTGACTAAAATCTGGAGATGGTCAATGGGTCCTTGGTCTGTTGTCCCAGGGGCATTATATGTAAGACAACTTTTCAGTCAACCTCCTTAACACTGCTGCAGTGAAGGAAAAAATAGCTGGTTCAAATGAGGACCAAAATCTGGATGTCTGGTTCCAAGAGGACTTTTAAGGCAATGCAAATGTTTCTTAAGGCTATTTTTTTGCATTCTAGTTCAAACTGCTCTCTAATCCTGTGTAGCATCTGGTACTTCAGAGGAAGGAAGGGAAGAATGAAATGAAACCTCCCTGTAGACCCAGAGTATTCAAGCAAACTGCAGTTTTTCTTGTCTTAAAACAAGATTAACAATCATTAAAAGGACAACTGACAGAAGAAGAGTGCGGGGCTGTGGTCATTTCCATGAAGTTATCAATACATCCTAAGCATGAAATATTCATTTTCAGTGCCTCCCATTAAAAAAAACCAGCTCAGTGGGGTCATGATGAGGTCACTGACATGACGTGCATTGGTTGCTTTTCCCAGCTGATGCCATTACCTATTTTGACTTTGCCCTTTGGCTTGCCTTTGGCACTTGAGCTGTATTAACCACTGGCGATATGAATCAGCTCTCAGGACTGACAGACTCAGCCACTCAGGCAAGCTGGAGATGTGCCAAATAAACAATCAAAGCTCCTAATGAGGCTGCATAATGCTGGGGGCTTGCAGGGAACTTTCTTGCATTGTGGTTGTGTCACAGTTATTTGAGAAGAAGAGGAAAAACATAATGTTTGTTACAGCAGAGAGAAAATCCAGCTAGAATATTTTAAGTCAAGTGATGAGCAGTTATGGTGCTGTTTAGATTTTCTTGCCACATGGCTTATGATGTTTATTATTTATGATAGTACTGTTGGAGCTGCAGTGGTATGAAGAGCAGAGCAGAAAGATTTTTAGAAGAAGTAAAAGATCTTAGTTGTAAGGAAGCCATTCCCTCTATCTAAACTCACTTTTTTTCATTGTTTTCACATATGTGTCCACATCTGCAGAGTGATTGTGCAAATTGCAAGCAGATCATCTGCTTTTTTTAAAATTTTTTTGGCTAGAATGATTCCTCAATATTGCATTTAAAAGCTATAGGCTTATCTCCTTCAGGAATTTCTGTGTGTTAGAACATCAATTATCAACTTGGACTTGTGGTAGCCTATTGACTACTGTGGTCACTGAGGCAAATGCTGCTTCTGCACTTCAGATTTACCAGGAGAGAGGAAAGAAGGGAGATGCAGAGCTCACATGCAGCCCTGGGAACAAATTGTAGCAATACTCAGTAACCTTCACCGCTGGAACCTGCTGTTCATTTTGTGGAGGGCCAACATGGTCAGGTCTTGCTGTAACAAACTACTCCTGAGCACATCTTTTCTCATCTGGCCAGCCAGCTAATCCCTGCCTGTCCTCAGTTTTGTGCAATCTTGCTGTAAGTCATGGCCAGGAAAGGAGGAGAGAGTGGGAAGCTTGTCCTTTTCTGCCCTGTGCTGTAACATGTATTTTCAGCTTCTTGGTCTCTCTCCCCAACAGAAATGAAGTGGAGGGGGAAAACCTGATTTGACAGAGGTAACTAGAAGAGTTTGCCATGTGGAATAGCAGGTATACTTCACCGGTTCTCTGCAGGAACTTCTCATCACATTTTGAGGATTTCTGAGAATCTTTTCCTCTTTCCCCATCTTTCCAAATGCAGAGTTTGGAATTTTTCAGCCCTCCTTAAAAACCCCCAAACAATAAGATGTGCTATATGTTCCCTTCTCTCAGCCTCCTTAATTTTTGCTCAATTTTGATTTGGTCATGAGGACAATGGTCCCTCCTCACTCTCCTGCTGGGAGCCTGCCAGGGCTGTGACTTCTAAATCCACCTTGGTGCCTCCATGTATTGGGAGGGATGGAGGGCACAGCACGTGGGACATCCCTGTCCCCCCAGCCCTGTCTCAAAGGCCCTGGCTGATCCAGGGCATGGTGCCTTTGGGAGCAGCTTGCAGAGCCCAGACAAGCGAGGCAGAGCTACCAACCGCGTTAAAATCCTCAGGCACCTTATCCAGAAGTCAATTAATTATGCCCCAGTCTCAAAATCATTAGTCAGCAGTGGCCATTTTTCCTTTCAATTACGGGGTTTAAGGGATTACTGTGAGTCATTACCCCGAGGCATTAATAGCTGCATTGCTTCTGAAACGATTCAGGTAAGGAGGTGGTGCAGCAGCTGCACCCAGGGCAGCAGGGAGCTGGGAGCATGACCCTTCCTTTTAGTGTCTGGAGCAGATCTGGAAGGAAAACATGCCCTTGTGTTAAAAATTCAACTAATTCCACAAGCTTTTCACTTTGTCTCTCGAGGGGTCAATTAAAGCTTCACAGTCTTTCCTGCCACACTGGCAAAAAAAGATCTTCATCTCCCCTTCCTTTGATTAACTGTGTTGTTATAAACAGACGATGCAGCACAAGCAAGGGAAACTAATATGCCTTCCCCCGAGCCAAGGTCCTTGTAAATGAATCCATTAATTTGAACCAGGGCACCCCTGTGCTCAAGAGGTGCAAAGCTGGCACACAGCTACAATCCTGCTGAAATCTGAGTGTTGTGGGGACAAGTGGCCTCAGATATGGGAAGCTCCCCCTGCACACACTGACTTCACACATGTGCCTGGGCATGAGCTTGCTGAAGTGGTTTGCTGCAGATCCTTCCCCCAGTTTGGCCTCTTAGTTCCACAAAAAAAGATGCTCAGAGCAGGCTTTTAAATTTTTATGAAGTGCTTGCTTTATTATCTTAATAAATCCTTGTTTGGTTTGCAGAATGCATCCCCATTGAAGTTAAGAGTTTATATGAAAATTAAAACGGCACTGTATCTTCTTAATTAGACAAATGTATAGATAAAAAGAAACAAATGTCAGCTGGCACTGGAATTTAGCCTTGCTGGGAGGGCTATTTTATATTTCTCTCTCAAGATGCTTGCAGAGGTTAATGCTGGTCCTGCAGGCATTCAAAGGGACAGCAAAACTGCCCCTTATCAGTAGGCAAAACACAGGTACAGTCCGTTCTTCTGTGTTGTGACTCTCATCAGTGCTGAATTGTTTACTTCCAAAAATAAGTTACATAACTGTTATCACATAAAAATTAAGCATATTTAATTTTCACAGGTGAACAGCCAAGGCTGAGCCCATGAAACCTTTGCTCTGGCACATTTAAGGTGCACTAACTTACAGGCTAAATTGGCGAAAAATGGTGGGAGAATATTGATCAACTAATTTTTTATTCAGATTGTTTTTGGCTTTCAGAAGCAAGACATTTAAGAAGGAGGTCATAATTACTTCTTACTTACATCTCCTAGAGGCTCCAGCTGTAAATCAAGGGGAGTCATCCGATGTTTTCTACAAGAGAGCTTTTTATTTTTTTGAAAGAGACAGGGAGCAAAATTAAGCAGAATTGTGGGAATAGTTTTCTTCTAGCTCAGAGCTGGCTGCAGGGTGGATCTCAGGCTGCATTTGCTGTTTTAGCTACACATGCCAGAAGAATATCTGGTTCTCAGAATGGAATATAGTGGGAGAAGCTACTGGGTTATAATGTAAATTCTTGTAGTTATTGGCTCTGATGTCCAGGGTTTTAGTAATGAGTTTTGTTCCATGTAATAGGTTGGGATAAGTGATATTTTGCAGCAGGTCTAGGGCAGCAGAGATGGGCCTGGCTACAGGGCTCCTCATCTTCTCTCTTGGGAGGAGGTGGATGGAGACTTGGCAGGAGGCATCAGTCTGGAGATGTCCAGCCAAATGGTTCTGAGACACTTGGTTGTACAAGGAGAGCACTGGCTTCATAACCCTGCCCTGAAGCAGGAACAGACATGGCAAAGCAGTCACTGCAGTGGCTGAAGCAGGGGTAGAAAGCAGAGAACAAAAATGTAATACATTTTTTAAAAGACATTTTCTTAAAGCAGATCAGGTATTTTCTCTTTACTGCGCAGTTTAAAACACTATTGTCAATCAACTCTGCTTAAAAGGTTTTTGTTTTGACTTCTCATCCTTCTTTTAAAACTTTCTAAATGGGGGAATTTGTCCTGCTTCTAAAGGGAGCATAACAGACTTGAAGAGACTTTCAGTCTTATAGAATGAAACCAAGACCATCAAAACAAAATCCTTGATTGGAGCAGTGTTTTTGTCTAGCAGAAGCTGCAGGCAGGAAATTTAATACAGTCCTGCTACTGTCAGGGTGAGAGGAGACCTGCAAATGTCACTGTGCCATGGGGGGCATTGGTAAATCATCAGCCTCGTGGGAGCTGGGGCCAATTCCACAAGCCCTGAGAGTCTGTGGGCAGGAGTCACTGATCTGCCAGCCCTGGGTGCCCCTTGCTTTGGTGATGAGTTCTGTCACTGCTGAGGGGTCAGCAGGGGCTGGTGACTGCTGAGCAGGACGTGCTGCTGGGCTGGGATCAGCTCTGGGGAGCTTTGTGCTGTGCAGGAACTCTTTTCAGGAGAACAGCCCACCTCAAATTCTGAAGTGTTGAGCTGTGACCCCTTGAGCTGGGGCTGGGCAGGAACTGAATGTATTTGCTGCCTGGATTATCTGACCTTTATCTCCCCTGGAAAAGGCAGGATGGAAGCAGCAGGATTCCTAGGGAGAGAAGCCTTTTGGGGGAGGTATCCTCTCCTAGGCACACGGCAGCAGCCATCATTAGCTTTGTTGAAAGTGTATCTTCCAAATGGGGAGATCAATTCTGAATATTTTATGGCTTTAATTACACCACCCTGCATGTGATGCAGAGAATGGGTTATTAGGCTGCAGGATGCTAATTTCCTTCTAGGATGAGGTTTTTTTTCCCTCATGCTTTTCCTGCTTTAGATAGCAAAATATTGTATGCAAGGAGGCAAAAATTCATGGCTGCATTGAACCAGCAGTTAGGTTAAAACAAGATCTGGCAGAGCAAAAGGTCTCCACTCTTTTCTAATATGACTCAATAGCTGAGTTATCAGCAGCATATGGATTTCAAAGGGCAGGGAAGGAATTATTTATCATGAAGTCATTCATATCTGCTGCCAGGGAGATTCTTCTGCAGTTCAGTGAAAGAGTGCCTGTGTTTTGATCTGACACCCAGGACACAGGGGTGGTGCTCAGGTGGGGGCAATCCAGGCCAGTGGTGCTGCCTGGCCCTGCCACGCCTGGTTCAAAGGAAGGGACCAAGCTGGCTCCTGCAAGGTGCCACCAGAGTCACTCTTAGCAGGCACAGTCAAAGCCTGGGGGCTGGAGCGCACGTAGGGCTGAGTGAAACAGCAGCAGTGAGGGAGCAGCTTTCTCAGACAGGGTCTGGACTCTCTCTGTGTGCTGTCTCAGCTCACCCACAGGCAGGTCAGTCTGTCTATGCAGGGTCTGCAAGCCCTTGGAAAGCCAGGTCCAAGGAAACAATCAAGGCACTGTGAGCTCAAATCAGTGCTCTGATGAAGTTTGTCTTTTCCCATCTGAGCCATCTGCCTGCCTCTCCCCTGGTATCTTCTACCAGAGTTTTCAAAGCCATTTATTTTGACAGTCTGCACGATGACATGATGTAGCAGAGGCTATCTGCTCCTGGAAGTAATGCCTTCAGATATTTTGCTTTGCTTATGGGTGCAAAAGGCCATTGCCCTCAGGTTGGATAGGCTGGCCTATCATCACCTCAAATCTCATAAATGAAACAGGATTGAATCATAGAGTCAGCAATTGTTTAGACTGAAGAAGACCTCTAGGGTCATCATGTCCAACCAGGTCCACAACTAACTTGTTTCTAAGTGCCACATCTACCTGTCTTTTAAATACCTCCAGGGGTGCTGACTCCACCATTTCCCTTGGCAGCCTGTTCCAGTGCCTGAAAACCTTTTTGGTGAAGAATTTTTTCCTAATATCCAATCTAAACCTACCCTGATAATCTTAAGACCTTGTCCTATTGCTTGTGACTTGGGAGAAGGGACTGAACCTCACTACACCCTCCTTTCTCTGAGAGTTATAAGATTTCATCTGAGTCTTCTTTTCTTCTGGCTAAACACCCCCAGCTCCCTCAGCTGCTCTTCAAGCTTCACTTGTGCTCCGGACCCTTCGCAGCTCAGTTGCCCTTCTCTGGACATGCTGCAGCCCCTCAATGTCTTTCTGGTTGTGAGGGTCCCAAACCTGAGCCCAGTATTCCAGGTGTGGACTCACACTGCCAACCACTGCCTTGCTCCTGCTGGACACACCATTTCTGCTACAGACCAGGAGCCTTTGGTCTTTTTGGCCATCTGGGCACACCTGGCTCCTTTTCAGCTGCTGCTGACCAGCACCTCCAGGTCCTTTTCCCCTGGGCAGATTTCCAGACCCAGGCACAGGACCTTTCACTTTCCTTTGTTGAACCTCATACAGCTGGCCTTACCCCATCAATCCAGCCTGTCCAGATCCCTCTAGCTGACTTCATCTTAGCATCTTCCAAGGGAGTGGATGTGGTGATTGCAGGAACCATAGAATCTCTCCTGAGACTGAGTTCCTGGTCCTGAGCAGCCTGAGAGGGGCTACACAAGCCCATTTGTTCTGATATTTCCAGCTGTTTAAACATACCCACGCACTTCTGGGCAGCCATGGGCTGGCTGGGGGATCCACCAGGGTTCCTAGAGCATGGAACCTGCTCCTGGGCCATGTGTGAGTGCTTGAGCTGCTTTCCCCTCCACAGCAGGGTATGCTGCAGTCCTGCTCTCTTTAAAAGCCATGTGCTGCCCTGGCAGAGGCTGTGCTTCAGAGGACAATGCTCTCAGGATTGGAGGAACCGGTTATGGCTGGAAAATAGCTCTCCTCAGTTCCATCATTTATCAATGACACATTGCACTTATCTTCCCTGGGACTGGATTTATAGTCTGATAAAGTAAATGGCAGTCTCTTTGTTGACTTAAGAGGATTTTTGGGTTCACAGTTAAGACTTGACAAAGTAAAAGTATACTGCCTTTACAAGTCAAGGAAAAATAACCCATATTAGACTAAATTTTACTTTCCTAAATAGTCTGCATTCTTGCTTTTTTGGCACTGTTTCACATAACTGCTATATGAGGATATCTATTTAGTAATTGTGCAGAACAGATAGTTCTTTTATTCTCCAAATAACTTTCAAATACATCTTTCAGTTGTGTTTTTTGCTCTTCATCCAGCACAGCTGAAGGCTTAATGCACCTTGACCTTAATGCAGATCTGACTTTTAAAGGCCTGCTTGACTTCCTTTGTGACTATTTGTGGGGCAAGGAAATGACACTTTTCTTATATCACCTCCCATAGCTGGGATTTCTGTGAAGTGTGGGGTTTCTTTCCCTTTCCATTAAACCTGTGTGCCCTCAGACCCCTGTGAACACTGAGGGGGGGGGGGGAGTCTGTGTGTAAATCAGATGTTTCTTATTCACATCTTTAAAATCCTCAGGCTTTACCTTTTCCCAAATGGTATTTTTTCAGGGTTTTTTTACAATTTTGCATCAATTAGTTGTGCATTTAGAAGCTGAGTTTAAAAGCTTATAGAGAGTAAATCTTTAACAATTCGCAGTCTGAGTTCTAATCTTGGTTACAGTGTTGAGGGAGGGGGAATTCCAGCCTTAGCAGAAACCTGGGAAGTTTTCTGAGAAGGAACCCGGACCAGTCTCTTCCTCCCACCCTTCATCTTACCTCCAAAGGGCTTCCTACTTTGGTGCCTATGAGAAAGCCATAATTATTATTTCTTACAAATAGGGAATCAAGAAAACAGGGTGGTTTGGCAGCATTCCTCTTTCCCAGAATCAGGTAGCCTCTCTTTTTTGGTCAAAAAGAAGATTGTCTCTCTCTGTAAGTCCTCCCCACTCTTCATTGATCCCCTGTTGTGGTGTGGCCAGGGGAGAGGAACAGCTGCATTTGCATCAACACAGATCTCCTCATATTTGAAGGTTTTCCCTCCCCAGCAGAAGAGGTGATCTCCACCTATGCTTATCTTTAATCTCATTCCATTGCCTATGATTCCTTTTTTGATTTCATTAAGTGTCCCTTATGCTTATCTTGGAGAGATGGAGAAGAGCACGGAAAGATCCATGTGATGAGGAGGTGATGAGAAAGCGTGCTCTCAGGGGTACATACCAGGTAGGGAAGGAATAATGATTGCAAGATATGTGAATACTATTGCTATGGAGGTCAGAGTTAAGGTTAATTAAATGTCTTCATTGTGCATTGTCTTCCCCTTAAGGTGTTTGAGAGCCTTCTAAGAGAACCATTAACTCTGAGCAGCCAAGGCTTTTAATGAATATTTTTATTGATTTTGCTTGCAACAGGTTTGCTCTTAACTTACCTCTATGTATTCCTCATGTTTTTTGCCTTGAAACTATATTTAAATTTTCCCAATTCAATATTACTAACTGGTACATTTTAAATCAGATATGGCACGTAAATATTCCTACTTTTTAAAGAGAAAGACATCAAAGTGTATATAGTACTCTTTTTTCAGTCTTTTTACATACATGATATGAATAAAATATTCTGGAAATTACATACAGATAACTAATGTGGCTCCTACTGAAATAGGCAATTAAAACATCTCCATATGAATTGCTTGGTGATATGCAGAAGTATATGTTTTAGCATTTCCTGCATTATACAGGATTTAAGATTAAAAAGAGCATTGCATCTAGATAAAGATCTGAAAATTGTTGCGTCTCTTGTTTATAACCTCCATGTTGCTGTGAGAGATTTAGGTGGATATTAAGTATGAGCATTTGTGATTCATTTCTTCTGTATGTATGAGCGTTTCCTTTCAAAATGCCTGCTTCTCATTTTGCATGAAAAGTACTGTTTCACTGCCATGGAAATGAGAAATTGTGAGAATTAATGGAATGATGAATCTCCATTGCTTGAAGACTTTCAATCTAGGCTGGCTGTCTTGAAGAGTTATTGTTCTCAGTGTAGGAGGAACTAGAGGAGGTACTGACCCATGTCTTTCTTTAAGGCCCTTTCTGGCCCTAAAATGATGTCTCTGATGCAAATTTCTTTTTTTATACTAAGTTTAGCCAGACCCCCTGGAGGTTTCAGCACAGGACAGTGCTGTGTGTGTCCTTAGGAATGCACTTGACCTGACACTGCTTTGGTTAGAGCTCAGTTAGGACAGTGCTATGGGTCTCCTCCATGATATTTTGGTTTCTCACTTTCAGCAAATCTTCAAGTGGCTGCATTCTGTGTTTGGACTGTGGGGCACATGACCTACACAGAGCTGTTCAGTCCTTATCACTGATTCTCCAACCTGAGGATCCAGCTGGAGCATGCATGCTGCTCTGTGTGCCTATTCAAAAGACAAGTGGGCTGGGGACAGGGAGAGGAAAGTGGAATTTTAAACCTGCTAGAGATCTTGTAGGTCTTACCACAAGTAACCACTGTGTGCTACTCATCTAAAAAAACTCTCAGGTCTCTTCTGTATTTACAAAAGGAAATGTTCAGTTCTGCTCCTGTTCAAACAATCTATCAGCTCTGTGTTATAAAATACAACAGTACAGATCTGAGACCATTAGTTAAAGACATAAAGAATCACGCCCAAAGTTGTAAACATAAATTTCTGTGAATTATTTTTTTATTGAAGTATGTTCAAGAGATTTGCATATAGATTAAACCCTAAATATACCAAATGTCAGTCTGTTTACATCCTGATGCCTTTGTGTTGCTGCTGTGAATGGATTGCATTTGGAGCTGGAGCATTCTCCTCATTGCCTCTCTAACTAAAATATTGCAGCAGTGAGGGTTACAGGGGATCCTTACAGGTCACAGACATGCTTGGGAGAGCTTTGACTTGCTGAGACTTTGGTATGAACATGTCAAATTTTAATGTATGTTGCCTGGAAAGCTAATGAGGCTCCATCTGGAGACTTATAACTGATTACAGGCTCAATTATTTTTCCTACCTGAACAGGTTTTGTCCTTTGTTCATACTCCTATAAAAATAACAGCAGCAGCAATGCAGCGACATCTCCTCATCAGGAGGAGATAGCTTTTGTTGGAAGCAGTTGTTCCATGGACTTGTACCCCATGCAGGCAAGTGCCTTTCTTTTTTTTTTCTTTTTTCTTTTCCTTTGTCTTTTTCCCCTCTAAATTTTGTTTCTTGAGCATTTTAAATGCCTCTTCCCTCAAGGTGATCTTGTAGTGGTTAGTGGTTCATCAGGATGGGTGTGCAGATGATATCGATATCCTTGCCTTCATGGATGGGGCAGTCTAATCTAATAGCTGAGGCACCTGAGGGGTCAGAGCTGTGGGATAATTTAGAGTGATCACTTCTAACTAAAATGTGATAGCACTGAAGGAGAAAAGAAAACCTCATGGAGCAAAAGGTAAAAAGTGCATTTGAGTTGTTTGTACGATGATATGAAAGCAGGAATATGCCCACAAAACCTTGGGGACAGAGCCTGGCTGTCAAGGAAAAGGATTTGAAATCTGCCTTGTAGACTCAATATTTTCTGTTGCAATCCTCTTCTTTCATCTTTCTGTCTTCATCTGGAAAGGAAGAAATGAGGCTATAATGTGACAAACAGAGGTTGTGCACAGCACCTGGTCTGTATGAGGTCAGTGGATCCTGGGTCACGGGAGTGAGGCTGAGCAGAGCTGATCATGGCACCCTGACTATGAGGAGCAGCTCACTGCAGGATTTGTAAACCTGAGGGAATAGAGGAAGTTCCTAAAAATGCCTAATAACTCATTTGTGAATTTCTGTTGTTGTGTTTAGTCCTCCATCAGTTTGAGGGCTTTTTTGTTACGGGCACTTTTATTTTGCAGAGTACCAATTGTAACATTTTTCTTCCTGTCCCTGTTGCTTTATTCCCACGAGCAGTAGCCAGCCCATTCTGGTGACCAGGCTCCTCTCCAGTTCAATAGGGATGGAATATCATCACTTCTGCAGTGAATTGGGCTGGGCCTGTGTCAGCCCCTCTGCTGGATGATACCAAGATCACCGAACCATAGCAGGCTGATAGGGTGACAGGCTGCAGTTAGCAGCTTCAGCCATGCAGAAAAATCTAGAAGATCTGTGTCAGTGAGGGAGCAGGGTCTGCGCCATGATGAGACAATAGATACAGCCAGATGGTGATGGTGGTGGTGATGAGGATATTAGGATCTGTGTCCTGCTTCACGGGAATGTAGGAGAGGTTTTTGACTTGCTGGGAACTGGAGGAAACTATTCTGTGCCAAGAGTAAGTGCTTTGAAAGAGATGAAAAAAGTTTTTCTTGCTTGGCTAAAACATCCATCTGAGATGGTAACTACCTATGCCTGGCTCTTGCAGACAGCCAGAGAAATGTCCCCAGGTCTTCAAGGCAGCTGTGAAATTAAAACTTTCTCCTAACAGATGATACATTCCTCTTATTAGTTACAGCCCGGTGGCCACTGTCAAACACATACTAATTATTTCTCTCTTTCTTTTCTTTTTAGCACCTGCAAGAAGCTTTTCCCTTCCATAAGCAGCTCTTTATTGACCAGCAGTTTGTTATTGATTTCTATATTCAATAAAACCCGTGGTAAATGAGGACATTAAATTACTCTAGAGCTCTCACTTTTAAAAATGCAAGAGAAAATAGGACACCATGATGTGTTATGTTAACAAATGCAAGATAGAAGGAGAAATTTTGCTGGAGTGGACTGTCTGAAATTTGTCTGGTCTGGTTACAAACAGACAAAATTTGTTCATTGCATGTGTGAGTACATGTGAATACATGTGCACAGAGAATCATGTGCACATGATTTTCCTCCTGAGAGAACTGTAAGCTTTCTCTCATTTGAAGCCCATGCCCATTCATTCTCATTTGGATGAAAAATAATTTGTGAGGCCAAATTATGACATTCATTAGGCGGAAACTTGAGAACAGTATCTCAATCTGCTGTCAGACCAGTCATGAGGTGTGATGTGGGGCAGGACTCGGGAGTAAATCTAGTTTAGGTTATGACACTGGTGCCTTTTGTTCCCTGGGTAAAATGAGGCCTTTCTTTTCCTTTTTAAGTGATTCACAGTTCAAAGTCCTTCTCTAGAGCATCTGGACTGTGCTTCATTTTCTGTATGATTTTGTTTTTTCTACAAACAGGGAGATGAAAAGTGGGTCAGGAAGTGTAAATGCAACTAAGCAATCTTCTCAATGGGCAAAGTCAACTGCAGGACAGCGGTGTCTCTGGGGGCTGCCCTGAATGCATGCCCCTTACTTCCAGTAAATTTAGGACTGGAAAAAGTAAAAAAACCCCAATATTGCTTTATCCTCTGCTTTATATTTTTCCTTTTAGCGCTCTGACAAAAAAATATGCAACTCCTAATTCTTCTTCCATGCTTGTGGTAGTCAGGACAAATTGATTTTGAGCACTGTGGAATTACATGGGAATGGGGGTAGTGAAACGTGATGTTTCTTTTTTCCCTGCTCTGGTATTCTGTAATTCTTCCCAGTCACTGGATTCTTGGATATGAGTTAAAGGACCAACTACAGAGTTAAGGAACCAGCTGTAGTGACCTGGCTTTGCTGCTGCACAGAAGTGGGGATGAAGAGTGGGGTTTGTGCCCTGGTAGCTCCACAAGCTCTGCAGCCCCAGCACACCTTAACCCCTCTCCTGGGGCTTGCACTGCTTCTCCATCTTTCCTTGAACAGGAACCTTGAGCCTTTTGGGCCATTTGTCATTTTTTATGAACACACCAATTCACTTGCCATGCTCCCACACTTCTTCCTCCCGGCTCTCTCTCGCTCCGTTTGGTTGATTGCCGCACGCTCCTGTTAGTGCCGTGTTGGGCTGCTGATGGATGTTTAGTAACTCTCTTCAGTAGACTTGTTCTAAAAAAAATATATATACAGTACTGAGAATTTCTGACACAGTGAGCTGAAGATATGTATTTCAGGGTGAGGCCCTGCTCTTGGCCTCCTGCTCTCTCATTGACACTGCATGATGGGATTGACAATAGAAATTTTTGTTCCGTGTCTCTGCATTAAGGTGACTTAAACAGGGTTGGGTGTTTGGCAGTTAATTATAGTTTAGCAATCGTGCTTTGTGATGATTGGAGCAGCTCTGCATGTAATAGATGTACTCAGGTAATTACCTTGTCTGTTTAAAAAGGCCTCATGGACAAATAAATTTCTCATTCTCTTTTTTTCCCCGTCTTTCTGAGAGGAGGGCAGTAGAGGAATGCTGAACAAACAGGGGGTGTATTCTGACGGAGCCCTGACCTACACCACACACAGCCTGACACACAGGCATGCAGAGGAGCAGGTCTGGCTCTCTCCTGTGCCGGGGTGGTGTGGTCAGACCCAGGATTCCCACCCTGCAGTATCTTCACACTGCAACGGCACTAAGTAATAGCAAAACCTTTTAATGGGTTACGCTCGCTGCTCTCATGATATGAACCCGTCAGGCTCCATTTCCTTCCCACACATATCGTGCTGTTTTACAGCTTTCTCATGCCTTGGATGAGAATAAGCTTCCTCCTGCTCTCAGCTTCAGCTGGAAAACTATTTTATCTCTCGCTTGCAGCACTCCTGGGCAGAGAGGCTTGGCTGGCAGCATCCTGCTGGCGCTGGGGCAGCCCCACCGTGCAGGGGGATGAGAATGGCAGCAGCAAGGAGGAGTCAGGGCTGCTGACCCACTGTGGGCAGCGACAAAATCACACAGGTCTGGGTCTGCGGGCACTAAATGGGGTCAAACTGCTCCTGCTGAAAGGATGGCTCCGCTGGTGGAGCAGGGAAATTGCTCCAGGCTGGGTTTAAAAGGGAAGGAGCTCCTTTCTGCCGGGGGAGGGAGCGAGTGCCTCGCTGTCTGAGGTTACCTTTGAAAGGGCCGACCTGTGCTGGCAGGGGCTCGGATCCAGGCACATTCCCATCCTGTGGGTCAGTGGCACAGCTGAGCAGCAGCAGAAGTCATTCACAGAGGATGCTTTGATACGCACCTCGTGTCTTACACCTGTGGCACTATCCATGCCGTGGGTTGCCAAGAGAGTGAATCGGCCAAAAAGCTTCTGCTAATTAATGCAATAAGTCATTTTCTGCATTCAGTATAGCCACAGATACAATATTTTACATCTGGGACTAGAAGAAATCATTTGCTGGAATTTCTTTCCTTATGATTGAATTTCTAGTCTTGAAGTCTCCTTAGGAAAAGGAGTAATTATGAGAGGTCATTTGTCAAAAAGGGTTCATGCATGTGATTAATTTTCTTCACTTCAGCAATTTACCATGTATCAGCTGGAAGATGAAGACTGTTTGTGTGTGCCTCGCCCTAAGCAATACATGGGGCTAGGCTAACATGAATTTACATAATAATACATTTCTATGCATGAATTTTCAAAACTGTAATGAAAAGCTGGAGATTTTTCTGGAATCACTTTTATTTTTTGTCAATTACTGTTCTATTACTGTACTGATAGTCTATTACAGAGCTCAAACTGTAACCTGGCAATATTTCCTAAAGGTGGTAGTGCTGTTGTTTAAGTTAATCTTCCCTGTAAGATGCTTTTCAAGCCATATCTTATTAACAGATGAGGTTTTGCCCCCAGCTGTCAAACATTTCATCCATGGTTTCATGAAGTCTCTCTGTCCAGAGAAATTCTCAGTCATGTATAGAGTAAATTTTTTGCTCCAATTTATTTTGATTCCCTACATGTAACAAATAAAATTCTTGTCAATGTTTAATACTGAAGAACTTTTTCTCATTTCACTAAATTTATTTTGATGATTCTTATGTAATATATGTGATGAAATGCCTTGTGCAGGGTCATTCTGGGACAGTTGTGCAGTGAATGAGTGAAGGCACCATCAATACAGTTCTGCTGAGTTCACAGAGCTTTTGGATCTGTTCCTAACTTTGTGTCCAACTCAATTGACTTCAAGAAATTCCTGTTGTTCTTTGATGTTAGGAGTTCATACAGTTTTCCCCAAGACTTTCCTTTATGTGTGGTTTATTTGCAGAAGGGGGAATGCTGGTGTGTACAAACACACACATGTACATATGCACACATACACAAGTTTTCTACACTTAAAGTATTTCAAACTGACTGGAGAAAAAGCCAGGTTAAGGTGGAAACCCCAATTCCTCAAATATCTGGCACTGATATCTGATTGATACACAGTCTTATACAATGTCCTTTTAAAATTTGCAATCTTTACAGGCATCACAAATACTGCATTTAGCTCCATGAGTGCAAACAGTTCACCAGACCTGTTCAGCAGCCTGTGAGATCATTGCTGGAGCCTGATAAAGCAGCAGGGTTGTCCTCTTCTTTCAGGTGGTCCACTTGAATCCTCAGGCCAGAGCAGCCCTTGGAGCTGCCAGGAAGGCCAGGAGCCGCCATCAAATGGTTCATTTTCAGTGGACTTAGAGCCATACTGATAATGGGAGACATTATGCATTTCTAGCATGTATTTTTTTGTCTTTCAGAATGTTGTTTTATTGCTCTGATGTATTTTTATTGCAGCAATGACTAAATACCCTTCAGTCCTGGGAGATGACCCAAACAATGTACATTCTAGTAAGTAAAACAGAGGAAAAGGGAGTATGGTTATACATATTTTAAGATGGTGAACTTGCTCATAGCAAGTTTAAGTGGCCTCCCCAGTATCAGGTAAAAAGTGAATAATGAGCAAGGAGTAAACTGAGATATCCAGAGTCTCAGGCCAGAATTTTAATCACAAGATCATCTTTCCTGGTCTAGTTACTCCCCAGAAGTAAGAAGTTTGCCAGTACATTTAGACAGCTCAGGGCAATTTGGTCCTTGTCACTCCATAAAGGAAAGTACTTGCACTCAAGGGCTTCCCTTGTGTAGGGAGGTGATGGTTTGGATGGGAAGAGGAATCTCAGCCCAGGGGTTTTTGTTTCATTCTCCCTGAATTTTCCATACAGGAAATGCAAAGTTCTCTCAACCCTGTGGGGCTTACCTCTCCACTATATGGATTAAAACCCCAGCAGTGTTGAGTCCTTATAAATTGATGAGGTTTCACCTGCTGGAACTGCAGCATCCCTGTGCCAAAGTATCTGTACTTCTCAGTAGAATAGCATTTCTGCTTTAGACCAAGGTGTTGTACTGAAATGCCATCAATGAAACCTGGGCCAGAAGAGACTTCTTAGGTCATCCTGTAATTGCCCACTTCACCTTCTGGAATGACCACTACTGCATGCAGTAAAAGCCTCCTCTGTCACCTTTGTTCCTCTTGCCATGTCCCCTGAAACAACCACAGGAGATGAGCAAGAGCATGGGGAAGCCTCAGGCAGAACATTTTTGGGACTTAGAGCAGCTGTATCTTTTCAAGCAGGGTTGTGAGATGTGGCTAATCTTCTCTTGAGCTTCTCCAAGCTCAACCCAAGTGGGAATTAATTGAAAGTGTTGATGATGTAAGGTCTATTTCACTCATCATTTGACAGTGATGCTACCAGGTTTTATTATTAAATAATTTTGTACCACTTCCGAGTTGATTTGCTTTAGGACAGGACACCTGGTGGGAAGGGCTTAGAATTTGATTTCTCTTGGTGAAATAAACTTCCACATCCTGCAGGGTCAGAAATCACATGCATAAAAAGTGCTGTCTAGGGCTTTCAGCTCCTCTCTTTGAGCTGAAAGGCCAAGAAAAAGCATGCACATGTGTGAGGGAGGCTGAGAGGACTTAGCAGAGACAGGTTTGAGCTCTGTAAAGGTGAGGACTTCCAGGGAGTTTCTTCCAAGGCAGTTACCAGCTCTTGCTCAGTCGAGTCAGAAAGAATTGCTAGATGACAGTGGCCTTTTCTGGTACAGGAAAAGAATGTTTCCCTGTTTATTGCTCTCTGTTTTTCATGAAGCAGAAGCCAGGTCAATTAGTCGGAGGAGGCTGGAAGCCTGCTGGGAAATGTGCAAAGCTAAAACCAGTGCTAAGAGAGTACTTAGATAAACTGCTGAATCTGCGCTCATTAACGTGGAACAAAAATGCTTAAGCATGAGTTTAGGCATGATAAGCTTAAGGGACTTGTTAAATTACATAAAATCTAGGGCTGCACAAGCACTCTATCTCTCTTTGGAACAAAGATGACTGTGAAGATACCAAGTAGACAATGTTATTAAAGTTCATTTGTTGCTTAGTTGTACCAATCATACTATTTCTTGACATGAAAAAGAGCAAGACATTTCGAGACTTTTTGGTTTATATTTCTCACACCTCAGAGGCTCAACATGGAAGTAAAACTTTGCCATTTGAAGCAAAGTATATGAACAAAAAAGACAAAAATCCACAGTCAGGATTTTCAGAAAGTCTTTTGAGGACATCGTAGAGCTAATGACAGGCTCAAAGGTTTTCAATTTCCACTATAATTTTGCAGATGGAGGAAATATTATTAGTTCAGAGATGACTGAAGTCCCAACATTATTGCATTATTATTTCACCTAATACAAATCCAAGATCCCTCTAATCCTCTTCTATCCCTTTCCTCAACAAACAGGAAGAGCAGACAGGGGTGGTTGAGATCTGCAGTTCTGAGCAGACACAGAGCAGCGGGGTTGGGAATTCCGTAATTCCATGTCTGTGCCAGCTGTTAGCAGGAGGTTGTATGCAGTGCAGGAATCCCATGCTTTCCCCCCTTCTCCTGGGAAGGTACAGCCTCATCTGGCTGTGAGAGACTGGATCAGGGCATTGCTGTCCAGGATGCTGCACAGGTGAATTGTTCTGCCTGCTGCTGTGGCTCTGGGGGATGAGTCAAACACCACAGCCCTGCATGGCTGGACCAGTCCCAGAGGGGGCTGTAAAAAAGCAGATTGTTTTCAGGCCAGCAGATGCAGCAAATGAGGCATTCACTGGATGGTGATAAAGCTGGAAAGGATCACTGTGGATAGACCATTGGGAAAGTCAACAGGTTCAGCTGGACCTTGACATGAGAATCCTGACAACCCTGGATTGCACCTGACTTCTGGAACTGCTCAAACCAAACCAACACAACCAACCAAACAGAAAGCATGCAAAAAGAATTGCTACTAAAGTAAGTAAAAGAGACAACAGAAGTTGTTTACCAAAACAGAGTGAAACAGTCTCAAAACAAAATGAAACAGCAAATATGTTTGTGCATGTATTCCAGGATGTTCCCTTGTGTGCTCATTTCTCCTGCAGCCTCACCCCTGCTACTTAGATGATGACACATGATCTTATCAGGAAAGGGGATCACACACCTGTTGAAACTCACCATCAAAATATCTCCACTGTGATATATTACTGTTCTGAAGGCAAAGATATACTATGACAGCTGTGCCTTCATTTTTATCTTTAAAATAAATAAAACATTTATGGAGTAATATTTATAGGCTTGCAGTTTTATCTTATTTCAGTTACCTGCAGTACAGAAAAAGCCTGTATCCTCCATGTTATGCACCAGGAGGACTTACCTGCTCATGATCAGAAGAGGCATTTGTCTCTTTTATTTCCCAATAAGCTCATAAAATGCAAATATTTTGGTCTGCCTGCTAAGTCCCTATGTAAAGACATGTGCATATTTGTATTTAGAGTTGACTGAGTAATTGGAAACAAATCATTTATTTAACACATTTTCCTTCAGCTGAATCTACAAAGAAATGCAGCATAATTGGGAAAGCAGCTTTGTGCCTCCCAACGCAGAGAGCCTTTGAGTAGGATTGATGGAAAAGTTGGCAGAAAATAATTTCAGAAGAAAGTGTCCTTATCAAAAATCAGGGAAATGAAATGTGTTTTCTGTTTTTCTTTCACTCAAGCAAAAGGTTTTAATGAATTGCTATTTTATTTATTTTTTGAAGAAGTATCAGGGACAGAGGACTGGGAAGAAAACCCCAACAATTCTTTTTCAAAGGGTGGGGCAAGGAGCTGTTGCACCAAGGCAGGGGGGACCCAGCTCTGTAGTGAAACTCCAGACAAGCTGTAGTGTCCTGGGGGTTTGGGACAGGATTTGGATCCCCCCTGGACAGTTAGCAACCTGCCAGCCACTCATAAGAGATCCTCACACATCTCTGATGGGGATGTGACACTTGGCTTGGAACACTGCTTTCTTCTGGTAAAACACAGCCCTGAGAAACACCTCCCACAATACTCAATCAATTATAGAACTGAGGAAGGATATATTTGAGGAGTCACATCATTGGTGTCTAATGACAGAAAAACCAGCTATTGGTTTAAAGCACTTCTCAGCTCCAGTGGATCATTTTTTACTGGAAATTAAAACTCTCCATCTCACACCAACAAATATCTGCTCTTCTTTGATAACAGGGTCACTCTTCTGTTTCACTGCCAAAAACTGCTGCAGGAACGGTTGACTGCATGGTCTTATCAAGTTGCTAAATGTGGAGCTCCACAGTGAGTGCACAGGATAAATGTGACTGCTAATTCAGTATCTCTGCTGGTTTTGAGCTTCCTTCATGTTGCTTTTACCTGGTCAAGGTCCTTCTCATCTGAACAATATCACTTCATTACAACAGGACAAAATTACATATTCATATGTTTAGGAAAAAGCTTAGCATTGAGTGCTTTATGCATCTCACTGAAAGTTATTTGCCATGCACTCCATTGTCTAAAAAATTTATTTGGAATGATGATTATGATAATATCTCTAGGGGTGCATTTATCATTCATGCTTCTGAAGTGAATCCTGTGGAAAACAAAAGTTGACATATCTGTTTCCCTGTTCAATTAGCAACATTAGCTGCTCTTAAAATATTAATCTTACAAGATAAATGGCAAAAGAATTTGTGGAAAGAAGACTGTCCAGAGTTACAGGGATGCAGGAATGCAAAATGTCTTTGCAATGGTGCTGTAATTCAGAGAGGAAATATTTTTAACAAAAAGCATGCTGCAGTTATTTGATACCTTTTTTCTTGGGGTTACAAAGCATCTCACAAGCCTCAAATCAGTGCTCATGTTCTCCTTAATGTTACAAGGCCACATAGAGACAAATGATGGATTCCAGATGGCTGGGAGGATCAGAGGAGTTAGAGAAAGTCAAATCTGTGCTCCTTGTCCATCAAACTCACTTTTCTTGCATTCCCTTCTCTATTTATTACTTGAAAATACGCCTGCTCTCTTATTTCACCCCAACCTGCTCTTCAGCCCTTCCACTTGTGGGACTTTCTGGAACCTATTCAGTTGACTTTGCAGAGGGTGTTCAGGGACATGGCCCCTCGTGGGACACCACTGGGACGCCTTGCCCACAGCTGGGACATCAAATGTAGAGCTCGCTGCTCAGGATGCGGGGACTTCAGGATGTGGGGATTTCAGGATGTGGCACTTTGAAAACCAGATTGCTTATTTATAAGACCAAAAGTAGAAACATGCTACTTATATTAACACTGCTGTAAATTAGTTTCATTGTCTTAGGCATGGCTTGAATGTATCCTGTGAGTGCCAGATATGCAGGAGCCACTTTAGTGGGACACACACACCCAACTAGTGGCTGGTAGCAGTGGTATATGATTTATGTGTTCTGAATTCCCATCCTTGTGTCTGCTAGAAAGGAGTGATCAGCACCCTCAGCATTTGAAGACACAGACAATGACAAAATTGAGGTGGAATTACTGAACTTTGGGTACTGTTCTCCGTTGCATTTGGTGGAAGCATGGCAATACTCAGGCTCCAGATGTGCTGAAAGCAACGTCTCAGTGCTGACCCAGATGGTCACTTTGCCTCTTTATATTCCTTCTTCTTTTATCTGTTGTCTTACCAAGGAAAGCTCTGAGGGCAAGGAACATATTTTTAATCTGCATTTGCAAATGATCCAATAAGGGCATGGCTTATGAATGAGCCCTTGAGGTACTGCTGCAGTAACATAAGTGGTAAATAACAATAATTATGATAATAACGGAGATTGCATCTATTAGCAGAGACACTAATAGAGTTCTAGTAAGAATCACAACTGGGTGATGCTTTTTAATCAGAATTAATGACGTGTGTTGAAATATGTTGTAGCAGGCTGCCATTGATTCAGCAGCTGTGTATCTAAGAGAAGGCAGATTTTTCTCTAAGTACATTCAGGCCAAAGGTAATTAGTTAGAATACTGACAAGGAAATTATAAAAAGTTACACTTTCCTTTGGGAGAAAAATCTGTCTATCATCCATCTATTTATCTATCTATCTGTCTGTCTATCTATCTATCTATCTATCTATCTATCTCTCTATCAAATTTTCAATCTATTATCTATTATCTATTTATTACTTAGTGTTAGAATGGACAAGTGAATGCATTATTTGCCACTAGAACCATCAGAAAATTTTGATACATGTGTCACTTTTCCAGGTGTGTACAAATGTATCAAGCACAAAATATTTAGGTGTTTTGTCATCCTCCTAAAACACTGAAACACAGGTTACCTTGAAAATGCTGCTAACAGAAGCCATGCATTGAGCAAATAACTGTCAAGATCTTATATGTCAAAGTAATCGCCTATGATCAGTAAAAAACAGTTGTTGTAAATACAAACCCCCATTTTACCACAAGCAGACCTACATCTCATCACTAAAGAGAGGGATACCTCACAGCAGTATGGGAGTCAAGATTTCCTGTGTTTCCTGCTGAATCTCACTGCTCACTCACTCTCTCAGTAGCCTGTCAGCGCCTCACGGCACTGTTGAACAGCAGCATCAGTGGAAGGCGACTGTCCATGACTCATTTACCCTTCCTTCCTCAGGGTCTGTCACCTGGTTTTGAATGGAGAAGACAAGAACACAGAAGCAACAGCTCCCCACGTGTGAGCCCCAGTCTCTGGCAGGGTTTCTCTCTCCGTGCGCACGCTCTGTCATCGGCGGATCACAATGCCTCTCTGCTGTGTCTCTGCTAATGAGCAATCATGAGTTTCTTGATGTAAATCTCCTTGCATCCCTCCTTAATGATACTGAGTTTGTTATGATCATTGTTCTTCTGACATCCCATCTATTATGGCACCATTTATTTAGTGAGGTTTTTTTTTTTTTAAAGAAAATAATTATTCCACTCTGTTCTTGTTCCAGATGGCTTCTATAATTAGTTTAATACTTTTGCAGATGTTGTATGAAAACTTCAGGATGTGAGCCAACAATGGGGAGATGAAGCTAATGAAAGTGAGTTCTCAGCTGATTATTCACAATGCAGAAATAAATACATTCTCTCTGTCAACTAAGTGCAATGTAGAATGCAAAGCATGTATCTGGAGCATTTGATTGCACCAAATGGTGTGTGCTGTGTCAAAGTCTCTGGCTTCAGGTCATGTTCATGTCCCATGTTTCAATGGACAGGAGGCAGGGAAAGGCCATCTTCCTTTCAGCTCAAAATACCAGGGTGCCATGATCAAGAACAAGACTGAAGACTCTAATTTCCAGTCCTTAACTGCTAACCATTTTTCAGCCTTACCTGGGTAATTTCTCTTCCTGCTTCAGTTCCCAGAAAGGAGGATGTCCCTGCTTGGTTTTCATGTCTACTTTCTTATACTTCACTGCTTTTACAACAGCTGCACCACAGAAACAAACATCCTGCCCTCCGTTCACATGGTAATGAGATGATCACATATTTGCTAATTTTTTGGGATGGCAGTTATTTCATTAAGGGCAATTATTCATTCCCCTTTTGAATTTAGATTGCAATAAAAAAAAAAGAAAAAAAAAACAGAAAAGAAAGAGATTTGAGAGAACCTCTCTTGCATTGGAAAACGACGTTTCCCTCTGCAGAACACCAGTACCCATTTATAAGCCCTCCTGGATAGGTTTCAATGTTAATATCCTTGGCTGAAAATGCTTGGTGATTAATAGCATTGACTGGCTAGTTAAATACACGATCAACCTGGGAGCAGTCATGCTTCTCAAGTAACAACAGTAATTGACAGAATGTTCAGCAAATAAAACTAGTTTAATGCTGTACTAATATATAATTAAAATACCTGTAACTCTTTCCCCCAGTGGGGATACAATGCTGCCACAGAAATGCCAAGCATTTCAGTTTAAAAAAAGGTACCAGGTTTAAAAAGCCTGATTTTTCTTTCTGAAGCCTCCCTCCCCCTCCGCCCCATAAATAGCCAGGGTGGTAATTTTGTATTCAGAGGTGCCAGCAAACACAAGACCATTGCAGTTTACAGTTGCTCCCACACTTTGTGCCTGCAAACAGGAGGCGATGTATATTTAAAGAGCTGCTTATCGGCATCCTCCCTCTCTGCCTGAAATGTATCCCACCTCCAGCTCAGGAACATGAATTATTTACTGCTGAGCAAAAAGTGGGGGCGTTTAGCCACGACACCCTGATGGTGTGAGTGAGAGAACTCAGCCTCTCCTGCGCATTCTGCCCCTCCTGCTGGGCTGAGCGCTGTGGAGGGCTCTGGGCAGGCTGTCCGTGCCCCACAGTGCAGGGATCCTCCTGTTCCTATGAAGACATTGGCTTCACACCCTTCAGACTCACTGTCCTGCCTGCAATCTGCCCCCAGCCCTGTCCAGGCACGTCCTAGCAGGGGTTTTCTGCAATGCACATTCAAATGGAGCGCACGTCTGGAGCTTGCAGAGCTCTGCAGCGTTGTGGTCCGGATCTTTCACCATCCCTGAGAGCAGGAGCAGAGAGGAGACATTAACCCCGTGTCTGTGCACTCCACTGAGCTGCCTGACCCAGCAGTGTGATAATCTCCTTTCTCCTTCTGTAGGCAACACATCTCCAGTTAGAGCAGAATTACGACGTGTAGCTCTCCCGGCATTGCTGGCACTGCAGCAGGTATTAATCAATGTGTGCTATCCATTGAACTATTTGTTTTTCCCAGATATGTTATTAACCTTCTTTCCATCAATCCAGCAAGGGCCAGGAGTGTTTGGAAGTATGTGTGTGTTCACTGCTTTCACAAAGGGTATAGTAAAAAATTAAAACTCTATAAAACATCGGGTCAGACTCACACCAGTGTAATTCTTCTGCAGCTTGTGAAAAGACCAGAGGAGGGCTGGAGTCCAGCCCTACCTGTAGAAAAGCAATAAATATGTGCTGAATTTTGGACCTCTGTTGGAACAAGAGAAAAAAGAAGAAATGAAAATAATTACCTTTATTAATTAAATAAGCTTATAGAGCAAAGCCAAAACCAGAAATAAAACAATAGCACAGGACTATTAATAGCAACGTTTTGTAGTGTGAAAGTAGAGGAATCAGGAGCAAGAAATGGGAGTATCTGAAATCTAAATGCTGTGCAAAAATAGGATGAAGCATGAGTCCTGTCCTAAAGACTTCATAGTCTTTGAGCAGAAGAAGAGGGATTTTTCTCATATTTTTTCAAACATGTAAACATGATCAGGATGAAGTGACTTATTAGAAGTTAGACAGAGAGTCTGTAGGATGCCCATGAATTATCTCCAAGTGTTGGGAATTTTCTGCTCTTTGAAAAGATTGGCCCCTCTTTCTCTGGAGAAAAAACTGACTTCAACAGAAATAACTCTCAGCAACTGGAGAGGACATGGAGGCATGCAATGAAGATAAATTGTTGCAATAATGGAAATTAAGAAATGTGATTCATTTTATACAGTGATAATCTCATTAAGGCTCTGGCTTACTGTTAAATCTTTATATTGCCCAAAAAGAGAAAAAAAAATAGTAATATATATATCTGCTCACAAATATATGAAAATAAATCCAAATTGCAAAGTATTCTCCATTTTATAGCATTTTCTATCTCAAAACAACTCCTTTCCTCTCTTTTTATTATCATCATTCCCTGGCTGCTGCTTGGGTGCTCTGTGCAGCACCGTTACAGAGCTGACACCTGTTGTGATGCATCTATTCTTATAAACAGGCCTATCTTTAGTACCAAGCAGTGCCTGTTTTTTCTTATGTCGTTGTTCATGTTGTTGTTTTCCACTGGTTTTACTTTTTAAGGTAGAAAAAGGCAAAAAAGTAAAAGTAATCAAAGAACTTTTTTGCCATTTTGCAGAGAGTTACTTAATTATGAGTGTGCTGGATCTGGTGGTGGGAGGGGCAAAGCTACAGACCCAAGTATGAAAGAGATGTTGGAACACTTTTTTTTCCCAGAAAATTTTTCTTCATGATCCAAATTAAAATTATGAGAACAAAAAAGCTTTAGGGGAATATTTTACCAAGACACTGTTGTAGCAATACCTTTCATATGCTCAGAGTGTGGTTTAAGCAAACTGTTTAATCTTTGGTTGTAGATCTAATGCTCCCTAACTCCCCAGTCCAGGTCCATTGCTTTTAAACAGCCCTCTGGAGATTTTTTACTGACAATCTTCCTGGGCTGACAAATCCTTTGTGCACTTGAACACACTGATTGTGTCTACTTTCCTAGAATCCCAGAATGGTTTTGGTTGGGTGGCACTTTTAAGATCATCTTTTTCCCACTCCACACTGCCACAGGCAGGGACATCTTCCACTAACTGAGGTTGCTTTAGTTAAGATCTCAGTGAAAATGGGCTATTTATCATTTTCATGGGCTGGCAGTGGGGACCTTTCACTTGCCACCATCATCAAGATGAGGAGTCATCCCAGAGTGATTTGCTGCAGGTATTTGTGGAATTGCTGCAAGCTTGAGAACAAAATAAAAAACATGATGGCAGGTGAAAATAGCGAGGCTGATCACTGTCACTCACCTTCACTGTCACTAACTGTGGAAGTTTTGCCTGAAAATCCTCCTGTTGGCTCAGTATCACCTTCCTGATGAAATCTGGTGTATAATAATGAACTACTGGTGACAAGTGATCCTCTTTAATGTAATTTTAGGCTCAGTGTACAGCCTTGCAAAGCCTCTGATTGCCTAGCACTAACTGCACAGTTCACTACCTCTTTAGACAGGCATTTTGGGCACTAAAATCCTTAATGCTCCTTACCTGTACAAAGCATTCTTCTACCACCAGATAAGAATTGATTGTAAGGCAGACCCACAGCCTGACATTAGTGATTTGAGTCCTGAATTATCTGAATGAATTATTTCAATGATGCGAGGGGACTTGGCTAACAGGTTAGGTCAAGGCTGATCCTAAACTTCGAGGTGAGCAGCACTCATGTCTGAATTTCATGGCTTCAATATTGACTTTATGGGCCATATGATGGCTCCTAGGATGCATTATTCTCTCTTTCACTTTGGACTTGTTCTACAGTTAATGGCTTAAGGCTTTTGAGTTGGCACTTAAGCAGAGGTGACTGCATTTCTTTCCACATGGCTCATGGACAGATAATCAGAGCACTGAATAATAGAGCTCATGTTCTGCAGGCATGACCTTTCTGAGGGAAAAAGGCTTGGCATGTTAAGCAGCTTTTAGGGATAGTTTCTTTCAATGTGATATGAAGTCTTTCTTAGAGTGATGTACACAACCACAGGACTGTTTTTTCAGTTGAATAATTCACCTGAATGAAAAGCCTTTAAAACTGAGGAGCAAGTGTATATGGATCTACATGTGGAAAATAGCCTCTAAAATCAAATTAAATTCTAAGGTTCTGTACATCCAGATCAAAAATGGATGTTCTGCTACTGCCTTGGCTCAAGCTACATCAATTCCCTGTCTCATCTAAAATAAAAATATCAGAATTAGGACATGATTTAACATCTGTAACTCCTGCAAAATTGTGCATTGTGGTGCTTTTAATGTCATGAGCATGAGATCTCTGTAAGATCTTCTGCACAAACAGCATAGTCAAAGTTTTCTACCAGGAGAAAGACTAAAATGACACAGCCCTAAAGAGAAACTAAAGATAGAAAAAGCAACATGGTTTTCTACTCATCTGAATTCAGCAGAGGAGATGAATGAACAAATGGAGGGACCTTAAAAAAAAGAGCAAGGTTCTGGTTTTTGAGAATTTTACATTATGGGAAGGCTGTTTCGTAACCTGGGAGAGAGATTTGGTCATGGACCAATTAAAGGCTGAAGCTTGAAAATTGTTTAGTGTTATGTATAATTACTTTCCCAACTATATCAGGAAATTATTTAAATGCAAATTAAACTATGCTGCCAGAAGGTAGATGTATAGCACTGAATAGAGCTGTTTTAGAAAACAATGTAATTTTAGGAAAATTACCTCCCTTGTCCTGAAGAAAAAGAAACTGCTGTGGAATTAGTGGTACAAATAATGTATTGGTAAGATCAGTTAAACATTGTTATTCTCCAGGACCTGAGCTGCTATAAAACTCAAAAAATGAGTAACAGAGGTTACCTAAGGAAGTCTGAAATTAGACTTTTGAAGTGAAACAATTTCCCCGGATTTTTTGTAAAACAAGGCATACACCACTTAACTCCAGCGGGTTGGGAGGGTGGGTGGAAAATTGGGAAGGTTTTAAAGCTTAAAACTGTTTTCTTTTGGTTCCCAAAACTAGAGGCTTTGTACATGCCAGCCAGCTTGGTCTAACTTTACAACAATCCTCTGGAGCTGTTTGCCATTTTAATTGGGGAATTCCAGTAGAATCCACCAAGGCCCCATGGTGCCTCTCTGAGCCCTGTCCTGAAAGCCACAGGAGGTCCTTCTAGGACCTTCAAAGGGAGGAGAAGGATAAAAAACCCACAAGAAAATAAGAAATTAACTCAGATTGATGTAGAGGGAATACCACAGCATACTGGAAGTGGGAAGTAATTTGTTTGGCTTTCATGAGAGGACTGAACTCTATTGACATTCCCTTTCCATCCATCAAGGTTTACTGCAGGATCATTGGAGGCTGTACCACTGGTCCAGAAAGAGTCAGGCTTGTGTGAGGACTCCAGGATTTTAACAGTTCTTGTGGTACTTTCCCTGGGGATGTTAAAAAAAAAAAAAAAAAAAAAAAAAAAGAAGAAAGAAGAATAATGTTTTATTGTAAATTGACACATTTAGCGGATCAAGAAAAGGAATTCTGGTTGGTTTGCTCAGCCCAATTTTTTATCATCTGATAGTGCACAGCATCAGGTAATTCTTAGTGTTGCAAAGTGGGGTTTACTCCTTCCAACAGGCTTGTGAAAGGAAAAGCCAAATGATGAAGCAGAAACAGTGCCAGCATGTGTGGAGAGAGTATGGTGTTAGCTCCTGTCCTGTTGATCTTTCTGTCAGCCCTGCTTGGTCACAGCTCCAACCAGGATTCCATGGGGCCAATCTATCATCAAGAGCAAAATCTGAAAAATATTTTGAATCCCTGGTAGATACAGGTCCTCCTCAAATTTAAAAAAAACAGAAAAACAAAAAAACCAAACCAAAACCCAAAAAACCAACCAAAAAAAAAAAGGCAAAAGAACCAACTCAAACCACACCTACACTTTTCAAAAGGAATCCTGGAAGCTGCTATCCCCACAGCCTTTCTGCTGATGCTCAGAAAAGGGGGACACAGTGACAAAACAAATGACGTCTTCCCTGTGGATTGTCCCATGGACTCCAGAGCAGAGTGAGTTTCCAGGACAGCAAGTGATTTAACACTGCCTCTGACACACTTGCCCTTAATGTTTAGGATCAGTTGCAGGTACAGGATGTGGGCAGGGAGCCCAGTTCCTATCTGCTCAGAAATTCTGAGAGCAGTTGAGATGCAGCCACTAGCAAAGGGGGCACTCAACTGGCTGTTGGAATAACACAAGGCAAGAAACAGCAAGGCAAAATCAGATAGAGATCTTGCTGAGGTTTGGCATTTCCACCAGTGTAAGGGAGCCATCAGATACCCCAGAGGCAGGCAAAAGGGAGAGCAATTTTGTTAGGCAGATAGCATGGACCCAGCATGGACCCTCTTGGGCAGGGAATATGTGCACCCCTGTGCAAATACATATGGCCAAATATTTCTCTGGGGTGCATCACAAAGCACATAATTGCAAGGCATTTCCCACACCTCCCCAGGAACCTGCTGTGACAGCTGCTGAAGGACAAATGCCAGCAGCAATCAGCATCTGGCTAGAAATGTTTCAAGCAGTTGTTTGCCCAAGGAAAAGTTCCCCTCTTGCCTGTGGTGCCAAAAGTGAGAGAGTGTCTGGGATGAGACTGCACCCTGAACCCTGAGGTGTCAGTGTGCCTTGCACAATTGGGAATTGGGAACCAGTTGGGAACTGGGGACCAATATCCCATCTATTCCCTTCTCATTTCCCCATTCCCAGCAGCCTGAACTTGTCTCCCTGGGTGTTAAGAAGGGGTGGGACAGCGCAGAGTTTTGGGTGTGCTTGGAAAACTTCCTGTCCCTCATTCCCATGGCTTTAGAGAGCCTCTTGCAGGCTCACTGCACTACCAATGCCTTCACTGAGGGTACTCAAACCCATCATAAAGACACAAAGCCGTAAATGCTGATCAGGTTACAGTGGCCAGGTGTGCACCACATGCAAAGGGCCCTACTGGAGATAAAAGTTTAAATTACTAGGCTGCAGATACAGCAGTTCTGTGCCGTGCTGAGGCCTCTTTATGTCACCCTGGCAGCAGAAAGAAGTTTTAAGCCATTATTTTGCCTAAAGAGCCTCCTTGAATAGGCCACAAGTACATGACTGCTTATTCACAGTTAAAATTAAACTGCCTAACAGCAAGGATTTTGCTTTCCAGAGCCTGTGGAAATGCAGGGTGAGACAGAGCTTCTCCACAGGAATGTGAATGTGCTGCAGGGGCAGGGGAGGCTCCTGCTGCACCATGGGGCAGACTGCTTCCACATGAGCACTGCTCTTCACTCTTTCTTCCAAAAGATTGTTCTAAAAACGAGACCTTCATATCCTCTGAGAACAGTTAGGTGGGAAATAAAAGATAATGTGAAGGCACAGGATCATTCAGCAAAAGTCTGTCAGTGATTTGGTCAGGGAAACACTGAAGCAGGAGTCAAGGTGCCTATGAAATGCTGACTTCTGTTGACAAATCAGCTCCCTGATAAAGGTTTTTGACAGTTTGGCCCTGCATGCTGGTTTTCACAAGATTTTTGTTCTTTTGGCATCTCTGTCTGACCTGAAAGAATTGGCAGAGGAAGGTCATGTTTACCTAGCAATATATAATTTATATAACTTGAATTTGAGAGGGACTCTTTTGGTATGAAATATGTATTGTACTGCAAAGCCTGACAAGCTGTCACAGTTGAGGAAGGGACCCTGTCCTTTGTTTAGCTCAGAGAAAAATGCAGCAGGATGGTGACAAACACAAGATGTGTGCTGCCTTGGGAAGAAGCTAGACAGAGCCTTTCAAAGGTGTGCCCAAGGCTTTACAGATGAGCTGAAATCTTTCTGCCTGCACAACTGGGACACCCTGGTACCTCCAAGGTCCTCTTCAGCCCCCACCTGTTAATTTCCTGGCTTTGTTTCTGCACTGCTCAGGTATCTGGTTTTAGGCTGCTCATTTAGGAGGGAGTAGAAAAGCTGCCAGAGCATCCTCACCATGGGGGAATATGTATCTAGGGAGAAGCTGTGATTCAGCTTTCTTTGCAAGCAGCAAGAAATAGAGGACTTGGAAGTTCAGGCAGCCCTTTGCACTTAGCCAGGCATAGTAAAGGTGTGGTGTTCATCTACTGACTGCTGACAGTGTGTGCAGGTCAGGTCTGGGGTAGTATCTGCACTGTACACACTACTTTGGTGAAGTTATTCTTACTGTTGTTTAATCAGGAAATATATTTTTAATGACCTTCACATCTGAGTGGAAAAATTTTAGGAAAAAATCAGAGCAATGAAATAAGTTCTCTTAAAAGCTTAATTAAAATATGAAACCTTTGATTTCTGGCAATTAAATGGGACATTTTGTGCCTTTAAATTAAGTGTTCCAACACTCTCTAAGCAGAATATGGCTGGAACTGTCTTCAAGATTATAATGGGCTGGATTAGAAGTGTTTCAGATGTGCACCTCAAAGCAAAGCTGAGATTTTGCTCCCCAAAGGCTAATGAGAGCTGAAGATGCTCTGCTTCTGGCTGCCAGCATTGGCAGCTGCTTAGGAAGCTGAAGGACATAGGTGAGAAAGCTATGGAAAATTTGGGGAAGAAAATGTAAACGACAGTGCTTCTGTGGAGTTAGGTGGGCAAGTATAAATGCCCATAAACACCTGACTGAATGTTCAGGAGCAGCCTGAGACAGTCACTGTCCATTTGGGAGCAGTCCCAAAAAGATGCCTTTTTTCCCAGCTAAGCCATTCATCTGTTCAGCCTAAGGCATCCCTCCACATTTGGGGGAGGGCAAAGGGAGAAGATGAGCTTGGTGTTCAGCCAAATCTCAGCTTTGGAAAGTGGCTTTTACCTGCCTAAATGAAATCTAATTGCACATGGTTGTAGCTTTTGCTTTTATACTCTGCCCTAAAATATTGAATAGCAGTGTGCTAGGTAATTAAATATCTGCCATGCCTTTTCCCAGGTCTAACAATGCTTTGGGGATATATGTGATGCATGATTTGTACAACCAGTTAGTACAAACTTTGTAAAGCACTTTGGGATTCATCTGAATGAAAGGCATGACCATAAATGTAAGATCATTTTCATTATCATTAATATTCTTTTATGAGGGACCTTATCAAAAGCATTTTGAAAAGCCAAGTAAATTATACCTACCAGGTCACCTTTATGTAGTATTTTATTAACTTTTCAGGTGAGGAATTGCTTTGAAGGAACAATATTTCCTCATGGCGACTGAAGTGGGCTTTCTCCCTATTGCCATTTATTTGCCTTCATTATGGTGACATTATGGGGTGCAGCTGAGGTCAAGGGCTTGTTGTGCTTAAGGTTGCACAAACATGAAAGGAAAGAATGGTGACATTTGAGGAAACTTGAAAAAAAAATTAATAAAAAATGTAAATAAACTTTCTGGTTTTGTCCTTGCCGAGTGGCTTGTGCCTGTGTGGCAGCAGCTGGATGATGGCTGCAAGGTGAGGAGCATCATCTCAGGGTGTGTCTGCCCCTCTGGGGCTGAGGGCCAGCCCAGGGACTGGCACTGGCTGTGCTGGGAGCATTTCCAGGCCTGGATGGCAGCATTTCCATGGGCACTGCAGGGCTCTGCTCCTGCAGCAGCTCCCAGGGAGGTTTCCCTCGCTGCTGTTGCGCAATAGGAGCCACCTCTGAATCCTTCCATTTGTTTTCAAGGGGGATTTCACCCTGTGAGGCGAGCAGGGCGCCTTATTTGACAGGTTCACCATTGTGTGGTGTGTTTTCTCTACAGCCTGGGCTGGGAACCAGCTGCTCTGGGTGATTTACTGCCCCAATGAGCTCCCCACCACATAACTCCTTCCTCAGGTCCTGTTCACCTTCCACGGTGTTCAAGTAAATCACTGCTGAAGTCGCTCTCTAATTTCCCACAGAAAGTGGCAGAGACAAGGAATCTCTTTAGTTACATCCATACAAATAACTCAGGTCAAGGTTTTATTCCTGCTTCAGCATCCTCTGATTTTCAGCCTCCCTCTCTCCCCACAAAGATAGAGGGCTGTGCAGAAGAAATGCCTGCTTTAGCACATCTGACAGCAAGGAACCGTGGAGAGCGGTGTCTTCCAGCAGATACATATATTTGAGTTAATTAGGTACAATAAAGCTGTCACATAACAACAGCGTTTTCTAAGTTTCACTCATTATATGCCTGGTTGGGGGTTTAATTTTTTTCTTCTCTACTGCATCAGAAATACCTTGATTTTTTTTATAGACCTATATCTCTACATCCCTTTCCTTTGTAGCTTGTCTGCATTTACTCTACTCTCTCTTCTTCTCTTTAGTCAGATCTCTTTTTAATTTTTAAAAGAATGTTTATTTTCAATAAACCCCGCTCATCCATGCAAATTTCATTCTTCCTGTTCTTATTTTCAGATCAAAGGTCCAACCACCATCTGTCTCTCTAGCACAGATTCTTAAATAGCCTCCAGACTGATTACATTAGCCAAACTCACCCTTGGTACAACTCCTGGGGCTGCTAGAGGAGTTACTCTAGGAACAAATTTGTTCTAAGTTGTTAAAGAGTTTCACTATGCCCTTGAGTCTTCTGTTAATAATTTTTTTCAGTTTTAAAATCTGGCCTTTTAAAGTTCACCCTCTCTGCATTACCCCTAGGAGAGTAACCTTCTATTATGATATCAAACCTAATTGCACAGTGATTATGATTACCCAGTGGATTTCTTACTCTCACCTCCCTTAACTCCTGTGCATAATTTAGCCCAGAGTTGAGATTCAGTCCCTCCAACAAAGGACTCCTCTGAAAAGCAGTCTTTAAATTATATCAATTAATTGGCTTTTCCTACCATGGACTTTTCAACTGATAGGCAGCAGAGGCGTGGAAGTCAGAGCTCTCCCGCTTCTGACTCCGTGCCCTCCAAAGGGTCAAGCTGCATTGTCCAGGGTGGTCCTCAGAGCCACAAAATCATGGCATGGCCTGGCCTTGTGCTGTCCCCAGGGGTCTCTGCAGCTTAACCAGGTGGCCTTGGCAACCTGGAGAAATTGAAGAGAGAAACCCAGCCTGGCACCATCAGGTTAAGCCTTTGTCTCACCATGCTTGAAGCATGAATGGTGGCAGGGAGACAGAGGAACTCTTCTAAAGGCCAGGAAAGTGAAAAAGTGTAAGGTTTGGAAATTAAAAACTCTCTACATGATAATGGGCAGAGGATAAGAGAAAGGAGGGAGGTTGTGGGGTTCAGTGCACTTTTGGTTTGGGCGTTTGGCGACTGCAGTTCTTGCTGCACATTGACAAAATGTGTTAATACACATTTTGCTGCACACCCCACTGAAGCCTCCTGGACCCTGCCCTCACTCTCCTGTTCTCCCCACAACTCTTTATAATGAGCTTGATGGCAGACCAGATCAATCTGTTTCCATGAACTGAGACCAAATTGAATAACCTGTGGGGAGCATGTTGCTAATTTCAGAATGTAACAGCTCCTGGTGACTGCACTGGGTCATTACAAAAATGTTTCGCCTTCAAGGGCTCCTGGAAATTTAGTGGAAATATATTCTGAAGACAGAAGTAAATATTCTGGTCTTTTTAGGTTTTTGAGTGGTAGTACTTTAGCTGGCTTTCAGTCATTCCTTTTATAAATAGTGGTTAGCAGAAAATACAATTCACAGAACAAAAAAATTAACACTCCTTTTCTTTTTTTAAAAAAGCTGCAAAGAAATGAAGGAAATAAAAACTAGCTCATAAAGATTAATTCATCACAGAAGAAATTCCTTCTATAAGAGGTAAAGTGTAGTAGGGTTCTAACTGCTTGTGATAAATGCAAATGAATATTTTCTGTTTGCCCTAGCGACTGCTAATATACATATTTATCTTAATGCATTTGGAAAAAAAAATTTAACTAAAATAAAATAAAGCTCAATGGCTTGTTCTAAACGGATTCCCAACGTTGGCAGAAAAAAGATGTACAAGGCACTTTGCTAAACACTGTTTGAGTGTAGATCAGCGCTGCTGAAAACAACATTAATGGGCTATTGCCTTTCAGCTTTGCAATTGTGGCTGCATGGTGCTGCTGGGCAATCTCCTGCTTTATGAGTGGCACGTGCTGAGCAGAGGCTGCTGCTGATACTGGGCCAAGCAGTAGCTGTGCCTGGATTGCTCCCAGTCCTGTTCTTTCCTGCTTACCTGTCCCTGACATGAAATCCTCCCTGCTGATGGTTCATGATTTCCTTAGAGATGAGAGGTGGCATGACAAGCTAAAGCACTCACAGAAACATTTGGAAGCTGCAGGCTTTTATTTTTACATGGATCTGACATGCCACTTGAGTGTCCTCTCTGTTGTCTCTGGCTGACAGCTCAATATCTCCCTGGTCATTTTCTGTGGTTGTTGTTTGCAGCACTCTGCTTTCAGGAGGTGGTCATGCAAGAATTCAGATTTGTTCAGACAATCCCTTCAGCCTCTCAGTGGATGTTCAAGCTTTCTCTGCACTCCTTTTCCTTTTGAATCATCTGTTCACCAAGATGCATCCTGTGCATTTGCACAAGGACCTTAGGCACAAATCAGTTGGGATTTCATCTCTGATGTATCAAGAAAACACATTCTAGTCTTTAAGGACATGTGTTGTAGTAGAATGCTATGCAATAAACATAGGAATAAAAATCACAGAGTCATTTAAGTCCAGAGTGAAAAAAAAAAGTCCCACTGATTTACTGTGCCTAAAGGCTTCCTCTCCCTGCAGTGGATGTTTTTATTATTACTGGATGCATAGAGAAATTGAAAAGAGAAATCCAGCCTGGCACCATCAGATTAAGTCTTCGTCTTGCCATGCTCGAAGCATCCTTGCCACCAGCACCTACAAGTGCAGGATGATATGAAAAGAAATAAATAGTAGACAGGCATCCACAAAAAGCCACATCCCACCCTGCCCATCCTGCCAGGCTGCTCCAGGCTCTGTAGGAGATGGGTGCCAGTCCAGGGTAGGGGATTACATGAGTCTGTGACCAGACTCTACTAAAGAGTGAGCTATGTTGCCATTAGGTAGCTAATGCATTCCTTGAAAATCTTCCTCTCCTGAAGTAAGTCTAGCTAAACCAAATCAATTGAAGAGCTTTCAAGGACTCAAGAGTGTACCCAGTCTATGCACTGGGGGATAATTTGTACGCTCAGTGCAACAGAGGGCACAACTGTGTCTGAACCAGGAAGCCAAAGGCAATAATAACTAATGTGTATCCATAAAAAATTCATGGGAAATTTCATCTTGGGTAAAAGAGAATGAATAACTATGTTGATTAAGTATTAAAAGTTCATTTTATTTTTAGAAGTACTCAGAATATTGAAAACATCTGGGAACATTATGCAATTCTTTTTACGTAATAGCTTCCATTTACATTTCATCAGTGCCATCAGTTTAACCCTGACCTGTGTGGAGCAACCTACAAGATCCAGTCTTCTTTCTTGCTGGGCTGCAAGAAGTGGCTGAGTCCAGGCCCCTCTCCCTCTGTGGAGAAAGCCTCATGTGTATAAATGATGGTCTATGTCAGAGCATAGTGCCCAAACTTTTCTACATATCTGACTTTCACCATCCTTTAGCAAAGTTGTACATCCCACTCTACCAAGTTTGAGATGTAAATGGCAGGAAAATGTCTTAATCTGTTCAACCTGTTAAAATGTTGAATTGCTGTGAATTTGCCCTGGGACACCCCATAGGATTAGATGTGTCCTCTGTTAAATCACAAGCAAGAAGCTCTCACAGAAAGCTTAGATCTCCAAAGATATTTTGATAGGTCATGACACAGGCTGGCACCTTGTGGGTAGAAAATGAAGTGCCTTTAAGTGCCTACTGTCACTTCTGCAGTGACAAGCCCAGGTCTGTTGATCCTAAACTGCAAGATATTTTATTCAGGATGAGCTGTGATATTATTCTTTAAATTTTTCTTTAAGGAGATGAAACACAGATCCACAGGTATATTAACAGCATCACACCGGGAATGTGGGGTTGTGTTTTCTCTGGGAGAAAACACCAGAGGGCAGCTGAGAGCAGGCAGAGGGGTAATGTGGAGCTCCAACCCCTCCAAAGGTCTCTGGCAGGGGGCAGAGCAGAAGGATAGCAACTTTTTGGATCACCTTCCACCTCCAGCAATCGTCCTCGCTTTGGCCCAGATTTCTGCAATTTCCATCAGGTACAAATACACCAGAAGAGATTTATTTTGCCCATCGTTAAAAGGCTCTCTCACAGTCATTGCATCAGTTCTCAACATGGGGGCAAGACCCTGTCCTACAGGGAGCTCCATTCCACACCCCGCGGAGCAATCACCTCTCAAGGACAAGGCTCGCCATTCCCTCCCATGCAGAGAAGCTGCCAGCAGGAGGAACCTGGTTTCATTTGTGTGCATTTTCCAGGCTGTGGCAGGAGATTAACTCATGTAGGATTTACCAGATGTCTCTCTGTGGAGTGGGCTGCTTTGAAGAGCAAAAGAGTTCTTCAGTCTATGCCTAACCAAAGGAATGAATCATACACCTGCACGCTCGCATTTCTTTCAAGGACACGGTGCCCTGTGGAGGTGGGGGGTTCTTTTCTTGCCTGGAGAATCTCACATCATCACAGGCAGAATATTAGAGGAATAGAGAAGAGACAATACATTGACTTTGCTTTATAGCCTGCCTCCTTCTTAGTCTCTCTGGCAGGTCAGATAAGCCCTGTCTAATCTTGCATTAAAAAGTTTTACCAGCGTCTGCTTTCTTTCTTTCTTTTTTTCCCCCTGTTTTAATGTCCCATAACACTTGCTCAGCTAACATAAGGTCTTTCACCCTTTAAGTGCTAGCAGAAATATGCTTGTCTGGCTGATTTTCAGTGAAATGAAAGTAGATGGCACACACTGAGAGTTATCTGAATCAAAGCAGAGGTTTCCTGGAAAGTCTAATTGCAGTGGGGGCAATTCAGCTGGTCACACTCATATGGCTGGCTGGGATGTTCCCAGTGAGCTGTGCAAATTACCTGGCATAGGAAATTGTGCAGGGTCAGTGGCATTTGCAGGGTGTCTCAGGAACTAAGGGCAGCAGTGAAGTGTGGAGTCCATCCTCAGCCAGCGCTGAGCAGTGTCTGGAGCTCATGGTGACAGATGGGTTGGATGGGTAATGGGGTCTGGTCTTTCTCACTGCCTTCGAGGACTCTGATTGATTTGTCCAGCTTGCCATGATGAAGTCATCAATCTTGATGACACTTGCTGCAGCTCAGCCTCTGGCATGCCAGAGTAATTCTTTTTGCACCTGCCAACAGACAGGTCAGATAGCTGCATATGCGCTGTCTGGAAGTTGTGAACTTGATTTCTAAGAAAGGTGTGATAGGAAGCCACTACAAGGAACAGGTTAGGAGATGATCTGCCTTTGGTACAGACTGGAAGCAAGCAGTTTTTTCTTGTAGTGAAGGAAAGGAAAGCATGGACTATATTTTCAGGAGTTGGTAACACTCCCATGGCAAACCCAAGAAAAACACCATGAATATTACACCTGGGTGTAATGGTTAAATGTTTAAATTACTGCCCACTGAAATCTATCTTCTTTTTTTTTTTTTGAATCATAGTTCTTACTCTGGAGGAATGAGAATGGAAATGATTGACCATAAATCATAGTAAAGTCCACTACTAGCAAGGTTAGAGTTAATAGATAATTGATCAGTGTAATGTTAAGTGGTAAATTAATTTTTTCCCATCAGCTCTCTTAATAGGTACTTCCTTTTTAAGATGTAGCAGAGCTTTGCATTGAATTATCTTGTAGAGTTAAGCAGTATGAACAGCTGGTAGATTCAGCCCAGCTCACTACCAGAGCCGCCTGCATGCTGTTGTTCAGACACGTTTCAAAGCTATTTTTTCCTTTACCATTGAGACTGGTAAATCCTTTGTTGAGGGCCAGGACAAGTTTGCAAACAGTGAGATAAGAGGACTGTATCTCCCTGTACTATCACCCACTGACACCCGTTAGCGCTTGACTAATTTTCCAATTATACAGAATCTTTTCAGTGCTGTGATGGGGCACCCCTGTAAGAGAGGTTGCTGCAAAGGAGAAGATATCTGAATATGCGATGGCAAGCAGCTTTTGAGCTTCCACAAACTTGTGGAAATTTTGTGCTTATAAAGGGGATAAAAATAGTGCTGGAAAAATTTTCTGTTCTTGCACTCTGAGGAACAGATTGACTGAAAATGTCCCTACTCTGTCACTCCAAACATCCCTTGGACATTAAACCATCCTTGACTTACTCTGCTCTGCTTGTATGACAAAATGTACAGGTTCCAGTTTTTGTACTGGATGAGACTCCTTAAGTTTTTAAAGACTCCCAGGGACAGAAGGGGGAGTGAGGGTGACCTGATTCCACACAGTATAGTTGTCCTGTGGCAAAGAATTTGGCAATTCTTTGGGACCTCAGGACTTTGGCGGGCACTTGGCACACTCTGAGTTACATAGGCTTGGTCTGGCTACCAAAGGTGGAGTTGGTGTCCAGCTTTGATCATCCAGTTAAAGTGGGATCAAAGCTTGTAAGTCTGGTCTAGAAGAAAGTAATTAATTCCTTATACTAAGGTGTCCATATCTTGTCTCAATTTGCAAAGCCTTACCCTGTGTTGACTGATGCATTATCGGTGCATACACAGAGAATTCTACGGCACCCTCTACTCTCAAGGACTTGCTAGGCATAGCAGTGGATAGATGTGAGATATATTAATGTGAAGAATCCATGGAAACTAACATGGGGAATCAGCAATGACCCTTGCTCAGCCAAACCTTAGAAAAAAAATGTTATTTCACCCTTGGGGAATTTGTGAGATGAGAAATTTTCCCTTATAAGATGGAATGAAAAAATCAAACTCTTGATGTAGTTTTTTTTCCATTGAACAAATAAGCCATAAATAAATACATAAAAAGATAATTTCAAACACTTCATTTTGAGCTCTTGACATTTTCCAATGTTTAATTCCTCTAAAGTACAATTTTCAAAGCAATAATACTGCGTCCCTTCTCCCTTTACTTCAAGTCTTCAAATTACATTTTCTGGGGCCTCTTGCCTGGCTCTGTTAATAAGGAGATGTTAATTAGCAACCTTAGACTTAACCACCAGGCTGAGAGCAGCACTGTGCTGTGGTTTGGTGGGGTGGGTTTAGTTTCATTCTTCTGTCAGTGGGTGCCAGGACCCCCTGGCTGAGCCAAGCTGGCACAATGATGTGAGCTGCAGATCCAAACACTTCTCTGATTGCCCTGGCTGGGACACGGGCATGAAAAGCTGCTCTGGCTGTGGCTGCTGGTTTGTCATCACAGTTCTTTCTCCAGAGAGATTTTCCTGGGAGGTGGCAGCCACCCCTGGGTTTATGTC
Organism: Fringilla coelebs; assembly: GCF_963513975.1. Lineage (NCBI taxonomy): Eukaryota > Metazoa > Chordata > Aves > Passeriformes > Fringillidae > Fringilla > Fringilla coelebs. The sequence goes on along the minus strand of NC_140066.1, from coordinate 26,921,765 downwards.
CCTTTGTCACAAAGGGCCTGGGATGACCCCTCTCCTGACCATCTTTCTGGAGAAGGCAGTGGCACCTGGTGGGGTGGAAAGCAAAGCAAATTGTGAAATTCCTCTGCCCACGAGGCTCCCCCTTCCACCCCGGCTCAGGGTACTACCATGGTTTGTGCCACAGATAAAAGTGGTACCACTCAAGAGTTATTCAGTTCTGTGATTTCCCAAAGGGTCAGACACCTTCTTTTGGTGACATGGAATCTTACTGATGCAAGCATTACACACACACTCACACACAGACACAGACACAGACACACACACCTATTGCAGACAATATACATATATGTACCTAAAATTGGTGTTTATGCTTTTATTTGTGTTCATTCACACACAGAAGAGAAAGGTTAATGTGTGTTTTGCAAAGACAGAGGACATTTGTTTGCTCACCAGGAAAGAAGAAGGAATCAATATGTTTGGGTAGGGGAAATGGATTATCCTTAAACATTCTGCACAAGACAAAAAAAGTTTCTATTTGATGTTGATGTTGATGTGAGTCTGCTCTAAAGGTCAGTCCAATCAAGCTATTTTGGCTGCAGCCAGCACAATGAAACACTGCATTCAATCTTTCAGAAATTTGCATGCATTTTTCTGCACGTTACTGCCTTAAAAGCAAGTTTACTGTGAGGAAGTGGAAACAGGCAGGCTCTGAATAAAGATGAATATTTTTGTTTCAGTTTCCACTTATATCTTTCCTTTAAAGAGATTTTTTTCTTTTTTTTTTTTTTCCCTGGTTATTCCATTTGCAATATTGCAAGTTCCCAGACAATAAAAATCCACTCAACCCTAATTCAGGAGTAATGTAAGAATTTGAGGTCTGATATTTTTCATTTTTTAGACCCCACTATATACATTAGGATGTTGAAAAATTCAGCGTGTGTGCACATGTGTGTTCTGTCAGTCCAAATGTAAACCTCATCTTCTGGTAATCCAGATGTCTATGCAAATAAACTGTGCTTACATGGAGTAACTCCATTAGCAGACAGCAAGTGTTGGCTCAGACCTTGCTTCAAATAACAGTTAAGGGGAGCACAAGATGTGCTTGAGATTGCAGAAAACCTGGCTTTCCCATCCCAGGCTAATTTTGGAAATGATTTCCCAGAGTAATTTCAGGTAAAGAGGTAAAGCCTTAAGCATTTTAGTGGCGTGAAAAAATCAATTATTGCTCAAGGGAATGAGAAAATTTCATTTTTCAAGATTTTTTTTTTTAGATTTATGCTCTCCACAAGCAATAAAATTTATAAAGAAACAGTTGTTTAACACCTCCCAAGTGAAAAAAAAAACAAAACCCAAAAATCTACACCTCACAGCAAAATTGTGGCTGTGAAACTATCACAAATATCACTGAACCAGAGATGGACTGAAAATGGCCTTTTCCTGGCATCTTTTGCAATTTTGACAAATTCACCAGGAGTACTGAGCTGCAAGTGCATGGTGAGCATACATTTAGAAATGACAGTGTTGTACATAAAATCAGCACCGTGTAAAAATCCTTCTGTTCCTTATTTCTACTTTTGAAATGCATGTAAAGGTGCTGCAGACCTTTAGGGCCCTGTGCTGTGCAGCACTGTGGTGTGGCCACAGAAGCCCAATAATTTGTTCCCATAAAATATATCCAGATGTTTGCCTTTTGGAAAGGATGGGAGCAAGCTGAAACAGCACTGAAATAAATTTTGTAGGTAATAAAAAGCCCAATACTTTGTTCCTTTCTTCGGCCCTGATAGTTTCATTATTTGTTTTACTTGATTCGAGGCTGCCAGAAGGAAACACAAAAGGAAATTTTTTTGACGAAGCATCCAAAATTAATACCCCTGCCCTGACACAGCAGCAGCAGTGACATAAAAAACAAGTAATGCTTAGCTACAGAGTTTTGCTTTCAGACAGATAATCAAAAGGCAACTTGGAGAGAAAGTCAATTGCAAAGAGACCTGGTGGTCTGAAGAGTGTCCCAGTACAGTGTGCCTGTGCTGCAGCTGGAGGCACACAGGATTGGAAAGTGCTGGTGGGGAGGAGGGAAACTTCTTGGGGATCCTGGTTGTGATGGCATCTGTGAACACCTCTGCTCACATCCAGCCACAGGCCACAGCATCTGCTGTCAGGGCTTGGTGGAGTGAGGAGGAGAGGAGGGGATGTGCAGGGGATCCACCAGCCGTGGGGGCTTGTCCTTCTCCACATTCCTCTGCTTGTGCTGAGGGACACTGGTCCTGCTGCAGTGTTTTCTGAGTGTGTCACAGAAACCCTCAAAGCTGCCTGAAGTGACAGAGATGTCTCCAGCCACGCCACACCAGGGTATCAGGTGGAAGTGCCCAGGTGTATAGCAGTGGCAGGGGGCTGCACAACAGCTGAGGTAGATATCTCACCTGGAAATCTATTACTGCTGAGGCTCAGTGGGTTATTTTTACAGAGAGGTGGCATTTACTAGAAGGAAACAAAGAACAAAAGCAGAAACCTCAGGGTTTTTCATCTGCTGATGTTCATGCACCTGAAGGAAGGAGGCTGTGGCAACTGCAACCTGATTTCCTACCCAGCTTGGGAAGAGTAGTCGAGGTGATAACCAAAGCAGTGGTTCTCCTCAAGTCTCTAATGGGCTCCTGCAAACAGCAGGGAAACAGGCCAAACTCAGGGAGAACACACTCTTGGGGAGGCCTCACTCCTGGCTTCATCTGCCTGGCAGGAGTCGGGAAGGCAGAGACAGACTCCTCTCAGCACTGCGAGAAGAGACGGTGAATAGCAGTTACAGAAAGAAAGATACTCGGATTTTTTTCCCCCAGTGATAGTGGTCAAACATGGGAACAAGGGTCCAAGGAAGCTGTGAATTCTCCACGCTCAGAGATACCCAAACCTTGACTAGACATAGCCCTGAGCAACCAGGGCTGAGCTGGCCCCATCCTCTGCAGTGGTTTGGACTGGTGACCTCGCACCTCTCCTGCCATTGTGGAGAACAACATTAGGCTCCTAATTCAGGTGAAGTTTTGCAGTATACAAGAATGACAACAAGATAGTTTTCCCTCCTCCAAACTACCTTTGTGAAGAAATGTCATACACTTTGTCTGAAAAGGCCAGGCTCCACATGTAACCTTTTGGTTTTTGTTTGGCAGAAGTTATAATCCTCCTTCATTGCCTGTAAACCTTTGGTTTAATCTGTAGCTCCCTGGTGACCCTAATCCAAGTATCACCAGGTCAATCCTTGCTAAACTAACCAGAACAGATTCCATGACAAAAACATCACCAGAGTCTCCCTGCTCCAGGAGTTTTTCTGGTTGTTACCAGAGGACTGATGTTCACCCACAGTCTGCAGAATCACCACGTTACTTAGTTACATTAAAGTAATCTTCTTAGAAAGGACTTACTGATGACTTATATTCAAATGTGCAAATAATATGCTTGTAGAACATTAAAATGGCTGTAATAGTGTGGTAATAAATTTCTTTTTTCAATATAGATGATTAGAAATTTCAGTAGTTAGAAGCTATTAATGGACTCACCATAAAGCATGAAAGTCCATCCTCATGAAACCCTAAATGACAGTACTGCCTATAAATTTTACTGGAGGTGGAAAGAGCAGTAATTATATGGCTGGCATTAGATGTATCTCTTTCTGCAGAGTGGCAGATCTTTTCCTCCTGTTGTTAAGCAATATTTTTGGCCATAGCCAGTAGCCAGGGTATACTGTAAATAATATTCTTTTCTGTGATGTATTTCTGCACAAACAGAAAGAAAGAGACTTTTTATTAAAAGAAAAATTGGCAAACAGTCAAGTGTAGATGGCTTTGAGAGTGGCAATGCAATAAAGAGCACTGAGCATCTGGTTCAATGTTGTTTGACTGACCTATGTGAATGGTGATGACTGAAAAACCCATTAGCTGCTGGCAGAGAAATGTGTCTGGTATTATTACACAGGCACTAACATGGGTGTGTTGCAAAATCACCAACTCCATTGGCATTCTCGCTGGCAGGAGTAGTGGAGCTGTCAGGGAGTGGGTAGTCTTGTATGGAGACTAGTTCATGCCCAAATAATTGTTTGAAACACCAGATAAATGGAAAAATATTTATTATTTTTTTCCCCTGCTTTTCCAGCTTGGGCAGTGAAATGAGAGGTAGATGTAGGTTGCTCCCTGCCTCCCATACAGCAATTATTTTGAGGTACCAATAGCACACGCTTTCCTCCCCTACAGCCCACTTCTGAGCCTCTCATCCAAACCAAATATTCAGTATCCAGCCTTGTACTCAGTGAAACACTTCACAGAAGTATTTGTGTCCTTCTCCAGTTTTATGACTGCAGTGTACTTCTTTGACAAAACACCTTTTTACATTCAGTCCTCAAAAGAAGTTCATTGTGGCAGGACAAACTATTGTACTTCTTAGTAGAATTCTTCAAGTAGCAGGATCTAATTCTCAGGCTGGCAAACTCAAGTGTTTGCAACACAGATCATAATGGAAAGCATCTGTCTGGCAATGCCTTCTGATTTCTCATTAAATAAATGAAAAATATTCAACACAATGTCATATATTTCTGCTGGAGCTAAAAATACTTATGAAGATATGCCTCTGCTATCTCTCTGCTAGCCTTTGATCATGTACATGGAGAAAAACAAACAGAAACCAATCATTATCAGAAATACAAATAGTTGACCAATATGATATACAAAATAATTTGGTTTTGCTTATCAATCTTATGAACAGCTAGAGTACAGATCAGTCAGTTGGAAAATAGGTTTTAGGATAAATTTAACATGCGAAGATCATGACAGGCTGGATAGAACTGTCTCTGCATATCATATTGCTTAGTCTATGTTCTATTTTTTTTTTTTAAATTAAATGTTGTTCTCTAATTTAGAACAGAAGTCAGAAGAGCTGTTCTTGGGCACATTTTTTTGAGAGAAAATGGGACAACATCTGCTAAACAACATCTCCTGAAATCTTGCACTCCAGAACTTTCCCTGTGACATCATTATACCATCCAACCCCAGTGGTGAAACATTTGGAAGGACTGAGGTCTTCTGACAAATAGAATGACACAAAGAAAACCTCAATAATTTACACTTGAAAGGGTTTTTTTGCAGAAAACATGGATGTGGGCACGGTTCATTAACCCAGTATATCTTTTCCTCTGTCTTCTGCATCATCACTTCAATGGTCAAGTTATATGGTGCAGACCTCAGCAATAAAATTATTCAAGCATATAACAGAGGGAACGTGCAAAAAGTCAGCTCAGAGAAATTTGATTTAAGGTCTTGATTTCCTGACTCTAGAAGTAAACTTCCTATAAGAACTGGCAGATTTAGACAGCAGATGAGCTGACAGAAGTTTGGGGGATCAAACCTAAAGTCTTAAGATTTGGTCAGGATTTAGAAACGTGTGAGGACCCGCTCAGTGTGAAGGAGAGGATACTGATGCCTAAAGAACCCCAGGATAGACACCTGTTTGTGATTTATGATTTACATCTTCCTGGAAATGTGGCTTGTGTGTTGCCCTACCCCTCAACAGCAAAAGGGCTCCCTGTGAGGCTGCACATTTCTGTAAACTGGGGTGATGAGTGGTGGCACTGCCTGACCCTTTTCTTCTGATAACCACTTTCCCTTATGATGAAAGGCCCTTCTCTTGGGCTGCTTTTGATGTGAAAAATACCACTCACATTGATTTCCTAGCTGAAAGCATCTTTTCTCTTCTTCTGGACCACTTTGTCCCTGAATGTCAGACACAGCCAAGACCAGATGCCTTTAAGAACATCATAGAATATTTGGTGGACAAATGAGTAGCTGCTGCTATGAAGCTGCACAATCTCTGTGAACTCAGAGCCCTTTTCTCACTGTATGTCACAAGAGTGCAACATTATTAAACACATTAGGCATTAGGCAACACACAGTGGTCTTAATTAAGGTAAAAAGAAAGCATCCACTCTTTTCAGAAAATTGATGCCTCTGAATATGTCGCTTAGGGTCACGTTCAAAAGACCTGGTGCTTCATCTGCCTTTGCAAGTACATTGATTTCATCCTGGCCAGAATTTAATAACGTGGAAAGTGTCCTCTTACCACCTCACTGGGGATATCACAAGCTGTAATTAGTTAATGATCCTCATGTTTCCAGTCTCTTTGGATGAATAATTTTCTTGTTGAAAACTGAAACTTCATGTAAACCAAATTATTTCTATTTGGTTGAGGATTGTTTTGGGGAAAAGAGGAACAAAAGAGTATGTTTTGTTATGCACAGAAGGCATCAAATTTTTGATTTGATGGAAAGAACCCTGACTGTGTTTAACTGAAAACCTAATAAAAATAAAACAAATAACATGAAACAAATTATTCATTATCTTGGTAAACAAAATATTTTACTTCACTAGACAGCTTGTGAGGAAAAACAATGTCTGGGATCAACCAAAGGAATATTCTGATTTTGTTTTTCATTTTTAATGAAAAAAATTGCTCACAAAGCTGCGGGTGCTGGGTCTTTAGAGAGTGCTTCTGACAGAGAAGAGAAGAACGGAGAAGAACAGAGCTTATTCCTTGTCTCCTTGGCTGGAATGCTGTGCAGGCTCCCTGACTGAGCTCACTATGAATGTTGAATGAAACACTGTCTCATAATGGAGCTGAACATTTGCAGCTTTGCAGGTCTTTAACAAATGTGGGGACCAGTGATGGGATTGATGCCAATTTAGTCTTCTATCCTCAACCATTAAAAAAGATTTCCTTTGCAGTCAATAGAGCCAGGGAGAAATATTTCCAGTGAAGATTTATCTCATCCCAGAACAGACACCTAAAGGGGATTGGATCCCTCATGGACATCACTTGCTGCATCTACTGTGTAAGGTGATGGAATACATCCTCTGGATGGGTCGAAATGCTCATCAAGAAGAATCTCATTGTTATACACTGTTCCTTATGCCAGGGAAATTCTGTGCCAGGTATTTCTCCTCATTATTTCTAAGTAAAAATGAACACCATTAGCAACTTGACATTTTCACTGAGAGGATCTGGTTCTCTTTTTACTTACACAGATATAAAAAAAAGGAGCATCTTCATTAAAGCCAACAGATTTTATCTAGTGTAAAGCTGGTGGAAGATAGTGAAGGTGTTTTATGTTCACTGTACATATGGTATGAAGAATGTCTCAGCACAGTCCTGGAAGGTGTTAAACATAAAAAACAGTTCATCCAGAGACCTTTGCAGGCTAGAGCAAATAATAGTTTCCAGTCAATGCTTGAATTAATTTTGGATGTAGAAAGATATAGTTAGTTGTGGGTCTCTTACCATACATTGTGTGGTATGTGCAGAGCAACTACATCATTTTCTGACACCATAAGAATTAGAATTTTTTCCCAATGAGAAACTGAAGTTCTTGCTTTAAGAGATAGTTGAGAATAAAACAAAATTACTCTGCACATTCCCTAAATGTTTTAACATTTAAACATGAGCTGGAGAATAATTCCAAGATATCTTCTACAGAGCCTTGCCCTTAGAAAGTCATGACGGTGAATATGCAACCACAAAAGTCATGGCACTTCAAGTACTCTGTTCCCTAACCATGAAGATCACAGAGCAATGAGGGAGTGATTCAGTAACTATTCCCTTTGTGAGGGAATAGTGTGTCTGCAGAGCCAAGAAAACACCAGGGTCAAGGTGAAGGGATCCACCAAGACAGTCCCCCAGGTCAGGGTGGGTAAGACATATCGTCTACCCCCTCATCTGTTTCCTCCTGCTCCTTGGGAACAGGTACTGTTCCAGGCTGTTCCAGACTGTTAAATTATTATTATTATTATTATTATTATTATTATTATTATTATTATTATTATTATTATTATTATTATTATTATTATTCAGGGCAGAAATGGAAAATGAAAGGAATTGAGGACTGCATCACTGAAGGTTCATTTTTTGAAGGCCAGCCTTGCAGTCCTGCCCCTCAGATGGCTGGTCCCACCTGTGTGTAACAGGGTCTTTGTGCAGTGATAAGAAGCTGAGGAACACACTGAGGTAATTATACTGCTGGTTGTGGTCCAGTGATGGCTTAAATTTGCAACTTGTTAGGGAGTTTATTGGATTGCCAACCGAAGCATTTCTTAGAATAAACAGCTTTCCCTTAGTTTTGCTGAAACTTCACATGCTTATAATATGATGGTTAAAGGCAATAAAATTTCAGCATGTTAAATATCATAAATTTTGGATGTTCAGTAAAGCAGAACTAATCTGCTTTTAAAGTAGAAGGCTTTCCTCTAACACATGGAGTTTGCTGAGGGAACCAGCCCTTAGTCCAGCTGGAGGCAGAAAGAGCAGGATGGATTTGGTTGTAGTGCAATATCCAGATTGTGCTGGGGACCTTGGCACCTGGGCAGTGCCTGAGGACAACTCCTCTTCCTGCAGCAGCTCCTCTGCAGTGACATTTGCAAGAGGAGAAAAAGCAAAGAAATATGGAAACTTCTGCTCCTCCTGCATCTGAGACCTAGTTTTAACCTGGATTGGGTTCAAGCTTTGTTGGAAAGGAGAAGTCTGGGAATTGCCTGGAAATCTGTGAAGTCTTCTGCGTTTGTAATGAGATTTCTAGCTGAGTAACAAGAATGAATTCTGATCCCATCTACATATCTACAGCTTTCTGTGGATAAGGTAGAAAAGTTTGGTCTGATTATTGAAGAAGATTGAAAAATATAGCTTCCCTTGAGGAATTCTGATATTTAGACACTTATTTTAATCAAAAATTGAGATGAAAAATTAAAAGACCAAAACTTTTGGAAAACGAACATCTATTGATCTATAAATGTCAAGTTGCATTGTTTCCATACATTTTATTCTACAATGTTTTGACTGTCACAGACAGAATTTGTTTGAGTGCATTGGCACATTAGGATTTGGTTATTGGTAGTCTCTGGGCCTCTGCTGGCACCATATTTTGTGCTGTAAGCCCATGCTCAAGTTGTGCAAATCTGCATCTCAGTGTCTCATGGGGCTTGTAGTCCAATAAGGGCAAATTACCAGAAATGAATGATGGAAAAGTGATAGGACTCACTCTGATCACTCAGACAGATGCAGAGTTTTAGAGTGACTTGGCCCAACCAAACATTTTCCTTTTCTTTAAATACAATCATTTCAAAATTATTTTTCTCCCAAAAATTTAGACTATGATTGGACTGAGTTTTCTGGTGTTAAAAGTTCAACAGGTTTTGCGTTTAATGTTGAAGATTCTTGTAGCTTTGCTCTGCAGTTACTCAGTTTTCAGTGCAGCTTCACCTATCTATTTATTTTGTGTTTGTAGAAGTGAAATAATGCAGTCACCGCGCTGCTAAGATTTTTTTCTTCCTGGGATGCAGTGAACTCATCTTTCACATTTTGTGGGTATATATTTCAACCGATGTGGGTATAGCTTTTGCTTTAAGCCCACTTTAGTCCTGTGGCTTGCCTCCCTTTTAATCTAGTCAGGTTTCCAGGGTATGTCAATATGCTGGTATTGATATTTGTTACAGACTTCTAGAGGTACTGTAACCATGACAAGGATGGCAAGGCCTTAACTTTTGGTAGCCTAGCAGATATGACTGGAGGAGCAGAGAAGGTTTTACCTTCTCCCCCACAAGGCATGTTTGGTGTTTTTCAGCTCAATAAGTGGGTCTAATAAAAAACCAATTTCTCTCCCTGTTATGCCTATACAAGGAATATGTATAAGGAAAGCAAGGCTTGTTTTGTAGTACATTCAGTTTAATGGCAGATGCCATCCTGACTCATTGCAGGCTCTATAGCAAACATCATTATCGAAGTGTGAGATTTAGGTTATCCCCTTCTGTTGTCCCAGAGTAAAAATGTCATCAACAAAATAAAATCCTTCTCTAAAGGAGACTGTGTTCTCATTTAGTTCCTACACAATTTTTGTCTCGTTTCCAAAAGCAGATCTGTCCTGATTGCTTAAGTTTGTCTCAGCCAGATTTCAGAGGGGATGAGGATATCAAACTTTCACCTTCTCCAGGGAGGCACGTAGCTGAGCAGAGGGTCTGAAGAGCTCACCCATGGTAAATGCTGAAGAATCTGTGCAGGAGAAAACAACTCAAGTGCTGTGAGGTCCCTACTCCCTGGCAGGCATCTTGGGGGCTCCCTGGGGCTGGCTGGAAGCAGGGGGCTCTCAGCCATGGGGATGATCACCTTTGACTGTTCTGCAGCTCGCACGAATTGGCCTCTGGTGCTTGCAGTGCCTCTGGGGTCAGCTGGGCTGAGATATGTAAATACCAGACAGATAACACGCAGAGAGAGAAAGCTTGCCCTTGTCAACAAAAATCAAGTCAGGCCTGAGCTTTGTGAAGAAGGAAGCATTGCTCCCTTGTGTCTTTCACAGAACAGAGGATTTGCCCTGACCCTGGTGGTACTTGTGACCCCTCTCCAGGCCATCAGAATTTGGGCACTGTGCTGTGGCCAAGGCTGAATCATCACTCCTGGCTCTGCTCCTGCATCCTGATGCTCTGCACTTACTGTCACATTCTAGGGTACATTTCTTATTCAGAGTTAAAACTCTTGAGTATAAGTGATCAGTTCTTATTGATTTGAGAAGGCTGAACTTTAAATAGCTGTTGTTTAATATCCTGGAACATTAATATTAGATTAGAATGATGTGCCTAACTCGGTGCCCTGAACATTAGGAAATGGATACATCAAACAATTCTGCTCTTCCAGGACCCTTTGTGACAGTGTTGTCCTGTAAAAATGAATTAACACTTGGGTTAGGGCTCCTTTTGCTGGGCTAGACAGAACTAGGGAGAGCAATCTGACCATTCATCCCAGTTCCCCTCAGTCTCAGGAAACTGTAGCAAAGACTGAAGTAGCCACCAGAGCAAACATCCTGAGTCTCCAGCCTAATCTGCTCCGAAAATGTTTGTCAGTATCCCATGACAAGCTTAAGACCTCTCAGAAATATTAGACCAAAACCTCAAAAACTCCTTTGCATCACAGAAGAGGGTAGTAAACATCATAAACTGTCGCTACAATTTGCTATTTTCCTTCTCTTAGCAGTTTTCTTAAATAAATCTGAACTACATGTTTATTACTATTACTGTTTCTCTGGTCCAGGAAGTGCATATGTATGTACAATATATCTATAATCCATGCATGCACACTACCTCTGAGTGGCTCTGTATATGTGATTTATGTGGGTGCATACTCCTGTACCTTTTAGGTGCTCTCACTTTTCTGTTAAGACAAGTAATATTTTGTCAGTAAACTTTCAGATAGTAGGAGTGTGGCTTTTAGGTTTTATTGTCAAATGTTTTTAAATGGTTCCAAATCTCCATTTTCCACAGTCGCCCTGTTCAGATATTCCCTTCTGGCTTGTTTGGCACGTTACCATTTTCAGAGCAATTTATTATACTACCTTTTAAAGCAGCAGGTAGTTGGAATCCTGGTTTGAGTTGTGTGTTGTCTTTGCATATGGCAAATTTGATGAAATTAGAGTTACTTCATTGTGTCTGTAGTTAACTTCCAGATGCTTGAGGGCTTTAACTATTCCAGATAAAGGTTATATTCATGTCTCATAGATGCAACCCCTTTTGAATTTTTCTTTTTCCATGGCATATTATTCCACTCACTAAATAGAAACTCTTCCTGTAGTCACCATATCTTACACACATTATTTCTTTCTAAATGTCATAGGTGGCTGTAATGATCGAGTGAAAGAAAATTGTGCTACCGAAGGACTTAGTAATTAAAAAAGCATGACAACAAACATCTTCCAGACAAGCAGAACAGCAAACAACTCATTATAATTATCAGCCTGTTTGAACCTGCCTTCCACTCGTGCTCCCAGGCAGAGCTGCAAGGCACTTCTTCTCCATCAGGTCTGAATCAGTCTTTTGCTCACTTCTTATAACACAGTGTAGATAAGAGCTCTTCAGTGGTAATTTGCTGGAGTTCCTAATAAGGAGAGATTTTAGAAAGCAGAGACCAGTTCAGGCAATCAGCTGAATGTATCCATATCTGTAAGTAAGCAGATCAGAGTTCTGTTTCTCTCTCCCCTTTTCTTCCTTGTGCTTTAGAAACTGAAGCAATTAAAGGGCTTGGGTGTGTTTTGTTTTGCTCTTGGCTGTTTAATCTATGTGTTCCTACAGTTAGCCAGATGCTGTTTTCCCAGCTGTTCTCCTGGGCTGGTGGCTGTGAACCAGGTGGCCCTGCAGGAACCTGAGTCTGCACGGTGTGTGATAATGTGAGCTGAGCTGCTCCGAGGGACCTCAGTGCCTGACCGAGGTCAGGGCTTGGCCACTGCCCAGACAGAGCCCCCAAAGAGCTTTGTAGTTATCTCAGGATGCTTGGCATGCAATCTGTGGTTGGAAGGTACAGATAGATTGTTTCATTGTACTGGAGTGCTATCATCAACCTGAGCATGAGCTTTCCAGAGTGACCAACAGAAGCTGCTCCAGTGGGGAGTTCCAGAATGAGCTCAAGGCTGGGTTAGACAAAGAGATTCTTTGAGGTGAAGATGATGAGTAGTGATACCGTGGTCAGTACCACCTCTCATGGGTTAAGAAGGAGGAGTTCAGGTATCAAGGAACTCACAAACAAATGAAAGAGGCAGTTTGAGGACAACATCTTGGCTGCATTGTTTTGTTCACAAAAAAAATCAGAAAACTGTGGTGTTACATCATGATGACAAAATGGGAAGGTGAGCCCAGTGTTGCTGAGGTGTGGTGGGAATGTGTCTGCAGGATGGTTTGAGAACAGCACAAGAGGCAGTTTGATGCTGACCTTTATGACAAGTCATAGCCAGAATGGAAATATTTGGGGCAGACCTTCTTCAATGGAGGTTACTAAATTGTGGCAGTCAGGACACACTGAGCAGCAGCTCAGCTGTTCTTGAAGTGGTGCCCATTTTACCAGGGAAGAATGGTTTGGGTTGGGCACATTCATGGCTGGGCTGAGAGGGGCCAAGGAGGGAGATGGGTTAGTTTTGCAATGAGCTGTGCAGTAAGTAAAGTGCATCCCTTTATTTGGAGACTCCGGTGAAATTAATCAAGAGGCCAGATAGGATCTATGCACCAATTGCATTCTACTCAAACCTTTGTGAACAGGAATGAATTTCACCTTGCCTGACCCACAAAGATGTGTGAATACTTATCTTCCTTTCTTTAAGCATGAATTTTTATCGTTTCGATTAGCTAGATTTTTATTTTTCAATAGGAACTTTCCTTGATGTACATCTGTCTCCAATTTAATACTTACCAGTAACTTGACATGAATGGCAGAGATGTCTTTTGTTTGCAGTTTAATATGGAATCAACTGAAACATTTTCATTTATAAAGTGAAATCCATTTCTCCTCAAGTCTTCTGCAGCAGAGGTAATGTTTGCAAAATGTTTTGAAGATGAAAAGCACTGCAGTATAAAAATATTAGGTATTATTTTTATATCTTCATCATCTGTGCTTTTAAAATTAATACAAAAAAAATACTATTAATACCCAAATGCCCAGCAAAGTGCATATCCTTCTCTAATCTTAATGGTTTATTTTCATCTATGAATCCTCTTAATCTTTGAAATTAATTACCATGATTAAAAATGGGAGATGTTTTCCCAGAACAATCAAATTGTTCTGTAGCGGATTTTCAATTAGTTTTGCATCACTATTTTAATTTCTTTTTCATATTAAAACACAGACATGCACACTCATATTCCTGGATTCAGCATCTGCATTCTCTTTAGAGCAAGAGGAAGTCTTATTTTACTTGTTGCTGACCATAGCCAAAGGTGACCCTGTGCAGGGGTGACTTGAGAAGAAGGGGCACTGCCTTTTCATTCACCATCCAAGAGAATTGACTTGCAAAAGTGAGATCTTCAACAGACAGGGCATATTCACACTGCTGGTGAGAACCTTCCACTGCCAGTGGAGGGGAATCAGTGCAGTTACAGCTACCTATAAAAATGGCAATTTGAGTTGAACCCCAAGCCTTGTTTCTTTTAGTCTTCATGAGCCTTCTGATTTCTACACCAGTAACAGAGAACCAAATGTGAGAGTAATTTATTGTGTTGGGGAAGCAAAATGGAACAAAGATGGATACTTCAGTGCCTGAAGTGGTGAACAGGGCCAAAATTCATGTGTTTCCTGGCAATCAAAGCAAGAGACAATTCTCGTTGCAGTTGGGTTCTGTTCCAGTCCTCTCCAGATATTGGTGATATTTGAATTCAGGCTTGCGTCTTGTTTTTACTTACTGCAGGTTTGCACACCTGAGCCCTGTTCCTTATTAACTGTTTACAAGGGGAAGAGGGAAAATATCAAAGACCTTACATTGTCCAGATTCCCTGACCAGAACCAGTGGGAGAGAAGGGGAGAGGAAACACTTTTAAAATATTAGTGTCAGTATATTTCAAAGGGCCTCTACATGCAGCACTCACAACCTGAGTCTTTAAGTAAGTCAATTGAATGGTTCCCTAGGAAGATCTTTGATATAACACAGAGAGTTCCTTTTGTTGCAAGAATGGCAAAAAGAAAGGGGACAAAATCTGTGAGCTGAACAGGAAGAGGAACTGAAATAGAGTCACATCACAAGTGCTGAAAATGGATTTTTTTGTGGATCACAACAATACAGAATTTCTAATGCAGAAAGCACTTGGGAAGAGAAAAGAATGCATCCAGTGTGCACGAAAGGCACAAGAAGAAATGTCTTTTATTGCCTTTTTATTTTTTTCTGCCCCTCTCATCAGAACAATGAGAAAGGTCAGGTATGAGCTGTGGAGATTATGGTGGCAATACAGACACTGTTGTGGTGATATGTGACAGACAAAGCAGGGAGATCATCCACATGGAGACCTCACTGAACCAATTGTTGGTCCAGAAAATGGCCAGCTGGCTGTGAAAGAGGTGTGTGGGGGAGAGAAAGTGAGACAGGGAGTAATCTGATCTTTCCGCATTTTCCAAAGCAGGAAGTTCCAGGTTATCACTCAAATTGAAATGACAGAGCAAGTGACTACAAAACTGCATTTTGACCTCCTTCCTCCCCTCCTCTCGGTGCAGAGAGGATTAGCTGTGAGCTCCATTCCATGGTCAGTGCCTGGACTTGCTGTATTGCTTCTGCTGTTTCTTTCTGTGGCTGTGAAAAGTACAGAAAAGCTTTTATGTGATGAAAGCTAGACCAGGAAAAGGATCTGCTCTGATGAGATTCCCCAGAAGACAATACTGACTCTAATTCCTCCAGTTTAACTTTCTACTTCCGGAGGATTTGCTAAGGAAGGAATTTAATTTTTCCCCTAGACGAATGTATTAATATTTAATAAAAAGCAAAGCCAGATGACACTCCTAGAAGAAATAATGAATTTACATAAATCTTTTTTTGTATTTGAACAGAACAAGATAAATTGAGGGGGCTTAACTCAGATATTTTTTTTTCTTTTCTAAAAAAATAATAACTACAAAATACCCAAAAGGCTACAACTTCAGAAAATGGGTTTCTGTGTTACTCCATATCAACATATACTTGGTCTTAAAGAATGTATTACATCCTCTTTCCCAGTGATGTTTCTCCTGATTCTGACTTGCCTTCCTAGCCTGTTCTTGCACCCAGCACCAGGCACTGGCAGATGGCTTACCCAGAAAAAAGTTCCACCTCAGGCCATCTCCTCATACTCTAAGGTACTTAGCTATTTCTCAGCAATTTCGCTCATGAATGTTTGTTGTTTATTGCTTGAGCCCTTTTACAAGAGGCTCTATACCACTGTAGCACACAGTTTGTGGTGATTGGGAGTGGGGCTGCAGCCTCATCCCCAGTGGGCACAGCTGTGACAGCACTGACAGCAATGAGCCATGGAGTGCCCAGGGGCACTGAGAGACACCCAAGGGAGCAGAGGGCACCCAGGGCAGGGCATCAACAGGAGGGGATAAAAGGCTGGGCTAAAGAATAACAGCAGATGCTTGCAGCCTTCTGAAGTGTTTGGTGCCCTTCTGTGTGGGTTGGAGCCTTCTGAGCTTGCATGATGATGCTCTGTGTATTGTGGCCGTCGCAGCTGCGACATACAACCTTGTGTTATTTTTTGAAGTTGTCTGGAGTCTAAAAGTTGAGTTGGACTACTTTAAAGAAAACCAAGGGTTCACCCCAAGAGAAGCAAAAATGAACTGTAACTCTTTCTGCTGGTGGGTAGTTCTGCCTGATACCAAGTTCATTACCCTGTCCTTTAATTTTCCTTCAATAGTCTGTCAAATATGAATTCCCTCTGGGTGCTGGGGAGACACAGATGTCACCTCGACAATTGACAGGGACTGCAAAAGTCAAGGATGCCACGATTGCAACACCTCCTGCTTGGCACACTGAAGAAAGACTCAGCTTTAGAGTGCTCTCACACCAACCTGTTTCCCTGGTTTTCCCTTCCCTCTGTTTGCATGTACCCCATAGTGGTGCAAGCACCAGACTGTTCAGAAAACAAACATTTCCTTCCTTGCTCTCCATTTTGTTTGAAAGACTGCATAGGGACATTTCCTAACTCTATTTTAGAAGGATATGTCAAGTCTCCTACCAGGATCCTGCACAGATTTTTTCAGTATCAATTCACTCTCCATTGCCAAGCTTTTAAACAAAAATACACCAAGATAATGTCAATAAATCATCCTCCCTCCTTTCCAGAACAGCACCAGTGGAAGACTGTGGTAAGTTATCATATTTTTAACTATGAACCTGTCTGGCTCTTTGTCATTTATCTTGTGTCTCCCACTCTGGCCTGGCTCAAGGCTGAACATTAGCAAATGATGGATGCAGGGCTGTCTCTCCTGGTTTGTACTGGCATTATTAACCCATATTCTCCTGAATATTTCATACCACATACATTAATCATGAGTTGCTGGAGTCATGGCAATTGACTCTCAGGTTAGTTGCTCTGTCTGTGAGGGCAGGACAGAAATGTTTGGTACTGGGTAATCCCTGTTTGGCAATCTCAAGGATTCTCTTTAACCCTATGATGCTCATCATTGTAAAGCAAATTGGCTGGTGTGAATTGCCCATTCCACATGCATTTCCACCAGTATCTGTCCTAATGGTGTTTTTTCGGGTGGCTATAGCATCATGTTTTGATTTATTGTGAATCTAAGAATGCAAAGAATCAATTGTGTAATGTAACAACTCTGCGGCTGTAACATATAATAATTTTTCTGTTGATTCAATAATGATCCATTGACTATTGTCCTTGTTTTCCTTTCTTCCTTATCTATCTATTATTTCATCTTTTTTTACAGCTTGTGTTCTTTTTTTTTCACTTAGATTCTTTGTCTTAGAAAACAGTTGCTATACAGAGACAGGAGCAATAGAATAAGACAGATCTTGTATTCCCCCCTGGACATGGCTAAGCTTGTAACCTCTGGAGGCCCAGAGTTCAGTAATTTGGTGGGGAGAATTGGACTGGGAAGGTCTGATGGTTTCTTGTTGTGTATGCAGGAGGCGAGGGCCTCAAATTCAGTCTGGAAATAAAGAACCATCTTTGTGTCATACTCTGTTTTACTGTCTCTTTAGGTGTACATGACACAGAGAAATGGCTTTATGCCTGACTTTTCTCCAGGGAACACTTCCCTGAAAACAGTTCATACTGAGTGTCAATGCTGTATATATAGATATATATAGCTATATGTATGCCTGGGTTTTCCAGGGCAACTGAGGCATCTCCCTGCTGATCTGACCATGGAGCAGTCTTCACTTTCAGATTGCCATGCATGTGTGGTGGTAAATAAACAGAGCCCCAAGCAAACAGCTGGCACAGATTTCAGGATGGTTTTTTATTGAGAACTACACCCTGACTTGTTTTTTTTTTTTTAAATTAAGCGGTGAACACTTTTGACTCACTTTAGCCAAAGAAATTCTCCACAGCTTGTCCTATTTCCTCCCCAGGCTTCTGTTCCAATGGTCCATATCACCCCTGTCTTCTACCTGCAGGGCTGCCCAATTCTGTGCTCCTGAAGGACAGTTTTTAGATGCTCTAGTAGTAACTAAAGGAAAGGCACTAATAGAAATAGATGAGGCAAAATTGGGAAACATTTTCTGAGAAATGAAAAGATTCTCCAGCAGCCCCAGCCATAGACTCCTTTCTCTTGCAACAGAGGTGGCTGCACTTCTGTTGTCAAGGAAATACAACCATAAATGGATTATGTTGCCTGTGGCTGTTTGAAAATGTACAAAATTATAACAAAGAGATAATCTCCAGGAGAGCTCAGGGTGATGGCTGGAGGAGGTGGGTTTTTCTGCAGAACATCTGCAGATCCCCCTGCAGTGATGATTACCAAGCTATGTGTCATGTAATGAGGGGCTAAATATGGCTGAGACTACAGGCACAGTGGGGAGATGGTTAATGAGGTGCTGATTGGGTGAGGAAAAAAAACAGAGAGAGGAAATGAGTAGGGGGGTTAGTGCATCTGATACGGAAGAGCTCTGGAATGGGGAGTTATGCAGAATATTTTTGGTTCCAGCTCATATTCCTTCATTCTCACCTGTATAGGAGATGAATTTTCCCTCTGACTCAGCTGGAGCCCTCATTGTTCAGCATGACCACTCTGCTGGTGCCCAGCCATGGAGCTCATGTACCATTTCATCCTGTGGCCGCTCAGCTCTGCCAGCCCTGCCCGTGGAGGGAGGGAAGGAGGCAGCAGCTGCTGGGGTGAAGGTCTGGCAGGAGCTCCTGAGAGCTCCTCACTGATTTTGTGCTTGAAGTTCAGTGCTGTGACTGGCACACTTACACCTATCCAGAGGTCTTGCTGTCCTCCTGACTTTGGGCTTCAATGCAGTCTGGCATGATGTGAGGGTAGGGCAGGAGCGATGCAGGGCCAAGGCTGTCAGAGCAGGAGCACTTGGAGCCACAATCATGTGCATAAAAGGCTTCAGATGTGAGCTAAAATACTTTATTCCATCTTCCCTATTATCCAGCAGCCAAATGAGAGTTGATTCTTGTCCATCACCATTTTGGGGACTGCTGCAGACAAGTCTCAGGCTCCCAGGGGAGGCACTGGAGGTGGTTTGAGCTGACCTGCAGCTCTGGTCACTGCCACCTTTTCTCTGCTGCCCATGGCTTATGCTGGTTATTTACCTGTGCCCACTGCAGGAAAAGCCACAGACACTGTCTCTTTCTTCTGACCAAACCTGGTCTCCCAAGCTTTAAATTGCCCAGTGGTTCAGTTATTGAGGGTAACCCTGACCATGCCATTGCTTTGACAAGCATCTTCCTTTTTCCAGCTCTTGATGTGAAACATTTTTCTTGCTTCTCTGTCTTCAGTACACCAGGGAATTACAGACATTTGGAAATACCCACTCATTTCCTCCCTTCTTCTCTGCCGTGTTGTCATTTGATACTGATCTTTATGAAAACATTTCACTTGAACATCATATATTTTTATATTAAGACTTTAGCAGCCTCAGTTTCTCAATATCATTTAATTAACTTTGAAATGTTTAATTTTTAAAAATATAACAAAGGAAAAACCCCTAAAAATTTAGATTTCATTCACAGCACTGATTTAGACTTTTCATGTGCAATAAAACAGTTCCTGTGGTTTAGCTCTTTGAAGCAGAGTGTGTTATACTCTTGGTTGTTGCAGGGTAGGCAGTAAGATTATGGTAATCAATGATCATTCTTTGATTGAGGGAGCATGCCAGTTCACATGCAAAATGCTAGTGTTCCACATATTCCTGGTGCCTATAATTTTTACCTGCCTTTCAGGCTGAATTGCACTGCATTGCTCAAAGCACATTTTGATCCTCAGGGTACTGCAGGATTTTCAAGGTCTACAACCATGTGCAGTGAAAGATGTGATAAATGCTGAAGTGGTTTCCTAAGTGAAATGAAGAAAACGAAAATGATACCAGTGCTGATGAAGGTGAGCAGCAAGCCTGAGATTTAAAGAGGGAAAATGACAGTATTATCAGTCAGGTATCATGGCAACCAAGAGGCCTAGATTTTGGTGTCAACTTTCCATTCATAACATTTTCCTTCAGAAAATTTAATCACCTCCACTGGAGGTCATTCAAATGTTTAAGGACATGGTCTTGCTCGGGAATTTGAGGAATTTCAAGGGCTAATGGAGATCTGCATCCACATATTTGTACAGGGAAAAATGGTCAGACAACCCCCCCGACAAATCTGTGAAATCTAGGCAGAAAAACCACGGTTGTATAAGACACCCTGTTTATTATTGCAAGATCTTAGTTTATAGGAATTTTACGGTCAGTGTTATTCAGTGGCTGGCATTAAAATTCTGTAAATCCAGGCCTTCTCTAGAGAAGCACAGGCCACTTTTTGCACAGTGAGCTGAACCAAGCACGATAGCAAGGCCAGAGGTCTACCAGGAAAACTTATCTTTGAGCGATGCACTTGTTGCAGACACACACATATATATATATATTTATACATATGCTTATGTCTGCGTTGCAGTCTGGAATGAGGAAACTGCAGAAAGCTTTAGAAGAATGGATTTAGTCAGGAAAATCTTGTCTTTGAGGCACAGAAATGAGATTGTGATGGAAAATAAATCAATGGCAGAATTAGAATGCAGAAAGTCTGAGATCTGGAATGCTTAATCCTTGACCTGTTGCTCAAATGATGCCAAGAGCAATCAGGTTACACAGGAATCCTCTTACTGGGGGTAATGTATTCCTAAGTTATGAACTGCAGGGGATTTATTCAGACCTGATTTTCCTTGCTGTCTGAGGTAGGACCTGAGAACAACACCTGCAAGATATAAATGTAAGAAAATGGTTGATGCAGGTGAGGGTAGGACCCCTTCCTGGCACTATTTCCTTCAAATCATGAAGGCATGCAGGTTTTTTTATCAAATAAATATCAGTAACAGACCACAGTATGATAAAAATGTTCTTTGGCAATCTAGTGCTGTATAAAACAGGGATGTGATACTGTGCTCCTGCTTTTATGCAAAGCTTTTAAGCTTAACTGTATGGGCTAAACACAACCTTCACTCTTTCATTTCTGAATTGAAATTTAATGAGATTGGAAGGCCTCAGCATTTTATTCAGTTACTTGCTTGCTTTTAAAACCACATAGAGGGTGGGTTAAACACTATTTAAAAACAAAACAAAACAAAAAAAACAAACAAAACGAAACATGTTTGATGTATTGTTATTCAGAAAGTCACATCAGTGTTTAAAACCATATTGATACTGGGCACATTACTAGTCCAGTGGGGATCAACCAAATTTCTCACCCTGACACTAGAATTCACTGAATATGAGAGTCAGCAAGTGTCATTCAACCAGTACCATGCTGGGCTCCTTGTTTTTCCAGCAAGGTGGAGGCCTGGGACAGGACTTTAGAGCAAATTGCCACCATGAGTGGTGTCTTAAGGAAGCTCCCCAAAATCCAAGCTCTGATGAGCAAAGTTGTAGGACAATTGGAACAGTGGCTCTGTTAAGATTGCTGCAGCGTGGTTATCTGTGCCTTTGACTTGGAAATGCTCATCACAGCATCATCTTCTCTTTCCAAAGCCCCTTGGGGTTAGAGTTATGGGACACAGCATTCAAGCTCCAGTTCAAGCAGAGTGGTTTTACTGCTGCTGAATTTCAGTGTCAGGGACCTGTGTGCAACCTGTGCTCAGCTGGTCCTTGGTTTGGAAGTCATCCAACATCACTGCATCTCTCCAGCACAGCGCTTCAGGTGCCTCTGAGTCTGGCTCTGGATGTGCCTAGATGTACTTGATTGTGGAAGACTGTGGTTTGCATTTAATCCTCCTAAACACGTCTCTGCACAGTACGATCTGAGACTTTAAAGATGGTTTGTGGTCCAAGGACAGGAAGGCAAAAGCTGGAGGAGCATGTTTATGCTGTGTATGGGACAGAAAGGGCTGTGCTGGGAGTGGTGCTGTTTGGGAAGGAGAGAGGCATTATTGGCATGAGTGGTCACAGACACAATAGTGCCTCAGGGCTATTTTAATTAGTGCAGAGGGTCTCAGAGCCTTGCATCTGCTGAAGTTCCACTTCTTCCTCCACAGCTGCACTTTGGAGAGGGGTGTGTTTAGGGAAGAGGAAATTGGGAGTTTTGGTTGGTTGGTTTTCTTCCCATGAGGGAAATACAAGCCTACCATTTATCAGCGTTTAGAAATCTCCTTAGGGCTGCTACAGTGACACAAACAGGATTTATGGAGATGAGCACACTTTGGCCCTTTGGGTCCCACAGAGATTGTGTAAACCCTGGGTGTTATATCCTTCCAGAAAAAAAGTTGTCCCTTAGTCTGCATTTGACTTTTTGTACTCATTTTAATTCCAGGTTCTTTTGTTATAAGTTTATTGCTAGAAGTTATATGAAGGTCGATAAACACCTTTACACATTAAACATAATTACCTCAAAGTCAAAAGTAGGAAAAAACACTCTGCCTCTCATAAATGTGTTGTAAATTGTGCTAAAAGTTGGAATTAAATAGGGAGGATTGCACAACAAAGTGTCATGTAAATTTGCTGTTTCACATGCACGTTTTCTCTCCAAAATCTGAAGGCAAAGTACCTCTTCTCCCTGCCATCTCCTCGCTTCAAAACCCTCCCCAAATTGCTGTCTGTTCAATGCCACCACACTTGCTAGAAGGATTAGTCAGGTCTGTGCCTCAGTGAAACAAATTAAGAGCAGAGAAGACTTCTTGAAGGTATGAGAAATGTTGGGCTGAAATAATGTAACAGCAGACATTATGGAAGCAATTCTGCATCTCCCATTTTTTTGGCTGGTAGAAAGCTGGCAGCTGCCAGACATGGAAAATGATTTTCTAATGTGATTGCTCTGAACCATCCTGCAGCTTAGAAGGCTTCTTTATTTTATTATTTATTTTTCCAAATAGAGGCACTTTGCTACACTGGAAAATTAGAAGTATAGGAAATTCTTTGCCCCAGGTTTGTCTGGATGGGCTGCTTTCTCTTGTGACTGGTATTAGCTGCATTAGTGAGGGATCATGTTTATGCAGTTCAGGAAATTAGGCTGGATCTGTTGGTGAGGGAGATGGGGGATGGATACTCCTTAGTTAAATATCTGACTGTGCTGTAGCCTTCACAGACAGGTGAACAGGGAATGAAGGAATGTGTCAGAAAGCCTCTGCGTTTCTTGCAGAGAGGTTAGCAGAAGGCATTTTAACAGAAATTTATGCCATCAACTGCATTTTTCCTTTGAGCTCTTCAGAACCTCATACCAGAATTTTTATACTGTACTGTTACTACTGCTGCTGGCACATGGTAATTTCTACTCATGGATGACAACCTTAATATGCCAGGTGCTGCACCAATGCCAGCCATCAGTCAATAGGGTTATAATTAAATATATTCCCACAGGTCTGAAAATGCAATATGAAGGGTTTTAAACCAGGCCCTTCCACCCTGAAATGTGAGTCTGACTCAGCACAAGAACTGACTGGTCAAAAAGGAGCTGAAAGCAGGTGATGCAGAGCAAGTTGTGCAGCTGAAGGAATGGCAGCTAAGCTGCAGCTGCATCCATCCCCCACAGAGACGTGTCCAACTCCATCACGCTGAGGGAAATGGAATCATGTCAGCTTGAAGATAAGGAGGTTGGTGTGCCTATTGCTGTCTCTATCCAGATTCAATTTCCATTTTGACTTCAGTCTTGCTGTCTTCATTAAGTAGAAGGCTGTAATTATCTCCCTTGTGACTAGAAATTCACCTGCAGAATTGTTCTCACACTTGTTCTCCATCTCCTTTTCATTTTCCTTCTATTACTGCAGTCCTCCTTCCTTTATCCCACCCTGATGCATCCCATGATTGTTGTTGAAGGAAGACAAATCGATGTGATATTGCATAGATGGGCTCTGAGAACTACTGCCAACACTGTGTTTCCCCTGCTTGGGACAGTCCTCTCCCTCTCCTCCTGCACTGAGGAGGTTGTAGCAAACAGAGAGTGTTGTTTTGAGCTGTAGTGGTTTGAAAACACTTGGCACATCCAGCCAGCAGTGACTGCAGGGGTGTGGTATGGTGTGCCATGTGAAATCCTGCTGAAATCCTGGAGGTTTCTGTCCTAGAGGTCCCCTCAAATAGTGACATCCCAGATCCTGGGGCTGGGTAGCCCTGCAGCCTCTCCCCTCCTCTAACAGCATGTTTGCTGTGCTGGGGTCCCAGCAGGAAAGGCGTGGGGATTCTGCTGCTGTAATTATACTCAGGGCTTGATGGGCACTGACTGTCACTAATGCTACAAAGGCTGTGTTTCAGCTCTGAGTCTGTCTATAATCAGGTTGGCTAGAGGCAGTTTCTGCTGCCTCTGCAGTCTGATGTCCTCTTTCAGGATGGGATGAGGATGAGTCAGCCTCTTTCTCTGCTGAATTTCTAAGAAGTCTGTAAACTAGCTTGAAAAGGGTTCCCAAATTCAGAGTTCATACAAGCTGAACAGCATCCCCCTTTGGGAAGAACCTCACTAAAGTACAGGCTGCTAATTTCCATGGAAGTGTTTGTGAACAAAATCCCCCCAAGGTCCCTGCTTCTTTGTCAGCAAGCATCAGAAGCTCGTAGTCAAACCTTGTATTACTGAGATTTCATTACTTATACTAAATACACTCCAGAGCATTTATTAATGTACTGTAAAGCAAAAGGAAAAATTAAAAATAAACTATGCTTGTCAAAGAAATAAAGTGTCTCTTACACTGCATGATCCTAACTTTTTTCTTGATAATTGCCTGGGTTCATTTGCCATTAATTCAGTGCATGAAAGAGTTGCAGTAAGGTCTTCAAGGTGTTAGAACAGTTTAATGATGCTTTTCTTTAAAGAAAAAAGAACAGCACCTTCATTTTCTGTAAATGGAGAGCCAAGGACAGAAGCCCTCAAGCCTTTTACATCAGGATTTCAATAGCATAGGTGATTTCAAGACAAGATTGTAAATGCTCCGTCCACTGCACACTCATCCACCTATTTGAATTAAAAGCAGGCCTCAAAAAGTTTAGTGACCTCTCTCCAGGTCAACAGATGCTTTCTCTGATTGGTTAACCTTTCTTTGCTTCTGAAATGGAAGCTTCCAAAATTGTAACTTGTAGCCAAATTTTCAGGTTCCTTGGTAAAAAAAATCTCTCATTCTGTCAAGAAAGAAACCAGAAGAAAATAAGGATAAGTTTAAACCTAACAGCTGGAGACTGTATTCAGAGATGGCTGTCTGCTTCCCTAACATAATGTCTTTAGATTTGAGCCTGTACAGAATCAAGAAATGCATTTTAAATTTAATCAAGGTATTATTGTCTCAAACTGTGGAACAGAGCTGCACTTGCTTATCGTTCCCTCAGTGTCTCTATCTGATAGGAACGTAGGAAGAATTGCCTCCAATCTCATTAATGCACTGAGGCCCATTCAGGTGTATTGTTTTCCCAAAGGAAAATTGGGGAAATTAAAAAAAAAAAAGTTATTATGGGAATGCTGCCAATACATGCAGATAGAATTCAAAGAAAAGACATCATCCTTACATAGTAGCTGTTGGGGTATTTTTGCTTTTGTTCAAAACAGACTTGCTTCTCTGTTCTGTACTCCAGGGAAAGAAGCATTTGCAACTGATGATGTTTGCAAGTAGAAGAATAATTAGGAAGAACAACAGCATATATGTCAGAACTAGTATTACATTTTAAGCTTTTTCTCTGTGGTTTTGGGTTCTTTTGTCCTGACCTAATGGGATGTGTTTCTCAGATGTAAATGATATGAAACAGAGGTTGTTTGTGGAGCAATTGCTTTCCAGAAGATGTTTGCATGCTAAAATGCTGCTCCACTGGCTGACTTTAAACCATTAAGGAAAATAATAACTTATCCTATTCATAAAGATAAGCCTGAATGAAAATCTGTGAATCAAATACACTGTCAACTCTATTTTTTTTCTGCCAGCTGAACTTGTGTTGAAGTGAAAATGGTGCTTTATCCTGATTTTACACAGGTATCAGTGGATGAACTTGGGGAAATCCTCATCCCTAATTTTTCCACCTGCACCAGGTCATCCTCCATTTTTGAACCCTTTTCAGTACTTTAAAATCATGTTTTCAAGAACAACGTTTTTGATGAAAAATTTTCATCGGTGGTCATGAAAGTACTTAAATAGCAGTGAAAAAATTATGCGGGAAAACTGATGTGGAGAAGGCATCCCCAGGTGATGCCAAGGCCAGAGACAGAAAATGAGCACATTTTAGCACTGGAGACAGCCTCGGCCCAGCAACCTGCCCTGCTGAGGTACAGCTTGATGTCTTTCTGACCAAGGAAAAAGTTACCCCTGTGGAGGCCCCTTCAGCCTCCCCTAAGGAGTAGGGCTGGTGTTCCCAGTGGTTTGATATCCCTGAATTGACAGACAAAACAAAGGACAAACAGATCTTGTGGACAAGGGAAATCCGTCACAGGGCTTCTCACCCTTGCCTTGTCTGACTGACAGAGGAAGAATGGTCTCGTGCTTTGGTCCTCAGGGTCTTGGAGTCAGGGCTGAAGATTCCTGTTTTGGCATCTAACCATGATGCTGTTGAGTCAGGGATGGAATGACAGACTCCAGTCTTCAGAAGGTGAATCAGAAGGCAATTTAATGAAAGTAGTGAGTCTTTCATAATGTGATGCACTAAGGTGAGACTTGATTGGTCTCAAAGTAAAAACCTCTCAGACTATTGGTGAACTATGAATAGCGCACTCCAGAGAACCATATCTGTAAACAACAGTTACAGAAAGAGAGATAATAATTGCCTTAATTCTTTCTCTGAGCTTTCTCACAGCTTCCTGGGAAAATCCTGGGACGGCTATGTCTCTCTGTGTTCAGAGGATATGTGATTAGCACATAACCACCCTTCCCCATGCCTCAGCTTCCCTCTTATTTTCCTCCTTCAACACTTTGCCTTTTGGAGGCTGCTTTAACATAATTTGTTCTAGCAGAGACCTGCTCCATGTTTTTTACACAGTACTCACATGGGGAGATCCTGAGGCAACTGCAGCTGATAAAAATAATAAAAGCCTTTGAGAAAGGGTAGCAAATTTGTTTCCATGCTACCAAGATGATTCTTGTTAAACCCTGAAATCTTTTTACCTATGGGTATGAATGAGATTTGGGATTTCTAGTCACGGTTTTCTTGGGAGGAATATGGGCAATAGTTATTGTAAAATACTGGCACCTCAACAACAGAGCAAGCTCAGTCCCTTTCCAGCCTTCTGAGGTTTAAAAAATTAGAGTTCTGAGAGGTTAAAAGAGACTTTTCCTTCACAGAATTCCTTATGCATTCATTCTGTGATCTGACACTCCAGATGGGAACAGAGAGAGTAGAAGGTTGGACAATCATTCTTGTATATTTAAGACAAAGTAATAGAATTTTAAAATGTTTTCTTTTCTGGTAAATCAAATACATTAATTTTATTTTGTTTTTCTAATTAAGTTTGCTAGTTCAGCTGGACAAAGGGGTTGGCACTGGGTTACAATACAGGCAAAATAAACAGCTTTCCTACAGTGTGTATCTAAATATGATACTCCTGCTTCAAAGAGGGAGAGGACTCTAAACCAAGGGAGGAAATATGAACCATTAGACCTGATTAAGAAGAAACAATTTTCCTTGTCTTCATTCGAATCTGGGACCCGATTAAAACCAGATTAATTTTGGGAAGAGTTAAAAAGTTCCCACTGCCATGTGCCCGAGTGCCACTGGAGTGAGGTAATTTGGTTTCCAGGGAATTGGCTTTTTTTTTTCCTGTGTTATGGATGCAAAACTGACCCAGTCCACACAGGGGGTATTGGGAAGGAACAAAGTATGCACATGCTATGGTTCAACTCTTCACCTTAAGTGATTGATGGTCCCAGCTTGCTCATCTGTCTCCACTTCAGAAAGGGAAGGTTCTTTCCTTTCTGAATTTAGGAAACATAATCCTAAATTCACCCCTGAAAGCTGTGTCCCATGGGGACTGGGGTGTTGCATCGCAGAACTCAGCAACAAGAGTGGAAAGGACAGATTCTCACTGTGGGAAGGGAATTCCTACAGTGGGACTGCCATTTGCTCTAGACAAGGAAAGGCTTTGTTTGTCAAATTTACCCTAATCCCATGTTACCACAGCCTGTATAAAATCTTGCTTCACATGAGTCTTTCTGGAAGAGCTTTATGATTTGCAAAGTTAATTTGTGGTTGGCAATTTAATAGTCTCACATTACTGCAAGCATATTCTTGATTTTCCTGCCTTAGAGTCAGCTTATGACTTTCACTACCTAAAGCAGAGCCAAAGTTGTATGTCTTATGCTTTTTGGGGTTGGATGCTGCTGAGTTACATATTTCCAAACTGATCTAGATCACATATTTTCTTTTCAGACCAAACAATTTCTCCCCACGTCCTTGCAAGCAGCCAGCAAGATAAAACCCAACACAAAAAAAAAAAAAAAGACTGAAACCAACGACACCCATTTGCATTATGCCAATAAATCAGGCAGGCTGAAGCCATTTGTCAAAAAGATATTTGCTTGAATCCAATTCACTTTGTGTGCAGGGGATGGTTGGGAGTTTAGTACTTGCTAAATGATTAATCAGCCCATGATTTTTTAAAAATACAATGCAAAAACAACAGGCACAAAATGAGGCTTTTAGCTAATGTGGCTTGAGCATTTGAAGAACATTTAATTATGTTATCCTTTGATCAACACACGCAGCCTTTAAATATAGACAGAGAAAAAGAGTTTCAGTAGGGTGGTTAATAACCTCCTTATCTACTGATACACATTATTAAAAGAGGAAAAACCATACCATTTTCTGGCTTAGTCTTCTCAGAATGGAAAGCATTGCCATTTCTTTTTCTCTTAAATCTCTTGATGGTTCCAAGTACTTCTTGTGGGCTTGGAAAGCTGTGAGAAAACCACAAGTGAGTGCAGTTTTGGCCTCTGACAAGGCCACTAACACCTACCACCCTGCTGAGTGGCAGAAGCAGCCTCTGGGAGACCTGGTAGAGAGCACTTGGCATAACCATATCTTCCTTCTGGGAACTTAGGGTGTTTCATGGCCCCCTGCGTTATCTAGTTTGTCTAAAGGTACAGTTTCCACAGAGCAAACTGGATCAGTGGGAAGCTCAATGTTATTTCCAGTTTCAAATTACTGCTCCCAAGACAGACCCTCCTCTCAAAACAGCAGTTATTCTTTAAGGAAATAGCAGGGAATCCATCTTTATAGCTCCCGTGGAGAACCCACCTGCACCCATCTTTCTAGGTAAACAACAACATCTCCTGGTGCAGGCTAACACCAATTTGAGACACAATTATAAGTAAGGTGATACTTGTATTTATCCTTTTTATCAGCTTTGAGGCAGATCTGTACATTCTCCCAGGCTTGTGGAGCTCGGGGATGAGTCCCTGTAGCAGTGCCATTTGTTACCCCCACGAATGACTCAGTAGGTGAGGTGCTTGTTAAACATATGGGCCTTGTCAGTACCCCAATAATTCTGCATCCCAGTAGTCTTGCTTCTTACACCCTGTGTGTCACAGTCAGTACTCTGACAGAATTGACAACGAGGAGATTGCAACACTTTAAATTCAGTCCATAAGTATTTGGAGACGGGAGGCTGACAGTGTTACAGGAAAGATTCATGGTTTTCTAGAAAGTGCTCACCTGAGAAATGAAAATGGTTGTATCTCACCTTGTCATCAGCTGGAACAGAATGGCTCTGCTGTTATGCTCAAGATGTCATGTCTAAGACTTAAAGCATGCCGTCTGATTGTACTTTCAGCTTTTTTGTTTGTTTGTTTGTTTTATTTCAAGAGACTTTTCAATCTGAACCTACTTTGTAGGGTTACAAGCAAAATTTAGATTATTGCTCTTTATGGGCAGTTCCCAGGTGGTGCTGAATATGGCACAAGACCTTTCACTACTTAAGAACACAGAACAGGGAGGTTCCCATGGGAACCTGGGTGGCATCTGAAACAGCCTCATATTTCAATATTTGCCATTTTTATGGTACTAAGTTCGCAGAGAACATTATAAACACTTGCTACAGTCAGAGTCCATTCAGGACTTAGATGAAAAAATTGCTATGTCCATTTTATAGGAAGATAAAGTGAGTTTGAAAGAGGTTAAATAATCTGCCCAGAGCTTGAGAATAAATCAAGGGCAGAACCTGAGAGGAGGCCCTGGGGTGCTGACAACTATTCTCAAAAGACAAACATGCATTAAAAATAAGGAGCAGTAAATCAGGCAGTGCTTCCTAGTTCTCTTGATTAAGGAAACGATTTGTACAAGCCATCTTCTAGGAATTTATGGCTGATTCCTGCTTCCCTGAATGTGCATGGAAAAGCGAGTTCCACTCTTAGCAGCAATTAAATGTCATGAAACATCAAAGTGTAAAAAGCAAGAGAGAATGCTTGATTTGATAAAAACCCCATGACTTCTTGGTATAATTAAGAATGTCATGAGGAGTATTCACTTGTGTATTGATTTTATTTTTTTAATTTTCAGAAGTATATTTTCATAAGCCCTTTGAGCGGCTCAGCATGCTGCGATTTTTGTTAATTTCCTCTTTACCAGGTTTATCAGCCTTAATTATAGCTGAAAGCGATCTTTGTCTCAAGAAGATGAAAACCTTTTGTGAAAATGCACTGATGCAGTTTGTTTCCAAACCCAGATATATTTCCTAATTAGTTCCTTCTTGTAATAGGTTGCATAATTAATGAAAACACAGGGAAATAGTCAAAGTAGTAATTTTCTTTGAAAAAATGTATATAAAAAGGAGAAAACGAAACTATTACTTTAATTAACCTGCTTGGAAAGGCACTGTCAATATCAAGCTGAGTGTTAGCCCTCTCGGGCTGCGTGGTATTTTATATCTTACCTGCCTGTTTATCTGTTTAGCCTAAAGACCTGACACCTCCCTCTGCTTTCATGAAGCTAAGCAGGGTCAGGCTTAATTAACACTGTACTTGGGTGGGAAATCTTCATGGGAAATCCCACATTTCTGCTTGTTCTGATAC
This sequence comes from Fringilla coelebs, assembly GCF_963513975.1. Lineage (NCBI taxonomy): Eukaryota > Metazoa > Chordata > Aves > Passeriformes > Fringillidae > Fringilla > Fringilla coelebs. Next base: position 26,890,886 of record NC_140066.1, on the reverse strand, counting down.
CTCTGTGGTGCCGGCTTCATGACTGGCTGTAATGACATGGGTACCAACAGTGATCCACAGGCTCCAGTGGCACCTTTCCACTCTTCCCTTGCAGCTGTCCTGGGTGCCACCAGCTCAGCAATCTGGCAGTGGAAAAAACCTAAGAAATAAATATATCACCTGGTGTGTCTGTGCCATCATGGGGGTGACCTTGCAGTGACAGGGCTGGTCTCTTGCCATGTCCCCCATGGGACCACCTCTGCTGATCCTGGGCCACCCTCCAGGTAGGAGATGGCACCCACTGTTTGTCCCCGGAGACTGACTGATGTTCTGTGGGACAGAACAGGGATATGTGCTGGTGGGATGACTGATCTTTTTTTGGTCAAGCTTCAGTTCAGTTCCAAGCTCTCCCTTTGTTTGGAGTTTTTCCTGGATGACATTGTTCAATTTCTCTTCATTTTTTCAGGTCTGCTGAGGCAGATTCCTGTACTTCAAGATTTGCTGCTGTCCGTGGAACACGTGTTGTTTCAGGAGACTGTGGTTAAAGCAAGCTTGGGGCTTTCAACCCTCTTGTCTGCCAGGGCTGTGCTTGAACTGAAGACCCCCTACCCAATTTCCAAGTTAGTCCCTTTTCCAGCATGTGCTCTAAAAACATCAACCTGCTTCTCAGGGTTCCTTCAAGGCACTGTTGTTTCTTATTGCAAAATGTCACAAGACTGATAAAAACAATGCCCAGCAAAAGCAGCTGAGTGACTTTAAGAGCGAAAACACAGCAGCTGGAGACTCCTTCCTCCCTTTTGCAGCAAGGAAAAACTTGTCACTACTCAAGGGGCAGCTGGGCAGGTCCTTGGGAGAGGGGTGCTCCTGCCCCAGGTTGAGGGAGATCCTGAAGCTTCCTTGAGATCCAGCAAGGTTAAGCCCTTCTCACCCCATGGTGTGCAAACATACTGGAGGTATCAGGAGCTTTTCTTGAACATGGTATAGGGAATCTCGGGGGAAAAAAACATGTGTGACTCCCTGCTCTTGATTCTTTGACCTCCAAAGGCCAGAGTTGACATTTGATTTAATGCCATGCCTTTGTACTGCCTCTATTACAGTTATATCTCTGAGGCACCATTCATGGGACAGCAGCTACACACATTAGCCAAGGTCTGCGAGTGACAGATAAATCTGTTCTGCTTTCAGGTAATGTAGCAGCCCCCTGCTTTTGCTCAAATGAGAAAAGGGAAAGGAATAGCACTGCATATTTTGTCCTGGCCCTTGGTATAAAGCAGGCCTGCTCTCTGCCACACAAACATAAAGGACATTTGAAACAAAATAGAAGGGAAAATCTAGCCAGCAGCCTCCTTCCTTCCTCCACTACAAAAGACTTTTCCTTTCCCCAAAAACCAGGACACAGTTCTTGACTGATGACTAAATAAAGGAAGACTTGATAAGAAGTGACTTAAAAGTAGTCAACTTACTTGGAAGGTTTTGTATTGTAAGAATTTATGAAGAGTGGAAGGGAAATGAATGCATGGCTGCATTTAGATTCTGAATTCCCCATTGCTATGCTGACATTAAATTTTCAGGATGCTTTTGCGTACATAAAACACAACAGCTGTCCTATGGGAGGTATAATTACAATTAAAAAAAAGGAAAGAAAATAAGCTGTGAGCATACAATCAGCTCTTAAGGGAGGGAGCCAATATCTCAGGCAAATTACAGAATCAAAGCTGCCTGAAATCTTTTAAGGAACAGCTCAGCAAGCTGTGTTAGGGAGGAAAGGCCAGAGCAGAAGTTTCCAAAACTAAAATGCTAGGAAGAAAAAGTAGCAGAAGTGGGTATAAATATCCAGAAAGGACAGAGGGGGATCTAGTGTTCACCCTCTACTTTGTAAGGGGCCAAAGACTGGAAGCCCAATCTCCCCACAGCAGGTGCAGCTAGATTTAAAATGAGCAGGAGGAGATGGTTCTTCACAGAATTTGTAGAAGACCTGTAAAATTCATATCCCGGGGATAGTCTGGATGCAGACATACAGAAGTTCAAAGGAAGACTAGAAAATACTTGGAAAAGGGAAATCTTTGGACTTATTAAACAGACAGGCCACAGGAGGCTTAGAGAAAGTATCATATATAATTGTGCAGTTTTACTTTTCCCTAAGGACTTGTGTTCAATGGTGTCAGACAGTGTGGCCATTCCTGTGGTCTTTTTGCTAAAGTTGATTGACCTTTAGCAGGGTAAGAATCTGGAATTTGTGTTCATTGCCATTGCAGAGAAAAGAGCAAACACCTTTTCAAATATCAGCCCTTCCCATCATCCCAATGTTCCCAGTGTTAATAACATGGCACATACTATCTTCATTTGTGAAACTTCTGAACTTGATAGAATCAGTAAAAAAAAAACATTTTCCCTTCCCTTTTTTTTTTTTTTCCTCTTTCAGTAAAATTGTTACTTCCTCTGAAAGGTCACTGCTTAGATGTGATAGCACAGCACACAATAGATAATGTGCTTTTCCTAGGTGGTAGGACTGAAACAAAGCAGGAGAAGGGCTGCAGGCAAGGCTGCAGGACAGGAGACAGGTATAATGGCTCTCAGTTCTCCATCCCCACTTGGGATTAGGGACATACACCCTGAATGAGCATCTGAAATCCCCAAATTAGGAGGCTGGCAGTGTTTGGATCTCATTTTTGTGTCCTTCACAATCCTAAAAAGACTTAAACACAGAGGTAGAAAAAATGACTCAACCCACTTGGCAGCATCCCAAATTCATCAGGAAGAGCTAGACAGCACACATTCAAGCCCCGGTAAAGGCTACTCTGCTGTCTGAGCAGCATTCACCTGCTTTGAGATTGTCTGATTTATGTCTCTGTTCCTGAGCAGGGATCATCCCCTGTGTGCTGTGCTCCCTGTTCTCTAGCCAGCCCTACAAGACAGCAGGATGGCTGCATCCTGACCTCTGCAAACCCAGAGAAAAGGATGGGTGGCCTTTGGCCAGCAGGTCCCTGAGCAGCAGAGCCTCCTGGGTGGCTCTGCAGAGACCAACTTCTGTCCATCCAACTCTGTTACTGATTTGGTTCCCTTCCTCCCAGAGTCCACGTGTAGCTCCTTGGGGCCTGGACAGCCATCCTGTGTCAGCTGCAAAGTGAGGTGTCTGCTGAATAGCTGCATCATCAGGGAAAGGGCTTTTATGAAGCAGGATCCAGGCATGTCACACTGACTGGCACCAGAGAGGATATCCACTGGACCTCTCCCTCCCCTCTGGCCTGCTCCTCTCACCTGAAGCTGCAAACACTTCTCAGCAGAGACCTTGGCTGGACTGTGTGTTTGTAGATTGTCTGACTCCACAGGGCCCTCCTCTTGATGCATTCTTGCAAAGCAAGAAGCAATAGTGGTGGCTTTGTTCTGGTATTTAATTAGGTGGTGTCTTCCAATCCTTATTGCAACTTCCAGCTGTGTAGTGTGTAGGGCCAGGAGAGATGATTAGATTATCTGGTTTAACCACCCATAAAACACAGGATGCAGAATTTCATTCTCCATCACAGCACAAATAATAAATAGAATAGTCCAAGACAAATTCTAATATCCAATTTTAATATCAACTACAAATATGCATGTAGAGGGAGACATTAAACAAACCCCTGTGTCTACCAATCTACAACCCCCTGGCAGTACTTACATATTTCTTATTGCTCACTGGCTTATTTACTGCCAAGGAACAAAGTTAATGCTGAGCTCTGAAGCATTTCTAATGTGAACCAATTTTGCCCTGGGGTTTCATAATGAGCTCCACCCTTCATCCACCTCTGCTCCCACTTCTTTCTACTTTCCCCTATTTAATTTAAAAAAAAAAGTGAAAATATGCCTCTTACAGGAAGCAAAATTCAGATTAATTTCCTTTAAGTGCTGTTTCATGCCTAGGGTAGTAGCTTGACGCCAGCCCTGTGAATCACTCTTTGATTACTCTGATAGGGCAGGAAAGTGTCTTAAGAGATAGCAATGAAAAAATATGTTAGCAGGATTGTTTTTTTTTTTTTTCCAGGAGGAAGGAGAAAGACAGAGCTTTATGGGGAAACTCTATTAAAGTCATCAACTTTCCTTTGCTTAAGGTCAAAAATTGTACAATACCACTGGAATAATATAATTTTAGAAAATTTCTGTGTGGCTTTTTTGTTTTCTTCTCTTTTTTCTTCTCTTTTTTCCCTTGTCATGTTTATGCCTGGGGGCTTTTTACTTGATCACTGTTCTAATAATGCCTTGAATCAATGAATGAGCAACTACCTACAAAGCAAAACAACAAGTAAAAAGGCGGGGAGCAGGAGAAAATGGATGATGTGGACAAGCCACATGCTGTGGGGAGCCACATCTGTGAGCCTTGGAGAGAGCTTGGCCAGGCACATGTGCTGAAATTACTGGGAATAGAGTAAGGCACGTGGGGAGATGGCATGTGGAGTTGTCAAAGCAAAATCAAATCTGTCCTTTCCTTTTCCCAACATATTTTATTGCTTCAGTGTGTCATTTGCTGCCTGCAGATAATATATGCAAAGTGCTTTACCCTAAGGTTGGGATTTGGTGACAAGTGTCATGTTTTGCCAATCAGGACTGAAGAAACCTGGGTGTGATCAGGGCCTGGAAGCAGCCCACCCTGGGCACTGTGAGGTGCCCTAACATCTGAGCTCGTTAGCTGTAGGACTAATGAGCCAGAGAGAATAAATTCAAATGCAAAAGAATTAAGTTAGTCATTACACTTATTACAGTGAGTTTAAAAATTTGTCCCTGGTCTGTCATTCACAGCAGCCCCCTAATTCTTGCATTCACATTGCTTTTCAGCAGTGTCTCCTTCTGTATCTCAGGGAAACTCATTTCACATCCATTTCTCAGCTTTTCAATCTGTAAAATGGGAGGCAATGCTTATCTTGTTGCAGCTAAAATTTATAATTAGCACCTTAAAAGCCCTGTGGAGGGTCTATGTATGATTTATTTTCAATAAAGGGTAATACAAAATGAGTTAGGGCTTGGTCTGAAATAGCCTTCCATTTTAAGCGATTTCATATGGAATTGTAGCATTCCGCTCCAGCAGAACTGGATACTTCACATTCTACATGTGTAGATTTATATTTGCTTAAAAAATGAATTTTTTTTTGAAAAATGGCAAATCTTAGGGGATTAAGCAGGATTAGGCTTCCCTTTTGCTAGGTGTTATACAAGCAAATGACAACGACCTCTTTTTGCTGGAGTTTACAATTTTGAACTTTGATCCCAGAAAGTTTAGAAGTGCAGAGATAAGCATTAGTTTAAATACTATGCCATCATATTCAGGGGAACAACCATGGATTTAGCTTCCCAGTGGTTATATAACCACAGGCTAATTTTGCTGTTGCAAAAAACAGTTTCAGAGTCTCCTTCAGGGTATAAGGGTAGAAAGACTTCAAAACCTTGCTCATAATGTGAAATTTGGAGTGAAAAACAAACTTCCAGCTAACTTCTGCTGATGGAGCTGATGAGAGGTAACCTTTTGACTTCTGTGTTTGGATGGTCAAGTCCCTACTTGCATGACCTTGAGGCCAGTTTGCATGTACTAAGTCCCTCAATCTGTTTCAGGATGCTTCACCTCTTGCTTCATTATAGAGAGAGCTTAAAAGTCACAGTTTCTCCCTTTGCTGTGAGGGGGAACAGGAGGAAAAGGATTTCCCCAAACTGAGAGTTAAATTTGCTGCAAGTGAATTTAATACTTTGAGTAGTTCCGTGGTAGGTAGTAAGGAACGGAGGAAAAGAAAGGGGAAAAATTGGTTCAGATAATTTTTTAGCTCTTTGGCTGTAAAACAAACCCTTGCAGAGCCTGAATGAGGGAAAGAAACCCACAAAACTTGTTAATACAGAAAAAAACCAAACCATTTCTTTCAAATCACTTGCATACCATGTAGTGCTTTCCACTACAGCTCCAGGATTAGCATCAATAACAAAGTGGCCAAGGCAGGACAGTGAAGTCATTTAGGACTGTATCCTCTGGGATACTCAGACCTGAGTGATGCAACTTCTGACCTTTGCCTTTTGCCTCAGTATTCCCTTTTCTTTTAAAGCTGTTTTCTTTTTTTGATATTGAATTCAACAACACGAAGGTGTGACACAGAGGAACCACTGGTTCTGCACCCTTGGGGGCTGTGGGCTGCCTCCACAGCTGCTGGGTGTTCGTGCCTGGTCTCTGGATCCTGGATGCTGACATCAGCTTGCTTAACTGAAAAGAGGAACTTTTCTAGGCTGGAGTGCACTCAGTCCTGCTCTTCCGTGGGGACAGATTATCCACTTTTTCTGTGATTAAAATGAATGCAAGACTACTTTTATGGGTACAATGCTCTCACTTTTCATGGGAAGAAAAGGACAAAAGTGATTAAAAAAAGGACAAAAATTATAAAAGTTTAATTTGGGGTAGAAAAGAGAAAGAAGCCTTTTAGCTACAAGAGGTTACGTTGTAGGGGTTTGGAGACTACCTCCATCGACTGTCACAGAGAGTTTCTGGGTTTGGATATTAGTGGAAAGTTAAAGACCTGGAACACCAGGTCTTTAATTCCTAACACGCTCCCTTGCCTGTCCCCTTTGCTCTTTCCCCAGCAGCACAGTGCAAGATGCTCTTCTCCCACCTCTATCTCACAGTGCTAATCCCTGCCTGCCTTCAACACCCTGAACTCAAGGCAATCTCAACCTTTGGAAACGGCATTCTTAGAAAGAACAGACGGGAAATTCGGGGACGGCAGTCTCCCAGAGTTCCCTGTCAAGGTCTGTGCAAAGTCCTTGTAGCTCCTTCTTTAAATAGATGCTGGCAAATTACAGCAGTGTCATTTGGTCTCCTGCTTAACAAGCTGCGTTCACCATTTCCTACTGTCAGCTCTGTTTTCCCGAGGTTTGTCACTTGTCAGATATCTGCCAAAAGGAGCAGATGAAATCTCAGCCCTCAGGGGAGACGTTGCTCCCTCACTTCCCTTGAAATCCTTTCCTCCACCTCAATTCTCTTTTTGGACACTCTTTATTTATAAATCAAATTCAACTGAAATTGGGTTTGAGGAATTGGCCTTTTTCTTTGCTCTGGTTATGAATAAAGCAGAGCGCGGCCCTTTCGGTTTTAGATGCCTGTCATTTTTTTCTGCCACATAAAAAATGGCTCCAAACTGGATTTAAAAGAAAAGGATCACTGATAAATGAGTGCTGGATAAGCAGCAGTAGTTATGGCTCTATTGATAAATGGTAATACACAAGCAGGCTGGAAAACACACGGTTAAATCACAGCAGCTTGCTTGAGCATCATTATTATTTCATAAGATGCTCTGGTTATTGAGACTGAGGTAATTAATAGGCCTGCAGAGTCAAGCCTGATGGATGGAACATGCAGGATACATCTGAAAGCTTCTTCAGCTCCTAAATCCCTCTCAGGATTAGGGCAATTCCGAGCAGTAACTTTTCAATCTAGAATTTCTATAAATACTGGTTAATAAGATCTTCTGTGCCCCTGGAGGAGAGATTTTGAATCTTTAAATAAATTAAAGGAAGGATATTTAATATCTCAAACTATTCTTAAGCATCAAAATTTGTAAGTGCCAGAAAATTAAGTATTATTAATTTAGATGAATTTGGACTGGTTTAGCTCATTCACAGTTTGATTAAAAACTGTAGAATCGACATTATTTTCTTTGGAATCTAATCCTATTTTCTGAGTATACAGCAAAATATTTTCTTGTAAATAAAGAGACAGCAAGGATTGAGGACATAGGTTATGAAACAATGGTGAGTGAGTTAGAGTTAACTGGGATATGGCCTGAAGTGTAGTCACTATTTTGGCATAAGTCTTTGAAAGATGGAAAATATGGAGGCAAGGTTAGCATTCCTGGGGAGAAAGAGCGTATAGGAAATGGAAATCATTACATCTGTGGTGGTGGTAGCAAGAATTCAGAGCTCAATATGATTGAGCTTTGGGACATCTGGCACCCTCTCTCTTGGAGAAAGGTTTTGGCACAGGAAATGCGCTCATGGACCTGCAAAGGAAGAGAGGGTTCCAGTGCCAAGCAGGCAGCTACTGACACATGTGGTGCCCAAAAGAGGCTGGGCAGGGAGAAGGAAGGGAGCAGGCAGCAGGGAGTAACTCTGACCTTAAAGCTATGGAAAACAGTAGGGCAAATTTTAAAGAAAGAAAAATTAAAAGATGTGGCAATAAATGTGAAATATTACAAAAAGGTAACAGGTTTGCTGGAGGTGAATGTTGCAGAGTAGTGGGATCTATCTGTCCAGCCTGCTTTGGTTCCAAACCAGAGAAATGCAGTGGAAATAACCTACCAAAATTGCAGGAAAATGATGGGTTCAAGGCTGTGTGGGACATGAGAAGGTAAGCCAGAGAGGATGAATAGGTGAATTACAGGTGGATAAAGTAACTGATGAGGCAAATCATGCTGCAAGAGGAGCTAATTGAGTTGGAACAAAGTTTTTAAAGGATCATTCTGGGGACTGAACACATTTGATATTTTCCATAGTGACCTTGGCATGAAGAGTAGGTCTTTGCTGGTGAAACACAGCTGAAAAGCTTTGCCAGTGTGGAGGAAGCCTGAATTGCTACTTTGGAACAATCAGACTAGAATAATATAATGGGATGAAATGTGATTGCCCAGATTGCCAGGTCATGTGTACAGGGACTAATGAAAGGTATTTCTTTGGATGGACCCATTGGGGAGGACACCAGCTGGAAATGAGAGGGAAAGAGAAAGGCCTGGCTCTCTTAATTGCAGGACCTCTATGAGCCAGAAATGAGATGTGCCTATAAAAATGCAAATACAACCCTATCAGGCAAGATTTTCCCAAAACCCTTTCCAAATTATTTTTTGAGACAATTAGCAAACAACCCAATGAGGACCCTTATCTAGAGCATCCCAGGTGCTAAGGAGGAGAGAAGAACTCAAACAGATGAGTCTGCACAGGTGGCAACAGGAACACAATCCATTTCACAAGAGGAAAAGGAAGATTGTTGTGGTCTTAGCCTCAGAAAGTGAAATATGTAAGATGTGACTCGCTGCAGTTGTGATTTAAAAATATCCCATTCACATGAGCACTCCAAGGAATATTCTATAAAATAAAATTACTGCAGTGAAAAGAATTGTCATATAACAGACACTGTTGTCCAAAACAAGTGAACGATGAGGTCTGCGTGTGTTAGGCTAACACATAGCAGTGCCCAGAACTGAACTGTGAGGAAAATGTTAATGAACGTGGGAGGTACCTGCTGGCTTTCCTTCAGGTAACTCAGTCACAGTGATGAGAATAACCCCTGGTTGTTTCTGTTAAAAATGCAGCAGAATAAATTAGCTGTGTGTGGTGCTAGTCTGTGTATATGGTTTGAGATCTGCAGGGGAGATGCTTGCTGGGATTCTGGATCTATCTCTTCTCCCAGGAGTCTGACTTGGAAAAAATTCAAAACAAAGCAGTGAAAAGCTCCAGAATCAATAAGTTCTTGGCCTCAGAGGACTGTGTTTAATCTCTGGTTAAATATTATTAAAAAAATATGGCTGCTCCTTTTTTAATGCGCAAGTCACAACCTAACCATGATTCTGGAACTGCAGCTGATGCCACCACTTTTTGGGGAAGCCTCATGCAATTTTCATGTCAGATCTAGCAAATCATAACTCCAAACCAGATCTAATTCCTTACTTGTTCCCAGGCCTGTTTGTGAGACAACCAGGTGTCCAGGGTCTCATTGGCCACTGCCAATGTGCCAGCACACTCTGTCTCCTGGGAAGGTGAACTGGAGTGGGAGACAGATTTAGCTTTCTCAAGGGCACCCCTTCTGGTATTTTGTGGGCCCTCCCACAATTTTGTCCCACAGTAATTCTCAAAACAGTACAAAGCAAAAAGAAAATAATGGATCACTTGGGCCAAAACCAAGTGGAACCAAAAGGAATCACTTGGGCCCAAAGAGCACCATGAGCAGAACCTTCCTATATATATGCATTTGAAAATAGATATTATGACTGTGAAAAAAGAGATTATTAATGTTAATTATTAATTAATTATTAATATTATTACGACTTGAAAAAAGAGATTATTAATGTGAATTATTTGGTAGAGGTAGGAAGAGATAATTGAAATGAATGTTCTCTTTAAACCAGAGGAAACTTCTTGCCACTGTCTCGTTTCACATCTAATGATGTATTTTCTTTTGAATGTGCAAACCAAGTAGATTTTTAGAGAGTTCAGAATCTTTTTCCATGAAAGAAACACCTAGTCCTGTACCCAAACCTTGCCATCACTGTAGAAATACTAATGTGTCTCTATGTATCTCCAGGGACAAATCCTTATCTAGTTCCCCCCAGGGACACACAGCTATGGATATTAAAAGTGTTTTTGTTAACCTTTCAAAGTGTATGAGAGAAAATTAATGAAAAACCATCTGAAGTTGTTTCCACTCAGAGCACATCTTCCATCTCCACTCCGTTCTTACTCACAGGACTTTACGCCTCCTGCAGAAATTGGTTTCAGGTCTGTCTTGTACCTTTTATCTCATGCTGGGGTTCTGGTAAAGAGCAAAGAATGGAACCCAAGATTGCCTTTCATGTAATTTAATCAGTCCAAATCATGTGTGGGAACAAGGACCCAAAGAGGGATCCATCAAACCCTTATTCTCAGCCTCTGTTATTATAAATCTGTGTTCTTATTTTGCTTTTGCATCATTCTTATGGATGAGTAAACTAGATGCAAGGACGTTTTTCCCCAACAGGACGCTTGTTACTTTAAGTTAATTCATATTCTCCCCATCTTTACTTTTACTGTTTGGCATTACTTTTTAAACTAAGCACCTACCTTACTCATTTACAGCAGCAGAGACACAGCTAGCATTACTTTAAGTGCAATATTTTCAGTGCATCCCATTGCAAGGGTGTTTATGAATTCCCCACTTAATACTTCAGCTCTCCTCTGTTCTTCCTCATCACTTAATTTCCATTTTTATTCCACCCAGTCTTTCTCCTTGAAACACATCTAGGTTTTGCAATGCTGGATATATGTACACATACATATATATACATACATAAACCCAGCCCAGTTACAAAAGTGAAACATACCATTTAATTTCTGTCTTCAATTTATTCCACATCATCTTTTCCAGCTGCCTGAGAACTAGCACTGAAGATATATTCTTGAGATTTCTGGGTTTTGAACTTTTAGCAGAGGTGTGTTTTGTGCCTGTTACTATTTATTCCTGAAAGCCTCTTCAGTCTTTGTTGGGTATGCACAGGATAAAGGTGTTTTCCAGCACAATTTAGGAAGTACAGTGCATGATAAAATACCTGTTGGACACCTAAACTGGATGTTTAAGTAAAGAGCTACAGAATATAAGATCCTGGTGCTCCTGAGAGCAGAGATCTTATGCACACTGCTGGATTGCATCATGCTCATCCAACACGCTTTCATCTACTACTCAATGTTTTAATTCTCTTTTTAATTAGCTGATGATATAGTCTCCCACTCTATCTTCTTGGGCATGGTTCTCATGTATTTCCAGTCCTTGGATTGATATCTGCGTGTTGGAATAATTTTATTGGTGTGGGAGATTTCCCTGAAGAATCTTGGGCAGACAGATATAAAGGATGTGGTGCAAATCAAAGTGGCACAATCCACAGACATGGTTGTTTCCACCAGCTGCAGTGATGGAGGCTCCCCCCCAGTTCAGTCAGTATATCCCCACATACACATTTACTGGGATTTTCTCCAGTATCATTCTAAAAAGTCTCAAACAGTGTGTCAGCCTCTAATTGAAATTCTACAGTAATTTCCTTTGCAAGGTTGATGGACAGGGTGAAAAACGGATCAGTCCTCTTTTTAAGTCCCAGAACTAAAGAATAATGGTTCATTTGATTAAATTAATGACTTGCAGGTTTCAAAGAATTAAAAAGTACTCAAGCTGTGAAATTCACTTCCCTAAGAGAGTCACTGAGTCAAATGTTGTTAGTAGGTTTTAGAAGGGATGGAGCTGGAGTTACTCCCATTAGAAACACTCTGCTAAGGTTTACTTGGTGAGAATTATCAAATCCATTTTCTTTAAATGGGGAAATTCTCTTCTGCTGGAAGGGTTATTTTCCCCTCACCTCTCACCTTCAATGTCATATACTGTGGGATTTGCTGGTCAAAATCTTACACTTTTTACAAAGTGGACTTTGCATAGGTCTCACTAACGTGGCTCTCACTTGTGCCCTGCCCCAGCCACTTCAAGCAGAGCAGTCTTGTGGCTGTGATACCATGGCAGCAACCCTTGGGTTGTTAAAGCATCTGGTAAGGGCTGGGCTACTCTCCTAGATACCTCCAGCATCCTGTTGGCACAGGCAAGAATGGCAGCTCTTGTCACCTTGTTTTGTTTACCCTCCAGATAATGAAAGCTGTCCTGGTGAGGCAAGGTGGGCACCCCACATCTTTTTCTGTCCTGAATGCTCCTTATGGACAGACTATTCTATTTTCTTCTTCCCATGACTACTTAGGGACATTATGACTGCTCTCTCTGATTTTGGCATCAGCTGTCCTTCCGAGAATCAGGGCAAGAAGCCATTCTGACTCCTTGAACCTTCTTTCCTTTGTGCCAGATCTCAGCTCCATGGACATTTTGTGTGGAGTCAGCCCCACTGCAGAGGACATCTCCTTGGCAGGACCACCCCAGCCCCTTTGGAGCACACTTGCACAAGGTGGAAAGACATCCACAACCCGTAGAGCTCTGGCCCCATTTTGTCCTGACCATATTCCAGCCAGCAAACAACCTCATGTCCCATAGAAATGTCTTGCAACTTGGATGAAAAGCTATGAAATGATGTCACCTTAAACCATTTCAATACTTAATCTGTGTCATCCTCCTCTGTTTATACTTTGAGATTTGACTTTTTCTTATATAACAGATAGGGGTTTTTGATATACGGCCTTCAGATTAACTCAAAGGCAAAATAAATAATCTTGAGGCCAGAGAGAAAATAAGCATCTGCTTCATTGCAGCAAATGCATTCAGCAAGCTCAATAGAAATATCCCATGGAGATGTTTGAAATGACAGGGAAATCAGCTCTGTGAATCAATATGTTTGGTGAAAAAAAAAGGCCCAGTCACATCTTGTTGGGCATAATGGAAATTGATTGTCAGTTATCTATTAGCAATAATTTCTGTTTGATGACTTGCCATATGTTATCAAGCTCGAAATCAGGAGGGACTGGGTTAAATGAATAGATTCTGTCACAAAAAAGCACAAGGCACCAGCAGCACAGCAGAAGATGTGTAGCATGCACAGCATCTTTCTAAGAGAAATAAATTCTTTAATCCACCCTAATTTTAAATATTCAGGGTCTGTGTAGACTGGTAGATTTACAGATTAGGGACTCGAAGGGACCCTTTCACTCAATATTTTACTTGCTGCCTTTCAGTGACAGGCAATCAGTGAAATGTCTGTAGACCTTTCAAATCATCTTTCCTTTAAGATTCAATAGGACTTTACATCTACTGAGGCAAACCCATTAAAGGAGACTTTGTGATACAGTCCAGAGCTCTGCCTAAGTGCTGCAAACTACACTGAGCTCAGTTCTATTTGTGGGAATGTCACTTGGGGAGGAGGGTCATCTGTAAAGCAGTTCCATCTGCCAATTATAATTACAGTGAGTTGAAGAACAGACCCTGAAACTCAGCGTAAGAAATTATGAACCTCCAGTCAAGTAAAATACTGACATTCTGTTGAAGCCCCATTAATCCAATGTACCAATCTGGGCATGGAGCATGAATTCAGTAGTGTGAAAGCTGCCTTATTTCATCTTCAGGAAATACCTCTGATAGTGTTAAAATTTTGCTTCGTTCTTCAGAGAAAAATACTGTCATGATTGCACAAAAGATGCTGTGCAATGCTTGTGAGCAAACACATCTTAAGGGAGCTCATTTCAGTGAGTGAGACAGAAGTTTTAATGCTATTTGGGAAAATCTAAGTACCTGAATTATCCAGCTACCTGAATTACTCAGCCATCTTATGCTTTCTCATGGCAGGAAAAAGAGGAGATGGAAGATGCTGAGAGAGATATATCTCTTAACTGAGTCTCCCCCTCTGATAATTCTAACTGTGGCTTTAGAACAATGCTGTGTGTGACACCAGATCTTTGTCATGTAGAGGACCTTGTGTACACAAAGAGTAAAACACTAGCTCCCTGCCACGCAGGATTATGTGGAGGTCTCTTCATTTATCACACAGTGCCTCACCTTTCTAGACTCTTAAATTTTCCTCTTTGGTTTTCTGTGAATTATTCTTTTAGAATCACAGTTTTCCTGCAAATTATTGAAATTTAGGCCCTGAATGGTTTCAGATTCAAATTTAAACCCCAGAGCCATAGGATTTTAGAGAAAGCTCTCCCTGCCCCCTTAGTCTCCAGTCCCTCTCTGGTGTGTCTGGGAGAGCTCTCTCCACCACTTCTCTGCTGACTCACGCAGCCTGACAGAAGCAGAAGCTCTAATGTGAAGGCTTGTGTTTTACCTCTGAGACAAAAAAAGAAAAAGCACTTTCCACTTTAATTTGGAAACCTGAGCCAAAAAGAAAATGCTTCCATAATTTATTAAAAAAAAAAAAAAAGCCCAGCACCAGTGCAATGCTACATGCTATATTCCCAAATTTAATAAAATAGGTTGTTAACTACAACTACAATATCTGGAATGACTATTGATTTACAAGGGATTTCTCCCTGGTGGGAGGAGGAGAGAAAGGGCTTGACAGTTTCCACTGAACAGGGAGCTGTGTGGGAAAAATTCAGATGAACCTGAGGGTGCTTTTCCTTCTTGCATTATTTGGGGCCTGATGCCGCAGTACAGCTTAGCCATCCAAGGTTGTTCTGCCTGTCTGTGTCTGAAAGGCAGTGATTAGCACAGTGTAGAAGAAAAATAGCCTCACTTAATCAGCATTACACCTTTTTGGAGATAACGATTTGCTACTTTTTTCAAAGAGTTGAACTATATCTTGGCAAGGGGAGAGGAGTTTTTTAATCACTTAACACCAAATAGCTAATGACCAATAAATGGATTCCTAATGCTGCCTTCTGCCTTGAGGAATCTCTGCAAAACTTCTGCTTATTCACTGCCAAAGGAAAGGTGTTATTTTAGCTCAAGGAAAATGTCACATTTTCAGTATAAATGGGTGTGCATAAATGTGGGGCCAAGCCACTATCCAGCAGAGCAATTTGCTTCTGGAAAAGCTTTCTGAGCAGCACAAAGCATCCTTCCCAGTAGCCTGTTTCAAGAAACCCATGCACCAGTTGGAATGCAGACACACCTGTGTGGAGGTGGGCAGCAAACCAGCTGTAATTGTGTTTGTGAAGCAGTCATCTCTGTGCATGAAGTGCTTTTGGGTTCCAGCAGGAGCTCTCAGAGACAGCCACACTGCTAGAGACTGCAGCTTTCAGGTTTTAAATAGTTTTGGGTTAACTGCTTCCCACTCCTATTCACTTTCAGGCCCGAGTTGCCAACAGGAGGATTAGAAAATCCCATATGAGATAACTCTCTAGAGACTGGCAATCCAATTTTGCATACTATAGAAACCTGGATAACACTCCAGGCTTCTGGATGCTTTTGCTGCATAAATCCTTTGACATTTATCAGGCTCACACCTTTGCAAGGTACTAAACACGGGAGAGAAAACCAATAGAATAAATCTTTATGGTGTTTGATGCTCTTCTGATCTATTCACAATTGTTTAAAGACTTAGAAACCAAGGGGAGAGAAAGTATGGCAGTGAAATAAAGAAAGAAAAGCTTGTTTAAGGCTAGTTACTGGGCAATTCAGGCTAAACACATCAGGTGACCTGCAGAACCAAAGAGCTGTCATATCTTCACTGTGGGTTTTAAGGACTGCATCTCATTGCTGCTGCTGGTGAGTCTGGTGCCAGCTCAGCTTTCCTGAAGGTGGGTGCAGTGGATGTAAACTCAGGATGGGAGTGAACTCAGCACACTGCACCACTGTGGGAGGCAAGGGGGCTGCCACTGAGAGAACTGCAGTCCTGAAGTAACTCAGATCTCAAAAAACCCAGGAACAGCTGATTTATTGCCCTAGATTCAGAAAAAATAGTGAAGGTTGCACGTTGAGGCAACTGTGCTAATAGGAAGAAAAATAGTCTGATGGCAACTTTTTGTGCAGCTGGATTATTTGCTCCTAGATTCAGAAAAAATAGTGAAGGTTGCACGTTGAGGCAACTGTGCTAATAGGAAGAAAAATAGTCTGATGGCAACTTTTTGTGCAGCTGGATTATTTGCTCCTCTGGGCTCACATCTGCACCTGCAAACCATCAGCAATCTGCCAGCCTTTGCTTTGCCTCTCTGCATCTCCCCAGATGAAGCCGTGGTCCCATCCAGGCCCCTTGGGAGTGGAGGATGTCTTCCTCATGAAGCCTTCCATTTGTACAGGATCCTGGCTGAAAAAGCCAAATGCTTCCTTTACCTCTTAATGCTGCATTTAGAAGTAAAAGATTTTTAATGACTCTGATGCTTACTCTGGGCTTTTTACTTTTGCCTTTACGCATCAGAGGGGTCTGTCTGTGGAGCATGCTGCTGTGTGCCCAGCTCCAGCAGAGGCACTGAAAGGCAGCTCTGGGGAAACCCTTGGGGCACCAGGGCTGTCAGGGCTGTCCTGGTGAGAAAAGCACTCTGTGCCCCTGCTGGGGTGTCTGGGCATAATCCAGGTGTTACACGGAGTAAGATTTTGCTGTGCCCCGAGTTTTGCTAATGTTTCATTTAATAAAGCCCAAATCCTTTCTCCTACTGGTTGAACAGTAAATTCTGTATGGATGGAAAGCAGCAGACCACAGGCTGAGCTGTGTGCCCTGCTTTGCATAGAGGCCCTGTTTGTGTGGCCTATAAAGAATAAAAGAGCAAGCAGATCTCACCTCAGTAACCAAATTGACCGAGTCTCTAATAATAGACACTAAAGTGACCTCACAGTCACTTTGTACAGAACCCCATTGCTGGATGTGAGCTCTCCTGAATGCTGTGAAAAACCAGAGCCAGCCAGGATTTTGGGTGTCAAGGAAGAGTGGACCAGGGCATCAGAGCCCCAGCACCCTGCACTGCACCTGCCCACTGCATCCCTGACTCTCCCACTCCATCAGCAGTGCTGAGCTGGTGCTACACAAGAAATTGGACCAAATTCCCTATTTTAAATTCCACACAGGATAAATGTTTGACAGAAGGATGTCATAATAGAAATCTTAACATTGCATTAAAAGCAGGGTAACTCATCTCCCTATGAAGACTTGAAGGGTTAGCATTCAATCTCTTCCTTTAATCCTCTAGATATTTTCAATGTAAGGTACTGGATTTGGAGGGAATTTGTTTTGGGGATCAATCAATTAGGCAGAAACTATGTCAGTAACATTTTGTCAGTACCATAATCAGAGAAAATATTTTTCCACAGCATCAAAGGTCTTGGTACTGTGCCACTAGGAAGTTTAATTACTAGATGACTTTAAAACATGGTAATTTAGTCCCAATTAGTGTTATAATAATTTATTTATAAAATTCCACTATGAGTAGTTATGTTCCACAATCCATTTATTCTTGTAAGATGTGTGCCCCATTAGACAGTGAAGTAGAAGGTCATTAACCTGCATTTCTAGTTCAGATTATGTTATTAGATTGAATTTAGTTTCTTCACTGATGGGTGCTGACATTTTAGAGTGCTTTCAGGATAATTTATCTATTGTCATTCTGTTCTTTTCAGCCATTCAGAAACATTGTGGATCTAAAATAATGCAGGCCAGATGAAGACAGATTTCTTGATTAAATTTCAGCTGTGGCTTGTCTTTGTGCTTCTGATATTTTTCATGTTTGTTTTATGAAAGTGAGTTTATGGCACCATTGATGCAAAATATTAAAAAAATTATGAATCATGTCCCATCAAAATCAGCAGCTATAACTTAAACTGATGAGTTTTAAATATAATCAATTCCAGCTCTTTTGTTCTGGTGTTTTCTGTATTTAGAGATTAAGGGATTCCCTTCAAGGCAGCTGCTCTTACACTGCATTTTTTTTTTTGGTGGGTTTCTTCTCTCCACATCCACCTCTTATCCATCCTTTGAATAAGCAGATGGAGAGGGCTGTCCTGTGACCCCAAGAATGCAGTGTGACCCAAGCACAAGCTTGGGCAAGCGAGACCTGGGAAGGGAAAAGCTCCAGATTTACAAGTGCCACTACAAACAAACAATTGATACCAAATGAGGTTGTGCCTCCCTTGGTGCTGGCAAGCCCATGGGCCTTGCACAGGGCAGGAGCTGCCTAAGAATTTCCCAATTGGAGAGGGGCACTACAAGGGACAGGTTGGTCCAAAGTTCCATCCCCTCCCTTCCCTTCTCTGAGCACATTGTGAACCCAGAACAGGATGCAGCATTCCTGGTCCACAGCAGAACTGCCATGTCTCCTCTGGGCCTTGGTTTTGGTGGCCATGCTCCAAAGAACAGGTGGTGTGAAGATGGGAAGTCCACTTTGGTTAAAAACAAACTAAAGAAAGGGACAGTGGAGAGGAAGATTTAAAATATGTGGTGCTCTATTTGGGCTTGCTGAGTAAACGTGCATTATTCATTTCCCAAACAAAACACAGGAAAAACATCCAAAGGAGAAGACCCTACTGTTGAGAGTTTGCAAAATCTCATTTCTGCCCATTGCTTTGCTCTGGCAGAACTTGCAGAGGCCTGTGAGGATTTTTTTTTCCCCCAGCTACAAATCCTACCTAAGCTTTCAAGCTCTTCCTTTCCCAAGAAAACCTTTTGGGCAGCCATTTCAATTTCTTTTTAATAAATGGTCTTCTCTCAAATTGTCTCTGCTACAAGAGCAGTTCTGGGAAAACAGATGACTCTGCACACTCTTAAAAATCCCAGCCTCTCAAATGGCATGTGCAGATACCATACAATGATGCTAAAAGGGGTTTTGCAAATTGCTGAAAGGCAGAATCAGCAGCCACCTGGTTTGCAAGGAAAGCCTTGTTTTTGAGAAGATTAAAAAGAAGATATTCCTGTCTTGGTCAGAATTTTTATTTTGTTTTGTTTTAAGCAGCTTTCACTATTACACCTCATACACTCCCCCCCACCCCCCCCCCCCCAAAAAAAAAACCCCAAAACAACCAAAAACCAAACCATGATATGGCTGTGAGGGGAAAAAAATAGTCTCACCACCCATACCTGCTTTTAAAGATCCTTTTACTGAAAAGACAACACCATTCCTTGTTTTATTTTTTTGCAACTCATAGGTTTCCCTCCAGTATCCTGAGCACCAGGAAATCAGTAGGGAGCAAATAGGAACTTTTTAAGGGGTATAAGGGCTCCTCCCTTGCTCAGAGAAGTGCAGTGTGAGTCCCAGTGTTTGTGGGATTGTGTGGTGTGGTACAGTACTTCCCATCCCACCACACTCTCCTGTTTGGCTTGGGCCTGATGTCATCTCTTTCAGGCTTAAAGCTCCCTGAAACAGTGTTCTCCTGCCTGACTGATGTTGAATGCTCCAAAATACCTTGTATCAGGAGCTCAGGCTAGGAAAAAGCTTTTCATCTCAGGAGAGGAATCTTGCAATCCCTTAAGCTGCTTTTGGGAAAGGTGCTGGGAACCTATTTCTCACTTTGCTTGCTTTTGCTACCTGCCCAAAGGCTGAGAGGGGGGTGAAAGTGTCTCTGAGCCCCAGACACCCATCTGACTGTTTGTATACTTGAACTGTTCAGTTTAATGTCAGTTCAGCACTTCAGGACTTGGAGATGAAACTTCTCAACTCAGTTTTGTCAGAAGAGCTGCTGGCAAGGATATTGTGGTGACTTGATCAGCAGATCTGCTTGCAAGAATATTGTGGAGATTTGACCCTGGCTGGATGTATTCCAGTTCTCCTCTTGTATAATTAATAATTCCAGCTTTGATTGTGAACTAAAAATAACAATAAAACACATGGGTGAAGTGAATAAATCTCAGCTAATCAACTGGACAGCACTCCACAAAGAGGTGGGAAAGAGCAGATTACTAAGCAGTCTTAGAGTTTCCATATAATTAGAGGCATAAATAAACCCTGGCATTTTATACTCATGCATTCATGTCCATTACAGGAAATAATGCAATTTTCGCTGTTAACTACAGCTTTCCTGTCTATTTGGGACAATACAAATTATTTTTTAACTGTTGACAGCAGAAGCACTATCTAACTTGTCAAAATCTCGTTCTGTGTGTTTCCTGCTAGGTGTTTGATCAATAACTGCTGTGATGGAAGTGGATTACACAGGCCCAGCCACACTGTAGGTGTTACAGCCATCACTTTGTCCACTGCCTTGCTGTTTGGATGCATTTATGGGCTCAACAGGATGGCTGTGGATCATTTTATCTCTTGATCCTTTACCACATTATAAACAGCTTTTTCTCTCTGGATGATAAGGAAAAATAATTGCTCAGGGGGTTTGCAAAAGAATCCATGCAGCAATTGTGCTGTAGATGCTCATTAGCACTGCCTGGTGTGGCCTGTGCACTCAGACATGGGGAATCAGGCTGTCTTTTCTTCATAACCTAGCCTAGATCCAGCCTCAAACTGTACACCTAAAATTCATGGGGTAATCCAAATGCCACTAAATACCTCTGCAGGATTCCAATAGCTTGTCATATTTTCAGACACACTAATCTGATAGTGAATGAATAATATGGGTTGTCACTGAATGGTAAAGAGTGGGACACCCTTAACCCATCAGTTTAAGCCATGGGGGTAACTCTGAAAACTCCTCTGGAGAAGTTCAGAAAAACTTCTCATATTGGAAATTCCTCATATTGGCCTGTGGTGAATGCCAGATGAAGGCAGTGCTGAAATGATGGTGGAAAATGTGCTAAAGATGGAGAAGAATGTGAGGTTTGTTTTACCAGTGGGGAAATCCACAGAAGGAATATTTCCAGGGTGTGATAAATACTCCTGGAGTTCAGTTCATCATTAATTCATCATAGTCTTGAAGCAAATTCCTGTTCAGAAAGTCTTGAAACTGAGGATTGCCAGAAGCTGAAAAAGGTTTTCAGGAAATGAAACCTTTTAACTTGTTTGATGCGGGAGTTCCTGGATGTCAGCTGCTGGCCAACACCCAGGGCAGGTCACGGGGCTGGGACACAACCCTGGTGTCTCATTAGGGGCCAGTGCCACACACAAATCCCACAATCCCAGATCCCACAAATGAGGCAGGGATTAGAATGCAATTAGGTTTCCTGGATCCTGACACTACAATTAGCACTTCTGGCTGACTGAGGCAGGTGAAAAGGAGATTCTCACAGTCACCCACAGCTTCCCTGACAAAAATCAGGCCAGCAGCTCCAAGCTCTGTCGAGTGTTCTGCTGGTGCCATAGATGCCTTCCCAGCAGGAGAAGCTCTCCAGCTGGCAGCACTCTGCAAGAGAAACACAGAGCTTCAATGTGTCCAGGTGTAAGTATAGAAATAAAATTATTCAATTCCTCTTCTTCCCTTTACACTTTTCTGTTTCAACTCAGCATTGTCTCTGCTCAACAGCAAGAAAGTTTTTTTGCAGATTTTAAAACACTAATCATAGGCAATTATTTCTAAAAAGATTTGCTTGCAGCAGGCAGAATTTTCTCTTAACTTGAAAGCCTTGCTTTTCTATTCTTCCTTCTGTTAAAAATTATAATCATTTTCTGCCTTGTGTTCTCTACCAGCTGAAATACCTCATCTTCTGACATAGTTTGAATCTAACTAATCTTCAATTGGAAGGTTTCTTTTTTAGAAAAAGAATCTATAGCAATAAAAGCTTTGCCAGCAAACACAGCAAAGCAAGCAGCTGAAGCTGTTTATGTGTATATCTTAAAATATAATTTTGGCCTTTACAAGTCAGCAGTCTTTATTTTCTAAGGTGGTCTTATAAAATGAAATTAATTTTCCACTCTTAGAATTTCAGAACAAACCAGAGAATGCAGATTTCATGGCACAGACACAAAGGACAAATTTATGTTGCTTTCCCACAGCTGTTTGTGATTAGATAAATAACCCAAGAATCCTGAAACCCATTTAAATCAATAGTTTCTTTCCAACACTTTTACATGAAATATTTCAAAATTCTGGTACAGGACTTATTTATTTTCCTATTTTCCTTTAAATTATCAACACTGAAATTCAATATTTATTGGCTCAGGATGAACATTTTAATTATGCCTTCAATAAAATGATTCTACAGCTTTCAAAATTGTTCGTTGATTTAAAATTCAATTCTTGGCCCATTTCTAAACAGAATGTCAAAGTCCCTTTCCCACCCTACCACTGTTTTTATATGAGCCCTGACCCCAGTTTCTCTGTGTTTCACCCACTGTCTCTTCATCATTTTCCTAGAGCTGTTGTCTGCTTTCCTTTCTAGGCATTTTTCATAATTTATCACGATTTTTTAGATCATAATGTTTTGGAGGCTGGCACTGATTCTTTCCATAAGCATGGATAACATCTCTTTTTAGAGGATCACAGCATCCAGCCATGACATATCCTATGGGATACATGAAGTGATGGGATCAGGATGGCTTCTTTTCTGCAGCTTGGTGACCAGGGATGCGTTTAGTTTTGTGGTGATTAAATGACGGATAGTACTGTGGCTTCTCTTTACAGGGAAGTTCAATAGAGACAAGGTAGATATGTGAAAAGGGTCCCTTTGTACCCCTTTTTAGCTCTTTTTATATTCTTTCATTAGCAGCACATTCCTTTTTCTGAGCATGGAATAAAATCCCAACTTCTGCATATATTAAGTTGCAGCTACTACTTTTAACATGTTTGCTCTCAATGCAAACCAGATTCATAATGAGGCCTGTGTTTTTTCTCTCTTTTTTTTTTTTCCCCACAATAAACTTCCAGTGAAACAATTACTGCTGTCATGAACTGAAAATTCATCTGCAGAATCTGCTTCTGGGGATGCTTTTGGGGGAACTCTTTCCTTCAATGTTCTCAGCTTTCCAATGAAGATAAATACCCACATCTTGCAGCTGCAGTTTTTGACTGAGTGACAGGTTAAAAGAAGTTCCCTGTCAGCATTCATAACAGAAGAAGAAATTGTTCCAACAATTCTTAGCAAAATGGACAAGCCCTTTTTATACAAAACTATTTTGCTGTCCTACTGCTGAATTGCAGCTCACTGGGGCTCTGCAGGTTGGTTTCTTACCACAAAAGAAAAGGAGTGACCTGAAGCCAGGGCTTCACATACGAAGTGTCAGCTTCCCTTGTTTTATCTGGATTAGTTTTTAAGTCACAAATGCAAGTTGAATCAAAAAAGCTGGCAGGTGTAATCTCTCTTCTAGAGATCTCAGTTCCTCAGTTTCTGTATCTGAGGAAACACCTTTACACCATGCACAAAACTGTACTTAGAGAAAGGAAGTTAAAGAGCAAATGTTTGCTGACCTCAACAGCCACTATCCAAAATCTGTGCACCAAAGAAGGCACTAAAACTGCAAGCTCTTCTGTGGAGACTACTGAGATGAAAAGCAGAGGTTACCTGCTGAGTATTCAGCTGTTTCTGGGGTGAGCTGTGTCTCAGCTGTTACCTGAGAAGGACTCAAAATGCTTCAGAATCAGTTGAGAAGCTCTGCCTCCATTTCAGAGCCATGCAGGCAAGCTGGGAACAGAGAGCTTCTCATTCTCTTCCAGCAGTGGTCAGCAGAAGGTTTGTGCAGGTTGGATCCTTCTGATGGCAATCACAACACAATATTCAGAGGGTGGCACCGTGGTGAGAACTGACCCCAGAGAACACAGAGGTATTGAGTGGGAGGGGTTGACCAACCCCACTTTACCTTAGCCTTTCCCAAGTTTGGCTGGTGGTGAATTGTACCCCCAAACTGCCCTGAATTGCTCACAAATGCCCGCGTCCTGTGACACTCCTGTGTTACTGAGCAGGAAAGAAAGGAGCATAACATATTGTTTGGGACTGATTATAGAGAATGGTGAAGTTCTACATGAATAAGAACTTGCAGAACTGAGGCTTGAATGAGGGTTTTGGTTTTTTTTTTCTCTAAATAATTCTGATGAATGCTGCTCCTGTAAGTATCAGTGGTTAACATCAAAAGGAAACTGCTCAACAAAATGTTTGTCTTGGAACTTTCACTGCTCAGGCTTGATTTTCTTCCTTGAAGACATGAGATTGCAAGGGGAGAAAAATGACAACAGAAAGTGTGCTTTGTGTGTGATACAAGAATGATCAGCAAAATATGTTGAGACACTTCTGGTTTTGCTGGTTCTAAAAACACTGATAAAATTTCTGCTGGTGGCTGTTCATGCTCAAGGAAGCCCAGGATGTGGCCAAAATAAGAGATGCATTGGTGATTACAGTAGAAAGTCATGAACTCCAACCTGGTTTAGCTACAAAACCTTTTTTCAAGTGTTGTCTGCTGCTTCAAGGGTGATGGGGATCAAATATTCTGCTCTGCTAGCACTGCCCTGCTTTACAAGGGAAATTCAGCACCTGAAAGGGAGGCAGCTTGGAAATGTGGCAGTACCTAGAAAAAAGGTCTTGGAGGTATTTTCTTTGGGGATCCAGAAAACTTTTAGACACTGAACTGCTTTCTGGACCATCACCTGTAAGAGACTCTTGTGAGGGAAACTAAATTGGTGAGCAGTTGTGTAGATGAGAGAGCAGGAGGAAATGATGGGGAGAGGCAGTTGCTGATACGGTCCAGTTACAGGGATAAGGGACTTGGAAATTGGATGCCAGGTCCTTGTAAAGGTGGTCAGAAAGTGGAGGTGGAACAAAGCTGCCAGGGATCCAAGTTTCTTAACTTTGCTGCTTTACTCCCAGAGAAGTGCAACTGAAAACCAAAGAAATCCCAGAGAAGCCAGTTGCAGGGCTAGGCTTGACCACCAGCCAGCCAGAGAGGGAAATCAAGGCATGTCCACAGAGGCAGAAGATTATCACTACTGCCTTTCTTTGGAGCTTTGAGAGCCTCCCAGGCTAATTATTTTCCCTCTGTGGTAATGTCCCATGGGTGTTCTCAGTTCTGGGAGGGGTGATGCCATCTTTCAGACTGAAGATGCCAGTCAATGCTGAGAGATGATAATTATAGTTATGATTAGCTTTGAATTTCACATTGAATGCCTGGAGACATACCGCTAATGAAAAGCTAAAGCAGTGCTTTTTTCCCCTAAGGTAGCAGATCTTTTTCTTCCTGAAATTTGTAGGCATTTAAGTGCGTGGGAGATACTGCTTACAAATGAATCCCTGACACCCTTTTTTGCCTCCATAAATTCAGGCATGTCCATCCTTGCATCCATTCAGAGTCTCCAAAAATACTCAGAGATGTATTCAATTAAAGAACACAGTTAAACAAAAAGAGAGAGAGAGAAAAAAAAATATAAAATGGAGACACTAAACACTGCTACTCTTGCAGAATGATAGAATGATTGCATGGTAAATTTTCCAAATGAGTCACCTGCCCTCTCTGTCCTGCTGAGCACCAGCCACGGTGCTAAGAAAAGTATATATTCATTCCTGCCAGCATGAAGATAACAGGTTGGAATTGGCAACAAAGCTTATTTTGGCAGTACTCTGAGTCCTATTGTCCATCCCAAAATGAGCTTGCTCAGATTTTGCCAGACAAAAAAGAAAGTGTAAACAAGCACCAAAACTGAAGTGGCATGGGTCCAGACTGAAGTCCTGTTCCTTGTTTCTTACTTCTGCTCACAATCCTTTTCCTGTGCATATAGTCAGGGGAGGGAGGGCAGTGTCCAGCCACTTTCATGCTGTTCAGGAGCATCTTTATGTTGAGAAGACATATGGTGGGTTAAACTGGAGAAGACTCTGAGAGAAGTTGTAGAAAGTTATTTGCAATGTAGAAAATAAGTGACCTTACTGACTAAAATAGATTGAGATATCCCTAAGTCTATTTTGTATAAAGAGTATTTTTGATTTTGAGATCCATAACTGAAGAATAGCTGCTGTTATAATTGTCAATGTCTCAAAACACAACCCACCAACCAATCAAATTCCAAATTTCTCAAGCCCTTGGATGTTCATTCAATTGATTAATTTATCTATAAAAATTAAAATAGAATAGAATATATCTTTATTCTTCAGGTAGTTCTTGGAGCAGTTCTAGGGTGGAGCAAATTAATGTTACTCATAATGTTTGCTTTTTCTGAAAGGTTATGTAAACAGGTTTTTTTTTAAATCACCAAAGTTACCTGGAAATATTTAGGCTCCGGGCTTCTTTCTGAACACAACTTTATTGGTTTTTGCTGTGGTGTGAAACAGTAGAGCAAAATTCTCATGTTATCTGTCTCCAACAGATTTACAATATTGCAAGATTAATTATATTAGCTGCATTTCACGACTCAGTGCATTTGTATTACCATTTCAAAAGCACAATCATTTATCAACAGCAAACTTCGGGGCATTTACTTTCCATACCCTGGCATTGCAAACTTCAAAGTATGTGAGCTTACCTATGAGATGCATGTGAATGTGTGCTCTCTTTTCCAAAGCAGCTTCAATGGCTTCAGCCTCCTTCGTGGGTTGGACATGATTTCCCTAATTTGGGTATGATTAGTTGGGTCAGATTCTGATGCCCCTTTTCCACTCAGCTTTTGATACTGTAAATTTTAAGTAATTATAATAAAGAACTATAAAATAAAAAATAAATAATGACTGGCTAAATGTGATCTCTGGCTTCTTGTGGAGGTTGTCCTGAGTCACTTCATCTACCCCCCCTTCCACTACAAGATTGCTTTCTGCAATCTGTTCTCTACATCTTAGCTCCAATCAGTTCCCAAACTGAAAATCCCAATCCTTACTGGAAACACCATCATCTAAACTTCAGCCTGTTTGAAATATATTACCTGCACTTCAACATATTGTATATTCCTCCCTCAAATTCAGATATTTTCTTCTTTCAGACTTGATCTCTTTCTGCACTCTGGACATACCAGCATTAGTTTTCAAGGTGCCATAAGCATCTCCACAGATACTGCTCTGATTTTACAGTAAGCTGCTGCTGAGCTCTGGACTGTCACTGTTACAGATGGCTGGTAATTTAAAGCTACCTCAGGTATGCCCATATTACAAGGATTCTTACCATGGCTGCAGCTAACCATGCCCTGAATTTTATCCAGTTTTCTCCTTAGCTGCTCCCACTTAAAAGCCTTTAAACATTTCCAGTCCTTTCTACAGGTCAGAGGGATGAGGGTGCTGCGTGTGCAATGCCACAGTGCTGGCTGACTGCTGGGATGAGAGCTGGTAGGAGGCTGACAAATTGCACGTTGTGTTTCTGTGTGACTGGGTCTGGCAGGGTTTGCTATGTCAATGGCAGTGCTGTGTAAATAACAACCTGGCTCTTCAACACCTGTGTGGGAATAAGAAACCTCAAAATGGAGATCTGCTGTGGGAAGTGCCAGAGACCCCAGTTCACCTCCCCAGTTCCTCTGATCTCTTTGAGTCCTGTGGGAGTTAAAGTTGCCCTGTGGCTCTTTTTAGAAAGTTATGATTTCCTTTCAGTTGTCACCTCCTTTTCTGGAGAAGGATTTATTCGAAGAGGAGACAGACATATACTGCCTTCAGACACAAACACATGGATTGCCCATCTGCCCACCAAGCAGTCACATGCTCAGCAATTCAAATAAAAGCCACCTGGTACTGGATAAAGCGACAATCCTATTCAACTGATAGTGGGCAGAAAAAGTACTGCCTTCCCTTCTATTTTCTATTAGATTATGGTTTGCAAATTCCTGTCATTCTGAACAATTCAACAACAACAAAAAGAAAGATCTGGAGCTGAAGTGGGCTGAATGCTTCAAAAAACACATAAATTAGTTCATGTTCATTTTGACAAAGCAGGTGGTTTGGGACTGCAGCGACTCATTTCTGTTGATGAAATTGGCTCACGAGAACCTCAGGCGTGTCATTTTACCTTGTAGAGCATCAGATTTCAATGTAAATAATCAGAGTTTCATAGCACTTAACTCCTGAGGATAATGATACTAATTTAATGGTAAATCATTTTGAAACCCTGGGGAGGGACATGGACTCTATAAATAAATAGGTATTGAAGGAAGAGGAAAGCTCAGGCCTGATCTCCCTTAGTAGGCATGACGCCACAACTTCAATTTTTCTTCAATTTACATGGATGTTGATTATGTTATGAATACAGTTGTTCATATGTAATTTCCCACACAAAGACTAAGAGACATGTATTTTGCCTGTGAATGACATCTTGGTGTCCCTGGGACAAAAGACATGACAGCTTCACAGCTGTGAGTGGAACTACATCGCTCAAGACCAGGCTCGCCTCAGAACACAAATGTTTATCTGTAACAACTCATCAGGCTGTGGTGGTCCTGACCTGCCCATTGGCACACTCTATTTCTTATACAGAAATTCAGTTCAGATTCTGGGAAAAGCAGCAAGATGCTGGTAAATGTTATCATCATGCAGGGTCCAAGGAACTAGAGGCATGAGATTCCAGCTGTTCACCACCCTTGTTAGTATTGCAGGGAAAACAGCTTGGATGACACACTCGAAGAGTACAGAATAAAGAAAAAAAAGAAATTTATATAAGGTTAACAACTTGTTCTGTTCAGTAAGTCACTCCTTGCAATTTTATATAAAGGAAGCATTTGAAAGTCCACTGAAATGTTTTCTAGTTTAGTCTTTTGTTTCTATTAATCTCTCTCTCTTTTTTTTCTTTTTCTTTTTTCTTTTTTTTTTTTTTTTTTTTTTTTTTTGCCTATGATGTGTGAGCGCCAACATAAGGGAGCGCTATAAATCACAGTAAGAAATAAATAGTCCCATTTAATCTTGCAGGGGGATATTAAACTTTCACCACCCCTAACTTTCTATTATTCCTTCACAGACCCATTCAATACTTCAGTAGCTTAATGCTGTGCAGGACTAAGACTGGGACTTAACTCACAGCAGATGAGGCTTAGAAAAGCAGACCCAGATGTCTATTTTCTGTGTGCCCACTTTCAGTCACTCTCCCTTCCAACTTTTACCAAGTCTTTCTAGCACTAATGAAAAATTGTGTTACAGTTCAAGTGTGATGTGTTCCACTTCTGAGATCACCTCATAAAAGAATCTATGTGCCATTCAGTTGAGCTTGGGGAAAGCACACAGGAGCCTGTGCCACATGTTGGGCAAGGGCAACCACAGAAGAATTCAAATGTACCTGCCACTCTTCCCTCTTACAGACCTTTCCAACTCTGCTGTTTTCATACTACACTTCCTGTTGGGCAGAGGTTAAAAACAAAGTCTGTCTCTGTGCTTTCAAGAAGCTCAAAACATGAATTTTTTGGACAGTGTAATAGCAGGAGAGAGCACCCCAGGCTTCCTGTAGTCTCCAAGGTCAGTCGGAAGAGCATGCTACCTCCTGCAGGCTTCCTTTTAAGGAGTCAGGCTGGGGATGTCTGGAAAACAGTGAATGAAATTCTTTTTACCTTCCTTTTCTCCTTTTCTTCCCCCCCAAAATAGTGATCAGCTGAGCACTGAAAGTACAAACATTGTTACTGCTGGGTTTTGCAAAAGCAGAACATCTTCATAAACTGTACCTGAATTTGGACACATGACCGTACCTTGCACCCATGAAGCTGTGCTGAATCAAGTCAAGTTTTAGAAAAAATCCAGATTATTTTGAACTGTTTTTATTCTCTTGCAGGACCCATTACTGTGAGTGATTAATAAATTGTTGTTTATTAACAACAGTTAATAAAGGGGTTCTCTGGTGTCCTTGCTGTTCTCTTTAGATAGCATCCAGGAGAACAAATCAAGCAATTAGCCAGTTAATGTGCTGTGTGTACTTCAGATGGATGGTTGATTGTGCTCTTCCTTGCCCTGAATCACACAGGAGCCATTTCACTTATCAAGGGAGCAGAATTGCTCCCAGGAACAGCATCCTCATTCATTATTTATATACAGGGCATGCTCTTATATTACAGCAGGATTTGCCTAGATCCACTGTGTGTTGTGGATCTCCTCCTTGCTGGGAGGACATAACAGTTTGATAGACAGGACAGTGGTGCTGGCAGCCCCAGGAGCAGTGAGAACTTCAAACACTCGGAGGAGAGAGGCTTTGGTCCTCTCATCAATGCAGAAGCTCCCACTGAGTGGGAAAAAATCTAACAGACTACCCAGTTTGCATAGAAATCACAGTTTTTCTGTAGGTTGGACATACAAAGTTCACATCCATGCTGAGAGGCATGCAGGAGGTGCATTAGGTACAGGATTAAAACTCTGTATTGTAGCTGGAGGTTGGAAGAAGAGGATAGGGCTTTGGAGGGGAAGGGGGATGAGAGGACGTAACCAGTGAAGCTCTGAAAGGACTGGCACCTTCTTGGAGCCCCTGGCCTTCTCCAGAATGCCTGGCAGTTCAGCTAACACAATCCCTTCATTTCATGCTCTGGACTTGTCCCCATTAGAGCATTCCAGCAAAAGGGCAGCAAGGGCAGCATTATATCTGGGAAGTAACTGGTGTGTCACTGAAAGAGAAGGACAAACAGAAAGCACTTCCCAGAGACAATGAGAGGCTTTGTGTCTCAGGAAGCCTCCCAGTCCATTGGCATCTGTGGAGGACAATGGCCTTGTGTGGAGGAGAGCGTGGCCTCGCTGGTGGCCCTGTCCATCACTGGCTGGGGCACTGCCCTGGCAGGACAGAGCCTGAATGGGCTGATTCATGGACAAACAGGGTCCTGCTGAAAAGGACAGAGCGTGGCAGGGGCTGGCACTGCTGGGCTGATCCAGGATATCAAGCACCTTTCTGAGCCCAGCCTAAAGTCTGTCCTTTCTGCTGGCAGGCAAATGAGGACAGGCTTGTCCAAGGGAAGCACGAGAATGGTGGGAGTTCCCTCTGCAATCCTGGATAATTTAATTCTCAGTCAGGACAAGCACAACTGAGGTATCATCTTCAGGGGCAGCTCCTGGGGAGGGTTAACAGGCCACTTTCTCCTGCACAACTTTATGAACAGCCTCCAAAAGACCTGAGTGAAAAAAGGGGGTTTTTTTTTGGAAAAGAAAGTGCCAGCATTTGCTAAACAAGAGTGGCACACACTTTAAAAGCATTGGTAGTTTTCCTCTATTTGTGACAGTTTCAGCTAATTTGTCCATTCTGAAAGGCACTGAAAGGCTTGGTTATGCTTTTAACAGAAATAGATGTTTGGTCCATTTTAAGACACACTAGAGTTTTCCCTTTTGAAGCAAATTTAATGCACTTTAAAATAGTTCATAGATTCCTCAAAATTCCACATTGCAGTACAATGTGCAGTTTGTTTTTTCATCCATGAACCAGATCCTCTGATCAAAAAGTTTGTTTCCCCTTTCCAAATGGCCAATTTATTTTGTGAAATTACCACCACCACTGCACAGGACCAAAAGCTTTCAGCTTCTCTCTGGAGAGAGCTTTCTTTTGTGGAGCTCATGTTCTGTGGCCTTTTCTAAGCAGAACCCATGAAATACGCTTTGATGTTGAAGAGGTTTTGTGGAGCAATACAAAATCCTTGTCAGAAATATAGAACAGATTTACCCAAGACCTGAAACAGAAAGTTTGTCTTTAGTTCTCCTTTGCAAGCACTTGAAAATGGGATGGACTTTAGTTTTATGAGGAAAATCTCCCTTTGAGAGATAAATGGATTTGTGAACCCAAATGGCCTTTACCATTTACAGGAGGTGAAAAGAAGTGTACTTTGTTAAGAAAACATGAAGTCATGTTTACATTGCATCAGTCTGGGATCCACTGAGTGTTTGACATTAAGGAGCTGAAATACACACTGGCCCTGCCTCAGGTTCTGTACAGGGAGAGCCCATTTGGAATTGGGGTACAGTCAGTGCACCTTCCAGTTTTGCTTTTGTGGAAGAAGCTCAGAGAAGCACAACAAATAGGTTCAGTTTACCTTCATACATCAGTTCTGATCTGACCAAATGCAGGTGTAGCTGTGCCTGGTCATAAAACACATCCATGTCCATATGCACACTGTCTTGGATTCTAAGGTGTTTTGTGGGGAAATAGAAATATTTTGTTCTTGGAGCCAGAGGGAGCAAAACTGTCTAGTCTCACCATCAACATGTTTTCTTAACTTTAAATAAGGTTAAGAAAGGGAGTAATTCAACCGTGGCAACTCTAATTGGCTACAAGTATAATCCAATAACCTAATTTCACCCATATTGTTAGTTGAGTTAATTGGACCTGCACAGCCACCAGCTAAATATATTGGTGTATGCAAATGGTGAAACTAATTTCCTTCATAAACCCTTCTTCTGCCAAAGTAGGAATTAGGTAGAAGGGGTGGGGGGAAGGAAGGCTGTGCTGACGTTGTTGCTTCAAAAGATCAATTCTTTTCCAATTATTTGCTCTCTTTAGATAGGCAGGACAGAAAACATCATTAATTCCCTTAAATAGAGAGGGGGAAGGGAAGTAATTTCATTTCCACTTGAAGAGACTGCAGAGCAGAAGTGATTGAGCCTTTAGCTTCACAAATCCAAATGGAGCTTCCCAGCCCCTGGGTCAGGCTGACCTGTTTTCAGGGTATATTTATATATATATATTCAGGCAATATTTGGAATGAGGGAACCTGCAACAAAATGAGTTCCTGGGTATTGCAAGGACTCGCATTTCCTGAAGGGAGAAGAGCAAGCTGATCTTCACTCTAACATTGCTTTCAGCAGGGTCTTTTACAGTAGAGGCTCTGTAGTTTGTGCCATGCTGTGTGTCAGCCAAATCCATTTCCACTACTAGCTTAAGAGCCATCCAAAACACCTCCTGGAGATGCTGAGGAGGACTGACAGTCAGGCTATGTGTCCGAGTGTCCACACATAGGGTAATGAGCAACCTGATCTGGCTGAAGATGTCCCTGCTCGTTACTGGGGGTTGGACTAGATGACCTCAAAAGGTCCCTTCCAGCCCAAACCATTCTAGGATTCTATGATAATTTCTTTTTTGCCGTCAAAATAGGGGACAGTGTTAGAAAGTGAAGGACTGACATGAAGCCCAGTTACTCCAGCAAGCAAGGACCTGATGGCAGCAAGGTTCAGTAACTCTAGTGCAAAGCTGACCGTGTGGAGGTGAGGATCAGCATCCACATCCATAAATTTTGGAATAAAAACATTGGCTTAAATCTTCAGGCTTCTCTGTTATTATTCAGCTGATGCTTTGCATTTTCTTTCTGCTGCTTTTCAGGATTCATGACTGTGTCTTTGCAGCACATCAGGTCCATGTACCCTCTCCATTACACTTGGCTATTAAATTTTTTCTCTTGCAATTGGAAGAGTTGTGGGTGGATCCCCTCTGGTGTTTCTGTACTTGCCTCATTCATGCCCCCACAAAGTTGGCTGCAGCCATGGGCATGATAGCAGCAGCAGAGGGTATTAATCTCAGCTTCCATCTCTCATAGGCAGTCCCAAATGAGAGGATGTGCACATCCTTGGGTGTCTTTCAACTGACTTTGGAGCAGGCCTGCTGTGAATTGGGACTTGCAGTGTGTGGGGGAAGGAAGAGATGCTGCTTGTGATTACTATCTGAACTTGATAAGGGGATGAGGAGGAAAAGGAAAAAGGAGTTTTGAGGCAGTTAATGCTTTCCACAGTTACACTTGAATTTCAGCCCCTGCTAATATTCCCAGGGAAATCACAACTCACATGCATACACACACACAGAGGTTTAATTTCAGCAGTAAATGAAGTCATAATGCAAACAGAAAGCTAACAGCAGGGAAGGCTATGCTTGGCCAGGTCTGCTCGTACTACAAGTAATACATATGCACCAGTGCAAAAAACTGGCCCCTGAGAGCAGTTAAGTCTTTCTAGCAGAAACACACACTGAGAAGGCAAGTGTTACTTTTAACTACAGCTTCCTACAACAGAAAGAGCTGTGGTCTTCTTTAGTATTGGAAAGGGAAGGGATGAGGGAGGGCAAGACTGATAAAAATCAAGTTGCAAACCTCTCTGTTTTTAGGGAACAGAGGCACTGGGCAAGAAGACATTTACAGTGAAAATGTTAGATTAAACTAGTCTGAATTTTGCACATGTTCGTTACCTGAATGTTGAAAATAGGGAAATTACTGCCGAGTGCTCAGCAGAGGGCTGGGTGGGGAAAGTGACAGGTGAGGAGGTCGTGGCATCACCCCTGCCTATGAAAGCTGATGCTGAGCTGACACCTGGGATCTACCAGCTGAAGGAATGTGTTTATGGATTGGCACAGTCCAGCATGGGTTGGGCCAGGTCTTGCCTTGGAGAAGACAACAGCGTTCCTGTGCTGCACACAACAAGGTTAGGCTTGTTTTTGTTTTGTGAGCTTGAGAACTGTGTGATTCAGGCAGGATCTACATGAGAACAATGTGTAACTGGAAATGTGAGGACTGGGCAGAGTGTGAGTGGGGCATAACCTGTTCCCTGTGGAGCTGCAGAGTTGCCCTGGGGTGTACTCAGCTGTGGCCTGTGTGCTGCAGGGCTGCCCCTGTGGCCCAGCCAGGGAGGAGCAGATGGCACAGCCACCCCTGCCTGCAGCACATGGCCCAGTGTCTTGAGAAACTGATGCTGGGTTGGGCTGTGAATCTGAAATCTGAGCTCTTTCTTTCCAAGAAATCCAGGCTGTGCCACGCTGTCAGATGTGGTGGGGCTGGTGACAGGATCTGAGAATACCTGGGCACATATCCTGTGAGTTAAGCAAGGTGTTGTGCTGGGTTTGGCTGGAGCAGAGTTAATTTTCTTCCCAGTGGCTGGAATGTGGATGTGTTTTGAGTTTGTGTTGAACACAGGGCTGATAATATAGAGATGTTCTTTTTATTGCTGAACGGTGCTTACACAGACCCAAAAAGCCTTTTTGGCTTTTTGTATTGGCATGCAACTGACTCTTCTTTAAAAATAAGGCTGAAATAAGAAAATAAAGATGATATGAAGTCAGGGTGTATGAAAAATTCTGAATTTTATGAAAGAGTTTACTTTGTCCCACACAAGAACCTAATACTTTACATTCATCATACCAGGATTGGAAACATTCAAAAAATGTTCCAGTGACAAATCATTATCCATTAACAACAATGACACGTCAGGACAGCTTTAAATTTTTTTCTTTATTTTTTCAACTTTTCTTACTCCAGTAGGAGAGGGAGCTTTCTCCTTGCAGTCTTAAGCAAACACTGTAAATATTTGGAGACCCAAATGACTAGATTAGCAGGGATGCCATCATTAACAGTAGTGACAAGAAAGTGTCAGGGTTGCAATTTTTATGTTTTTTAATTGGCCCTACATTTCTATTGTCAAAACATTTACCCAAGGGTGTGATTAATAATAATAGGTGACAGCTCCAATTATCCTCTAACTTATTAGAAAATATCAGCAATCAGATATAATCTATAAAAGCACAGCTTAAGCTGCTTTTACAAGTTTACTGTGACAAGAATAAATATAGAGATAAAAATTTGAATTAAAACTCCTGCTTATTTTAATCAGGATTTGTTTGTTTTTTACTTTAAGCATCATGGAATGTTTATGTATACACCAATACTTATCTGAGGATCATCAAACATTTTGCCTGCAGTTTTACTGAGCTCTTTAAATCAGTCCCTGACATGACCATGACATTGAGAAGCAAAGTCATCTGCTGCTGTGTTAGTCATATGCAGCCCATCAGAGTTTTTGAAGGATAAAAATAAAACTGCACAACCCCTAAAAAAATTGAGTGACAATATGAAATATCTTACACATCTGAGTCAGAGATTTTCCTTTGCAACCAAATAAAAGCAAGCTTTGTGCCTCCATATGTTTCATTTCCTTCCATATTTTCTCACATGGTGCATGGTAATACATTTATCTTTTTCCTATTTGTTGTCTGCAGTCAGTTCATGGACCACCTTCTCTTCTCCAAAGGAAAAGTAGTTGTTCTTGGCCTCAGGAAGAGGTGAGTTTAGAGGCTGTGGGATTGGCTTAGGAAAGGATTTAGGAGAATTTTTGTCTCATCATTGACAAACCTTGCAGCACTGCGGAATGCAGGACATGTAGTGCAGGTACCAATGGCCACAAGACACCTTCCAGACATCTTCCTAGTTCTTTACAGATGAAGAATCCATATTTCTACCTGTCTTCCCCTGAAAAATTTTGAAGAATTTAATGACATTATGAAAATAATCTTAATGCTGTTAAACTTTTAATTTTTTTTTAAATCTTGGTCTCAATGTTATCATTTAAACTAGGGAACAACATGCATTTTGAAGGAATAATGACTAAATCAGGGGGAGAAAAACCCTCCATAGTTTCTGGTCCCTAAAAAGTTAAAAAAATCAGTTCTCAGACACCTAGAGTATTGCTGTGACAGGTGTGTTTTTGGCAAAGACAGGGGCTTTGTTTGATCCATAAATTATTGAAAGGATCCCAGATCCAAGTGCTCCATCTGTGTTATTTTTAATTGGGATGTCTCATAGGAATAGTGACCATGCAAAAGTCATGAGCTTCCTTGAAAAAAGACAGCTGAAATCTCCTTACTTTAAGGGCCCTTGGGCAGCACTTCACTTAAACATGTATTTATCTTTCACTGAGTGACAAGTTGTGCTGACATACAGGAGATTCCTGAGATACTGGGGGTTGGCCAGTGTGCAAGTACTTTTGCCAGCTTGAGTTGGGTCGTTAAAAATATCTCGTCAATGAGCTGTGATTAGAATTGGTTTTATTGGGCATTTATTTTGTGTGTGTGTTGGATATTTTGTGGTAAGTATGTGTTTTTTTTTTTTTCTTTTTAATTAAGAACCAAGTAGAGCTTCTCTAGAGGGAGGGAGGAAGGGAGTAAGAGAGATGTGTAGAGTGGTGAGGTGTGTGAAAGGACTCTGAGCCCTAAAGTGCTGCATCTAACATCCTTCTGCTGCTTATTCTGCACTTTGATTACGTGAACATCCTGTTCCCCTTTCTAATCCCACTAAACTGTGTGTCTCATTGATTTCCCATGCAGTAAAGTCAATATATGCTTCTTAAAGACTTACTACGTTTTATATATTGTTTTAATTTTGCTGCCAGTCATTTTCATTGACCATTGCTTTTGTGCATGAGGCTGAAAGATGCAAAGCATGCAGTCTTCTGAGTTGTAAATCACTTATATATTTACTCATCCCTCTCTTTTCTGCTTCTTCTTAATTTTATTTTCATTTTGGGTTATTTTTTTTTTTTGGTTGGTTTGTTTGTTTTTGGTTTTGCCTTTTTTTTATGTGCTCACAAGTGAAAGCTAATGGGACTTTAGCCACCCCCCTCTGTTGGCACAACACAGCTGACATACTGCAGTGGCACTGCAGCTCACAGAGCTCCTCAGGGTCTTCCACTTGCTCCACCAACTTCCCTGTGGGTGGA
The DNA here is from genome assembly GCF_963513975.1 of Fringilla coelebs. NCBI lineage: Eukaryota > Metazoa > Chordata > Aves > Passeriformes > Fringillidae > Fringilla > Fringilla coelebs. Next base: position 26,853,627 of record NC_140066.1, on the reverse strand, counting down.
AGGCAGTGACCTGGCTGCAGCACAACAGGCAGCATATCACACCCCAGCCCTACAAATCCATTGGGTAAATATTGTTACCTTGAAGACGCTGTTTTGGGTGATGAATAGCTGAAAGATGAAAATAAGCATCAAGATGCAAAAGGTGAAAATGAACTTTTGGATATTACAGAAATTAGGGAGAAAAAATAAGAATGTCTCTAGCTGAGAAGCCTGGATGAGAATCTATCAGGCAGCTGCATTATCAATCTTATTATATTAAGCATAAGTGTAAACACTGAAAAATTCATGAAGCAGAATGAAACAGTAAAGCCTAGTTAAAACCCAGAGCTCTAGTTTGATATATGCAGTGCTGACAGGATAAAGTGAAAGGAAAGAAGGAGAAAGAGCAAGGGCAGTTTTACATGCTCTTTCCTTCACAGATTTCTTGAGATGATTTGCATTCGTGGAGTTCAAGTGCTGTAAAGTCAGTCTGTGCATACTGCATAGGGCACATCTCACTGATTTACCCTGGAAGTTCCTCTCCCTCCCCTCTGTGTTTGCTTTGGTCAGACTGCTCAAAGTACAGTCTTGGATAGTGTAGACGAAGGCTAGGCTTACCAAAAACTAAGAATATGAGGAGAGAATTTAGACATTATTGTCTGGGAACTCTTGGGAAAGAGGCCAGGAAAGTGTCAGAGTGGTGCCAGTGCTGGGAATTGAACCCCTCTGGTGCAATGGGCTCTACAGGACACGGGAAGGCATTTCCTACTCAGGATCTGCAGCAATTCCATGCTCTGTATGTTAATGTATATATTGTACCTACCTGTGATGAGCATCTTTTGAATCTTGCAGTGTGAGGGGTATTCCTCTGGATGGGATCTTGGATGTACTACCTGTGGAGGATGACACCTCTGCAGGTCTAAGGGTGTGTGTTTGTGTGTGTGGGCACGTCCACGTGCAAGAAGATTCATCTCCAGTTTCACTGAGTGCATTTTCCACTGGGATTCAATAACTAAGGCTCCTAAAAACTTCCCCCTCTCTCTGGCTGTGCTGAAAATACCAATAACAAGGAGAGGGATTTGAGCTTTGACTCCATATGCACAAAGAAAGTATAGAGTTTTTTAATACTGAGGCTTTAAAGAAATATCCTGCATATGAAAAGGAGGGGAAGTAAAAAGAGAGAACCAGCAAAAGAGGTTGTGTGGAATGAGACAACACACTGATTAAAATTTATGGAAACCCCAGTGAATAAACTAACTGGATATTACATATACAGGGAAAGAGAACAAATGCAAGTTATTGGTGTCAGAGAGGAGCTGAGTGTTTTGCTTATGTGAGGTAAAAGGAATAACTACTTGTAGTACAGGGGCAATTTCCTTGAGTTTGGGGTGTCCAAAGAACCAGATCTTTTCTTTTTTTGTGTCTCATTTTCCTTCATCTAATTTGGGCTGTTCTCTGCCATTGCCCTTGAGGCCCCAGTGGACACAGCCCAGCAATCAGTTCTCTTTACTTTAGGTGGAGAGAAGGAAACATCTGGAGGACTTTTGTGTGCCCTCTCCTCCTACCCCATCAGACAGGGCTTAACCTTGGTTGCATGAATATGGGCAGAGAGATGTCCACATGCCAGGGCTTTCTTTAGGGCACTAAATATTGGAATGAAGAGATTCAGGGAAATCTAGTCCTCAGGTATCTACTGGGGCATTGCCCTTTCATTGTCCAAATCCTCCATAAATACATAGTACTGGGAGCAGTTTTCCTCCTCAAGCACTATGATTGCTTCCTTCATCCCCAACTCTGCTGGCCAAAACAAACCTTCTGCACTCGAATCAATATGCCTTCCTTTTCTTAACTGCAGGACTAGGAAATGAGGTACAGAATATTGTCCTGCATGTGGGGAAACATAACAGGATATTTTGCCTGAAGAAAAAGAATATATTTTTCTTTCTTCCCAGTAAATATAGAGTGCAAGGGTTTGGGGTCTGTATTTAACTTATTTAGTGGTGTGGGTGTTGACAGGGAATTTGTGGCATTTAGTTTCTAATTGCTGAGTCCTACCTGAGTAAGACACTGAGGCCTGAAAAATCATCTTTCTCATCTATCCTAAACCAAAAATTTTGGATTGCAAAGTGGAGGAGACTTGTTGAGGCAGGCAGGCAGGCAGTGAGTCAATCAATCAATCAATCAATCAATCAATCAATCAAAGTACCTGTTGTGTAAGGATATTTCTTTTGATCTACACAGGACTGAAATTGATCCAAACTCAGAGGCAACCACACATCTAGGCTCAAGAAAAAAGTGAAAAACAGCAAAGGTTCTGAAAAGTGAGCAAAGAACCAACCCAGTAGCTACCTTCTGATGACAGGATTTTAATGGGTATGTATGTGTGATAAACACTGACATACATGGATACAGACACACAGTCATGCAGAATTTGTTTGAATAAACTCATTTATTTCCCTTATCTCATAGACCATGTTAAAGCAAAAGCTGACTAAGTCCTTGGCAGATACCCCTTAGTTTAAGATTGATACTGATGCATTTTGATAATTTGTCTTTATAAGTGGCATGATAAAGTAATGGAACTATTCAGAGGGTTCATCTGTTTTCCACCAGATGGACTTTTGCTGCGTGGCTAAGCCCTAAATTCATCTACAGGGTGAGAAGTAGCTATAACCTGTAGAGACTAAATAAGCAGGAGTTAAGCTTCATTACCTGAACTTAATCTGGAATAAAAACTTAGCAACACTGGAACCATTTTATTGTGAACAAGAGGACTTCGGTTGCATGTGTAGCTCTGAAAATTCTGTGCATGTTTTTCAAGTAAAGCATGATATCTATTTACATGCTATGACATCTTTATTTGCAACTCATCAAGAAATCCACCGATTTCAAGGCTGTAAGTGTGAAATAATTGTCTCCTTAGCACCACTGACATTGGTAGACCTGTCTCAGCTTTCATTTGGCTGAGGCATAAGGCCATTTTGTAGGGTTAGAAACCTAATTTGATCCCCTTTGAACTTCTTTCAAGTAGTAGGACCTGCTTTGATGAAACCTTTTAGTTATTACATTGACTACATTATGTACATACAGCCTCCAGTGACACTGTAGGCGTAGGCAGATGCATCTCTGTATTTCTCTTTTTTTTTTTTTTTTGTCCTTTGTCTAGAATTTTGCACCTCATGTCAATTGTTTGGGTTGTTCAAAGGGACAGCCACTGGCTTTATATCAAGGCATTTTGATAGTTTCACCACAGGAGCTTTCATCTTTACTCACATTCCTTAATAATAACTCATTCTGGAGGAAGCCCCATGGTGAGAAAAGTGTGCTATTTAATGTTGAATAATTGCCACACAGTTTTCTGTCCACATTTTTACACACTGACCTAGTCCTTCCACACCACATGCACTCATAGATAAGGACATTTAGTAAGTATTTTCAGGCATCTGAACAAATAAATCAGAGACAAAATTTCAGCTGCCTTGATATTCATGAGAGACAGTGGAAATATGTTCAGCCATCTCTCAGGCTGCAAAGATGAGTTAATCAAGACTCTGATCTGAGCTCCATCAGGCTATGGGGAGAGGGAGAGCATCCCTGACCTGCTTTAAGGAAGAAGGATATATGCCAATGAACTATGCTCTTTATGAGAGACATTCAACATTCTTGTACTGTCTTCAAATGAGATTTAGAAAGGGGAGAACCCATAATTTTAGTAATCTCTAGGGTTTTTTTTTTTTTTCATTTAATAGTCCTCTGGAATTCTTTCATTTTGGCTAGCATGAATAATTTTTAACTAACCTTTCCCTAAGAAATTGCCTTACAGTTCCCAAATCCTTAAGATGTATGTTCTGGAAATAGTGCCATGCTCAGTCTCCAGGCTCAGGAGAGTTGCAGCATGCACAGCAGTATGTGGGGTAATTGATATTTCTCCCAAGTGATGTGATGAGTCACTGCCCTCCCAGGGATTTCTGCATCCAGGCTTGGCACAGCAAGCAACTTAAATTGAAATTACCAACAAGAAAACATGCTGCACAATTTTGGTGTGTCCCTTACTTCTATAGAATCCTGAGAAAGAAACTCCAAAGTTTTATTTGCCCTGTTATGACTTATTAAACATTTGACAGTTGCAAACTCTCCTTCTCCCAAAAACAGATGTAAAAGACAACTTATATATTATAAAATGTTTGGGATAAGGAATTTTGATGCTGTTATAAACAGTAACAAAGCAAATCCTTCAGTCCTGCCAAATTCCAAGTGATTGTATCAGTTCTGGTTTTACTCAGGCTGGTTCACCAATTATGGGGAGATAATGTGAAAGAAATTACATTGCTACTAGCCCTGGTTTTCCATTAGTCTGAAAATTTCAAACATTCTGATTTAGTAGCAGTTTGTATTCACTTTGTAGGGTGTAACATTGCAGTCTCACTAGCTGGAAAGGAGATTAATTCATACCAGCCAGGAATCTGGCCCTCAATGTACTTAGATGTACTTTTGGTAATGAGCAAATTGATTCTGATAATAGCAGAATCAACCCAAATAGCACAGGAAGCTCTTAAGGCCAAGTCCTTGGTAAGATTCAGAAAGAAAGATTGGACATTTACGTGGATAATAAGTTTATATGGAGTCAGTCTGTGTGTTAACCTCTACCATGCCAAACTGACCCTTCTGTAGATTTTTGAGAGCTTTTCCCAACTCTGTTTTCCATTGTAAGTGTCTGCTGGTATGAGATATTAGGAAATATGATTTGGAGTCCTTACAATTTGAGCATCATTCCAAGTGGATAAGGTGCACTGCGACGTCTTTGAACATGACAAAGTCGCCAAGCACAGTCCATGTATCAGAGACCAGCAGCTCAGGTGGTGAATAGGCACCTCTGTGTCCCAGGCCTCTCTCAGTTTGGGTAAGTACATTTTTCCCATTGCATCTGAGAGATATTTCTCACTCTGGCTAGGACTTTGTTCCAAGGTGTTGCTTTTTCAAGAAGAGCTCAGTATTTTATTCAGCACTGGGAGCCAGGACTCTTCCTGGAGAGACTCCACACACCATAGGACTGGCTTCAAAGTCACTCAGGTGTGACTGCACTGAGTCAAAGCTCCATGAGAGAAAGCCAGAAAAAGGCAATTCTTGTATGTAGTATGGAGACAGTACAAAATGTGGTGCAGTAGAGGTTAACACATACTCTGTGAGGTGCCCATGAAATCTGATTTTATACTGGACTACATTCCAGTCTGTTATTACCCTGTTTGAGCAGGCATAAATTCCTTGTAAAGTCATTTTGATTTTTGCATCTGACGAGTTACTCTTGTATATCTGCTATTTTTCTGTTTCCATCCATATTTTTCTTACAACGATACCTATCATTTTATGATCATGCTGACAACTGCCAGTGGTTAAGTTGGAACAGAAATTACAACTCAACACAGCAATCCACCCTTCCATTTCAACCACGACCTGGGAGTATGAGATTGCAGCAGGACCTTAATTTCCCTTGTTCGAGCTGCAGCATTTGGGGCTGATGAAGTTGGCAGTAAACCCCTCACGAAGGAACCTTCCCCAGTATATAACCTATCAAGGCACCATAATGAACATCTGGTGGGGATTGTGATCTGTATGCAGTGAGGCAGCAGCTATTACACTGCTGGGCTGATGTGCACTGATGTTCACTGTGCTTGGTGAGAAAGCAGAATCAGGGTTTTGCTGAGCTTTTCCTCACTCTCATGCAGGACAGAGAACCAGGCTGCTTGTGGGCCAAAAGGGCTCTGCAGGGTGCACTGAGGAAACAATATCTCATCCTGCCAAGCTGCCCAGCAGCTGTACACCCTTTGCTGAATCTCTTGGAAAATAAGGGTCTAGGATGAAATAAAATCACTTTTACACTCTGCCATGACATCTGATGCCAGCTGACTAGAGAAAAGCTGTTTCCTTCTGACTCCAAAACATGTAGCACAATTGACAGGTGAGCTTGGACTAAGAGATGTGTGGTGTTTTGTCATCCACTGCTACACTGACCATGACAGAGGATCTGCAGGGCACATAATGCCATAAGTTGGAGATGCACATCTGCTCTGGCTTCCTGACAGCTTGAAAACACATAGATAATTTATGAACGACTTCAGAATGTAGAAATGTCTGCACTGGGTAAAAAGAGAGCAAGCGCTTTCAGGGTAAAATGTTGTAAGAGTAGTGAAATATTTGCGTGAGGATTGGTCACTGTCACCTCTTTCTGAAGGATCTTCAAGAAAGGACCAGAGTGAGCATCTTTCAAAGCAGTCATGGGATAATTAGTCTCTCTCTTAAGTGACTAAAGGATTGGAAAGCAATCGGTGATCAGCAGCCCATAGCTGTGGTCTGTACAGATAAAGGCAGTGAAAAGAAATGCTTTCTGCTACAATGAATAAGGAATACAAACAGACAGGGCAGCTACTCTGAATTCAAATAGACAACCAGACTCAGTCTTACAAACCATGTGTGTGGGTTGTGTGTTTGTTGGTCTGTCTTTGTTTTCAATTCATGATGGCAATGACCCAGACCTCAGCATAACCCAGACATCATGCAATACAAGCAATGTTGTAATATGGATAGACAGGGTCTCTTGGCTTTTCATTTTCTTGGCTGTAAAGCATCTGAATAGCAGCATGAGCAACTTGGCTGATATGCTCACAGGGAAGAAAAAGTTCATGCACTTGATGAGTAAGTTCATGAGGTATCAATCCCTCTGTCCCCTTGCCAAGGATCATGTTTCTCTTTAGTATTCAGTCTAATCTTACAAAGATTCCTGCATTTCCTTTCCAAGACATATCCACACACCTTTCTGTCAAAGATCAGACATGTGGAGCTTTAAAACCTGGATTTTAAGGACTTTATTTTCTTGAACTGTATAGGTTTAGGGATTTTCATAAGGACTGGAAGACTGAAACTGCCTCTGTAATGGAGATCACATAGCCCAAAGAACTGTCAGTGCCTGACCTGGAAATGTGATCTGTTCTTGATTAACAGCAGGGTGGAGGGAGTTGATTTTCAGATTTTCTCCTTTGCAATGCATCTTAGTGCTGTCATTTTAGGGTGTGAGGCACATTGCCAAATACATGGGGTTCGAAGGGAAGGAGTCTGAGGTTTCTTTTTATTTGCTAAAGTCTGTATACTCCTAATCTAATAGAACAAAGATATGTGATGGGATTTATACTGCTCCAGTTTTTCTGATTTGCAGACAAAACAGGAAACAGCTGGGATGAAAATGAGCTACAGGGAATTGTGAATTCCTCAGGGAAGATGCCTGGAGAAGAGTTTATCTTCAGGTGGAGGTAGGTTATCAGAAAGAGACTTTTTCCTCAAAGATGGGGCAGGAAAGAGCTCCCCTCTTACGCCAGGGCTTGGGGTTAGCTTCTAGATCAGAAACAATTAACTGGACTGACAGTGCTTGTGGGACCATTTCACAAACCCTTAGAAAATGGGACCATTACCTTCAGTGCCACCCATAGGCAACACTGCTCAAACGACCTTTCCCACACAGTTTTCCCTGCTGAAAGGCCACTTCCCAGCAATTGCTGAATCATCAGCTCCAGTATGCTAGAAAAGCTGTTTGCTTAGCAGAAAATTCCCCGTGGCAATTTAAGTTCATGTCCTGAAAGGAGTTTTTATTCCCCCTTTTTCTCAGTTTTTTAAATAGACAGTGTTATGTCTCACATTTAAATTCTGGTAAACTGAGAGGTGGAATGGGTTTGAATGCAGGTTTATGCACAGATCTGGGTGAGGCAGAACAATCCTCTCCATTATGCCAAACATATGTGTGACCAAACTCTGTCTCATCCAAAGACATTTCCTAGATGGGGAAATTCCAGAGGCTGACTCACAACAGCCCTTCACAAGAAAGATTTCTCCCTGAACCATGCCTCCATTCAACCCATGGCTGCATAAATGCGCAACCTATTCGGAGTGCAGCCTCTATTTCCTTATGACACAAAGGAATTTATCCTCTTTATAGTCAGGAAAATCAAGGGGAAAATAAAACTTAATTGTTCCTGGGTGAATATCTGCCTCTGGTATTCAGTTGCAAGATCAGAGATAATATAATTAATGTAGTTAATGGATGGATCTGGAAAACAGACGGCTCTACAGACTCATTGTGTTGGTGGTCACTAATCAGTACTGTAGATTATTTGTCTCCAAAGTGTCTCTCTCTTAATGAATGGCTCACTGGGGACCACTCTTCACTACAAAGTCAGGTTAGTTATTTACAGTGGCAAAGTTCTGGTAGTGGAGATAGAAATTGTGCAGCCAAAATAATTCTTTTCCTGGTAGTAAAACTGCTTCCCTAATTGACATAGGATCTACTGACAAAAGGGCTCTTTTGAGGGCTCTTTTGTGATAATGAGTTGCATCTGCACAGGGAGTTCTGACATTCAGACTGTACAAAGTTGAGTCATCCTGTTTTGACTATGAATGAACGGGGCATCTCTCAATGTCAGTGCAGGGGAATCCCAGTGGTACTTGTAATGCAGGAAATCTCAACTCTGAAGTTAAAGTGTCATTTTAAAACTCTCCTTTATCTGAGTGGAAATGTAATGAATCCTCCCTTCATGATTTTGCCTTGCCCTTAAGGTATTTTTAGGGACCAGTGTGAAATGAGTTTCATTACCTCAACCTTTCACTCCTTTTTGTCTGAACCAATGCACCTCTACAGTGGTGGCAGTGTCCTTTGGCCCACGGCTGACATCATCTGCTGATTATCTCTGGTTTTCTCTGTGCTGCCTGTGCAAGTTCCCTCATGAGTGTAAAAAGGAAATTCTTCTCCTGAATTTGAGGGAATTAAGGAACAATACAGTTTGGTGGATCCCACTGCTATGGTTCACTATTCCTATTGTGATGCTCGATTCCGTTTTCACAAAATCACAGAAGATTCTGTGAATTCAGGTGTCGGAATTTTTCCAGCCATACAGAAGTTTGAAGAAATTCTCCCTAATTTATACCTCTGTCTATGAATCCTACCAAGTGTAGAGTTCACAGGGCATGGTGTCAGAATGGCTGAAGTAGATCTTAAACAGAGTTCATGCCTAAATTAAACTTGAACCAAACCCCACTCTAATTGCCAAGTTCTAAGAAGGGCATGATCTTTTGGCTGGTGGGACCATAGGTGGCCAGCTGGGATACTCCTGTCACTGATTCAAGATGTGGCTGTTTCTTATCACTGTGGAGGAATAAAAGTCATGTAAACTTGGCTCTGAGGCAGCCACAGAGACAGCACTTACTGACCTGGTAGGGCTGCCAAGATGCTGGAGTGACTGGGAACAGATCCAAGCTCTGCTGAGCCAAAGCCCAAAACATGCTCCTTTCCACCAGTCTTAACACTTGTAAATATCACAACAGCTGCTGGATGAGGCACCTTGTACAGAAAACAAGTTAATTGAATGCAACCATGAGAAAGGTTTTAATACAGAAATAATAACCCAAATTAACTGTGGTGTGAATATTATAAAACATGAAGGACCTTTCTTAGTTTTGTAGCTGTGTTCCACCAGCACTGTGCTTTCTGCAGGTGTATCACAAGGACTCCAGGATATTTATACCTACAGTACTTCGAGGCAGTGGAGTATATTAAATTCCAGCTCAGTGGAGATTTATTGTGCTTGAATGAACATTGCCTACAGTACAATAACTCCCAGAGATATGAGGAAACATGCTACAGGTACAAGAATTTGCATTTCATAGTTTAGGATTGTAACTGATATAGAAAAAACCAGAGACTCAGCTGTGGGACTCTGCTGAAGGTCATTTCTGCTTGGGATAGATACTGCCTGGATTGTGGAATAGCAGATCCAAGCTGGTGATGTCTGACTCAAAAGAAATGCAAACAGTTCAACTGTTTTCACAGTAAATATTTGCTAGAATACAAAACCTGAAATTTTGTCCTGTTCATGCTTATTTTTATTTGCTTTCTAGTAACTGACTGTGAGATGAGAACATGTATTAAATTTATGAATTTTAAACAGAGACCAAATAATATATGTCTTTCATGTAGTATAATACATTACTTTAACACAAATAAATACATTACTTTAAAATACAGGGAATGGAAGCCTAGGGGGGATATTTGTAGACCCAGAGAATAGTGATAACTCCATGCAATTTGTCAAAAAGCATACAAAGCAAGTGTCTGTGCGTCAAGTTATGCATCCTGTTAAGACAGCAAAGCAAATATCTCTTCTTTTTCAGTCAAAAGTTACATAAAGACAGCCTCCCTCTCTGTGTTAAGACATTACGCTCTTCTTGCGTCTTTAAATTTGTAAAACACAAAGTTAGGAAAGATAGGACTCTGAGAGCCAAGAAAGTCCGTGACTCTAGATAAAGATTAAGTGAGTTTTCTTTTTATATTGAGAAATAAGAGTCACCAGCCATTTTTGTGCCTTGGTCATCTCTGGATGGATCTGTCAGCATCTCTCTGGATCCCCAGCATCTGGGGAGCTGTTCTTCATGTTTTTAGCGCTAATGTCAGTGGAGAAGCTCTCATGGACATGAAGCAGGATTTGGGCCTTTACAAATGATCAATATATAGTTTTAGAAGGGAGTATGCTGTATTCTCACTAGCTAGACCCATTTGTATTTATAAATATTTGTTATTTGGGAAGATCTCATTCAAAGCAGGTCATTGGAAGTGGTAGGTGCTCACCTCACTGTGAGTCTTCCTGTGACTCTTACCCATGCAAAAACACTCAGCAGAAAGCACCAATTTATTGGGAAAACCTCACCCCCCACCTCCTCACCAGCCTCAACTGCTAAGAAGAATAAAATAAAGAGTAGCAGACTTTGAGTAAGATTGAAAAAGAGGAAAAAATATGTTCCCAGCAGGCAAAATACTGATGACATTCTTAATAATAATGAAATATAAGATCACAGTGGGGCAAAACTGAAATTCATTTTGCATGTCAAAAAATTGGTTGCATTTAATTTGTTTGGGATATTTTACTAGGCTTTGATTTCTTACAGAATAAGTTCAAGGTTTTGAAAAATTTTGTTAGGACTAAACACTCATAAGGCTTTGAGACAAAAGAAAAAAAAGCAGAGGAAAGTCTTCCAATTCGGTTTTGATTGATGAAGTCTTTTGTTAGAAATCCTCTTTCTCCTTCTCAGTTTTGCTTTGAATTCATCTTTCAGAAACTAAGAAGGGGCAGTATAAAAAATGATACTGTGACAGCTATATTTTCTTTTTAAAGTCCTCACTCACCTTTATTCCAAACATCTTGAGTTTGTCTAAATGGTTCCCAAATGCTATGGCAGAAGTTTAATATCTGCAGTCTTGAGCTGAATTTGACTTCTTGTTTAATTATTGCCTTGTAAGCATTAAACAATCTGATTTTGTTCAAATCATTAAAAGAGCAGCTCCATTTGGACTCCTGATATGAAAAATCAGCAACAGGGGAACTTCAAAAGCTTCTGAAAGGCCATGTTAAACCTGATGATGGGAGGTTTATGTGAAGGGATTTCACGCAGGTTCTCCCATTGTGTCCATAGTTTGGAAGGAGAGGAATAAAGGAGCCCTGGGAAAGGGGACACAGAACTGTCTCCAGGCATGGGGCTGACTTTCCCTGTACAGACAGATGCCTTGATGTGCCTTAGCTTTTGCTCAGAAAAAAACCAAAACCAAATAATTTCAGTTTTCCAAAGTGTGAAGAGAGTATTTCATGATGGGAACTTTCAAACTAAATTGTTTATATGACCCAGTTATTCCTCCACCCCATTTTCTTTACCTTTGTGGAATTTAAAAATAAAACCAAACAATCAACCAACTGCTTTTCTGAAGATGCACAAGCAGCAAAATAAACAAGAACCAAAACCATAAGAGTTTGTGAGGAAACTGCCATGTTGAAATCCATGTCTCCCCTAGCACAGGACCCACAGGACTCTCTGGCAGTAAATCCATCCTGGCTGGGCAGGACAGGATGATGTGGAGGTTGCCATGGGGACCCTTTGCTTCTCTTTGCCTGATGCCCGTGGTCCCGTGGAGAACCAGAGGTTTATCACAGCTCATGGAAGTGGGATCATCCTCAGCTGCCCCAGAGCCGTGTGGCTGCACCTGTACAGCACCCTCACAGACTAAAAAAATTCAAATGGCAAGTTTAGAGTATTTTAGGTTTTTTAACACACGCTTAGTCAGTGTACATTCAGCAGAAATTTATGAAGTTTTTATTTTCAAATGAGGTAGGAGTGAAAAATTTACAGTGGTATAACTCCAGGAGCATTAATCAAGGAAGAAATTCATCTTCTGATTCTTTTTTGTGTTTCTAATCTAGAAAGAAAATGAATGCAGGTAGATTTGATTATCTGCAAACATCTGTCTTTTCATTTAAATTGCATTCACACAACAGATACTGAAATGTTTAGTTGTTTAGGTTATTTTTGTTGTTTTATTTGAAAAGCCTTACTGCATTGGGGTGATTTTTTAAAAAGCAGAAATAACCAATTTCATGGAAACTGTAAGTGTGAAAAACCAATGAACTGCAAAGTGCAATAAATCGTTCCTCCAAAGAAGTTCACCTATCTCAATTTTGCTCTCTCTTATGCTGGCTGCAATGCTGAGTGTAACTACTGAGGAACAAAGTTGTTTCATAGGTTCTTTTATTAACAAGAACAGAATATGACCCACTAGCTAAACAGAAAAATATTGACATTTCTTTTATGATCTAAGGGAAATAATTTGGAAAATATAGTACATGACAGAAGTAATGTTTATATAAAGGTCAGAAATGCAGTTAATGAAATTCTCAGCTACTAAAACTTCTGAAGTAATACAACTATATTATTGTCTTTTTGAAAATAGAAACTGTGATTAAAGAGGAAATATTTTGGAAAATAATTCCTAAAGTGTGAGGGATGGTGGAAGAGATTTCCTGGTTTTACCGAAGAGCTGAGTGATTAATGGAACAAAATTAATCTTTTGTTAATCAGTGTGAGAACTAAAAAGGGATTGCCCAGATTAACTCACAACTCATTTTAAGTGTTGAAGACCTGAAGAGATTCTAGTCTGAGAGTAGGTATTTAGAGAAGAGAATTAATCTCTGCTCAAATCAATGAAAGTTTTGTCTTATCAAAGGCAGGAAGGACGTTTTAATGTTAAGTGAGTAAAGAAGACACACACCCCCTCAGAGGTTCCAGAGGTGGAATGATATGCAGAAAATAACTAGCAAGCGGTTTTGAATAATGAATGCATTCAAGAAACTAATGATCCTTAATGGAACTAAGATTTCAACCATGGCATTCATGGGCATATTGGTGAGATCAACATGTGGAGATCAATTGGTGTAATTTCAATTTATTAGCCACTGCGTTCATCACATCTTTTCTTTAAGGAAAGATGTTAAAAAAAACAGTGATTGAGGATTTTAGTAAAAAAGAAAAAAAAAACGAATCCAAGAGCCTGTGTAATTCTCACTTAAGCATTTTTTTAAATTGAAGTTTGATCAAAGTCCATCAAAATTAAAGTGGTTGGAGGAAATTACTCAAATTAAGAAAACTGAGCAGATAATAAGGTGCAGCTTAGTTTTAAGTTGTCTATTAGAAATGGCAGTGAAAGATTAATATCAAACAGAGCTGTATATCACTCAGCAGAGTAGGACCAACACGTATCTTCTGATGTTCACACTTTTTTTGTTTGACACCTAATTCTCTTTACTGAATCTTTAGTAATCATCTCTTGCTACAGCCTGAAGGCTGAAACACTTCCCAGGTGATTTCTGCTCCCATATCCAAAATCTGATATGAGGAGAAGACAGATTAGTCCCAGAGTAAGTCAAATCCATGGGATCCACTTAATTCTGAGCTTGAGTGGAGACAAGCACTGCGGTTTCACCTGGAGATGCAAAGGGCAGCCCTCACATCATGCCAGGACCTCCTTCGACAAGAAAGTGAGAACCATTTTCTAATATCACAACTGTTGCAAGGATCTGCTAAACCCAGATTTTACTCTGATTTTAGCAGCATTGGATGGAGGTGACCCATTGGACTGGAAGCTGGGGTTGGTCACAGAGCAGAACTCTTGGCCACTCACACCCACAGGAACAAACAGGAGGTAGAACCAACAATTACATTTGCAAAGAGACACACGGATAGAAGGCTGCAGAGAAAGCCCAGCTTCACCTGGTAAAAGGAAAATTATCAGCTGAAGCATTTGAAGAGGAAGGAATAGAAAGGAGAATGAGATGGAAAATTGAGAGCTTTTTTAATTTTAGGATCCAACAAATCAGGAAAAACAATAACTTCAGCTAAAACGTCATTCTAGTTTAATGTGCAAAGGAGGCAGTTAATTTTTTTTTTCAAAGCAATTTATAGTTAGCACTGAAAAAGGGAAACAGATGGAAATCAATAACCCTGGGAAATTGTGATGTACAAAAAAAAAGTAACAGGAGGCTACAAATATTAGAGAAAAATCTATGCTTGTAAGTCATACAGAATATTTCCTTGTCAGTTATATTAGGTATGAAAATCCCTGCAAAATATATTACTCCTGTTGGTAGAGTGAGATAATGAAATGTTTTTTGGTGCAGAGAAAGCCAAATTTTTTCAAAGATAACTTTTTTCTGATCGCTGGGAAAATGCAAGTGATGAGTTTATCACACAAAGATGAAGAACTTTCTAACACATGAATAAAATGAGAATGTTAGGCGATTTCTTTTAGAGAATATTTTCCATCTGATAACAGAGTCTAGGAGTTGAAAAAAAAAATATTATAACAGATACCTGTCTACCTGATCTTAGTGTGTAATTAACTTTAGCTGGCTAGGGAAACTGCAGAAGGGAAAGAATGCTGGTGTTGGACTGATATTAAAAACAAAACAACCCAAATATGATGAGCTGGTAGCTGAAATGAAATAGCAGCTCAAGTAATTGGTCTGCTTAGCTAACCCCATATGTCTCACAGGTACACTGGTGGAAGGGCTATGTTACATTTTCAGGCAAAAAATACTGAAAAACCAGGAATATAATTGCCCACAATTAAAGTAGATTTTTGCTAAACTTTAGGGAATTCATGATGGCATGATAAGAAATCATTTTGAAGTGAAAGAATCAGGGAATAAAATCTAGCATTCTCTTTTTGAGTGTCATGAATAGAAATGCTTGCAAGTGAATGAGAAGTCTGACAACAAAGATGCCCCTTCATCACCCCAGACAAAGGTTAAGCAAGAACCAACATGGGGAAGTTTGAAGAAAACTTTAGAGAATGCAAAGCATATTTTATTTAGACAAGAATATTGATGGTTTCAAATGCTGGAAGTTGTGATTGGTGTATCAGCATCTCTACTTGGAAAAGTGCAGTGAATTGTTTTGTAAAAAAAGAGCAGAAAAGTTTGTGTGCTGCATGAATTTCAGCAAGATGGATACAAGCTGCAGCTGATTAAAAGCTTTATCTGCTCCTTTCCCTGTGCTCCTGAGTAGGTGGAAATTTGTTTGTGCTTTTTATAAACTGCATTCACATAGAGAAAAAATAGGAGATATTAAGAACCTCTTTTGCCTGAAGGAGAGATGCGCCACAAGAAGCAAAGGCTGAAGTTGAATTAAGACTCAAAAGAAGCTTTTTAGAATACATGGTAATGGTGATTAACTACTGGAACAAAGTACAAGGAAAGGGATAGAGACAAAGTCTCTTCAGATTTTACAGCAAAGTCTGAGAGCTTTTATAGCAGGCAAGCTTTAATCTGAGACAAAGAATGCTTTAGTTAAATACAAGTTATTGGACTCAGGGCTGGATAATTGGGTGGCCTGAGATATTTCAATACGAAAACAGAGATGTCTTTTGATCTTCTTCTTGTGAATTTGTAAGTTGGATTCTGTGTGATTCCTCTTGCAGAATGTCACCAATTTACTACTATGCTGAGACTAGTAAGACGTTTTTTTTAAAAAATTAATTTTCAGTCAAGGGCTGTTTTTATTCAGAAAAAACTTCATAAAATACAAACTAGTTAGGAACTTGCTTTTTCTAGAATTTATCAGCTTATTGTAAACTTCTTGTCATCAGCCCTTGTTAGACTGTCCTGTGGCTGGTAAAAAATGTCTTTATTATCCAGAACTACTCTGTGTTTCTCTGGAAGTATTTCGTCACTTTTACACTTCCCCTTCTCACAATTTTGGTGCATATTAATGGACATTCAAATTACAAAACAGAACTTCTCAATGGGAGCAGGCATTTTATCAGAGTATAGGTAACAAAAGTAATTTCAGGGTGTGCAGACTGGGACTGAAGACAAGGTGAAGGATGTAGGTTTATTCCTGTGTTGAAAGCTTTGTATCATGGGAAACTTTCCTATTGTTTAAGATGAAGGCTTTGAAATGTGTTAATTCCATCCCCACTGAGAGATGAAGCAGAGCTCCCATGTAATGAAAGGAAGTGCTGGAGCAGGACACATCACAGCTTTGTATTCCAAACTAAAACATTATCCTCCTTTTTTCCCTTGCTTGGTGCCTTGTGTTCTCATTTACATCAGTGCAGAGTGCAGTGTAGGTACAAAACAACATTAGGTCAGATTTTTCCACTCTCTTATAACAGCTTTAACATCTGGCAACCTATTTATATTAGCTTTACATAGCACAAATGAGTGTGTTTATGCAACAGAAATTGCAGAAGGGCTCCCAATAAGCTTCTATTACTTTAAAAAAATTCTTAGAGTTCTCCTTAATATTATCCAGGTATGTTGAATTACCCCCTTAATGTGTTTTGCTGTAGAAAATATATAATGTAGTGATTTCTAAGATCTGTTGATGTAAAACAAAGTGATTGACTTTGCATCCTACACTCAATACTGTGAATATTCAGGCAGAGCTCATCTTCATCTCTTGTGACTTCACATCACCTCTGTGGACTTTAGTGGATCCAGCCATAGCATGATCTAGTCCTCTCCTTGGAACTAGGTTCCTTATGGCCTCAGATATTTGGTATATTTACAGCTGTAAATATACTGTTTCTATAGTACAAGTTAACAGTACAATACAACTGTTTCTATGTTCCAGACATTTAGTGTATATTTAAAAGATAATGAGGCAAAACAATTGTGCAATGTGCTATCATGAAGTACCCCCCTCACTCTCACAGCCCACCCATCAGCTTGCTGTAAGCTTGATCAGTTCCTTAAGAATGATGAATAGTGATGAAATGTGCCATATTCCTTTCTGCCAGATGCTCTGAAAAGCCTGTTAAAAGTCTATAAAACAAGCAAAATAAGTTCAGTTACGCTCTGCACTTTTCGAGCACTGCTGCTAGCACAAAAATTGATTGATTGTGCTTTGTGCTGGTCTAAATCTAGCCTGTTCACCTGCAAAACACTGCTCTCTTGTACTTTTTTTTTTTTGTTACCCTCAGCAACATTCTCACAAAAAGCAAGGAAAGCTTTTCATGGTACAGGGATTTCTCTGTAAGTCTGGTGCTTTCCTGCCTCTTTTCTCCTCTGTGCGCTAATCCCATTAAAAGATTCCCTCCTGTCCCCCAGCTGCCAGCCATGTCCTGCTGCTCCTCTGCCACTTTCCTGCACAAAGCTGGAACTTGTCACATCCCTCCTGGCCCAGGGGGGTGCATGCACCGGGACGGGGCTTTGATGGCTCCCCTGGAATTTAGCAGGAGCTCTCGCTGGCTGTGTCAACGCGCGGCGCTCAGGGCAGGGATGTCGGGAAATGCAAGGGAAAAGCTCAGAGCAGAGGAGCAGCCTAATCTGGGGAAATCAAAGTCTTGCCCTGGTGGTTGGTAGAAAAGTGAAGCAGCTGTGATTTTTTTTTTTTTTTTTTTTTTTTTGGCAGGAAGGAATGTAAAGAATGCATTTGTCTCAGCTATAATTGCTACAAGAAGTAAGGCTTGTAAGTGTGTTGAAAATTTTGAGGACAAACAATTTTCAGGAAGCATGTAATATAGAACCATTAAACTCGAGAGTGGTTTGGGCTGATGTGAAGCTAGTGGGAAACCAAAGGTGGATCCTGATCCTGCCACGGATGAGTAGACATTATGGAGACAACATTTTTGCATCGCTGCTGAAAAATGAGTGAATATTCAAGATATCTGGAGGAAAAGTGAAAGAGGGATTATGGTGCAGTTGGAGTTCTGGCCACCAGTCACAATGAGAAAATCAAGGTGAGGGACATCAGTCTAACTTCTGGTGGATGAGAGCAATGGAAGCTGGGGGGTAATGAAAGGAGGAATCCAGTAGTCTAATAACAGGCAATTGAACAAAGTAAAGAGAGAGGAGAGGATTGAATTAAGGTAAGAAATGTAAGGCATTAGAACACAAAAATAAATTTAAATTAGTCTCTGCAAGAGAGCTGGTGGGGAGTGTTAAAGTTTAAGGTGTTGAGAGTGAAAAAGTGCAGGCAAGCAGCTGAGTCCCAGTAAGAAAAACTGCAGGTTAGATGGCAGAAATGTGGCTATGGAGAGCCTGCGGGGGCCTGAGTGGTCCTGGGGAAGCAGAAGAGAGAAGTGTACCAGGTGCAAGAGAATAAACTTTAAAATTTAAAAGGTAATAAACAGCCTTTGGAAAAGAGGAATGGTAATAGAGATTACAAAGAGCCATGGAGATTCTGCAAGCAGACTGTGAGCATATGGTGAAGACATAAACAAGGTTCTGAGCAAGATTAACCAACGTGAGCAAGTATTGCTTCCAAGAGACATGTCACATTCCTTGGAGCAGAAAACCCTGGAGGTGTTTTGCATGTCTGGGAAAATGTCTTGTGTGTGCCAGGCTGTACAAACAGTAATTCAGCACAATCATAGAATACTTTGGGCCAGGAGGGGCCTTTAAAGGGAGCAGGGACATCTTCAGTTCCATCAGGCTGCTCAGAGCCCTGTCCAACCTGACCTTGGCTATTTCCTGCTCTTTTCCCAGAGAAGTGTTCCCAGTGTGGGCTGAAGGGCAGTTTTGCACTGCCCTGCTCTCTGCTGGCCTGTCTACTGCAGCATGCAGCTGCTAGTGGATGGTTTGGCATCTCCACCTCTGTTACCACAGCCAAACCCATTTCTCTTGGCACTCCTGCCCCTGCAGGCCTCTGGTTACAGTTGTTTTTTCATAGCCTAATTCCAAGAGTTTTTGGTGGTGTCTGAGGGTTGGCCTCAGGCAGAGAGTTGGGTAGGTTCTCTTAAATGCTGTGAATAAAAGTAACACAGATGTCTCTCAAACAAGTGAGAGGCAGTTGCCAACAATCAAAATGCCAGACAGACACTCCTGACAACAATCTCAGTCACTCCCAGACTTCACAAAATGCCTGTGCACACCGGTAACAGTGCCAGGGCTGTCCCCATTATCAAATAGTCCATGGAGAGTTACTCTTTCCAGCAAGGGAGTGTTACAGCTCAGTTTAATTTCTCTTCTCTAGCCCGAGTGATGCTGAAGGGTGGGGAAATGTTTCCCAAGGGGGTCAGCAGCTTTCTGAAGACAGGAGGTAAAATGTTGCACCTTCAGCAAGTGTTTTAATAAACAATGGAAGGCCATTTTGTCAGTAAGGTATGGGAACCTTATCGGCTGCTTGAATGTATTTGGTTATTGGCAGAATTCAGTCAACTTTCCCTTTTTCTTCATCTGTCTCTGTCACTTGCACAAAAATGCAAAACCCACAAGATTGAAAATTATTTTGGCTGTAAGAATGTGTTTACATTTCTGTACCCTCACTTTCATTAGTTTTCCCAAGAACTCAAAAATTTTCAAGCTACGTGCAGCAGTCACTGGGGACATTTCGAGCTGTTAGTTAAGCAGAGGCTTGAGTTCTGTCAAGAGCAATCTATACCTTAAGCCTCTGGCATCATTTCTGCTCCAAATGAGAAATGCCCTTGAAGACCAAGGTTTAAGGTCACAACTGCTGCTGCTTGTACCTGATCTCCCTCCTCCAGTGGTTTTGTCCTATTGAGAAGCAGGGTATGAGAGAAGCCATATGAGCTCTTCAGTGCTCCCTTGCCTTTCAGTGTCACCCCCCAGGTACCCCTTGGTGGGTGGTGCCTCTGGGGCTTTGCCCCGTGGTTGGTCCCAGCAGTCCCAGGTCACTCTGCTAAGAACAGTTTTATGTGATAGCCTTGTCCCAAATACCCAGCGAGGCTCAGTTATTTTTTAGCTGAGCAGTCCTTTTGTCAGGAAGTTTCTGTCTGCATCTGAAGTTGAGCTTAACATGTACTTAATAAAGAAATTATAGCAAGCATACTGATAATTTAAAGATAATAATAAACATGTAATTATAGTATATTATGTGTATACTATAGAGATATAATTAAAAATTACAATAATAAAGAGTGGTAGCATTCTCTGTTCCTCCTCAGACACTCCATTTACCACAGAGCTGCATTCTGCTCCCAGAAAATAGAGCTAGCTCTTCATCTCTCAACAATGGATACATGCTGACAGGTAAAAGAGGATTTTGGTTTTATCTAGATAGTGTGAGGTGTACAGCACAGAAAAGGAATCAGAGATTGATATCTGTACAAAGACATTATAAAAGGAAGAAAAGCAGGGCAATTATCCAGGATAAATATGTCACACACCCATGCCAAAGAAAGGGGATGTAAGCACACCATGAAAGACTCATCTAATCAGAACTTCAAACTTTCAGTTCTGGTGCAAAAATTACCTTGAATAAGAATCAAATGGATAAAGGAGGGGATCACTGGTGCTTGTGATGAGAGACTGTTGTTGCAGAAAGCCTCCATCTAGATCAAAATGACATTATGATTTGTGCTGTCTTTCTGGTGGTGTTCTCAGTAAATTTCAGCTAAATACAGGGAAACAAACCCTTCCATCTCTCTCAGGCCATGAACTTGGGAACCAACCCCATGTCTGTGAGGGTGGCAGAATTAATTTTCAGTCCAAATTTCTGGGGGGACATGGGCTGGGCAATTTATTTATATATTCTTGTGGTTAAGGAGTTCTAAACAGGGAAGGATTGCTTCGCTTTTCTCAGAGAATTGGATATGGAGTTAATGCCTAATCACACTTAGCAATTTGATACTCCTCAGTAATCAGTCTCCTGCTAATTTATGGAGACCTAATCCATCAGTCATTTTAAATCACTTTACATTCACATTAAAAGATAATATTAAAAAAAAATTAAATAATTTTTACCTAATAGAAGACATTTCTCAGTGCCACAAGCAGATACTTATCAAATAAAATGCTAGACAAGTATCACTTCTAGGTTTGTTTTTTCCTATATGTAGCCAACAACAAATTCTGGGCATGCTCTTATCTTATATGTGTGGTTTTTTCTAAGGCTGGATGATCAGACAGACCATGCTGCAAAGCAGGAGGTTAGATCTGAAACCTTTGGAGGAATGTTAGAACTGATATTCTGCTTCCAGCCTTAATCAACATCCTCAAAGATTCAGCAGATAGTACAAAACCAGGGTTTGTATCTGCATCCTTCAGGAGCCTGTCCCAGTTCTGGCCTCTATGCTGTGAGCATCCTTAAAAGATACATCAAACAGCACAACATGAGTTCAAAGAACTTTGCTTGTAACTGCAATGAATCTGAAATGTACTGATGAAAGATTTATTAATGTCATGCAAGGTAGAGTGTCCTCCTGTTAGCAGAGACCTCCTGAATGGCTGAGTGAACAGGTCATCAGAGAGAAATCAGCAGGGTAATTGGAGCAGCATTCTTGAGCCTAATTGCAGCAGAGGTTAAGTCTGTGTGTGAGCAGAGTGCTGGATAACGCCAAGGACACGAATAAAGCAGTGGCAATGGAGGCCACACCTCCCCTTCTGCCCTTGCAGGGAACAGGGATGCCTGGCTCAGGCTGAGGCGTTGGCACCTCCCTGGAATTTTCATCTGCACTGACTCCACTGGACTCCAGCTGAGATGTGGGAACAAAGCAGTTTTCCCTGGGGAGATACAAACCTTGTATTTTTCTGCTTTTGCAGGTGCTGGGATAGAAACAGTGAAAATTATGGCTCAGAAAATGTACTGGGATACTTTTCTAGTGTGCAGGAACACACAGCTGAACCTACAGGGTTCTGCAGGCCTTGATCATGCCATCCCTTGTGACATTAGAAGATATTTGGGGGTTGAGAGGGTGGGGATACTCAATAAAAATAATGAAAGCCACATACAGAACAGTCCATTGCTTCTGGGGTACTCAGAAATATTATCCTGGGCTTTGACCCACCACTACAGAATTTCTACAGCCTCAACTACTCAAAAGGTGATTCTTGCATTGCCATAGTACATGGATATAATTTCATTCAGTGGTCTGAAATTAATTTCTACTCATATTTCTTAGTCTGAAAAGCAAGCCAATTGTATTGCCTAGCATTCAGCAGGGTGAAATGCTTTGAAGTTTCTAACAATACTTTCTTCTGGCTGAAAGTGTTCTGACCTTACACGTCAGGTTTTGAAGCCTTTTTTTCTAAGGCTTTTGAAAAATGTAATTTTATTCCACACATTTTGTTTAGAGTCGTAACTCATG
Organism: Fringilla coelebs; assembly: GCF_963513975.1. Taxonomy (NCBI): domain Eukaryota; kingdom Metazoa; phylum Chordata; class Aves; order Passeriformes; family Fringillidae; genus Fringilla; species Fringilla coelebs. The sequence goes on along the minus strand of NC_140066.1, from coordinate 26,831,240 downwards.
TACTGTAACTGTACCACCTTTCCCAGGCATCATTTGTTTTCTGCCTTGTATCCCAAAGACATGAGTCATGTCCATAGCCCAGCATCTCACCCTTGTCTGTCTGATACCGCCTCCACTCTGATTCCCTGTTACATTTTCGAGAGCAAATCTTCTCACTGTCTCCCACCTTCTCACTTTCTCCTGAGTCCTTCTGGCTTTCTCCTCCCATTTTGGAGATCCATTGTGGTCACCCCTGGGGCTTATTGAGGAGCTGGTGGAAAAGTCATTTTGTTGGACTTCAAATTTTTTATCCAACCTCATCTGTCACAATGGCCAAAACACTTCATATTAGGCCATTGGTGGATTGATTTTACCATCTTTGGTAAAAGAACAAGCTGACCTTGCATGTATTTTGTTTGTCTTTACTACACCCAACTCTGACTGGCCAATATTGAGGCACTTCTGCCTGCTACTATCAGCCACTGAAAATGCTTCATTGCTTTGTACAGCACGGGTTCTTGGTTCTGAATGTAAGCTTCAGCTGATAAAGGCTCTGGAAGTAGAGTGCTATTAGTCTATAAATGAGAGCGCATCACATGTTGACATTCATCCCTCTCTGTAAGTCAGATTGGCATGGTAACACAGCAGGTGTTCTTGTTTAGTATTCAAAGAAATCTAAAAACACAAAAGTAAAAATTAAAAACGGGTGTATAAGAAATTAACAACAAAAGCAAAAAGAAGCCGCAGTCAGACATGAATTTTTCAGAGCACTGTTTGGTTAACCCCAGCTTTAAAATATCATCAGCTATTTTTACATGATAGAAAAATTCTCTGTGATGAATATTTTTACCAAAGGAAGTTACAGACACTCAATTTCCAAAATCTCCCACCCTGTTTCTCAAGTAAATTCTGTTAAGGGTAAAAGAAATACAAAATCAATAGATAATTTTTTACACTAGACAGGAATAAGCATCCATCCTGATGGCATGGAGAGTTAAATGGCTCAAAGATCCTTACCCAGACACTATGGCTTGGGATGGTCCCCACAAATGTGCATCAACATTACTCCAGAATTATAAGAATTATATGCATTATAATTATTGTTGCCACCAAAGCTCCTGGTATAAAGAATTTGCAAGGTCCTTGTTGAACTCCTGTTTAACGCTTTGTCCTTCTGTTTTTCCAGTTTTTGCGCCTGGTATCTCGTAGCTCACCATGCAAACCCTTGCATGCGCAGGGGTGCCAGGCCATGGATAAAACAAGGAAGGGATGAGATGGCTGGAGAGTGGCAGTGCAGAAAGATGTGTAATGTGATGGGCTGTGAGTGCACCTGTACCTGCTGACTCCAGTGTGGGAGAATGTGCCTGACAGCCATGTCCATCATCTGCAAAAACATTAATTAAGTTCAGCAATGCTGTCTGTGAGCTTGGCTTACTGCTTAGACTGCCCCCAAACGGGATATTGCAACTACCAACAGCTCTGTCTAGTCCATGTGAATTTAGATACAGCCACAGCTGCTGTAGATACCACACAATGCTTCTTGCTCTCAGGGACTGCTTATTCTCCTTTTCACTTCATTTGAATAAGCCAGCTTGTTTGCCTGCTGCAACATGGCTGAATCTTGGTTCCTGAGCTTCTCTGGCATGGCTGCATTACTTCTTTAGGAAAGCTTTCCAACATCCCTGGGAATTCTGACTTAGCATGGCTGCCTCTCAAGTTAGTGAAACATTTTTCTATCCACTTGCTGACATCTTTTTTCATCAATAACAGTGATATATCTAGAAAATCCTGCTTTGCGCAGCCTCTAAACAAAATCATATCTAGACATGATACTACTGAAACCAAAAGGAAGCTGGTGAAAAAAATTCTGGGCTGTCATAACTGATACAATAGACACTGAGACTCAGTTTAGAGAATCTGAACAGTGCTCATAACACAACAATAATGTTGTTAAAATATGAAGATTCCATTCATTACAGAAAGAAAAACTCTTGTAAATAATCAGTGGTGGTTTTGTCTATTTTTTACATCTGGAAGACAATAACCCTGTTCATTTTCACCATTGAAGAAATATCCTCACTCCTTGTAGTGCCTGACATTTCTTCCTCTTTTTTATCCTTTTGGGTGTGTGTAAAAGATTAGTCAATAGCAATTTAATTATGGAGAGAAGTTGTTTCACACTTTCCACGTGGATGCTCTCTTGATGGTCTCCTGCACACTTTTCTCCAGACTCTCTTCACTGTGAGGCTGTGTGAGACCAGCTACAAACAGGGGGAACATTTAGCCCATTCTAGCACACCTCATGGAGCAGGCTTCACTAGCAGAACAGACTTTTCCCAGTGGCACTCAGATGGGATCCAAAATATGGTGATTTATACAGCTGGTGAAACTCCCTGTGTTTCAGTCAATGTCTCAGTGTGAGAATACATCATTCAGAACATGCATGAAATATTAAGTTCTGAATTCTTGCAGATGTTAAAGACTTCAAAATATCTGCCCCCAGAAGTTAATGCTGTAGATTAAATTTTGCTCTATGAGCAGGATTCAGGATATGATGGGGTGTTTTCTCAGATTCTTCCTTTGCAGCTAAATGTATCCTGCAAAATTCTTCTTCCTGTCCTAAAATGTTACTGCATCTGTTCAGAACAATTAAAACAGCTATAATGTCCCTGTCCTAGATACAGATGCATTTCATGAGTGGAAGACTAATGCTGCATACACCCATTATTTTATATTTTTTGATAACAGGATTGATCATTATTGGTTATACAACTGGCAACGTGGAGATTTGTTATGCTGCAGAAGTGTTGTGGAAAAACTCAAATTTTCCTTTAAGTGAGAAACATGGAGGTGATGGATGCTTCAGCATGACCACAGTTAGAGGAAATCATGGTGACAGTGTTTCAAAGATTTCAAACACAGAACTGTCAGTCAGCACCCAATATTCACTCCTGACCCATGTGAAAATGAAAAAAAAAAAAACACCCCAAATTACAATAACAATCTTTATCGAGCCTATGGAAAGGTATCAGTGAGGAGTAAAACTGGAAACCATGAGAACCAAGACACATCTGCAGCCAAAAACAGGTATTGGAGGATGAGAAAAATATTCCCGGGGTGGTGTTAGCTAATTACTGTCAGATTGTTCCAGAGAACTGTGCTAAGCTGGCAGAGCTTTTCTGAAAAAAGACACCTTGAATTGGGAAAGTTGAACTTACTGGTCTTACACAGTTAAAGGACTAATTGCACTGGGTTGCCCCTTATAAATACAGTTTTCACCTTATATCAGGCTGAAAACAGTCTTGAATGGCCGTAATTGGTAAAAAACAAGTAAAGTGCAGGGAGGAGATGGCTTTTCTTTCTCTAACTTCTGACATGTTTTGTCTTGCTAGGATCTGATGTGCTATTAATAAAAGGTGCTTTTCTGTGCTATTTTCTAGCTGAGAAATCCTCCAAGAAAAACAGCTAGAAGAAAATATCTACAAATGAAGGATCCATCAGATTCCCTCCTGGAACAATTCCGTAGCTGTCTGTGCAATTACACCAGAGGTGAATTTGTTTAGAAGAGTCTTGCAACTTGTTAACCCCAAAGTAAAACTCTTCAAGAATTATGGGTTCTTACTGCAGCTGGTGAAATGATGGATACAGAACAAAAACTGAGATATCCCCTCCATTATTTTTGATAAAAATGTCACACTAAGTTGCTACCAGGATCCATATTCCTTTTTCTTTTTCAGAAAATAGTATAATATCTATTATTCAGATTTTCTATCTCATCCTGAGTGCTGTTTTATTATTGCACCCTTTGGAATAATAATAGGAAATGGACTAAATGGAAAATAGAGAAAGTGAAATCCCATAATAGCACTAACTAGCAATAACCTCTATAACCAGCCACTACAGGCACTGAAACCTTTTTAATTTCTAACCAGAAAAAGTAGCTTTGCCCTTGTGAATCAATGACATAATCATGCAGGGTGCCTGCAGTAGGGTACTTCATGTACTCTGGGAGAGAGGAATGAGAGGAGAATGAAAATTGAAAGTAGATGGGAAATCTGTTGACTGGTTTTGAAATATAGCTGCCTGACCATCTTCTTTTATTTAGGCAAAGCAGCATTCCCCTCACTGAGGTGTTATTGCTGCCAGCTAAAGCACTGCTCACTGCAGATGCACCTTCTGTGTGCTGCACTTCAAACCCTTTCAGCGAGGGCTGAACATTCTGCTGTCTTCTTTGTCTGAGAGCTTTTCTGAAAGATTTTCTGCCAAAAAAGTATCCAAACAGCCCACCAAGGAGAAAAGCCCCGACTTCAAAATACTTCATGCTTTCCACTATTTAACTTTCAGCTGTACAGCAGGATATAGCCTGTCAGAAGGCACAAAGATGTTACAGAAAACAGGGAGAGCACTTCTTAAAAGACTCCATTCAATACAACAGGCAACATTAATTTTTTTGCCTGTAGAAGGTGTGAGGTGAAGGTATTTGAAAATTGGAGGCAGAAATGTGCATGGTTCAAAAAAGCTCATTTATGTTGGTAGATATCTGTGCAATTTTAATGGTTATCCTTGCTAACTGTGGACAATTTTAAACTCTAAACTTTAGAGCTAATATTGAGAAAGGTAGAGTTGATCATATGCCAAATAAATGACAATTTGCCTAAAAAGTGGTTGGAGTAAATTTTACCTGCAAATATATTCATGTATTCATTCTTTTAGTTAGGTGGTTTAAATGATTTCTACATTATTATACTGTGTTATTATGCTCACAGTAAATGTTTACATAATTTGGATGTTTTCAATAATGGCAGGAGGACTGAAGTTTTAATGAAGTTTTAAATGTTGTTAGGTTGAAATACCTGAAAAAAGTTGGATATAGAAGAAAGTTTGGACCCAATTCAGTGTCAAAACATCCTAGGATACTGTTTATGGTTAAGCTAGTGGAAAAACCCACTGTCCTGTTAAATATTCTTTTCTATTTAGTCTTTTGTAATCAACAGCTACTACAGAAACATTCAGGGCTGGATTTTCTAAAACATAGAATCCTAAAGTTTCAAGACTGTTTAATCTTCCACATCAGATATGACTTCTTTACACTTAGGTTAAAAATAGAAAGGAATTTCCAAAACAGCTTTTTTACATCATTGTACCTCTTTTTCTTAGTCAGCTCCTAAACTAATATTGCAGTAATTCCAGATTTAATGTACAGTCTAAAGAATGAAGAGACTTGATGGCAATTACTTAACTTGTCACTGATCAATTAAGGTTCCCCAAAGCAATGGCACTGTTCCCTGATGAGTCTAACATTGGGCAAGGACATGACAGAAATTCATGTTCTCTTTGCATCAAGTCTGGATCTGGCTGTGTGTCAGTTTCTGTCTCCTATATTGTTTATACAAATGCAAGTATTTGCCTCTATAAATTTATACACATTTGAGAAAGGAAGGTCTTTTATCCCAAACAATTCACCTTTGTTGGAATTTTCAGCTGATATTATTCCAATTTTTTGGACAGTGTCAGAGTTCTGTATTCTGGACCTGCTGCTCTTGGAAAGGAGATGAAGCTTTCTTTCCCAGCCTAATGGATTGAACTGTCTCTCAACCTTTCATATGATGTATCATTGCTAGCACTGTCTCCAAGCACTAATAAAGAGAAGACTCAATAGTATTGGCATGATAAAGTGAAAACTATTAATAAAGAAAAGCAAGTCCATCACACTCATTAAATTTAAGTGTAAGGGAAAGACTACGGTGCATGTGTGAGTGTGATGTGGCTGGGGAATTATATTACAAGGCCAATCAATTTCCTTGCAGAGTTTTTGTTGTTGCTGTTGTTAGTGAGTAATTAATATAAATAATGCTGACTGTTTTTAAATATTGAGGATACTAGGGAAAAAAGTGTAGAAGGTGGCAAGCAGATGGATCATTTAATTTATTCCCCAATTACGGCTGACATGTTGGGTATAGAAATCTGTGAGTCATCTATTATTTTTTATGGTCCATTTTACAGCTGTGTTTATTGTTATAATAAACAAACACATTATCTCATTAGACTGGTATTGTAGAAAGCTTGCAATATAACAAACACCCTCTTCTTTTCAGCTTTTCCCCCCGTATCAGGGTCTTACGGTCAAAGAGGAAAGATGTATTTATACCTTATTAAGAACTAGGTAGATCTCACACAGCTTGTAAAAGTACAGAGACATCCTGTGAAAACAACTCTCTCAAGTCAAGGTAAATAAATCTGATTCTTTTTAGTGGAGGTAATGGGGAGAGTCCTGCTGTATCTTTTCCTTGTTTGACAGAGCAGAAAACACACCACTCGCCCTCGCTCTCCAGGCAGTAAATATACCTTGCAGATAAATGTCAGATTGGCAATAAAGTTCATTGTATTTAAGTTTCAGACTATCCCATAAAATGGCAATTTGATGGGGAAAACCAACTGAGTCTTACAGTACTTAAAATTCAGAAGCTGTCTTTCTGAGACTGGCAATGGGAAGGACTTGTGCCATTTAGTTGGATCTAGCAGGGGGTGGGCACAGCTCTTTGGGGTGGGCAGCTCTTTGGGGTTGCAGATCAGCAGGGACCTGCTCTCTTGTTCCTCTTTCTGACAGACACTTGAGAGTTTTGCTCTGGGGGGAGGGGGGGACAGTGGAATCAAATGTGCTGCTGCCACTGTGCCCCAGCCTACCTACAGAAGCAGCAAGTCTGACTCCCCAGGCCCCCCCAGGCCCAGTGACATGTGCCTGCCTCAGTGCAAACCATCCCCAAATCTGCCATCCTGTGGCAGGAGAAATTATTTCCTGTTCAGCACTTGTGTTTTCAGGGGCCAGGATTCAGTTTTGTGCATCCTGCTGAGAGGAGCTGCACAGATCAGGATTTGGAGTGACCTGGGGCTCACATGTGTCTTCCCCCTGTGCATGGCAGGAATCACAGTATCCGAGCTGGAAAGCTATCAGTGCAGCTGTCAGAGCTCAAGCAAGCCACTGCTGTTGCTGTGTGGCTGTCCTCTCACAGTCTTAAAATCTATGGACAAGTTGTACAGAGGCAGGCTGGCATCTTCTACAGATGAGGTCCTCAGTGTTTAGCCAGGGAGGTGGCACAGCAAGCCTTCCAGCTGCTGCCAAAAACCCAGAATCAATAGTTCTAAGGGAGATGCCAACTGTAGTTCTAAGGGAGATGCCAACTGTCCTCGATCCGGTGCAACAGATCTAGCAACTTTATTAACTATTTCACTGACTTCAAGCTCTGAAAATGAGTAAACACCTTAGCTCAAGCAACATTGGCATTTCAAATGGGCTGATCTTGCTTTCTGTGTGGAGTAAGATTACATATACTGGTGGTAAAAATGATCCATCAACATAATTTCTCACTGTTTATGCCAATGTATTTGTCACTTTGCAGTATCTACTGTCTTCCTTAGAACAATTGCCAAAAGAAATTCCTAACTTTAACTGTTTTCAAAGAGGATGACTAGGTCCCTGCTCTTCCCTCCAGAGCAAAGCATTCAGATATCCAGTCAATGGTTATTTTCATTCTTTTGAGCAAGGTTAGGAAGTGTCTCTCTAAACTAATTCAAAGCTCCTTCTTCTGTAGAACCATAACTGTACCAAATGCTCTATGCAGGACATTTGAAAGAGTGGGGATCTTTTCTTCTGCATGAGAAGCAGTTGTTCCAGAACACAAAGTTTTTGTTTTACAAGCTCATGTAAGTTCAGTGCTACAAGTTCTAAAAGAAACTGTGCTCACTGGTTACAGAGCAGAGCAGATAAGGCTGAGCTCTGTCTCTTGTGACTGTGGTGAAAATCCAGCCTTCAATTGAACAATTTTATGTGGGTGACCGCATCAAAAGCTGTATTATCAGCTGATATCCTGGGAATGTTCATCTGAGGACAGCAGTTTAGTCATCTGAAGAAAATGAGTGAGACCACTGTTCTCCAAGAGCTGCATTTGCTTAACTGAGGACTGGGGGAAGATGGCTCTGAGCAGTCCTGACAGGAACCACAGGAGAAATGACCTACCCAAGGGCCACCAAGGAAGAGGAGCTCTGCGTCTGAGACCCACACCAGTGCTCCTGCTCTGCTGAGCCAGGATGCCAGTCTCCAAGGATAATGAAAAACAGGCAGTAAGAAAGATTTGTCAGCAGCTCTATTTCAGCCTGGAAACAAGCAGCTTCCCCCTCATCACTTCTCCCATTCCCTACAGACACAACTCTCCATGATGAAGCTGATACATGTGCTAGTTGTGTTTTCACATTCCTTTTAGAGAGACAACAAGAGCTTGAACTTTGGATGAGGGGTCACAAGTCTGGGGGGAAAAAAACCCAAGGAAAAAAGTTTCAGAAAGGCTCTTTTAAGCAGCATTAGTTCCTGGTTGCATAGCACACTCATCAGCTTAATCCCCTGAAGTGTCACAAGAACAGAGCTTTTCCAGCAAGCAGAAGAACAGCATGTACAAGCAATTTCACATTATGTTCCTTCCTGATGGCTCCACAGTCTCAGCCTCTTAGGTCTGCTGCTGATATACATCAAGCTTCCCATCTGATGTATTACATCTACCACTGAACTCCTGTCCAAAGGAGATTTCTTGTGGAAGAAGGACTGTATCTGCAGGAAATAAAAAGGAGGGTTATAATTTAAAATATACTTTCTAGAGTTCAGTCAGTAGAATACTGGGGGAGAGAACACAGGACAAATTTTCAGCCCCTGATCTTTGACATGAACAGGTTTGTAATGCATATACAACCTCATCAGTTGAGGTGCGACCCTTCTCTAAAGACGAGTAGGAAGAATGTATATCCACCAAAAGTATGTTCTCCTAGTTATGTTCACACCATGCTATTCAAAGGAAGGATGCAGGAATACTGAATTATACCCAGCTACTGTGGTCTGGGTAAAGAAAACAGACCTGTGGGCCACAAAGTAAATCAAATGTGAATTTCTGTTACTGTAGGAGCAAATATCTCAACTTTACTGTGTTCCCTACAGTCTGCTGAAGGGCTATTACCCATTCAGTTATCTATGGCTTCCTCCTGCTTGCTCCTATTGCTGCTCACAGCTTAATAATTCTCCACGTAGCCATTTGCCCTTAGTTGTTTCCAGCTATAATTAGACTGCAGATTTAGCAATGCTTTTCCCCCTATTTACTTGTAAGATATGGATGAGAACTTGGTGTCCCTCTTAATCAATACCTCTATCTACAACTGCTTCCACAGGCTTTTAAAGAACTGCCAGCTCAGGACAATGCTGATGTCTCCAGTGATGTGCAAACAGGGTGAGGAGTAAACAGAAAGGTGCTGCAGTGGTGCAGGTGCTTCTGCAGCAAGTACCTGGAGTAAACAGCCTTGCTTTAAGTGGACACTAGCACAGTAAGGCAGCCTTTTAGCCTGTGCAAGAATTTTTGAGGCAGCAGGAACATGCACCCAGGTGCGTCCCTGTTGTTCATGCTGTGCTGAGCATCAGCATGCCTGGACCAACATGCCACACTTCTACTGGAAAAGGCCATCGACATTTGTTTTTGTTTTAAATAGTGTTGAATGCTGTGGGTCAGAATAGCAAAATAAAATCTGTTTTCCCTGTGGAGTCAAATGTCTCAACAAGCTTTGGAGAAGTATGTATGTAATATATTTACAGAGATGTGGAGTTTTAGTGCGGAATTATGTATTGCTCATTATTCCGTCTTCCTTGTGGGAACATTTGTTTTTTTACTTATATATAGTGCTTTATTAAATGAATTCACATATTTTTGGGTGTGGAAAATGGGATTAAGGAACACACAAAAGTGAAATACTATTGTCATACTATTAACAAGGATTCAAGAGGCTGTTCTAACAGAGCCTCCTTTACATTTGTTCAGGTCCTCAGTGGGGTCCTCAGACCTCAGAACAAAGGTTGTGAACAAGAAGGATTTGAGTTTGCAGGACTGGAACCAAACTTTGGTTTATTATCAATAGCAATTCATTCCCACAACTCCATTTCAGTTGGAGAGTGGCAGGTCTGGACCCTGTTTTGTCTCAGAATGCTGAGGAGCTGGGAAGAGCTGGGTTTGCATTTCATCATGGTTCCTGCAGCAAAACTACATGGATAAAAGGAGAAAAAAGGCATCAGTCCCTGCTTTACTCTTCTCTCCCCAGAGATGGAATAGATTCAGAAGTTCAGCTTTCCTACTGCTACACCTTCATTTAAAAGGAGTAGACCTTTGTCCCTTCCACCCTGAGAGCTGCCACTTGGTGCGTCATATTTGGTACCTACATTTACACAAGGCGTGTCTGAATTCAGCCAAATTGTTCTCCTGCTCCTCTTCCAGAATGCAGAGGCAAAGGCCATGTGGGGCAGGGGTGCTGATCTCTGTTACTGGTGTCAGGAGGGAGTAGATCTGTTTTGCTCAGCCATGTTCTGCAACGTTTTGTTGCCAGGCTCAAACTCCGTGAACCTTTCAGGGATTAAAATTGATGAGATTCTCTGCTGCCACCAGGCTCTTCAGAATACATGATTTTCCTGAACTTCAGTCACTCAGAGTGGGAATTGCAGTCAGAAGGTCAGAAAGCTGTTAAGAAAAGAAAGTCTATATTGCTATTTTCCATTATTTGAGGTATAGAACTGATACTAAACATTTTTTGGTTTGATAAAGACTTCCTCTACCCCAGAAGCTATACAGACCATAGAATTAATCCAACAAAAATTTTTTATTGATATGTAAGAGAAGAAAAGGATCTTCCAATGATTTTTGACTTTTAAAAAATATTTATTGTAGAGAACTATACAATTAAGAAGCTTATGTTAAGATCCAGTGTGTTGTTACTGGATCCAGTGCATTGGTACAGATGTTACTCAGAGGCTTAAGCTGCACTGTGCTGATCAGTCAAGATGGAAATGCAGGATGAAACTCTGGTCTCAATAAACTTGTCTGATTAACTTCCCCTACTGGCATTAATATATCAGCTGACCTATCTCTGTTTGAGAGGCATTTGCATCACAAAGGAATTATTTTATCTCAGCCTCTAAAATTTGAAATGCTGGTGGCTCACAGACACTTCCTGTCCAAGTTGTGTCCTGGACTGAAACTTCACAGAGGAACGAGCTCTTGGCTCATTGCATCAGTGTTATCTGCCTTAGTATTTCTATTTTCCTTTCTTTTTGTTCATGCAGTCTAGATTTGTTTCAAACCTGTGGTGAATACGATGCTGATCTTTATCCTGCTGAGTTTACAGCCAAGAAAAGAAGTGAATTCCCCTGATATAATTTAGGAAGGGGAGGGAAACCAGAGTTTGCCAGCAGAGCCATCTAAACCCCTGCTTGTGATGAGATTCTACTTGCTTCCAATAAAGGTCTAAAAACCCAACCATGAGGCAACAGAGAATTATGCAGAAAAATCAACAACATATAAGAACTTTAACCAGTGAATTTATCAGCAACTGCTTCTCTTCACCTGGAAGCCCCAAACATTCAAATCTTTTCTTGTTTTTGCTACATACAATATGTATGTTTTGTCCTTTTATGATATGGGGCCTCAGGGGTGTTTTGTACAAGTGATTTGTGCTATAAGTGAAGGAATTGGTGTTTCCTTTTAGTTTACTGTGTATTCCTTTAGTTTTCCTTTTAGTTTCCCCATGTGCTGAGACAGAGAGAGAAGAAAGGGAAAGACATGGAGAGAAGATGCTCAGATATTGACTGCTCTGGGCAAAATGTGAGAAAGAAGGAGAGAGGCAGCTCAGATGGGAAGGAAATTTAGAGTTGAAAACCAGGTGGGGAAAAAGAAAAAGGCAGCCTGGTCTGTATTATCTGAGTGAGTGTTACTCTCTCCTGACTTTTTATACACTTTGAAAATTGAGCAAATTGGAGCATTTTTCCAGTCTGAACTCAGTCTGGTTGCCCTCCCTTTGGTGCTTTCCATCTCACTTCTCCCTAGATGTGAGGTTACCCAAAGTAGACTGTGGATTTCCAAAAAGGCATTTTCAACACTTTTTCACTTCATGCATAAAACATTCATTGCATATTTAATTTCCACTGAAATAAGGGTCACATGAGCAAGAGCTCATATAATGCCCTGCTTCCCTTCTCCTAATTTATTTCAGAGAGCCAAGTACAGCTGCATTCTTTCATCTTGCCCTCTTTCTGGCCTCCAGACCTATTGAGGCAGCAACTCTATTCTTTGTCAGCACTCACCAGACCCTGACTCTAGGCAATTTTTGTAAATATTTTTCCAATACAACTGCACTAATTTTACATGCTTCACAGCCCATTTGCAAGTAATTTTGCCACATACCTATTTTTTCTAACCAGGGATTTTCATGTTCTCTCCTTGGTTAAACGATACCCAGAATGTTGCCCGACATGGCACAAACATTTTGATATGTTTGTTTCTTCTAGTTAGTAATTTCTGAGAAATATTTGAAAATTTCTACTAGTTAGTAATTTCTGTCTTTCTGAGAGCAAGTCTTTCATTTAAGAGCATCAGCAGAGGGAGACAGAATATGAAGGAGAAAACATTTTTCCCATAGCATGGGACAGTAAGCTCTTTGGAAAGAGTGAGGTATCATTCTCTATTCAGCCCCTGAACAGAGTTGTGCTGAGATGCCCAAGTGTCAGCTGAGCTGAGGTGGATGAGAACAAACTAATTTCACACAGGTAGAGCATGAAAATAACCATTACACAATAGCCAGGTCAATAGGAACTGATGACCAATGTCCCTGAGGAGAATTTCTTTGGGCAGAGGAACCTTAGCCATGGTGGGGAGAGGGTTTGTCTGAGCTTTGCAGAAATGCATTTCCTATTTCTGCTTGAAATTTCTCAACCATCTCTGCTCTAAATAAACACTGCTGCTTTTAGTGTTCTCATACAAGTCACTGTAAACAGAAGTGGTTAGTACTCTTTGGTTCATTGTTATGAGTGTTTTATAAGTGTTACAATGTTATTTTTATTAATTAATTGGGGGGTGAAATGACAGAATTTTTCTCCAGTATTCAGTCTTTCACTCTGACAACAGCACAACATTTATTCCCTTCCCACTCCCTGTATAAAACACAAAACCTGCCATTTTTTATTGTTCACAGGAGAAAACCCAGGGAAGGGGCAGTGTTTGTGGGGCTGCTTTGTTTTGCTTTTTTTACTGCTAAATAGCTTTCTGTCTACACAAGTCCATTTTCTGTGTGTTAACAGAAAGGGTTTTCTTTCTCTGATATCTAAATACCACATTACTCAGCACTTGAAGATCAGCATTGCATAGCCCTCATTGTCAGAAAAGTTATTAAAATGAGAGGTGCAGTACAATGGTCAGGGGGACATCAGGGCATAACTACCAGCATTACAGCAAGCATTCTGATTAACTTCAGACATTTGGTCAAATTTAATACTTGCATACCGCAAGCTACTGAGATTCCAGTGAAATTTTTTATACATGTTTTTTTCCCTTCTGCTTTAAAGCCTGTAGTGAGAAGCTGCTTTGTATTATTTGCATTTTCATCTAGACTGGAAGAGTGCCTGTTGGATAGCATAGAAACTGCAGTGATTAAAAAGACCCAGCAACTGAACCAAAATCTGAGCTCTGACAGGCACAAGTCTCCCTTCAAAGACTGCCAACAACCCAGAACTAAAGTATTGTCTGAATAACTTGTGCTCAGAGCACTTGAGAAGCTAATCTCAGCATACATTTCGTGGAAAGAACCAAGCACAAAAGAAAGAAAAAGACTTTTACATTTGAAACTCACACAAATGGAGTAACAGAAAGAGTTTCTGTAAATAAAATTTTCATTGTAAAATCGCATGAATTTCTCACAGTCTAGACAGCCCCTGACAGAAATCTCCTGACCTTCCCAGCCAGTTTTTCCGGGTCCATTGAAATGTGCCTTCATACTTATCTTAGCCTGCCCAAGAAAACAAGCTGATTTCACTTTTCTCCTATTTATAGGCTTTCTGGCTATATTAACACCCTTCACTGAGTAATGTATGTATTTTCCTCCTCTGGTTGCTGTATTAAAAAGAATAGCTGCTTGGTTTTGTGAGCCTGGTAACAATGTTCTTGCTACGCATGCACAGTACCTCAGAAACAAGGCGTATGACTTGGGGTGGCTTTCTGTGTTTGTGTTATTGCCATTCCCCAGATTTGGCATAGAAAATGGGCAAGTTGCAAAAAGAGCTCCCTCGTGGCTGTTCCTGCCCAAGGAGCTCACTGCAGAATTGTGAGTAAGTGATGCTGCTGGGGTTGTGTAAGGAGATGGGGCAGTGCTAGGAGGGCACTTCTGGGTTTTGGTTATACCTGAGTGCTGTGAGGAGGGCGTCTGAAAACACCCTATATGTGAGTATGGCAGTAGGAACAAGAACTTAGAGTGGACTTAATCATCTGATCACACAACATTCATTCCTTCACAGGCAAAGCAAACCTCATCCTGCTGCTGCAGAGAATTATTGAGTGTCTTGGCAACCCCTCACTCTCACTGGTCTCATTTTCACTGTGGTTCCTGCCTCAGAAGCCACCTTTGCTATGCTAATAGAAGCAGGGACCTGTGACACACATGATTAGAAGGAGCATTTTTGTGTGTGCAGCTCTGCCAGCCACTGCCTCAGCCTGAGCTCAGAGCATCACATGCCACGCTGGGGCTGGTGCTCACTGAATATGGAAAAGTTTAGCTGCAAGCCACTGGGAGGTTTATAATTGCTTATTGCATTAAGTCAGATGCTACCACAGAGCACGCTGTGTGTTACTCTGATTTTATTAAAATAGAAAAGATGAAATGACAAATTAAAGAAAAATGAAGGGGATTATCATGACTTCAGGTTAAACATAAACAGCAGGATTCAAAAAGCTCCTGGAGAACAGAGCTCCTCTTTCAATAAAATCTCTCCATTTATAAAACATTTAAAAAGAAAAGAGGGAAACATCTATATGCCATATCACGAAAATTGCCTTTAAATGGTATGTTTCTCAAGAGATTCTAGAAGGCATTAGTAGCTCCCTAAGAAAGAGCCATTATTTTCATACTAATGGTAACAGAAATAAAAAGGGATGGAGGGAAAATGTAAAATTTGGCTCTGCCATACAATCTGGGTTGGTTTGGAACAAGTATCTATTCTTTATGGAAAGCTTTCCATTGGTTAGTGCCGACTCTTAAAAGGAAATACTTGTTTTTCTTTGTTACTTGATGGTAATTATTGCTAAATGCAGGAGCACTGTGAAAGGTGAAAGTTTTCGATTATTTCATTTTCCTCCTTTGATTTTTGTTGCTTTATTCTCTCTCTAGGAACTTAAATAATTATAATAAACACAGGAAAAACCCCTCAGGTAACCCAAATGAAATGTAGGAGATGTGCTTTTATAAATGAGAGTGCAAATGTCACACTGGTAAAACTAGGAATATATGTCCCCTGAGCTGGAGAGGGAGGCTCAGGGGATTTGATTTCTGAGTACTACCCAGAAAAAGACCTACAATGGAAACCTCTTTTTTCATTAAGAACACAAGCCAAGTCCCCACCCCCACTGAAACTTTTCTCAAAACCTGGTTAGAAAGCCTTAACTATGACTCCTAATTCAGTTTTAATGCTCTTAGGAAAAGAATAAATAAAATGTATTTCAACTGAAAATCTCTGACATGGCCATGGCAGGCTACACTCTGCAAGCAAATGTCAGGTGAAATAGTTTGGTGGGAGCCAGCACACCAGAACGAGGGAGCAAGAGAAATGGAGAGAAAGGAAATAAAATTATTCCTGCAGATGCATAACAGTCTGGGGGGATGTTCAATGTTTAAATTTGTTCCCACTGAAACACTTTCACCAAAGGCAGCCAAACTAGAAGGCTGATGTGATCTTCTTTCCTGTTATAATAAGGCATATTGCATGCAAGTTCATGTGGGGTCTGAGTCCATATCTAAGATGTTTTATTACAGGAATGCCCCCTTTTTTATTGTAAAAGAAGATCCCACTGGGATGCATTTGGAAGTCTGCTCCAATAACTCCAGTGTTCTCTCTGTTGTATCAGCTCTGGCTGTGGGTTCATAGGCAGCTGCCTGGTGCAGAGCATGCAGCAAATGAGTCAGGCTCTTATACTAGAAAAGAGCAGAAAATAAGAGCACTGGAAAAATGTGTTGATGCTTGAGGAAAAAAAAAAGCATATTTCGTTAAGTCCTATGCTCAAAACTGGGGGAGCTTGGCAAGGATTGTCCTGAGCAAAGTGGGATGATTGTAGACTGAAGTATAGAGGTGAGAGCTGTATTCACTGGAGTTTCTTAAAACTACATTACCGAAAAATTCACTTCGGTATTTTTCACTGTAAGTTAAAAAAGCATTTCTATAAGTTCTTAAAGATTTGTCATAGAATCATATCTATGGGTGGATAAAACAGCAAATTTAATACTCTGATCCTGAATACTAATGCAAATGGTGAAAGCAGAGAGGCAGGCATGTTGTGGCAGTTTCGAGCTCCCCTTGCGATGCCTTTCGCAGCTGCAGTGTGCCTGGAACTGGGGGCTTTGTAGTTTGCGAGATGCTAACCCTAGGCGTAACCCTAAGGCTTTTTCCTTGCGAGCAGCCCTAGGCCAGGCCTGCTTTTCCTGCCTAGGGTTAGGGTTAGGGTTAGAGTCAGGGTTACGCCTAGGGTTAGCATCTCGCAAATCACAAAGCCCCCAGCTCCAGGCACACTGCAGCTGCGAAAGGCATCCCAAGGGGAGCGCAAAACTGCCACAAGATGCCTGCCTCCACGGCTTTTTCCTTGCGAGCAGCCCTAGGCCAGGCCTGCTTTTCCTGCCTAGGGTTAGGGTTAGGGTTAGGGTTAGGGTTACGCCTAGTGTTAGCATCTCGCAAACCACAAAGCCCCCAGCTCCAGGCACACTGCAGCTGCGGAAGGCATCCCAAGGGCAGCGCAAAACTGCCACAAGATGCCTGCCTCCACGGCTTTTTCCTTGCGAGCAGCCCTAGGCCAGGCCTGCTTTTCCTGCCTAGGGTTAGGGTTAGGGTTAGGGTTAGGGTTAGGGTTATGCCTAGGGTTAGCATCTCGCAAACCACAAAGCCCCCAGCTCCAGGCACACTGCAGCTACGAAAGGCATCCCAAGGGGAATAAAAAACTGCAACAACATGGGGTCCTCCACTGCTTTTTCCTTGCAACCAGCCATGGCCCTATGCTGCATTTCCTGCCTAGGGTTAGGGTTAGGGTTAAACCTAGGGTTAGGGTTTTTAAAACCAAAAGGCCCAGTGCTCCAGGCACACTGCAGCTGCAAAAGGCATCCCAAGGGGAATAAAAAACTGCCACAAGATGCCTGCCTCCACGGCTTTTTCCTTGCGAGCAGCCCTAGGCCAGGCCTGCTTTTCCTGCCTAGGGTTAGGGTTAGGGTTAGGGTTAGGGTTACGCCTAGGGTTAGCATCTTGCAAACCACAAAGCCCCCAGCTCCAGGCACACTGCAGCTGCGAAAGGCATCCCAAGGGCAGCGCAAAACTGCCACAAGATGCCTGCCTCCACGGCTTTTTCCTTGCGAGTAGCCCTAGGCCAGGCCTGCTTTGACTGCCTAGGGTTAGGGTTAGGGTTAGGGTTAGGGTTAGGGTTACGCCTAGGGTTAGCATCTCGCAAACCACAAAGCCCCCAGCTCCAGGCACACTGCAGCTGCAAAAGGCATCCCAAGGGGAGCGCAAAACTGCCACAAGATGCCTGCCTCCACGGCTTTTTCCTTGCGAGCAGCCCTAGGCCAGGCCTGCTTTTCCTGCCTAGGGTTAGGGTTAGGGTTAGGGTTAGGGTTAGGGTTAGGGTTACGCCTAGGGTTAGCATCTCGCAAACCACAAAGCCCCCAGCTCCAGGCACACTGCAGCTGCAAAAGGCATCCCAAGGGGAGCGCAAAACTGCCACAAGATGCCTGCCTCCACGGCTTTTTCCTTGCGAGCAGCCCTAGGCCAGGCCTGCTTTTCCTGCCTAGGGTTAGGGTTAGGGTTAGGGTTAGGGTTACGCCTAGGGTTAGCATCTCGCAAACCACAAAGCCCCCAGCTCCAGGCACACTGCAGCTGCAAAAGGCATCCCAAGGGGAGCGCAAAACTGCCACAAGATGCCTGCCTCCACGGCTTTTTCCTTGCGAGCAGCCCTAGGCCAGGCCTGCTTTTCCTGCCTAGGGTTAGGGTTAGGGTTAGGGTTAGGGTTATGCCTAGGGTTAGCATCTCGCAAACCACAAAGCCCCCAGCTCCAGGCACACTGCAGCTACGAAAGGCATCCCAAGGGGAATAAAAAACTGCAACAACATGGGGTCCTCCACTGCTTTTTCCTTGCAACCAGCCATGGCCCTATGCTGCATTTCCTGCCTAGGGTTAGGGTTAGGGTTAAACCTAGGGTTAGGGTTTTTAAAACCAAAAGGCCCAGAGCTCCAGGCACACTGCAGCTGCAAAAGGCATCCCAAGGGGAATAAAAAACTGCCACAAGATGCCTGCCTCCACGGCTTTTTCCTTGCGAGCAGCCCTAGGCCAGGCCTGCTTTTCCTGCCTAGGGTTAGGGTTAGGGTTAGGGTTAGGGTTACGCCTAGTGTTAGCATCTCGCAAACCACAAAGCCCCCAGCTCCAGGCACACTGCAGCTGCGGAAGGCATCCCAAGGGCAGCGCAAAACTGCCACAAGATGCCTGCCTCCACGGCTTTTTCCTTGCGAGCAGCCCTAGGCCAGGCCTGCTTTTCCTGCCTAGGGTTAGGGTTAGGGTTAGGGTTAGGGTTACGCCTAGGGTTAGCATCTCGCAAACCACAAAGCCCCCAGCTCCAGGCACACTGCAGCTGCGAAAGGCATCCCAAGGGCAGCGCAAAACTGCCACAAGATGCCTGCCTCCACGGCTTTTTCCTTGCGAGCAGCCCTAGGCCAGGCCTGCTTTTCCTGCCTAGGGTTAGGGTTAGGGTTTGAGTCAGGGTTACGCCTAAGGTTAGCATCTCGCAAACCACAAAGCTCCCAGCTCCAGGCACACTGCAGCTGCGAAAGGCATCCCAAGGGCAGCGCAAAACTGCCACAAGATGCCTGCCTCCACGGCTTTTTCCTTGCGAGCAGCCCTAGGCCAGGCCTGCTTTTCCTGCCTAAGGTTAGGCTTAGGGTTCGGGTTAGGGTTACGCCTAGGGTTAGCAGCTCGCAAACCACAAAGCCCCCAGCTCCAGGCACACTGCAGCTGCGAAAGGCATCCCAAGGGCAGCGCAAAACTGCCACAAGATGCCTGCCTCCACGGCTTTTTCCTTGCGAGTAGCCCTAGGCCAGGCCTGCTTTTCCTGCCTAGGGTTAGGGTTAGGGTTAGGGTTAGGGTTAGGGTTACGCCTAGGGTTAGCATCTCGCAAACCACAAAGCCCCCAGCTCCAGGCACACTGCAGCTGCGAAAGGCATCCCAAGGGGAGCGCAAAACTGCCACAAGATGCCTGCCTCCACGGCTTTTTCCTTGCAAGCAGCCCTAGGCCAGGCCTGCTTTTCCTGCCTAGGGTTAGGGTTAGGGTTAGGGTTAGGGTTAGGGTTAGGGTTAGGGATACGCCTAGGGTTAGCATCTCGCAAACCACAAAGCCCCCAGCTCCAGGCACACTGCAGCTGCAAAAGGCATCCCAAGGCCAGCGCAAAACTGCCACAAGATGCCTGCCTCCACGGCTTTTTCCTTGCGAGCAGCCCTAGGCCAGGCCTGCTTTTCCTGCCTAGGGTTAGGGTTAGGGTTAGGGTTAGGGTTACGCCTAGGGTTAGCATCTCGCAAACCACAAAGCCCCCAGCTCCAGGCACACTGCAGCTGCAAAAGGCATCCCAAGGGGAGCGCAAAACTGCCACAAGATGCCTGCCTCCACGGCTTTTTCCTTGCGAGCATCCCTAGGCCAGGCCTGCTTTTCCTGCCTAGGGTTAGGGTTAGGGTTAGGGTTAGGGTTAGGGTTACGCCTAGGGTTAGCATCTCGCAAACCACAAAGCCCCCAGCTCCAGGCACACTGCAGCTGCGAAAGGCATCCCAAGGGGAGCGCAAAACTGCCACAAGATGCCTGCCTCCACGGCTTTTTCCTTGCGAGCAGCCCTAGGCCAGGCCTGCTTTTCCTGCCTAGGGTTAGGGTTAGGGTTAGGGTTAGGGTTACGCCTAGGGTTAGCATCTCGCAAACCACAAAGCCCCCAGCTCCAGGCACACTGCAGCTGCGAAAGGCATCCCAAGGGGAATAAAAAACTGCAACAACATGGGGTCCTCCACTGCTTTTTCCTTGCAACCAGCCATGGCCCTATGCTGCATTTCCTGCCTAGGGTTAGGGTTAGGGTTAAACCTAGGGTTAGGGTTTTTAAAACCAAAAGGCCCAGAGCTCCAGGCACACTGCAGCTGCAAAAGGCATCCCAAGGGGAGCGCAAAACTGCCACAAGATGCCTGCCTCCACGGCTTTTTCCTTGCGAGCAGCCCTAGGCCAGGCCTGCTTTTCCTGCCTAGGGTTAGGGTTAGGGTTAGGGTTAGGGTTACGCCTAGGGTTAGCATCTCGCAAACCACAAAGCCCCCAGCTCCAGGCACACTGCAGCTGCAAAAGGCATCCCAAGGGGAGCGCAAAACTGCCACAAGATGCCTGCCTCCACGGCTTTTTCCTTGCGAGCAGCCCTAGGCCAGGCCTGCTTTTCCTGCCTAGGGTTAGGGTTAGGGTTAGGGTTAGGGTTAGGGTTAGGGTTATGCCTAGGGTTAGCATCTCGCAAACCACAAAGCCCCCAGCTCCAGGCACACTGCAGCTGCGAAAGGCATCCCAAGGGGAATAAAAAACTGCAACAACATGGGGTCCTCCACTGCTTTTTCCTTGCAACCAGCCATGGCCCTATGCTGCATTTCCTGCCTAGGGTTAGGGTTAGGGTTAAACCTAGGGTTAGGGTTTTTAAAACCAAAAGGCCCAGAGCTCCAGGCACACTGCAGCTGCAAAAGGCATCCCAAGGGGAATAAAAAACTGCCACAAGATGCCTGCCTCCACGGCTTTTTCCTTGCGAGCAGCCCTAGGCCAGGCCTGCTTTTCCTGCCTAGGGTTAGGGTTAGGGTTAGGGTTAGGGTTAGGGTTACGCCTAGGGTTAGCATCTCGCAAACCACAAAGCCCCCAGCTCCAGGCACACTGCAGCTGCGAAAGGCATCCCAAGGGCAGCGCAAAACTGCCACAAGATGCCTGCCTCCACGGCTTTTTCCTTGCGAGTAGCCCTAGGCCAGGCCTGCTTTGACTGCCTAGGGTTAGGGTTAGGGTTAGGGTTAGGGTTACGCCTAGGGTTAGCATCTCGCAAACCACAAAGCCCCCAGCTCCAGGCACACTGCAGCTGCGAAAGGCATCCCAAGGGGAGCGCAAAACTGCCACAAGATGCCTGCCTCCACGGCTTTTTCCTTGCGAGCAGCCCTAGGCCAGGCCTGCTTTTCCTGCCTAGGGTTAGGGTTAGGGTTAGGGTTAGGGTTAGGGTTAGGGTTACGCCTAGGGTTAGCATCTCGCAAACCACAAAGCCCCCAGCTCCAGGCACACTGCAGCTGCAAAAGGCATCCCAAGGGGAGCGCAAAACTGCCACAAGATGCCTGCCTCCACGGCTTTTTCCTTGCGAGCAGCCCTAGGCCAGGCCTGCTTTTCCTGCCTAGGGTTAGGGTTAGGGTTAGGGTTAGGGTTACGCCTAGGGTTAGCATCTCGCAAACCACAAAGCCCCCAGCTCCAGGCACACTGCAGCTGCAAAAGGCATCCCAAGGGGAGCGCAAAACTGCCACAAGATGCCTGCCTCCACGGCTTTTTCCTTGCGAGCAGCCCTAGGCCAGGCCTGCTTTTCCTGCCTAGGGTTAGGGTTAGGGTTAGGGTTAGGGTTATGCCTAGGGTTAGCATCTCGCAAACCACAAAGCCCCCAGCTCCAGGCACACTGCAGCTACGAAAGGCATCCCAAGGGGAATAAAAAACTGCAACAACATGGGGTCCTCCACTGCTTTTTCCTTGCAACCAGCCATGGCCCTATGCTGCATTTCCTGCCTAGGGTTAGGGTTAGGGTTAAACCTAGGGTTAGGGTTTTTAAAACCAAAAGGCCCAGAGCTCCAGGCACACTGCAGCTGCAAAAGGCATCCCAAGGGGAATAAAAAACTGCCACAAGATGCCTGCCTCCACGGCTTTTTCCTTGCGAGCAGCCCTAGGCCAGGCCTGCTTTTCCTGCCTAGGGTTAGGGTTAGGGTTAGGGTTAGGGTTACGCCTAGGGTTAGCATCTCGCAAACCACAAAGCCCCCAGCTCCAGGCACACTGCAGCTGCGAAAGGCATCCCAAGGGCAGCGCAAAACTGCCACAAGATGCCTGCCTCCACGGCTTTTTCCTTGCGAGCAGCCCTAGGCCAGGCCTGCTTTTCCTGCCTAGGGTTAGGGTTAGGGTTAGGGTTAGGGTTACGCCTAAGGTTAGCATCTCGCAAACCACAAAGCTCCCAGCTCCAGGCACACTGCAGCTGCAAAAGGCATCCCAAGGGCAGCGCAAAACTGCCACAAGATGCCTGCCTCCACGGCTTTTTCCTTGCGAGCAGCCCTAGGCCAGGCCAGCTTTTCCTGCCTAGGGTTAGGGTTAGGGTTAGGGTTAGGGTTAGGGTTAGGGTTAGGGTTACGCCTAGGGTTAGCATCTCGCAAACCACAAAGCCCCCAGCTCCAGGCACACTGCAGCTGCAAAAGGCATCCCAAGGGGAGCGCAAAACTGCCACAAGATGCCTGCCTCCACGGCTTTTTCCTTGCGAGCAGCCCTAGGCCAGGCCTGCTTTTCCTGCCTAGGGTTAGGGTTAGGGTTAGGGTTAGGGTTAGGGTTACGCCTAGGGTTAGCATCTCGCAAACCACAAAGCCCCCAGCTCCAGGCACACTGCAGCTGCGAAAGGCATCCCAAGGGGAGCGCAAAACTGCCACAAGATGCCTGCCTCCACGGCTTTTTCCTTGCGAGCAGCCCTAGGCCAGGCCTGCTTTTCCTGCCTAAGGTTAGGGTTAGGGTTAGGGTTACGCCTAGGGTTAGCAGCTCGCAAACCACAAAGCCCCCAGCTCCAGGCACACTGCAGCTGCGAAAGGCATCCCAAGGGCAGCGCAAAACTGCCACAAGATGCCTGCCTCCACGGCTTTTTCCTTGCGAGTAGCCCTAGGCCAGGCCTGCTTTTCCTGCCTAGGGTTAGGGTTAGGGTTAGGGTTAGGGTTAGGGTTAGGGTTAGGGTTACGCCTAGGGTTAGCATCTCGCAAACCACAAAGCCCCCAGCTCCAGGCACACTGCAGCTGCGAAAGGCATCCCAAGGGGAGCGCAAAACTGCCACAAGATGCCTGCCTCCACGGCTTTTTCCTTGCAAGCAGCCCTAGGCCAGGACTGCTTTTCCTGCCTAGGGTTAGGGTTAGGGTTAGGGTTAGGGTTAGGGTTAGGGTTAGGGATACGCCTAGGGTTAGCATCTCGCAAACCACAAAGCCCCCAGCTCCAGGCACACTGCAGCTGCAAAAGGCATCCCAAGGCCAGCGCAAAACTGCCACAAGATGCCTGCCTCCACGGCTTTTTCCTTGCGAGCAGCCCTAGGCCAGGCCTGCTTTTCCTGCCTAGGGTTAGGGTTAGGGTTAGGGTTAGGGTTACGCCTAGGGTTAGCATCTCGCAAACCACAAAGCCCCCAGCTCCAGGCACACTGCAGCTGCAAAAGGCATCCCAAGGGGAGCGCAAAACTGCCACAAGATGCCTGCCTCCACGGCTTTTTCCTTGCGAGCAGCCCTAGGCCAGGCCTGCTTTTCCTGCCTAGGGTTAGGGTTAGGGTTAGGGTTAGGGTTAGGGTTACGCCTAGGGTTAGCATCTCGCAAACCACAAAGCCCCCAGCTCCAGGCACACTGCAGCTGCAAAAGGCATCCCAAGGGGAGCGCAAAACTGCCACAAGATGCCTGCCTCCACGGCTTTTTCCTTGCGAGCAGCCCTAGGCCAGGCCTGCTTTTCCTGCCTAGGGTTAGGGTTAGGGTTAGGGTTAGGGTTACGCCTAGGGTTAGCATCTCGCAAACCACAAAGCCCCCAGCTCCAGGCACACTGCAGCTGCGAAAGGCATCCCAAGGGGAATAAAAAACTGCAACAACATGGGGTCCTCCACTGCTTTTTCCTTGCAACCAGCCATGGCCCTATGCTGCATTTCCTGCCTAGGGTTAGGGTTAGGGTTAAACCTAGGGTTAGGGTTTTTAAAACCAAAAGGCCCAGAGCTCCAGGCACACTGCAGCTGCAAAAGGCATCCCAAGGGGAGCGCAAAACTGCCACAAGATGCCTGCCTCCACGGCTTTTTCCTTGCGAGCAGCCCTAGGCCAGGCCTGCTTTTCCTGCCTAGGGTTAGGGTTAGGGTTAGGGTTAGGGTTACGCCTAGGGTTAGCATCTCGCAAACCACAAAGCCCCCAGCTCCAGGCACACTGCAGCTGCGAAAGGCATCCCAAGGGGAGCGCAAAACTGCCACAAGATGCCTGCCTCCACGGCTTTTTCCTTGCGAGCAGCCCTAGGCCAGGCCTGCTTTTCCTGCCTAGGGTTAGGGTTAGGGTTAGGGTTAGGGTTACGCCTAGGGTTAGCATCTCGCAAACCACAAAGCCCCCAGCTCCAGGCACACTGCAGCTGCAAAAGGCATCCCAAGGGGAGCGCAAAACTGCCACAAGATGCCTGCCTCCACGGCTTTTTCCTTGCGAGCAGCCCTAGGCCAGGCCTGCTTTTCCTGCCTAGGGTTAGGGTTAGGGTTAGGGTTAGGGTTAGGGTTAGGGTTATGCCTAGGGTTAGCATCTCGCAAACCACAAAGCCCCCAGCTCCAGGCACACTGCAGCTGCGAAAGGCATCCCAAGGGGAATAAAAAACTGCAACAACATGGGGTCCTCCACTGCTTTTTCCTTGCAACCAGCCATGGCCCTATGCTGCATTTCCTGCCTAGGGTTAGGGTTAGGGTTAAACCTAGGGTTAGGGTTTTTAAAACCAAAAGGCCCAGAGCTCCAGGCACACTGCAGCTGCAAAAGGCATCCCAAGGGGAATAAAAAACTGCCACAAGATGCCTGCCTCCACGGCTTTTTCCTTGCGAGCAGCCCTAGGCCAGGCCTGCTTTTCCTGCCTAGGGTTAGGGTTAGGGTTAGGGTTAGGGTTAGGGTTACGCCTAGGGTTAGCATCTCGCAAACCACAAAGCCCCCAGCTCCAGGCACACTGCAGCTGCGAAAGGCATCCCAAGGGCAGCGCAAAACTGCCACAAGATGCCTGCCTCCACGGCTTTTTCCTTGCGAGTAGCCCTAGGCCAGGCCTGCTTTGACTGCCTAGGGTTAGGGTTAGGGTTAGGGTTAGGGTTAGGGTTAGGGTTACGCCTAGGGTTAGCATCTCGCAAACCACAAAGCCCCCAGCTCCAGGCACACTGCAGCTGCGAAAGGCATCCCAAGGGGAGCGCAAAACTGCCACAAGATGCCTGCCTCCACGGCTTTTTCCTTGCGAGCAGCCCTAGGCCAGGCCTGCTTTTCCTGCCTAGGGTTAGGGTTAGGGTTAGGGTTAGGGTTACGCCTAGGGTTAGCATCTCGCAAACCACAAAGCCCCCAGCTCCAGGCACACTGCAGCTGCAAAAGGCATCCCAAGGGCAGCGCAAAACTGCCACAAGATGCCTGCCTCCACGGCTTTTTCCTTGCGAGCAGCCCTAGGCCAGGCCTGCTTTTCCTGCCTAGGGTTAGGGTTAGGGTTAGGGTTAGGGTTACGCCTAGTGTTAGCATCTCGCAAACCACAAAGCCCCCAGCTCCAGGCACACTGCAGCTGCGGAAGGCATCCCAAGGGCAGCGCAAAACTGCCACAAGATGCCTGCCTCCACGGCTTTTTCCTTGCGAGCAGCCCTAGGCCAGGCCTGCTTTTCCTGCCTAGGGTTAGGGTTAGGGTTAGGGTTAGGGTTACGCCTAGGGTTAGCATCTCGCAAACCACAAAGCCCCCAGCTCCAGGCACACTGCAGCTGCGAAAGGCATCCCAAGGGCAGCGCAAAACTGCCACAAGATGCCTGCCTCCACGGCTTTTTCCTTGTGAGCAGCCCTAGGCCAGGCCTGCTTTTCCTGCCTAGGGTTAGGGTTAGGGTTTGAGTCAGGGTTACGCCTAGGGTTAGCATCTCGGAAACCACAAAGCCCCCAGCTCCAGGCACACTGCAGCTGCGAAAGGCATCCCAAGGGGAGCGCAAAACTGCCACAAGATGCCTGCCTCCACGGCTTTTTCCTTGCGAGCAGCCCTAGGCCAGGCCTGCTTTTCCTGCCTGGGTTTAGGGTTAGGGTTAGGGTTAGGGTTACGCCTAGGGTTAGCATCTCGCAAACCACAAAGCCCCCAGCTCCAGGCACACTGCAGCTGCAAAAGGCATCCCAAGGGCAGCGCAAAACTGCCACAAGATGCCTGCCTATACGGCTTTTTACTTGCGTGCAGCCCTAGGCCAGGCCTGCTTTTCCTGCCTAGGGTTAGGGTTAGGGTTAGGGTTAGGGTTAGGGTTAGGGTTAGGGTTAGGGTTAGGGTTAGCGTTACGCCTAGGGCTAGCATCTCGCAAACCACAAAGCCCCCAGCTCCCGGCACACTGCAGCTGCGAAAGGCATCCCAAGGGGAGCGCAAAACTGCCACAAGATGCCTGCCTCCACAGCGTTTTCCTTGCGAGCAGCCCTAGGCCAGGCCTGCTTTTCCTACCTAGGGTTAGGGTTAGGGTTAGGGTTAGGGTTACGCCTAGGGTTAGCATCTCGCAAACCACAAAGCCCCCAGCTCCAGGCACACTGCAGCTGCAAAAGGCATCCCAAGGGGAGCGCAAAACTGCCACAAGATGCCTGCCTCCACGGCTTTTTCCTTGCGAGCAGCCCTAGGCCAGGCCTGCTTTTCCTGCCTGGGGTTAGGGTTAGGGTTAGGGTTAGGGTTAGGGTTAGGGTTACGCCTAGGGTTAGCATCTCGCAAACCACAAAGCCCCCAGCTCCAGGCACACTGCAGCTGCAAAAGGCATCCCAAGGGGAGCGCAAAACTGCCACAAGATGCCTGCCTCCACGGCTTTTTCCTTGCGAGCAGCCCTAGGCCAGGCCTGCTTTTCCTGCCTAGGGTTAGGGTTAGGGTTAGGGTTAGGGTTACGCCTAGGGTTAGCATCTCGCAAACCACAAAGCCCCCAGCTCCAGGCACACTGCAGCTGCCAAAGGCATCCCAAGGGGAGCGCAAAACTGCCACAAGATGCCTGCCTATACGGCTTTTTCCTTGCGAGCAGCCCTAGGCCAGGCCTGCTTTTCCTGCCTAGGGTTAGGGTTAGGGTTAGGGTTACGCCTAGGGTTAGCATCTCGCAAACCACAAAGCCCCCAGCTCCAGGCACACTGCAGCTGCAAAAGGCATCCCAAGGGGAGCGCAAAACTGCCACAAGATGCCTGCCTCCACGGCTTTTTCCTTGCGAGCAGCCCTAGGCCAGGCCTGCTTTTCCTGCCTAGGGTTAGGGTTAGGGTTAGGGTTAGGGTTACGCCTAGGGTTAGCATCTCGCAAACCACAAAGCCCCCAGCTCCAGGCACACTGCAGCTGCAAAAGGCATCCCAAGGGCAGCGCAAAACTGCCACAAGATGCCTGCCTATACGGCTTTTTCCTTGCGAGCAGCCCTAGGCCAGGCCTGCTTTTCCTGCCTAGGGTTTGGGTTAGGGTTAGGGTTAGGGTTACGCCTAGGGTTAGCATCTCGCAAACCACAAAGCCCCCAGCTCCAGGCACACTGCAGCTGCGAAAGGCATCCCAAGGGGAGCGCAAAACTGCCACAAGATGCCTGCCTCCACGGCTTTTTCCTTGCGAGCAGCCCTAGGCCAGGCCTGCTTTTCCTGCCTAGGGTTAGGGTTGGGGTTAGGGTTAGGGTTAGGGTTAGGGTTTCGCCTAGGGTTAGCATCTCGCAAACCACAAAGCCCCCAGCTCCAGGCACACTGCAGCTGCGAAAGGCATCCCAAGGGGAGCGCAAAACTGCCACAAGATGCCTGCCTCCACGGCTTTTTCCTTGCGAGCAGCCCTAGGCCAGGCCTGCTTTTCCTGCCTAGGGTTAGGGTTAGGGTTAGGGTTAGGGTTAGGGTTACGCCTAGGGTTAGCATCTCGCAAACCACAAAGCCCCCAGCTCCAGGCACACTGCAGCTGCGAAAGGCATCCCAAGGGGAGCGCAAAACTGCCACAAGATGCCTGCCTATACGGCTTTTTCCTTGCGAGCAGCCCTAGGCCAGGCCTGCTTTTCCTGCCTAGGGTTAGGGTTAGGGTTAGGGTTAGGGTTACGCCTAGGGTTAGCATCTCGCAAACCACAAAGCCCCCAGCTCCAGGCACACTGCAGCTGCCAAAGGCATCCCAAGGGCAGCGCAAAACTGCCACAAGATGCCTGCCTCCACGGCTTTTTCCTTGCGAGCAGCCCTAGGCCAGGCCTGCTTTTCCTGCCTAGGGTTAGGGTTAGGGTTAGGGTTAGGGTTACGCCTAGGGTTAGCATCTCGCAAACCACAAAGCCCCCAGCTCCAGGCACACTGCAGCTGCGAAAGGCATCCCAAGGGGAGCGCAAAACTGCCACAAGATGCCTGCCTCCACGGCTTTTTCCTTGCGAGCAGCCCTAGGCCAGGCCTGCTTTTCCTACCTAGGGTTAGGGTTAGGGTTAGGGTTAGGGTTACGCCTAGGGTTAGCATCTCGCAAACCACAAAGCCCCCAGCTCCAGGCACACTGCAGCTGCGAAAGGCATCCCAAGGGCAGCGCAAAACTGCCACAAGATGCCTGCCTCCACGGCTTTTTCCTTGCGAGCAGCCCTAGGCCAGGCCTGCTTTTCCTGCCTAGGGTTAGGGTTAGGGTTAGGGTTAGGGTTACGCCTAGGGTTAGCATCTCGCAAACCACAAAGCCCCCAGCTCCAGGCACACTGCAGCTGCCAAAGGCATCCCAAGGGGAGCGCAAAACTGCCACAAGATGCCTGCCTCCACGGCTTTTTCCTTGCGAGCAGCCCTAGGCCAGGCCTGCTTTTCCTGCCTAGGGTTAGGGTTAGGGTTAGGGTTAGGGTTACGCCTAGGGTTAGCATCTCGCAAACCACAAAGCCCCCAGCTCCAGGCACACTGCAGCTGCAAAAGGCATCCCAAGGGGAGCGCAAAACTGCCACAAGATGCCTGCCTCCACGGCTTTTTCCTTGCGAGCAGCCCTAGGCCAGGCCTGCTTTTCCTGCCTAGGGTTAGGGTTAGGGTTAGGGTTAGGGTTAGGGTTACGCCTAGGGTTAGCATCTCGCAAACCACAAAGCCCCCAGCTCCAGGCACACTGCAGCTGCAAAAGGCATCCCAAGAGGAGCGCAAAACTGCCACAAGATGCCTGCCTCCACGGCTTTTTCCTTGCGAGCAGCCCTAGGCCAGGCCTGCTTTTCCTGCCTAGGGTTAGGGTTAGGGTTAGGGTTAGGGTTAGGGTTACGCCTAGGGCTAGCATCTCGCAAACCACAAAGCCCCCAGCTCCAGGCACACTGCAGCTGCGAAAGGCATCCCAAGGGCAGCGCAAAACTGCCACAAGATGCCTGCCTCCACGGCGTTTTCCTTGCGAGCAGCCCTAGGCCAGGCCTGCTTTTCCTACCTAGGGTTAGGGTTAGGGTTAGGGTTAGGGTTACGCCTAGGGTTAGCATGTCGCAAACCACAAAGCCCCCAGCTCCAGGCACACTGCAGCTGCAAAAGGCATCCCAAGGGGAGCGCAAAACTGCCACAAGATGCCTGCCTCCACGGCTTTTTCCTTGCGAGCAGCCCTAGGCCAGGCCTGCTTTTCCTGCCTAGGGTTAGGGTTGGGGTTAGGGTTAGGGTTAGGGTTAGGGTTATGCCTAGGTTTAGCATCTCGGAAACCACAAAGCCCCCAGCTCCAGGCACACTGCAGCTGCAAAAGGCATCCCAAGGGGAGCGCAAAACTGCCACAAGATGCCTGCCTCCACGGCTTTTTCCTTGCGAGCAGCCCTAGGCCAGGCCTGCTTTTCCTGCCTAGGGTTAGGGTTAGGGTTAGGGTTAGGGTTACGCCTAGGGTTAGCATCTCGCAAACCACAAAGCCCCCAGCTCCAGGCACACTGCAGCTGCCAAAGGCATCCCAAGGGGAGCGCAAAACTGCCACAAGATGCCTGCCTCCACGGCTTTTTCCTTGCGAGCAGCCCTAGGCCAGGCCTGCTTTTCCTGCCTAGGGTTAGGGTTGGGGTTAGGGTTAGGGTTAGGGTTAGGGTTTCGCCTAGGGTTAGCATCTCGCAAACCACAAAGCCCCCAGCTCCAGGCACACTGCAGCTGCGAAAGGCATCCCAAGGGGAGCGCAAAACTGCCACAAGATGCCTGCCTCCACGGCTTTTTCCTTGCGAGCAGCCCTAGGCCAGGCCTGCTTTTCCTGCCTAGGGTTAGGGTTAGGGTTAGGGTTAGGGTTACGCCTAGGGTTAGCATCTCGCAAACCACAAAGCCCCCAGCTCCAGGCACACTGCAGCTGCAAAAGGCATCCCAAGGGCAGCGCAAAACTGCCACAAGATTCCTGCCTATACGGCTTTTTCCTTGCGAGCAGCCCTAGGCCAGGCCTGCTTTTCCTGCCTAGGGTTAGGGTTAGGGTTAGGGTTAGGGTTAGGGTTAGGGTTACGCCTAGGGCTAGCATCTCGCAAACCACAAAGCCCCCAGCTCCAGGCACACTGCAGCTGCGAAAGGCATCCCAAGGGGAGCGCAAAACTGCCACAAGATGCCTGCCTCCACGGCGTTTTCCTTGCGAGCAGCCCTAGGCCAGGCCTGCTTTTCCTACCTAGGGTTAGGGTTAGGGTTAGGGTTAGGGTTACGCCTAGGGTTAGCATGTCGCAAACCACAAAGCCCCCAGCTCCAGGCACACTGCAGCTGCAAAAGGCATCCCAAGGGGAGCGCAAAACTGCCACAAGATGCCTGCCTCCACGGCTTTTTCCTTGCGAGCAGCCCTAGGCCAGGCCTGCTTTGACTGCCTAGGGTTAGGGTTAGGGTTAGGGTTAGGGTTAGGGTTAGGGTTACGCCTAGGGTTAGCATCTCGCAAACCACAAAGCCCCCAGCTCCAGGCACACTGCAGCTGCAAAAGGCATCCCAAGGGGAGCGCAAAACTGCCACAAGATGCCTGCCTCCACGGCTTTTTCCTTGCGAGCAGCCCTAGGCCAGGCCTGCTTTTCCTGCCTAGGGTTAGGGTTAGGGTTAGGGTTAGGGTTACGCCTAGGGTTAGCATCTCGCAAACCACAAAGCCCCCAGCTCCAGGCACACTGCAGCTGCGAAAGGCATCCCAAGGGGAGCGCAAAACTGCCACAAGATGCCTGCCTATACGGCTTTTTCCTTGCGAGCAGCCCTAGGCCAGGCCTGCTTTTCCTGCCTAGGGTTAGGGTTAGGGTTAGGGTTAGGGTTACGCCTAGGGTTAGCATCTCGCAAACCACAAAGCCCCCAGCTCCAGGCACACTGCAGCTGCCAAAGGCATCCCAAGGGCAGCGCAAAACTGCCACAAGATGCCTGCCTCCACGGCTTTTTCCTTGCGAGCAGCCCTAGGCCAGGCCTGCTTTTCCTGCCTAGGGTTAGGGTTAGGGTTAGGGTTAGGGTTACGCCTAGGGTTAGCATCTCGCAAACCACAAAGCCCCCAGCTCCAGGCACACTGCAGCTGCCAAAGGCATCCCAAGGGGAGCGCAAAACTGCCACAAGATGCCTGCCTCCACGGCTTTTTCCTTGCGAGCAGCCCTAGGCCAGGCCTGCTTTTCCTGCCTAGGGTTAGGGTTGGGGTTAGGGTTAGGGTTAGGGTTAGGGTTTCGCCTAGGGTTAGCATCTCGCAAACCACAAAGCCCCCAGCTCCAGGCACACTGCAGCTGCGAAAGGCATCCCAAGGGGAGCGCAAAACTGCCACAAGATGCCTGCCTCCACGGCTTTTTCCTTGCGAGCAGCCCTAGGCCAGGCCTGCTTTTCCTGCCTAGGGTTAGGGTTAGGGTTAGGGTTAGGGTTACGCCTAGGGTTAGCATCTCGCAAACCACAAAGCCCCCAGCTCCAGGCACACTGCAGCTGCAAAAGGCATCCCAAGGGCAGCGCAAAACTGCCACAAGATTCCTGCCTATACGGCTTTTTCCTTGCGAGCAGCCCTAGGCCAGGCCTGCTTTTCCTGCCTAGGGTTAGGGTTAGGGTTAGGGTTAGGGTTAGGGTTAGGGTTACGCCTAGGGCTAGCATCTCGCAAACCACAAAGCCCCCAGCTCCAGGCACACTGCAGCTGCGAAAGGCATCCCAAGGGGAGCGCAAAACTGCCACAAGATGCCTGCCTCCACGGCGTTTTCCTTGCGAGCAGCCCTAGGCCAGGCCTGCTTTTCCTACCTAGGGTTAGGGTTAGGGTTAGGGTTAGGGTTACGCCTAGGGTTAGCATGTCGCAAACCACAAAGCCCCCAGCTCCAGGCACACTGCAGCTGCAAAAGGCATCCCAAGGGGAGCGCAAAACTGCCACAAGATGCCTGCCTCCACGGCTTTTTCCTTGCGAGCAGCCCTAGGCCAGGCCTGCTTTGACTGCCTAGGGTTAGGGTTAGGGTTAGGGTTAGGGTTAGGGTTAGGGTTACGCCTAGGGTTAGCATCTCGCAAACCACAAAGCCCCCAGCTCCAGGCACACTGCAGCTGCAAAAGGCATCCCAAGGGGAGCGCAAAACTGCCACAAGATGCCTGCCTCCACGGCTTTTTCCTTGCGAGCAGCCCTAGGCCAGGCCTGCTTTTCCTGCCTAGGGTTAGGGTTAGGGTTAGGGTTAGGGTTACGCCTAGGGTTAGCATCTCGCAAACCACAAAGCCCCCAGCTCCAGGCACACTGCAGCTGCGAAAGGCATCCCAAGGGGAGCGCAAAACTGCCACAAGATGCCTGCCTATACGGCTTTTTCCTTGCGAGCAGCCCTAGGCCAGGCCTGCTTTTCCTGCCTAGGGTTAGGGTTAGGGTTAGGGTTAGGGTTACGCCTAGGGTTAGCATCTCGCAAACCACAAAGCCCCCAGCTCCAGGCACACTGCAGCTGCCAAAGGCATCCCAAGGGCAGCGCAAAACTGCCACAAGATGCCTGCCTCCACGGCTTTTTCCTTGCGAGCAGCCCTAGGCCAGGCCTGCTTTTCCTGCCTAGGGTTAGGGTTAGGGTTAGGGTTAGGGTTACGCCTAGGGTTAGCATCTCGCAAACCACAAAGCCCCCAGCTCCAGGCACACTGCAGCTGCAAAAGGCATCCCAAGGGGAGCGCAAAACTGCCACAAGATGCCTGCCTAGACGGCTTTTTCCTTGCGAGCAGCCCTAGGCGAGGCCTGCTTTTCCTACCTAGGGTTAGGGTTAGGGTTAGGGTTAGGGTTACGCCTAGGGTTAGCATCTCGCAAACCACAAAGCCCCCAGCTCCAGGCACACTGCAGCTGCCAAAGGCATCCCAAGGGCAGCGCAAAACTGCCACAAGATGCCTGCCTCCACGGCTTTTTCCTTGCGAGCAGCCCTAGGCCAGGCCTGCTTTTCCTGCCTAGGGTTAGGGTTAGGGTTAGGGTTAGGGTTACGCCTAGGGTTAGCATCTCGCAAACCACAAAGCCCCCAGCTCCAGGCACACTGCAGCTGCAAAAGGCATCCCAAGGGGAGCGCAAAACTGCCACAAGATGCCTGCCTCCACGGCTTTTTCCTTGCGAGCAGCCTTAGGCCAGGCCTGCTTTTCCTGCCTAGGGTTAGGGTTAGGGTTAGGGTTAGGGTTACGCCTAGGGTTAGCATCTCGCAAACCACAAAGCCCCCAGCTCCAGGCACACTGCAGCTGCAAAAGGCATCCCAAGGGGAGCGCAAAACTGCCACAAGATGCCTGCCTCCACGGCTTTTTCCTTGCGAGCAGCCCTAGGCCAGGCCTGCTTTTCCTGCCTAGGGTTAGGGTTAGGGTTAGAGTTAGGGTTAGGGTTACGCCTAGGGTTAGCATCTCGGAAACCACAAAGCCCCCAGCTCCAGGCACACTGCAGCTGCAAAAGGCATCCCAAGAGGAGCGCAAAACTGCCACAAGATGCCTGCCTCCACGGCTTTTTCCTTGCGAGCAGCCCTAGGCCAGGCCTGCTTTTCCTGCCTAGGGTTAGGGTTAGGGTTAGGGTTAGGGTTAGGGTTAGGGTTAGGGTTACGCCTAGGGCTAGCATCTCGCAAACCACAAAGCCCCCAGCTCCAGGCACACTGCAGCTGCGAAAGGCATCCCAAGGGCAGCGCAAAACTGCCACAAGATGCCTGCCTCCACGGCGTTTTCCTTGCGAGCAGCCCTAGGCCAGGCCTGCTTTTCCTACCTAGGGTTAGGGTTAGGGTTAGGGTTACGCCTAGGGTTAGCATGTCGCAAACCACAAAGCCCCCAGCTCCAGGCACACTGCAGCTGCAAAAGGCATCCCAAGGGGAGCGCAAAACTGCCACAAGATGCCTGCCTCCACGGCTTTTTCCTTGCGAGCAGCCCTAGGCCAGGCCTGCTTTTCCTGCCTAGGGTTAGGGTTGGGGTTAGGGTTAGGGTTAGGGTTATGCCTAGGGTTAGCATCTCGGAAACCACAAAGCCCCCAGCTCCAGGCACACTGCAGCTGCAAAAGGCATCCCAAGGGGAGCGCAAAACTGCCACAAGATGCCTGCCTCCACGGCTTTTTCCTTGCGAGCAGCCCTAGGCCAGGCCTGCTTTTCCTGCCTAGGGTTAGGGTTAGGGTTAGGGTTAGGGTTACGCCTAGGGTTAGCATCTCGCAAACCACAAAGCCCCCAGCTCCAGGCACACTGCAGCTGCCAAAGGCATCCCAAGGGGAGCGCAAAACTGCCACAAGATGCCTGCCTCCACGGCTTTTTCCTTGCGAGCAGCCCTAGGCCAGGCCTGCTTTTCCTGCCTGGGGTTAGGGTTAGGGTTAGGGTTAGGGTTACGCCTAGGGTTAGCATCTCGCAAACCACAAAGCCCCCAGCTCCAGGCACACTGCAGCTGCAAAAGGCATCCCAAGGGGAGCGCAAAACTGCCACAAGATGCCTGCCTCCACGGCCTTTTACTTGCGAGCAGCCCTAGGCCAGGCCTGCTTTTCCTGCCTGGGGTTAGGGTTAGGGTTAGGGTTAGGGTTAGGGTTAGGGTTACGCCTAGGGTTAGCATCTCGCAAACCACAAAGCCCCCAGCTCCAGGCACACTGCAGCTGCAAAAGGCATCCCAAGGGGAGCGCAAAACTGCCACAAGATGCCTGCCTCCACGGCTTTTTCCTTGCGAGCAGCCCTAGGCCAGGCCTGCTTTTCCTGCCTAGGGTTAGGGTTAGGGTTAGGGTTAGGGTTACGCCTAGGGTTAGCATCTCGCAAACCACAAAGCCCCCAGCTCCAGGCACACTGCAGCTGCGAAAGGCATCCCAAGGGGAGCGCAAAACTGCCACAAGATGCCTGCCTCCACGGCTTTTTCCTTGCGAGCAGCCCTAGGCCAGGCCTGCTTTTCCTGCCTAGGGTTAGGGTTAGGGTTAGGGTTAGGGTTACGCCTAGGGTTAGCATCTCGCAAACCACAAAGCCCCCAGCTCCAGGCACACTGCAGCTGCAAAAGGCATCCCAAGGGGAGCGCAAAACTGCCACAAGATGCCTGCCTCCACGGCTTTTTCCTTGCGAGCAGCCCTAGGCCAGGCCTGCTTTTCCTGCCTAGGGTTAGGGTTAGGGTTAGGGTTAGGGTTACGCCTAGGGTTAGCATCTCGCAAACCACAAAGCCCCCAGCTCCAGGCACACTGCAGCTGCAAAAGGCATCCCAAGGGGAGCGCAAAACTGCCACAAGATGCCTGCCTCCACGGCTTTTTCCTTGCGAGCAGCCCTAGGCCAGGCCTGCTTTTCCTGCCTAGGGTTAGGGTTAGGGTTAGGGTTAGGGTTACGCCTAGGGTTAGCATCTCGCAAACCACAAAGCCCCCAGCTCCAGGCACACTGCAGCTGCAAAAGGCATCCCAAGGGCAGCGCAAAACTGCCACAAGATGCCTGCCTATACGGCTTTTTCCTTGCGAGCAGCCCTAGGCCAGGCCTGCTTTTCCTGCCTAGGGTTTGGGTTAGGGTTAGGGTTAGGGTTACGCCTAGGGTTAGCATCTCGCAAACCACAAAGCCCCCAGCTCCAGGCACACTGCAGCTGCGAAAGGCATCCCAAGGGGAGCGCAAAACTGCCACAAGATGCCTGCCTCCACGGCTTTTTCCTTGCGAGCAGCCCTAGGCCAGGCCTGCTTTTCCTGCCTAGGGTTAGGGTTGGGGTTAGGGTTAGGGTTAGGGTTAGGGTTTCGCCTAGGGTTAGCATCTCGCAAACCACAAAGCCCCCAGCTCCAGGCACACTGCAGCTGCGAAAGGCATCCCAAGGGGAGCGCAAAACTGCCACAAGATGCCTGCCTCCACGGCTTTTTCCTTGCGAGCAGCCCTAGGCCAGGCCTGCTTTTCCTGCCTAGGGTTAGGGTTAGGGTTAGGGTTAGGGTTAGGGTTAGGGTTACGCCTAGGGTTAGCATCTCGCAAACCACAAAGCCCCCAGCTCCAGGCACACTGCAGCTGCGAAAGGCATCCCAAGGGGAGCGCAAAACTGCCACAAGATGCCTGCCTATACGGCTTTTTCCTTGCGAGCAGCCCTAGGCCAGGCCTGCTTTTCCTGCCTAGGGTTAGGGTTAGGGTTAGGGTTAGGGTTACGCCTAGGGTTAGCATCTCGCAAACCACAAAGCCCCCAGCTCCAGGCACACTGCAGCTGCCAAAGGCATCCCAAGGGCAGCGCAAAACTGCCACAAGATGCCTGCCTCCACGGCTTTTTCCTTGCGAGCAGCCCTAGGCCAGGCCTGCTTTTCCTGCCTAGGGTTAGGGTTAGGGTTAGGGTTAGGGTTACGCCTAGGGTTAGCATCTCGCAAACCACAAAGCCCCCAGCTCCAGGCACACTGCAGCTGCGAAAGGCATCCCAAGGGCAGCGCAAAACTGCCACAAGATGCCTGCCTCCACGGCGTTTTCCTTGCGAGCAGCCCTAGGCCAGGCCTGCTTTTCCTACCTAGGGTTAGGGTTAGGGTTAGGGTTAGGGTTACGCCTAGGGTTAGCATCTCGCAAACCACAAAGCCCCCAGCTCCAGGCACACTGCAGCTGCGAAAGGCATCCCAAGGGCAGCGCAAAACTGCCACAAGATGCCTGCCTCCACGGCTTTTTCCTTGCGAGCAGCCCTAGGCCAGGCCTGCTTTTCCTGCCTAGGGTTAGGGTTAGGGTTAGGGTTAGGGTTACGCCTAGGGTTAGCATCTCGCAAACCACAAAGCCCCCAGCTCCAGGCACACTGCAGCTGCCAAAGGCATCCCAAGGGGAGCGCAAAACTGCCACAAGATGCCTGCCTCCACGGCTTTTTCCTTGCGAGCAGCCCTAGGCCAGGCCTGCTTTTCCTGCCTAGGGTTAGGGTTAGGGTTAGGGTTAGGGTTACGCCTAGGGTTAGCATCTCGCAAACCACAAAGCCCCCAGCTCCAGGCACACTGCAGCTGCGAAAGGCATCCCAAGGGGAGCGCAAAACTGCCACAAGATGCCTGCCTCCACGGCTTTTTCCTTGCGAGCAGCCCTAGGCCAGGCCTGCTTTTCCTGCCTAGGGTTAGGGTTAGGGTTAGGGTTAGGGTTAGGGTTACGCCTAGGGTTAGCATCTCGGAAACCACAAAGCCCCCAGCTCCAGGCACACTGCAGCTGCAAAAGGCATCCCAAGAGGAGCGCAAAACTGCCACAAGATGCCTGCCTCCACGGCTTTTTCCTTGCGAGCAGCCCTAGGCCAGGCCTGCTTTTCCTGCCTAGGGTTAGGGTTAGGGTTAGGGTTAGGGTTAGGGTTACGCCTAGGGCTAGCATCTCGCAAACCACAAAGCCCCCAGCTCCAGGCACACTGCAGCTGCGAAAGGCATCCCAAGGGCAGCGCAAAACTGCCACAAGATGCCTGCCTCCACGGCGTTTTCCTTGCGAGCAGCCCTAGGCCAGGCCTGCTTTTCCTACCTAGGGTTAGGGTTAGGGTTAGGGTTAGGGTTACGCCTAGGGTTAGCATGTCGCAAACCACAAAGCCCCCAGCTCCAGGCACACTGCAGCTGCAAAAGGCATCCCAAGGGGAGCGCAAAACTGCCACAAGATGCCTGCCTCCACGGCTTTTTCCTTGCGAGCAGCCCTAGGCCAGGCCTGCTTTTCCTGCCTAGGGTTAGGGTTGGGGTTAGGGTTAGGGTTAGGGTTAGGGTTATGCCTAGGGTTAGCATCTCGGAAACCACAAAGCCCCCAGCTCCAGGCACACTGCAGCTGCAAAAGGCATCCCAAGGGGAGCGCAAAACTGCCACAAGATGCCTGCCTCCACGGCTTTTTCCTTGCGAGCAGCCCTAGGCCAGGCCTGCTTTTCCTGCCTAGGGTTAGGGTTAGGGTTAGGGTTAGGGTTACGCCTAGGGTTAGCATCTCGCAAACCACAAAGCCCCCAGCTCCAGGCACACTGCAGCTGCCAAAGGCATCCCAAGGGGAGCGCAAAACTGCCACAAGATGCCTGCCTCCACGGCTTTTTCCTTGCGAGCAGCCCTAGGCCAGGCCTGCTTTTCCTGCCTGGGGTTAGGGTTAGGGTTAGGGTTAGGGTTACGCCTAGGGTTAGCATCTCGCAAACCACAAAGCCCCCAGCTCCAGGCACACTGCAGCTGCAAAAGGCATCCCAAGGGGAGCGCAAAACTGCCACAAGATGCCTGCCTCCACGGCTTTTTCCTTGCGAGCAGCCCTAGGCCAGGCCTGCTTTTCCTGCCTAGGGTTAGGGTTAGGGTTAGGGTTAGGGTTACGCCTAGGGTTAGCATCTCGCAAACCACAAAGCCCCCAGCTCCAGGCACACTGCAGCTGCCAAAGGCATCCCAAGGGGAGCGCAAAACTGCCACAAGATGCCTGCCTCCACGGCTTTT
The DNA here is from genome assembly GCF_963513975.1 of Fringilla coelebs. Taxonomy (NCBI): domain Eukaryota; kingdom Metazoa; phylum Chordata; class Aves; order Passeriformes; family Fringillidae; genus Fringilla; species Fringilla coelebs. The sequence goes on along the minus strand of NC_140066.1, from coordinate 26,792,583 downwards.
TCCTTGCGAGCAGCCCTAGGCCAGGCCTGCTTTTCCTGCCTAGGGTTAGGGTTGGGGTTAGGGTTAGGGTTAGGGTTAGGGTTTCGCCTAGGGTTAGCATCTCGCAAACCACAAAGCCCCCAGCTCCAGGCACACTGCAGCTGCGAAAGGCATCCCAAGGGGAGCGCAAAACTGCCACAAGATGCCTGCCTCCACGGCTTTTTCCTTGCGAGCAGCCCTAGGCCAGGCCTGCTTTTCCTGCCTAGGGTTAGGGTTAGGGTTAGGGTTAGGGTTACGCCTAGGGTTAGCATCTCGCAAACCACAAAGCCCCCAGCTCCAGGCACACTGCAGCTGCAAAAGGCATCCCAAGGGCAGCGCAAAACTGCCACAAGATTCCTGCCTATACGGCTTTTTCCTTGCGAGCAGCCCTAGGCCAGGCCTGCTTTTCCTGCCTAGGGTTAGGGTTAGGGTTAGGGTTAGGGTTAGGGTTAGGGTTACGCCTAGGGCTAGCATCTCGCAAACCACAAAGCCCCCAGCTCCAGGCACACTGCAGCTGCGAAAGGCATCCCAAGGGGAGCGCAAAACTGCCACAAGATGCCTGCCTCCACGGCGTTTTCCTTGCGAGCAGCCCTAGGCCAGGCCTGCTTTTCCTACCTAGGGTTAGGGTTAGGGTTAGGGTTAGGGTTACGCCTAGGGTTAGCATGTCGCAAACCACAAAGCCCCCAGCTCCAGGCACACTGCAGCTGCAAAAGGCATCCCAAGGGGAGCGCAAAACTGCCACAAGATGCCTGCCTCCACGGCTTTTTCCTTGCGAGCAGCCCTAGGCCAGGCCTGCTTTGACTGCCTAGGGTTAGGGTTAGGGTTAGGGTTAGGGTTAGGGTTAGGGTTACGCCTAGGGTTAGCATCTCGCAAACCACAAAGCCCCCAGCTCCAGGCACACTGCAGCTGCAAAAGGCATCCCAAGGGGAGCGCAAAACTGCCACAAGATGCCTGCCTCCACGGCTTTTTCCTTGCGAGCAGCCCTAGGCCAGGCCTGCTTTTCCTGCCTAGGGTTAGGGTTAGGGTTAGGGTTAGGGTTACGCCTAGGGTTAGCATCTCGCAAACCACAAAGCCCCCAGCTCCAGGCACACTGCAGCTGCGAAAGGCATCCCAAGGGGAGCGCAAAACTGCCACAAGATGCCTGCCTATACGGCTTTTTCCTTGCGAGCAGCCCTAGGCCAGGCCTGCTTTTCCTGCCTAGGGTTAGGGTTAGGGTTAGGGTTAGGGTTACGCCTAGGGTTAGCATCTCGCAAACCACAAAGCCCCCAGCTCCAGGCACACTGCAGCTGCCAAAGGCATCCCAAGGGCAGCGCAAAACTGCCACAAGATGCCTGCCTCCACGGCTTTTTCCTTGCGAGCAGCCCTAGGCCAGGCCTGCTTTTCCTGCCTAGGGTTAGGGTTAGGGTTAGGGTTAGGGTTACGCCTAGGGTTAGCATCTCGCAAACCACAAAGCCCCCAGCTCCAGGCACACTGCAGCTGCAAAAGGCATCCCAAGGGGAGCGCAAAACTGCCACAAGATGCCTGCCTAGACGGCTTTTTCCTTGCGAGCAGCCCTAGGCGAGGCCTGCTTTTCCTACCTAGGGTTAGGGTTAGGGTTAGGGTTAGGGTTACGCCTAGGGTTAGCATCTCGCAAACCACAAAGCCCCCAGCTCCAGGCACACTGCAGCTGCCAAAGGCATCCCAAGGGCAGCGCAAAACTGCCACAAGATGCCTGCCTCCACGGCTTTTTCCTTGCGAGCAGCCCTAGGCCAGGCCTGCTTTTCCTGCCTAGGGTTAGGGTTAGGGTTAGGGTTAGGGTTACGCCTAGGGTTAGCATCTCGCAAACCACAAAGCCCCCAGCTCCAGGCACACTGCAGCTGCAAAAGGCATCCCAAGGGGAGCGCAAAACTGCCACAAGATGCCTGCCTCCACGGCTTTTTCCTTGCGAGCAGCCTTAGGCCAGGCCTGCTTTTCCTGCCTAGGGTTAGGGTTAGGGTTAGGGTTAGGGTTACGCCTAGGGTTAGCATCTCGCAAACCACAAAGCCCCCAGCTCCAGGCACACTGCAGCTGCAAAAGGCATCCCAAGGGGAGCGCAAAACTGCCACAAGATGCCTGCCTCCACGGCTTTTTCCTTGCGAGCAGCCCTAGGCCAGGCCTGCTTTTCCTGCCTAGGGTTAGGGTTAGGGTTAGGGTTAGGGTTAGGGTTACGCCTAGGGTTAGCATCTCGGAAACCACAAAGCCCCCAGCTCCAGGCACACTGCAGCTGCAAAAGGCATCCCAAGAGGAGCGCAAAACTGCCACAAGATGCCTGCCTCCACGGCTTTTTCCTTGCGAGCAGCCCTAGGCCAGGCCTGCTTTTCCTGCCTAGGGTTAGGGTTAGGGTTAGGGTTAGGGTTAGGGTTAGGGTTAGGGTTACGCCTAGGGCTAGCATCTCGCAAACCACAAAGCCCCCAGCTCCAGGCACACTGCAGCTGCGAAAGGCATCCCAAGGGCAGCGCAAAACTGCCACAAGATGCCTGCCTCCACGGCGTTTTCCTTGCGAGCAGCCCTAGGCCAGGCCTGCTTTTCCTACCTAGGGTTAGGGTTAGGGTTAGGGTTACGCCTAGGGTTAGCATGTCGCAAACCACAAAGCCCCCAGCTCCAGGCACACTGCAGCTGCAAAAGGCATCCCAAGGGGAGCGCAAAACTGCCACAAGATGCCTGCCTCCACGGCTTTTTCCTTGCGAGCAGCCCTAGGCCAGGCCTGCTTTTCCTGCCTAGGGTTAGGGTTGGGGTTAGGGTTAGGGTTAGGGTTATGCCTAGGGTTAGCATCTCGGAAACCACAAAGCCCCCAGCTCCAGGCACACTGCAGCTGCAAAAGGCATCCCAAGGGGAGCGCAAAACTGCCACAAGATGCCTGCCTCCACGGCTTTTTCCTTGCGAGCAGCCCTAGGCCAGGCCTGCTTTTCCTGCCTAGGGTTAGGGTTAGGGTTAGGGTTAGGGTTACGCCTAGGGTTAGCATCTCGCAAACCACAAAGCCCCCAGCTCCAGGCACACTGCAGCTGCAAAAGGCATCCCAAGGGGAGCGCAAAACTGCCACAAGATGCCTGCCTCCACGGCTTTTTCCTTGCGAGCAGCCTTAGGCCAGGCCTGCTTTTCCTGCCTAGGGTTAGGGTTAGGGTTAGGGTTAGGGTTACGCCTAGGGTTAGCATCTCGCAAACCACAAAGCCCCCAGCTCCAGGCACACTGCAGCTGCAAAAGGCATCCCAAGGGGAGCGCAAAACTGCCACAAGATGCCTGCCTCCACGGCTTTTTCCTTGCGAGCAGCCCTAGGCCAGGCCTGCTTTTCCTGCCTAGGGTTAGGGTTAGGGTTAGGGTTAGGGTTAGGGTTACGCCTAGGGTTAGCATCTCGGAAACCACAAAGCCCCCAGCTCCAGGCACACTGCAGCTGCAAAAGGCATCCCAAGAGGAGCGCAAAACTGCCACAAGATGCCTGCCTCCACGGCTTTTTCCTTGCGAGCAGCCCTAGGCCAGGCCTGCTTTTCCTGCCTAGGGTTAGGGTTAGGGTTAGGGTTAGGGTTAGGGTTAGGGTTAGGGTTACGCCTAGGGTTAGCATCTCGCAAACCACAAAGCCCCCAGCTCCAGGCACACTGCAGCTGCAAAAGGCATCCCAAGGGGAGCGCAAAACTGCCACAAGATGCCTGCCTCCACGGCTTTTTCCTTGCGAGCAGCCCTAGGCCAGGCCTGCTTTTCCTGCCTAGGGTTAGGGTTAGGGTTAGGGTTAGGGTTACGCCTAGGGTTAGCATCTCGCAAACCACAAAGCCCCCAGCTCCAGGCACACTGCAGCTGCAAAAGGCATCCCAAGGGCAGCGCAAAACTGCCACAAGATGCCTGCCTATACAGCTTTTTCCTTGCGAGCAGCCCTAGGCCAGGCCTGCTTTTCCTGCCTAGGGTTAGGGTTAGGGTTAGGGTTAGGGTTACGCCTAGGGTTAGCATCTCGCAAACCACAAAGCCCCCCAGCTCCAGGCACACTGCAGCTGCGAAAGGCATCCCAAGGGGAGCGCAAAACTGCCACAAGATGCCTGCCTCCACGGCTTTTTCCTTGCGAGCAGCCCTAGGCCAGGCCTGCTTTTCCTGCCTAGGGTTAGGGTTAGGGTTAGGGTTAGGGTTACGCCTAGGGTTAGCATCTCGCAAACCACAAAGCCCCCAGCTCCAGGCACACTGCAGCTGCCAAAGGCATCCCAAGGGCAGCGCAAAACTGCCACAAGATGCCTGCCTCCACGGCTTTTTCCTTGCGAGCAGCCCTAGGCCAGGCCTGCTTTTCCTGCCTAGGGTTAGGGTTAGGGTTAGGGTTAGGGTTAGGGTTACGCCTAGGGTTAGCATCTCGCAAACCACAAAGCCCCCAGCTCCAGGCACACTGCAGCTGCCAAAGGCATCCCAAGGGCAGCGCAAAACTGCCACAAGATGCCTGCCTCCACGGCTTTTTCCTTGCGAGCAGCCCTAGGCCAGGCCTGCTTTTCCTGCCTAGGGTTAGGGTTGGGGTTAGGGTTAGGGTTAGGGTTAGGGTTTCGCCTAGGGTTAGCATCTCGCAAACCACAAAGCCCCCAGCTCCAGGCACACTGCAGCTGCAAAAGGCATCCCAAGGGGAGCGCAAAACTGCCACAAGATGCCTGCCTCCACGGCTTTTTCCTTGCGAGCAGCCCTAGGCCAGGCCTGCTTTTCCTGCCTGGGGTTAGGGTTAGGGTTAGGGTTAGGGTTACGCCTAGGGTTAGCATCTCGCAAACCACAAAGCCCCCAGCTCCAGGCACACTGCAGCTGCAAAAGGCATCCCAAGGGCAGCGCAAAACTGCCACAAGATGCCTGCCTATACGGCTTTTTCCTTGCGAGCAGCCCTAGGCCAGGCCTGCTTTTCCTGCCTAGGGTTAGGGTTAGGGTTAGGGTTAGGGTTAGGGTTAGGGTTAGGGTTACGCCTAGGGTTAGCATCTCGCAAACCACAAAGCCCCCAGCTCCAGGCACACTGCAGCTGCGAAAGGCATCCCAAGGGGAGCGCAAAACTGCCACAAGATGCCTGCCTCCACGGCGTTTTCCTTGCGAGCAGCCCTAGGCCAGGCCTGCTTTTCCTACCTAGGGTTAGGGTTAGGGTTAGGGTTAGGGTTACGCCTAGGGTTAGCATGTCGCAAACCACAAAGCCCCCAGCTCCAGGCACACTGCAGCTGCAAAAGGCATCCCAAGGGGAGCGCAAAACTGCCACAAGATGCCTGCCTCCACGGCTTTTTCCTTGCGAGCAGCCCTAGGCCAGGCCTGCTTTGACTGCCTAGGGTTAGGGTTAGGGTTAGGGTTAGGGTTAGGGTTAGGGTTACGCCTAGGGTTAGCATCTCGCAAACCACAAAGCCCCCAGCTCCAGGCACACTGCAGCTGCAAAAGGCATCCCAAGGGGAGCGCAAAACTGCCACAAGATGCCTGCCTCCACGGCTTTTTCCTTGCGAGCAGCCCTAGGCCAGGCCTGCTTTTCCTGCCTAGGGTTAGGGTTAGGGTTAGGGTTAGGGTTACGCCTAGGGTTAGCATCTCGCAAACCACAAAGCCCCCAGCTCCAGGCACACTGCAGCTGCGAAAGGCATCCCAAGGGGAGCGCAAAACTGCCACAAGATGCCTGCCTATACGGCTTTTTCCTTGCGAGCAGCCCTAGGCCAGGCCTGCTTTTCCTGCCTAGGGTTAGGGTTAGGGTTAGGGTTAGGGTTACGCCTAGGGTTAGCATCTCGCAAACCACAAAGCCCCCAGCTCCAGGCACACTGCAGCTGCGAAAGGCATCCCAAGGGGAGCGCAAAACTGCCACAAGATGCCTGCCTCCACGGCTTTTTCCTTGCGAGCAGCCCTAGGCCAGGCCTGCTTTTCCTGCCTAGGGTTAGGGTTAGGGTTAGGGTTAGGGTTACGCCTAGGGTTAGCATCTCGCAAACCACAAAGCCCCCAGCTCCAGGCACACTGCAGCTGCAAAAGGCATCCCAAGGGCAGCGCAAAACTGCCACAAGATGCCTGCCTAGACGGCTTTTTCCTTGCGAGCAGCCCTAGGCCAGGCCTGCTTTTCCTACCTAGGGTTAGGGTTAGGGTTAGGGTTAGGGTTACGCCTAGGGTTAGCATCTCGCAAACCACAAAGCCCCCAGCTCCAGGCACACTGCAGCTGCCAAAGGCATCCCAAGGGCAGCGCAAAACTGCCACAAGATGCCTGCCTCCACGGCTTTTTCCTTGCGAGCAGCCCTAGGCCAGGCCTGCTTTTCCTGCCTAGGGTTAGGGTTAGGGTTAGGGTTAGGGTTACGCCTAGGGTTAGCATCTCGCAAACCACAAAGCCCCCAGCTCCAGGCACACTGCAGCTGCAAAAGGCATCCCAAGGGGAGCGCAAAACTGCCACAAGATGCCTGCCTCCACGGCTTTTTCCTTGCGAGCAGCCTTAGGCCAGGCCTGCTTTTCCTGCCTAGGGTTAGGGTTAGGGTTAGGGTTAGGGTTACGCCTAGGGTTAGCATCTCGCAAACCACAAAGCCCCCAGCTCCAGGCACACTGCAGCTGCAAAAGGCATCCCAAGGGGAGCGCAAAACTGCCACAAGATGCCTGCCTCCACGGCGTTTTCCTTGCGAGCAGCCCTAGGCCAGGCCTGCTTTGACTGCCTAGGGTTAGGGTTAGGGTTAGGGTTAGGGTTAGGGTTAGGGTTACGCCTAGGGTTAGCATCTCGCAAACCACAAAGCCCCCAGCTCCAGGCACACTGCAGCTGCAAAAGGCATCCCAAGGGGAGCGCAAAACTGCCACAAGATGCCTGCCTCCACGGCTTTTTCCTTGCGAGCAGCCCTAGGCCAGGCCTGCTTTTCCTGCCTAGGGTTAGGGTTAGGGTTAGGGTTAGGGTTATGCCTAGGGTTAGCATCTCGCAAACCACAAAGCCCCCAGCTCCAGGCACACTGCAGCTGCGAAAGGCATCCCAAGGGGAGCGCAAAACTGCCACAAGATGCCTGCCTCCACGGCTTTTTCCTTGCGAGCAGCCCTAGGCCAGGCCTGCTTTTCCTGCCTAGGGTTAGGGTTAGGGTTAGTGTTAGGGTTATGCCTAGGGTTAGCATCTCGCAAACCACAAAGCCCCCAGCTCCAGGCACACTGCAGCTGCGAAAGGCATCCCAAGGGGAGCGCAAAACTGCCACAAGATGCCTGCCTCCACGGCTTTTTCCTTGCGAGCAGCCCTAGGCCAGGCCTGCTTTTCCTGCCTAGGGTTAGGGTTAGGGTTAGGGTTAGGGTTAGGGTTACGCCTAGGGTTAGCATCTCGCAAACCACAAAGCCCCCAGCTCCAGGCACACTGCAGCTGCCAAAGGCATCCCAAGGGGAGCGCAAAACTGCCACAAGATGCCTGCCTCCACGGCTTTTTCCTTGCGAGCAGCCCTAGGCCAGGCCTGCTTTTCCTGCCTAGGGTTAGGGTTAGGGTTAGGGTTAGGGTTACGCCTAGGGTTAGCATCTCGCAAACCACAAAGCCCCCAGCTCCAGGCACACTGCAGCTGCGAAAGGCATCCCAAGGGGAGCGCAAAACTGCCACAAGATGCCTGCCTCCATGGCTTTTTCCTTGCGAGCAGCCCTAGGCCAGGCCTGCTTTTCCTGCCTAGGGTTAGGGTTAGGGTTAGGGTTAGGGTTACGCCTAGGGTTAGCATCTCGCAAACCACAAAGCCCCCAGCTCCAGGCACACTGCAGCTGCGAAAGGCATCCCAAGGGGAGCGCAAAACTGCCACAAGATGCCTGCCTCCACGGCTTTTTCCTTGCGAGCAGCCCTAGGCCAGGCCTGCTTTGACTGCCTAGGGTTAGGGTTAGGGTTAGGGTTAGGGTTAGGGTTACGCCTAGGGTTAGCATCTCGCAAACCACAAAGCCCCCAGCTCCAGGCACACTGCAGCTGCCAAAGGCATCCCAAGGGGAGCGCAAAACTGCCACAAGATGCCTGCCTCCACGGCTTTTTCCTTGCGAGCAGCCCTAGGCCAGGCCTGCTTTTCCTGCCTAGGGTTAGGGTTAGGGTTTGAGTCAGGGTTACGCCTAGGGTTAGCATCTCGCAAACCACAAAGCCCCCAGCTCCAGGCACACTGCAGCTGCGAAAGGCATCCCAAGGGGAGCGCAAAACTGCCACAAGATGCCTGCCTCCACGGCTTTTTCCTTGCGAGCAGCCCTAGGCCAGGCCTGCTTTTCCTGCCTAAGGTTAGGCTTAGGGTTAGGGTTAGGGTTACGCCTAGGGTTAGCATCTCGCAAACCACAAAGCCCCCAGCTCCAGGCACACTGCAGCTGCGAAAGGCATCCCAAGGGGAGCGCAAAACTGCCACAAGATGCCTGCCTCCACGGCTTTTTCCTTGCGAGCAGCCCTAGGCCAGGCCTGCTTTTCCTGCCTAGGGTTAGGGTTAGGGTTAGGGTTAGGGTTAGGTTTAGGGTTATGCCTAGGGTTAGCATCTCGGAAACCACAAAGCCCCCAGCTCCAGGCACACTGCAGCTGCGAAAGGCATCCCAAGGGGAGCGCAAAACTGCCACAAGATGCCTGCCTCCACGGCTTTTTCCTTGCGAGCAGCCCTAGGCCAGGCCTGCTTTTCCTGCCTAGGGTTAGGGTTAGGGTTAGGGTTAGGGTTACGCCTAGGGTTAGCATCTCGCAAACCACAAAGCCCCCAGCTCCAGGCACACTGCAGCTGCGAAAGGCATCCCAAGGGCAGCGCAAAACTGCCACAAGATGCCTGCCTCCACGGCTTTTTCCTTGCGAGCAGCCCTAGGCCTAGCCTGCTTTTCCTGACTAGTGTTAGGGTTAGGGTTACGCCTAGGGTTAGCATCTCGCAAACCACAAAGCCCCCAGCTCCAGGCACACGGCAGCTGCGAAAGGCATCCCAAGGGCAGCGCAAAACTGCCACAAGATGCCTGCCTCCACGGCTTTTTCCTTGAAAGCAGCCCTAGGCCAGGCCTGCTTTGACTGCCTAGGGTTAGGGTTAGGGTTAGGGTTAGGGTTAGGGTTACGCCTAGGGTTAGCATCTCGCAAACCACAAAGCCCCCAGCTCCAGGCACACTGCAGCTGCAAAAGGCATCCCAAGAGGAGCGCAAAACTGCCACAAGATGCCTGCCTCCACGGCTTTTTCCTTGCGAAAAGCCCTAGGCCAGGCCTGCTTTTCCTGCCTAGGGTTAGGGTTAGGGTTAGGGTTAGGGTTACGCCTAGGGTTAGCATCTCGCAAACCACAAAGCCCCCAGCTCCAGGCACACTGCAGCTGCAAAAGGCATCCCAAGGGCAGCGCAAAACTGCCACAAGATGCCTGCCTCCACGGCTTTTTCCTTGCGAAAAGCCCTAGGCCAGGCCTGCTTTTCCTGCCTAGGGTTAGGGTTAGGGTTAGGGTTAGGGTTACGCCTAGGGTTAGCATGTCGCAAACCACAAAGCCCCCAGCTCCAGGCACACTGCAGCTGCGAACGGCATCCCAAGGGCAGCGCAAAACTGCCACAAGATGCCTGCCTCCACGGCTTTTTCCTTGCGAGCAGCCCTAGGCCAGGCCTGCTTTTCCTGCCTAGGGTTAGGGTTAGGGTTAGGGTTAGGGTTAGGGTTAGGGTTAGGGTTACGCCTAGGGTAAGCATCTCGCAAACCACAAAGCCCCCAGCTCCAGGCACACTGCAGCTGCGAAAGGCATCCCAAGGGCAGCGCAAAACTGCCACAAGATGCCTGCCTCCACGGCTTTTTCCTTGCGAGCAGCCCTAGGCCAGGCCTGCTTTTCCTGCCTAGGGTTAGGGTTAGGGTTAGGGTTAGGGTTATGCCTAGGGTTAGCATCTCGGAAACCACAAAGCCCCCAGCTCCAGGCACACTGCAGCTGCGAAAGGCATCCCAAGGGGAGCGCAAAACTGCCACAAGATGCCTGCCTCCACGGCTTTTTCCTTGCGAGCAGCCCTAGGCCAGGCCTGCTTTTCCTGCCTAGGGTTAGGGTTAGGGTTAGGGTTAGGGTTACGCCTAGGGTTAGCATCTCACAAACCACAAAGCCCCCAGCTCCAGGCACACTGCAGCTGCGAAAGGCATCCCAAGGGCAGCGCAAAACTGCCACAAGATGCCTGCCTCCACGGCTTTTTCCTTGCAAGGAGCCCTAGGCCAGGCCTGCTTTTCCTGCCTAGGGTTAGGGTTAGGGTTCGGGTTAGGGTTAGGGTTACGCCTAGGGTTAGCATCTCGCAAACCACAAAGCCCCCAGCTCCAGGCACACTGCAGCTGCGAAAGGCATCCCAAGGGCAGCGCAAAACTGCCACAAGATGCCTGCCTCCACGGCTTTTTCCTTGCGAGCAGCCCTAGGCCAGGCCTGCTTTTCCTGCCTAGGGTTAGGGTTAGGGTTAGGGTTAGGGTTACGCCTAGGGTTAGCATCTCGCAAACCACAAAGCCCCCAGCTCCAGGCACACTGCAGCTGCAAAAGGCATCCCAAGGGGAGCGCAAAACTGCCACAAGATGCCTGCCTCCACGGCTTTTTCCTTGCGAGCAGCCTTAGGCCAGGCCTGCTTTTCCTGCCTAGGGTTAGGGTTAGGGTTAGGGTTAGGGTTACGCCTAGGGTTAGCATCTCGCAAACCACAAAGCCCCCAGCTCCAGGCACACTGCAGCTGCAAAAGGCATCCCAAGGGGAGCGCAAAACTGCCACAAGATGCCTGCCTCCACGGCTTTTTCCTTGCGAGCAGCCCTAGGCCAGGCCTGCTTTTCCTACCTAGGGTTAGGCTTAGGGTTAGGGTTAGGGTTACGCCTAGGGTTAGCATCTCGCAAACCACAAAGCCCCCAGCTCCAGGCACACTGCAGCTGCAAAAGGCATCCCAAGGGGAGCGCAAAACTGCCACAAGATGCCTGCCTCCACGGCTTTTTCCTTGCGAGCAGCCCTAGGCCAGGCCTGCTTTGACTGCCTAGGGTTAGGGTTAGGGTTAGGGTTAGGGTTAGGGTTAGGGTTACGCCTAGGGTTAGCATCTCGCAAACCACAAAGCCCCCAGCTCCAGGCACACTGCAGCTGCAAAAGGCATCCCAAGGGCAGCGCAAAACTGCCACAAGATGCCTGCCTCCACGGCTTTTTCCTTGCGAGCAGCCCTAGGCCAGGCCTGCTTTTCCTGCCTAGGGTTAGGGTTAGGGTTAGGGTTAGGGTTATGCCTAGGGTTAGCATCTCGCAAACCACAAAGCCCCCAGCTCCAGGCACACTGCAGCTGCGAAAGGCATCCCAAGGGGAGCGCAAAACTGCCACAAGATGCCTGCCTCCACGGCTTTTTCCTTGCGAGCAGCCCTAGGCCAGGCCTGCTTTTCCTGCCTAGGGTTAGGGTTAGGGTTAGGGTTAGGGTTATGCCTAGGGTTAGCATCTCGCAAACCACAAAGCCCCCAGCTCCAGGCACACTGCAGCTGCGAAAGGCATCCCAAGGGGAGCGCAAAACTGCCACAAGATGCCTGCCTCCACGGCTTTTTCCTTGCGAGCAGCCCTAGGCCAGGCCTGCTTTTCCTGCCTAGGGTTAGGGTTAGGGTTAGGGTTAGGGTTAGGGTTACGCCTAGGGTTAGCATCTCGCAAACCACAAAGCCCCCAGCTCCAGGCACACTGCAGCTGCGAAAGGCATCCCAAGGGGAGCGCAAAACTGCCACAAGATGCCTGCCTCCACGGCTTTTTCCTTGCGAGCAGCCCTAGGCCAGGCCTGCTTTTCCTGCCTAGGGTTAGGGTTAGGGTTAGGGTTAGGGTTAGGGTTACGCCTAGGGTTAGCATCTCGCAAACCACAAAGCCCCCAGCTCCAGGCACACTGCAGCTGCGAAAGGCATCCCAAGGGCAGCGCAAAACTGCCACAAGATGCCTGCCTCCACGGCTTTTTCCTTGCGAGCAGCCCTAGGCCAGGCCTGCTTTTCCTGCCTAGGGTTAGGGTTAGGGTTAGGGTTAGGGTTACGCCTAGGGTTAGCATCTCGCAAACCACAAAGCCCCCAGCTCCAGGCACACTGCAGCTGCGAAAGGCATCCCAAGGGGAGCGCAAAACTGCCACAAGATGCCTGCCTCCACGGCTTTTTCCTTGCGAGCAGCCCTAGGCCAGGCCTGCTTTTCCTGCCTAGGGTTAGGGTTAGGGTTAGGGTTAGGGTTAGGGTTAGGGTTACGCCTAGGGTTAGCATCTCGCAAACCACAAAGCCCCCAGCTCCAGGCACACTGCAGCTGCGAAAGGCATCCCAAGGGGAGCGCAAAACTGCCACAAGATGCCTGCCTCCACGGCTTTGTCCTTGCGAGCAGCCCTAGGCCAGGCCTGCTTTGACTGCCTAGGGTTAGGGTTAGGGTTAGGGTTACGCCTAGGGTTAGCATCTCGCAAACCACAAAGCCCCCAGCTCCAGGCACACTGCAGCTGCGAAAGGCATCCCAAGGGCAGCGTAAAACTGCCACAAGATGCCTGCCTCCACGGCTTTTTCCTTGCGAGCAGCCCTAGGCCAGACCTGCTTTTCCTGCCTAGGGTTAGGGTTAGGGTTTGAGTCAGGGTTACGCCTAGGGTTAGCATCTCGCAAACCACAAAGCCCCCAGCTCCAGGCACACTGCAGCTGCGAAAGGCATCCCAAGGGGAGCGCAAAACTGCCACAAGATGCCTGCCTCCACGGCTTTTTCCTTGCGAGCAGCCCTAGGCCAGGCCTGCTTTTCCTGCCTAAGGTTAGGCTTAGGGTTAGGGTTAGGGTTACGCCTAGGGTTAGCATCTCGCAAACCACAAAGCCCCCAGCTCCAGGCACACTGCAGCTGCAAAAGGCATCCCAAGAGGAGCGCAAAACTGCCACAAGATGCCTGCCTCCACGGCTTTTTCCTTGCGAAAAGCCCTAGGCCAGGCCTGCTTTTCCTGCCTAGGGTTAGGGTTAGGGTTAGGGTTAGGGTTACGCCTAGGGTTAGCATCTCGCAAACCACAAAGCCCCCAGCTCCAGGCACACTGCAGCTGCAAAAGGCATCCCAAGGGCAGCGCAAAACTGCCACAAGATGCCTGCCTCCAAGGCTTTTTCCTTGCGAAAAGCCCTAGGCCAGGCCTGCTTTTCCTGCCTAGGGTTAGGGTTAGGGTTAGGGTTAGGGTTACGCCTAGGGTTAGCATGTCGCAAACCACAAAGCCCCCAGCTCCAGGCACACTGCAGCTGCGAACGGCATCCCAAGGGCAGCGCAAAACTGCCACAAGATGCCTGCCTCCACGGCTTTTTCCTTGCGAGCAGCCCTAGGCCAGGCCTGCTTTTCCTGCCTAGGGTTAGGGTTAGGGTTAGGGTTAGGGTTAGGGTTAGGGTTAGGGTTACGCCTAGGGTTAGCATCTCGCAAACCACAAAGCCCCCAGCTCCAGGCACACTGCAGCTGCGAAAGGCATCCCAAGGGCAGCGCAAAACTGCCACAAGATGCCTGCCTCCACGGCTTTTTCCTTGCGAGCAGCCCTAGGCCAGGCCTGCTTTTCCTGCCTAGGGTTAGGGTTAGGGTTAGGGTTAGGGTTAGGGTTAGGGTTAGCATCTCGGAAACCACAAAGCCCCCAGCTCCAGGCACACTGCAGCTGCGAAAGGCATCCCAAGGGGAGCGCAAAACTGCCACAAGATGCCTGCCTCCACGGCTTTTTCCTTGCGAGCAGCCCTAGGCCAGGCCTGCTTTTCCTGCCTAGGGTTAGGGTTAGGGTTAGGGTTAGGGTTACGCCTAGGGTTAGCATCTCGCAAACCACAAAGCCCCCAGCTCCAGGCACACTGCAGCTGCGAAAGGCATCCCAAGGGCAGCGCAAAACTGCCACAAGATGCCTGCCTCCACGGCTTTTTCCTTGCAAGGAGCCCTAGGCCAGGCCTGCTTTTCCTGCCTAGGGTTAGGGTTAGGGTTAGGGTTAGGGTTAGGGTTACGCCTAGGGTTAGCATCTCGCAAACCACAAAGCCCCCAGCTCCAGGCACACTGCAGCTGCGAAAGGCATCCCAAGGGGAGCGCAAAACTGCCACAAGATGCCTGCCTCCACGGCTTTTTCCTTGCGAGCAGCCCTAGGCCAGGCCTGCTTTTCCTGCCTAGGGTTAGGGTTAGGGTTAGGGTTAGGGTTACGCCTAGGGTTAGCATCTCGCAAACCACAAAGCCCCCAGCTCCAGGCACACTGCAGCTGCAAAAGGCATCCCAAGGGGAGCGCAAAACTGCCACAAGATGCCTGCCTCCACGGCTTTTTCCTTGCGAGCAGCCTTAGGCCAGGCCTGCTTTTCCTGCCTAGGGTTAGGGTTAGGGTTAGGGTTAGGGTTACGCCTAGGGTTAGCATCTCGCAAACCACAAAGCCCCCAGCTCCAGGCACACTGCAGCTGCAAAAGGCATCCCAAGGGGAGCGCAAAACTGCCACAAGATGCCTGCCTCCACGGCGTTTTCCTTGCGAGCAGCCCTAGGCCAGGCCTGCTTTTCCTACCTAGGGTTAGGGTTAGGGTTAGGGTTAGGGTTACGCCTAGGGTTAGCATCTCGCAAACCACAAAGCCCCCAGCTCCAGGCACACTGCAGCTGCAAAAGGCATCCCAAGGGGAGCGCAAAACTGCCACAAGATGCCTGCCTCCACGGCTTTTTCCTTGCGAGCAGCCCTAGGCCAGGCCTGCTTTTCCTGCCTAGGGTTAGGGTTAGGGTTAGGGTTAGGGTTAGGGTTAGGGTTACGCCTAGGGTTAGCATCTCGCAAACCACAAAGCCCCCAGCTCCAGGCACACTGCAGCTGCAAAAGGCATCCCAAGGGGAGCGCAAAACTGCCACAAGATGCCTGCCTCCACGGCTTTTTCCTTGCGAGCAGCCCTAGGCCAGGCCTGCTTTTCCTGCCTAGGGTTAGGGTTAGGGTTAGGGTTAGGGTTATGCCTAGGGTTAGCATCTCGCAAACCACAAAGCCCCCAGCTCCAGGCACACTGCAGCTGCGAAAGGCATCCCAAGGGGAGCGCAAAACTGCCACAAGATGCCTGCCTCCACGGCTTTTTCCTTGCGAGCAGCCCTAGGCCAGGCCTGCTTTTCCTGCCTAGGGTTAGGGTTAGGGTTAGGGTTAGGGTTACGCCTAGGGTTAGCATCTCGCAAACCACAAAGCCCCCAGCTCCAGGCACACTGCAGCTGCGAAAGGCATCCCAAGGGGAGCGCAAAACTGCCACAAGATGCCTGCCTCCACGGCTTTTTCCTTGCGAGCAGCCCTAGGCCAGGCCTGCTTTTCCTGCCTAGGGTTAGGGTTAGGGTTAGGGTTAGGGTTAGGGTTACGCCTAGGGTTAGCATCTCGCAAACCACAAAGCCCCCAGCTCCAGGCACACTGCAGCTGCGAAAGGCATCCCAAGGGGAGCGCAAAACTGCCACAAGATGCCTGCCTCCACGGCTTTTTCCTTGCGAGCAGCCCTAGGCCAGGCCTGCTTTTCCTGCCTAGGGTTAGGGTTAGGGTTAGGGTTAGGGTTACGCCTAGGGTTAGCATCTCGCAAACCACAAAGCCCCCAGCTCCAGGCACACTGCAGCTGCGAAAGGCATCCCAAGGGGAGCGCAAAACTGCCACAAGATGCCTGCCTCCACGGCTTTTTCCTTGCGAGCAGCCCTAGGCCAGGCCTGCTTTTCCTGCCTAGGGTTAGGGTTAGGGTTAGGGTTAGGGTTCGGGTTAGGGTTACGCCTAGGGTTAGCATCTCGCAAACCACAAAGCCCCCAGCTCCAGGCACACTGCAGCTGCGAAAGGCATCCCAAGGGGAGCGCAAAACTGCCACAAGATGCCTGCCTCCACGGCTTTGTCCTTGCGAGCAGCCCTAGGCCAGGCCTGCTTTGACTGCCTAGGGTTAGGGTTAGGGTTAGGGTTACGCCTAGGGTTAGCATCTCGCAAACCACAAAGCCCCCAGCTCCAGGCACACTGCAGCTGCGAAAGGCATCCCAAGGGCAGCGCAAAACTGCCACAAGATGCCTGCCTCCACGGCTTTTTCCTTGCGAGCAGCCCTAGGCCAGGCCTGCTTTTCCTGCCTAGGGTTAGGGTTAGGGTTAGGGTTAGGGTTACGCCTAGGGTTAGCATCTCGCAAACCACAAAGCCCCCAGCTCCAGGCACACTGCAGCTGCGAAAGGTATCCCAAGGGCAGCGCAAAACTGCCACAAGATGCCTGCCTCCACGGCTTTTTCCTTGCGAGCAGCCCTAGGCCAGACCTGCTTTTCCTGCCTAGGGTTAGGGTTAGGGTTTGAGTCAGGGTTACGCCTAGGGTTAGCATCTCGCAAACCACAAAGCCCCCAGCTCCAGGCACACTGCAGCTGCGAAAGGCATCCCAAGGGGAGCGCAAAACTGCCACAAGATGCCTGCCTCCACGGCTTTTTCCTTGCGAAAAGCCCTAGGCCAGGCCTGCTTTTCCTGCCTAGGGTTAGGGTTAGGGTTAGGGTTAGGGTTAGGGTTACGCCTAGGGTTAGCATCTCGCAAACCACAAAGCCCCCAGCTCCAGGCACACTGCAGCTGCAAAAGGCATCCCAAGGGCAGCGCAAAACTGCCACAAGATGCCTGCCTCCAAGGCTTTTTCCTTGCGAAAAGCCCTAGGCCAGGCCTGCTTTTCCTGCCTAGGGTTAGGGTTAGGGTTAGGGTTAGGGTTAGGGTTACGCCTAGGGTTAGCATGTCGCAAACCACAAAGCCCCAAGCTCCAGGCACACTGCAGCTGCGAAAGGCATCCCAAGGGCAGCGCAAAACTGCCACAAGATGCCTGCCTCCACGGCTTTTTCCTTGCGAGCAGCCCTAGGCCAGGCCTGCTTTTCCTGCCTAGGGTTAGGGTTAGGGTTAGGGTTAGGGTTAGGGTTAGGGTTACGCCTAGGGTTAGCATCTCGCAAACCACAAAGCCCCCAGCTCCAGGCACACTGCAGCTGCGAAAGGCATCCCAAGGGCAGCGCAAAACTGCCACAAGATGCCTGCCTCCACGGCTTTTTCCTTGCGAGCAGCCCTAGGCCAGGCCTGCTTTTCCTGCCTAGGGTTAGGGTTAGGGTTAGGGTTAGGGTTATGCCTAGGGTTAGCATCTCGCAAACCACAAAGCCCCCAGCTCCAGGCACACTGCAGCTGCGAAAGGCATCCCAAGGGCAGCGCAAAACTGCCACAAGATGCCTGCCTCCACGGCTTTTTCCTTGCGAGCAGCCCTAGGCCAGGCCTGCTTTTCCTGCCTAGGGTTAGGGTTAGGGTTAGGGTTAGGGTTACGCCTAGGGTTAGCATCTCGCAAACCACAAAGCCCCCAGCTCCAGGCACACTGCAGCTGCGAAAGGCATCCCAAGGGCAGCGCAAAACTGCCACAAGATGCCTGCCTCCACGGCTTTTTCCTTGCAAGGAGCCCTAGGCCAGGCCTGCTTTTCCTGCCTAGGGTTAGGGTTAGGGTTCGGGTTAGGGTTAGGGTTACGCCTAGGGTTAGCATCTCGCAAACCACAAAGCCCCCAGCTCCAGGCACACTGCAGCTGCAAAAGGCATCCCAAGGGCAGCGCAAAACTGCCACAAGATGCCTGCCTATACGGCTTTTTCCTTGCGAGCAGCCCTAGGCCAGGCCTGCTTTTCCTGCCTAGGGTTAGGGTTAGGGTTAGGGTTAGGGTTACGCCTAGGGTTAGCATCTCGCAAACCACAAAGCCCCCAGCTCCAGGCACACTGCAGCTGCAAAAGGCATCCCAAGGGGAGCGCAAAACTGCCACAAGATGCCTGCCTCCACGGCTTTTTCCTTGCGAGCAGCCCTAGGCCAGGCCTGCTTTTCCTGCCTAGGGTTAGGGTTAGGGTTAGGGTTAGGGTTACGCCTAGGGTTAGCATCTCGCAAACCACAAAGCCCCCAGCTCCAGGCACACTGCAGCTGCGAAAGGCATCCCAAGGGGAGCGCAAAACTGCCACAAGATGCCTGCCTCCACGGCTTTTTCCTTGCGAGCAGCCCTAGGCCAGGCCTGCTTTTCCTGCCTAGGGTTAGGGTTAGGGTTAGGGTTACGCCTAGGGTTAGCATCTCGCAAACCACAAAGCCCCCAGCTCCAGGCACACTGCAGCTGCGAAAGGCATCCCAAGGGCAGCGCAAAACTGCCACAAGATGCCTGCCTCCACGGCTTTTTCCTTGCAAGGAGCCCTAGGCCAGGCCTGCTTTTCCTGCCTAGGGTTAGGGTTAGGGTTCGGGTTAGGGTTAGGGTTACGCCTAGGGTTAGCATCTCGCAAACCACAAAGCCCCCAGCTCCAGGCACACTGCAGCTGCAAAAGGCATCCCAAGGGCAGCGCAAAACTGCCACAAGATGCCTGCCTATACGGCTTTTTCCTTGCGAGCAGCCCTAGGCCAGGCCTGCTTTTCCTGCCTAGGGTTAGGGTTAGGGTTAGGGTTAGGGTTACGCCTAGGGTTAGCATCTCGCAAACCACAAAGCCCCCAGCTCCAGGCACACTGCAGCTGCGAAAGGCATCCCAAGGGGAGCGCAAAACTGCCACAAGATGCCTGCCTCCACGGCTTTTTCCTTGCGAGCAGCCCTAGGCCAGGCCTGCTTTTCCTGCCTAGGGTTAGGGTTAGGGTTAGGGTTAGGGTTACGCCTAGGGTTAGCATCTCGCAAACCACAAAGCCCCCAGCTCCAGGCACACTGCAGCTGCGAAAGGCATCCCAAGGGGAGCGCAAAACTGCCACAAGATGCCTGCCTCCACGGCTTTTTCCTTGCGAGCAGCCCTAGGCCAGGCCTGCTTTTCCTGCCTAGGGTTAGGGTTAGGGTTAGGGTTAGGGTTACGCCTAGGGTTAGCATCTCGCAAACCACAAAGCCCCCAGCTCCAGGCACACTGCAGCTGCGAAAGGCATCCCAAGGGCAGCGCAAAACTGCCACAAGATGCCTGCCTCCACGGCTTTTTCCTTGCAAGGAGCCCTAGGCCAGGCCTGCTTTTCCTGCCTAGGGTTAGGGTTAGGGTTCGGGTTAGGGTTAGGGTTACGCCTAGGGTTAGCATCTCGCAAACCACAAAGCCCCCAGCTCCAGGCACACTGCAGCTGCAAAAGGCATCCCAAGGGCAGCGCAAAACTGCCACAAGATGCCTGCCTATACGGCTTTTTCCTTGCGAGCAGCCCTAGGCCAGGCCTGCTTTTCCTGCCTAGGGTTAGGGTTAGGGTTAGGGTTAGGGTTACGCCTAGGGTTAGCATCTCGCAAACCACAAAGCCCCCAGCTCCAGGCACACTGCAGCTGCAAAAGGCATCCCAAGGGGAGCGCAAAACTGCCACAAGATGCCTGCCTCCACGGCTTTTTCCTTGCGAGCAGCCCTAGGCCAGGCCTGCTTTTCCTGCCTAGGGTTAGGGTTAGGGTTAGGGTTAGGGTTACGCCTAGGGTTAGCATCTCGCAAACCACAAAGCCCCCAGCTCCAGGCACACTGCAGCTGCGAAAGGCATCCCAAGGGGAGCGCAAAACTGCCACAAGATGCCTGCCTCCACGGCTTTTTCCTTGCGAGCAGCCCTAGGCCAGGCCTGCTTTTCCTGCCTAGGGTTAGGGTTAGGGTTAGGGTTACGCCTAGGGTTAGCATCTCGCAAACCACAAAGCCCCCAGCTCCAGGCACACTGCAGCTGCGAAAGGCATCCCAAGGGCAGCGCAAAACTGCCACAAGATGCCTGCCTCCACGGCTTTTTCCTTGCAAGGAGCCCTAGGCCAGGCCTGCTTTTCCTGCCTAGGGTTAGGGTTAGGGTTCGGGTTAGGGTTAGGGTTACGCCTAGGGTTAGCATCTCGCAAACCACAAAGCCCCCAGCTCCAGGCACACTGCAGCTGCAAAAGGCATCCCAAGGGCAGCGCAAAACTGCCACAAGATGCCTGCCTATACGGCTTTTTCCTTGCGAGCAGCCCTAGGCCAGGCCTGCTTTTCCTGCCTAGGGTTAGGGTTAGGGTTAGGGTTAGGGTTACGCCTAGGGTTAGCATCTCGCAAACCACAAAGCCCCCAGCTCCAGGCACACTGCAGCTGCGAAAGGCATCCCAAGGGGAGCGCAAAACTGCCACAAGATGCCTGCCTCCACGGCTTTTTCCTTGCGAGCAGCCCTAGGCCAGGCCTGCTTTTCCTGCCTAGGGTTAGGGTTAGGGTTAGGGTTAGGGTTACGCCTAGGGTTAGCATCTCGCAAACCACAAAGCCCCCAGCTCCAGGCACACTGCAGCTGCGAAAGGCATCCCAAGGGGAGCGCAAAACTGCCACAAGATGCCTGCCTCCACGGCTTTTTCCTTGCGAGCAGCCCTAGGCCAGGCCTGCTTTTCCTGCCTAGGGTTAGGGTTAGGGTTAGGGTTACGCCTAGGGTTAGCATCTCGCAAACCACAAAGCCCCCAGCTCCAGGCACACTGCAGCTGCGAAAGGCATCCCAAGGGGAGCGCAAAACTGCCACAAGATGCCTGCCTCCACGGCTTTTTCCTTGCGAGCAGCCCTAGGCCAGGCCTGCTTTTCCTGCCTAGGGTTAGGGTTAGGGTTAGGGTTAGGGTTACGCCTAGGGTTAGCATCTCGCAAACCACAAAGCCCCCAGCTCCAGGCACACTGCAGCTGCAAAAGGCATCCCAAGGGCAGCGCAAAACTGCCACAAGATGCCTGCCTCCACGGCTTTTTCCTTGCGAGCAGCCCTAGGCCAGGCCTGCTTTTCCTGCCTAGGGTTAGGGTTAGGGTTAGGGTTAGGGTTACGCCTAGTGTTAGCATCTCGCAAACCACAAAGCCCCCAGCTCCAGGCACACTGCAGCTGCGGAAGGCATCCCAAGGGCAGCGCAAAACTGCCACAAGATGCCTGCCTCCACGGCTTTTTCCTTGCGAGCAGCCCTAGGCCAGGCCTGCTTTTCCTGCCTAGGGTTAGGGTTAGGGTTAGGGTTAGGGTTACGCCTAGGGTTAGCATCTCGCAAACCACAAAGCCCCCAGCTCCAGGCACACTGCAGCTGCGAAAGGCATCCCAAGGGCAGCGCAAAACTGCCACAAGATGCCTGCCTCCACGGCTTTTTCCTTGTGAGCAGCCCTAGGCCAGGCCTGCTTTTCCTGCCTAGGGTTAGGGTTAGTGTTTGAGTCAGGGTTACGCCTAGGGTTAGCATCTCGGAAACCACAAAGCCCCCAGCTCCAGGCACACTGCAGCTGCGAAAGGCATCCCAAGGGGAGCGCAAAACTGCCACAAGATGCCTGCCTCCACGGCTTTTTCCTTGCGAGCAGCCCTAGGCCAGGCCTGCTTTTCCTGCCTGGGGTTAGGGTTAGGGTTAGGGTTAGGGTTACGCCTAGGGTTAGCATCTCGCAAACCACAAAGCCCCCAGCTCCAGGCACACTGCAGCTGCAAAAGGCATCCCAAGGGCAGCGCAAAACTGCCACAAGATGCCTGCCTATACGGCTTTTTCCTTGCGAGCAGCCCTAGGCCAGGCCTGCTTTTCCTGCCTAGGGTTAGGGTTAGGGTTAGGGTTAGGGTTACGCCTAGGGTTAGCATGTCGCAAACCACAAAGCCCCCAGCTCCAGGCACACTGCAGCTGCGAAAGGCATCCCAAGGGGAGCGCAAAACTGCCACAAGATGCCTGCCTCCACGGCTTTTTCCTTGCGAGCAGCCCTAGGCCAGGCCTGCTTTTCCTGCCTAGGGTTAGGGTTAGGGTTAGGGTTAGGGTTACGCCTAGGGTTAGCATCTCGCAAACCACAAAGCCCCCAGCTCCAGGCACACTGCAGCTGCGAAAGGCATCCCAAGGGGAGCGCAAAACTGCCACAAGATGCCTGCCTCCACGGCTTTTTCCTTGCGAGCAGCCCTAGGCCAGGCCTGCTTTTCCTGCCTAGGGTTAGGGTTAGGGTTAGGGTTAGGGTTACGCCTAGGGTTAGCATCTCGCAAACCACAAAGCCCCCAGCTCCAGGCACACTGCAGCTGCGAAAGGCATCCCAAGGGGAGCGCAAAACTGCCACAAGATGCCTGCCTCCACGGCTTTTTCCTTGCGAGCAGCCCTAGGCCAGGCCTGCTTTTCCTGCCTAGGGTTAGGGTTAGGGTTAGGGTTAGGGTTAGGGTTAGGGTTAGGGTTACGCCTAGGGTTAGCATCTCGGAAACCACAAAGCCCCCAGCTCCAGGCACACTGCAGCTGCGAAAGGCATCCCAAGGGGAGCGCAAAACTGCCACAAGATGCCTGCCTCCACGGCTTTTTCCTTGCGAGCAGCCCTAGGCCAGGCCTGCTTTTCCTGCCTAGGGTTAGGGTTAGGGTTAGGGTTAGGGTTAGGGTTACGCCTAGGGCTAGCATCTCGCAAACCACAAAGCCCCCAGCTCCAGGCACACTGCAGCTGCGAAAGGCATCCCAAGGGCAGCGCAAAACTGCCACAAGATGCCTGCCTCCACGGCGTTTTCCTTGCGAGCAGCCCTAGGCCAGGCCTGCTTTTCCTACCTAGGGTTAGGGTTAGGGTTAGGGTTAGGGTTACGCCTAGGGTTAGCATCTCGCAAACCACAAAGCCCCCAGCTCCAGGCACACTGCAGCTGCAAAAGGCATCCCAAGGGGAGCGCAAAACTGCCACAAGATGCCTGCCTCCACGGCTTTTTCCTTGCGAGCAGCCCTAGGCCAGGCCTGCTTTTCCTGCCTAGGGTTAGGGTTGGGGTTAGGGTTAGGGTTAGGGTTAGGGTTATGCCTAGGGTTAGCATCTCGGAAACCACAAAGCCCCCAGCTCCAGGCACACTGCAGCTGCGAAAGGCATCCCAAGGGGAGCGCAAAACTGCCACAAGATGCCTGCCTCCACGGCTTTTTCCTTGCGAGCAGCCCTAGGCCAGGCCTGCTTTTCCTGCCTGGGGTTAGGGTTAGGGTTAGGGTTAGGGTTACGCCTAGGGTTAGCATCTCGCAAACCACAAAGCCCCCAGCTCCAGGCACACTGCAGCTGCAAAAGGCATCCCAAGGGGAGCGCAAAACTGCCACAAGATGCCTGCCTCCACGGCTTTTTCCTTGCGAGCAGCCCTAGGCCAGGCCTGCTTTTCCTACCTAGGGTTAGGGTTAGGGTTAGGGTTAGGGTTAGGGTTACGCCTAGGGTTAGCATCTCGCAAACCACAAAGCCCCCAGCTCCAGGCACACTGCAGCTGCAAAAGGCATCCCAAGGGGAGCGCAAAACTGCCACAAGATGCCTGCCTCCACGGCTTTTTCCTTGCGAGCAGCCCTAGGCCAGGCCTGCTTTGACTGCCTAGGGTTAGGGTTAGGGTTAGGGTTAGGGTTAGGGTTAGGGTTACGCCTAGGGTTAGCATCTCGCAAACCACAAAGCCCCCAGCTCCAGGCACACTGCAGCTGCAAAAGGCATCCCAAGGGGAGCGCAAAACTGCCACAAGATGCCTGCCTCCACGGCTTTTTCCTTGCGAGCAGCCCTAGGCCAGGCCTGCTTTTCCTGCCTAGGGTTAGGGTTAGGGTTAGGGTTAGGGTTACGCCTAGGGTTAGCATCTCGCAAACCACAAAGCCCCCAGCTCCAGGCACACTGCAGCTGCAAAAGGCATCCCAAGGGGAGCGCAAAACTGCCACAAGATGCCTGCCTCCACGGCTTTTTCCTTGCGAGCAGCCCTAGGCCAGGCCTGCTTTTCCTGCCTAGGGTTAGGGTTAGGGTTAGGGTTAGGGTTAGGGTTACGCCTAGGGTTAGCATCTCGCAAACCACAAAGCCCCCAGCTCCAGGCACACTGCAGCTGCGAAAGGCATCCCAAGGGCAGCGCAAAACTGCCACAAGATGCCTGCCTCCACGGCGTTTTCCTTGCGAGCAGCCCTAGGCCAGGCCTGCTTTTCCTACCTAGGGTTAGGGTTAGGGTTAGGGTTAGGGTTACGCCTAGGGTTAGCATCTCGCAAACCACAAAGCCCCCAGCTCCAGGCACACTGCAGCTGCAAAAGGCATCCCAAGGGGAGCGCAAAACTGCCACAAGATGCCTGCCTCCACGGCTTTTTCCTTGCGAGCAGCCCTAGGCCAGGCCTGCTTTTCCTGCCTAGGGTTAGGGTTGGGGTTAGGGTTAGGGTTAGGGTTAGGGTTATGCCTAGGGTTAGCATCTCGGAAACCACAAAGCCCCCAGCTCCAGGCACACTGCAGCTGCGAAAGGCATCCCAAGGGGAGCGCAAAACTGCCACAAGATGCCTGCCTCCACGGCTTTTTCCTTGCGAGCAGCCCTAGGCCAGGCCTGCTTTTCCTGCCTGGGGTTAGGGTTAGGGTTAGGGTTAGGGTTACGCCTAGGGTTAGCATCTCGCAAACCACAAAGCCACCAGCTCCAGGCACACTGCAGCTGCAAAAGGCATCCCAAGGGGAGCGCAAAACTGCCACAAGATGCCTGCCTCCACGGCTTTTTCCTTGCGAGCAGCCCTAGGCCAGGCCTGCTTTTCCTGCCTAGGGTTAGGGTTAGGGTTAGGGTTAGGGTTACGCCTAGGGTTAGCATCTCGCAAACCACAAAGCCCCCAGCTCCAGGCACACTGCAGCTGCAAAAGGCATCCCAAGGGGAGCGCAAAACTGCCACAAGATGCCTGCCTCCACGGCTTTTTCCTTGCGAGCAGCCCTAGGCCAGGCCTGCTTTTCCTGCCTAGGGTTAGGGTTGGGGTTAGGGTTAGGGTTAGGGTTTCGCCTAGGGTTAGCATCTCGCAAACCACAAAGCCCCCAGCTCCAGGCACACTGCAGCTGCGAAAGGCATCCCAAGGGGAGCGCAAAACTGCCACAAGATGCCTGCCTCCACGGCTTTTTCCTTGCGAGCAGCCCTAGGCCAGGCCTGCTTTTCCTGCCTAGGGTTAGGGTTAGGGTTACGCCTAGGGTTAGCATCTCGCAAACCACAAAGCCCCCAGCTCCAGGCACACTGCAGCTGCGAAAGGCATCCCAAGGGGAGCGCAAAACTGCCACAAGATGCCTGCCTCCACGGCTTTTTCCTTGCGAGCAGCCCTAGGCCAGGCCTGCTTTTCCTGCCTAGGGTTAGGGTTAGGGTTAGGGTTAGGGTTACGCCTAGGGTTAGCATCTCGCAAACCACAAAGCCCCCAGCTCCAGGCACACTGCAGCTGCGAAAGGCATCCCAAGGGCAGCGCAAAACTGCCACAAGATGCCTGCCTCCACGGCTTGTTCCTTGCGAGCAGCCCTAGGCCAGGCCTGCTTTTCCTGCCTAGGGTTAGGGTTAGGGTTAGGGTTAGGGTTACGCCTAGGGTTAGCATCTCGCAAACCACAAAGCCCCCAGCTCCAGGCACACTGCAGCTGCCAAAGGCATCCCAAGGGGAGCGCAAAACTGCCACAAGATGCCTGCCTCCACGGCTTTTTCCTTGCGAGCAGCCCTAGGCCAGGCCTGCTTTTCCTGCCTAGGGTTAGGGTTAGGGTTAGGGTTAGGGTTAGGGTTAGGGTTACGCCTAGGGTTAGCATCTCGCAAACCACAAAGCCCCCAGCTCCAGGCACACTGCAGCTGCAAAAGGCATCCCAAGGGGAGCGCAAAACTGCCACAAGATGCCTGCCTCCACGGCTTTTTCCTTGCGAGCAGCCCTAGGCAAGGCCTGCTTTTCCTGCCTAGGGTTAGGGTTAGGGTTAGGGTTAGGGTTATGCCTAGGGTTAGCATCTCGCAAACCACAAAGCCCCCAGCTCCAGGCACACTGCAGCTGCGAAAGGCATCCCAAGGGGAGCGCAAAACTGCCACAAGATGCCTGCCTCCACGGCTTTTTCCTTGCGAGCAGCCCTAGGCCAGGCCTGCTTTTCCTGCCTAGGGTTAGGGTTAGGGTTAGGGTTAGGGTTAGGGTTACGCCTAGGGTTAGCATCTCGCAAACCACAAAGCCCCCAGCTCCAGGCACACTGCAGCTGCGAAAGGCATCCCAAGGGGAGCGCAAAACTGCCACAAGATGCCTGCCTCCACGGCTTTTTCCTTGCGAGCAGCCCTAGGCAAGGCCTGCTTTTCCTGCCTAGGGTTAGGGTTAGGGTTAGGGTTAGGGTTATGCCTAGGGTTAGCATCTCGCAAACCACAAAGCCCCCAGCTCCAGGCACACTGCAGCTGCGAAAGGCATCCCAAGGGGAGCGCAAAACTGCCACAAGATGCCTGCCTCCACGGCTTTTTCCTTGCGAGCAGCCCTAGGCCAGGCCTGCTTTTCCTGCCTAGGGTTAGGGTTAGGGTTAGGGTTAGGGTTAGGGTTACGCCTAGGGTTAGCATCTCGCAAACCACAAAGCCCCCAGCTCCAGGCACACTGCAGCTGCGAAAGGCATCCCAAGGGGAGCGCAAAACTGCCACAAGATGCCTGCCTCCACGGCTTTTTCCTTGCGAGCAGCCCTAGGCCAGGCCTGCTTTTCCTGCCTAGGGTTAGGGTTAGGGTTAGGGTTAGGGTTACGCCTAGGGTTAGCATCTCGCAAACCACAAAGCCCCCAGCTCCAGGCACACTGCAGCTGCGAAAGGCATCCCAAGGGGAGCGCAAAACTGCCACAAGATGCCTGCCTCCACGGCTTTTTCCTTGCGAGCAGCCCTAGGCCAGGCCTGCTTTTCCTGCCTAGGGTTAGGGTTAGGGTTAGGGTTAGGGTTCGGGTTAGGGTTACGCCTAGGGTTAGCATCTCGCAAACCACAAAGCCCCCAGCTCCAGGCACACTGCAGCTGCGAAAGGCATCCCAAGGGGAGCGCAAAACTGCCACAAGATGCCTGCCTCCACGGCTTTGTCCTTGCGAGCAGCCCTAGGCCAGGCCTGCTTTGACTGCCTAGGGTTAGGGTTAGGGTTAGGGTTACGCCTAGGGTTAGCATCTCGCAAACCACAAAGCCCCCAGCTCCAGGCACACTGCAGCTGCGAAAGGCATCCCAAGGGCAGCGCAAAACTGCCACAAGATGCCTGCCTCCACGGCTTTTTCCTTGCGAGCAGCCCTAGGCCAGGCCTGCTTTTCCTGCCTAGGGTTAGGGTTAGGGTTAGGGTTAGGGTTACGCCTAGGGTTAGCATCTCGCAAACCACAAAGCCCCCAGCTCCAGGCACACTGCAGCTGCGAAAGGTATCCCAAGGGCAGCGCAAAACTGCCACAAGATGCCTGCCTCCACGGCTTTTTCCTTGCGAGCAGCCCTAGGCCAGACCTGCTTTTCCTGCCTAGGGTTAGGGTTAGGGTTTGAGTCAGGGTTACGCCTAGGGTTAGCATCTCGCAAACCACAAAGCCCCCAGCTCCAGGCACACTGCAGCTGCGAAAGGCATCCCAAGGGGAGCGCAAAACTGCCACAAGATGCCTGCCTCCACGGCTTTTTCCTTGCGAAAAGCCCTAGGCCAGGCCTGCTTTTCCTGCCTAGGGTTAGGGTTAGGGTTAGGGTTAGGGTTAGGGTTACGCCTAGGGTTAGCATCTCGCAAACCACAAAGCCCCCAGCTCCAGGCACACTGCAGCTGCAAAAGGCATCCCAAGGGCAGCGCAAAACTGCCACAAGATGCCTGCCTCCAAGGCTTTTTCCTTGCGAAAAGCCCTAGGCCAGGCCTGCTTTTCCTGCCTAGGGTTAGGGTTAGGGTTAGGGTTAGGGTTAGGGTTACGCCTAGGGTTAGCATGTCGCAAACCACAAAGCCCCAAGCTCCAGGCACACTGCAGCTGCGAAAGGCATCCCAAGGGCAGCGCAAAACTGCCACAAGATGCCTGCCTCCACGGCTTTTTCCTTGCGAGCAGCCCTAGGCCAGGCCTGCTTTTCCTGCCTAGGGTTAGGGTTAGGGTTAGGGTTAGGGTTAGGGTTAGGGTTAGGGCTACGCCTAGGGTTAGCATCTCGCAAACCACAAAGCCCCCAGCTCCAGGCACACTGCAGCTGCGAAAGGCATCCCAAGGGCAGCGCAAAACTGCCACAAGATGCCTGCCTCCACGGCTTTTTCCTTGCGAGCAGCCCTAGGCCAGGCCTGCTTTTCCTGCCTAGGGTTAGGGTTAGGGTTAGGGTTAGGGTTATGCCTAGGGTTAGCATCTCGCAAACCACAAAGCCCCCAGCTCCAGGCACACTGCAGCTGCGAAAGGCATCCCAAGGGGAGCGCAAAACTGCCACAAGATGCCTGCCTCCACGGCTTTTTCCTTGCGAGCAGCCCTAGGCCAGGCCTGCTTTTCCTGCCTAGGGTTAGGGTTAGGGTTAGGGTTAGGGTTACGCCTAGGGTTAGCATCTCGCAAACCACAAAGCCCCCAGCTCCAGGCACACTGCAGCTGCGAAAGGCATCCCAAGGGCAGCGCAAAACTGCCACAAGATGCCTGCCTCCACGGCTTTTTCCTTGCAAGGAGCCCTAGGCCAGGCCTGCTTTTCCTGCCTAGGGTTAGGGTTAGGGTTCGGGTTAGGGTTAGGGTTACGCCTAGGGTTAGCATCTCGCAAACCACAAAGCCCCCAGCTCCAGGCACACTGCAGCTGCAAAAGGCATCCCAAGGGCAGCGCAAAACTGCCACAAGATGCCTGCCTATACGGCTTTTTCCTTGCGAGCAGCCCTAGGCCAGGCCTGCTTTTCCTGCCTAGGGTTAGGGTTAGGGTTAGGGTTAGGGTTACGCCTAGGGTTAGCATCTCGCAAACCACAAAGCCCCCAGCTCCAGGCACACTGCAGCTGCGAAAGGCATCCCAAGGGGAGCGCAAAACTGCCACAAGATGCCTGCCTCCACGGCTTTTTCCTTGCGAGCAGCCCTAGGCCAGGCCTGCTTTTCCTGCCTAGGGTTAGGGTTAGGGTTAGGGTTAGGGTTACGCCTAGGGTTAGCATCTCGCAAACCACAAAGCCCCCAGCTCCAGGCACACTGCAGCTGCGAAAGGCATCCCAAGGGGAGCGCAAAACTGCCACAAGATGCCTGCCTCCACGGCTTTTTCCTTGCGAGCAGCCCTAGGCCAGGCCTGCTTTTCCTGCCTAGGGTTAGGGTTAGGGTTAGGGTTACGCCTAGGGTTAGCATCTCGCAAACCACAAAGCCCCCAGCTCCAGGCACACTGCAGCTGCGAAAGGCATCCCAAGGGGAGCGCAAAACTGCCACAAGATGCCTGCCTCCACGGCTTTTTCCTTGCGAGCAGCCCTAGGCCAGGCCTGCTTTTCCTGCCTAGGGTTAGGGTTAGGGTTAGGGTTAGGGTTACGCCTAGGGTTAGCATCTCGCAAACCACAAAGCCCCCAGCTCCAGGCACACTGCAGCTGCAAAAGGCATCCCAAGGGCAGCGCAAAACTGCCACAAGATGCCTGCCTCCACGGCTTTTTCCTTGCGAGCAGCCCTAGGCCAGGCCTGCTTTTCCTGCCTAGGGTTAGGGTTAGGGTTAGGGTTAGGGTTACGCCTAGTGTTAGCATCTCGCAAACCACAAAGCCCCCAGCTCCAGGCACACTGCAGCTGCGGAAGGCATCCCAAGGGCAGCGCAAAACTGCCACAAGATGCCTGCCTCCACGGCTTTTTCCTTGCGAGCAGCCCTAGGCCAGGCCTGCTTTTCCTGCCTAGGGTTAGGGTTAGGGTTAGGGTTAGGGTTACGCCTAGGGTTAGCATCTCGCAAACCACAAAGCCCCCAGCTCCAGGCACACTGCAGCTGCGAAAGGCATCCCAAGGGCAGCGCAAAACTGCCACAAGATGCCTGCCTCCACGGCTTTTTCCTTGTGAGCAGCCCTAGGCCAGGCCTGCTTTTCCTGCCTAGGGTTAGGGTTAGTGTTTGAGTCAGGGTTACGCCTAGGGTTAGCATCTCGGAAACCACAAAGCCCCCAGCTCCAGGCACACTGCAGCTGCGAAAGGCATCCCAAGGGGAGCGCAAAACTGCCACAAGATGCCTGCCTCCACGGCTTTTTCCTTGCGAGCAGCCCTAGGCCAGGCCTGCTTTTCCTGCCTGGGGTTAGGGTTAGGGTTAGGGTTAGGGTTACGCCTAGGGTTAGCATCTCGCAAACCACAAAGCCCCCAGCTCCAGGCACACTGCAGCTGCAAAAGGCATCCCAAGGGCAGCGCAAAACTGCCACAAGATGCCTGCCTATACGGCTTTTTCCTTGCGAGCAGCCCTAGGCCAGGCCTGCTTTTCCTGCCTAGGGTTAGGGTTAGGGTTAGGGTTAGGGTTACGCCTAGGGTTAGCATGTCGCAAACCACAAAGCCCCCAGCTCCAGGCACACTGCAGCTGCGAAAGGCATCCCAAGGGGAGCGCAAAACTGCCACAAGATGCCTGCCTCCACGGCTTTTTCCTTGCGAGCAGCCCTAGGCCAGGCCTGCTTTTCCTGCCTAGGGTTAGGGTTAGGGTTAGGGTTAGGGTTACGCCTAGGGTTAGCATCTCGCAAACCACAAAGCCCCCAGCTCCAGGCACACTGCAGCTGCGAAAGGCATCCCAAGGGGAGCGCAAAACTGCCACAAGATGCCTGCCTCCACGGCTTTTTCCTTGCGAGCAGCCCTAGGCCAGGCCTGCTTTTCCTGCCTAGGGTTAGGGTTAGGGTTAGGGTTAGGGTTACGCCTAGGGTTAGCATCTCGCAAACCACAAAGCCCCCAGCTCCAGGCACACTGCAGCTGCGAAAGGCATCCCAAGGGGAGCGCAAAACTGCCACAAGATGCCTGCCTCCACGGCTTTTTCCTTGCGAGCAGCCCTAGGCCAGGCCTGCTTTTCCTGCCTAGGGTTAGGGTTAGGGTTAGGGTTAGGGTTAGGGTTAGGGTTAGGGTTACGCCTAGGGTTAGCATCTCGGAAACCACAAAGCCCCCAGCTCCAGGCACACTGCAGCTGCGAAAGGCATCCCAAGGGGAGCGCAAAACTGCCACAAGATGCCTGC
This sequence comes from Fringilla coelebs, assembly GCF_963513975.1. NCBI lineage: Eukaryota > Metazoa > Chordata > Aves > Passeriformes > Fringillidae > Fringilla > Fringilla coelebs. Next base: position 26,762,137 of record NC_140066.1, on the reverse strand, counting down.
CTCCACGGCTTTTTCCTTGCGAGCAGCCCTAGGCCAGGCCTGCTTTTCCTGCCTAGGGTTAGGGTTAGGGTTAGGGTTAGGGTTAGGGTTACGCCTAGGGCTAGCATCTCGCAAACCACAAAGCCCCCAGCTCCAGGCACACTGCAGCTGCGAAAGGCATCCCAAGGGCAGCGCAAAACTGCCACAAGATGCCTGCCTCCACGGCGTTTTCCTTGCGAGCAGCCCTAGGCCAGGCCTGCTTTTCCTACCTAGGGTTAGGGTTAGGGTTAGGGTTAGGGTTACGCCTAGGGTTAGCATCTCGCAAACCACAAAGCCCCCAGCTCCAGGCACACTGCAGCTGCAAAAGGCATCCCAAGGGGAGCGCAAAACTGCCACAAGATGCCTGCCTCCACGGCTTTTTCCTTGCGAGCAGCCCTAGGCCAGGCCTGCTTTTCCTGCCTAGGGTTAGGGTTGGGGTTAGGGTTAGGGTTAGGGTTAGGGTTATGCCTAGGGTTAGCATCTCGGAAACCACAAAGCCCCCAGCTCCAGGCACACTGCAGCTGCGAAAGGCATCCCAAGGGGAGCGCAAAACTGCCACAAGATGCCTGCCTCCACGGCTTTTTCCTTGCGAGCAGCCCTAGGCCAGGCCTGCTTTTCCTGCCTGGGGTTAGGGTTAGGGTTAGGGTTAGGGTTACGCCTAGGGTTAGCATCTCGCAAACCACAAAGCCCCCAGCTCCAGGCACACTGCAGCTGCAAAAGGCATCCCAAGGGGAGCGCAAAACTGCCACAAGATGCCTGCCTCCACGGCTTTTTCCTTGCGAGCAGCCCTAGGCCAGGCCTGCTTTTCCTACCTAGGGTTAGGGTTAGGGTTAGGGTTAGGGTTAGGGTTACGCCTAGGGTTAGCATCTCGCAAACCACAAAGCCCCCAGCTCCAGGCACACTGCAGCTGCAAAAGGCATCCCAAGGGGAGCGCAAAACTGCCACAAGATGCCTGCCTCCACGGCTTTTTCCTTGCGAGCAGCCCTAGGCCAGGCCTGCTTTGACTGCCTAGGGTTAGGGTTAGGGTTAGGGTTAGGGTTAGGGTTAGGGTTACGCCTAGGGTTAGCATCTCGCAAACCACAAAGCCCCCAGCTCCAGGCACACTGCAGCTGCAAAAGGCATCCCAAGGGGAGCGCAAAACTGCCACAAGATGCCTGCCTCCACGGCTTTTTCCTTGCGAGCAGCCCTAGGCCAGGCCTGCTTTTCCTGCCTAGGGTTAGGGTTAGGGTTAGGGTTAGGGTTACGCCTAGGGTTAGCATCTCGCAAACCACAAAGCCCCCAGCTCCAGGCACACTGCAGCTGCAAAAGGCATCCCAAGGGGAGCGCAAAACTGCCACAAGATGCCTGCCTCCACGGCTTTTTCCTTGCGAGCAGCCCTAGGCCAGGCCTGCTTTTCCTGCCTAGGGTTAGGGTTAGGGTTAGGGTTAGGGTTAGGGTTACGCCTAGGGTTAGCATCTCGCAAACCACAAAGCCCCCAGCTCCAGGCACACTGCAGCTGCGAAAGGCATCCCAAGGGCAGCGCAAAACTGCCACAAGATGCCTGCCTCCACGGCGTTTTCCTTGCGAGCAGCCCTAGGCCAGGCCTGCTTTTCCTACCTAGGGTTAGGGTTAGGGTTAGGGTTAGGGTTACGCCTAGGGTTAGCATCTCGCAAACCACAAAGCCCCCAGCTCCAGGCACACTGCAGCTGCAAAAGGCATCCCAAGGGGAGCGCAAAACTGCCACAAGATGCCTGCCTCCACGGCTTTTTCCTTGCGAGCAGCCCTAGGCCAGGCCTGCTTTTCCTGCCTAGGGTTAGGGTTGGGGTTAGGGTTAGGGTTAGGGTTAGGGTTATGCCTAGGGTTAGCATCTCGGAAACCACAAAGCCCCCAGCTCCAGGCACACTGCAGCTGCGAAAGGCATCCCAAGGGGAGCGCAAAACTGCCACAAGATGCCTGCCTCCACGGCTTTTTCCTTGCGAGCAGCCCTAGGCCAGGCCTGCTTTTCCTGCCTGGGGTTAGGGTTAGGGTTAGGGTTAGGGTTACGCCTAGGGTTAGCATCTCGCAAACCACAAAGCCACCAGCTCCAGGCACACTGCAGCTGCAAAAGGCATCCCAAGGGGAGCGCAAAACTGCCACAAGATGCCTGCCTCCACGGCTTTTTCCTTGCGAGCAGCCCTAGGCCAGGCCTGCTTTTCCTGCCTAGGGTTAGGGTTAGGGTTAGGGTTAGGGTTACGCCTAGGGTTAGCATCTCGCAAACCACAAAGCCCCCAGCTCCAGGCACACTGCAGCTGCAAAAGGCATCCCAAGGGGAGCGCAAAACTGCCACAAGATGCCTGCCTCCACGGCTTTTTCCTTGCGAGCAGCCCTAGGCCAGGCCTGCTTTTCCTGCCTAGGGTTAGGGTTGGGGTTAGGGTTAGGGTTAGGGTTTCGCCTAGGGTTAGCATCTCGCAAACCACAAAGCCCCCAGCTCCAGGCACACTGCAGCTGCGAAAGGCATCCCAAGGGGAGCGCAAAACTGCCACAAGATGCCTGCCTCCACGGCTTTTTCCTTGCGAGCAGCCCTAGGCCAGGCCTGCTTTTCCTGCCTAGGGTTAGGGTTAGGGTTAGGGTTAGGGTTAGGGTTACGCCTAGGGTTAGCATCTCGCAAACCACAAAGCCCCCAGCTCCAGGCACACTGCAGCTGCGAAAGGCATCCCAAGGGCAGCGCAAAACTGCCACAAGATGCCTGCCTCCACGGCGTTTTCCTTGCGAGCAGCCCTAGGCCAGGCCTGCTTTTCCTACCTAGGGTTAGGGTTAGGGTTAGGGTTAGGGTTACGCCTAGGGTTAGCATCTCGCAAACCACAAAGCCCCCAGCTCCAGGCACACTGCAGCTGCAAAAGGCATCCCAAGGGGAGCGCAAAACTGCCACAAGATGCCTGCCTCCACGGCTTTTTCCTTGCGAGCAGCCCTAGGCCAGGCCTGCTTTTCCTGCCTAGGGTTAGGGTTGGGGTTAGGGTTAGGGTTAGGGTTAGGGTTATGCCTAGGGTTAGCATCTCGGAAACCACAAAGCCCCCAGCTCCAGGCACACTGCAGCTGCGAAAGGCATCCCAAGGGGAGCGCAAAACTGCCACAAGATGCCTGCCTCCACGGCTTTTTCCTTGCGAGCAGCCCTAGGCCAGGCCTGCTTTTCCTGCCTGGGGTTAGGGTTAGGGTTAGGGTTAGGGTTACGCCTAGGGTTAGCATCTCGCAAACCACAAAGCCCCCAGCTCCAGGCACACTGCAGCTGCAAAAGGCATCCCAAGGGGAGCGCAAAACTGCCACAAGATGCCTGCCTCCACGGCTTTTTCCTTGCGAGCAGCCCTAGGCCAGGCCTGCTTTTCCTGCCTAGGGTTAGGGTTGGGGTTAGGGTTAGGGTTAGGGTTTCGCCTAGGGTTAGCATCTCGCAAACCACAAAGCCCCCAGCTCCAGGCACACTGCAGCTGCGAAAGGCATCCCAAGGGGAGCGCAAAACTGCCACAAGATGCCTGCCTCCACGGCTTTTTCCTTGCGAGCAGCCCTAGGCCAGGCCTGCTTTTCCTGCCTAGGGTTAGGGTTAGGGTTAGGGTTAGGGTTACGCCTAGGGTTAGCATCTCGCAAACCACAAAGCCCCCAGCTCCAGGCACACTGCAGCTGCGAAAGGCATCCCAAGGGCAGCGCAAAACTGCCACAAGATGCCTGCCTCCACGGCTTGTTCCTTGCGAGCAGCCCTAGGCCAGGCCTGCTTTTCCTGCCTAGGGTTAGGGTTAGGGTTAGGGTTAGGGTTACGCCTAGGGTTAGCATCTCGCAAACCACAAAGCCCCCAGCTCCAGGCACACTGCAGCTGCCAAAGGCATCCCAAGGGGAGCGCAAAACTGCCACAAGATGCCTGCCTCCACGGCTTTTTCCTTGCGAGCAGCCCTAGGCCAGGCCTGCTTTTCCTGCCTAGGGTTAGGGTTAGGGTTAGGGTTAGGGTTAGGGTTAGGGTTACGCCTAGGGTTAGCATCTCGCAAACCACAAAGCCCCCAGCTCCAGGCACACTGCAGCTGCAAAAGGCATCCCAAGGGGAGCGCAAAACTGCCACAAGATGCCTGCCTCCACGGCTTTTTCCTTGCGAGCAGCCCTAGGCAAGGCCTGCTTTTCCTGCCTAGGGTTAGGGTTAGGGTTAGGGTTAGGGTTATGCCTAGGGTTAGCATCTCGCAAACCACAAAGCCCCCAGCTCCAGGCACACTGCAGCTGCGAAAGGCATCCCAAGGGGAGCGCAAAACTGCCACAAGATGCCTGCCTCCACGGCTTTTTCCTTGCGAGCAGCCCTAGGCCAGGCCTGCTTTTCCTGCCTAGGGTTAGGGTTAGGGTTAGGGTTAGGGTTAGGGTTATGCCTAGGGTTAGCATCTCGCAAACCACAAAGCCCCCAGCTCCAGGCACACTGCAGCTGCCAAAGGCATCCCAAGGGGAGCGCAAAACTGCCACAAGATGCCTGCCTCCACGGCTTTTTCCTTGCGAGCAGCCCTAGGCCAGGCCTGCTTTTCCTGCCTAGGGTTAGGGTTAGGGTTACGCCTAGGGTTAGCATCTCGCAAACCACAAAGCCCCCAGCTCCAGGCACACTGCAGCTGCGAAAGGCATCCCAAGGGGAGCGCAAAACTGCCACAAGATGCCTGCCTCCACGGCTTTTTCCTTGCGAGCAGCCCTAGGCCAGGCCTGCTTTTCCTGCCTAGGGTTAGGGTTAGGGTTACGCCTAGGGTTAGCATCTCGCAAACCACAAAGCCCCCAGCTCCAGGCACACTGCAGCTGCGAAAGGCATCCCAAGGGCAGCGCAAAACTGCCACAAGATGCCTGCCTCCACGGCTTGTTCCTTGCGAGCAGCCCTAGGCCAGGCCTGCTTTTCCTGCCTGGGGTTAGGGTTAGGGTTAGGGTTAGGGTTACGCCTAGGGTTAGCATCTCGCAAACCACAAAGCCCCCAGCTCCAGGCACACTGCAGCTGCAAAAGGCATCCCAAGGGCAGCGCAAAACTGCCACAAGATGCCTGCCTATACGGCTTTTTCCTTGCGAGCAGCCCTAGGCCAGGCCTGCTTTTCCTGCCTAGGGTTAGGGTTAGGGTTAGGGTTAGGGTTACGCCTAGGGTTAGCATCTCGCAAACCACAAAGCCCCCAGCTCCAGGCACACTGCAGCTGCGAAAGGCATCCCAAGGGCAGCGCAAAACTGCCACAAGATGCCTGCCTCCACGGCTTTTTCCTTGCGAGCAGCCCTAGGCCAGGCCTGCTTTTCCTGCCTAGGGTTAGGGTTAGGGTTAGGGTTAGGGTTACGCCTAGGGTTAGCATCTCGCAAACCACAAAGCCCCCAGCTCCAGGCACACTGCAGCTGCGAAAGGCATCCCAAGGGGAGCGCAAAACTGCCACAAGATGCCTGCCTCCACGGCTTTTTCCTTGCGAGCAGCCCTAGGCCAGGCCTGCTTTTCCTGCCTAGGGTTAGGGTTAGGGTTAGGGTTAGGGTTACGCCTAGGGTTAGCATCTCGCAAACCACAAAGCCCCCAGCTCCAGGCACACTGCAGCTGCGAAAGGCATCCCAAGGGGAGCGCAAAACTGCCACAAGATGCCTGCCTCCACGGCTTTTTCCTTGCGAGCAGCCCTAGGCCAGGCCTGCTTTTCCTGCCTAGGGTTAGGGTTAGGGTTAGGGTTAGGGTTAGGGTTAGGGTTAGGGTTACGCCTAGGGTTAGCATCTCGGAAACCACAAAGCCCCCAGCTCCAGGCACACTGCAGCTGCGAAAGGCATCCCAAGGGGAGCGCAAAACTGCCACAAGATGCCTGCCTCCACGGCTTTTTCCTTGCGAGCAGCCCTAGGCCAGGCCTGCTTTTCCTGCCTAGGGTTAGGGTTAGGGTTAGGGTTAGGGTTAGGGTTACGCCTAGGGCTAGCATCTCGCAAACCACAAAGCCCCCAGCTCCAGGCACACTGCAGCTGCGAAAGGCATCCCAAGGGCAGCGCAAAACTGCCACAAGATGCCTGCCTCCACGGCGTTTTCCTTGCGAGCAGCCCTAGGCCAGGCCTGCTTTTCCTACCTAGGGTTAGGGTTAGGGTTAGGGTTACGCCTAGGGTTAGCATCTCGCAAACCACAAAGCCCCCAGCTCCAGGCACACTGCAGCTGCAAAAGGCATCCCAAGGGGAGCGCAAAACTGCCACAAGATGCCTGCCTCCACGGCTTTTTCCTTGCGAGCAGCCCTAGGCCAGGCCTGCTTTTCCTGCCTAGGGTTAGGGTTGGGGTTAGGGTTAGGGTTAGGGTTAGGGTTATGCCTAGGGTTAGCATCTCGCAAACCACAAAGCCCCCAGCTCCAGGCACACTGCAGCTGCCAAAGGCATCCCAAGGGGAGCGCAAAACTGCCACAAGATGCCTGCCTCCACGGCTTTTTCCTTGCGAGCAGCCCTAGGCCAGGCCTGCTTTTCCTGCCTGGGGTTAGGGTTAGGGTTAGGGTTAGGGTTACGCCTAGGGTTAGCATCTCGCAAACCACAAAGCCCCCAGCTCCAGGCACACTGCAGCTGCAAAAGGCATCCCAAGGGGAGCGCAAAACTGCCACAAGATGCCTGCCTCCACGGCTTTTTCCTTGCGAGCAGCCCTAGGCCAGGCCTGCTTTTCCTACCTAGGGTTAGGGTTAGGGTTAGGGTTAGGGTTAGGGTTACGCCTAGGGTTAGCATCTCGCAAACCACAAAGCCCCCAGCTCCAGGCACACTGCAGCTGCAAAAGGCATCCCAAGGGGAGCGCAAAACTGCCACAAGATGCCTGCCTCCACGGCTTTTTCCTTGCGAGCAGCCCTAGGCCAGGCCTGCTTTGACTGCCTAGGGTTAGGGTTAGGGTTAGGGTTAGGGTTAGGGTTAGGGTTACGCCTAGGGATAGCATCTCGCAAACCACAAAGCCCCCAGCTCCAGGCACACTGCAGCTGCAAAAGGCATCCCAAGGGGAGCGCAAAACTGCCACAAGATGCCTGCCTCCACGGCTTTTTCCTTGCGAGCAGCCCTAGGCCAGGCCTGCTTTTCCTGCCTAGGGTTAGGGTTAGGGTTAGGGTTAGGGTTACGCCTAGGGTTAGCATCTCGCAAACCACAAAGCCCCCAGCTCCAGGCACACTGCAGCTGCGAAAGGCATCCCAAGGGGAGCGCAAAACTGCCACAAGATGCCTGCCTCCACGGCTTTTTCCTTGCGAGCAGCCCTAGGCCAGGCCTGCTTTTCCTGCCTAGGGTTAGGGTTAGGGTTAGGGTTAGGGTTAGGGTTACGCCTAGGGTTAGCATCTCGCAAACCACAAAGCCCCCAGCTCCAGGCACACTGCAGCTGCGAAAGGCATCCCAAGGGCAGCGCAAAACTGCCACAAGATGCCTGCCTCCACGGCGTTTTCCTTGCGAGCAGCCCTAGGCCAGGCCTGCTTTTCCTACCTAGGGTTAGGGTTAGGGTTAGGGTTAGGGTTACGCCTAGGGTTAGCATCTCGCAAACCACAAAGCCCCCAGCTCCAGGCACACTGCAGCTGCAAAAGGCATCCCAAGGGGAGCGCAAAACTGCCACAAGATGCCTGCCTCCACGGCTTTTTCCTTGCGAGCAGCCCTAGGCCAGGCCTGCTTTTCCTGCCTAGGGTTAGGGTTGGGGTTAGGGTTAGGGTTAGGGTTAGGGTTATGCCTAGGGTTAGCATCTCGGAAACCACAAAGCCCCCAGCTCCAGGCACACTGCAGCTGCGAAAGGCATCCCAAGGGGAGCGCAAAACTGCCACAAGATGCCTGCCTCCACGGCTTTTTCCTTGCGAGCAGCCCTAGGCCAGGCCTGCTTTTCCTGCCTGGGGTTAGGGTTAGGGTTAGGGTTAGGGTTACGCCTAGGGTTAGCATCTCGCAAACCACAAAGCCCCCAGCTCCAGGCACACTGCAGCTGCAAAAGGCATCCCAAGGGGAGCGCAAAACTGCCACAAGATGCCTGCCTCCACGGCTTTTTCCTTGCCAGCAGCCCTAGGCCAGGCCTGCTTTTCCTGCCTAGGGTTAGGGTTAGGGTTAGGGTTAGGGTTACGCCTAGGGTTAGCATCTCGCAAACCACAAAGCCCCCAGCTCCAGGCACACTGCAGCTGCAAAAGGCATCCCAAGGGGAGCGCAAAACTGCCACAAGATGCCTGCCTCCACGGCTTTTTCCTTGCGAGCAGCCCTAGGCCAGGCCTGCTTTTCCTGCCTAGGGTTAGGGTTGGGGTTAGGGTTAGGGTTAGGGTTAGGGTTTCGCCTAGGGTTAGCATCTCGCAAACCACAAAGCCCCCAGCTCCAGGCACACTGCAGCTGCGAAAGGCATCCCAAGGGGAGCGCAAAACTGCCACAAGATGCCTGCCTCCACGGCTTTTTCCTTGCGAGCAGCCCTAGGCCAGGCCTGCTTTTCCTGCCTAGGGTTAGGGTTAGGGTTACGCCTAGGGTTAGCATCTCGCAAACCACAAAGCCCCCAGCTCCAGGCACACTGCAGCTGCGAAAGGCATCCCAAGGGGAGCGCAAAACTGCCACAAGATGCCTGCCTCCACGGCTTTTTCCTTGCGAGCAGCCCTAGGCCAGGCCTGCTTTTCCTGCCTAGGGTTAGGGTTAGGGTTAGGGTTAGGGTTACGCCTAGGGTTAGCATCTCGCAAACCACAAAGCCCCCAGCTCCAGGCACACTGCAGCTGCGAAAGGCATCCCAAGGGCAGCGCAAAACTGCCACAAGATGCCTGCCTCCACGGCTTGTTCCTTGCGAGCAGCCCTAGGCCAGGCCTGCTTTTCCTGCCTAGGGTTAGGGTTAGGGTTAGGGTTAGGGTTACGCCTAGGGTTAGCATCTCGCAAACCACAAAGCCCCCAGCTCCAGGCACACTGCAGCTGCGAAAGGCATCCCAAGGGGAGCGCAAAACTGCCACAAGATGCCTGCCTCCACGGCTTTTTCCTTGCGAGCAGCCCTAGGCCAGGCCTGCTTTTCCTGCCTAGGGTTAGGGTTAGGGTTAGGGTTAGGGTTAGGGTTAGGGTTACGCCTAGGGTTAGCATCTCGCAAACCACAAAGCCCCCAGCTCCAGGCACACTGCAGCTGCAAAAGGCATCCCAAGGGGAGCGCAAAACTGCCACAAGATGCCTGCCTCCACGGCTTTTTCCTTGCGAGCAGCCCTAGGCAAGGCCTGCTTTTCCTGCCTAGGGTTAGGGTTAGGGTTAGGGTTAGGGTTATGCCTAGGGTTAGCATCTCGCAAACCACAAAGCCCCCAGCTCCAGGCACACTGCAGCTGCCAAAGGCATCCCAAGGGGAGCGCAAAACTGCCACAAGATGCCTGCCTCCACGGCTTTTTCCTTGCGAGCAGCCCTAGGCCAGGCCTGCTTTTCCTGCCTAGGGTTAGGGTTAGGGTTAGGGTTAGGGTTAGGGTTATGCCTAGGGTTAGCATCTCGCAAACCACAAAGCCCCCAGCTCCAGGCACACTGCAGCTGCCAAAGGCATCCCAAGGGGAGCGCAAAACTGCCACAAGATGCCTGCCTCCACGGCTTTTTCCTTGCGAGCAGCCCTAGGCCAGGCCTGCTTTTCCTGCCTAGGGTTAGGGTTAGGGTTAGGGTTAGGGTTACGCCTAGGGTTAGCATCTCGCAAACCACAAAGCCCCCAGCTCCAGGCACACTGCAGCTGCCAAAGGCATCCCAAGGGGAGCGCAAAACTGCCACAAGATGCCTGCCTCCACGGCTTTTTCCTTGCGAGCAGCCCTAGGCCAGGCCTGCTTTTCCTGCCTAGGGTTAGGGTTAGGGTTAGGGTTACGCCTAGGGTTAGCATCTCGCAAACCACAAAGCCCCCAGCTCCAGGCACACTGCAGCTGCCAAAGGCATCCCAAGGGCAGCGCAAAACTGCCACAAGATGCCTGCCTCCACGGCTTTTTCCTTGCGAGCAGCCCTAGGCCAGGCCTGCTTTTCCTGCCTAGGGTTAGGGTTAGGGTTACGCCTAGGGTTAGCATCTCGCAAACCACAAAGCCCCCAGCTCCAGGCACACTGCAGCTGCGAAAGGCATCCCAAGGGGAGCGCAAAACTGCCACAAGATGCCTGCCTCCACGGCTTTTTCCTTGCGAGCAGCCCTAGGCCAGGCCTGCTTTTCCTGCCTAGGGTTAGGGTTAAGGTTACGCCTAGGGTTAGCATCTCGCAAACCACAAAGCCCCCAGCTCCAGGCACACTGCAGCTGCGAAAGGCATCCCAAGGGCAGCGCAAAACTGCCACAAGATGCCTGCCTCCACGGCTTGTTCCTTGCGAGCAGCCCTAGGCCAGGCCTGCTTTTCCTGCCTAGGGTTAGGGTTAGGGTTAGGGTTAGGGTTACGCCTAGGGTTAGCATCTCGCAAACCACAAAGCCCCCAGCTCCAGGCACACTGCAGCTGCCAAAGGCATCCCAAGGGGAGCGCAAAACTGCCACAAGATGCCTGCCTCCACGGCTTTTTCCTTGCGAGCAGCCCTAGGCCAGGCCTGCTTTGACTGCCTAGGGTTAGGGTTAGGGTTAGGGTTAGGGTTAGGGTTAGGGTTACGCCTAGGGTTAGCATCTCGCAAACCACAAAGCCCCCAGCTCCAGGCACACTGCAGCTGCAAAAGGCATCCCAAGGGGAGCGCAAAACTGCCACAAGATACCTGCCTCCACGGCTTTTTCCTTGCGAGCAGCCCTAGGCAAGGCCTGCTTTTCCTGCCTAGGGTTAGGGTTAGGGTTAGGGTTAGGGTTATGCCTAGGGTTAGCATCTCGCAAACCACAAAGCCCCCAGCTCCAGGCACACTGCAGCTGCGAAAGGCATCCCAAGGGGATCGCAAAACTGCCACAAGATGCCTGCCTCCACGGCTTTTTCCTTGCGAGCAGCCCTAGGCCAGGCCTGCTTTTCCTGCCTAGGGTTAGGGTTAGGGTTACGCCTAGGGTTAGCATCTCGCAAACCACAAAGCCCCCAGCTCCAGGCACACTGCAGCTGCGAAAGGCATCCCAAGGGCAGCGCAAAACTGCCACAAGATGCCTGCCTCCACGGCTTTTTCCTTGCGAGCAGCCCTAGGCCAGGCCTGCTTTTCCTGCCTAGGGTTAGGGTTAGGGTTAGGGTTAGGGTTACGCCTAGGGTTAGCATCTCGCAAACCACAAAGCCCCCAGCTCCAGGCACACTGCAGCTGCGAAAGGCATCCCAAGGGCAGCGCAAAACTGCCACAAGATGCCTGCCTCCACGGCTTGTTCCTTGCGAGCAGCCCTAGGCCAGGCCTGCTTTTCCTGCCTAGGGTTAGGGTTAGGGTTAGGGTTAGGGTTACGCCTAGGGTTAGCATCTCGCAAACCACAAAGCCCCCAGCTCCAGGCACACTGCAGCTGCCAAAGGCATCCCAAGGGGAGCGCAAAACTGCCACAAGATGCCTGCCTCCACGGCTTTTTCCTTGCGAGCAGCCCTAGGCCAGGCCTGCTTTTCCTGCCTAGGGTTAGGGTTAGGGTTAGGGTTAGGGTTAGGGTTAGGGTTACGCCTAGGGTTAGCATCTCGCAAACCACAAAGCCCCCAGCTCCAGGCACACTGCAGCTGCAAAAGGCATCCCAAGGGGAGCGCAAAACTGCCACAAGATGCCTGCCTCCACGGCTTTTTCCTTGCGAGCAGCCCTAGGCAAGGCCTGCTTTTCCTGCCTAGGGTTAGGGTTAGGGTTAGGGTTAGGGTTATGCCTAGGGTTAGCATCTCGCAAACCACAAAGCCCCCAGCTCCAGGCACACTGCAGCTGCGAAAGGCATCCCAAGGGGAGCGCAAAACTGCCACAAGATGCCTGCCTCCACGGCTTTTTCCTTGCGAGCAGCCCTAGGCCAGGCCTGCTTTTCCTGCCTAGGGTTAGGGTTAGGGTTAGGGTTAGGGTTAGGGTTATGCCTAGGGTTAGCATCTCGCAAACCACAAAGCCCCCAGCTCCAGGCACACTGCAGCTGCCAAAGGCATCCCAAGGGCAGCGCAAAACTGCCACAAGATGCCTGCCTCCACGGCTTTTTCCTTGCGAGCAGCCCTAGGCCAGGCCTGCTTTTCCTGCCTAGGGTTAGGGTTAGGGTTAGGGTTAGGGTTACGCCTAGGGTTAGCATCTCGCAAACCACAAAGCCCCCAGCTCCAGGCACACTGCAGCTGCCAAAGGCATCCCAAGGGGAGCGCAAAACTGCCACAAGATGCCTGCCTCCACGGCTTTTTCCTTGCGAGCAGCCCTAGGCCAGGCCTGCTTTTCCTGCCTAGGGTTAGGGTTAGGGTTAGGGTTACGCCTAGGGTTAGCATCTCGCAAACCACAAAGCCCCCAGCTCCAGGCACACTGCAGCTGCGAAAGGCATCCCAAGGGGAGCGCAAAACTGCCACAAGATGCCTGCCTCCACGGCTTTTTCCTTGCGAGCAGCCCTAGGCCAGGCCTGCTTTTCCTGCCTAGGGTTAGGGTTAGGGTTACGCCTAGGGTTAGCATCTCGCAAACCACAAAGCCCCCAGCTCCAGGCACACTGCAGCTGCGAAAGGCATCCCAAGGGGAGCGCAAAACTGCCACAAGATGCCTGCCTCCACGGCTTTTCCCTTGCGAGCAGCCCTAGGCCAGGCCTGCTTTTCCTGCCTAGGGTTAGGGTTAGGGTTAGGGTTACGCCTAGGGTTAGCATCTCGCAAACCACAAAGCCCCCAGCTCCAGGCACACTGCAGCTGCGAAAGGCATCCCAAGGGCAGCGCAAAACTGCCACAAGATGCCTGCCTCCACGGCTTGTTCCTTGCGAGCAGCCCTAGGCCAGGCCTGCTTTTCCTGCCTAGGGTTAGGGTTAGGGTTAGGGTTAGGGTTACGCCTAGGGTTAGCATCTCGCAAACCACAAAGCCCCCAGCTCCAGGCACACTGCAGCTGCGAAAGGCATCCCAAGGGGAGCGCAAAACTGCCACAAGATGCCTGCCTCCACGGCTTTTTCCTTGCAAGCAGCCCTAGGCCAGGCCTGCTTTGACTGCCTAGGGTTAGGGTTAGGGTTAGGGTTAGGGTTAGGGTTAGGGTTACGCCTAGGGTTAGCATCTCGCAAACCACAAAGCCCCCAGCTCCAGGCACACTGCAGCTGCAAAAGGCATCCCAAGGGGAGCGCAAAACTGCCACAAGATACCTGCCTCCACGGCTTTTTCCTTGCGAGCAGCCCTAGGCAAGGCCTGCTTTTCCTGCCTAGGGTTAGGGTTAGGGTTAGGGTTAGGGTTATGCCTAGGGTTAGCATCTCGCAAACCACAAAGCCCCCAGCTCCAGGCACACTGCAGCTGCGAAAGGCATCCCAAGGGGAGCGCAAAACTGCCACAAGATGCCTGCCTCCACGGCTTTTTCCTTGCGAGCAGACCTAGGCCAGGCCTGCTTTTCCTGCCTAGGGTTAGGGTTAGGGTTAGGGTTAGGGTTAGGGTTATGCCTAGGGTTAGCATCTCGCAAACCACAAAGCCCCCAGCTCCTGGCACACTGCAGCTGCCAAAGGCATCCCAAGGGGAGCGCAAAACTGCCACAAGATGCCTGCCTCCACGGCTTTTTCCTTGCGAGCAGCCCTAGGCCAGGCCTGCTTTTCCTGCCTAGGGTTAGGGTTAGGGTTAGGGTTAGGGTTACGCCTAGGGTTAGCATCTCGCAAACCACAAAGCCCCCAGCTCCAGGCACACTGCAGCTGCGAAAGGCATCCCAAGGGGAGCGCAAAACTGCCACAAGATGCCTGCCTCCACGGCTTTTTCCTTGCGAGCAGCCCTAGGCCAGGCCTGCTTTTCCTGCCTAGGGTTAGGGTTAGGGTTAGGGTTAGGGTTACGCCTAGGGTTAGCATCTCGCAAACCACAAAGCCCCCAGCTCCAGGCACACTGCAGCTGCGAAAGGCATCCCAAGGGGAGCGCAAAACTGCCACAAGATGCCTGCCTCCACGGCTTTTTCCTTGCGAGCAGCCCTAGGCCAGGCCTGCTTTTCCTGCCTAGGGTTAGGGTTAGGGTTAGGGTTAGGGTTACGCCTAGGGTTAGCATCTCGCAAACCACAAAGCCCCCAGCTCCAGGCACACTGCAGCTGCCAAAGGCATCCCAAGGGGAGCGCAAAACTGCCACAAGATGCCTGCCTCCACGGCTTTTTCCTTGCGAGCAGCCCTAGGCCAGGCCTGCTTTGACTGCCTAGGGTTAGGGTTAGGGTTAGGGTTAGGGTTAGGGTTAGGGTTACGCCTAGGGTTAGCATCTCGCAAACCACAAAGCCCCCAGCTCCAGGCACACTGCAGCTGCAAAAGGCATCCCAAGGGGAGCGCAAAACTGCCACAAGATACCTGCCTCCACGGCTTTTTCCTTGCGAGCAGCCCTAGGCAAGGCCTGCTTTTCCTGCCTAGGGTTAGGGTTAGGGTTAGGGTTAGGGTTATGCCTAGGGTTAGCATCTCGCAAACCACAAAGCCCCCAGCTCCAGGCACACTGCAGCTGCAAAAGGCATCCCAAGGGGAGCGCAAAACTGCCACAAGATGCCTGCCTCCACGGCTTTTTCCTTGCGAGCAGCCCTAGGCCAGGCCTGCTTTTCCTGCCTAGGGTTAGGGTTAGGGTTACGCCTAGGGTTAGCATCTCGCAAACCACAAAGCCCCCAGCTCCAGGCACACTGCAGCTGCGAAAGGCATCCCAAGGGGAGCGCAAAACTGCCACAAGATGCCTGCCTCCACGGCTTTTTCCTTGCGAGCAGCCCTAGGCCAGGCCTGCTTTTCCTGCCTAGGGTTAGGGTTAGGGTTAGGGTTAGGGTTACGCCTAGGGTTAGCATCTCGCAAACCACAAAGCCCCCAGCTCCAGGCACACTGCAGCTGCGAAAGGCATCCCAAGGGCAGCGCAAAACTGCCACAAGATGCCTGCCTCCACGGCTTGTTCCTTGCGAGCAGCCCTAGGCCAGGCCTGCTTTTCCTGCCTAGGGTTAGGGTTAGGGTTAGGGTTAGGGTTACGCCTAGGGTTAGCATCTCGCAAACCACAAAGCCCCCAGCTCCAGGCACACTGCAGCTGCCAAAGGCATCCCAAGGGGAGCGCAAAACTGCCACAAGATGCCTGCCTCCACGGCTTTTTCCTTGCGAGCAGCCCTAGGCCAGGCCTGCTTTTCCTGCCTAGGGTTAGGGTTAGGGTTAGGGTTAGGGTTAGGGTTAGGGTTACGCCTAGGGTTAGCATCTCGCAAACCACAAAGCCCCCAGCTCCAGGCACACTGCAGCTGCAAAAGGCATCCCAAGGGGAGCGCAAAACTGCCACAAGATGCCTGCCTCCACGGCTTTTTCCTTGCGAGCAGCCCTAGGCAAGGCCTGCTTTTCCTGCCTAGGGTTAGGGTTAGGGTTAGGGTTAGGGTTATGCCTAGGGTTAGCATCTCGCAAACCACAAAGCCCCCAGCTCCAGGCACACTGCAGCTGCGAAAGGCATCCCAAGGGGAGCGCAAAACTGCCACAAGATGCCTGCCTCCACGGCTTTTTCCTTGCGAGCAGCCCTAGGCCAGGCCTGCTTTTCCTGCCTAGGGTTAGGGTTAGGGTTAGGGTTAGGGTTAGGGTTATGCCTAGGGTTAGCATCTCGCAAACCACAAAGCCCCCAGCTCCAGGCACACTGCAGCTGCCAAAGGCATCCCAAGGGGAGCGCAAAACTGCCACAAGATGCCTGCCTCCACGGCTTTTTCCTTGCGAGCAGCCCTAGGCCAGGCCTGCTTTTCCTGCCTAGGGTTAGGGTTAGGGTTACGCCTAGGGTTAGCATCTCGCAAACCACAAAGCCCCCAGCTCCAGGCACACTGCAGCTGCGAAAGGCATCCCAAGGGGAGCGCAAAACTGCCACAAGATGCCTGCCTCCACGGCTTTTTCCTTGCGAGCAGCCCTAGGCCAGGCCTGCTTTTCCTGCCTAGGGTTAGGGTTAGGGTTAGGGTTACGCCTAGGGTTAGCATCTCGCAAACCACAAAGCCCCCAGCTCCAGGCACACTGCAGCTGCCAAAGGCATCCCAAGGGGAGCGCAAAACTGCCACAAGATGCCTGCCTCCACGGCTTGTTCCTTGCGAGCAGCCCTAGGCCAGGCCTGCTTTTCCTGCCTAGGGTTAGGGTTAGGGTTAGGGTTAGGGTTACGCCTAGGGTTAGCATCTCGCAAACCACAAAGCCCCCAGCTCCAGGCACACTGCAGCTGCGAAAGGCATCCCAAGGGGAGCGCAAAACTGCCACAAGATGCCTGCCTCCACGGCTTTTTCCTTGCAAGCAGCCCTAGGCCAGGCCTGCTTTGACTGCCTAGGGTTAGGGTTAGGGTTAGGGTTAGGGTTAGGGTTAGGGTTACGCCTAGGGTTAGCATCTCGCAAACCACAAAGCCCCCAGCTCCAGGCACACTGCAGCTGCAAAAGGCATCCCAAGGGGAGCGCAAAACTGCCACAAGATACCTGCCTCCACGGCTTTTTCCTTGCGAGCAGCCCTAGGCAAGGCCTGCTTTTCCTGCCTAGGGTTAGGGTTAGGGTTAGGGTTAGGGTTATGCCTAGGGTTAGCATCTCGCAAACCACAAAGCCCCCAGCTCCAGGCACACTGCAGCTGCGAAAGGCATCCCAAGGGGAGCGCAAAACTGCCACAAGATGCCTGCCTCCACGGCTTTTTCCTTGCGAGCAGCCCTAGGCCAGGCCTGCTTTTCCTGCCTAGGGTTAGGGTTAGGGTTAGGGTTAGGGTTAGGGTTATGCCTAGGGTTAGCATCTCGCAAACCACAAAGCCCCCAGCTCCAGGCACACTGCAGCTGCCAAAGGCATCCCAAGGGGAGCGCAAAACTGCCACAAGATGCCTGCCTCCACGGCTTTTTCCTTGCGAGCAGCCCTAGGCCAGGCCTGCTTTTCCTGCCTAGGGTTAGGGTTAGGGTTAGGGTTAGGGTTACGCCTAGGGTTAGCATCTCGCAAACCACAAAGCCCCCAGCTCCAGGCACACTGCAGCTGCGAAAGGCATCCCAAGGGGAGCGCAAAACTGCCACAAGATGCCTGCCTCCACGGCTTTTTCCTTGCGAGCAGCCCTAGGCCAGGCCTGCTTTTCCTGCCTAGGGTTAGGGTTAGGGTTAGGGTTAGGGTTACGCCTAGGGTTAGCATCTCGCAAACCACAAAGCCCCCAGCTCCAGGCACACTGCAGCTGCGAAAGGCATCCCAAGGGGAGCGCAAAACTGCCACAAGATGCCTGCCTCCACGGCTTTTTCCTTGCCAGCAGCCCTAGGCCAGGCCTGCTTTTCCTGCCTAGGGTTAGGGTTAGGGTTAGGGTTAGGGTTACGCCTAGGGTTAGCATCTCGCAAACCACAAAGCCCCCAGCTCCAGGCACACTGCAGCTGCGAAAGGCATCCCAAGGGGAGCGCAAAACTGCCACAAGATGCCTGCCTCCACGGCTTTTTCCTTGCGAGCAGCCCTAGGCCAGGCCTGCTTTTCCTGCCTAGGGTTAGGGTTAGGGTTAGGGTTAGGGTTACGCCTAGGGTTAGCATCTCGCAAACCACAAAGCCCCCAGCTCCAGGCACACTGCAGCTGCGAAAGGCATCCCAAGGGGAGCGCAAAACTGCCACAAGATGCCTGCCTCCACGGCTTTTTCCTTGCGAGCAGCCCTAGGCCAGGCCTGCTTTTCCTGCCTAGGGTTAGGGTTAGGGTTAGGGTTAGGGTTACGCCTAGGGTTAGCATCTCGCAAACCACAAAGCCCCCAGCTCCAGGCACACTGCTACTGCCAAAGGCATCCCAAGGGGAGCGCAAAACTGCCACAAGATGCCTGCCTCCACGGCTTTTTCCTTGCAAGCAGCCCTAGGCCAGGCCTGCTTTTCCTGCCTAGGGTTAGGGTTAGGGTTAGGGTTAGGGTTAGGGTTACGCCTAGGGTTAGCATCTCGCAAACCACAAAGCCCCCAGCTCCAGGCACACTGCAGCTGCGAAAGGCATCCCAAGGGCAGCGCAAAACTGCCACAAGATGCCTGCCTCCACGGCTTGTTCCTTGCGAGCAGCCCTAGGCCAGGCCTGCTTTTCCTGCCTAGGGTTAGGGTTAGGGTTAGGGTTAGGGTTACGCCTAGGGTTAGCATCTCGCAAACCACAAAGCCCCCAGCTCCAGGCACACTGCAGCTGCAAAAGGCATCCCAAGGGGAGCGCAAAACTGCCACAAGATGCCTGCCTCCACGGCTTTTTCCTTGCGAGCAGCCCTAGGCCAGGCCTGCTTTTCCTGCCTAGGGTTAGGGTTAGGGTTAGGGTTAGGGTTAGGGTTAGGGTTAGGGTTATGCCTAGGGTTAGCATCTCGCAAACCACAAAGCCCCCAGCTCCAGGCACACTGCAGCTGCCAAAGGCATCCCAAGGGCAGCGCAAAACTGCCACAAGATGCCTGCCTCCACGGCTTTTTCCTTGCGAGCAGCCCTAGGCAAGGCCTGCTTTTCCTGCCTAGGGTTAGGGTTAGGGTTAGGGTTAGGGTTATGCCTAGGGTTAGCATCTCGCAAACCACAAAGCCCCCAGCTCCAGGCACACTGCAGCTGCGAAAGGCATCCCAAGGGGAGCGCAAAACTGCCACAAGATGCCTGCCTCCACGGCTTTTTCCTTGCCAGCAGCCCTAGGCCAGGCCTGCTTTTCCTGCCTAGGGTTAGGGTTAGGGTTAGGGTTAGGGTTAGGGTTAGGGTTATGCCTAGGGTTAGCATCTCGCAAACCACAAAGCCCCCAGCTCCAGGCACACTGCAGCTGCCAAAGGCATCCCAAGGGCAGCGCAAAACTGCCACAAGATGCCTGCCTCCACGGCTTTTTCCTTGCGAGCAGCCCTAGGCCAGGCCTGCTTTTCCTGCCTAGGGTTAGGGTTAGGGTTAGGGTTAGGGTTACGCCTAGGGTTAGCATCTCGCAAACCACAAAGCCCCCAGCTCCAGGCACACTGCAGCTGCCAAAGGCATCCCAAGGGGAGCGCAAAACTGCCACAAGATGCCTGCCTCCACGGCTTTTTCCTTGCGAGCAGCCCTAGGCCAGGCCTGCTTTTCCTGCCTAGGGTTAGGGTTAGGGTTAGGGTTACGCCTAGGGTTAGCATCTCGCAAACCACAAAGCCCCCAGCTCCAGGCACACTGCAGCTGCGAAAGGCATCCCAAGGGGAGCGCAAAACTGCCACAAGATGCCTGCCTCCACGGCTTGTTCCTTGCGAGCAGCCCTAGGCCAGGCCTGCTTTTCCTGCCTAGGGTTAGGGTTAGGGTTACGCCTAGGGTTAGCATCTCGCAAACCACAAAGCCCCCAGCTCCAGGCACACTGCAGCTGCGAAAGGCATCCCAAGGGGAGCGCAAAACTGCCACAAGATGCCTGCCTCCACGGCTTTTTCCTTGCGAGCAGCCCTAGGCCAGGCCTGCTTTTCCTGCCTAGGGTTAGGGTTAGGGTTAGGGTTACGCCTAGGGTTAGCATCTCGCAAACCACAAAGCCCCCAGCTCCAGGCACACTGCAGCTGCCAAAGGCATCCCAAGGGCAGCGCAAAACTGCCACAAGATGCCTGCCTCCACGGCTTTTTCCTTGCGAGCAGCCCTAGGCCAGGCCTGCTTTTCCTGCCTAGGGTTAGGGTTAGGGTTAGGGTTAGGGTTACGCCTAGGGTTAGCATCTTGCAAACCACAAAGCCCCCAGCTCCAGGCACACTGCAGCTGCGAAAGGCATCCCAAGGGGAGCGCAAAACTGCCACAAGATGCCTGCCTCCACGGCTTTTTCCTTGCAAGCAGCCCTAGGCCAGGCCTGCTTTGACTGCCTAGGGTTAGGGTTAGGGTTAGGGTTAGGGTTAGGGTTACGCCTAGGGTTAGCATCTCGCAAACCACAAAGCCCCCAGCTCCAGGCACACTGCAGCTGCAAAAGGCATCCCAAGGGGAGCGCAAAACTGCCACAAGATACCTGCCTCCACGGCTTTTTCCTTGCGAGCAGCCCTAGGCAAGGCCTGCTTTTCCTGCCTAGGGTTAGGGTTAGGGTTAGGGTTAGGGTTATGCCTAGGGTTAGCATCTCGCAAACCACAAAGCCCCCAGCTCCAGGCACACTGCAGCTGCGAAAGGCATCCCAAGGGGAGCGCAAAACTGCCACAAGATGCCTGCCTCCACGGCTTTTTCCTTGCGAGCAGCCCTAGGCCAGGCCTGCTTTTCCTGCCTAGGGTTAGGGTTAGGGTTAGGGTTAGGGTTAGGGTTATGCCTAGGGTTAGCATCTCGCAAACCACAAAGCCCCCAGCTCCAGGCACACTGCAGCTGCCAAAGGCATCCCAAGGGGAGCGCAAAACTGCCACAAGATACCTGCCTCTACGGCTTTTTCCTTGCGAGCAGCCCTAGGCCAGGCCTGCTTTTCCTGCCTAGGGTTAGGGTTAGGGTTAGGGTTAGGGTTACGCCTAGGGTTAGCATCTCGCAAACCACAAAGCCCCCAGCTCCAGGCACACTGCAGCTGCGAAAGGCATCCCAAGGGGAGCGCAAAACTGCCACAAGATGCCTGCCTCCACGGCTTTTTCCTTGCGAGCAGCCCTAGGCCAGGCCTGCTTTTCCTGCCTAGGGTTAGGGTTAGGGTTAGGGTTAGGGTTACGCCTAGGGTTAGCATCTCGCAAACCACAAAGCCCCCAGCTCCAGGCACACTGCTACTGCCAAAGGCATCCCAAGGGGAGCGCAAAACTGCCACAAGATGCCTGCCTCCACGGCTTTTTCCTTGCGAGCAGCCCTAGGCCAGGCCTGCTTTTCCTGCCTAGGGTTAGGGTTAGGGTTAGGGTTAGGGTTAGGGTTACGCCTAGGGTTAGCATCTCGCAAACCACAAAGCCCCCAGCTCCAGGCACACTGCAGCTGCGAAAGGCATCCCAAGGGGAGCGCAAAACTGCCACAAGATGCCTGCCTCCACGGCTTTTTCCTTGCGAGCAGCCCTAGGCCAGGCCTGCTTTTCCTGCCTAGGGTTAGGGTTAGGGTTAGGGTTAGGGTTACGCCTAGGGTTAGCATCTCGCAAACCACAAAGCCCCCAGCTCCAGGCACACTGCAGCTGCAAAAGGCATCCCAAGGGGAGCGCAAAACTGCCACAAGATGCCTGCCTCCACGGCTTTTTCCTTGCGAGCAGCCCTAGGCCAGGCCTGCTTTTCCTGCCTAGGGTTAGGGTTAGGGTTAGGGTTAGGGTTACGCCTAGGGTTAGCATCTCGCAAACCACAAAGCCCCCAGCTCCAGGCACACTGCAGCTGCGAATAGCATCCAAAGGGGAGCGCAAAACTGCCACAAGATGCCTGCCTCCACGGCTTTTTCCTTGCGAGCAGCCCTAGGCCAGGCCTGCTTTTCCTGCCTAGGGTTAGGGTTAGGGTTAGGGTTAGGGTTAGGGTTACGCCTAGGGTTAGCATCTCGCAAACCACAAAGCCCCCAGCTCCAGGCACACTGCAGCTGCAAAAGGCATCCCAAGGGCAGCGCAAAACTGCCACAAGATGCCTGCCTCCACGGCTTTTTCCTTGCGAGCAGCCCTAGGCCAGGCCTGCTTTTCCTGCCTAGGGTTAGGGTTAGGGTTAGGGTTAGGGTTAGGGTTACGCCTAGGGTTAGCATCTAGGGAGCGCAAAACTGCCACAAGATGCCTGCCTCCACGGCCGTGGAGGCAGGCATCTTGTGGCAGTTTTGCGCTGCCCTTGGGATGCCTTTTGCAGCTGCAGTGTGCCTGGAGCTGGGGGCTTTGTGGTTTGCGAGATGCTAACCCTAGGCGTAACCCTAACCCTAACCCTAACCCTAACCCTAGGCAGGAAAAGCAGGCCTGGCCTAGGGCTGCTCGCAAGGAAAAAGCCGTGGAGGCAGGCATCTTGTGGCAGTTTTGCGCTGCCCTTGGGATGCCTTTCGCAGCTGCAGTGTGCCTGGAGCTGGGGGCTTTGTGGTTTGCGAGATGCTAACCCTAGGCGTAACCCTAACCCTAACCCTAACCCTAACCCTAGGCAGGAAAAGCAGGCCTGGCCTAGGGCTGCTCGCAAGGAAAAAGCCGTGGAGGCAGGCATCTTGTGGCAGTTTTGCGCTCCCCTTGGGATGCCTTTGGCAGCTGCAGTGTGCCTGGAGCTGGGGGCTTTGTGGTTTGCGAGATGCTAACCCTAGGCGTAACCCTAACCCTAACCCTAACCCTAACCCTAGGCAGGAAAAGCAGGCCTGGCCTAGGGCTGCTCGCAAGGAAAAAGCCGTGGAGGCAGGCATCTTGTGGCAGTTTTGCGCTGCCCTTGGGATGCCTTTCGCAGCTGCAGTGTGCCTGGAGCTGGGGGCTTTGTGGTTTGCGAGATGCTAACCCTAGGCGTAACCCTAACCCTAACCCTAACCCTAACCCTAGGCAGGAAAAGCAGGCCTGGCCTAGGGCTGCTCGCAAGGAAAAAGCCGTGGAGGCAGGCATCTTGTGGCAGTTTTGCGCTCCCCTTGGGATGCCTTTCGCAGCTGCAGTGTGCCTGGAGCTGGGGGCTTTGTGGTTTGCGAGATGCTAACCCTAGGCTTAACCCTAACCCTAACCCTAGGCAGGAAAAGCAGGCCTGGCCTAGGGCTGCTCGCAAGGAAAAAGCCGTGGAGGCAGGCATCTTGTGGCAGTTTTGCGCTGCCCTTGGGATGCCTTTCGCAGCTGCAGTATGCCTGGAGCTGGGGGCTTTGTGGTTTGCGAGATGCTAACCCTAGGCGTAACCCTAACCCTAACCCTAACCCTAACCCTAGGCAGGAAAAGCAGGCCTGGCCTAGGGCTGCTCGCAAGGAAAAAGCCGTGGAGGCAGGCATCTTGTGGCAGTTTTGCGCTGCCCTTGGGATGCCTTTCGCAGCTGCAGTGTGCCTGGAGCTGGGGGCTTTGTGGTTTGCGAGATGCTAACCCTAGGCGTAACCCTAACCCTAACCCTAACCCTAACCCTAACCCTAACCCTAACCCTAGGCAGGAAAAGCAGGCCTGGCCTAGGGCTGCTCGCAAGGAAAAAGCCGTGGAGGCAGGCATCTTGTGGCAGTTTTGCGCTGCCCTTGGGATGCCTTTCGCAGCTGCAGTGTGCCTGGAGCTGGGGGCTTTGTGGTTTGCGAGATGCTAACCCTAGGCGTAACCCTAACCCTAACCCTAGGCAGGAAAAGCAGGCCTGGCCTAGGGCTGCTCGCAAGGAAAAAGCCGTGGAGGCAGGCATCTTGTGGCAGTTTTGCGCTCCCATTTGGATGCCTTTCGCAGCTGCAGTGTGCCTGGAGCTGGGGGCTTTGTGGTTTGCGAGATGCTAACCCTAGGCGTAACCCTAACCCTAACCCTAACCCTAACCCTAGGCAGGAAAAGCAGGCTTGGCCTAGGGCTGCTCGCAAGGAAAAAGCCGTGGAGGCAGGCATCTTGTGGCAGTTTTGCGCTGCCCTTGGGATGCCTTTGGCAGCTGCAGTGTGCCTGGAGCTGGGGGCTTTGTGGTTTGCGAGATGCTAACCCTAGGCGTAACCCTAACCCTAACCCTAACCCTAACCCTAACCCTAGGCAGGAAAAGCAGGCCTGGCCTAGGGCTGCTCGCAAGGAAAAAGCCGTGGAGGCAGGCATCTTGTGGCAGTTTTGCGCTCCCCTTGGGATGCCTTTCGCAGCTGCAGTGTGCCTGGAGCTGGGGGCTTTGTGGTTTGCGAGATGCTAACCCTAGGCGTAACCCTAACCCTAACCCTAACCCTAACCCTAACCCTAGGCAGGAAAATTAGGCCTGGCCTAGGGCTGCTCGCAAGGAAAAAGCCGTGGAGGCAGGCATCTTGTGGCAGTTTTGCGCTGCCCTTGGGATGCCTTTTGCAGCTGCAGTGTGCCTGGAGCTGGGGGCTTTGTGGTTTGCGAGATGCTAACCCTAGGCGTAACCCTAACCCTAACCCTAACCCTAACCCTAGGCAGGAAAAGCAGGCCTGGCCTAGGGCTGCTCGCAAGGAAAAAGCCGTGGAGGCAGGCATCTTGTGGCAGTTTTGCGCTGCCCTTGGGATGCCTTTTGCAGCTGCAGTGTGCCTGGAGCTGGGGGCTTTGTGGTTTGCGAGATGCTAACCCTAGGCGTAACCCTAACCCTAACCCTAACCCTAACCCTAGGCAGGAAAAGCAGGCCTGGCCTAGGGCTGCTCGCAAGGAAAAAGCCGTGGAGGCAGGCATCTTGTGGCAGTTTTGCGCTGCCCTTGGGATGCCTTTTGCAGCTGCAGTGTGCCTGGAGCTGGGGGCTTTGTGGTTTGCGAGATGCTAACCCTAGGCGTAACCCTAACCCTAACCCTAGGCAGGAAAAGCAGGCCTGGCCTAGGGCTGCTCGCAAGGAAAAAGCCGTGGAGGCAGGCATCTTGTGGCAGTTTTGCGCTCCCATTTGGATGCCTTTCGCAGCTGCAGTGTGCCTGGAGCTGGGGGCTTTGTGGTTTGCGAGATGCTAACCCTAGGCGTAACCCTAACCCTAACCCTAACCCTAACCCTAGGCAGGAAAAGCAGGCCTGGCCTAGGGCTGCTCGCAAGGAAAAAGCCGTGGAGGCAGGCATCTTGTGGCAGTTTTGCGCTCCCCTTGGGATGCCTTTTGCAGCTGCAGTGTGCCTGGAGCTGGGGGCTTTGTGGTTTGCGAGATGCTAACCCTAGGCGTAACCCTAACCCTAACCCTAACCCTAACCCTAGGCAGGAAAAGCAGGCCTGGCCTAGGGCTGCTCGCAAGGAAAAAGCCGTGGAGGCAGGCATCTTGTGGCAGTTTTGCGCTCCCCTTGGGATGCCTTTCGCAGCTGCAGTGTGCCTGGAGCTGGGGGCTTTGTGGTTTGCGAGATGCTAACCCTAGGCGTAACCCTAACCCTAACCCTAACCCTAACCCTAACCCTAGGCAGGAAAATTAGGCCTGGCCTAGGGCTGCTCGCAAGGAAAAAGCCGTGGAGGCAGGCATCTTGTGGCAGTTTTGCGCTGCCCTTGGGATGCCTTTTGCAGCTGCAGTGTGCCTGGAGCTGGGGGCTTTGTGGTTTGCGAGATGCTAACCCTAGGCGTAACCCTAACCCTAACCCTAACCCTAACCCTAGGCAGGAAAAGCAGGCCTGGCCTAGGGCTGCTCGCAAGGAAAAAGCCGTGGAGGCAGGCATCTTGTGGCAGTTTTGCGCTGCCCTTGGGATGCCTTTTGCAGCTGCAGTGTGCCTGGAGCTGGGGGCTTTGTGGTTTGCGAGATGCTAACCCTAGGCGTAACCCTAACCCTAACCCTAACCCTAACCCTAGGCAGGAAAAGCAGGCCTGGCCTAGGGCTGCTCGCAAGGAAAAAGCCGTGGAGGCAGGCATCTTGTGGCAGTTTTGCGCTGCCCTTGGGATGCCTTTTGCAGCTGCAGTGTGCCTGGAGCTGGGGGCTTTGTGGTTTGCGAGATGCTAACCCTAGGCGTAACCCTAACCCTAACCCTAGGCAGGAAAAGCAGGCCTGGCCTAGGGCTGCTCGCAAGGAAAAAGCCGTGGAGGCAGGCATCTTGTGGCAGTTTTGCGCTCCCATTTGGATGCCTTTCGCAGCTGCAGTGTGCCTGGAGCTGGGGGCTTTGTGGTTTGCGAGATGCTAACCCTAGGCGTAACCCTAACCCTAACCCTAACCCTAACCCTAGGCAGGAAAAGCAGGCCTGGCCTAGGGCTGCTCGCAAGGAAAAAGCCGTGGAGGCAGGCATCTTGTGGCAGTTTTGCGCTCCCCTTGGGATGCCTTTTGCAGCTGCAGTGTGCCTGGAGCTGGGGGCTTTGTGGTTTGCGAGATGCTAACCCTAGGCGTAACCCTAACCCTAACCCTAACCCTAACCCTAGGCAGGAAAAGCAGGCCTGGCCTAGGGCTGCTCGCAAGGAAAAAGCCGTGGAGGCAGGCATCTTGTGGCAGTTTTGCGCTGCCCTTGGGATGCCTTTTGCAGCTGCAGTGTGCCTGGAGCTGGGGGCTTTGTGGTTTGCGAGATGCTAACCCTAGGCGTAACCCTAACCCTAACCCTAACCCTAACCCTAGGCAGGAAAAGCAGGCCTGGCCTAGGGCTGCTCGCAAGGAAAAAGCCGTGGAGGCAGGCATCTTGTGGCAGTTTTGCGCTCCCCTTGGGATGCCTTTGGCAGCTGCAGTGTGCCTGGAGCTGGGGGCTTTGTGGTTTGCGAGATGCTAACCCTAGGCGTAACCCTAACCCTAACCCTAACCCTAACCCTAGGCAGGAAAAGCAGGCCTGGCCTAGGGCTGCTCGCAAGGAAAAAGCCGTGGAGGCAGGCATCTTGTGGCAGTTTTGCGCTCCCCTTGGGATGCCTTTCGCAGCTGCAGTGTGCCTGGAGCTGGGGGCTTTGTGGTTTGCGCGATGCTAACCCTAGGCGTAACCCTAACCCTAACCCTAACCCTAACCCTAACCCTAGGCAGGAAAAGCAGGCCTGGCCTAGGGCTGCTCGCAAGGAAAAAGCCGTGGAGGCAGGCATCTTGTGGCAGTTTTGCGCTGCCCTTGGGATGCCTTTGGCAGCTGCAGTGTGCCTGGAGCTGGGGGCTTTGTGGTTTGCGAGATGCTAACCCTAGGCGTAACCCTAACCCTAACCCTAACCCTAACCCTAGGCAGGAAAAGCAGGCCTGGCCTAGGGCTGCTCGCAAGGAAAAAGCCGTGGAGGCAGGCATCTTGTGGCAGTTTTGCGCTCCCATTTGGATGCCTTTCGCAGCTGCAGTGTGCCTGGAGCTGGGGGCTTTGTGGTTTGCGAGATGCTAACCCTAGGCGTAACCCTAACCCTAACCCTAACCCTAACCCTAGGCAGGAAAAGCAGGCCTGGCCTAGGGCTGCTTGCAAGGAAAAAGCCGTGGAGGCAGGCATCTTGTGGCAGTTTTGCGCTGCCCTTGGGATGCCTTTTGCAGCTGCAGTGTGCCTGGAGCTGGGGGCTTTGTGGTTTGCGAGATGCTAACCCTAGGCGTAACCCTAACCCTAACCCTAACCCTAACCCTAACCCTAACCCTAGGCAGGAAAAGCAGGCCTGGCCTAGGGCTGCTCGCAAGGAAAAAGCCGTGGAGGCAGGCATCTTGTGGCAGTTTTGCGCTCCCCTTTGGATGCTATTCGCAGCTGCAGTGTGCCAGGAGCTGGGGGCTTTGTGGTTTGCGAGATGCTAACCCTAGGCGTAACCCTAACCCTAACCCTAACCCTAGGCAGGAAAAGCAGGCCTGGCCTAGGGCTGCTCGCAAGGAAAAAGCCGTGGAGGCAGGCATCTTGTGGCAGTTTTGCGCTGCCCTTGGGATGCCTTTGGCAGCTGCAGTGTGCCTGGAGCTGGGGGCTTTGTGGTTTGCGAGATGCTAACCCTAGGCGTAACCCTAACCCTAACCCTAACCCTAAACCTAGGCAGGAAAAGCAGGCCTGGCCTAGGGCTGCTCGCAAGGAAAAAGCCGTGGAGGCAGGCATCTTGTGGCAGTTTTGCGCTCCCCTTGGGATGCCTTTGGCAGCTGCAGTGTGCCTGGAGCTGGGGGCTTTGTGGTTTGCGAGATGCTAACCCTAGGCGTAACCCTAACCCTAACCCTAACCCTAACCCTAGGCAGGAAAAGCAGGCCTGGCCTAGGGCTGCTCGCAAGGAAAAAGCCGTGGAGGCAGGCATCTTGTGGCAGTTTTGCGCTGGCCTTGGGATGCCTTTTGCAGCTGCAGTGTGCCTGGAGCTGGGGGCTTTGTGGTTTGCGAGATGCTAACCCTAGGCGTAACCCTAACCCTAACCCTAACCCTAACCCTAACCCTAGGCAGGAAAAGCAGGCCTGGCCTAGGGCTGCTCGCAAGGAAAAAGCCGTGGAGGCAGGCATCTTGTGGCAGTTTTGCGCTGCCCTTGGGATGCCTTTTGCAGCTGCAGTGTGCCTGGAGCTGGGGGCTTTGTGGTTTGCGAGATGCTAACCCTAGGCGTAACCCTAACCCTAACCCTAGGCAGGAAAAGCAGGCCTGGCCTAGGGCTGCTCGCAAGGAAAAAGCCGTGGAGGCAGGCATCTTGTGGCAGTTTTGCGCTCCCATTTGGATGCCTTTCGCAGCTGCAGTGTGCCTGGAGCTGGGGGCTTTGTGGTTTGCGAGATGCTAACCCTAGGCGTAACCCTAACCCTAACCCTAACCCTAACCCTAGGCAGGAAAAGCAGGCCTGGCCTAGGGCTGCTCGCAAGGAAAAAGCCGTGGAGGCAGGCATCTTGTGGCAGTTTTGCGCTCCCCTTGGGATGCCTTTTGCAGCTGCAGTGTGCCTGGAGCTGGGGGCTTTGTGGTTTGCGAGATGCTAACCCTAGGCGTAACCCTAACCCTAACCCTAACCCTAACCCTAGGCAGGAAAAGCAGGCCTGGCCTAGGGCTGCTCGCAAGGAAAAAGCCGTGGAGGCAGGCATCTTGTGGCAGTTTTGCGCTGCCCTTGGGATGCCTTTTGCAGCTGCAGTGTGCCTGGAGCTGGGGGCTTTGTGGTTTGCGAGATGCTAACCCTAGGCGTAACCCTAACCCTAACCCTAACCCTAACCCTAGGCAGGAAAAGCAGGCCTGGCCTAGGGCTGCTCGCAAGGAAAAAGCCGTGGAGGCAGGCATCTTGTGGCAGTTTTGCGCTCCCCTTGGGATACCTTTGGCAGCTGCAGTGTGCCTGGAGCTGGGGGCTTTGTGGTTTGCGAGATGCTAACCCTAGGCGTAACCCTAACCCTAACCCTAACCCTAACCCTAACCCTAACCATAACCCTAACCCTAACCCTAACCCTAACCCTAACCCTAACCCTAACCCTAACCCTAACCCTAACCCTAGGCAGGAAAAGCAGGCCTGGCCTAGGGCTGCTCGCAAGGAAAAAGCCGTGGAGGCAGGCATCTTGTGGCAGTTTTGCGCTGCCCTTGGGATGCCTTTCGCAGCTGCAGTGTGCCTGGAGCTGGGGGCTTTGTGGTTTGCGAGATGCTAACCCTAGGCGTAACCCTAACCCTAACCCTAACCCTAACCCTAGGCAGGAAAAGCAGGCCTGGCCTAGGGCTGCTCGCAAGGAAAAAGCCGTGGAGGCAGGCATCTTGTGGCAGTTTTGCGCTCCCATTTGGATGCCTTTCGCAGCTGCAGTGTGCCTGGAGCTGGGGGCTTTGTGGTTTGCGAGATGCTAACCCTAGGCGTATCCCTAACCCTAACCCTAACCCTAACCCTAGGCAGGAAAAGCAGGCCTGGCCTAGGGCTGCTTGCAAGGAAAAAGCCGTGGAGGCAGGCATCTTGTGGCAGTTTTGCGCTGCCCTTGGGATGCCTTTCGCAGCTGTAGTGTGCCTGGAGCTGGGGGCTTTGTGGTTTGCGAGATGCTAACCCTAGGCGTAACCCTAACCCTAACCCTAACCCTAACCCTAACCCTAGGCAGGAAAAGCAGGCCTGGCCTAGGGCTGCTCGCAAGGAAAAAGCCGTGGAGGCAGGCATCTTGTGGCAGTTTTGCGCTCCCCTTTGGATGCTATTCGCAGCTGCAGTGTGCCAGGAGCTGGGGGCTTTGTGGTTTGCGAGATGCTAACCCTAGGCGTAACCCTAACCCTAACCCTAACCCTAGGTAGGAAAAGCAGGCCTGGCCTAGGGCTGCTCGCAAGGAAAAAGCCGTGGAGGCAGGCATCTTGTGGCAGTTTTGCGCTGCCCTTGGGATGCCTTTGGCAGCTGCAGTGTGCCTGGAGCTGGGGGCTTTGTGGTTTGCGAGATGCTAACCCTAGGCGTAACCCTAACCCTAACCCTAACCCTAAACCTAGGCAGGAAAAGCAGGCCTGGCCTAGGGCTGCTCGCAAGGAAAAAGCCGTGGAGGCAGGCATCTTGTGGCAGTTTTGCGCTCCCCTTGGGATGCCTTTGGCAGCTGCAGTGTGCCTGGAGCTGGGGGCTTTGTGGTTTGCGAGATGCTAACCCTAGGCGTAACCCTAACCCTAACCCTAACCCTAACCCTAGGCAGGAAAAGCAGGCCTGGCCTAGGGCTGCTCGCAAGGAAAAAGCCGTGGAGGCAGGCATCTTGTGGCAGTTTTGCGCTGGCCTTGGGATGCCTTTTGCAGCTGCAGTGTGCCTGGAGCTGGGGGCTTTGTGGTTTGCGAGATGCTAACCCTAGGCGTAACCCTAACCCTAACCCTAACCCTAACCCTAGGCAGGAAAAGCAGGCCTGGCCTAGGGCTGCTCGCAAGGAAAAAGCCGTGGAGGCAGGCATCTTGTGGCAGTTTTGCGCTGCCCTTGGGATGCCTTTTGCAGCTGCAGTGTGCCTGGAGCTGGGGGCTTTGTGGTTTGCGAGATGCTAACCCTAGGCGTAACCCTAACCCTAACCTTAGGCAGGAAAAGCAGGCCTGGCCTAGGGCTGCTCGCAAGGAAAAAGCCGTGGAGGCAGGCATCTTGTGGCAGTTTTGCGCTCCCATTTGGATGCCTTTCGCAGCTGCAGTGTGCCTGGAGCTGGGGGCTTTGTGGTTTGCGAGATGCTAACCCTAGGCGTAACCCTAACCCTAACCCTAACCCTAACCCTAGGCAGGAAAAGCAGGCCTGGCCTAGGGCTGCTCGCAAGGAAAAAGCCGTGGAGGCAGGCATCTTGTGGCAGTTTTGCGCTGCCCTTGGGATGCCTTTGGCAGCTGCAGTGTGCCTGGAGCTGGGGGCTTTGTGGTTTGCGAGATGCTAACCCTAGGCGTAACCCTAACCCTAACCCTAACCCTAACCCTAACCCTAGGCAGGAAAAGCAGGCCTGGCCTAGGGCTGCTCGCAAGGAAAAAGCCGTGGAGGCAGGCATCTTGTGGCAGTTTTGCGCTCCCCTTGGGATGCCTTTCGCAGCTGCAGTGTGCCTGGAGCTGGGGGCTTTGTGGTTTGCGAGATGCTAACCCTAGGCGTAACCCTAACCCTAACCCTAACCCTAACCCTAACCCTAGGCAGGAAAAGCAGGCCTGGCCTAGGGCTGCTCGCAAGGAAAAAGCCGTGGAGGCAGGCATCTTGTGGCAGTTTTGCGCTGCCCTTGGGATGCCTTTCGCAGCTGCAGTGTGCCTGGAGCTGGGGGCTTTGTGGTTTGCGAGATGCTAACCCTAGGCGTAACCCTAACCCTAACCCTAACCCTAACCCTAGGCAGGAAAAGCAGGCCTGGCCTAGGGCTGCTCGCAAGGAAAAAGCCGTGGAGGCAGGCATCTTGTGGCAGTTTTGCGCTCCCATTTGGATGCCTTTCGCAGCTGCAGTGTGCCTGGAGCTGGGGGCTTTGTGGTTTGCGAGATGCTAACCCTAGGCGTAACCCTAACCCTAACCCTAACCCTAACCCTAGGCAGGAAAAGCAGGCCTGGCCTAGGGCTGCTCGCAAGGAAAAAGCCGTGGAGGCAGGCATCTTGTGGCAGTTTTGCGCTGCCCTTGGGATGCCTTTCGCAGCTGCAGTGTGCCTGGAGCTGGGGGCTTTGTGGTTTGCGAGATGCTAACCCTAGGCGTAACCCTAACCCTAACCCTAACCCTAACCCTAACCCTAACCCTAGGCAGGAAAAGCAGGCCTGGCCTAGGGCTGCTCGCAAGGAAAAAGCCGTGGAGGCAGGCATCTTGTGGCAGTTTTGCGCTCCCCTTGGGATGCCTTTCGCAGCTGCAGTGTGCCTGGAGCTGGGGGCTTTGTGGTTTGCGAGATGCTAACCCTAGGCGTAACCCTAACCCTAACCCTAGGCAGGAAAAGCAGGCCTGGCCTAGGGCTGCTCGCAAGGAAAAAGCCGTGGAGGCAGGCATCTTGTGGCAGTTTTGCGCTCCCATTTGGATGCCTTTCGCAGCTGCAGTGTGCCTGGAGCTGGGGGCTTTGTGGTTTGCGAGATGCTAACCCTAGGCGTAACCCTAACCCTAACCCTAACCCTAACCCTAGGCAGGAAAAGCAGGCTTGGCCTAGGGCTGCTCGCAAGGAAAAAGCCGTGGAGGCAGGCATCTTGTGGCAGTTTTGCGCTCCCCTTGGGATGCCTTTTGCAGCTGCAGTGTGCCTGGAGCTGGGGGCTTTGTGGTTTGCGAGATGCTAACCCTAGGCGTAA
The DNA here is from genome assembly GCF_963513975.1 of Fringilla coelebs. Classification (NCBI taxonomy): domain Eukaryota; kingdom Metazoa; phylum Chordata; class Aves; order Passeriformes; family Fringillidae; genus Fringilla; species Fringilla coelebs. Next base: position 26,730,443 of record NC_140066.1, on the reverse strand, counting down.
CCCTAACCCTAACCCTAACCCTAACCCTAACCCTAGGCAGTCAAAGCAGGCCTGGCCTAGGGCTGCTCGCAAGGAAAAAGCCGTGGAGGCAGGCATCTTGTGGCAGTTTTGCGCTCCCCTTGGGATGCCTTTTGCAGCTGCAGTGTGCCTGGAGCTGGGGGCTTTGTGGTTTGCGAGATGCTAACCCTAGGCGTAACCCTAACCCTAACCCTAACCCTAACCCTAACCCTAGGCAGGAAAAGCAGGCCTGGCCTAGGGCTGCTCGCAAGGAAAAAGCCGTGGAGGCAGGCATCTTGTGGCAGTTTTGCGCTGCCCTTGGGATGCCTTTTGCAGCTGCAGTGTGCCTGGAGCTGGGGGCTTTGTGGTTTGCGAGATGCTAACCCTAGGCGTAACCCTAACCCTAACCCTAACCCTAACCCTAGGCAGGAAAAGCAGGCCTGGCCTAGGGCTGCTCGCAAGGAAAAAGCCGTGGAGGCAGGCATCTTGTGGCAGTTTTGCGCTGCCCTTGGGATGCCTTTTGCAGCTGCAGTGTGCCTGGAGCTGGGGGCTTTGTGGTTTGCGAGATGCTAACCCTAGGCGTAACCCTAACCCTAACCCTAACCCTAACCCTAGGCAGGAAAAGCAGGCCTGGCCTAGGGCTGCTCGCAAGGAAAAAGCCGTGGAGGCAGGCATCTTGTGGCAGTTTTGCGCTGCCCTTGGGATGCCTTTTGCAGCTGCAGTGTGCCTGGAGCTGGGGGCTTTGTGGTTTGCGAGATGCTAACCCTAGGCGTAACCCTAACCCTAACCCTAGGCAGGAAAAGCAGGCCTGGCCTAGGGCTGCTCGCAAGGAAAAAGCCGTGGAGGCAGGCATCTTGTGGCAGTTTTGCGCTCCCATTTGGATGCCTTTCGCAGCTGCAGTGTGCCTGGAGCTGGGGGCTTTGTGGTTTGCGAGATGCTAACCCTAGGCGTAACCCTAACCCTAACCCTAACCCTAACCCTAGGCAGGAAAAGCAGGCCTGGCCTAGGGCTGCTCGCAAGGAAAAAGCCGTGGAGGCAGGCATCTTGTGGCAGTTTTGCGCTCCCCTTGGGATGCCTTTTGCAGCTGCAGTGTGCCTGGAGCTGGGGGCTTTGTGGTTTGCGAGATGCTAACCCTAGGCGTAACCCTAACCCTAACCCTAACCCTAACCCTAGGCAGGAAAAGCAGGCCTGGCCTAGGGCTGCTCGCAAGGAAAAAGCCGTGGAGGCAGGCATCTTGTGGCAGTTTTGCGCTGCCCTTGGGATGCCTTTTGCAGCTGCAGTGTGCCTGGAGCTGGGGGCTTTGTGGTTTGCGAGATGCTAACCCTAGGCGTAACCCTAACCCTAACCCTAACCCTAACCCTAGGCAGGAAAAGCAGGCCTGGCCTAGGGCTGCTCGCAAGGAAAAAGCCGTGGAGGCAGGCATCTTGTGGCAGTTTTGCGCTGCCCTTGGGATGCCTTTCGCAGCTGCAGTGTGCCTGGAGCTGGGGGCTTTGTGGTTTGCGAGATGCTAACCCTAGGCGTAACCCTAACCCTAACCCTAACCCTAACCCTAGGCAGGAAAAGCAGGCCTGGCCTAGGGCTGCTCGCAAGGAAAAAGCCGTGGAGGCAGGCATCTTGTGGCAGTTTTGCGCTCCCATTTGGATGCCTTTCGCAGCTGCAGTGTGCCTGGAGCTGGGGGCTTTGTGGTTTGCGAGATGCTAACCCTAGGCGCAACCCTAACCCTAACCCTAACCCTAACCCTAGGCAGGAAAAGCAGGCCTGGCCTAGGGCTGCTTGCAAGGAAAAAGCCGTGGAGGCAGGCATCTTGTGGCAGTTTTGCGCTGCCCATGGGATGCCTTTTGCAGCTGCAGTGTGCCTGGAGCTGGGGGCTTTGTGGTTTGCGAGATGCTAACCCTAGGCGTAACCCTAACCCTAACCCTAACCCTAACCCTAACCCTAGGCAGGAAAAGCAGGCCTGGCCTAGGGCTGCTCGCAAGGAAAAAGCCGTGGAGGCAGGCATCTTGTGGCAGTTTTGCGCTCCCCTTTGGATGCTATTCGCAGCTGCAGTGTGCCTGGAGCTGGGGGCTTTGTGGTTTGCGAGATGCTAACCCTAGGCGTAACCCTAACCCTAACCCTAACCCTAGGCAGGAAAAGCAGGCCTGGCCTAGGGCTGCTCGCAAGGAAAAAGCCGTGGAGGCAGGCATCTTGTGGCAGTTTTGCGCTGCCCTTGGGATGCCTTTGGCAGCTGCAGTGTGCCTGGAGCTGGGGGCTTTGTGGTTTGCGAGATGCTAACCCTAGGCGTAACCCTAACCCTAACCCTAACCCTAAACCTAGGCAGGAAAAGCAGGCCTGGCCTAGGGCTGCTCGCAAGGAAAAAGCCGTGGAGGCAGGCATCTTGTGGCAGTTTTGCGCTCCCCTTGGGATGCCTTTGGCAGCTGCAGTGTGCCTGGAGCTGGGGGCTTTGTGGTTTGCGAGATGCTAACCCTAGGCGTAACCCTAACCCTAACCCTAACCCTAACCCTAGGCAGGAAAAGCAGGCCTGGCCTAGGGCTGCTCGCAAGGAAAAAGCCGTGGAGGCAGGCATCTTGTGGCAGTTTTGCGCTGGCCTTGGGATGCCTTTTGCAGCTGCAGTGTGCCTGGAGCTGGGGGCTTTGTGGTTTGCGAGATGCTAACCCTAGGCGTAACCCTAACCCTAACCCTAACCCTAACCCTAGGCAGGAAAAGCAGGCCTGGCCTAGGGCTGCTCGCAAGGAAAAAGCCGTGGAGGCAGGCATCTTGTGGCAGTTTTGCGCTGCCCTTGGGATGCCTTTTGCAGCTGCAGTGTGCCTGGAGCTGGGGGCTTTGTGGTTTGCGAGATGCTAACCCTAGGCGTAACCCTAACCCTAACCCTAGGCAGGAAAAGCAGGCCTGGCCTAGGGCTGCTCGCAAGGAAAAAGCCGTGGAGGCAGGCATCTTGTGGCAGTTTTGCGCTCCCATTTGGATGCCTTTCGCAGCTGCAGTGTGCCTGGAGCTGGGGGCTTTGTGGTTTGCGAGATGCTAACCCTAGGCGTAACCCTAACCCTAACCCTAACCCTAACCCTAGGCAGGAAAAGCAGGCCTGGCCTAGGGCTGCTCGCAAGGAAAAAGCCGTGGAGGCAGGCATCTTGTGGCAGTTTTGCGCTCCCCTTGGGATGCCTTTTGCAGCTGCAGTGTGCCTGGAGCTGGGGGCTTTGTGGTTTGCGAGATGCTAACCCTAGGCGTAACCCTAACCCTAACCCTAACCCTAACCCTAGGCAGGAAAAGCAGGCCTGGCCTAGGGCTGCTCGCAAGGAAAAAGCCGTGGAGGCAGGCATCTTGTGGCAGTTTTGCGCTGCCCTTGGGATGCCTTTTGCAGCTGCAGTGTGCCTGGAGCTGGGGGCTTTGTGGTTTGCGAGATGCTAACCCTAGGCGTAACCCTAACCCTAACCCTAACCCTAACCCTAGGCAGGAAAAGCAGGCCTGGCCTAGGGCTGCTCGCAAGGAAAAAGCCGTGGAGGCAGGCATCTTGTGGCAGTTTTGCGCTCCCCTTGGGATGCCTTTGGCAGCTGCAGTGTGCCTGGAGCTGGGGGCTTTGTGGTTTGCGAGATGCTAACCCTAGGCGTAACCCTAACCCTAACCCTAACCCTAACCCTAGGCAGGAAAAGCAGGCCTGGCCTAGGGCTGCTCGCAAGGAAAAAGCCGTGGAGGCAGGCATCTTGTGGCAGTTTTGCGCTCCCCTTGGGATGCCTTTTGCAGCTGCAGTGTGCCTGGAGCTGGGGGCTTTGTGGTTTGCGAGATGCTAACCCTAGGCGTAACCCTAACCCTAACCCTAACCCTAACCCTAACCCTAGGCAGGAAAAGCAGGCCTGGCCTAGGGCTGCTCGCAAGGAAAAAGCCGTGGAGGCAGGCATCTTGTGGCAGTTTTGCGCTGCCCTTGGGATGCCTTTCGCAGCTGCAGTGTGCCTGGAGCTGGGGGCTTTGTGGTTTGCGAGATGCTAACCCTAGGCATAACCCTAACCCTAACCCTAACCCTAACCCTAGGCAGGAAAAGCAGGCCTGGCCTAGGGCTGCTCGCAAGGAAAAAGCCGTGGAGGCAGGCATCTTGTGGCAGTTTTGCGCTCCCCTTGGGATGCCTTTCGCAGCTGCAGTGTGCCTGGAGCTGGGGGCTTTGTGGTTTGCGAGATGCTAACCCTAGGCGTAACCCTAACCCTAACCCTAACCCTAACCCTAGGCAGGAAAAGCAGGCCTGGCCTAGGGCTGCTTGCAAGGAAAAAGCCGTGGAGGCAGGCATCTTGTGGCAGTTTTGCGCTGCCCTTGGGATGCCTTTTGCAGCTGCAGTGTGCCTGGAGCTGGGGGCTTTGTGGTTTGCGAGATGCTAACCCTAGGCGTAACCCTAACCCTAACCCTAACCCTAACCCTAACCCTAGGCAGGAAAAGCAGGCCTGGCCTAGGGCTGCTCGCAAGGAAAAAGCCGTGGAGGCAGGCATCTTGTGGCAGTTTTGCGCTCCCCTTTGGATGCTATTCGCAGCTGCAGTGTGCCAGGAGCTGGGGGCTTTGTGGTTTGCGAGATGCTAACCCTAGGCGTAACCCTAACCCTAACCCTAACCCTAGGCAGGAAAAGCAGGCCTGGCCTAGGGCTGCTCGCAAGGAAAAAGCCGTGGAGGCAGGCATCCTGTGGCAGTTTTGCGCTGCCCTTGGGATGCCTTTGGCAGCTGCAGTGTGCCTGGAGCTGGGGGCTTTGTGGTTTGCGAGATGCTAACCCTAGGCGTAACCCTAACCCTAACCCTAACCCTAACCCTAGGCAGGAAAAGCAGGCCTGGCCTAGGGCTGCTCGCAAGGAAAAAGCCGTGGAGGCAGGCATCTTGTGGCAGTTTTGCGCTGCCCTTGGGATGCCTTTTGCAGCTGCAGTGTGCCTGGAGCTGGGGGCTTTGTGGTTTGCGAGATGCTAACCCTAGGCGTAACCCTAACCCTAACCCTAACCCTAACCCTAGGCAGGAAAAGCAGGCCTGGCCTAGGGCTGCTCGCAAGGAAAAAGCCGTGGAGGCAGGCATCTTGTGGCAGTTTTGCGCTCCCCTTGGGATGCCTTTTGCAGCTGCAGTGTGCCTGGAGCTGGGGGCTTTGTGGTTTGCGAGATGCTAACCCTAGGCGTAACCCTAACCCTAACCCTAACCCTAACCCTAGGCAGGAAAAGCAGGCCTGGCCTAGGGCTGCTCGCAAGGAAAAAGCCGTGGAGGCAGGCATCTTGTGGCAGTTTTGCGCTCCCCTTGGGATGCCTTTTGCAGCTGCAGTGTGCCTGGAGCTGGGGGCTTTGTGGTTTGCGAGATGCTAACCCTAGGCGTAACCCTAACCCTAACCCTAACCCTAACCCTAGGCAGGAAAAGCAGGCCTGGCCTAGGGCTGCTCGCAAGGAAAAAGCCGTGGAGGCAGGCATCTTGTGGCAGTTTTGCGCTGCCCTTGGGATGCCTTTTGCAGCTGCAGTGTGCCTGGAGCTGGGGGCTTTGTGGTTTGCGAGATGCTAACCCTAGGCGTAACCCTAACCCTAACCCTAACCCTAACCCTAGGCAGGAAAAGCAGGCCTGGCCTAGGGCTGCTCGCAAGGAAAAAGCCGTGGAGGCAGGCATCTTGTGGCAGTTTTGCGCTCCCCTTGGGATGCCTTTGGCAGCTGCAGTGTGCCTGGAGCTGGGGGCTTTGTGGTTTGCGAGATGCTAACCCTAGGCGTAACCCTAACCCTAACCCTAACCCTAACCCTAGGCAGGAAAAGCAGGCCTGGCCTAGGGCTGCTCGCAAGGAAAAAGCCGTGGAGGCAGGCATCTTCTGGCAGTTTTGCGCTCCCCTTGGGATGCCTTTCGCAGCTGCAGTGTGCCTGGAGCTGGGGGCTTTGTGGTTTGCGAGATGCTAACCCTAGGCGTAACCCTAACCCTAACCCTAACCCTAACCCTAACCCTAGGCAGGAAAAGCAGGCCTGGCCTAGGGCTGCTCGCAAGGAAAAAGCCGTGGAGGCAGGCATCTTGTGGCAGTTTTGCGCTGCCCTTGGGATGCCTTTCGCAGCTGCAGTGTGCCTGGAGCTGGGGGCTTTGTGGTTTGCGAGATGCTAACCCTAGGCGTAACCCTAACCCTAACCCTAACCCTAACCCTAGGCAGGAAAAGCAGGCCTGGCCTAGGGCTGCTCGCAAGGAAAAAGCCGTGGAGGCAGGCATCTTGTGGCAGTTTTGCGCTCCCATTTGGATGCCTTTGGCAGCTGCAGTGTGCCTGGAGCTGGGGGCTTTGTGGTTTGCGAGATGCTAACCCTAGGCGTAACCCTAACCCTAACCCTAACCCTAACCCTAGGCAGGAAAAGCAGGCCTGGCCTAGGGCTGCTTGCAAGGAAAAAGCCGTGGAGGCAGGCATCTTGTGGCAGTTTTGCGCTGCCCTTGGGATGCCTTTTGCAGCTGCAGTGTGCCTGGAGCTGGGGGCTTTGTGGTTTGCGAGATGCTAACCCTAGGCGTAACCCTAACCCTAACCCTAACCCTAACCCTAACCCTAGGCAGGAAAAGCAGGCCTGGCCTAGGGCTGCTCGCAAGGAAAAAGCCGTGGAGGCAGGCATCTTGTGGCAGTTTTGCGCTCCCCTTTGGATGCTATTCGCAGCTGCAGTGTGCCAGGAGCTGGGGGCTTTGTGGTTTGCGAGATGCTAACCCTAGGCGTAACCCTAACCCTAACCCTAACCCTAGGCAGGAAAAGCAGGCCTGGCCTAGGGCTGCTCGCAAGGAAAAAGCCGTGGAGGCAGGCATCCTGTGGCAGTTTTGCGCTGCCCTTGGGATGCCTTTGGCAGCTGCAGTGTGCCTGGAGCTGGGGGCTTTGTGGTTTGCGAGATGCTAACCCTAGGCGTAACCCTAACCCTAACCCTAACCCTAACCCTAGGTAGGAAAAGCAGGCCTGGCCTAGGGCTGCTCGCAAGGAAAAAGCCGTGGAGGCAGGCATCTTGTGGCAGTTTTGCGCTGCCCTTGGGATGCCTTTTGCAGCTGCAGTGTGCCTGGAGCTGGGGGCTTTGTGGTTTGCGAGATGCTAACCCTAGGCGTAACCCTAACCCTAACCCTAACCCTAACCCTAGGCAGGAAAAGCAGGCCTGGCCTAGGGCTGCTCGCAAGGAAAAAGCCGTGGAGGCAGGCATCTTGTGGCAGTTTTGCGCTCCCCTTGGGATGCCTTTTGCAGCTGCAGTGTGCCTGGAGCTGGGGGCTTTGTGGTTTGCGAGATGCTAACCCTAGGCGTAACCCTAACCCTAACCCTAACCCTAACCCTAGGCAGGAAAAGCAGGCCTGGCCTAGGGCTGCTCGCAAGGAAAAAGCCGTGGAGGCAGGCATCTTGTGGCAGTTTTGCGCTCCCCTTGGGATGCCTTTTGCAGCTGCAGTGTGCCTGGAGCTGGGGGCTTTGTGGTTTGCGAGATGCTAACCCTAGGCGTAACCCTAACCCTAACCCTAACCCTAACCCTAGGCAGGAAAAGCAGGCCTGGCCTAGGGCTGCTCGCAAGGAAAAAGCCGTGGAGGCAGGCATCTTGTGGCAGTTTTGCGCTGCCCTTGGGATGCCTTTTGCAGCTGCAGTGTGCCTGGAGCTGGGGGCTTTGTGGTTTGCGAGATGCTAACCCTAGGCGTAACCCTAACCCTAACCCTAACCCTAACCCTAGGCAGGAAAAGCAGGCCTGGCCTAGGGCTGCTCGCAAGGAAAAAGCCGTGGAGGCAGGCATCTTGTGGCAGTTTTGCGCTCCCCTTGGGATGCCTTTGGCAGCTGCAGTGTGCCTGGAGCTGGGGGCTTTGTGGTTTGCGAGATGCTAACCCTAGGCGTAACCCTAACCCTAACCCTAACCCTAACCCTAGGCAGGAAAAGCAGGCCTGGCCTAGGGCTGCTCGCAAGGAAAAAGCCGTGGAGGCAGGCATCTTGTGGCAGTTTTGCGCTCCCCTTGGGATGCCTTTCGCAGCTGCAGTGTGCCTGGAGCTGGGGGCTTTGTGGTTTGCGAGATGCTAACCCTAGGCGTAACCCTAACCCTAACCCTAACCCTAACCCTAACCCTAGGCAGGAAAAGCAGGCCTGGCCTAGGGCTGCTCGCAAGGAAAAAGCCGTGGAGGCAGGCATCTTGTGGCAGTTTTGCGCTGCCCTTGGGATGCCTTTCGCAGCTGCAGTGTGCCTGGAGCTGGGGGCTTTGTGGTTTGCGAGATGCTAACCCTAGGCGTAACCCTAACCCTAACCCTAACCCTAACCCTAGGCAGGAAAAGCAGGCCTGGCCTAGGGCTGCTCGCAAGGAAAAAGCCGTGGAGGCAGGCATCTTGTGGCAGTTTTGCGCTCCCATTTGGATGCCTTTCGCAGCTGCAGTGTGCCTGGAGCTGGGGGCTTTGTGGTTTGCGAGATGCTAACCCTAGGCGTAACCCTAACCCTAACCCTAACCCTAACCCTAGGCAGGAAAAGCAGGCCTGGCCTAGGGCTGCTCGCAAGGAAAAAGCCGTGGAGGCAGGCATCTTGTGGCAGTTTTGCGCTGCCCTTGGGATGCCTTTTGCAGCTGCAGAGTGCCTGGAGCTGGGGGCTTTGTGGTTTGCGAGATGCTAACCCTAGGCGTAACCCTAACCCTAACCCTAACCCTAACCCTAACCCTAGGCAGGAAAAGCAGGCCTGGCCTAGGGCTGCTCGCAAGGAAAAAGCCGTGGAGGCAGGCATCTTGTGGCAGTTTTGCGCTCCCCTTTGGATGCTATTCGCAGCTGCAGTGTGCCAGGAGCTGGGGGCTTTGTGGTTTGCGAGATGCTAACCCTAGGCGTAACCCTAACCCTAACCCTAACCCTAGGCAGGAAAAGCAGGCCTGGCCTAGGGCTGCTCGCAAGGAAAAAGCCGTGGAGGCAGGCATCTTGTGGCAGTTTTGCGCTGCCCTTGGGATGCCTTTGGCAGCTGCAGTGTGCCTGGAGCTGGGGGCTTTGTGGTTTGCGAGATGCTAACCCTAGGCGTAACCCTAACCCTAACCCTAACCCTAAACCTAGGCAGGAAAAGCAGGCCTGGCCTAGGGCTGCTCGCAAGGAAAAAGCCGTGGAGGCAGGCATCTTGTGGCAGTTTTGCGCTCCCCTTGGGATGCCTTTGGCAGCTGCAGTGTGCCTGGAGCTGGGGGCTTTGTGGTTTGCGAGATGCTAACCCTAGGCGTAACCCTAACCCTAACCCTAACCCTAACCCTAGGCAGGAAAAGCAGGCCTGGCCTAGGGCTGCTCGCAAGGAAAAAGCCGTGGAGGCAGGCATCTTGTGGCAGTTTTGCGCTGGCCTTGGGATGCCTTTTGCAGCTGCAGTGTGCCTGGAGCTGGGGGCTTTGTGGTTTGCGAGATGCTAACCCTAGGCGTAACCCTAACCCTAACCCTAACCCTAACCCTAGGCAGGAAAAGCAGGCCTGGCCTAGGGCTGCTCGCAAGGAAAAAGCCGTGGAGGCAGGCATCTTGTGGCAGTTTTGCGCTGCCCTTGGGATGCCTTTCGCAGCTGCAGTGTGCCTGGAGCTGGGGGCTTTGTGGTTTGCGAGATGCTAACCCTAGGCGTAACCCTAACCCTAACCCTAGGCAGGAAAAGCAGGCCTGGCCTAGGGCTGCTCGCAAGGAAAAAGCCGTGGAGGCAGGCATCTTGTGGCAGTTTTGCGCTCCCCTTGGGATGCCTTTGGCAGCTGCAGTGTGCCTGGAGCTGGGGGCTTTGTGGTTTGCGAGATGCTAACCCTAGGCGTAACCCTAACCCTAACCCTAACCCTAACCCTAGGCAGGAAAAGCAGGCCTGGCCTAGGGCTGCTCGCAAGGAAAAAGCCGTGGAGGCAGGCATCTTGTGGCAGTTTTGCGCTCCCCTTGGGATGCCTTTCGCAGCTGCAGTGTGCCTGGAGCTGGGGGCTTTGTGGTTTGCGAGATGCTAACCCTAGGCGTAACCCTAACCCTAACCCTAACCCTAACCCTAGGCAGGAAAAGCAGGCCTGGCCTAGGGCTGCTTGCAAGGAAAAAGCCGTGGAGGCAGGCATCTTGTGGCAGTTTTGCGCTGCCCTTGGGATGCCTTTTGCAGCTGCAGTGTGCCTGGAGCTGGGGGCTTTGTGGTTTGCGAGATGCTAACCCTAGGCGTAACCCTAACCCTAACCCTAACCCTAACCCTAGGCAGGAAAAGCAGGCCTGGCCTAGGGCTGCTCGCAAGGAAAAAGCCGTGGAGGCAGGCATCTTGTGGCAGTTTTGCGCTCCCCTTGGGATGCCTTTCGCAGCTGCAGTGTGCCTGGAGCTGGGGGCTTTGTGGTTTGCGAGATGCTAACCCTAGGCGTAACCCTAACCCTAACCCTAGGCAGGAAAAGCAGGCCTGGCCTAGGGCTGCTCGCAAGGAAAAAGCCGTGGAGGCAGGCATCTTGTGGCAGTTTTGCGCTCCCCTTGTGATGCCTTTGGCAGCTGCAGTGTGCCTGGAGCTGGGGGCTTTGTGGTTTGCGAGATGCTAACCCTAGGCATAACCCTAACCCTAACCCTAACCCTAACCCTAGGCAGGAAAAGCAGCCCTGGCCTAGGGCTGCTCGCAAGGAAAAAGCCATGGAGGCAGGCATCTTGTGGCAGTTTTGCGCTGCCCTTGGGATGCCTTTCGCAGCTGCAGTGTGCCTGGAGCTGGGGGCTTTGTGGTTTCCGAGATGCTAACCCTAGGCGTAACCCTAACCCTAACCCTAACCCTAACCCTAACCCTAGGCAGGAAAAGCAGGCCTGGCCTAGGGCTGCTCGCAAGGAAAAAGCCGTGGAGGCAGGCATCTTGTGGCAGTTTTGCGCTGCCCTTGGGATGCCTTTCGCAGCTGCAGTGTGCCTGGAGCTGGGGGCTTTGTGGTTTGCGAGATGCTAACCCTAGGCGTAACCCTAACCCTAACCCTAACCCTAGGCAGGAAAAGCAGGCCTGGCCTAGGGCTGCTCGCAAGGAAAAAGCCGTGGAGGCAGGCATCTTGTGGCAGTTTTGCGCTGCCCTTGGGATGCCTTTGGCAGCTGCAGTGTGCCTGGAGCTGGGGGCTTTGTGGTTTGCGAGATGCTAACCCTAGGCGTAACCCTAACCCTAACCCTAACCCTAACCCTAGGCAGGAAAAGCAGGCCTGGCCTAGGGCTGCTCGCAAGGAAAAAGCCGTGGAGGCAGGCATCTTGTGGCAGTTTTGCGCTGGCCTTGGGATGCCTTTCGCAGCTGCAGTGTGCCTGGAGCTGGGGGCTTTGTGGTTTGCGAGATGCTAACCCTAGGCGTAACCCTAACCCTAACCCTAACCCTAACCCTAGGCAGGAAAAGCAGGCCTGGCCTAGGGCTGCTCGCAAGGAAAAAGCCGTGGAGGCAGGCATCTTGTGGCAGTTTTGCGCTGCCCTTGGGATGCCTTTCGCAGCTGCAGTGTGCCTGGAGCTGGGGGCTTTGTGGTTTGCGAGATGCTAACCCTAGGCGTAACCCTAACCCTAACCCTAACCCTAACCCTAGGCAGGAAAAGCAGGCCTGGCCTAGGGCTGCTCGCAAGGAAAAAGCCGTGGAGGCAGGCATCTTGTGGCAGTTTTGCGCTGCCCTTGGGATGCCTTTCGCAGCTGCAGTGTGCCTGGAGCTGGGGGCTTTGTGGTTTGCGAGATGCTAACCCTAGGCGTAACCCTAACCCTAACCCTAGGCAGGAAAAGCAGGCCTGGCCTAGGGCTGCTCGCAAGGAAAAAGCCGTGGAGGCAGGCATCTTGTGGCAGTTTTGCGCTCCCCTTGGGATGCCTTTGGCAGCTGCAGTGTGCCTGGAGCTGGGGGCTTTGTGGTTTGCGAGATGCTAACCCTAGGCGTAACCCTAACCCTAACCCTAACCCTAACCCTAACCCTAGGCAGGAAAAGCAGGCCTGGCCTAGGGCTGCTCGCAAGGAAAAAGCCGTGGAGGCAGGCATCTTGTGGCAGTTTTGCGCTGCCCTTGGGATGCCTTTGGCAGCTGCAGTGTGCCTGGAGCTGGGGGCTTTGTGGTTTGCGAGATGCTAACCCTAGGCGTAACCCTAACCCTAACCCTAACCCTAACCCTAGGCAGGAAAAGCAGGCCTGGCCTAGGGCTGCTCGCAAGGAAAAAGCCGTGGAGGCAGGCATCTTGTGGCAGTTTTGCGCTGCCCTTGGGATGCCTTTGGCAGCTGCAGTGTGCCTGGAGCTGGGGGCTTTGTGGTTTGCAAGATGCTAACCCTAGGCGTAACCCTAACCCTAACCCTAACCCTAGGCAGGAAAAGCAGGCCTGGCCTAGGGCTGCTCGCAAGGAAAAAGCCGTGGAGGCAGGCATCTTGTGGCAGTTTTGCACTCCCCTTGGGATGCCTTTCGCAGCTGCAGTGTGCCTGGAGCTGGGGGCTTTGTGGTTTGCGAGATGCTAACCCTAGGCGTAACCCTAACCCTAACCCTAACCCTAACCCTAGGCAGGAAAAGCAGGCCTGGCCTAGGGCTGCTCGCAAGGAAAAAGCCGTGGAGGCAGGCATCTTGTGGCAGTTTTGCGCTGCCCTTGGGATGCCTTTGGCAGCTGCAGTGTGCCTGGAGCTGGGGGCTTTGTGGTTTGCGAGATGCTAACCCTAGGCGTAACCCTAACCCTAACCCTAACCCTAACCCTAGGCAGGAAAAGCAGGCCTGGCCTAGGGCTGCTCGCAAGGAAAAAGCCGTGGAGGCAGGCATCTTGTGGCAGTTTTGCGCTCCCCTTGGGATGCCTTTGGCAGCTGCAGTGTGCCTGGAGCTGGGGGCTTTGTGGTTTGCGAGATGCTAACCCTAGGCGTAACCCTAACCCTAACCCTAACCCTAACCCTAACCCTAGGCAGGAAAAGCAGGCCTGGCCTAGGGCTGCTCGCAAGGAAAAAGCCGTGGAGGCAGGCATCTTGTGGCAGTTTTGCGCTCCCCTTGGGATGCCTTTCGCAGCTGCAGTGTGCCTGGAGCTGGGGGCTTTGTGGTTTGCGAGATGCTAACCCTAGGCGTAACCCTAACCCTAACCCTAACCCTAACCCTAGGCAGGAAAAGCAGGCCTGGCCTAGGGCTGCTCGCAAGGAAAAAGCCGTGGAGGCAGGCATCTTGTGGCAGTTTTGCGCTCCCCTTGGGATGCCTTTCGCAGCTGCAGTGTGCCTGGAGCTGGGGGCTTTGTGGTTTGCGAGATGCTAACCCTAGGCGTAACCCTAACCCTAACCCTAACCCTAACCCTAGGCAGGAAAAGCAGGCCTGGCCTAGGGCTGCTCGCAAGGAAAAAGGCGTGGAGGCAGGCATCTTGTGGCAGTTTTGCGCTCCCCTTGGGATGCCTTTCGCAGCTGCAGTGTGCCTGGAGCTGGGGGCTTTGTGGTTTGCGAGATGCTAACCCTAGGCGTAACCCTAACCCTAACCCTAGGCAGGAAAAGCAGGCCTGGCCTAGGGCTGCTCGCAAGGAAAAAGCCGTGGAGGCAGGCATCTTGTGGCAGTTTTGCGCTCCCCTTGGGATGCCTTTGGCAGCTGCAGTGTGCCTGGAGCTGGGGGCTTTGTGGTTTGCGAGATGCTAACCCTAGGCGTAACCCTAACCCTAACCCTAACCCTAACCCTAGGCAGGAAAAGCAGGCCTGGCCTAGGGCTGCTCGCAAGGAAAAAGCCGTGGAGGCAGGCATCTTGTGGCAGTTTTGCGCTCCCCTTGGGATGCCTTTCGCAGCTGCAGTGTGCCTGGAGCTGGGGGCTTTGTGGTTTGCGAGATGCTAACCCTAGGCGTAACCCTAACCCTAACCCTAGGCAGGAAAAGCAGGCCTGGCCTAGGGCTGCTCGCAAGGAAAAAGCCGTGGAGGCAGGCATCTTGTGGCAGTTTTGCGCTGCCCTTGGGATGCCTTTCGCAGCTGCAGTGTGCCTGGAGCTGGGGGCTTTGTGGTTTGCGAGATGCTAACCCTAGGCGTAACCCTAACCCTAACCCTAACCCTAACCCTAGGCAGGAAAAGCAGGCCTGGCCTAGGGCTGCTCGCAAGGAAAAAGCCGTGGAGGCAGGCATCTTGTGGCAGTTTTGCGCTGCCCTTGGGATGCCTTTCGCAGCTGCAGTGTGCCTGGAGCTGGGGGCTTTGTGGTTTGCGAGATGCTAACCCTAGGCGTAACCCTAACCCTAACCCTAACCCTAACCCTAGGCAGGAAAAGCAGGCCTGGCCTAGGGCTACTCGCAAGGAAAAAGCCGTGGAGGCAGGCATCTTGTGGCAGTTTTGCGCTGCCCTTGGGATGCCTTTCGCAGCTGCAGTGTGCCTGGAGCTGGGGGCTTTGTGGTTTGCGAGATGCTAACCCTAGGCGTAACCCTAACCTTAACCCTAACCCTAACCCTAACCCTAGGCAGGAAAAGCAGGCCTGGCCTAGGGCTGCTCGCAAGGAAAAAGCCGTGGAGGCAGGCATCTTGTGGCAGTTTTGCGCTGCCCTTGGGATGCCTTTCGCAGCTGCAGTGTGCCTGGAGCTGGGGGCTTTGTGGTTTGCGAGATGCTAACCCTAGGCGTAACCCTAACCCTAACCCTAGGCAGGAAAAGCAGGCCTGGCCTAGGGCTGCTCGCAAGGAAAAAGCCGTGGAGGCAGGCATCTTGTGGCAGTTTTGCGCTCCCCTTGGGATGCCTTTGGCAGCTGCAGTGTGCCTGGAGCTGGGGGCTTTGTGGTTTGCGAGATGCTAACCCTAGGCGTAACCCTAACCCTAACCCTAACCCTAACCCTAGGCAGGAAAAGCAGGCCTGGCCTAGGGCTGCTCGCAAGGAAAAAGCCGTGGAGGCAGGCATCTTGTGGCAGTTTTGCGCTCCCCTTGGGATGCCTTTCGCAGCTGCAGTGTGCCTGGAGCTGGGGGCTTTGTGGTTTGCGAGATGCTAACCCTAGGCGTAACCCTAACCCTAACCCTAACCCTAACCCTAGGCAGGAAAAGCAGGCCTGGCCTAGGGCTGCTCGCAAGGAAAAAGCCGTGGAGGCAGGCATCTTGTGGCAGTTTTGCGCTGCCCTTGGGATGCCTTTTGCAGCTGCAGTGTGCCTGGAGCTGGGGGCTTTGTGGTTTGCGAGATGCTAACCCTAGGCGTAACCCTAACCCTAACCCTAACCCTAACCCTAGGCAGGAAAAGCAGGCCTGGCCTAGGGCTGCTCGCAAGGAAAAAGCCGTGGAGGCAGGCATCTTGTGGCAGTTTTGCGCTGCCCTTGGGATGCCTTTTGCAGCTGCAGTGTGCCTGGAGCTGGGGGCTTTGTGGTTTGCGAGATGCTAACCCTAGGCGTAACCCTAACCCTAACCCTAACCCTAACCCTAGGCAGGAAAAGCAGGCCTGGCCTAGGGCTGCTCACAAGGAAAAAGCCGTGGAGGCAGGCATCTTGTGGCAGTTTTGCGCTGCCCTTGGGATGCCTTTCGCAGCTGCAGTGTGCCTGGAGCTGGGGGCTTTGTGGTTTGCGAGATGCTAACCCTAGGCGTAACCCTAACCCTAACCCTAACCCTAACCCTAACCCTAGGCAGGAAAAGCAGGCCTGGCCTAGGGCTGCTCGCAAGGAAAAAGCCGTGGAGGCAGGCATCTTGTGGCAGTTTTGCGCTGCCCTTGGGATGCCTTTCGCAGCTGCAGTGTGCCTGGAGCTGGGGGCTTTGTGGTTTGCGAGATGCTAACCCTAGGCGTAACCCTAACCCTAACCCTAACCCTAACCCTAGGCAGGAAAAGCAGGCCTGGCCTAGGGCTGCTCGCAAGGAAAAAGCCGTGGAGGCAGGCATCTTGTGGCAGTTTTGCGCTCCCCTTGGGATGCCTTTCGCAGCTGCAGTGTGCCTGGAGCTGGGGGCTTTGTGGTTTGCGAGATGCTAACCCTAGGCGTAACCCTAACCCTAACCCTAACCCTAACCCTAGGCAGGAAAAGCAGGCCTGGCCTAGGGCTGCTCGCAAGGAAAAAGCCGTGGAGGCAGGCATCTTGTGGCAGTTTTGCGCTGCCCTTGGGATGCCTTTCGCAGCTGCAGTGTGCCTGGAGCTGGGGGCTTTGTGGTTTGCGAGATGCTAACCCTAGGCGTAACCCTAACCCTAACCCTAACCCTAACCCTAGGCAGGAAAAGCAGGCCTGGCCTAGGGCTGCTCGCAAGGAAAAAGCCGTGGAGGCAGGCATCTTGTGGCAGTTTTGCGCTGCCCTTGGGATGCCTTTCGCAGCTGCAGTGTGCCTGGAGCTGGGGGCTTTGTGGTTTGCGAGATGCTAACCCTAGGCGTAACCCTAACCCTAACCCTAGGCAGGAAAAGCAGGCCTGGCCTAGGGCTGCTCGCAAGGAAAAAGCCGTGGAGGCAGGCATCTTGTGGCAGTTTTGCGCTCCCCTTGGGATGCCTTTCGCAGCTGCAGTGTGCCTGGAGCTGGGGGCTTTGTGGTTTGCGAGATGCTAACCCTAGGCGTAACCCTAACCCTAACCCTAGGCAGGAAAAGCAGGCCTGGCCTAGGGCTGCTCGCAAGGAAAAAGCCGTGGAGGCAGGCATCTTGTGGCAGTTTTGCGCTCCCCTTGTGATGCCTTTGGCAGCTGCAGTGTGCCTGGAGCTGGGGGCTTTGTGGTTTGCGAGATGCTAACCCTAGGCATAACCCTAACCCTAACCCTAACCCTAACCCTAGGCAGGAAAAGCAGCCCTGGCCTAGGGCTGCTCGCAAGGAAAAAGCCATGGAGGCAGGCATCTTGTGGCAGTTTTGCGCTGCCCTTGGGATGCCTTTCGCAGCTGCAGTGTGCCTGGAGCTGGGGGCTTTGTGGTTTCCGAGATGCTAACCCTAGGCGTAACCCTAACCCTAACCCTAACCCTAACCCTAACCCTAGGCAGGAAAAGCAGGCCTGGCCTAGGGCTGCTCGCAAGGAAAAAGCCGTGGAGGCAGGCATCTTGTGGCAGTTTTGCGCTGCCCTTGGGATGCCTTTCGCAGCTGCAGTGTGCCTGGAGCTGGGGGCTTTGTGGTTTGCGAGATGCTAACCCTAGGCGTAACCCTAACCCTAACCCTAACCCTAGGCAGGAAAAGCAGGCCTGGCCTAGGGCTGCTCGCAAGGAAAAAGCCGTGGAGGCAGGCATCTTGTGGCAGTTTTGCGCTGCCCTTGGGATGCCTTTGGCAGCTGCAGTGTGCCTGGAGCTGGGGGCTTTGTGGTTTGCGAGATGCTAACCCTAGGCGTAACCCTAACCCTAACCCTAACCCTAACCCTAGGCAGGAAAAGCAGGCCTGGCCTAGGGCTGCTCGCAAGGAAAAAGCCGTGGAGGCAGGCATCTTGTGGCAGTTTTGCGCTGGCCTTGGGATGCCTTTCGCAGCTGCAGTGTGCCTGGAGCTGGGGGCTTTGTGGTTTGCGAGATGCTAACCCTAGGCGTAACCCTAACCCTAACCCTAACCCTAACCCTAGGCAGGAAAAGCAGGCCTGGCCTAGGGCTGCTCGCAAGGAAAAAGCCGTGGAGGCAGGCATCTTGTGGCAGTTTTGCGCTGCCCTTGGGATGCCTTTCGCAGCTGCAGTGTGCCTGGAGCTGGGGGCTTTGTGGTTTGCGAGATGCTAACCCTAGGCGTAACCCTAACCCTAACCCTAACCCTAACCCTAGGCAGGAAAAGCAGGCCTGGCCTAGGGCTGCTCGCAAGGAAAAAGCCGTGGAGGCAGGCATCTTGTGGCAGTTTTGCGCTGCCCTTGGGATGCCTTTCGCAGCTGCAGTGTGCCTGGAGCTGGGGGCTTTGTGGTTTGCGAGATGCTAACCCTAGGCGTAACCCTAACCCTAACCCTAGGCAGGAAAAGCAGGCCTGGCCTAGGGCTGCTCGCAAGGAAAAAGCCGTGGAGGCAGGCATCTTGTGGCAGTTTTGCGCTCCCCTTGGGATGCCTTTGGCAGCTGCAGTGTGCCTGGAGCTGGGGGCTTTGTGGTTTGCGAGATGCTAACCCTAGGCGTAACCCTAACCCTAACCCTAACCCTAACCCTAACCCTAGGCAGGAAAAGCAGGCCTGGCCTAGGGCTGCTCGCAAGGAAAAAGCCGTGGAGGCAGGCATCTTGTGGCAGTTTTGCGCTGCCCTTGGGATGCCTTTGGCAGCTGCAGTGTGCCTGGAGCTGGGGGCTTTGTGGTTTGCGAGATGCTAACCCTAGGCGTAACCCTAACCCTAACCCTAACCCTAACCCTAGGCAGGAAAAGCAGGCCTGGCCTAGGGCTGCTCGCAAGGAAAAAGCCGTGGAGGCAGGCATCTTGTGGCAGTTTTGCGCTGCCCTTGGGATGCCTTTGGCAGCTGCAGTGTGCCTGGAGCTGGGGGCTTTGTGGTTTGCGAGATGCTAACCCTAGGCGTAACCCTAACCCTAACCCTAACCCTAGGCAGGAAAAGCAGGCCTGGCCTAGGGCTGCTCGCAAGGAAAAAGCCGTGGAGGCAGGCATCTTGTGGCAGTTTTGCACTCCCCTTGGGATGCCTTTCGCAGCTGCAGTGTGCCTGGAGCTGGGGGCTTTGTGGTTTGCGAGATGCTAACCCTAGGCGTAACCCTAACCCTAACCCTAACCCTAACCCTAGGCAGGAAAAGCAGGCCTGGCCTAGGGCTGCTCGCAAGGAAAAAGCCGTGGAGGCAGGCATCTTGTGGCAGTTTTGCGCTGCCCTTGGGATGCCTTTGGCAGCTGCAGTGTGCCTGGAGCTGGGGGCTTTGTGGTTTGCGAGATGCTAACCCTAGGCGTAACCCTAACCCTAACCCTAACCCTAACCCTAGGCAGGAAAAGCAGGCCTGGCCTAGGGCTGCTCGCAAGGAAAAAGCCGTGGAGGCAGGCATCTTGTGGCAGTTTTGCGCTCCCCTTGGGATGCCTTTGGCAGCTGCAGTGTGCCTGGAGCTGGGGGCTTTGTGGTTTGCGAGATGCTAACCCTAGGCGTAACCCTAACCCTAACCCTAACCCTAACCCTAACCCTAGGCAGGAAAAGCAGGCCTGGCCTAGGGCTGCTCGCAAGGAAAAAGCCGTGGAGGCAGGCATCTTGTGGCAGTTTTGCGCTCCCCTTGGGATGCCTTTCGCAGCTGCAGTGTGCCTGGAGCTGGGGGCTTTGTGGTTTGCGAGATGCTAACCCTAGGCGTAACCCTAACCCTAACCCTAACCCTAACCCTAGGCAGGAAAAGCAGGCCTGGCCTAGGGCTGCTCGCAAGGAAAAAGCCGTGGAGGCAGGCATCTTGTGGCAGTTTTGCGCTCCCCTTGGGATGCCTTTCGCAGCTGCAGTGTGCCTGGAGCTGGGGGCTTTGTGGTTTGCGAGATGCTAACCCTAGGCGTAACCCTAACCCTAACCCTAACCCTAACCCTAGGCAGGAAAAGCAGGCCTGGCCTAGGGCTGCTCGCAAGGAAAAAGGCGTGGAGGCAGGCATCTTGTGGCAGTTTTGCGCTCCCCTTGGGATGCCTTTCGCAGCTGCAGTGTGCCTGGAGCTGGGGGCTTTGTGGTTTGCGAGATGCTAACCCTAGGCGTAACCCTAACCCTAACCCTAGGCAGGAAAAGCAGGCCTGGCCTAGGGCTGCTCGCAAGGAAAAAGCCGTGGAGGCAGGCATCTTGTGGCAGTTTTGCGCTCCCCTTGGGATGCCTTTGGCAGCTGCAGTGTGCCTGGAGCTGGGGGCTTTGTGGTTTGCGAGATGCTAACCCTAGGCGTAACCCTAACCCTAACCCTAACCCTAACCCTAGGCAGGAAAAGCAGGCCTGGCCTAGGGCTGCTCGCAAGGAAAAAGCCGTGGAGGCAGGCATCTTGTGGCAGTTTTGCGCTCCCCTTGGGATGCCTTTCGCAGCTGCAGTGTGCCTGGAGCTGGGGGCTTTGTGGTTTGCGAGATGCTAACCCTAGGCGTAACCCTAACCCTAACCCTAGGCAGGAAAAGCAGGCCTGGCCTAGGGCTGCTCGCAAGGAAAAAGCCGTGGAGGCAGGCATCTTGTGGCAGTTTTGCGCTGCCCTTGGGATGCCTTTCGCAGCTGCAGTGTGCCTGGAGCTGGGGGCTTTGTGGTTTGCGAGATGCTAACCCTAGGCGTAACCCTAACCCTAACCCTAACCCTAACCCTAGGCAGGAAAAGCAGGCCTGGCCTAGGGCTGCTCGCAAGGAAAAAGCCGTGGAGGCAGGCATCTTGTGGCAGTTTTGCGCTGCCCTTGGGATGCCTTTCGCAGCTGCAGTGTGCCTGGAGCTGGGGGCTTTGTGGTTTGCGAGATGCTAACCCTAGGCGTAACCCTAACCCTAACCCTAACCCTAACCCTAGGCAGGAAAAGCAGGCCTGGCCTAGGGCTACTCGCAAGGAAAAAGCCGTGGAGGCAGGCATCTTGTGGCAGTTTTGCGCTGCCCTTGGGATGCCTTTCGCAGCTGCAGTGTGCCTGGAGCTGGGGGCTTTGTGGTTTGCGAGATGCTAACCCTAGGCGTAACCCTAACCCTAACCCTAACCCTAACCCTAACCCTAGGCAGGAAAAGCAGGCCTGGCCTAGGGCTGCTCGCAAGGAAAAAGCCGTGGAGGCAGGCATCTTGTGGCAGTTTTGCGCTGCCCTTGGGATGCCTTTCGCAGCTGCAGTGTGCCTGGAGCTGGGGGCTTTGTGGTTTGCGAGATGCTAACCCTAGGCGTAACCCTAACCCTAACCCTAGGCAGGAAAAGCAGGCCTGGCCTAGGGCTGCTCGCAAGGAAAAAGCCGTGGAGGCAGGCATCTTGTGGCAGTTTTGCGCTCCCCTTGGGATGCCTTTGGCAGCTGCAGTGTGCCTGGAGCTGGGGGCTTTGTGGTTTGCGAGATGCTAACCCTAGGCGTAACCCTAACCCTAACCCTAACCCTAACCCTAGGCAGGAAAAGCAGGCCTGGCCTAGGGCTGCTCGCAAGGAAAAAGCCGTGGAGGCAGGCATCTTGTGGCAGTTTTGCGCTCCCCTTGGGATGCCTTTCGCAGCTGCAGTGTGCCTGGAGCTGGGGGCTTTGTGGTTTGCGAGATGCTAACCCTAGGCGTAACCCTAACCCTAACCCTAACCCTAACCCTAGGCAGGAAAAGCAGGCCTGGCCTAGGGCTGCTCGCAAGGAAAAAGCCGTGGAGGCAGGCATCTTGTGGCAGTTTTGCGCTGCCCTTGGGATGCCTTTTGCAGCTGCAGTGTGCCTGGAGCTGGGGGCTTTGTGGTTTGCGAGATGCTAACCCTAGGCGTAACCCTAACCCTAACCCTAACCCTAACCCTAGGCAGGAAAAGCAGGCCTGGCCTAGGGCTGCTCGCAAGGAAAAAGCCGTGGAGGCAGGCATCTTGTGGCAGTTTTGCGCTGCCCTTGGGATGCCTTTTGCAGCTGCAGTGTGCCTGGAGCTGGGGGCTTTGTGGTTTGCGAGATGCTAACCCTAGGCGTAACCCTAACCCTAACCCTAACCCTAACCCTAGGCAGGAAAAGCAGGCCTGGCCTAGGGCTGCTCACAAGGAAAAAGCCGTGGAGGCAGGCATCTTGTGGCAGTTTTGCGCTGCCCTTGGGATGCCTTTCGCAGCTGCAGTGTGCCTGGAGCTGGGGGCTTTGTGGTTTGCGAGATGCTAACCCTAGGCGTAACCCTAACCCTAACCCTAACCCTAACCCTAACCCTAGGCAGGAAAAGCAGGCCTGGCCTAGGGCTGCTCGCAAGGAAAAAGCCGTGGAGGCAGGCATCTTGTGGCAGTTTTGCGCTGCCCTTGGGATGCCTTTCGCAGCTGCAGTGTGCCTGGAGCTGGGGGCTTTGTGGTTTGCGAGATGCTAACCCTAGGCGTAACCCTAACCCTAACCCTAACCCTAACCCTAGGCAGGAAAAGCAGGCCTGGCCTAGGGCTGCTCGCAAGGAAAAAGCCGTGGAGGCAGGCATCTTGTGGCAGTTTTGCGCTCCCCTTGGGATGCCTTTCGCAGCTGCAGTGTGCCTGGAGCTGGGGGCTTTGTGGTTTGCGAGATGCTAACCCTAGGCGTAACCCTAACCCTAACCCTAACCCTAACCCTAGGCAGGAAAAGCAGGCCTGGCCTAGGGCTACTCGCAAGGAAAAAGCCGTGGAGGCAGGCATCTTGTGGCAGTTTTGCGCTGCCCTTGGGATGCCTTTCGCAGCTGCAGTGTGCCTGGAGCTGGGGGCTTTGTGGTTTGCGAGATGCTAACCCTAGGCGTAACCCTAACCCTAACCCTAACCCTAACCCTAGGCAGGAAAAGCAGGCCTGGCCTAGGGCTGCTCGCAAGGAAAAAGCCGTGGAGGCAGGCATCTTGTGGCAGTTTTGCGCTGCCCTTGGGATGCCTTTCGCAGCTGCAGTGTGCCTGGAGCTGGGGGCTTTGTGGTTTGCGAGATGCTAACCCTAGGCGTAACCCTAACCCTAACCCTAGGCAGGAAAAGCAGGCCTGGCCTAGGGCTGCTCGCAAGGAAAAAGCCGTGGAGGCAGGCATCTTGTGGCAGTTTTGCGCTCCCCTTGGGATGCCTTTCGCAGCTGCAGTGTGCCTGGAGCTGGGGGCTTTGTGGTTTGCGAGATGCTAACCCTAGGCGTAACCCTAACCCTAACCCTAACCCTAACCCTAGGCAGGAAAAGCAGGCCTGGCCTAGGGCTGCTCGCAAGGAAAAAGCCGTGGAGGCAGGCATCTTGTGGCAGTTTTGCGCTGCCCTTGGGATGCCTTTCGCAGCTGCAGTGTGCCTGGAGCTGGGGGCTTTGTGGTTTGCGAGATGCTAACCCTAGGCGTAACCCTAACCCTAACCCTAGGCAGGAAAAGCAGGCCTGGCCTAGGGCTGCTCGCAAGGAAAAAGCCGTGGAGGCAGGCATCTTGTGGCAGTTTTGCGCTCCCCTTGGGATGCCTTTGGCAGCTGCAGTGTGCCTGGAGCTGGGGGCTTTGTGGTTTGCGAGATGCTAACCCTAGGCGTAACCCTAACCCTAACCCTAACCCTAACCCTAGGCAGGAAAAGCAGGCCTGGCCTAGGGCTGCTCGCAAGGAAAAAGCCGTGGAGGCAGGCATCTTGTGGCAGTTTTGCGCTCCCCTTGGGATGCCTTTCGCAGCTGCAGTGTGCCTGGAGCTGGGGGCTTTGTGGTTTGCGAGATGCTAACCCTAGGCGTAACCCTAACCCTAACCCTAACCCTAACCCTAGGCAGGAAAAGCAGGCCTGGCCTAGGGCTGCTCGCAAGGAAAAAGCCGTGGAGGCAGGCATCTTGTGGCAGTTTTGCGCTGCCCTTGGGATGCCTTTTGCAGCTGCAGTGTGCCTGGAGCTGGGGGCTTTGTGGTTTGCGAGATGCTAACCCTAGGCGTAACCCTAACCCTAACCCTAACCCTAACCCTAGGCAGGAAAAGCAGGCCTGGCCTAGGGCTGCTCGCAAGGAAAAAGCCGTGGAGGCAGGCATCTTGTGGCAGTTTTGCGCTGCCCTTGGGATGCCTTTGGCAGCTGCAGTGTGCCTGGAGCTGGGGGCTTTGTGGTTTGCGAGATGCTAACCCTAGGCGTAACCCTAACCCTAACCCTAACCCTAACCCTAGGCAGGAAAAGCAGGCCTGGCCTAGGGCTGCTCGCAAGGAAAAAGCCGTGGAGGCAGGCATCTTGTGGCAGTTTTGCGCTCCCCTTGGGATGCCTTTCGCAGCTGCAGTGTGCCTGGAGCTGGGGGCTTTGTGGTTTGCGAGATGCTAACCCTAGGCGTAACCCTAACCCTAACCCTAACCCTAGGCAGGAAAAGCAGGCCTGGCCTAGGGCTGCTCGCAAGGAAAAAGCCGTGGAGGCAGGCATCTTGTGGCAGTTTTGCGCTCCCCTTGGGATGCCTTTTGCAGCTGCAGTGTGCCTGGAGCTGGGGGCTTTGTGGTTTGCGAGATGCTAACCCTAGGCGTAACCCTAACCCTAACCCTAACCCTAACCCTAGGCAGGAAAAGCAGGCCTGGCCTAGGGCTGCTCGCAAGGAAAAAGCCGTGGAGGCAGGCATCTTGTGGCAGTTTTGCGCTGCCCTTGGGATGCCTTTCGCAGCTGCAGTGTGCCTGGAGCTGGGGGCTTTGTGGTTTGCGAGATGCTAACCCTAGGCGTAACCCTAACCCTAACCCTAACCCTAACCCTAGGCAGGAAAACCAGGCCTGGCCTAGGGCTGCTCGCAAGGAAAAAGCCGTGGAGGCAGGCATCTTGTGGCAGTTTTGCGCTGCCCTTGGGATGCCTTTCGCAGCTGCAGTGTGCCTGGAGCTGGGGGCTTTGTGGTTTGCGAGATGCTAACCCTAGGCGTAACCCTAACCCTAACCCTAGGCAGGAAAAGCAGGCCTGGCCTAGGGCTGCTCGCAAGGAAAAAGCCGTGGAGGCAGGCATCTTGTGGCAGTTTTGCGCTGCCCTTGGGATGCCTTTCGCAGCTGCAGTGTGCCTGGAGCTGGGGGATTTGTGGTTTGCGAGATGCTAACCCTAGGCGTAACCCTAACCCTAACCCTAACCCTAGGCAGGAAAAGCAGGCCTGGCCTAGGGCTGCTCGCAAGGAAAAAGCCGTGGAGGCAGGCATCTTGTGGCAGTTTTGCGCTGCCCTTGGGATGCCTTTTGCAGCTGCAGTGTGCCTGGAGCTGGGGGCTTTGTGGTTTGCGAGATGCTAACCCTAGGCGTAACCCTAACCCTAACCCTAACCCTAACCCTAGGCAGGAAAAGCAGGCCTGGCCTAGGGCTGCTCGCAAGGAAAAAGCCGTGGAGGCAGGCATCTTGTGGCAGTTTTGCGCTGCCCTTGGGATGCCTTTCGCAGCTGCAGTGTGCCTGGAGCTGGGGGCTTTGTGGTTTGCGAGATGCTTACCCTAGGCGTAACCCTAACCCTAACCCTAACCCTAACCCTAGGCAGGAAAAGCAGGCCTGGCCTAGGGCTGCTCGCAAGGAAAAAGCCGTGGAGGCAGGCATCTTGTGGCAGTTTTGCGCTCCCCTTGGGATGCCTTTCGCAGCTGCAGTGTGCCTGGAGCTGGGGGCTTTGTGGTTTGCGAGATGCTAACCCTAGGCGTAACCCTAACCCTAACCCTAACACTAGGCAGGAAAAGCAGGCCTGGCCTAGGGCTGCTCGCAAGGAAAAAGCCGTGGAGGCAGGCATCTTGTGGCAGTTTTGCGCTCCCCTTGGGATGCCTTTCGCAGCTGCAGTGTGCCTGGAGCTGGGGGCTTTGTGGTTTGCGAGATGCTAACCCTAGGCGTAACCCTAACCCTAACCCTAACCCTAACCCTAGGCAGGAAAAGCAGGCCTGGCCTAGGGCTGCTTGCAAGGAAAAA
This sequence comes from Fringilla coelebs, assembly GCF_963513975.1. NCBI lineage: Eukaryota > Metazoa > Chordata > Aves > Passeriformes > Fringillidae > Fringilla > Fringilla coelebs. The sequence continues at coordinate 26,705,446 of NC_140066.1, read as the reverse complement.
GCCGTGGAGGCAGGCATCTTGTGGCAGTTTTGCGCTCCCCTTGGGATGCCTTTGGCAGCTGCAGTTTGCCTGGAGCTGGGGGCTTTGTGGTTTGCGAGATGCTAACCCTAGGCGTAACCCTAACCCTAACCCTAACCCTAACCCTAGGCAGGAAAAGCAGGCCTGGCCTAGGGCTGCTCGCAAGGAAAAAGCCGTGGAGGCAGGCATCTTGTGGCAGTTTTGCGCTCCCCTTGGGATGCCTTTGGCAGCTGCAGTGTGCCTGGAGCTGGGGGCTTTGTGGTTTGCGAGATGCTAACCCTAGGCGTAACCCTAACCCTAACCCTAGGCAGGAAAAGCAGGCCTGGCCTAGGGCTGCTCGCAAGGAAAAAGCCGTGGAGGCAGGCATCTTGTGGCAGTTTTGCGCTCCCCTTGGGATGCCTTTTGCAGCTGCAGTGTGCCTGGAGCTGGGGGCTTTGTGGTTTGCGAGATGCTAACCCTAGGCGTAACCCTAACCCTAACCCTAACCCTAACCCTAGGCAGGAAAAGCAGGCCTGGCCTAGGGCTGCTCGCAAGGAAAAAGCCGTGGAGGCAGGCATCTTGTGGCAGTTTTGCGCTGCCCTTGGGATGCCTTTTGCAGCTGCAGTGTGCCTGGAGCTGGGGGCTTTGTGGTTTGCAAGATGCTAACCCTAGGCGTAACCCTAACCCTAACCCTAACCCTAACCCTAGGCAGGAAAAGCAGGCCTGGCCTAGGGCTGCTCGCAAGGAAAAAGCCGTGGAGGCAGGCATCTTGTGGCAGTTTTGCGCTGCCCTTGGGATGCCTTTGGCAGCTGCAGTGTGCCTGGAGCTGGGGGCTTTGTGGTTTGCGAGATGCTAACCCTAGGCGTAACCCTAACCCTAACCCTAACCCTAACCCTAGGCAGGAAAAGCAGGCCTGGCCTAGGGCTGCTCGCAAGGAAAAAGCCGTGGAGGCAGGCATCTTGTGGCAGTTTTGCGCTCCCCTTGGGATGCCTTTCGCAGCTGCAGTGTGCCTGGAGCTGGGGGCTTTGTGGTTTGCGAGATGCTAACCCTAGGCGTAACCCTAACCCTAACCCTAACCCTAGGCAGGAAAAGCAGGCCTGGCCTAGGGCTGCTCGCAAGGAAAAAGCCGTGGAGGCAGGCATCTTGTGGCAGTTTTGCGCTCCCCTTGGGATGCCTTTTGCAGCTGCAGTGTGCCTGGAGCTGGGGGCTTTGTGGTTTGCGAGATGCTAACCCTAGGCGTAACCCTAACCCTAACCCTAACCCTAACCCTAGGCAGGAAAAGCAGGCCTGGCCTAGGGCTGCTCGCAAGGAAAAAGCCGTGGAGGCAGGCATCTTGTGGCAGTTTTGCGCTGCCCTTGGGATGCCTTTCGCAGCTGCAGTGTGCCTGGAGCTGGGGGCTTTGTGGTTTGCGAGATGCTAACCCTAGGCGTAACCCTAACCCTAACCCTAACCCTAACCCTAGGCAGGAAAAGCAGGCCTGGCCTAGGGCTGCTCGCAAGGAAAAAGCCGTGGAGGCAGGCATCTTGTGGCAGTTTTGCGCTGCCCTTGGGATGCCTTTTGCAGCTGCAGTGTGCCTGGAGCTGGGGGCTTTGTGGTTTGCGAGATGCTAACCCTAGGCGTAACCCTAACCCTAACCCTAACCCTAGGCAGGAAAAGCAGGCCTGGCCTAGGGCTGCTCGCAAGGAAAAAGCCGTGGAGGCAGGCATCTTGTGGCAGTTTTGCGCTGCCCTTGGGATGCCTTTTGCAGCTGCAGTGTGCCTGGAGCTGGGGGCTTTGTGGTTTGCGAGATGCTTACCCTAGGCGTAACCCTAACCCTAACCCTAACCCTAACCCTAGGCAGGAAAAGCAGGCCTGGCCTAGGGCTGCTCGCAAGGAAAAAGCCGTGGAGGCAGGCATCTTGTGGCAGTTTTGCGCTCCCCTTGGGATGCCTTTCGCAGCTGCAGTGTGCCTGGAGCTGGGGGCTTTGTGGTTTGCAAGATGCTAACCCTAGGCGTAACCCTAACCCTAACCCTAACCCTAACCCTAGGCAGGAAAAGCAGGCCTGGCCTAGGGCTGCTCGCAAGGAAAAAGCCGTGGAGGCAGGCATCTTGTGGCAGTTTTGCGCTGCCCTTGGGATGCCTTTGGCAGCTGCAGTGTGCCTGGAGCTGGGGGCTTTGTGGTTTGCGAGATGCTAACCCTAGGCGTAACCCTAACCCTAACCCTAACCCTAACCCTAGGCAGGAAAAGCAGGCCTGGCCTAGGGCTGCTCGCAAGGAAAAAGCCGTGGAGGCAGGCATCTTGTGGCAGTTTTGCGCTCCCCTTGGGATGCCTTTCGCAGCTGCAGTGTGCCTGGAGCTGGGGGCTTTGTGGTTTGCGAGATGCTAACCCTAGGCGTAACCCTAACCCTAACCCTAACCCTAGGCAGGAAAAGCAGGCCTGGCTAAGGGCTGCTCGCAAGGAAAAAGCCGTGGAGGCAGGCATCTTGTGGCAGTTTTGCGCTCCCCTTGGGATGCCTTTTGCAGCTGCAGTGTGCCTGGAGCTGGGGGCTTTGTGGTTTGCGAGATGCTAACCCTAGGCGTAACCCTAACCCTAACCCTAACCCTAACCCTAGGCAGGAAAAGCAGGCCTGGCCTAGGGCTGCTCGCAAGGAAAAAGCCGTGGAGGCAGGCATCTTGTGGCAGTTTTGCGCTGCCCTTGGGATGCCTTTCGCAGCTGCAGTGTGCCTGGAGCTGGGGGCTTTGTGGTTTGCGAGATGCTAACCCTAGGCGTAACCCTAACCCTAACCCTAACCCTAACCCTAGGCAGGAAAAGCAGGCCTGGCCTAGGGCTGCTTGCAAGGAAAAAGCCGTGGAGGCAGGCATCTTGTGGCAGTTTTGCGCTCCCCTTGGGATGCCTTTGGCAGCTGCAGTGTGCCTGGAGCTAGGGGCTTTGTGGTTTGCGAGATGCTAACCCTAGGCGTAACCCTAACCCTAACCCTAACCCTAACCCTAGGCAGGAAAAGCAGGCCTGGCCTAGGGCTGCTCGCAAGGAAAAAGCCGTGGAGGCAGGCATCTTGTGGCAGTTTTGCGCTGCCCTTGGGATGCCTTTGGCAGCTGCAGTGTGCCTGGAGCTGGGGGCTTTGTGGTTTGCGAGATGCTAACCCTAGGCGTAACCCTAACCCTAACCCTAACCCTAACCCTAGGCAGGAAAAGCAGGCCTGGCCTAGGGCTGCTCGCAAGGAAAAAGCCGTGGAGGCAGGCATCTTGTGGCAGTTTTGCGCTGCCCTTGGGATGCCTTTTGCAGCTGCAGTGTGCCTGGAGCTGGGGGCTTTGTGGTTTGCGAGATGCTAACCCTAGGCGTAACCCTAACCCTAACCCTAACCCTAACCCTAGGCAGGAAAAGCAGGCCTGGCCTAGGGCTGCTCGCAAGGAAAAAGCCGTGGAGGCAGGCATCTTGTGGCAGTTTTGCGCTCCCATTTGGATGCCTTTGGCAGCTGCAGTGTGCCTGGAGCTGGGGGCTTTGTGGTTTGCGAGATGCTAACCCTAGGCGTAACCCTAACCCTAACCCTAACCCTAACCCTAGGCAGGAAAAGCAGGCCTGGCCTAGGGCTGCTCGCAAGGAAAAAGCCGTGGAGGCAGGCATCTTGTGGCAGTTTTGCGCTCCCCTTGGGATGCCTTTCGCAGCTGCAGTGTGCCTGGAGCTGGGGGCTTTGTGGTTTGCGAGATGCTAACCCTAGGCGTAACCCTAACCCTAACCCTAACCCTAACCCTAGGCAGGAAAAGCAGGCCTGGCCTAGGGCTGCTGGCAAGGAAAAAGCCGTGGAGGCAGGCATCTTGTGGCAGTTTTGCGCTCCCCTTGGGATGCCTTTTGCAGCTGCAGTGTGCCTGGAGCTGGGGGCTTTGTGGTTTGCGAGATGCTAACCCTAGGCGTAACCCTAACCCTAACCCTAACCCTAACCCTAACCCTAGGCAGGAAAAGCAGGCCTGGCCTAGGGTTGCTCGCAAGGAAAAAGCCGTGGAGGCAGGCATCTTGTGGCAGTTTTGCGCTGCCCTTGGGATGCCTTTGGCAGCTGCAGTGTGCCTGGAGCTGGGGGCTTTGTGGTTTGCGAGATGCTAACCCTAGGCGTAACCCTAACCCTAACCCTAACCCTAACCCTAACCCTAGGCAGGAAAAGCAGGCCTGGCCTAGGGCTGCTCGCAAGGAAAAAGCCGTGGAGGCAGGCATCTTGTGGCAGTTTTGCGCTCCCCTTGGGATGCCTTTTGCAGCTGCAGTGTGCCTGGAGCTGGGGGCTTTGTGGTTTGCGAGATGCTAACCCTAGGCGTAACCCTAACCCTAACCCTAACCCTAACCCTAGGCAGGAAAAGCAGGCCTGGCCTAGGGCTGCTCGCAAGGGAAAAGCCGTGGAGGCAGGCATCTTGTGGCAGTTTTGCGCTGCCCTTGGGATGCCTTTCGCAGCTGCAGTGTGCCTGGAGCTGGGGGCTTTGTGGTTTGCGAGATGCTAACCCTAGGCGTAACCCTAACCCTAACCCTAACCCTAACCCTAGGCAGGAAAAGCAGGCCTGGCCTAGGGCTGCTTGCAAGGAAAAAGCCGTGGAGGCAGGCATCTTGTGGCAGTTTTGCGCTCCCCTTGGGATGCCTTTGGCAGCTGCAGTGTGCCTGGAGCTAGGGGCTTTGTGGTTTGCGAGATGCTAACCCTAGGCGTAACCCTAACCCTAACCCTAACCCTAACCCTAGGCAGGAAAAGCAGGCCTGGCCTAGGGCTGCTCGCAAGGAAAAAGCCGTGGAGGCAGGCATCTTGTGGCAGTTTTGCGCTGCCCTTGGGATGCCTTTGGCAGCTGCAGTGTGCCTGGAGCTGGGGGCTTTGTGGTTTGCGAGATGCTAACCCTAGGCGTAACCCTAACCCTAACCCTAACCCTAACCCTAGGCAGGAAAAGCAGGCCTGGCCTAGGGCTGCTCGCAAGGAAAAAGCCGTGGAGGCAGGCATCTTGTGGCAGTTTTGCGCTGCCCTTGGGATGCCTTTTGCAGCTGCAGTGTGCCTGGAGCTGGGGGCTTTGTGGTTTGCGAGATGCTAACCCTAGGCGTAACCCTAACCCTAACCCTAACCCTAACCCTAGGCAGGAAAAGCAGGCCTGGCCTAGGGCTGCTCGCAAGGAAAAAGCCGTGGAGGCAGGCATCTTGTGGCAGTTTTGCGCTCCCATTTGGATGCCTTTGGCAGCTGCAGTGTGCCTGGAGCTGGGGGCTTTGTGGTTTGCGAGATGCTAACCCTAGGCGTAACCCTAACCCTAACCCTAACCCTAACCCTAGGCAGGAAAAGCAGGCCTGGCCTAGGGCTGCTGGCAAGGAAAAAGCCGTGGAGGCAGGCATCTTGTGGCAGTTTTGCGCTCCCCTTGGGATGCCTTTTGCAGCTGCAGTGTGCCTGGAGCTGGGGGCTTTGTGGTTTGCGAGATGCTAACCCTAGGCGTAACCCTAACCCTAACCCTAACCCTAACCCTAACCCTAGGCAGGAAAAGCAGGCCTGGCCTAGGGTTGCTCGCAAGGAAAAAGCCGTGGAGGCAGGCATCTTGTGGCAGTTTTGCGCTGCCCTTGGGATGCCTTTGGCAGCTGCAGTGTGCCTGGAGCTGGGGGCTTTGTGGTTTGCGAGATGCTAACCCTAGGCGTAACCCTAACCCTAACCCTAACCCTAACCCTAACCCTAGGCAGGAAAAGCAGGCCTGGCCTAGGGCTGCTCGCAAGGAAAAAGCCGTGGAGGCAGGCATCTTGTGGCAGTTTTGCGCTGCCCTTGGGATGCCTTTGGCAGCTGCAGTGTGCCTGGAGCTGGGGGCTTTGTGGTTTGCGAGATGCTAACCCTAGGCGTAACCCTAACCCTAACCCTAACCCTAACCCTAGGCAGGAAAAGCAGGCCTGGCCTAGGGCTGCTCGCAAGGAAAAAGCCGTGGAGGCAGGCATCTTGTGGCAGTTTTGCGCTCCCCTTGGGATGCCTTTCGCAGCTGCAGTGTGCCTGGAGCTGGGGGCTTTGTGGTTTGCGAGATGCTAACCCTAGGCGTAACCCTAACCCTAACCCTAACCCTAACCCTAGGCAGGAAAAGCAGGCCTGGCCTAGGGCTGCTCGCAAGGAAAAAGCCGTGGAGGCAGGCATCTTGTGGCAGTTTTGCGCTCCCCTTGGGATGCCTTTTGCAGCTGCAGTGTGCCTGGAGCTGGGGGCTTTGTGGTTTGCGAGATGCTAACCCTAGGCGTAACCCTAACCCTAACCCTAACCCTAACCCTAACCCTAGGCAGGAAAAGCAGGCCTGGCCTAGGGCTGCTCGCAAGGAAAAAGCCGTGGAGGCAGGCATCTTGTGGCAGTTTTGCGCTGCCCTTGGGATGCCTTTCGCAGCTGCAGTGTGCCTGGAGCTGGGGGCTTTGTGGTTTGCGAGATGCTAACCCTAGGCGTAACCCTAACCCTAACCCTAACCCTAACCCTAGGCAGGAAAAGCAGGCCTGGCCTAGGGCTGCTCGCAAGGAAAAAGCCGTGGAGGCAGGCATCTTGTGGCAGTTTTGCGCTGCCCTTGGGATGCCTTTCGCAGCTGCAGTGTGCCTGGAGCTGGGGGCTTTGTGGTTTGCGAGATGCTAACCCTAGGCGTAACCCTAACCCTAACCCTAACCCTAACCCTAGGCAGGAAAAGCAGGCCTGGCCTAGGGCTGCTGGCAATTAAAAAGCCGTGGAGGCAGGCATCTTGTGGCAGTTTTGCGCTCCCCTTGGGATGCCTTTGGCAGCTGCAGTGTGCCTGGAGCTGGGGGCTTTGTGGTTTGCGAGATGCTAACCCTAGGCGTAACCCTAACCCTAACCCTAACCCTAACCCTAGGCAGGAAAAGCAGGCCTGGCCTAGGGCTGCTCGCAAGGAAAAAGCCGTGGAGGCAGGCATCTTGTGGCAGTTTTGCGCTGCCCTTGGGATGCCTTTGGCAGCTGCAGTGTGCCTGGAGCTGGGGGCTTTGTGGTTTGCGAGATGCTAACCCTAGGCGTAACCCTAACCCTAACCCTAACCCTAACCCTAGGCAGGAAAAGCAGGCCTGGCCTAGGGCTGCTCGCAAGGAAAAAGCCGTGGAGGCAGGCATCTTGTGGCAGTTTTGCGCTCCCCTTGGGATGCCTTTCGCAGCTGCAGTGTGCCTGGAGCTGGGGGCTTTGTGGTTTGCGAGATGCTAACCCTAGGCGTAACCCTAACCCTAACCCTAACCCTAGGCAGGAAAAGCAGGCCTGGCCTAGGGCTGCTCGCAAGGAAAAAGCCGTGGAGGCAGGCATCTTGTGGCAGTTTTGCACTCCCCTTGGGATGCCTTTCGCAGCTGCAGTGTGCCTGGAGCTGGGGGCTTTGTGGTTTGCGAGATGCTAACCCTAGGCGTAACCCTAACCCTAACCCTAACCCTAACCCTAGGCAGGAAAAGCAGGCCTGGCCTAGGGCTGCTCGCAAGGAAAAAGCCGTGGAGGCAGGCATCTTGTGGCAGTTTTGCGCTGCCCTTGGGATGCCTTTCGCAGCTGCAGTGTGCCTGGAGCTGGGGGCTTTGTGGTTTGCGAGATGCTAACCCTAGGCGTAACCCTAACCCTAACCCTAACCCTAACCCGAGGCAGGAAAAGCAGGCCTGGCCTAGGGCTGCTCGCAAGGAAAAAGCCGTGGAGGCAGGCATTTGGGGCAGTTTTGCGCTCCCCTTGGGATGCCTTTCGCAGCTGCAGTGTGCCTGGAGCTGGGGGCTTTGTGGTTTGCGAGATGCTAACCCTAGGCGTAACCCTAACCCTAACCCTAACCCTAACCCTAGGCAGGAAAAGCAGGCCTGGCCTAGGGCTGCTCGCAAGGAAAAAGCCGTGGAGGCAGGCATCTTGTGGCAGTTTTGCGCTGCCCTTGGGATGCCTTTCGCAGCTGCAGTGTGCCTGGAGCTGGGGGCTTTGTGGTTTGCGAGATGCTAACCCTAGGCGTAACCCTAACCCTAACCCTAACCCTAACCCTAGGCAGGAAAAGCAGGCCTGGCCTAGGGCTGCTCGCAAGGAAAAAGCCGTGGAGGCAGGCATCTTGTGGCAGTTTTGCGCTCCCCTTGGGATGCCTTTTGCAGCTGCAGTGTGCCTGGAGCTGGGGGCTTTGTGGTTTGCGAGATGCTAACCCTAGGCGTAACCCTAACCCTAACCCTAGGCAGGAAAAGCAGGCCTGGCCTAGGGCTGCTCGCAAGGAAAAAGCCGTGGAGGCAGGCATCTTGTGGCAGTTTTGCGCTCCCCTTGGGATGCCTTTGGCAGCTGCAGTGTGCCTGGAGCTGGGGGCTTTGTGGTTTGCGAGATGCTAACCCTAGGCGTAACCCTAACCCTAACCCTAACCCTAGGCAGGAAAAGCAGGCCTGGCCTAGGGCTGCTCGCAAGGAAAAAGCCGTGGAGGCAGGCATCTTGTGGCAGTTTTGCGCTCCCCTTGGGATGCCTTTGGCAGCTGCAGTGTGCCTGGAGCTGGGGGCTTTGTGGTTTGCGAGATGCTAACCCTAGGCGTAACCCTAACCCTAACCCTAACCCTAACCCTAGGCAGGAAAAGCAGGCCTGGCCTAGGGCGGCTTGCAAGGAAAAAGCCGTGGAGGCAGGCATCTTGTGGCAGTTTTGCGCTCCCCTTGGGATGCCTTTGGCAGCTGCAGTGTGCCTGGAGCTGGGGGCTTTGTGGTTTGCGAGATGCTAACCCTAGGCATAACCCTAACCCTAACCCTAGGCAGGAAAAGCAGGCCTGGCCTAGGGCTGCTCGCAAGGAACAAGCCGTGGAGGCAGGCATCTTGTGGCAGTTTTGCGCTGCCCTTGGGATGCCTTTCGCAGCTGCAGTGTGCCTGGAGCTGGGGGCTTTGTGGTTTGCGAGATGCTAACCCTAGGCGTAACCCTAACCCTAACCCTAACCCTAACCCTAGGCAGGAAAAGCAGGCCTGGCCTAGGGCTGCTCGCAAGGAAAAAGCCGTGGAGGCAGGCATCTTGTGGCAGTTTTGCGCTGCCCTTGGGATGCCTTTCGCAGCTGCAGTGTGCCTGGAGCTGGGGGCTTTGTGGTTTGCGAGATGCTAACCCTAGGCGTAACCCTAACCCTAACCCTAACCCTAGGCAGGAAAAGCAGGCCTGGCCTAGGGCTGCTCGCAAGGAAAAAGCCGTGGAGGCAGGCATCTTGTGGCAGTTTTGCGCTGCCCTTGGGATGCCTTTCGCAGCTGCAGTGTGCCTGGAGCTGGGGGCTTTGTGGTTTGCGAGATGCTAACCCTAGGCGTAACCCTAACCCTAACCCTAACCCTAACCCTAGGCAGGAAAAGCAGGCCTGGCCTAGGGCTGCTCGCAAGGAAAAAGCCGTGGAGGCAGGCATCTTGTGGCAGTTTTGCGCTGCCCTTGGGATGCCTTTTGCAGCTGCAGTGTGCCTGGAGCTGGGGCCTTTGTGGTTTGCGAGATGCTAACCCTAGGCGTAACCCTAACCCTAACCCTAACCCTAACCCTAGGCAGGAAAAGCAGGCCTGGCCTAGGGCTGCTCGCAAGGAAAAAGCCGTGGAGGCAGGCATCTTGTGGCAGTTTTGCGCTGCCCTTGGGATGCCTTTCGCAGCTGCAGTGTGCCTGGAGCTGGGGGCTTTGTGGTTTGCGAGATGCTAACCCTAGGCGTAACCCTAACCCTAACCCTAACCCTAACCCTAGGCAGGAAAAGCAGGCCTGGCCTAGGGCTGCTCGCAAGGAAAAAGCCGTGGAGGCAGGCATCTTGTGGCAGTTTTGCGCTCCCCTTGGGATGCCTTTCGCAGCTGCAGTGTGCCTGGAGCTGGGGGCTTTGTGGTTTGCGAGATGCTAACCCTAGGCGTAACCCTAACCCTAACCCTAACCCTAACCCTAGGCAGGAAAAGCAGGCCTGGCCTAGGGCTGCTCGCAAGGAAAAAGCCGTGGAGGCAGGCATCTTGTGGCAGTTTTGCGCTGCCCTTGGGATGCCTTTGGCAGCTGCAGTGTGCCTGGAGCTGGGGCCTTTGTGGTTTGCGAGATGCTAACCCTAGGTGTAACCCTAACCCTAACCCTAACCCTAGGCAGGAAAAGCAGGCCTGGCCTAGGGCTGCTCGCAAGGAAAAAGCCGTGGAGGCAGGCATCTTGTGGCAGTTTTGCGCTGCCCTTGGGATGCCTTTTGCAGCTGCAGTGTGCCTGGAGCTGGGGGCTTTGTGGTTTGCGAGATGCTAACCCTAGGCGTAACCCTAACCCTAACCCTAACCCTAACCCTAGGCAGGAAAAGCAGGCCTGGCCTAGGGCTGCTCGCAAGGAAAAAGCCGTGGAGGCAGGCATCTTGTGGCAGTTTTGCGCTGCCCTTGGGATGCCTTTCGCAGCTGCAGTGTGCCTGGAGCTGGGGGCTTTGTGGTTTGCGAGATGCTTACCCTAGGCGTAACCCTAACCCTAACCCTAACCCTAACCCTAGGCAGGAAAAGCAGGCCTGGCCTAGGGCTGCTCGCAAGGAAAAAGCCGTGGAGGCAGGCATCTTGTGGCAGTTTTGCGCTCCCCTTGGGATGCCTTTCGCAGCTGCAGTGTGCCTGGAGCTGGGGGCTTTGTGGTTTGCGAGATGCTAACCCTAGGCGTAACCCTAACCCTAACCCTAACCCTAGGCAGGAAAAGCAGGCCTGGCCTAGGGTTGCTCGCAAGGAAAAAGCCGTGGAGGCAGGCATCTTGTGGCAGTTTTGCGCTCCCCTTGGGATGCCTTTCGCAGCTGCAGTGTGCCTGGAGCTGGGGGCTTTGTGGTTTGCGAGATGCTAACCCTAGGCGTAACCCTAACCCTAACCCTAACCCTAACCCTAGGCAGGAAAAGCAGGCCTGGCCTAGGGCTGCTTGCAAGGAAAAAGCCGTGGAGGCAGGCATCTTGTGGCAGTTTTGCGCTCCCCTTGGGATGCCTTTGGCAGCTGCAGTGTGCCTGGAGCTGGGGGCTTTGTGGTTTGCGAGATGCTAACCCTAGGCGTAACCCTAACCCTAACCCTAACCCTAACCCTAGGCAGGAAAAGCAGGCCTGGCCTAGGGCTGCTCGCAAGGAAAAAGCCGTGGAGGCAGGCATCTTGTGGCAGTTTTGCGCTCCCCTTGGGATGCCTTTGGCAGCTGCAGTGTGCCTGGAGCTGGGGGCTTTGTGGTTTGCGAGATGCTAACCCTAGGCGTAACCCTAACCCTAACCCTAACCCTAACCCTAGGCAGGAAAAGCAGGCCTGGCCTAGGGCTGCTCGCAAGGAAAAAGCCGTGGAGGCAGGCATCTTGTGGCAGTTTTGCGCTGCCCTTGGGATGCCTTTGGCAGCTGCAGTGTGCCTGGAGCTGGGGGCTTTGTGGTTTGCGAGATGCTAACCCTAGGCGTAACCCTAACCCTAACCCTAACCCTAACCCTAGGCAGGAAAAGCAGGCCTGGCCTAGGGCTGCTCGCAAGGAAAAAGCCGTGGAGGCAGGCATCTTGTGGCAGTTTTGCGCTGCCCTTGGGATGCCTTTGGCAGCTGCAGTGTGCCTGGAGCTGGGGGCTTTGTGGTTTGCGAGATGCTAACCCTAGGCGTAACCCTAACCCTAACCCTAACCCTAACCCTAGGCAGGAAAAGCAGGCCTGGCCTAGGGCTGCTCGCAAGGAAAAAGCCGTGGAGGCAGGCATCTTGTGGCAGTTTTGCGCTGCCCTTGGGATGCCTTTCGCAGCTGCAGTGTGCCTGGAGCTGGGGGCTTTGTGGTTTGCGAGATGCTAACCCTAGGCGTAACCCTAACCCTAACCCTAACCCTAACCCTAGGCAGGAAAAGCAGGCCTGGCCTAGGGCTGCTCGCAAGGAAAAAGCCGTGGAGGCAGGCATCTTGTGGCAGTTTTGCGCTCCCATTTGGATGCCTTTGGCAGCTGCAGTGTGCCTGGAGCTGGGGGCTTTGTGGTTTGCGAGATGCTAACCCTAGGCGTAACCCTAACCCTAACCCTAACCCTAACCCTAACCCTAGGCAGGAAAAGCAGGCCTGGCCTAGGGCTGCTCGCAAGGAAAAAGCCGTGGAGGCAGGCATCTTGTGGCAGTTTTGCGCTGCCCTTGGGATGCCTTTCGCAGCTGCAGTGTGCCTGGAGCTGGGGGCTTTGTGGTTTGCGAGATGCTAACCCTAGGCGTAACCCTAACCCTAACCCTAACCCTAACCCTAGGCAGGAAAAGCAGGCCTGGCCTAGGGCTGCTCGCAAGGAAAAAGCCGTGGAGGCAGGCATCTTGTGGCAGTTTTGCGCTCCCCTTGGGATGCCTTTCGCAGCTGCAGTGTGCCTGGAGCTGGGGGCTTTGTGGTTTGCGAGATGCTAACCCTAGGCGTAACCCTAACCCTAACCCTAACCCTAACCCTAGGCAGGAAAAGCAGGCCTGGCCTAGGGCTGCTCGCAAGGAAAAAGCCGTGGAGGCAGGCATCTTGTGGCAGTTTTGCGCTGCCCTTGGGATGCCTTTGGCAGCTGCAGTGTGCCTGGAGCTGGGGCCTTTGTGGTTTGCGAGATGCTAACCCTAGGTGTAACCCTAACCCTAACCCTAACCCTAGGCAGGAAAAGCAGGCCTGGCCTAGGGCTGCTCGCAAGGAAAAAGCCGTGGAGGCAGGCATCTTGTGGCAGTTTTGCGCTGCCCTTGGGATGCCTTTTGCAGCTGCAGTGTGCCTGGAGCTGGGGGCTTTGTGGTTTGCGAGATGCTAACCCTAGGCGTAACCCTAACCCTAACCCTAACCCTAACCCTAGGCAGGAAAAGCAGGCCTGGCCTAGGGCTGCTCGCAAGGAAAAAGCCGTGGAGGCAGGCATCTTGTGGCAGTTTTGCGCTGCCCTTGGGATGCCTTTCGCAGCTGCAGTGTGCCTGGAGCTGGGGGCTTTGTGGTTTGCGAGATGCTTACCCTAGGCGTAACCCTAACCCTAACCCTAACCCTAACCCTAGGCAGGAAAAGCAGGCCTGGCCTAGGGCTGCTCGCAAGGAAAAAGCCGTGGAGGCAGGCATCTTGTGGCAGTTTTGCGCTCCCCTTGGGATGCCTTTCGCAGCTGCAGTGTGCCTGGAGCTGGGGGCTTTGTGGTTTGCGAGATGCTAACCCTAGGCGTAACCCTAACCCTAACCCTAACCCTAGGCAGGAAAAGCAGGCCTGGCCTAGGGTTGCTCGCAAGGAAAAAGCCGTGGAGGCAGGCATCTTGTGGCAGTTTTGCGCTCCCCTTGGGATGCCTTTCGCAGCTGCAGTGTGCCTGGAGCTGGGGGCTTTGTGGTTTGCGAGATGCTAACCCTAGGCGTAACCCTAACCCTAACCCTAACCCTAACCCTAGGCAGGAAAAGCAGGCCTGGCCTAGGGCTGCTTGCAAGGAAAAAGCCGTGGAGGCAGGCATCTTGTGGCAGTTTTGCGCTCCCCTTGGGATGCCTTTGGCAGCTGCAGTGTGCCTGGAGCTGGGGGCTTTGTGGTTTGCGAGATGCTAACCCTAGGCGTAACCCTAACCCTAACCCTAACCCTAACCCTAGGCAGGAAAAGCAGGCCTGGCCTAGGGCTGCTCGCAAGGAAAAAGCCGTGGAGGCAGGCATCTTGTGGCAGTTTTGCGCTCCCCTTGGGATGCCTTTGGCAGCTGCAGTGTGCCTGGAGCTGGGGGCTTTGTGGTTTGCGAGATGCTAACCCTAGGCGTAACCCTAACCCTAACCCTAACCCTAACCCTAGGCAGGAAAAGCAGGCCTGGCCTAGGGCTGCTCGCAAGGAAAAAGCCGTGGAGGCAGGCATCTTGTGGCAGTTTTGCGCTGCCCTTGGGATGCCTTTGGCAGCTGCAGTGTGCCTGGAGCTGGGGGCTTTGTGGTTTGCGAGATGCTAACCCTAGGCGTAACCCTAACCCTAACCCTAACCCTAACCCTAGGCAGGAAAAGCAGGCCTGGCCTAGGGCTGCTCGCAAGGAAAAAGCCGTGGAGGCAGGCATCTTGTGGCAGTTTTGCGCTGCCCTTGGGATGCCTTTGGCAGCTGCAGTGTGCCTGGAGCTGGGGGCTTTGTGGTTTGCGAGATGCTAACCCTAGGCGTAACCCTAACCCTAACCCTAACCGTAACCCTAGGCAGGAAAAGCAGGCCTGGCCTAGGGCTGCTCGCAAGGAAAAAGCCGTGGAGGCAGGCATCTTGTGGCAGTTTTGCGCTGCCCTTGGGATGCCTTTCGCAGCTGCAGTGTGCCTGGAGCTGGGGGCTTTGTGGTTTGCGAGATGCTAACCCTAGGCGTAACCCTAACCCTAACCCTAACCCTAACCCTAGGCAGGAAAAGCAGGCCTGGCCTAGGGCTGCTCGCAAGGAAAAAGCCGTGGAGGCAGGCATCTTGTGGCAGTTTTGCGCTCCCATTTGGATGCCTTTGGCAGCTGCAGTGTGCCTGGAGCTGGGGGCTTTGTGGTTTGCGAGATGCTAACCCTAGGCGTAACCCTAACCCTAACCCTAACCCTAACCCTAACCCTAGGCAGGAAAAGCAGGCCTGGCCTAGGGCTGCTCGCAAGGAAAAAGCCGTGGAGGCAGGCATCTTGTGGCAGTTTTGCGCTGCCCTTGGGATGCCTTTCGCAGCTGCAGTGTGCCTGGAGCTGGGGGCTTTGTGGTTTGCGAGATGCTAACCCTAGGCGTAACCCTAACCCTAACCCTAACCCTAACCCTAGGCAGGAAAAGCAGGCCTGGCCTAGGGCTGCTCGCAAGGAAAAAGCCATGGAGGCAGGCATCTTGTGGCAGTTTTGCGCTCCCCTTGGGATGCCTTTTGCAGCTGCAGTGTGCCTGGAGCTGGGGGCTTTGTGGTTTGCGAGATGCTAACCCTAGGCGTAACCCTAACCCTAACCCTAACCCTAACCCTAACCCTAACCCTAACCCTAGGCAGGAAAAGCAGGCCTGGCCTAGGGTTGCTCGCAAGGAAAAAGCCGTGGAGGCAGGCATCTTGTGGCAGTTTTGCGCTGCCCTTGGGATGCCTTTGGCAGCTGCAGTGTGCCTGGAGCTGGGGGCTTTGTGGTTTGCGAGATGCTAACCCTAGGCGTAACCCTAACCCTAACCCTAACCCTAACCCTAACCCTAGGCAGGAAAAGCAGGCCTGGCCTAGGGCTGCTCGCAAGGAAAAAGCCGTGGAGGCAGGCATCTTGTGGCAGTTTTGCGCTGCCCTTGGGATGCCTTTGGCAGCTGCAGTGTGCCTGGAGCTGGGGGCTTTGTGGTTTGCGAGATGCTAACCCTAGGCGTAACCCTAACCCTATCCCTAACCCTAACCCTAGGCAGGAAAAGCAGGCCTGGCCTAGGGCTGCTCGCAAGGAAAAAGCCGTGGAGGCAGGCATCTTGTGGCAGTTTTGCGCTGCCCTTGGGATGCCTTTCGCAGCTGCAGTGTGCCTGGAGCTGGGGGCTTTGTGGTTTGCGAGATGCTAACCCTAGGCGTAACCCTAACCCTAACCCTAACCCTAGGCAGGAAAAGCAGGCCTGGCCTAGGGCTGCTCGCAAGGAAAAAGCCGTGGAGGCAGGCATCTTGTGGCAGTTTTGCGCTGCCCTTGGGATGCCTTTTGCAGCTGCAGTGTGCCTGGAGCTGGGGGCTTTGTGGTTTGCGAGATGCTAACCCTAGGCGTAACCCTAACCCTAACCCTAACCCTAACCCTAGGCAGGAAAAGCAGGCCTGGCCTAGGGCTGCTCGCAAGGAAAAAGCCGTGGAGGCAGGCATCTTGTGGCAGTTTTGCGCTGCCCTTGGGATGCCTTTCGCAGCTGCAGTGTGCCTGGAGCTGGGGGCTTTGTGGTTTGCGAGATGCTAACCCTAGGCGTAACCCTAACCCTAACCCTAACCCTAACCCTAGGCAGGAAAAGCAGGCCTGGCCTAGGGCTGCTCGCAAGGAAAAAGCCGTGGAGGCAGGCATCTTGTGGCAGTTTTGCGCTGCCCTTGGGATGCCTTTCGCAGCTGCAGTGTGCCTGGAGCTGGGGGCTTTGTGGTTTGCGAGATGCTAACCCTAGGCGTAACCCTAACCCTAACCCTAACCCTAGGCAGGAAAAGCAGGCCTGGCCTAGGGCTGCTCGCAA
The DNA here is from genome assembly GCF_963513975.1 of Fringilla coelebs. NCBI lineage: Eukaryota > Metazoa > Chordata > Aves > Passeriformes > Fringillidae > Fringilla > Fringilla coelebs. The sequence goes on along the minus strand of NC_140066.1, from coordinate 26,689,536 downwards.
GGAAAAAGCCGTGGAGGCAGGCATCTTGTGGCAGTTTTGCGCTGCCCTTGGGATGCCTTTGGCAGCTGCAGTGTGCCTGGAGCTGGGGGCTTTGTGGTTTGCGAGATGCTAACCCTAGGCGTAACCCTAACCCTAACCCTAACCCTAACCCTAGGCAGGAAAAGCAGGCCTGGCCTAGGGCTGCTCGCAAGGAAAAAGCCGTGGAGGCAGGCATCTTGTGGCAGTTTTGCGCTGCCCTTGGGATGCCTTTTGCAGCTGCAGTGTGCCTGGAGCTGGGGGCTTTGTGGTTTGCGAGATGCTAACCCTAGGCGTAACCCTAACCCTAACCCTAACCCTAACCCTAGGCAGGAAAAGCAGGCCTGGCCTAGGGCTGCTCGCAAGGAAAAAGCCATGGAGGCAGGCATCTTGTGGCAGTTTTGCGCTCCCCTTGGGATGCCTTTTGCAGCTGCAGTGTGCCTGGAGCTGGGGGCTTTGTGGTTTGCGAGATGCTAACCCTAGGCGTAACCCTAACCCTAACCCTAACCCTAACCCTAACCCTAACCCTAACCCTAGGCAGGAAAAGCAGGCCTGGCCTAGGGTTGCTCGCAAGGAAAAAGCCGTGGAGGCAGGCATCTTGTGGCAGTTTTGCGCTGCCCTTGGGATGCCTTTGGCAGCTGCAGTGTGCCTGGAGCTGGGGGCTTTGTGGTTTGCGAGATGCTAACCCTAGGCGTAACCCTAACCCTAACCCTAACCCTAACCCTAACCCTAGGCAGGAAAAGCAGGCCTGGCCTAGGGCTGCTCGCAAGGAAAAAGCCGTGGAGGCAGGCATCTTGTGGCAGTTTTGCGCTGCCCTTGGGATGCCTTTGGCAGCTGCAGTGTGCCTGGAGCTGGGGGCTTTGTGGTTTGCGAGATGCTAACCCTAGGCGTAACCCTAACCCTAACCCTAACCCTAACCCTAGGCAGGAAAAGCAGGCCTGGCCTAGGGCTGCTCGCAAGGAAAAAGCCGTGGAGGCAGGCATCTTGTGGCAGTTTTGCGCTGCCCTTGGGATGCCTTTCGCAGCTGCAGTGTGCCTGGAGCTGGGGGCTTTGTGGTTTGCGAGATGCTAACCCTAGGCGTAACCCTAACCCTAACCCTAACCCTAGGCAGGAAAAGCAGGCCTGGCCTAGGGCTGCTCGCAAGGAAAAAGCCGTGGAGGCAGGCATCTTGTGGCAGTTTTGCGCTGCCCTTGGGATGCCTTTTGCAGCTGCAGTGTGCCTGGAGCTGGGGGCTTTGTGGTTTGCGAGATGCTAACCCTAGGCGTAACCCTAACCCTAACCCTAACCCTAACCCTAGGCAGGAAAAGCAGGCCTGGCCTAGGGCTGCTCGCAAGGAAAAAGCCGTGGAGGCAGGCATCTTGTGGCAGTTTTGCGCTGCCCTTGGGATGCCTTTCGCAGCTGCAGTGTGCCTGGAGCTGGGGGCTTTGTGGTTTGCGAGATGCTAACCCTAGGCGTAACCCTAACCCTAACCCTAACCCTAACCCTAGGCAGGAAAAGCAGGCCTGGCCTAGGGCTGCTCGCAAGGAAAAAGCCGTGGAGGCAGGCATCTTGTGGCAGTTTTGCGCTGCCCTTGGGATGCCTTTCGCAGCTGCAGTGTGCCTGGAGCTGGGGGCTTTGTGGTTTGCGAGATGCTAACCCTAGGCGTAACCCTAACCCTAACCCTAACCCTAGGCAGGAAAAGCAGGCCTGGCCTAGGGCTGCTCGCAAGGAAAAAGCCGTGGAGGCAGGCATCTTGTGGCAGTTTTGCGCTGCCCTTGGGATGCCTTTGGCAGCTGCAGTGTGCCTGGAGCTGGGGGCTTTGTGGTTTGCGAGATGCTAACCCTAGGCGTAACCCTAACCCTAACCCTAACCCTAACCCTAGGCAGGAAAAGCAGGCCTGGCCTAGGGCTGCTCGCAAGGAAAAAGCCGTGGAGGCAGGCATCTTGTGGCAGTTTTGCGCTGCCCTTGGGATGCCTTTTGCAGCTGCAGTGTGCCTGGAGCTGGGGGCTTTGTGGTTTGCGAGATGCTAACCCTAGGCGTAACCCTAACCCTAACCCTAACCCTAACCCTAGGCAGGAAAAGCAGGCCTGGCCTAGGGCTGCTCGCAAGGAAAAAGCCGTGGAGGCAGGCATCTTGTGGCAGTTTTGCGCTGCCCTTGGGATGCCTTTGGCAGCTGCAGTGTGCCTGGAGCTGGGGGCTTTGTGGTTTGCGAGATGCTAACCCTAGGCGTAACCCTAACCCTAACCCTAACCCTAACCCTAGGCAGGAAAAGCAGGCCTGGCCTAGGGCTGCTCGCAAGGAAAAAGCCGTGGAGGCAGGCATCTTGTGGCAGTTTTGCGCTGCCCTTGGGATGCCTTTCGCAGCTGCAGTGTGCCTGGAGCTGGGGGCTTTGTGGTTTGCGAGATGCTAACCCTAGGCGTAACCCTAACCCTAACCCTAACCCTAACCCTAGGCAGGAAAAGCAGGCCTGGCCTAGGGCTGCTCGCAAGGAAAAAGCCGTGGAGGCAGGCATCTTGTGGCAGTTTTGCGCTCCCCTTGGGATGCCTTTTGCAGCTGCAGTGTGCCTGGAGCTGGGGGCTTTGTGGTTTGCGAGATGCTAACCCTAGGCGTAACCCTAACCCTAACCCTAACCCTAACCCTAACCCTAGGCAGGAAAAGCAGGCCTGGCCTAGGGTTGCTCGCAAGGAAAAAGCCGTGGAGGCAGGCATCTTGTGGCAGTTTTGCGCTGCCCTTGGGATGCCTTTGGCAGCTGCAGTGTGCCTGGAGCTGGGGGCTTTGTGGTTTGCGAGATGCTAACCCTAGGCGTAACCCTAACCCTAACCCTAACCCTAACCCTAACCCTAGGCAGGAAAAGCAGGCCTGGCCTAGGGCTGCTCGCAAGGAAAAAGCCGTGGAGGCAGGCATCTTGTGGCAGTTTTGCGCTGCCCTTGGGATGCCTTTCGCAGCTGCAGTGTGCCTGGAGCTGGGGGCTTTGTGGTTTGCGAGATGCTAACCCTAGGCGTAACCCTAACCCTAACCCTAACCCTAACCCTAGGCAGGAAAAGCAGGCCTGGCCTAGGGCTGCTCGCAAGGAAAAAGCCGTGGAGGCAGGCATCTTGTGGCAGTTTTGCGCTCCCCTTGGGATGCCTTTCGCAGCTGCAGTGTGCCTGGAGCTGGGGGCTTTGTGGTTTGCGAGATGCTAACCCTAGGCGTAACCCTAACCCTAACCCTAACCCTAACCCTAGGCAGGAAAAGCAGGCCTGGCCTAGGGCTGCTCGCAAGGAAAAAGCCGTGGAGGCAGGCATCTTGTGGCAGTTTTGCGCTCCCCTTGGGATGCCTTTTGCAGCTGCAGTGTGCCTGGAGCTGGGGGCTTTGTGGTTTGCGAGATGCTAACCCTAGGCGTAACCCTAACCCTAACCCTAACCCTAACCCTAACCCTAGGCAGGAAAAGCAGGCCTGGCCTAGGGCTGCTCGCAAGGAAAAAGCCGTGGAGGCAGGCATCTTGTGGCAGTTTTGCGCTGCCCTTGGGATGCCTTTCGCAGCTGCAGTGTGCCTGGAGCTGGGGGCTTTGTGGTTTGCGAGATGCTAACCCTAGGCGTAACCCTAACCCTAACCCTAACCCTAACCCTAGGCAGGAAAAGCAGGCCTGGCCTAGGGCTGCTCGCAAGGAAAAAGCCGTGGAGGCAGGCATCTTGTGGCAGTTTTGCGCTGCCCTTGGGATGCCTTTCGCAGCTGCAGTGTGCCTGGAGCTGGGGGCTTTGTGGTTTGCGAGATGCTAACCCTAGGCGTAACCCTAACCCTAACCCTAACCCTAACCCTAGGCAGGAAAAGCAGGCCTGGCCTAGGGCTGCTCGCAAGGAAAAAGCCGTGGAGGCAGGCATCTTGTGGCAGTTTTGCGCTGCCCTTGGGATGCCTTTGGCAGCTGCAGTGTGCCTGGAGCTGGGGGCTTTGTGGTTTGCGAGATGCTAACCCTAGGCGTAACCCTAACCCTAACCCTAACCCTAACCCTAGGCAGGAAAAGCAGGCCTGGCCTAGGGCTGCTCGCAAGGAAAAAGCCGTGGAGGCAGGCATCTTGTGGCAGTTTTGCGCTCCCCTTGGGATGCCTTTCGCAGCTGCAGTGTGCCTGGAGCTGGGGGCTTTGTGGTTTGCGAGATGCTAACCCTAGGCGTAACCCTAACCCTAACCCTAACCCTAACCCTAGGCAGGAAAAGCAGGCCTGGCCTAGGGCTGCTCGCAAGGAAAAAGCCGTGGAGGCAGGCATCTTGTGGCAGTTTTGCGCTCCCCTTGGGATGCCTTTCGCAGCTGCAGTGTGCCTGGAGCTGGGGGCTTTGTGGTTTGCGAGATGCTAACCCTAGGCGTAACCCTAACCCTAACCCTAACCCTAGGCAGGAAAAGCAGGCCTGGCCTAGGGCTGCTCGCAAGGAAAAAGCCGTGGAGGCAGGCATCTTGTGGCAGTTTTGCACTCCCCTTGGGATGCCTTTGGCAGCTGCAGTGTGCCTGGAGCTGGGGGCTTTGTGGTTTGCGAGATGCTAACCCTAGGCGTAACCCTAACCCTAACCCTAACCCTAACCCTAGGCAGGAAAAGCAGGCCTGGCCTAGGGCTGCTCGCAAGGAAAAAGCCGTGGAGGCAGGCATCTTGTGGCAGTTTTGCGCTGCCCTTGGGATGCCTTTCGCAGCTGCAGTGTGCCTGGAGCTGGGGGCTTTGTGGTTTGCGAGATGCTAACCCTAGGCGTAACCCTAACCCTAACCCTAACCCTAGGCAGGAAAAGCAGGCCTGGCCTAGGGCTGCTCGCAAGGAAAAAGCCGTGGAGGCAGGCATCTTGTGGCAGTTTTGCGCTCCCCTTGGGATGCCTTTTGCAGCTGCAGTGTGCCTGGAGCTGGGGGCTTTGTGGTTTGCGAGATGCTAACCCTAGGCGTAACCCTAACCCTAACCCTAGGCAGGAAAAGCAGGCCTGGCCTAGGGCTGCTCGCAAGGAAAAAGCCGTGGAGGCAGGCATCTTGTGGCAGTTTTGCGCTGCCCTTGGGATGCCTTTCGCAGCTGCAGTGTGCCTGGAGCTGGGGGCTTTGTGGTTTGCGAGATGCTAACCCTAGGCGTAACCCTAACCCTAACCCTAACCCTAACCCTAGGCAGGAAAAGCAGGCCTGGCCTAGGGCTGCTCGCAAGGAAAAAGCCGTGGAGGCAGGCATCTTGTGGCAGTTTTGCGCTCCCCATGGGATGCCTTTTGCAGCTGCAGTGTGCCTGGAGCTGGGGGCTTTGTGGTTTGCGAGATGCTAACCCTAGGCGTAACCCTAACCCTAATCCTAACCCTAACCCTAGGCAGGAAAAGCAGGCCTGGCCTAGGGCTGCTCGCAAGGAAAAAGCCGTGGAGGCAGGCATCTTGTGGCAGTTTTGCGCTGCCCTTGGGATGCCTTTCGCAGCTGCAGTGTGCCTGGAGCTGGGGGCTTTGTGGTTTGCGAGATGCTAACCCTAGGCGTAACCCTAACCCTAACCCTAACCCTAACCCTAGGCAGGAAAAGCAGGCCTGGCCTAGGGCTGCTCGCAAGGAAAAAGCCGTGGAGGCAGGCATCTTGTGGCAGTTTTGCGCTGCCCTTGGGATGCCTTTCGCAGCTGCAGTGTGCCTGGAGCTGGGGGCTTTGTGGTTTGCGAGATGCTAACCCTAGGCGTAACCCTAACCCTAACCCTAACCCTAACCCTAGGCAGGAAAAGCAGGCCTGGCCTAGGGCTGCTCACAAGGAAAAAGCCGTGGAGGCAGGCATCTTGTGGCAGTTTTGCGCTGCCCTTGGGATGCCTTTCGCAGCTGCAGTGTGCCTGGAGCTGGGGGCTTTGTGGTTTGCGAGATGCTAACCCTAGGCGTAACCCTAACCCTAACCCTAACCCTAACCCTAGGCAGGAAAAGCAGGCCTGGCCTAGGGCTGCTCGCAAGGAAAAAGCCGTGGAGGCAGGCATCTTGTGGCAGTTTTGCGCTGCCCTTGGGATGCCTTTGGCAGCTGCAGTGTGCCTGGAGCTGGGGCCTTTGTGGTTTGCGAGATGCTAACCCTAGGCGTAACCCTAACCCTAACCCTAACCCTAACCCTAGGCAGGAAAAGCAGGCCTGGCCTAGGGCTGCTCGCAAGGAAAAAGCCGTGGAGGCAGGCATCTTGTGGCAGTTTTGCGCTCCCCTTGGGATGCCTTTCGCAGCTGCAGTGTGCCTGGAGCTGGGGGCTTTGTGGTTTGCGAGATGCTAACCCTAGGCGTAACCCTAACCCTAACCCTAACCCTAGGCAGGAAAAGCAGGCCTGGCCTAGGGCTGCTCGCAAGGAAAAAGCCGTGGAGGCAGGCATCTTGTGGCAGTTTTGCGCTGCCCTTGGGATGCCTTTCGCAGCTGCAGTGTGCCTGGAGCTGGGGGCTTTGTGGTTTGCGAGATGCTAACCCTAGGCGTAACCCTAACCCTAACCCTAACCCTAACCCTAGGCAGGAAAAGCAGGCCTGGCCTAGGGCTGCTCGCAAGGAAAAAGCCGTGGAGGCAGGCATCTTGTGGCAGTTTTGCGCTGCCCTTGGGATGCCTTTGGCAGCTGCAGTGTGCCTGGAGCTGGGGCCTTTGTGGTTTGCGAGATGCTAACCCTAGGTGTAACCCTAACCCTAACCCTAACCCTAGGCAGGAAAAGCAGGCCTGGCCTAGGGCTGCTCGCAAGGAAAAAGCCGTGGAGGCAGGCATCTTGTGGCAGTTTTGCGCTGCCCTTGGGATGCCTTTTGCAGCTGCAGTGTGCCTGGAGCTGGGGGCTTTGTGGTTTGCGAGATGCTAACCCTAGGCGTAACCCTAACCCTAACCCTAACCCTAACCCTAGGCAGGAAAAGCAGGCCTGGCCTAGGGCTGCTCGCAAGGAAAAAGCCGTGGAGGCAGGCATCTTGTGGCAGTTTTGCGCTGCCCTTGGGATGCCTTTCGCAGCTGCAGTGTGCCTGGAGCTGGGGGCTTTGTGGTTTGCGAGATGCTTACCCTAGGCGTAACCCTAACCCTAACCCTAACCCTAACCCTAGGCAGGAAAAGCAGGCCTGGCCTAGGGCTGCTCGCAAGGAAAAAGCCGTGGAGGCAGGCATCTTGTGGCAGTTTTGCGCTCCCCTTGGGATGCCTTTCGCAGCTGCAGTGTGCCTGGAGCTGGGGGCTTTGTGGTTTGCGAGATGCTAACCCTAGGCGTAACCCTAACCCTAACCCTAACCCTAGGCAGGAAAAGCAGGCCTGGCCTAGGGTTGCTCGCAAGGAAAAAGCCGTGGAGGCAGGCATCTTGTGGCAGTTTTGCGCTCCCCTTGGGATGCCTTTGGCAGCTGCAGTGTGCCTGGAGCTGGGGGCTTTGTGGTTTGCGAGATGCTAACCCTAGGCGTAACCCTAACCCTAACCCTAACCCTAGGCAGGAAAAGCAGGCCTGGCCTAGGGCTGCTCGCAAGGAAAAAGCCGTGGAGGCAGGCATCTTGTGGCAGTTTTGCGCTGCCCTTGGGATGCCTTTCGCAGCTGCAGTGTGCCTGGAGCTGGGGGCTTTGTGGTTTGCGAGATGCTAACCCTAGGCGTAACCCTAACCCTAACCCTAACCCTAACCCTAGGCAGGAAAAGCAGGCCTGGCCTAGGGCTGCTCGCAAGGAAAAAGCCGTGGAGGCAGGCATCTTGTGGCAGTTTTGCGCTGCCCTTGGGATGCCTTTGGCAGCTGCAGTGTGCCTGGAGCTGGGGGCTTTGTGGTTTGCGAGATGCTAACCCTAGGCGTAACCCTAACCCTAACCCTAACCCTAACCCTAGGCAGGAAAAGCAGGCCTGGCCTAGGGCTGCTCGCAAGGAAAAAGCCGTGGAGGCAGGCATCTTGTGGCAGTTTTGCGCTCCCATTTGGATGCCTTTGGCAGCTGCAGTGTGCCTGGAGCTGGGGGCTTTGTGGTTTGCGAGATGCTAACCCTAGGCGTAACCCTAACCCTAACCCTAACCCTAACCCTAGGCAGGAAAAGCAGGCCTGGCCTAGGGCTGCTCGCAAGGAAAAAGCCGTGGAGGCAGGCATCTTGTGGCAGTTTTGCGCTGCCCTTGGGATGCCTTTCGCAGCTGCAGTGTGCCTGGAGCTGGGGGCTTTGTGGTTTGCGAGATGCTAACCCTAGGCGTAACCCTAACCCTAACCCTAACCCTAACCCTAGGCAGGAAAAGCAGGCCTGGCCTAGGGCTGCTCGCAAGGAAAAAGCCATGGAGGCAGGCATCTTGTGGCAGTTTTGCGCTCCCCTTGGGATGCCTTTTGCAGCTGCAGTGTGCCTGGAGCTGGGGGCTTTGTGGTTTGCGAGATGCTAACCCTAGGCGTAACCCTAACCCTAACCCTAACCCTAACCCTAACCCTAACCCTAGGCAGGAAAAGCAGGCCTGGCCTAGGGTTGCTCGCAAGGAAAAAGCCGTGGAGGCAGGCATCTTGTGGCAGTTTTGCGCTGCCCTTGGGATGCCTTTGGCAGCTGCAGTGTGCCTGGAGCTGGGGGCTTTGTGGTTTGCGAGATGCTAACCCTAGGCGTAACCCTAACCCTAACCCTAACCCTAACCCTAACCCTAGGCAGGAAAAGCAGGCCTGGCCTAGGGCTGCTCGCAAGGAAAAAGCCGTGGAGGCAGGCATCTTGTGGCAGTTTTGCGCTGCCCTTGGGATGCCTTTCGCAGCTGCAGTGTGCCTGGAGCTGGGGGCTTTGTGGTTTGCGAGATGCTAACCCTAGGCGTAACCCTAACCCTAACCCTAACCCTAACCCTAGGCAGGAAAAGCAGGCCTGGCCTAGGGCTGCTCGCAAGGAAAAAGCCGTGGAGGCAGGCATCTTGTGGCAGTTTTGCGCTGCCCTTGGGATGCCTTTGGCAGCTGCAGTGTGCCTGGAGCTGGGGGCTTTGTGGTTTGCGAGATGCTAACCCTAGGCGTAACCCTAACCCTAACCCTAACCCTAGGCAGGAAAAGCAGGCCTGGCCTAGGGCTGCTCGCAAGGAAAAAGCCGTGGAGGCAGGCATCTTGTGGCAGTTTTGCGCTGCCCTTGGGATGCCTTTTGCAGCTGCAGTGTGCCTGGAGCTGGGGGCTTTGTGGTTTGCGAGATGCTAACCCTAGGCGTAACCCTAACCCTAACCCTAACCCTAACCCTAGGCAGGAAAAGCAGGCCTGGCCTAGGGCTGCTCGCAAGGAAAAAGCCGTGGAGGCAGGCATCTTGTGGCAGTTTTGCGCTGCCCTTGGGATGCCTTTTGCAGCTGCAGTGTGCCTGGAGCTGGGGGCTTTGTGGTTTGCGAGATGCTAACCCTAGGCGTAACCCTAACCCTAACCCTAACCCTAACCCTAGGCAGGAAAAGCAGGCCTGGCCTAGGGCTGCTTGCAAGGAAAAAGCCGTGGAGGCAGGCATCTTGTGGCAGTTTTGCGCTGCCCTTGGGATGCCTTTCGCAGCTGCAGTGTGCCTGGAGCTGGGGGCTTTGTGGTTTGCGAGATGCTAACCCTAGGCGTAACCCTAACCCTAACCCTAACCCTAGGCAGGAAAAGCAGGCCTGGCCTAGGGCTGCTCGCAAGGAAAAAGCCGTGGAGGCAGGCATCTTGTGGCAGTTTTGCGCTGCCCTTGGGATGCCTTTGGCAGCTGCAGTGTGCCTGGAGCTGGGGGCTTTGTGGTTTGCGAGATGCTAACCCTAGGCGTAACCCTAACCCTAACCCTAACCCTAACCCTAGGCAGGAAAAGCAGGCCTGGCCTAGGGCTGCTCGCAAGGAAAAAGCCGTGGAGGCAGGCATCTTGTGGCAGTTTTGCGCTGCCCTTGGGATGCCTTTTGCAGCTGCAGTGTGCCTGGAGCTGGGGGCTTTGTGGTTTGCGAGATGCTAACCCTAGGCGTAACCCTAACCCTAACCCTAACCCTAACCCTAGGCAGGAAAAGCAGGCCTGGCCTAGGGCTGCTCGCAAGGAAAAAGCCGTGGAGGCAGGCATCTTGTGGCAGTTTTGCGCTGCCCTTGGGATGCCTTTCGCAGCTGCAGTGTGCCTGGAGCTGGGGGCTTTGTGGTTTGCGAGATGCTAACCCTAGGCGTAACTCTAACCCTAACCCTAACCCTAACCCTAGGCAGGAAAAGCAGGCCTGGCCTAGGGCTGCTCGCAAGGAAAAAGCCGTGGAGGCAGGCATCTTGTGGCAGTTTTGCGCTCCCCTTGGGATGCCTTTTGCAGCTGCAGTGTGCCTGGAGCTGGGGGCTTTGTGGTTTGCGAGATGCTAACCCTAGGCGTAACCCTAACCCTAACCCTAACCCTAACCCTAACCCTAGGCAGGAAAAGCAGGCCTGGCCTAGGGTTGCTCGCAAGGAAAAAGCCGTGGAGGCAGGCATCTTGTGGCAGTTTTGCGCTGCCCTTGGGATGCCTTTGGCAGCTGCAGTGTGCCTGGAGCTGGGGGCTTTGTGGTTTGCGAGATGCTAACCCTAGGCGTAACCCTAACCCTAACCCTAACCCTAACCCTAACCCTAGGCAGGAAAAGCAGGCCTGGCCTAGGGCTGCTCGCAAGGAAAAAGCCGTGGAGGCAGGCATCTTGTGGCAGTTTTGCGCTGCCCTTGGGATGCCTTTGGCAGCTGCAGTGTGCCTGGAGCTGGGGGCTTTGTGGTTTGCGAGATGCTAACCCTAGGCGTAACCCTAACCCTAACCCTAACCCTAACCCTAGGCAGGAAAAGCAGGCCTGGCCTAGGGCTGCTCGCAAGGAAAAAGCCGTGGAGGCAGGCATCTTGTGGCAGTTTTGCGCTCCCCTTGGGATGCCTTTCGCAGCTGCAGTGTGCCTGGAGCTGGGGGCTTTGTGGTTTGCGAGATGCTAACCCTAGGCGTAACCCTAACCCTAACCCTAACCCTAACCCTAGGCAGGAAAAGCAGGCCTGGCCTAGGGCTGCTCGCAAGGAAAAAGCCGTGGAGGCAGGCATCTTGTGGCAGTTTTGCGCTCCCCTTGGGATGCCTTTTGCAGCTGCAGTGTGCCTGGAGCTGGGGGCTTTGTGGTTTGCGAGATGCTAACCCTAGGCGTAACCCTAACCCTAACCCTAACCCTAACCCTAACCCTAGGCAGGAAAAGCAGGCCTGGCCTAGGGCTGCTCGCAAGGAAAGAGCCGTGGAGGCAGGCATCTTGTGGCAGTTTTGCGCTCCCCTTGGGATGCCTTTCGCAGCTGCAGTGTGCCTGGAGCTGGGGGCTTTGTGGTTTGCGAGATGCTAACCCTAGGCGTAACCCTAACCCTAACCCTAACCCTAACCCTAGGCAGGAAAAGCAGGCCTGGCCTAGGGCTGCTCGCAAGGAAAAAGCCGTGGAGGCAGGCATCTTGTGGCAGTTTTGCGCTGCCCTTGGGATGCCTTTCGCAGCTGCAGTGTGCCTGGAGCTGGGGGCTTTGTGGTTTGCGAGATGCTAACCCTAGGCGTAACCCTAACCCTAACCCTAACCCTAACCCTAGGCAGGAAAAGCAGGCCTGGCCTAGGGCTGCTGGCAATTAAAAAGCCGTGGAGGCAGGCATCTTGTGGCAGTTTTGCGCTGCCCTTGGGATGCCTTTGGCAGCTGCAGTGTGCCTGGAGCTGGGGGCTTTGTGGTTTGCGAGATGCTAACCCTAGGCGTAACCCTAACCCTAACCCTAACCCTAACCCTAGGCAGGAAAAGCAGGCCTGGCCTAGGGCTGCTCGCAAGGAAAAAGCCGTGGAGGCAGGCATCTTGTGGCAGTTTTGCGCTGCCCTTGGGATGCCTTTGGCAGCTGCAGTGTGCCTGGAGCTGGGGGCTTTGTGGTTTGCGAGATGCTAACCCTAGGCGTAACCCTAACCCTAACCCTAACCCTAACCCTAGGCAGGAAAAGCAGGCCTGGCCTAGGGCTGCTCGCAAGGAAAAAGCCGTGGAGGCAGGCATCTTGTGGCAGTTTTGCGCTCCCCTTGGGATGCCTTTCGCAGCTGCAGTGTGCCTGGAGCTGGGGGCTTTGTGGTTTGCGAGATGCTAACCCTAGGCGTAACCCTAACCCTAACCCTAACCCTAGGCAGGAAAAGCAGGCCTGGCCTAGGGCTGCTCGCAAGGAAAAAGCCGTGAGGCAGGCATCTTGTGGCAGTTTTGCACTCCCCTTGGGATGCCTTTCGCAGCTGCAGTGTGCCTGGAGCTGGGGGCTTTGTGGTTTGCGAGATGCTAACCCTAGGCGTAACCCTAACCCTAACCCTAACCCTAACCCTAGGCAGGAAAAGCAGGCCTGGCCTAGGGCTGCTCGCAAGGAAAAAGCCGTGGAGGCAGGCATCTTGTGGCAGTTTTGCGCTGCCCTTGGGATGCCTTTCGCAGCTGCAGTGTGCCTGGAGCTGGGGGCTTTGTGGTTTGCGAGATGCTAACCCTAGGCGTAACCCTAACCCTAACCCTAACCCTAGGCAGGAAAAGCAGGCCTGGCCTAGGGCTGCTCGCAAGGAAAAAGCCGTGGAGGCAGGCATCTTGTGGCAGTTTTGCGCTCCCCTTGGGATGCCTTTTGCAGCTGCAGTGTGCCTGGAGCTGGGGGCTTTGTGGTTTGCGAGATGCTAACCCTAGGCGTAACCCTAACCCTAACCCTAGGCAGGAAAAGCAGGCCTGGCCTAGGGCTGCTCGCAAGGAAAAAGCCGTGGAGGCAGGCATCTTGTGGCAGTTTTGCGCTGCCCTTGGGATGCCTTTCGCAGCTGCAGTGTGCCTGGAGCTGGGGGCTTTGTGGTTTGCGAGATGCTAACCCTAGGCGTAACCCTAACCCTAACCCTAACCCTAACCCTAGGCAGGAAAAGCAGGCCTGGCCTAGGGCTGCTCGCAAGGAAAAAGCCGTGGAGGCAGGCATCTTGTGGCAGTTTTGCGCTCCCCTTGGGATGCCTTTTGCAGCTGCAGTGTGCCTGGAGCTGGGGGCTTTGTGGTTTGCGAGATGCTAACCCTAGGCGTAACCCTAACCCTAATCCTAACCCTAACCCTAGGCAGGAAAAGCAGGCCTGGCCTAGGGCTGCTCGCAAGGAAAAAGCCGTGGAGGCAGGCATCTTGTGGCAGTTTTGCGCTGCCCTTGGGATGCCTTTCGCAGCTGCAGTGTGCCTGGAGCTGGGGGCTTTGTGGTTTGCGAGATGCTAACCCTAGGCGTAACCCTAACCCTAACCCTAACCCTAACCCTAGGCAGGAAAAGCAGGCCTGGCCTAGGGCTGCTCGCAAGGAAAAAGCCGTGGAGGCAGGCATCTTGTGGCAGTTTTGCGCTGCCCTTGGGATGCCTTTCGCAGCTGCAGTGTGCCTGGAGCTGGGGGCTTTGTGGTTTGCGAGATGCTAACCCTAGGCGTAACCCTAACCCTAACCCTAACCCTAACCCTAGGCAGGAAAAGCAGGCCTGGCCTAGGGCTGCTCGCAAGGAAAAAGCCGTGGAGGCAGGCATCTTGTGGCAGTTTTGCGCTGCCCTTGGGATGCCTTTCGCAGCTGCAGTGTGCCTGGAGCTGGGGGCTTTGTGGTTTGCGAGATGCTAACCCTAGGCGTAACCCTAACCCTAACCCTAACCCTAACCCTAGGCAGGAAAAGCAGGCCTGGCCTAGGGCTGCTCGCAAGGAAAAAGCCGTGGAGGCAGGCATCTTGTGGCAGTTTTGCGCTCCCCTTGGGATGCCTTTCGCAGCTGCAGTGTGCCTGGAGCTGGGGGCTTTGTGGTTTGCGAGATGCTAACCCTAGGCGTAACCCTAACCCTAACCCTAACCCTAACCCTAGGCAGGAAAAGCAGGCCTGGCCTAGGGCTGCTCGCAAGGAAAAAGCCGTGGAGGCAGGCATCTTGTGGCAGTTTTGCGCTGCCCTTGGGATGCCTTTGGCAGCTGCAGTGTGCCTGGAGCTGGGGCCTTTGTGGTTTGCGAGATGCTAACCCTAGGCGTAACCCTAACCCTAACCCTAACCCTAACCCTAACCCTAGGCAGGAAAAGCAGGCCTGGCCTAGGGCTGCTCGCAAGGAAAAAGCCGTGGAGGCAGGCATCTTGTGGCAGTTTTGCGCTCCCCTTGGGATGCCTTTCGCAGCTGCAGTGTGCCTGGAGCTGGGGGCTTTGTGGTTTGCGAGATGCTAACCCTAGGCGTAACCCTAACCCTAACCCTAACCCTAGGCAGGAAAAGCAGGCCTGGCCTAGGGCTGCTCGCAAGGAAAAAGCCGTGGAGGCAGGCATCTTGTGGCAGTTTTGCACTCCCCTTGGGATGCCTTTCGCAGCTGCAGTGTGCCTGGAGCTGGGGGCTTTGTGGTTTGCGAGATGCTAACCCTAGGCGTAACCCTAACCCTAACCCTAACCCTAACCCTAGGCAGGAAAAGCAGGCCTGGCCTAGGGCTGCTCGCAAGGAAAAAGCCGTGGAGGCAGGCATCTTGTGGCAGTTTTGCGCTGCCCTTGGGATGCCTTTCGCAGCTGCAGTGTGCCTGGAGCTGGGGGCTTTGTGGTTTGCGAGATGCTAACCCTAGGCGTAACCCTAACCCTAACCCTAACCCTAACCCTAGGCAGGAAAAGCAGGCCTGGCCTAGGGCTGCTCGCAAGGAAAAAGCCGTGGAGGCAGGCATCTTGTGGCAGTTTTGCGCTCCCCTTGGGATGCCTTTCGCAGCTGCAGTGTGCCTGGAGCTGGGGGCTTTGTGGTTTGCGAGATGCTAACCCTAGGCGTAACCCTAACCCTAACCCTAACCCTAACCCTAGGCAGGAAAAGCAGGCCTGGCCTAGGGCTGCTCGCAAGGAAAAAGCCGTGGAGGCAGGCATCTTGTGGCAGTTTTGCGCTGCCCTTGGGATGCCTTTCGCAGCTGCAGTGTGCCTGGAGCTGGGGGCTTTGTGGTTTGCGAGATGCTAACCCTAGGCGTAACCCTAACCCTAACCCTAACCCTAACCCTAGGCAGGAAAAGCAGGCCTGGCCTAGGGCTGCTCGCAAGGAAAAAGCCGTGGAGGCAGGCATCTTGTGGCAGTTTTGCGCTGCCCTTGGGATGCCTTTTGCAGCTGCAGTGTGCCTGGAGCTGGGGGCTTTGTGGTTTGCGAGATGCTAACCCTAGGCGTAACCCTAACCCTAACCCTACGCAGGAAAAGCAGGCCTGGCCTAGGGCTGCTCGCAAGGAAAAAGCCGTGGAGGCAGGCATCTTGTGGCAGTTTTGCGCTCCCCTTGGGATGCCTTTGGCAGCTGCAGTGTGCCTGGAGCTGGGGGCTTTGTGGTTTGCGAGATGCTAACCCTAGGCGTAACCCTAACCCTAACCCTAACCCTAGGCAGGAAAAGCAGGCCTGGCCTAGGGCTGCTCGCAAGGAAAAAGCCGTGGAGGCAGGCATCTTGTGGCAGTTTTGCGCTGCCCTTGGGATGCCTTTCGCAGCTGCAGTGTGCCTGGAGCTGGGGGCTTTGTGGTTTGCGAGATGCTAACCCTAGGCGTAACCCTAACCCTAACCCTAACCCTAACCCTAGGCAGGAAAAGCAGGCCTGGCCTAGGGCGGCTTGCAAGGAAAAAGCCGTGGAGGCAGGCATCTTGTGGCAGTTTTGCGCTCCCCTTGGGATGCCTTTGGCAGCTGCAGTGTGCCTGGAGCTGGGGGCTTTGTGGTTTGCGAGATGCTAACCCTAGGCATAACCCTAACCCTAACCCTAGGCAGGAAAAGCAGGCCTGGCCTAGGGCTGCTCGCAAGGAAAAAGCCGTGGAGGCAGGCATCTTGTGGCAGTTTTGCGCTGCCCTTGGGATGCCTTTCGCAGCTGCAGTGTGCCTGGAGCTGGGGGCTTTGTGGTTTGCGAGATGCTAACCCTAGGCGTAACCCTAACCCTAACCCTAACCCTAACCCTAGGCAGGAAAAGCAGGCCTGGCCTAGGGCTGCTCGCAAGGAAAAAGCCGTGGAGGCAGGCATCTTGTGGCAGTTTTGCGCTGCCCTTGGGATGCCTTTCGCAGCTGCAGTGTGCCTGGAGCTGGGGGCTTTGTGGTTTGCGAGATGCTAACCCTAGGCGTAACCCTAACCCTAACCCTAACCCTAGGCAGGAAAAGCAGGCCTGGCCTAGGGCTGCTCGCAAGGAAAAAGCCGTGGAGGCAGGCATCTTGTGGCAGTTTTGCGCTGCCCTTGGGATGCCTTTTGCAGCTGCAGTGTGCCTGGAGCTGGGGGCTTTGTGGTTTGCGAGATGCTAACCCTAGGCGTAACCCTAACCCTAACCCTAACCCTAACCCTAGGCAGGAAAAGCAGGCCTGGCCTAGGGCTGCTCGCAAGGAAAAAGCCGTGGAGGCAGGCATCTTGTGGCAGTTTTGCGCTGCCCTTGGGATGCCTTTTGCAGCTGCAGTGTGCCTGGAGCTGGGGGCTTTGTGGTTTGCGAGATGCTAACCCTAGGCGTAACCCTAACCCTAACCCTAACCCTAACCCTAGGCAGGAAAAGCAGGCCTGGCCTAGGGCTGCTCGCAAGGAAAAAGCCGTGGAGGCAGGCATCTTGTGGCAGTTTTGCGCTGCCCTTGGGATGCCTTTCGCAGCTGCAGTGTGCCTGGAGCTGGGGGCTTTGTGGTTTGCGAGATGCTAACCCTAGGCGTAACCCTAACCCTAACCCTAACCCTAACCCTAGGCAGGAAAAGCAGGCCTGGCCTAGGGCTGCTCGCAAGGAAAAAGCCGTGGAGGCAGGCATCTTGTGGCAGTTTTGCGCTCCCCTTGGGATGCCTTTGGCAGCTGCAGTGTGCCTGGAGCTGGGGGCTTTGTGGTTTGCGAGATGCTAACCCTAGGCGTAACCCTAACCCTTACCCTAACCCTAACCCTAGGCAGGAAAAGCAGGCCTGGCCTAGGGCTGCTCGCAAGGAAAAAGCCGTGGAGGCAGGCATCTTGTGGCAGTTTTGCGCTGCCCTTGGGATGCCTTTGGCAGCTGCAGTGTGCCTGGAGCTGGGGCCTTTGTGGTTTGCGAGATGCTAACCCTAGGCGTAACCCTAACCCTAACCCTAACCCTAACCCTAGGCAGGAAAAGCAGGCCTGGCCTAGGGCTGCTCGCAAGGAAAAAGCCGTGGAGGCAGGCATCTTGTGGCAGTTTTGCGCTCCCCTTGGGATGCCTTTCGCAGCTGCAGTGTGCCTGGAGCTGGGGGCTTTGTGGTTTGCGAGATGCTAACCCTAGGCGTAACCCTAACCCTAACCCTAACCCTAGGCAGGAAAAGCAGGCCTGGCCTAGGGCTGCTCGCAAGGAAAAAGCCGTGGAGGCAGGCATCTTGTGGCAGTTTTGCACTCCCCTTGGGATGCCTTTCGCAGCTGCAGTGTGCCTGGAGCTGGGGGCTTTGTGGTTTGCGAGATGCTAACCCTAGGCGTAACCCTAACCCTAACCCTAACCCTAACCCTAGGCAGGAAAAGCAGGCCTGGCCTAGGGCTGCTCGCAAGGAAAAAGCCGTGGAGGCAGGCATCTTGTGGCAGTTTTGCGCTGCCCTTGGGATGCCTTT
Organism: Fringilla coelebs; assembly: GCF_963513975.1. Taxonomy (NCBI): domain Eukaryota; kingdom Metazoa; phylum Chordata; class Aves; order Passeriformes; family Fringillidae; genus Fringilla; species Fringilla coelebs. The sequence goes on along the minus strand of NC_140066.1, from coordinate 26,672,247 downwards.
CGCAGCTGCAGTGTGCCTGGAGCTGGGGGCTTTGTGGTTTGCGAGATGCTAACCCTAGGCGTAACCCTAACCCTAACCCTAACCCTAACCCTAGGCAGGAAAAGCAGGCCTGGCCTAGGGCTGCTCGCAAGGAAAAAGCCGTGGAGGCAGGCATCTTGTGGCAGTTTTGCGCTCCCCTTGGGATGCCTTTGGCAGCTGCAGTGTGCCTGGAGCTGGGGGCTTTGTGGTTTGCGAGATGCTAACCCTAGGCGTAACCCTAACCCTAACCCTAACCCTAACCCTAGGCAGGAAAAGCAGGCCTGGCCTAGGGCTGCTCGCAAGGAAAAAGCCGTGGAGGCAGGCATCTTGTGGCAGTTTTGCGCTGCCCTTGGGATGCCTTTTGCAGCTGCAGTGTGCCTGGAGCTGGGGGCTTTGTGGTTTGCGAGATGCTAACCCTAGGCGTAACCCTAACCCTAACCCTACGCAGGAAAAGCAGGCCTGGCCTAGGGCTGCTCGCAAGGAAAAAGCCGTGGAGGCAGGCATCTTGTGGCAGTTTTGCGCTCCCCTTGGGATGCCTTTGGCAGCTGCAGTGTGCCTGGAGCTGGGGGCTTTGTGGTTTGCGAGATGCTAACCCTAGGCGTAACCCTAACCCTAACCCTAACCCTAGGCAGGAAAAGCAGGCCTGGCCTAGGGCGGCTTGCAAGGAAAAAGCCGTGGAGGCAGGCATCTTGTGGCAGTTTTGCGCTCCCCTTGGGATGCCTTTGGCAGCTGCAGTGTGCCTGGAGCTGGGGGCTTTGTGGTTTGCGAGATGCTAACCCTAGGCATAACCCTAACCCTAACCCTAGGCAGGAAAAGCAGGCCTGGCCTACGGCTGCTCGCAAGGAAAAAGCCGTGGAGGCAGGCATCTTGTGGCAGTTTTGCGCTGCCCTTGGGATGCCTTTGGCAGCTGCAGTGTGCCTGGAGCTGGGGGCTTTGTGGTTTGCGAGATGCTAACCCTAGGCGTAACCCTAACCCTAACCCTAACCCTAACCCTAGGTAGGAAAAGCAGGCCTGGCCTAGGGCTGCTCGCAAGGAAAAAGCCGTGGAGGCAGGCATCTTGTGGCAGTTTTGCGCTGCCCTTGGGATGCCTTTCGCAGCTGCAGTGTGCCTGGAGCTGGGGGCTTTGTGGTTTGCGAGATGCTAACCCTAGGCGTAACCCTAACCCTAACCCTAACCCTAGGCAGGAAAAGCAGGCCTGGCCTAGGGCTGCTCGCAAGGAAAAAGCCGTGGAGGCAGGCATCTTGTGGCAGTTTTGCGCTGCCCTTGGGATGCCTTTTGCAGCTGCAGTGTGCCTGGAGCTGGGGGCTTTGTGGTTTGCGAGATGCTAACCCTAGGCGTAACCCTAACCCTAACCCTAACCCTAACCCTAGGCAGGAAAAGCAGGCCTGGCCTAGGGCTGCTCGCAAGGAAAAAGCCGTGGAGGCAGGCATCTTGTGGCAGTTTTGCGCTGCCCTTGGGATGCCTTTTGCAGCTGCAGTGTGCCTGGAGCTGGGGGCTTTGTGGTTTGCGAGATGCTAACCCTAGGCGTAACCCTAACCCTAACCCTAACCCTAACCCTAGGCAGGAAAAGCAGGCCTGGCCTAGGGCTGCTCGCAAGGAAAAAGCCGTGGAGGCAGGCATCTTGTGGCAGTTTTGCGCTGCCCTTGGGATGCCTTTCGCAGCTGCAGTGTGCCTGGAGCTGGGGGCTTTGTGGTTTGCGAGATGCTAACCCTAGGCGTAACCCTAACCCTAACCCTAACCCTAACCCTAGGCAGGAAAAGCAGGCCTGGCCTAGGGCTGCTCGCAAGGAAAAAGCCGTGGAGGCAGGCATCTTGTGGCAGTTTTGCGCTCCCCTTGGGATGCCTTTGGCAGCTGCAGTGTGCCTGGAGCTGGGGGCTTTGTGGTTTGCGAGATGCTAACCCTAGGCGTAACCCTAACCCTTACCCTAACCCTAACCCTAGGCAGGAAAAGCAGGCCTGGCCTAGGGCTGCTCGCAAGGAAAAAGCCGTGGAGGCAGGCATCTTGTGGCAGTTTTGCGCTGCCCTTGGGATGCCTTTGGCAGCTGCAGTGTGCCTGGAGCTGGGGCCTTTGTGGTTTGCGAGATGCTAACCCTAGGCGTAACCCTAACCCTAACCCTAACCCTAACCCTAGGCAGGAAAAGCAGGCCTGGCCTAGGGCTGCTCGCAAGGAAAAAGCCGTGGAGGCAGGCATCTTGTGGCAGTTTTGCGCTCCCCTTGGGATGCCTTTGGCAGCTGCAGTGTGCCTGGAGCTGGGGGCTTTGTGGTTTGCGAGATGCTAACCCTAGGCGTAACCCTAACCCTAACCCTAACCCTAGGCAGGAAAAGCAGGCCTGGCCTAGGGCTGCTCGCAAGGAAAAAGCCGTGGAGGCAGGCATCTTGTGGCAGTTTTGCACTCCCCTTGGGATGCCTTTCGCAGCTGCAGTGTGCCTGGAGCTGGGGGCTTTGTGGTTTGCGAGATGCTAACCCTAGGCGTAACCCTAACCCTAACCCTAACCCTAACCCTAGGCAGGAAAAGCAGGCCTGGCCTAGGGCTGCTCGCAAGGAAAAAGCCGTGGAGGCAGGCATCTTGTGGCAGTTTTGCGCTGCCCTTGGGATGCCTTTGGCAGCTGCAGTGTGCCTGGAGCTGGGGGCTTTGTGGTTTGCGAGATGCTAACCCTAGGCGTAACCCTAACCCTAACCCTAACCCTAACCCTAGGCAGGAAAAGCAGGCCTGGCCTAGGGCTGCTCGCAAGGAAAAAGCCGTGGAGGCAGGCATCTTGTGGCAGTTTTGCGCTCCCCTTGGGATGCCTTTCGCAGCTGCAGTGTGCCTGGAGCTGGGGGCTTTGTGGTTTGCGAGATGCTAACCCTAGGCGTAACCCTAACCCTAACCCTAACCCTAACCCTAGGCAGGAAAAGCAGGCCTGGCCTAGGGCTGCTCGCAAGGAAAAAGCCGTGGAGGCAGGCATCTTGTGGCAGTTTTGCGCTGCCCTTGGGATGCCTTTCGCAGCTGCAGTGTGCCTGGAGCTGGGGGCTTTGTGGTTTGCGAGATGCTAACCCTAGGCGTAACCCTAACCCTAACCCTAACCCTAACCCTAGGCAGGAAAAGCAGGCCTGGCCTAGGGCTGCTCGCAAGGAAAAAGCCGTGGAGGCAGGCATCTTGTGGCAGTTTTGCGCTGCCCTTGGGATGCCTTTTGCAGCTGCAGTGTGCCTGGAGCTGGGGGCTTTGTGGTTTGCGAGATGCTAACCCTAGGCGTAACCCTAACCCTAACCCTAGGCAGGAAAAGCAGGCCTGGCCTAGGGCTGCTCGCAAGGAAAAAGCCGTGGAGGCAGGCATCTTGTGGCAGTTTTGCGCTCCCCTTGGGATGCCTTTCGCAGCTGCAGTGTGCCTGGAGCTGGGGGCTTTGTGGTTTGCGAGATGCTAACCCTAGGCGTAACCCTAACCCTAACCCTAACCCTAGGCAGGAAAAGCAGGCCTGGCCTAGGGCTGCTCGCAAGGAAAAAGCCGTGGAGGCAGGCATCTTGTGGCAGTTTTGCGCTCCCCTTGGGATGCCTTTGGCAGCTGCAGTGTGCCTGGAGCTGGGGGCTTTGTGGTTTGCGAGATGCTAACCCTAGGCGTAACCCTAACCCTAACCCTAACCCTAACCCTAGGCAGGAAAAGCAGGCCTGGCCTAGGGTTGCTCGCAAGGAAAAAGCCGTGGAGGCAGGCATCTTGTGGCAGTTTTGCGCTGCCCTTGGGATGCCTTTGGCAGCTGCAGTGTGCCTGGAGCTGGGGGCTTTGTGGTTTGCGAGATGCTAACCCTAGGCGTTACCTTAACCCTAACCCTAACCCTAACCCTAGGCAGGAAAAGCAGGCCTGGCCTAGGGCTGCTCGCAAGGAAAATGCCGTGGAGGCAGGCATCTTGTGGCAGTTTTGCGCTCCCCTTGGGATGCCTTTGGCAGCTGCAGTGTGCCTGGAGCTGGGGGCTTTGTGGTTTGCGAGATGCTAACCCTAGGCGTAACCCTAACCCTAACCCTAACCCTAACCCTAGGCAGGAAAAGCAGGCCTGGCCTAGGGCTGCTCGCAAGGAAAAAGCCGTGGAGGCAGGCATCTTGTGGCAGTTTTGCGCTGCCCTTGGGATGCCTTTTGCAGCTGCAGTGTGCCTGGAGCTGGGGGCTTTGTGGTTTGCGAGATGCTAACCCTAGGCGTAACCCTAACCCTAACCCTAACCCTAACCCTAGGCAGGAAAAGCAGGCCTGGCCTAGGGCTGCTCGCAAGGAAAAAGCCGTGGACGCAGGCATCTTGTGGCAGTTTTGCGCTCCCCTTGGGATGCCTTTGGCAGCTGCAGTGTGCCTGGAGCTGGGGGCTTTGTGGTTTGCGAGATGCTAACCCTAGGCGTAACCCTAACCCTAACCCTAACCCTAACCCTAACCCTAGGCAGGAAAAGCAGGCCTGGCCTAGGGCTGCTCGCAAGGAAAAAGCCGTGGAGGCAGGCATCTTGTGGCAGTTTTGCGCTCCCATTTGGATGCCTTTCGCAGCTGCAGTGTGCCTGGAGCTGGGGGCTTTGTGGTTTGCGAGATGCTAACCCTAGGCGTAACCCTAACCCTAACCCTAACCCTAACCCTAGGCAGGAAAAGCAGGCCTGGCCTAGGGCTGCTCGCAAGGAAAAAGCCGTGGAGGCAGGCATCTTGTGGCAGTTTTGCGCTGCCCTTGGGATGCCTTTCGCAGCTGCAGTGTGCCTGGAGCTGGGGGCTTTGTGGTTTGCGAGATGCTAACCCTAGGCGTAACCCTAACCCTAACCCTAACCCTAACCCTAGGCAGGAAAAGCAGGCCTGGCCTAGGGCTGCTCGCAAGGAAAAAGCCGTGGAGGCAGGCATCTTGTGGCAGTTTTGCGCTGCCCTTGGGATGCCTTTCGCAGCTGCAGTGTGCCTGTAGCTGGGGGCTTTGTGGTTTGCGAGATGCTAACCCTAGGCGTAACCCTAACCCTAACCCTAACCCTAACCCTAGGCAGGAAAAGCAGGCCTGGCCTAGGGCTGCTCGCAAGGAAAAAGCCGTGGAGGCAGGCATCTTGTGGCAGTTTTGCGCTCCCCTTGGGATGCCTTTGGCAGCTGCAGTGTGCCTGGAGCTGGGGGCTTTGTGGTTTGCGAGACGCTAACCCTAGGCCTAACCCTAACCCTAACCCTAACCCTAACCCTAGGCAGGAAAAGCAGGCCTGGCCTAGGGCTGCTCGCAAGGAAAAAGGCGTGGAGGCAGGCATCTTGTGGCAGTTTTGCGCTCCCCTTGGGATGCCTTTGGCAGCTGCAGTGTGCCTGGAGCTGGGGGCTTTGTGGTTTGCGAGATGCTAACCCTAGGCGTAACCCTAACTCTAACCCTAACCCTAGGCAGGAAAAGCAGGCCTGGCCTAGGGCTGCTCGCAAGGAAAAAGCCGTGGAGGCAGGCATCTTGTGGCAGTTTTGCGCTGCCCTTGGGATGCCTTTTGCAGCTGCAGTGTGCCTGGAGCTGGGGGCTTTGTGGTTTGCGAGATGCTAACCCTAGGCGTAACCCTAACCCTAACCCTAACCCTAACCCTAGGCAGGAAAAGCAGGCCTGGCCTAGGGCTGCTCGCAAGGAAAAAGCCGTGGAGGCAGGCATCTTGTGGCAGTTTTGCGCTCCCCTTGGGATGCCTTTGGCAGCTGCAGTGTGCCTGGAGCTGGGGGCTTTGTGGTTTGCGAGATGCTAACCCTAGGCGTAACCCTAACCCTAACCCTAACCCTAACCCTAGGCAGGAAAAGCAGGCCTGGCCTAGGGCTGCTCGCAAGGAAAAAGCCGTGGAGGCAGGCATCTTGTGGCAGTTTTGCGCTCCCCTTGGGATGCCTTTCGCAGCTGCAGTGTGCCTGGAGCTGGGGGCTTTGTGGTTTGCGAGATGCTAACCCTAGGCCTAACCCTAACCCTAACCCTAACCCTAACCCTAGGCAGGAAAAGCAGGCCTGGCCTAGGGCTGCTCGCAAGGAAAAAGCCGTGGAGGCAGGCATCTTGTGGCAGTTTTGCGCTGCCCTTGGGATGCCTTTCGCAGCTGCAGTGTGCCTGGAGCTGGGGGCTTTGTGGTTTGCGAGATGCTAACCCTAGGCCTAACCCTAACCCTAACCCTAACCCTAACCCTAACCCTAGGCAGGAAAAGCAGGCCTGGCCTAGGGCTGCTCGCAAGGAAAAAGCCGTGGAGGCAGGCATCTTGTGGCAGTTTTGCGCTCCCCTTGGGATGCCTTTCGCAGCTGCAGTGTGCCTGGAGCTGGGGGCTTTGTGGTTTGCGAGATGCTAACCCTAGGCGTAACCCTAACCCTAACCCTAACCCTAGGCAGGAAAAGCAGGCCTGGCCTAGGGCTGCTCGCAAGGAAAAAGCCGTGGAGGCAGGCATCTTGTGGCAGTTTTGCGCACCCATTTGGATGCCTTTCGCAGCTGCAGTGTGCCTGGAGCTGGGGGCTTTGTGGTTTGCGAGATGCTAACCCTAGGCGTAACCCTAACCCTAACCCTAGGCAGGAAAAGCAGGCCTGGCCTAGGGCTGCTCGCAAGGAAAAAGCCGTGGAGGCAGGCATCTTGTGGCAGTTTTGCGCTGCCCTTGGGATGCCTTTCGCAGCTGCAGTGTGCCTGGAGCTGGGGGCTTTGTGGTTTGCGAGATGCGAACCCTAGGCGTAACCCTAACCCTAACCCTAACCCTAACCCTAGGCAGGAAAAGCAGGCCTGGCCTAGGGTTGCTCGCAAGGAAAAAGCCGTGGAGGCAGGCATCTTGTGGCAGTTTTGCGCTCCCCTTAGGATGCCTTTCGCAGCTGCAGTGTGCCTGGAGCTGGGGGCTTTGTGGTTTGCGAGATGCTAACCCTAGGCGTAACCCTAACCCTAACCCTAACCCTAACCCTAACCCTAGGCAGGAAAAGCAGGCCTGGCCTAGGGCTGCTCGCAAGGAAAAAGCCATGGAGGCAGGCATCTTGTGGCAGTTTTGCGCTGCCCTTGGGATGCCTTTGGCAGCTGCAGTGTGCCTGGAGCTGGGGGCTTTGTGGTTTGCGAGATGCTAACCCTAGGCGTAACCCTAACCCTAACCCTAACCCTAGGCAGGAAAAGCAGGCCTGGCCTAGGGCTGCTCGCAAGGAAAAAGCCGTGGAGGCAGGCATCTTGTGGCAGTTTTGCGCTCCCCTTGGGATGCCTTTGGCAGCTGCAGTGTGCCTGGAGCTGGGGACTTTGTGGTTTGCGAGATGCTAACCCTAGGCGTAACCCTAACCCTAACCCTAACCCTAACCCTAGGCAGGAAAAGCAGGCCTGGCCTAGGGCTGCTCGCAAGGAAAAAGCCGTGGAGGCAGGCATCTTGTGGCAGTTTTGCGCTCCCCTTGGGATGCCTTTGGCAGCTGCAGTGTGCCTGGAGCTGGGGGCTTTGTGGTTTGCGAGATGCTCACCCTAGGCATAACCCTAACCCTAACCCTAACCCTAACCCTAACCCTAGGCAGGAAAAGCAGGCCTGGCCTAGGGCTGCTCGCAAGGAAAAAGCCGTGGAGGCAGGCATCTTGTGGCAGTTTTGCGCTGCCCTTGGGATGCCTTTCGCAGCTGCAGTGTGCCTGGAGCTGGGGGCTTTGTGGTTTGCGAGATGCTAACCCTAGGCGTAACCCTAACCCTAACCCTAACCCTAACCCTAGGCAGGAAAAGCAGGCCTGGCCTAGGGCTGCTCGCAAGGAAAAAGCCGTGGAGGCAGGCATCTTGTGGCAGTTTTGCGCTGCCCTTGGGATGCCTTTCGCAGCTGCAGTGTGCCTGGAGCTGGGGGCTTTGTGGTTTGCGAGATGCTAACCCTAGGCGTAACCCTAACCCTAACCCTAACCCTAACCCTAGGCAGGAAAAGCAGGCCTGGCCTAGGGCTGCTCGCAAGGAAAAAGCCGTGGAGGCAGGCATCTTGTGGCAGTTTTGCGCTCCCCTTGGGATGCCTTTTGCAGCTGCAGTGTGCCTGGAGCTGGGGGCTTTGTGGTTTGCGAGATGCTAACCCTAGGCGTAACCCAAACCCTAACCCTAACCCTAACCCTAGGCAGGAAAAGCAGGCCTGGCCTAGGGCTGCTCGCAAGGAAAAAGCCGTGGAGGCAGGCATCTTGTGGCAGTTTTGCGCTGCCCTTGGGATGCCTTTGGCAGCTGCAGTGTGCCTGGAGCTGGGGGCTTTGTGGTTTGCGAGATGCTAACCCTAGGCGTAACCCTAACCCTAACCCTAACCCTAACCCTAGGCAGGAAAAGCAGGCCTGGCCTAGGGCTGCTCGCAAGGAAAAAGCCGTGGAGGCAGGCATCTTGTGGCAGTTTTGCTCTGCCCTTGGGATGCCTTTCGCAGCTGCAGTGTGCCTGGAGCTGGGGGCTTTGTGGCTTGCGAGATGCTAACCCTAGGCATAACCCTAACCCTAACCCTAACCCTAACCCTAGGCAGGAAAAGCAGGCCTGGCCTAGGGCTGCTCGCAAGGAAAAAGCCGTGGAGGCAGGCATCTTGTGGCAGTTTTGCGCTGCCCTTGGGATGCCTTTCGCAGCTGCAGTGTGCCTGGAGCTGGGGGCTTTGTGGTTTGCGAGATGCGAACCCTAGGCGTAACCCTAACCCTAACCCTAACCCTAACCCTAACCCTAGGCAGGAAAAGCAGGCCTGGCCTAGGGTTGCTCGCAAGGAAAAAGCCGTGGAGGCAGGCATCTTGTGGCAGTTTTGCGCTCCCCTTAGGATGCCTTTCGCAGCTGCAGTGTGCCTGGAGCTGGGGGCTTTGTGGTTTGCGAGATGCTAACCCTAGGCGTAACCCTAACCCTAACCCTAACCCTAACCCTAACCCTAGGCAGGAAAAGCAGGCCTGGCCTAGGGCTGCTCGCAAGGAAAAAGCCGTGGAGGCAGGCATCTTGTGGCAGTTTTGCGCTGCCCTTGGGATGCCTTTGGCAGCTGCAGTGTGCCTGGAGCTGGGGGCTTTGTGGTTTGCGAGATGCTAACCCTAGGCGTAACCCTAACCCTAACCCTAACCCTAGGCAGGAAAAGCAGGCCTGGCCTAGGGCTGCTCGCAAGGAAAAAGCCGTGGAGGCAGGCATCTTGTGGCAGTTTTGCGCTCCCCTTGGGATGCCTTTGGCAGCTGCAGTGTGCCTGGAGCTGGGGACTTTGTGGTTTGCGAGATGCTAACCCTAGGCGTAACCCTAACCCTAACCCTAACCCTAACCCTAACCCTAGGCAGGAAAAGCAGTCCTGGCCTAGGGCTGCTCGCAAGGAAAAAGCCGTGGAGGCAGGCATCTTGTGGCAGTTTTGCGCTCCCCTTGGGATGCCTTTGGCAGCTGCAGTGTGCCTGGAGCTGGGGGCTTTGTGGTTTGCGAGATGCTCACCCTAGGCATAACCCTAACCCTAACCCTAACCCTAACCCTAACCCTAGGCAGGAAAAGCAGGCCTGGCCTAGGGCTGCTCGCAAGGAAAAAGCCGTGGAGGCAGGCATCTTGTGGCAGTTTTGCGCTCCCCTTGGGATGCCTTTCGCAGCTGCAGTGTGCCTGGAGCTGGGGGCTTTGTGGTTTGCGAGATGCTAACCCTAGGCGTAACCCTAACCCTAACCCTAACCCTAACCCTAGGCAGGAAAAGCAGGCCTGGCCTAGGGCTGCTCGCAAGGAAAAAGCCGTGGAGGCAGGCATCTTGTGGCAGTTTTGCGCTGCCCTTGGGATGCCTTTCGCAGCTGCAGTGTGCCTGGAGCTGGGGGCTTTGTGGTTTGCGAGATGCTAACCCTAGGCGTAACCCTAACCCTAACCCTAACCCTAACCCTAGGCAGGAAAAGCAGGCCTGGCCTAGGGCTGCTCGCAAGGAAAAAGCCGTGGAGGCAGGCATCTTGTGGCAGTTTTGCGCTCCCCTTGGGATGCCTTTTGCAGCTGCAGTGTGCCTGGAGCTGGGGGCTTTGTGGTTTGCGAGATGCTAACCCTAGGCGTAACCCAAACCCTAACCCTAACCCTAACCCTAGGCAGGAAAAGCAGGCCTGGCCTAGGGCTGCTCGCAAGGAAAAAGCCGTGGAGGCAGGCATCTTGTGGCAGTTTTGCGCTGCCCTTGGGATGCCTTTCGCAGCTGCAGTGTGCCTGGAGCTGGGGGCTTTGTGGTTTGCGAGATGCTAACCCTAGGCGTAACCCTAACCCTAACCCTAACCCTAACCCTAGGCAGGAAAAGCAGGCCTGGCCTAGGGCTGCTCGCAAGGAAAAAGCCGTGGAGGCAGGCATCTTGTGGCAGTTTTGCGCTGCCCTTGGGATGCCTTTCGCAGCTGCAGTGTGCCTGGAGCTGGGGGCTTTGTGGCTTGCGAGATGCTAACCCTAGGCATAACCCTAACCCTAACCCTAACCCTAACCCTAGGCAGGAAAAGCAGGCCTGGCCTAGGGCTGCTCGCAAGGAAAAAGCCGTGGAGGCAGGCATCTTGTGGCAGTTTTGCGCTGCCCTTGGGATGCCTTTCGCAGCTGCAGTGTGCCTGGAGCTGGGGGCTTTGTGGTTTGCGAGATGCTAACCCTAGGCGTAACCCTAACCCTAACCCTAACCCTAACCCTAACCCTAGGCAGGAAAAGCAGGCCTGGCCTAGGGCTGCTCGCAAGGAAAAAGCCGTGGAGGCAGGCATCTTGTGGCAGTTTTGCGCTGCCCTTGGGATGCCTTTCGCAGCTGCAGTGTGCCTGGAGCTGGGGGCTTTGTGGTTTGCGAGATGCTAACCCTAGGCGTAACCCTAACCCTAACCCTAACCCTAGGCAGGAAAAGCAGGCCTGGCCTAGGGCTGCTCGCAAGGAAAAAGCCGTGGAGGCAGGCATCTTGTGGCAGTTTTGCGCTCCCCTTGGGATGCCTTTCGCAGCTGCAGTGTGCCTGGAGCTGGGGGCTTTGTGGTTTGCGAGATGCGAACCCTAGGCGTAACCCTAACCCTAACCCTAACCCTAACCCTAGGCAGGAAAAGCAGGCCTGGCCTAGGGTTGCTCGCAAGGAAAAAGCCGTGGAGGCAGGCATCTTGTGGCAGTTTTGCGCTCCCCTTAGGATGCCTTTCGCAGCTGCAGTGTGCCTGGAGCTGGGGGCTTTGTGGTTTGCGAGATGCTAACCCTAGGCGTAACCCTAACCCTAACCCTAACCCTAACCCTAACCCTAGGCAGGAAAAGCAGGCCTGGCCTAGGGCTGCTCGCAAGGAAAAAGCCGTGGAGGCAGGCATCTTGTGGCAGTTTTGCGCTCCCATTTGGATGCCTTTCGCAGCTGCAGTGTGCCTGGAGCTGGGGGCTTTGTGGTTTGCGAGATGCTAACCCTAGGCGTAACCCTAACCCTAACCCTAGGCAGGAAAAGCAGGCCTGGCCTAGGGCTGCTCGCAAGGAAAAAGCCGTGGAGGCAGGCATCTTGTGGCAGTTTTGCGCTGCCCTTGGGATGCCTTTCGCAGCTGCAGTGTGCCTGGAGCTGGGGGCTTTGTGGTTTGCGAGATGCTAACCCTAGGCGTAACCCTAACCCTAACCCTAACCCTAACCCTAACCCTAGGCAGGAAAAGCAGGCCTGGCCTAGGGCTGCTCGCAAGGAAAAAGCCGTGGAGGCAGGCATCTTGTGGCAGTTTTGCGCTGCCCTTGGGATGCCTTTCGCAGCTGCAGTGTGCCTGGAGCTGGGGGCTTTGTGGTTTGCGAGATGCTAACCCTAGGCGTAACCCTAACCCTAACCCTAACCCTAGGCAGGAAAAGCAGGCCTGGCCTAGGGCTGCTCGCAAGGAAAAAGCCGTGGAGGCAGGCATCTTGTGGCAGTTTTGCGCTCCCATTTGGATGCCTTTCGCAGCTGCAGTGTGCCTGGAGCTGGGGGCTTTGTGGTTTGCGAGATGCTAACCCTAGGCGTAACCCTAACCCTAACCCTAGGCAGGAAAAGCAGGCCTGGCCTAGGGCTGCTCGCAAGGAAAAAGCCGTGGAGGCAGGCATCTTGTGGCAGTTTTGCGCTGCCCTTGGGATGCCTTTGGCAGCTGCAGTGTGCCTGGAGCTGGGGGCTTTGTGGTTTGCGAGATGCGAACCCTAGGCGTAACCCTAACCCTAACCCTAACCCTAACCCTAGGCAGGAAAAGCAGGCCTGGCCTAGGGCTGCTCGCAAGGAAAAAGCCGTGGAGGCAGGCATCTTGTGGCAGTTTTGCGCTGCCCTTGGGATGCCTTTCGCAGCTGCAGTGTGCCTGTAGCTGGGGGCTTTGTGGTTTGCGAGATGCTAACCCTAGGCGTAACCCTAACCCTAACCCTAACCCTAACCCTAGGCAGGAAAAGCAGGCCTGGCCTAGGGCTGCTCGCAAGGAAAAAGCCGTGGAGGCAGGCATCTTGTGGCAGTTTTGCGCTCCCCTTGGGATGCCTTTGGCAGCTGCAGTGTGCCTGGAGCTGGGGGCTTTGTGGTTTGCGAGACGCTAACCCTAGGCCTAACCCTAACCCTAACCCTAACCCTAACCCTAGGCAGGAAAAGCAGGCCTGGCCTAGGGCTGCTCGCAAGGAAAAAGGCGTGGAGGCAGGCATCTTGTGGCAGTTTTGCGCTCCCCTTGGGATGCCTTTGGCAGCTGCAGTGTGCCTGGAGCTGGGGGCTTTGTGGTTTGCGAGATGCTAACCCTAGGCGTAACCCTAACTCTAACCCTAACCCTAGGCAGGAAAAGCAGGCCTGGCCTAGGGCTGCTCGCAAGGAAAAAGCCGTGGAGGCAGGCATCTTGTGGCAGTTTTGCGCTGCCCTTGGGATGCCTTTTGCAGCTGCAGTGTGCCTGGAGCTGGGGGCTTTGTGGTTTGCGAGATGCTAACCCTAGGCGTAACCCTAACCCTAACCCTAACCCTAACCCTAGGCAGGAAAAGCAGGCCTGGCCTAGGGCTGCTCGCAAGGAAAAAGCCGTGGAGGCAGGCATCTTGTGGCAGTTTTGCGCTCCCCTTGGGATGCCTTTGGCAGCTGCAGTGTGCCTGGAGCTGGGGGCTTTGTGGTTTGCGAGATGCTAACCCTAGGCGTAACCCTAACCCTAACCCTAACCCTAACCCTAGGCAGGAAAAGCAGGCCTGGCCTAGGGCTGCTCGCAAGGAAAAAGCCGTGGAGGCAGGCATCTTGTGGCAGTTTTGCGCTCCCCTTGGGATGCCTTTCGCAGCTGCAGTGTGCCTGGAGCTGGGGGCTTTGTGGTTTGCGAGATGCTAACCCTAGGCGTAACCCTAACCCTAACCCTAACCCTAACCCTAGGCAGGAAAAGCAGGCCTGGCCTAGGGCTGCTCGCAAGGAAAAAGCCGTGGAGGCAGGCATCTTGTGGCAGTTTTGCGCTGCCCTTGGGATGCCTTTCGCAGCTGCAGTGTGCCTGGAGCTGGGGGCTTTGTGGTTTGCGAGATGCTAACCCTAGGCGTAACCCTAACCCTAACCCTAACCCTAACCCTAACCCTAGGCAGGAAAAGCAGGCCTGGCCTAGGGCTGCTCGCAAGGAAAAAGCCGTGGAGGCAGGCATCTTGTGGCAGTTTTGCGCTCCCCTTGGGATGCCTTTCGCAGCTGCAGTGTGCCTGGAGCTGGGGGCTTTGTGGTTTGCGAGATGCTAACCCTAGGCGTAACCCTAACCCTAACCCTAACCCTAGGCAGGAAAAGCAGGCCTGGCCTAGGGCTGCTCGCAAGGAAAAAGCCGTGGAGGCAGGCATCTTGTGGCAGTTTTGCGCACCCATTTGGATGCCTTTCGCAGCTGCAGTGTGCCTGGAGCTGGGGGCTTTGTGGTTTGCGAGATGCTAACCCTAGGCGTAACCCTAACCCTAACCCTAGGCAGGAAAAGCAGGCCTGGCCTAGGGCTGCTCGCAAGGAAAAAGCCGTGGAGGCAGGCATCTTGTGGCAGTTTTGCGCTGCCCTTGGGATGCCTTTCGCAGCTGCAGTGTGCCTGGAGCTGGGGGCTTTGTGGTTTGCGAGATGCGAACCCTAGGCGTAACCCTAACCCTAACCCTAACCCTAACCCTAGGCAGGAAAAGCAGGCCTGGCCTAGGGTTGCTCGCAAGGAAAAAGCCGTGGAGGCAGGCATCTTGTGGCAGTTTTGCGCTCCCCTTAGGATGCCTTTTGCAGCTGCAGTGTGCCTGGAGCTGGGGGCTTTGTGGTTTGCGAGATGCTAACCCTAGGCGTAACCCTAACCCTAACCCTAACCCTAACCCTAACCCTAGGCAGGAAAAGCAGGCCTGGCCTAGGGCTGCTCGCAAGGAAAAAGCCATGGAGGCAGGCATCTTGTGGCAGTTTTGCGCTGCCCTTGGGATGCCTTTGGCAGCTGCAGTGTGCCTGGAGCTGGGGGCTTTGTGGTTTGCGAGATGCTAACCCTAGGCGTAACCCTAACCCTAACCCTAACCCTAGGCAGGAAAAGCAGGCCTGGCCTAGGGCTGCTCGCAAGGAAAAAGCCGTGGAGGCAGGCATCTTGTGGCAGTTTTGCGCTCCCCTTGGGATGCCTTTGGCAGCTGCAGTGTGCCTGGAGCTGGGGACTTTGTGGTTTGCGAGATGCTAACCCTAGGCGTAACCCTAACCCTAACCCTAACCCTAACCCTAGGCAGGAAAAGCAGGCCTGGCCTAGGGCTGCTCGCAAGGAAAAAGCCGTGGAGGCAGGCATCTTGTGGCAGTTTTGCGCTCCCCTTGGGATGCCTTTGGCAGCTGCAGTGTGCCTGGAGCTGGGGGCTTTGTGGTTTGCGAGATGCTCACCCTAGGCATAACCCTAACCCTAACCCTAACCCTAACCCTAACCCTAGGCAGGAAAAGCAGGCCTGGCCTAGGGCTGCTCGCAAGGAAAAAGCCGTGGAGGCAGGCATCTTGTGGCAGTTTTGCGCTGCCCTTGGGATGCCTTTCGCAGCTGCAGTGTGCCTGGAGCTGGGGGCTTTGTGGTTTGCGAGATGCTAACCCTAGGCGTAACCCTAACCCTAACCCTAACCCTAACCCTAGGCAGGAAAAGCAGGCCTGGCCTAGGGCTGCTCGCAAGGAAAAAGCCGTGGAGGCAGGCATCTTGTGGCAGTTTTGCGCTGCCCTTGGGATGCCTTTCGCAGCTGCAGTGTGCCTGGAGCTGGGGGCTTTGTGGTTTGCGAGATGCTAACCCTAGGCGTAACCCTAACCCTAACCCTAACCCTAACCCTAGGCAGGAAAAGCAGGCCTGGCCTAGGGCTGCTCGCAAGGAAAAAGCCGTGGAGGCAGGCATCTTGTGGCAGTTTTGCGCTCCCCTTGGGATGCCTTTTGCAGCTGCAGTGTGCCTGGAGCTGGGGGCTTTGTGGTTTGCGAGATGCTAACCCTAGGCGTAACCCAAACCCTAACCCTAACCCTAACCCTAGGCAGGAAAAGCAGGCCTGGCCTAGGGCTGCTCGCAAGGAAAAAGCCGTGGAGGCAGGCATCTTGTGGCAGTTTTGCGCTGCCCTTGGGATGCCTTTGGCAGCTGCAGTGTGCCTGGAGCTGGGGGCTTTGTGGTTTGCGAGATGCTAACCCTAGGCGTAACCCTAACCCTAACCCTAACCCTAACCCTAGGCAGGAAAAGCAGGCCTGGCCTAGGGCTGCTCGCAAGGAAAAAGCCGTGGAGGCAGGCATCTTGTGGCAGTTTTGCGCTGCCCTTGGGATGCCTTTCGCAGCTGCAGTGTGCCTGGAGCTGGGGGCTTTGTGGCTTGCGAGATGCTAACCCTAGGCATAACCCTAACCCTAACCCTAACCCTAACCCTAGGCAGGAAAAGCAGGCCTGGCCTAGGGCTGCTCGCAAGGAAAAAGCCGTGGAGGCAGGCATCTTGTGGCAGTTTTGCGCTGCCCTTGGGATGCCTTTCGCAGCTGCAGTGTGCCTGGAGCTGGGGGCTTTGTGGTTTGCGAGATGCTAACCCTAGGCGTAACCCTAACCCTAACCCTAACCCTAACCCTAGGCAGGAAAAGCAGGCCTGGCCTAGGGCTGCTCGCAAGGAAAAAGCCGTGGAGGCAGGCATCTTGTGGCAGTTTTGCGCTGCCCTTGGGATGCCTTTCGCAGCTGCAGTGTGCCTGGAGCTGGGGGCTTTGTGGTTTGCGAGATGCGAACCCTAGGCGTAACCCTAACCCTAACCCTAACCCTAACCCTAACCCTAGGCAGGAAAAGCAGGCCTGGCCTAGGGTTGCTCGCAAGGAAAAAGCCGTGGAGGCAGGCATCTTGTGGCAGTTTTGCGCTCCCCTTAGGATGCCTTTCGCAGCTGCAGTGTGCCTGGAGCTGGGGGCTTTGTGGTTTGCGAGATGCTAACCCTAGGCGTAACCCTAACCCTAACCCTAACCCTAACCCTAACCCTAGGCAGGAAAAGCAGGCCTGGCCTAGGGCTGCTCGCAAGGAAAAAGCCGTGGAGGCAGGCATCTTGTGGCAGTTTTGCGCTGCCCTTGGGATGCCTTTGGCAGCTGCAGTGTGCCTGGAGCTGGGGGCTTTGTGGTTTGCGAGATGCTAACCCTAGGCGTAACCCTAACCCTAACCCTAACCCTAGGCAGGAAAAGCAGGCCTGGCCTAGGGCTGCTCGCAAGGAAAAAGCCGTGGAGGCAGGCATCTTGTGGCAGTTTTGCGCTCCCCTTGGGATGCCTTTGGCAGCTGCAGTGTGCCTGGAGCTGGGGACTTTGTGGTTTGCGAGATGCTAACCCTAGGCGTAACCCTAACCCTAACCCTAACCCTAACCCTAACCCTAGGCAGGAAAAGCAGTCCTGGCCTAGGGCTGCTCGCAAGGAAAAAGCCGTGGAGGCAGGCATCTTGTGGCAGTTTTGCGCTCCCCTTGGGATGCCTTTGGCAGCTGCAGTGTGCCTGGAGCTGGGGGCTTTGTGGTTTGCGAGATGCTCACCCTAGGCATAACCCTAACCCTAACCCTAACCCTAACCCTAACCCTAGGCAGGAAAAGCAGGCCTGGCCTAGGGCTGCTCGCAAGGAAAAAGCCGTGGAGGCAGGCATCTTGTGGCAGTTTTGCGCTCCCCTTGGGATGCCTTTCGCAGCTGCAGTGTGCCTGGAGCTGGGGGCTTTGTGGTTTGCGAGATGCTAACCCTAGGCGTAACCCTAACCCTAACCCTAACCCTAACCCTAGGCAGGAAAAGCAGGCCTGGCCTAGGGCTGCTCGCAAGGAAAAAGCCGTGGAGGCAGGCATCTTGTGGCAGTTTTGCGCTGCCCTTGGGATGCCTTTCGCAGCTGCAGTGTGCCTGGAGCTGGGGGCTTTGTGGTTTGCGAGATGCTAACCCTAGGCGTAACCCTAACCCTAACCCTAACCCTAACCCTAGGCAGGAAAAGCAGGCCTGGCCTAGGGCTGCTCGCAAGGAAAAAGCCGTGGAGGCAGGCATCTTGTGGCAGTTTTGCGCTCCCCTTGGGATGCCTTTTGCAGCTGCAGTGTGCCTGGAGCTGGGGGCTTTGTGGTTTGCGAGATGCTAACCCTAGGCGTAACCCAAACCCTAACCCTAACCCTAACCCTAGGCAGGAAAAGCAGGCCTGGCCTAGGGCTGCTCGCAAGGAAAAAGCCGTGGAGGCAGGCATCTTGTGGCAGTTTTGCGCTGCCCTTGGGATGCCTTTCGCAGCTGCAGTGTGCCTGGAGCTGGGGGCTTTGTGGTTTGCGAGATGCTAACCCTAGGCGTAACCCTAACCCTAACCCTAACCCTAACCCTAGGCAGGAAAAGCAGGCCTGGCCTAGGGCTGCTCGCAAGGAAAAAGCCGTGGAGGCAGGCATCTTGTGGCAGTTTTGCGCTGCCCTTGGGATGCCTTTCGCAGCTGCAGTGTGCCTGGAGCTGGGGGCTTTGTGGCTTGCGAGATGCTAACCCTAGGCATAACCCTAACCCTAACCCTAACCCTAACCCTAGGCAGGAAAAGCAGGCCTGGCCTAGGGCTGCTCGCAAGGAAAAAGCCGTGGAGGCAGGCATCTTGTGGCAGTTTTGCGCTGCCCTTGGGATGCCTTTCGCAGCTGCAGTGTGCCTGGAGCTGGGGGCTTTGTGGTTTGCGAGATGCTAACCCTAGGCGTAACCCTAACCCTAACCCTAACCCTAACCCTAACCCTAGGCAGGAAAAGCAGGCCTGGCCTAGGGCTGCTCGCAAGGAAAAAGCCGTGGAGGCAGGCATCTTGTGGCAGTTTTGCGCTGCCCTTGGGATGCCTTTCGCAGCTGCAGTGTGCCTGGAGCTGGGGGCTTTGTGGTTTGCGAGATGCTAACCCTAGGCGTAACCCTAACCCTAACCCTAACCCTAGGCAGGAAAAGCAGGCCTGGCCTAGGGCTGCTCGCAAGGAAAAAGCCGTGGAGGCAGGCATCTTGTGGCAGTTTTGCGCTCCCCTTGGGATGCCTTTCGCAGCTGCAGTGTGCCTGGAGCTGGGGGCTTTGTGGTTTGCGAGATGCGAACCCTAGGCGTAACCCTAACCCTAACCCTAACCCTAACCCTAGGCAGGAAAAGCAGGCCTGGCCTAGGGTTGCTCGCAAGGAAAAAGCCGTGGAGGCAGGCATCTTGTGGCAGTTTTGCGCTCCCCTTAGGATGCCTTTCGCAGCTGCAGTGTGCCTGGAGCTGGGGGCTTTGTGGTTTGCGAGATGCTAACCCTAGGCGTAACCCTAACCCTAACCCTAACCCTAACCCTAACCCTAGGCAGGAAAAGCAGGCCTGGCCTAGGGCTGCTCGCAAGGAAAAAGCCGTGGAGGCAGGCATCTTGTGGCAGTTTTGCGCTCCCATTTGGATGCCTTTCGCAGCTGCAGTGTGCCTGGAGCTGGGGGCTTTGTGGTTTGCGAGATGCTAACCCTAGGCGTAACCCTAACCCTAACCCTAGGCAGGAAAAGCAGGCCTGGCCTAGGGCTGCTCGCAAGGAAAAAGCCGTGGAGGCAGGCATCTTGTGGCAGTTTTGCGCTGCCCTTGGGATGCCTTTCGCAGCTGCAGTGTGCCTGGAGCTGGGGGCTTTGTGGTTTGCGAGATGCTAACCCTAGGCGTAACCCTAACCCTAACCCTAACCCTAACCCTAACCCTAGGCAGGAATAGCAGGCCTGGCCTAGGGCTGCTCGCAAGGAAAAAGCCGTGGAGGCAGGCATCTTGTGGCAGTTTTGCGCTGCCCTTGGGATGCCTTTCGCAGCTGCAGTGTGCCTGGAGCTGGGGGCTTTGTGGTTTGCGAGATGCTAACCCTAGGCGTAACCCTAACCCTAACCCTAACCCTAGGCAGGAAAAGCAGGCCTGGCCTAGGGCTGCTCGCAAGGAAAAAGCCGTGGAGGCAGGCATCTTGTGGCAGTTTTGCGCTCCCATTTGGATGCCTTTCGCAGCTGCAGTGTGCCTGGAGCTGGGGGCTTTGTGGTTTGCGAGATGCTAACCCTAGGCGTAACCCTAACCCTAACCCTAGGCAGGAAAAGCAGGCCTGGCCTAGGGCTGCTCGCAAGGAAAAAGCCGTGGAGGCAGGCATCTTGTGGCAGTTTTGCGCTGCCCTTGGGATGCCTTTGGCAGCTGCAGTGTGCCTGGAGCTGGGGGCTTTGTGGTTTGCGAGATGCGAACCCTAGGCGTAACCCTAACCCTAACCCTAACCCTAACCCTAGGCAGGAAAAGCAGGCCTGGCCTAGGGTTGCTCGCAAGGAAAAAGCCGTGGAGGCAGGCATCTTGTGGCAGTTTTGCGCTCCCCTTAGGATGCCTTTCGCAGCTGCAGTGTGCCTGGAGCTGGGGGCTTTGTGGTTTGCGAGATGCTAACCCTAGGCGTAACCCTAACCCTAACCCTAACCCTAACCCTAACCCTAGGCAGGAAAAGCAGGCCTGGCCTAGGGCTGCTCGCAAGGAAAAAGCCGTGGAGGCAGGCATCTTGTGGCAGTTTTGCGCTGCCCTTGGGATGCCTTTGGCAGCTGCAGTGTGCCTGGAGCTGGGGGCTTTGTGGTTTGCGAGATGCTAACCCTAGGCGTAACCCTAACCCTAACCCTAACCCTAGGCAGGAAAAGCAGGCCTGGCCTAGGGCTGCTCGCAAGGAAAAAGCCGTGGAGGCAGGCATCTTGTGGCAGTTTTGCGCTCCCCTTGGGATGCCTTTGGCAGCTGCAGTGTGCCTGGAGCTGGGGACTTTGTGGTTTGCGAGATGCTAACCCTAGGCGTAACCCTAACCCTAACCCTAACCCTAACCCTAGGCAGGAAAAGCAGGCCTGGCCTAGGGCTGCTCGCAAGGAAAAAGCCGTGGAGGCAGGCATCTTGTGGCAGTTTTGCGCTCCCCTTGGGATGCCTTTGGCAGCTGCAGTGTGCCTGGAGCTGGGGGCTTTGTGGTTTGCGAGATGCTCACCCTAGGCATAACCCTAACCCTAACCCTAACCCTAACCCTAACCCTAGGCAGGAAAAGCAGGCCTGGCCTAGGGCTGCTCGCAAGGAAAAAGCCGTGGAGGCAGGCATCTTGTGGCAGTTTTGCGCTGCCCTTGGGATGCCTTTCGCAGCTGCAGTGTGCCTGGAGCTGGGGGCTTTGTGGTTTGCGAGATGCTAACCCTAGGCGTAACCCTAACCCTAACCCTAACCCTAACCCTAGGCAGGAAAAGCAGGCCTGGCCTAGGGCTGCTCGCAAGGAAAAAGCCGTGGAGGCAGGCATCTTGTGGCAGTTTTGCGCTCCCCTTGGGATGCCTTTCGCAGCTGCAGTGTGCCTGGAGCTGGGGGCTTTGTGGTTTGCGAGATGCTAACCCTAGGCGTAACCCTAACCCTAACCCTAACCCTAACCCTAGGCAGGAAAAGCAGGCCTGGCCTAGGGCTGCTCGCAAGGAAAAAGCCGTGGAGGCAGGCATCTTGTGGCAGTTTTGCGCTGCCCTTGGGATGCCTTTTGCAGCTGCAGTGTGCCTGGAGCTGGGGGCTTTGTGGTTTGCGAGATGCTAACCCTAGGCGTAACCCTAACCCTAACCCTAACCCTAACCCTAGGCAGGAAAAGCAGGCCTGGCCTAGGGCTGCTCGCAAGGAAAAAGCCGTGGAGGCAGGCATCTTGTGGCAGTTTTGCGCTCCCCTTGGGATGCCTTTCGCAGCTGCAGTGTGCCTGGAGCTGGGGGCTTTGTGGTTTGCGAGATGCTAACCCTAGGCATAACCCTAACCCTAACCCTAACCCTAACCCTAGGCAGGAAAAGCAGGCCTGGCCTAGGGCTGCTCGCAAGGAAAAAGCCGTGGAGGCAGGCATCTTGTGGCAGTTTTGCGCTCCCCTTGGGATGCCTTTCGCAGCTGCAGTGTGCCTGGAGCTGGGGGCTTTGTGGTTTGCGAGATGCTAACCCTAGGCGTAACCCTAACCCTAACCCTAACCCTAACCCTAGGCAGGAAAAGCAGGCCTGGCCTAGGGCTGCTCGCAAGGAAAAAGCCGTGGAGGCAGGCATCTTGTGGCAGTTTTGCGCTGCCCTTGGGATGCCTTTGGCAGCTGCAGTGTGCCTGGAGCTGGGGGCTTTGTGGTTTGCGAGATGCTAACCCTAGGCATAACCCTAACCCTAACCCTAACCCTAACCCTAGGCAGGAAAAGCAGGCCTGGCCTAGGGCTGCTCGCAAGGAAAAAGCCGTGGAGGCAGGCATCTTGTGGCAGTTTTGCGCTGCCCTTGGGATGCCTTTCGCAGCTGCAGTGTGCCTGGAGCTGGGGGCTTTGTGGTTTGCGAGATGCTAACCCTAGGCGTAACCCTAACCCTAACCCTAACCCTAACCCTAACCCTAGGCAGGAAAAGCAGGCCTGGCCTAGGGCTGCTCGCAAGGAAAAAGCCGTGGAGGCAGGCATCTTGTGGCAGTTTTGCGCTGCCCTTGGGATGCCTTTCGCAGCTGCAGTGTGCCTGGAGCTGGGGGCTTTGTGGTTTGCGAGATGCTAACCCTAGGCGTAACCCTAACCCTAACCCTAACCCTAGGCAGGAAAAGCAGGCCTGGCCTAGGGCTGCTCGCAAGGAAAAAGCCGTGGAGGCAGGCATCTTGTGGCAGTTTTGCGCTCCCATTTGGATGCCTTTCGCAGCTGCAGTGTGCCTGGAGCTGGGGGCTTTGTGGTTTGCGAGATGCTAACCCTAGGCGTAACCCTAACCCTAACCCTAGGCAGGAAAAGCAGGCCTGGCCTAGGGCTGCTCGCAAGGAAAAAGCCGTGGAGGCAGGCATCTTGTGGCAGTTTTGCGCTCCCCTTGGGATGCCTTTCGCAGCTGCAGTGTGCCTGGAGCTGGGGGCTTTGTGGTTTGCGAGATGCGAACCCTAGGCGTAACCCTAACCCTAACCCTAACCCTAACCCTAGGCAGGAAAAGCAGGCCTGGCCTAGGGTTGCTCGCAAGGAAAAAGCCGTGGAGGCAGGCATCTTGTGGCAGTTTTGCGCTCCCTTTAGGATGCCTTTCGCAGCTGCAGTGTGCCTGGAGCTGGGGGCTTTGTGGTTTGCGAGATGCTAACCCTAGGCGTAACCCTAACCCTAACCCTAACCCTAACCCTAACCCTAGGCAGGAAAAGCAGGCCTGGCCTAGGGCTGCTCGCAAGGAAAAAGCCGTGGAGGCAGGCATCTTGTGGCAGTTTTGCGCTGCCCTTGGGATGCCTTTGGCAGCTGCAGTGTGCCTGGAGCTGGGGGCTTTGTGGTTTGCGAGATGCTAACCCTAGGCGTAACCCTAACCCTAACCCTAACCCTAACCCTAGGCAGGAAAAGCAGGCCTGGCCTAGGGCTGCTCGCAAGGAAAAAGCCGTGGAGGCAGGCATCTTGTGGCAGTTTTGCGCTCCCCTTGGGATGCCTTTGGCAGCTGCAGTGTGCCTGGAGCTGGGGGCTTTGTGGTTTGCGAGATGCTCACCCTAGGCATAACCGTAACCCTAACCCTAACCCTAACCCTAACCCTAGGCAGGAAAAGCAGGCCTGGCCTAGGGCTGCTCGCAAGGAAAAAGCCGTGGAGGCAGGCATCTTGTGGCAGTTTTGCGCTCCCCTTGGGATGCCTTTGGCAGCTGCAGTGTGCCTGGAGCTGGGGGCTTTGTGGTTTGCGAGATGCTAACCCTAGGCGTAACCCTAACCCTAACCCTAACCCTAACCCTAGGCAGGAAAAGCAGGCCTGGCCTAGGGCTGCTCGCAAGGAAAAAGCCGTGGAGGCAGGCATCTTGTGGCAGTTTTGCGCTGCCCTTGGGATGCCTTTTGCAGCTGCAGTGTGCCTGGAGCTGGGGGCTTTGTGGTTTGCGAGATGCTAACCCTAGGCATAACCCTAACCCTAACCCTAACCCTAGGCAGGAAAAGCAGGCCTGGCCTAGGGCTGCTCGCAAGGAAAAAGCCGTGGAGGCAGGCATCTTGTGGCAGTTTTGCGCTCCCCTTGGGATGCCTTTTGCAGCTGCAGTGTGCCTGGAGCTGGGGGCTTTGTGGTTTGCGAGATGCTAACCCTAGGCGTAACCCTAACCCTAACCCTAACCCTAACCCTAGGCAGGAAAAGCAGGCCTGGCCTAGGGCTGCTCGCAAGGAAAAAGCCGTGGAGGCAGGCATCTTGTGGCAGTTTTGCGCTCCCCTTGGGATGCCTTTTGCAGCTGCAGTGTGCCTGGAGCTGGGGGCTTTGTGGTTTGCGAGATGCTAACCCTAGGCATAACCCTAACCCTAACCCTAACCCTAACCCTAGGCAGGAAAAGCAGGCCTGGCCTAGGGCTGCTCGCAAGGAAAAAGCCGTGGAGGCAGGCATCTTGTGGCAGTTTTGCGCTGCCCTTGGGATGCCTTTGGCAGCTGCAGTGTGCCTGGAGCTGGGGGCTTTGTGGTTTGCGAGATGCTAACCCTAGGCGTAACCCTAACCCTAACCCTAACCCTAACCCTAACCCTAGGCAGGAAAAGCAGGCCTGGCCTAGGGCTGCTCGCAAGGAAAAAGCCGTGGAGGCAGGCATCTTGTGGCAGTTTTGCGCTGCCCTTGGGATGCCTTTGGCAGCTGCAGTGTGCCTGGAGCTGGGGGCTTTGTGGTTTGCGAGATGCTAACCCTAGGCGTAACCCTAACCCTAACCCTAACCCTAACCCTAACCCTAGGCAGGAAAAGCAGGCCTGGCCTAGGGCTGCTCGCAAGGAAAAAGCCGTGGAGGCAGGCATCTTGTGGCAGTTTTGCGCTCCCCTTGGGATGCCTTTGGCAGCTGCAGTGTGCCTGGAGCTGGGGGCTTTGTGGTTTGCGAGATGCGAACCCTAGGCATAACCCTAACCCTAACCCTAACCCTAACCCTAGGCAGGAAAAGCAGGCCTGGCCTAGGGCTGCTCGCAAGGAAAAAGCCGTGGAGGCAGGCATCTTGTGGCAGTTTTGCGCTGCCCTTGGGATGCCTTTCGCAGCTGCAGTGTGCCTGGAGCTGGGGGCTTTGTGGTTTGCGAGATGCTAACCCTAGGCGTAACCCTAACCCTAACCCTAACCCTAACCCTAGGCAGGAAAAGCAGGCCTGGCCTAGGGCTGCTCGCAAGGAAAAAGCCGTGGAGGCAGGCATCTTGTGGCAGTTTTGCGCTCCCCTTGGGATGCCTTTTGCAGCTGCAGTGTGCCTGGAGCTGGGGGCTTTGTGGTTTGCGAGATGCTAACCCTAGGCGTAACCCTAACCCTAACCCTAACACTAACCCTAGGCAGGAAAAGCAGGCCTGGCCTAGGGTTGCTCGCAAGGAAAAAGCCGTGGAGGCAGGCATCTTGTGGCAGTTTTGTGCTCCCCTTGGGATGCCTTTCGCAGCTGCAGTGTGCCTGGAGCTGGGGGCTTTGTGGTTTGCGAGATGCTAACCCTAGGCATAACCCTAACCCTAACCCTAACCCTAACCCTAACCCTAGGCAGGAAAAGCAGGCCTGGCCTAGGGCTGCTCGCAAGGAAAAAGCCGTGGAGGCAGGCATCTTGTGGCAGTTTTGCGCTCCCATTTGGATGCCTTTCGCAGCTGCAGTGTGCCTGGAGCTGGGGGCTTTGTGGTTTGCGAGATGCTAACCCTAACCCTAACCCTAACCCTAACCCTAGGCAGGAAAAGCAGGCCTGGCCTAGGGCTGCTCGCAAGGAAAAAGCCGTGGAGGCAGGCATCTTGTGGCAGTTTTGCGCTGCCCTTGGGATGCCTTTGGCAGCTGCAGTGTGCCTGGAGCTGGGGGCTTTGTGGTTTGCGAGATGCGAACCCTAGGCGTAACCCTAACCCTAACCCTAACCCTAACCCTAGGCAGGAAAAGCAGGCCTGGCCTAGGGTTGCTCGCAAGGAAAAAGCCGTGGAGGCAGGCATCTTGTGGCAGTTTTGCGCTCCCCTTAGGATGCCTTTCGCAGCTGCAGTGTGCCTGGAGCTGGGGGCTTTGTGGTTTGCGAGATGCTAACCCTAGGCGTAACCCTAACCCTAACCCTAACCCTAACCCTAGGCAGGAAAAGCAGGCCTGGCCTAGGGCTGCTCGCAAGGAAAAAGCCGTGGAGGCAGGCATCTTGTGGCAGTTTTGCGCTGCCCTTGGGATGCCTTCCGCAGCTGCAGTGTGCCTGGAGCTGGGGGCTTTGTGGTTTGCGAGATGCTAACCCTAGGCGTAACCCTAACCCTAACCCTAACCCTAAACCTAGGCAGGAAAAGCAGGCCTGGCCTAGGGCTGCTCGCAAGGAAAAAGCCGTGGAGGCAGGCATCTTGTGGCAGTTTTGCGCTCCCCTTGGGATGCCTTTGGCAGCTGCAGTGTGCCTGGAGCTGGGGGCTTTGTGGTTTGCGAGATGCTAACCCTAGGCGTAACCCTAACCCTAACCCTAACCCTAACCCTAGGCAGGAAAAGCAGGCCTGGCCTAGGGCTGCTCGCAAGGAAAAAGCCGTGGAGGCAGGCATCTTGTGGCAGTTTTGCGCTCCCATTTGGATGCCTTTCGCAGCTGCAGTGTGCCTGGAGCTGGGGGCTTTGTGGTTTGCGAGATGCTAACCCTAGGCGTAACCCTAACCCTAACCCTAGGCAGGAAAAGCAGGCCTGGCCTAGGGCTGCTCGCAAGGAAAAAGCCGTGGAGGCAGGCATCTTGTGGCAGTTTTGCGCTCCCCTTGGGATGCCTTTCGCAGCTGCAGTGTGCCTGGAGCTGGGGGCTTTGTGGTTTGCGAGATGCTAACCCTAGGCATAACCCTAACCCTAACCCTAACCCTAACCCTAGGCAGGAAAAGCAGGCCTGGCCTAGGGCTGCTCGCAAGGAAAAAGCCGTGGAGGCAGGCATCTTGTGGCAGTTTTGCGCTGCCCTTGGGATGCCTTTCGCAGCTGCAGTGTGCCTGGAGCTGGGGGCTTTGTGGTTTGCGAGATGCTAACCCTAGGCGTAACCCTAACCCTAACCCTAACCCTAACCCTAACCCTAACCCTAACCCTAGGCAGGAAAAGCAGGCCTGGCCTAGGGCTGCTCGCAAGGAAAAAGCCGTGGAGGCAGGCATCTTGTGGCAGTTTTGCGCTGCCCTTGGGATGCCTTTCGCAGCTGCAGTGTGCCTGGAGCTGGGGGCTTTGTGGTTTGCGAGATGCTAACCCTAGGCGTAACCCTAACCCTAACCCTAACCCTAGGCAGGAAAAGCAGGCCTGGCCTAGGGCTGCTCGCAAGGAAAAAGCCGTGGAGGCAGGCATCTTGTGGCAGTTTTGCGCTGCCCTTGGGATGCCTTTCGCAGCTGCAGTGTGCCTGGAGCTGGGGGCTTTGTGGTTTGCGAGATGCTAACCCTAACCCTAACCCTAACCCTAACCCTAGGCAGGAAAAGCAGGCCTGGCCTAGGGCTGCTCGCAAGGAAAAAGCCGTGGAGGCAGGCATCTTGTGGCAGTTTTGCGCTCCCCTTGGGATGCCTTTCGCAGCTGCAGTGTGCCTGGAGCTGGGGGCTTTGTGGTTTGCGAGATGCGAACCCTAGGCGTAACCCTAACCCTAACCCTAACCCTAACCCTAGGCAGGAAAAGCAGGCCTGGCCTAGGGTTGCTCGCAAGGAAAAAGCCGTGGAGGCAGGCATCTTGTGGCAGTTTTGCGCTCCCCTTAGGATGCCTTTCGCAGCTGCAGTGTGCCTGGAGCTGGGGGCTTTGTGGTTTGCGAGATGCTAACCCTAGGCGTAACCCTAACCCTAACCCTAACCCTAACCCTAACCCTAGGCAGGAAAAGCAGGCCTGGCCTAGGGCTGCTCGCAAGGAAAAAGCCGTGGAGGCAGGCATCTTGTGGCAGTTTTGCGCTGCCCTTGGGATGCCTTTGGCAGCTGCAGTGTGCCTGGAGCTGGGGGCTTTGTGGTTTGCGAGATGCTAACCCTAGGCGTAACCCTAACCCTAACCCTAACCCTAACCCTAGGCAGGAAAAGCAGGCCTGGCCTAGGGCTGCTCGCAAGGAAAAAGCCGTGGAGGCAGGCATCTTGTGGCAGTTTTGCGCTCCCCTTGGGATGCCTTTGGCAGCTGCAGTGTGCCTGGAGCTGGGGGCTTTGTGGTTTGCGAGATGCTAACCCTAGGCGTAACCCTAACCCTAACCCTAACCCTAACCCTAGGCAGGAAAAGCAGGCCTGGCCTAGGGCTGCTCGCAAGGAAAAAGCCGTGGAGGCAGGCATCTTGTGGCAGTTTTGCGCTCCCCTTGGGATGCCTTTGGCAGCTGCAGTGTGCCTGGAGCTGGGGGCTTTGTGGTTTGCGAGATGCTCACCCTAGGCATAACCGTAACCCTAACCCTAACCCTAACCCTAACCCTAGGCAGGAAAAGCAGGCCTGGCCTAGGGCTGCTCGCAAGGAAAAAGCCGTGGAGGCAGGCATCTTGTGGCAGTTTTGCGCTCCCCTTGGGATGCCTTTGGCAGCTGCAGTGTGCCTGGAGCTGGGGGCTTTGTGGTTTGCGAGATGCTAACCCTAGGCGTAACCCTAACCCTAACCCTAACCCTAACCCTAGGCAGGAAAAGCAGGCCTGGCCTAGGGCTGCTCGCAAGGAAAAAGCCGTGGAGGCAGGCATCTTGTGGCAGTTTTGCGCTGCCCTTGGGATGCCTTTTGCAGCTGCAGTGTGCCTGGAGCTGGGGGCTTTGTGGTTTGCGAGATGCTAACCCTAGGCATAACCCTAACCCTAACCCTAACCCTAGGCAGGAAAAGCAGGCCTGGCCTAGGGCTGCTCGCAAGGAAAAAGCCGTGGAGGCAGGCATCTTGTGGCAGTTTTGCGCTGCCCTTGGGATGCCTTTGGCAGCTGCAGTGTGCCTGGAGCTGGGGGCTTTGTGGTTTGCGAGATGCGAACCCTAGGCATAACCCTAACCCTAACCCTAACCCTAACCCTAGGCAGGAAAAGCAGGCCTGGCCTAGGGCTGCTCGCAAGGAAAAAGCCGTGGAGGCAGGCATCTTGTGGCAGTTTTGCGCTGCCCTTGGGATGCCTTTCGCAGCTGCAGTGTGCCTGGAGCTGGGGGCTTTGTGGTTTGCGAGATGCTAACCCTAGGCGTAACCCTAACCCTAACCCTAACCCTAACCCTAGGCAGGAAAAGCAGGCCTGGCCTAGGGCTGCTCGCAAGGAAAAAGCCGTGGAGGCAGGCATCTTGTGGCAGTTTTGCGCTCCCCTTGGGATGCCTTTTGCAGCTGCAGTGTGCCTGGAGCTGGGGGCTTTGTGGTTTGCGAGATGCTAACCCTAGGCGTAACCCTAACCCTAACCCTAACCCTAACCCTAGGCAGGAAAAGCAGGCCTGGCCTAGGGTTGCTCGCAAGGAAAAAGCCGTGGAGGCAGGCATCTTGTGGCAGTTTTGCGCTCCCCTTGGGATGCCTTTCGCAGCTGCAGTGTGCCTGGAGCTGGGGGCTTTGTGGTTTGCGAGATGCTAACCCTTGGCATTACCCTAACCCTAACCCTAACCCTAACCCTAGGCAGGAAAAGCAGGCCTGGCCTAGGGCTGCTCGCAAGGAAAAAGCCGTGGAGGCAGGCATCTTGTGGCAGTTTTGCGCTGCCCTTGGGATGCCTTTGGCAGCTGCAGTGTGCCTGGAGCTGGGGGCTTTGTGGTTTGCGAGATGCTAACCCTAGGCGTAACCCTAACCCTAACCCTAACCCTAACCCTAACCCTAGGCAGGAAAAGCAGGCCTGGCCTAGGGCTGCTCGCAAGGAAAAAGCCGTGGAGGCAGGCATCTTGTGGCAGTTTTGCGCTGCCCTTGGGATGCCTTTCGCAGCTGCAGTGTGCCTGGAGCTGGGGGCTTTGTGGTTTGCGAGATGCTAACCCTAGGCATAACCCTAACCCTAACCCTAACCCTAACCCTAACCCTAGGCAGGAAAAGCAGGCCTGGCCTAGGGCTGCTCGCAAGGAAAAAGCCGTGGAGGCAGGCATCTTGTGGCAGTTTTGCGCTCCCATTTGGATGCCTTTCGCAGCTGCAGTGTGCCTGGAGCTGGGGGCTTTGTGGTTTGCGAGATGCTAACCCTAACCCTAACCCTAACCCTAACCCTAGGCAGGAAAAGCAGGCCTGGCCTAGGGCTGCTCGCAAGGAAAAAGCCGTGGAGGCAGGCATCTTGTGGCAGTTTTGCGCTGCCCTTGGGATGCCTTTGGCAGCTGCAGTGCGCCTGGAGCTGGGGGCTTTGTGGTTTGCGAGATGCGAACCCTAGGCGTAACCCTAACCCTAACCCTAACCATAACCCTAGGCAGGAAAAGCAGGCCTGGCCTAGGGTTGCTCGCAAGGAAAAAGCCGTGGAGGCAGGCATCTTGTGGCAGTTTTGCGCTCCCCTTAGGATGCCTTTCGCAGCTGCAGTGTGCCTGGAGCTGGGGGCTTTGTGGTTTGCGAGATGCTAACCCTAGGCGTAACCCTAACCCTAACCCTAACCCTAACCCTAGGCAGGAAAAGCAGGCCTGGCCTAGGGCTGCTCGCAAGGAAAAAGCCGTGGAGGCAGGCATCTTGTGGCAGTTTTGCGCTGCCCTTGGGATGCCTTTGGCAGCTGCAGTGTGCCTGGAGCTGGGGGCTTTGTGGTTTGCGAGATGCTAACCCTAGGCGTAACCCTAACCCTAACCCTAACCCTAACCCTAACCCTAACCCTAGGCAGGAAAAGCAGGCCTGGCCTAGGGCTGCTCGCAAGGAAAAAGCCGTGGAGGCAGGCATCTTGTGGCAGTTTTGCGCTGCCCTTGGGATGCCTTTCGCAGCTGCAGTGTGCCTGGAGCTGGGGGCTTTGTGGTTTGCGAGATGCTAACCCTAGGCGTAACCCTAACCCTAACCCTAACCCTAAACCTAGGCAGGAAAAGCAGGCCTGGCCTAGGGCTGCTCGCAAGGAAAAAGCCGTGGAGGCAGGCATCTTGTGGCAGTTTTGCGCTCCCCTTGGGATGCCTTTTGCAGCTGCAGTGTGCCTGGAGCTGGGGGCTTTGTGGTTTGCGAGATGCTAACCCTAGGCGTAACCCTAACCCTAACCCTAACCCTAACCCTAGGCAGGAAAAGCAGGCCTGGCCTAGGGCTGCTCACAAGGAAAAAGCCGTGGAGGCAGGCATCTTGTGGCAGTTTTGCGCTGCCCTTGGGATGCCTTTTGCAGCTGCAGTGTGCCTGGAGCTGGGGGCTTTGTGGTTTGCGAGATGCTAACCCTAGGCATAACCCTAACCCTAACCCTAACCCTAACCCTAGGCAGGAAAAGCAGGCCTGGCCTAGGGCTGCTCGCAAGGAAAAAGCCGTGGAGGCAGGCATCTTGTGGCAGTTTTGCGCTGCCCTTGGGATGCCTTTGGCAGCTGCAGTGTGCCTGGAGCTGGGGGCTTTGTGGTTTGCGAGATGCTAACCCTAGGCGTAACCCTAACCCTAACCCTAACCCTAACCCTAGGCAGGAAAAGCAGGCCTGGCCTAGGGCTGCTCGCAAGGAAAAAGCCGTGGAGGCAGGCATCTTGTGGCAGTTTTGCGCTCCCCTTGGGATGCCTTTGGCAGCTGCAGTGTGCCTGGAGCTGGGGGCTTTGTGGTTTGCGAGATGCTAACCCTAGGCGTAACCCTAACCCTAACCCTAACCCTAACCCTAGGCAGGAAAAGCAGGCCTGGCCTAGGGCTGCTCGCAAGGAAAAAGCCGTGGAGGCAGGCATCTTGTGGCAGTTTTGCGCTGCCCTTGGGATGCCTTTGGCAGCTGCAGTGTGCCTGGAGCTGGGGGCTTTGTGGTTTGCGAGATGCTAACCCTAGGCGTAACCCTAACCCTAACCCTAACCCTAACCCTAGGCAGGAAAAGCAGGCCTGGCCTAGGGCTGCTCGCAAGGAAAAAGCCGTGGAGGCAGGCATCTTGTGGCAGTTTTGCGCTCCCCTTGGGATGCCTTTTGCAGCTGCAGTGTGCCTGGAGCTGGGGGCTTTGTGGTTTGCGAGATGCTAACCCTAGGCGTAACCCTAACCCTAACCCTAACCCTAACCCTAGGCAGGAAAAGCAGGCCTGGCCTAGGGCTGCTCGCAAGGAAAAAGCCGTGGAGGCAGGCATCTTGTGGCAGTTTTGCGCTCCCCTTGGGATGCCTTTGGCAGCTGCAGTGTGCCTGGAGCTGGGGGCTTTGTGGTTTGCGAGATGCTAACCCTAGGCATAACCCTAACCCTAACCCTAACCCTAACCCTAGGCAGGAAAAGCAGGCCTGGCCTAGGGCTGCTCGCAAGGAAAAAGCCGTGGAGGCAGGCATCTTGTGGCAGTTTTGCGCTGCCCTTGGGATGCCTTTCGCAGCTGCAGTGTGCCTGGAGCTGGGGGCTTTGTGGTTTGCGAGATGCTAACCCTAGGCGTAACCCTAACCCTAACCCTAACCCTAACCCTAACCCTAGGCAGGAAAAGCAGGCCTGGCCTAGGGCTGCTCGCAAGGAAAAAGCCGTGGAGGCAGGCATCTTGTGGCAGTTTTGCGCTGCCCTTGGGATGCCTTTCGCAGCTGCAGTGTGCCTGGAGCTGGGGGCTTTGTGGTTTGCGAGATGCTAACCCTAGGCGTAACCCTAACCCTAACCCTAACCCTAACCCTAGGCAGGAAAAGCAGGCCTGGCCTAGGGCTGCTCGCAAGGAAAAAGCCGTGGAGGCAGGCATCTTGTGGCAGTTTTGCGCTCCCATTTGGATGCCTTTCGCAGCTGCAGTGTGCCTGGAGCTGGGGGCTTTGTGGTTTGCGAGATGCTAACCCTAACCCTAACCCTAACCCTAACCCTAGGCAGGAAAAGCAGGCCTGGCCTAGGGCTGCTCGCAAGGAAAAAGCCGTGGAGGCAGGCATCTTGTGGCAGTTTTGCGCTCCCCTTGGGATGCCTTTCGCAGCTGCAGTGTGCCTGGAGCTGGGGGCTTTGTGGTTTGCGAGATGCGAACCCTAGGCGTAACCCTAACCCTAACCCTAACCCTAACCCTAGGCAGGAAAAGCAGGCCTGGCCTAGGGTTGCTCGCAAGGAAAAAGCCGTATAGGCAGGCATCTTGTGGCAGTTTTGCGCTCCCCTTGGGATGCCTTTCGCAGCTGCAGTGTGCCTGGAGCTGGGGGCTTTGTGGTTTGCGAGATGCTAACCCTAGGCGTAACCCTAACCCTAACCCTAACCCTAACCCTAGGCAGGAAAAGCAGGCCTGGCCTAGGGCTGCTCGCAAGGAAAAAGCCGTGGAGGCAGGCATCTTGTGGCAGTTTTGCGCTCCCCTTGGGATGCCTTTCGCAGCTGCAGTGTGCCTGGAGCTGGGGGCTTTGTGGTTTGCGAGATGCTAACCCTAGGCGTAACCCTAACCCTAACCCTAACCCTAACCCTAACCCTAGGCAGGAAAAGCAGGCCTGGCCTAGGGCTGCTCGCAAGGAAAAAGCCGTGGAGGCAGGCATCTTGTGGCAGTTTTGCGCTCCCCTTGGGATGCCTTTGGCAGCTGCAGTGTGCCTGGAGCTGGGGGCTTTGTGGTTTGCGAGATGCTAACCCTAGGCGTAACCCTAACCCTAACCCTAACCCTAACCCTAGGCAGGAAAAGCAGGCCTGGCCTAGGGCTGCTCGCAAGGAAAAAGCCGTGGAGGCAGGCATCTTGTGGCAGTTTTGCGCTGCCCTTGGGATGCCTTTGGCAGCTGCAGTGTGCCTGGAGCTGGGGGCTTTGTGGTTTGCGAGATGCTAACCCTAGGCGTAACCCTAACCCTAACCCTAACCCTAACCCTAGGCAGGAAAAGCAGGCCTGGCCTAGGGCTGCTCGCAAGGAAAAAGCCGTGGAGGCAGGCATCTTGTGGCAGTTTTGCGCTCCCCTTGGGATGCCTTTGGCAGCTGCAGTGTGCCTGGAGCTGGGGGCTTTGTGGTTTGCGAGATGCTAACCCTAGGCATAACCCTAACCCTAACCCTAACCCTAACCCTAGGCAGGAAAAGCAGGCCTGGCCTAGGGCTGCTCGCAAGGAAAAAGCCGTGGAGGCAGGCATCTTGTGGCAGTTTTGCGCTGCCCTTGGGATGCCTTTTGCAGCTGCAGTGTGCCTGGAGCTGGGGGCTTTGTGGTTTGCGAGATGCTAACCCTAGGCGTAACCCTAACCCTAACCCTAACCCTAACCCTAACCCTAGGCAGGAAAAGCAGGCCTGGCCTAGGGCTGCTCGCAAGGAAAAAGCCGTGGAGGCAGGCATCTTGTGGCAGTTTTGCGCTGCCCTTGGGATGCCTTTGGCAGCTGCAGTGTGCCTGGAGCTGGGGGCTTTGTGGTTTGCGAGATGCTAACCCTAGGCGTAACCCTAACCCTAACCCTAACCCTAACCCTAGGCAGGAAAAGCAGGCCTGGCCTAGGGCTGCTCGCAAGGAAAAAGCCGTGGAGGCAGGCATCTTGTGGCAGTTTTGCGCTGCCCTTGGGATGCCTTTGGCAGCTGCAGTGTGCCTGGAGCTGGGGGCTTTGTGGTTTGCGAGATGCTAACCCTAGGCGTAACCCTAACCCTAACCCTAGGCAGGAAAAGCAGGCCTGGCCTAGGGCTGCTCGCAAGGAAAAAGCCGTGGAGGCAGGCATCTTGTGGCAGTTTTGCGCTCCCCTTGGGATGCCTTTCGCAGCTGCAGTGTGCCTGGAGCTGGGGGCTTTGTGGTTTGCGAGATGCTAACCCTAGGCGTAACCCTAACCCTAACCCTAACCCTAACCCTAGGCAGGAAAAGCAGGCCTGGCCTAGGGTTGCTCGCAAGGAAAAAGCCGTGGAGGCAGGCATCTTGTGGCAGTTTTGCGCTCCCCTTGGGATGCCTTTGGCAGCTGCAGTGTGCCTGGAGCTGGGGGCTTTGTGGTTTGCAAGATGCTAACCCTAGGCGTAACCCTAACCCTAACCCTAACCCTAACCCTAACCCTAGGCAGGAAAAGCAGGCCTGGCCTAGGGCTGCTCGCAAGGAAAAAGCCGTGGAGGCAGGCATCTTGTGGCAGTTTTGCGCTCCCATTTAGATGCCTTTCGCAGCTGCAGTGTGCCTGGAGCTGGGGGCTTTGTGGTTTGCGAGATGCTAACCCTAGGCGTAACCCTAACCCTAACCCTAACCCTAACCCTAGGCAGGAAAAGCAGGCCTGGCCTAGGGCTGCTCGCAAGGAAAAAGCCGTGGAGGCAGGCATCTTGTGGCAGTTTTGCGCTCCCCTTGGGATGCCTTTCGCAGCTGCAGTGTGCCTGGAGCTGGGGGCTTTGTGGTTTGCGAGATGCTAACCCTAGGCGTAACCCTAACCCTAACCCTAACCCTAACCCTAGGCAGGAAAAGCAGGCCTGGCCTAGGGCTGCTCGCAAGGAAAAAGCCGTGGAGGCAGGCATCTTGTGGCAGTTTTGCGCTCCCCTTGGGATGCCTTTCGCAGCTGCAGTGTGCCTGGAGCTGGGGGCTTTGTGGTTTGCGAGATGCTAACCCTAGGCGTAACCCTAACCCTAACCCTAACCCTAACCCTAGGCAGGAAAAGCAGGCCTGGCCTAGGGCTGCTCGCAAGGAAAAAGCCGTGGAGGCAGGCATCTTGTGGCAGTTTTGCGCTGCCCTTGGGATGCCTTTCGCAGCTGCAGTGTGCCTGGAGCTGGGGGCTTTGTGGTTTGCGAGATGCTAACCCTAGGCGTAACACTAACCCTAACCCTAACCCTAACCCTAACCCTAACCCTAGGCAGGAAAAGCAGGCCTGGCCTAGGGCTGCTCGCAAGGAAAAAGCCGTGGAGGCAGGCATCTTGTGGCAGTTTTGCGCTGCCCTTGGGATGCCTTTGGCAGCTGCAGTGTGCCTGGAGCTGGGGGCTTTGTGGTTTGCGAGATGCTAACCCTAGGCGTAACCCTAACCCTAACCCTAACCCTAACCCTAGGCAGGAAAAGCAGGCCTGGCCTAGGGCTGCTCGCAAGGAAAAAGCCGTGGAGGCAGGCATCTTGTGGCAGTTTTGCGCTGCCCTTGGGATGCCTTTCGCAGCTGCAGTGTGCCTGGAGCTGGGGGCTTTGTGGTTTGCGAGATGCTAACCCTAGGCGTAACCCTAACCCTAACCCTAACCCTAACCCTAACCCTAGGCAGGAAAAGCAGGCCTGGCCTAGGGCTGCTCGCAAGGAAAAAGCCGTGGAGGCAGGCATCTTGTGGCAGTTTTGCGCTCCCATTTAGATGCCTTTCGCAGCTGCAGTGTGCCTGGAGCTGGGGGCTTTGTGGTTTGCGAGATGCTAACCCTAGGCGTAACCCTAACCCTAACCCTAACCCTAACCCTAGGCAGGAAAAGCAGGCCTGGCCTAGGGCTGCTCGCAAGGAAAAAGCCGTGGAGGCAGGCATCTTGTGGCAGTTTTGCGCTCCCCTTGGGATGCCTTTTGCAGCTGCAGTGTGCCTGGAGCTGGGGGCTTTGTGGTTTGCGAGATGCTAACCCTAGGCGTAACCCTAACCCTAACCCTAACCCTAACCCTAGGCAGGAAAAGCAGGCCTGGCCTAGGGCTGCTCGCAAGGAAAAAGCCGTGGAGGCAGGCATCTTGTGGCAGTTTTGCGCTGCCCTTGGGATGCCTTTTGCAGCTGCAGTGTGCCTGGAGCTGGGGGCTTTGTGGTTTGCGAGATGCTAACCCTAGGCGTAACCCTAACCCTAACCCTAACCCTAACCCTAACCCTAGGCAGGAAAAGCAGGCCTGGCCTAGGGCTGCTCGCAAGGAAAAAGCCGTGGAGGCAGGCATCTTGTGGCAGTTTTGCGCTCCCCTTGGGATGCCTTTGGCAGCTGCAGTTTGCCTGGAGCTGGGGGCTTTGTGGTTTGCGAGATGCTAACCCTAGGCGTAACCCTAACCCTAACCCTAACCCTAACCCTAGGCAGGAAAAGCAGGCCTGGCCTAGGGCTGCTCGCAAGGAAAAAGCCGTGGAGGCAGGCATCTTGTGGCAGTTTTGCGCTCCCATTTGGATGCCTTTCGCAGCTGCAGTGTGCCTGGAGCTGGGGGCTTTGTGGTTTGCGAGATGCTAACCCTAGGCGTAACCCTAACCCTAACCCTAGGCAGGAAAAGCAGGCCTGGCCTAGGGCTGCTCGCAAGGAAAAAGCCGTGGAGGCAGGCATCTTGTGGCAGTTTTGCGCTCCCCTTGGGATGCCTTTCGCAGCTGCAGTGTGCCTGGAGCTGGGGGCTTTGTGGTTTGCGAGATGCTAACCCTAGGCGTAACCCTAACCCTAACCCTAACCCTAACCCTAGGCAGGAAAAGCAGGCCTGGCCTAGGGCTGCTCGCAAGGAAAAAGCCGTGGAGGCAGGCATCTTGTGGCAGTTTTGCGCTGCCCTTGGGATGCCTTTCGCAGCTGCAGTGTGCCTGGAGCTGGGGGCTTTGTGGTTTGCGAGATGCTAACCCTAGGCGTAACCCTAACCCTAACCCTAACCCTAACCCTAACCCTAACCCTAGGCAGGAAAAGCAGGCCTGGCCTAGGGCTGCTCGCAAGGAAAAAGCCGTGGAGGCAGGCATCTTGTGGCAGTTTTGCGCTGCCCTTGGGATGCCTTTCGCAGCTGCAGTGTGCCTGGAGCTGGGGGCTTTGTGGTTTGCGAGATGCTAACCCTAGGCGTAACCCTAACCCTAACCCTAACCCTAACCCTAACCCTAGGCAGGAAAAGCAGGCCTGGCCTAGGGCTGCTCGCAAGGAAAAAGCCGTGGAGGCAGGCATCTTGTGGCAGTTTTGCGCTGCCCTTGGGATGCCTTTGGCAGCTGCAGTGTGCCTGGAGCTGGGGGCTTTGTGGTTTGCGAGATGCTAACCTTAGGCGTAACCCTAACCCTAACCCTAACCCTAACCCTAACCCTAGGCAGGAAAAGCAGGCCTGGCCTAGGGCTGCTCGCAAGGAAAAAGTCGTGGAGGCAGGCATCTTGTGGCAGTTTTGCGCTCCCATTTGGATGCCTTTCGCAGCTGCAGTGTGCCTGGAGCTGGGGGCTTTGTGGTTTGCGAGATGCTAACCCTAGGCGTAACCCTAACCCTAACCCTAACCCTAACCCTAGGCAGGAAAAGCAGGCCTGGCCTAGGGCTGCTCGCAAGGAAAAAGCCGTGGAGGCAGGCATCTTGTGGCAGTTTTGCGCTGCCCTTGGGATGCCTTTTGCAGCTGCAGTGTGCCTGGAGCTGGGGGCTTTGTGGTTTGCGAGATGCTAACCCTAGGCGTAACCCTAACCCTAACCCTAACCCTAACCCTAGGCAGGAAAAGCAGGCCTGGCCTAGGGCTGCTCGCAAGGAAAAAGCCGTGGAGGCAGGCATCTTGTGGCAGTTTTGCGCTGCCCTTGGGATGCCTTTTGCAGCTGCAGTTTGCCTGGAGCTGGGGGCTTTGTGGTTTGCGAGATGCTAACCCTAGGCGTAACCCTAACCCTAACCCTAACCCTAACCCTAGGCAGGAAAAGCAGGCCTGGCCTAGGGCTGCTCGCAAGGAAAAAGCCGTGGAGGCAGGCATCTTGTGGCAGTTTTGCGCTCCCATTTGGATGCCTTTCGCAGCTGCAGTGTGCCTGGAGCTGGGGGCTTTGTGGTTTGCGAGATGCTAACCCTAGGCGTAACCCTAACCCTAACCCTAGGCAGGAAAAGCAGGCCTGGCCTAGGGCTGCTCGCAAGGAAAAAGCCGTGGAGGCAGGCATCTTGTGGCAGTTTTGCGCTCCCCTTGGGATGCCTTTGGCAGCTGCAGTGTGCCTGGAGCTGGGGGCTTTGTGGTTTGCGAGATGCTAACCCTAGGCGTAACCCTAACCCTAACCCTAACCCTAACCCTAGGCAGGAAAAGCAGGCCTGGCCTAGCGTTGCTTGCAAGGAAAAAGCCGTGGAGGCAGGCATCTTGTGGCAGTTTTGCGCTCCCCTTGGGATGCCTTTGGCAGCTGCAGTGTGCCTGGAGCTGGGGGCTTTGTGGTTTGCGAGATGCTAACCCTAGGCGTAACCCTAACCCTAACCCTAACCCTAACCCTAACCCTAACCCTAACCCTAGGCAGGAAAAGCAGGCCTGGCCTAGGGCTGCTCGCAAGGAAAAAGCCGTGGAGGCAGGCATCTTGTGGCAGTTTTGCGCTGCCCTTGGGATGCCTTTGGCAGCTGCAGTGTGCCTGGAGCTGGGGGCTTTGTGGTTTGCGAGATGCTAACCCTAGGCGTAACCCTAACCCTAACCCTAACCCTAGGCAGGAAAAGCAGGCCTGGCCTAGGGCTGCTCGCAAGGAAAAAGCCGTGGAGGCAGGCATCTTGTGGCAGTTTTGCGCTGCCCTTGGGATGCCTTTGGCAGCTGCAGTGTGCCTGGAGCTGGGGGCTTTGTGGTTTGCGAGATGCTAACCCTAGGCGTAACCCTAACCCTAACCCTAACCCTAACCCTAGGCAGGAAAAGCAGGCCTGGCCTAGGGCTGCTCGCAAGGAAAAAGCCGTGGAGGCAGGCATCTTGTGGCAGTTTTGCGCTCCCCTTGGGATGCCTTTCGCAGCTGCAGTGTGCCTGGAGCTGGGGGCTTTGTGGTTTGCGAGATGCTAACCCTAGGCGTAACCCTAACCCTAACCCTAACCCTAACCCTAGGCAGGAAAAGCAGGCCTGGCCTAGGGCTGCTCGCAAGGAAAAAGCCGTGGAGGCAGGCATCTTGTGGCAGTTTTGCGCTGCCCTTGGGATGCCTTTGGCA
The DNA here is from genome assembly GCF_963513975.1 of Fringilla coelebs. Classification (NCBI taxonomy): domain Eukaryota; kingdom Metazoa; phylum Chordata; class Aves; order Passeriformes; family Fringillidae; genus Fringilla; species Fringilla coelebs. Next base: position 26,633,703 of record NC_140066.1, on the reverse strand, counting down.
GCTGCAGTGTGCCTGGAGCTGGGGGCTTTGTGGTTTGCGAGATGCTAACCCTAGGCGTAACCCTAACCCTAACCCTAACCCTAACCCTAACCCTAGGCAGGAAAAGCAGGCCTGGCCTAGGGCTGCTCGCAAGGAAAAAGCCGTGGAGGCAGGCATCTTGTGGCAGTTTTGCGCTGCCCTTGGGATGCCTTTGGCAGCTGCAGTGTGCCTGGAGCTGGGGGCTTTGTGGTTTGCGAGATGCTAACCCTAGGCGTAACCCTAACCCTAACCCTAGGCAGGAAAAGCAGGCCTGGCCTAGGGCTGCTCGCAAGGAAAAAGTCGTGGAGGCAGGCATCTTGTGGCAGTTTTGCGCTCCCCTTGGGATGCCTTTCGCAGCTGCAGTGTGCCTGGAGCTGGGGGCTTTGTGGTTTGCGAGATGCTAAGCCTAGGCGTAACCCTAACCCTAACCCTAACCCTAACCCTAGGCAGGAAAAGCAGGCCTGGCCTAGGGTTGCTCGCAAGGAAAAAGCCGTGGAGGCAGGCATCTTGTGGCAGTTTTGCGCTCCCCTTGGGATGCCTTTCGCAGCTGCAGTGTGCCTGGAGCTGGGGGCTTTGTGGTTTGCGAGATGCTAACCCTAGGCGTAACCCTAACCCTAACCCTAACCCTAACCCTAGGCAGGAAAAGCAGGCCTGGCCTAGGGCTGCTCGCAAGGAAAAAGCCGTGGAGGCAGGCATCTTGTGGCAGTTTTGCGCTGCCCTTGGGATGCCTTTGGCAGCTGCAGTTTGCCTGGAGCTGGGGGCTTTGTGGTTTGCGAGATGCTAACCCTAGGCGTAACCCTAACCCTAACCCTAACCCTAACCCTAACCCTAGGCAGGAAAAGCAGGCCTGGCCTAGGGCTGCTCGCAAGGAAAAAGCCGTGGAGGCAGGCATCTTGTGGCAGTTTTGCGCTCCCATTTGGATGCCTTTCGCAGCTGCAGTGTGCCTGGAGCTGGGGGCTTTGTGGTTTGCGAGATGCTAACCCTAGGCGTAACCCTAACCCTAACCCTAACCCTAACCCTAGGCAGGAAAAGCAGGCCTGGCCTAGGGCTGCTCGCAAGGAAAAAGCCGTGGAGGCAGGCATCTTGTGGCAGTTTTGCGCTGCCCTTGGGATGCCTTTTGCAGCTGAAGTGTGCCTGGAGCTGGGGGCTTTGTGGTTTGCGAGATGCTAACCCTAGGCGTAACCCTAACCCTAACCCTAACCCTAACCCTAGGCAGGAAAAGCAGGCCTGGCCTAGGGCTGCTCGCAAGGAAAAAGCCGTGGAGGCAGGCATCTTGTGGCAGTTTTGCGCTCCCCTTGGGATGCCTTTCGCAGCTGCAGTGTGCCTGGAGCTGGGGGCTTTGTGGTTTGCGAGATGCTAACCCTAGGCGTAACCCTAACCCTAACCCTAACCCTAGGCAGGAAAAGCAGGCCTGGCCTAGGGCTGCTCGCAAGGAAAAAGCCGTGGAGGCAGGCATCTTGTGGCAGTTTTGCGCTGCCCTTGGGATGCCTTTGGCAGCTGCAGTGTGCCTGGAGCTGGGGGCTTTGTGGTTTGCGAGATGCTAACCCTAGGCGTAACCCTAACCCTAACCCTAACCCTAACCCTAACCCTAGGCAGGAAAAGCAGGCCTGGCCTAGGGCTGCTCGCAAGGAAAAAGCCGTGGAGGCAGGCATCTTGTGGCAGTTTTGCGCTGCCCTTGGGATGCCTTTGGCAGCTGCAGTGTGCCTGGAGCTGGGGGCTTTGTGGTTTGCGAGATGCTAACCCTAGGCGTAACCCTAACCCTAACCCTAGGCAGGAAAAGCAGGCCTGGCCTAGGGCTGCTCGCAAGGAAAAAGCCGTGGAGGCAGGCATCTTGTGGCAGTTTTGCGCTCCCCTTGGGATGCCTTTGGCAGCTGCAGTGTGCCTGGAGCTGGGGGCTTTGTGGTTTGCGAGATGCTAACCCTAGGCGTAACCCTAACCCTAACCCTAACCCTAGGCAGGAAAAGCAGGCCTGGCCTAGGGCTGCTCGCAAGGAAAAAGCCGTGGAGGCAGGCATCTTGTGGCAGTTTTGCGCTCCCCTTGGGATGCCTTTGGCAGCTGCAGTGTGCCTGGAGCTGGGGGCTTTGTGGTTTGCGAGATGCTAACCCTAGGCGTAACCCTAACCCTAACCCTAACCCTAACCCTAGGCAGGAAAAGCAGGCCTGGCCTAGGGCTGCTCGCAAGGAAAAAGCCGTGGAGGCAGGCATCTTGTGGCAGTTTTGCGCTCCCCTTGGGATGCCTTTGGCAGCTGCAGTGTGCCTGGAGCTGGGGGCTTTGTGGTTTGCGAGATGCTAACCCTAGGCGTAACCCTAACCCTAACCCTAACCCTAACCCTAGGCAGGAAAAGCAGGCCTGGCCTAGGGCTGCTCGCAAGGAAAAAGCCGTGGAGGCAGGCATCTTGTGGCAGTTTTGCGCTCCACTTGGGATGCCTTTTGCAGCTGCAGTGTGCCTGGAGCTGGGGGCTTTGTGGTTTGCGAGATGCTAACCCTAGGCGTAACCCTAACCCTAACCCTAACCCTAACCCTAGGCAGGAAAAGCAGGCCTGGCCTAGGGCTGCTCGCAAGGAAAAAGCCGTGGAGGCAGGCATCTTGTGGCAGTTTTGCGCTGCCCTTGGGATGCCTTTGGCAGCTGCAGTGTGCCTGGAGCTGGGGGCTTTGTGGTTTGCGAGATGCTAACCCTAGTCGTAACCCTAACCCTAACCCTAACCCTAACCCTAAGCAGGAAAAGCAGGCCTGGCCTAGGGCTGCTTGCAAGGAAAAAGCCGTGGAGGCAGGCATCTTGTGGCAGTTTTGCGCTCCCCTTGGGATGCCTTTCGCAGCTGCAGTGTGCCTGGAGCTGGGGGCTTTGTGGTTTGCGAGATGCTAACCCTAGGCGTAACCCTAACCCTAACCCTAGGCAGGAAAAGCAGGCCTGGCCTAGGGCTGCTCGCAAGGAAAAAGCCGTGGAGGCAGGCATCTTGTGGCAGTTTTGCGCTCCCCTTGGGATGCCTTTGGCAGCTGCAGTGTGCCTGGAGCTGGGGGCTTTGTGGTTTGCGAGATGCTAACCCTAGGCATAACCCTAACCCTAACCCTAACCCTAACCCTAGGCAGGAAAAGCAGGCCTGGCCTAGGGTTGCTTGCAAGGAAAAAGCCGTGGAGGCAGGCATCTTGTGGCAGTTTTGCGCTCCCCTTGGGATGCCTTTGGCAGCTGCAGTGTGCCTGGAGCTGGGGGCTTTGTGGTTTGCGAGATGCTAACCCTAGGCGTAACCCTAACCCTAACCCTAACCCTAACCCTAACCCTAACCCTAACCCTAACCCTAACCCTAGGCAGGAAAAGCAGGCCTGGCCTAGGGCTGCTCGCAAGGAAAAAGCCGTGGAGGCAGGCATCTTGTGGCAGTTTTGCGCTGCCCTTGGGATGCCTTTGGCAGCTGCAGTGTGCCTGGAGCTGGGGGCTTTGTGGTTTGCGAGATGCTAACCCTAGGCGTAACCCTAACCCTAACCCTAACCCTAGGCAGGAAAAGCAGGCCTGGCCTAGGGCTGCTCGCAAGGAAAAAGCCGTGGAGGCAGGCATCTTGTGGCAGTTTTGCGCTGCCCTTGGGATGCCTTTCGCAGCTGCAGTGTGCCTGGAGCTGGGGGCTTTGTGGTTTGCGAGATGCTAAGCCTAGGCGTAACCCTAACCCTAACCCTAACCCTAACCCTAGGCAGGAAAAGCAGGCCTGGCCTAGGGCTGCTCGCAAGGAAAAAGCCGTGGAGGCAGGCATCTTGTGGCAGTTTTGCGCTCCCATTTGGATGCCTTTCGCAGCTGCAGTGTGCCTGGAGCTGGGGGCTTTGTGGTTTGCGAGATGCTAACCCTAGGCGTAACCCTAACCCTAACCCTAACCCTAACCCTAGGCAGGAAAAGCAGGCCTGGCCTAGGGCTGCTCGCAAGGAAAAAGCCGTGGAGGCAGGCATCTTGTGGCAGTTTTGCGCTGCCCTTGGGATGCCTTTCGCAGCTGCAGTGTGTCTGGAGCTGGGGGCTTTGTGGTTTGCGAGATGCTAACCCTAGGCGTAACCCTAACCCTAACCCTAACCCTAACCCTAGGCAGGAAAAGCAGGCCTGGCCTAGGGCTGCTCGCAAGGAAAAAGCCGTGGAGGCAGGCATCTTGTGGCAGTTTTGCGCTGCCCTTGGGATGCCTTTCGCAGCTGCAGTGTGTCTGGAGCTGGGGGCTTTGTGGTTTGCGAGATGCTAACCCTAGGCGTAACCCTAACCCTAACCCTAACCCTAACCCTAGGCAGGAAAAGCAGGCCTGGCCTAGGGCTGCTCGCAAGGAAAAAGCCGTGGAGGCAGGCATCTTGTGGCAGTTTTGCGCTCCCCTTGGGATGCCTTTCGCAGCTGCAGTGTGCCTGGAGCTGGGGGCTTTGTGGTTTGCGAGATGCTAACCCTAGGCGTAACCCTAACCCTAACCCTAACCCTAGGCAAGAAAAGCAGGCCTGGCCTAGGGCTGCTCGCAAGGAAAAAGCCGTGGAGGCAGGCATCTTGTGGCAGTTTTGCGCTGCCCTTGGGATGCCTTTGGCAGCTGCAGTGTGCCTGGAGCTGGGGGCTTTGTGGTTTGCGAGATGCTAACCCTAGGCGTAACCCTAACCCTAACCCTAACCCTAACCCTAACCCTAACCCTAGGCAGGAAAAGCAGGCCTGGCCTAGGGCTGCTCGCAAGGAAAAAGCCGTGGAGGCAGGCATCTTGTGGCAGTTTTGCGCTCCCCTTGGGATGCCTTTCGCAGCTGCAGTGTGCCTGGAGCTGGGGGCTTTGTGGTTTGCGAGATGTTAACCCTAGGCGTAACCCTAACCCTAACCCTAACCCTAACCCTAACCCTAGGCAGGAAAAGCAGGCCTGGCCTAGGGCTGCTCGCAAGGAAAAAGCCGTGGAGGCAGGCATCTTGTGGCAGTTTTGCGCTGCCCTTGGGATGCCTTTGGCAGCTGCAGTGTGCCTGGAGCTGGGGGCTTTGTGGTTTGCGAGATGCTAACCCTAGGTGTAACCCTAACCCTAACCCTAACCCTAACCCTAGGCAGGAAAAGCAGGCCTGGCCTAGGGCTGCTCGCAAGGAAAAAGCCGTGGAGGCAGGCATCTTGTGGCAGTTTTGCGCTCCCCTTGGGATGCCTTTGGCAGCTGCAGTGTGCCTGGAGCTGGGGGCTTTGTGGTTTGCGAGATGCTAACCCTAGGCGTAACCCTAACCCTAACCCTAACCCTAACCCTAGGCAGGAAAAGCAGGCCTGGCCTAGGGCTGCTCGCAAGGAAAAAGCCGTGGAGGCAGGCATCTTGTGGCAGTTTTGCACTGCCCTTGGGATGCCTTTCGCAGCTGCAGTGTGCCTGGAGCTGGGGGCTTTGTGGTTTGCGAGATGCTAACCCTAGGCGTAACCCTAACCCTAACCCTAACCCTAACCCTAGGCAGGAAAAGCAGGCCTGGCCTAGGGCTGCTCGCAAGGAAAAAGCCGTGGAGGCAGGCATCTTGTGGCAGTTTTGCGCTCCCCTTGGGATGCCTTTTGCAGCTGCAGTGTGCCTGGAGCTGGGGGCTTTGTGGTTTGCGAGATGCTAACCCTAGGCGTAACCCTAACCCTAACCCTAACCCTAACCCTAGGCCGGAAAAGCAGGCCTGGCCTAGGGCTGCTCACAAGGAAAAAGCCGTGGAGGCAGGCATCTTGTGGCAGTTTTGCGCTCCCCTTGGGATGCCTTTCGCAGCTGCAGTGTGCCTGGAGCTGGGGGCTTTGTGGTTTGCGAGATGCTAACCCTAGGCGTAACCCTAACCCTAACCCTAACCCTAACCCTAGGCAGGAAAAGCAGGCCTGGCCTAGGGCTGCTCGCAAGGAAAAAGCCGTGGAGGCAGGCATCTTGTGGCAGTTTTGCGCTCCCCTTGGGATGCCTTTGGCAGCTGCAGTGTGCCTGGAGCTGGGGGCTTTGTGGTTTGCGAGATGCTAACCCTAGGCGTAACCCTAACCCTAACCCTAACCCTAACCCTAGGCAGGAAAAGCAGGCCTGGCCTAGGGCTGCTCGCAAGGAAAAAGCCGTGGAGGCAGGCATCTTGTGGCAGTTTTGCGCTGCCCTTGGGATGCCTTTTGCAGCTGCAGTGTGCCTGGAGCTGGGGGCTTTGTGGTTTGCGAGATGCTAACCCTAGGCGTAACCCTAACCCTAACCCTAACCCTAACCCTAGGCAGGAAAAGCAGGCCTGGCCTAGGGCTGCTCGCAAGGAAAAAGCCGTGGAGGCAGGCATCTTGTGGCAGTTTTGCGCTGCCCTTGGGATGCCTTTGGCAGCTGCAGTTTGCCTGGAGCTGGGGGCTTTGTGGTTTGCGAGATGCTAACCCTAGGCGTAACCCTAACCCTAACCCTAACCCTAACCCTAGGCAGGAAAAGCAGGCCTGGCCTAGGGCTGCTCGCAAGGAAAAAGCCGTGGAGGCAGGCATCTTGTGGCAGTTTTGCGCTCCCATTTGGATGCCTTTCGCAGCTGCAGTGTGCCTGGAGCTGGGGGCTTTGTGGTTTGCGAGATGCTAACCCTAGGCGTAACCCTAACCCTAACCCTAGGCAGGAAAAGCAGGCCTGGCCTAGGGCTGCTCGCAAGGAAAAAGCCGTGGAGGCAGGCATCTTGTGGCAGTTTTGCGCTCCCCTTGGGATGCCTTTGGCAGCTGCAGTGTGCCTGGAGCTGGGGGCTTTGTGGTTTGCGAGATGCTAACCCTAGGCGTAACCCTAACCCTAACCCTAACCCTAACCCTAGGCAGGAAAAGCAGGCCTGGCCTAGGGTTGCTTGCAAGGAAAAAGCCGTGGAGGCAGGCATCTTGTGGCAGTTTTGCGCTCCCCTTGGGATGCCTTTGGCAGCTGCAGTGTGCCTGGAGCTGGGGGCTTTGTGGTTTGCGAGATGCTAACCCTAGGCGTAACCCTAACCCTAACCCTAACCCTAACCCTAACCCTAGGCAGGAAAAGCAGGCCTGGCCTAGGGCTGCTCGCAAGGAAAAAGCCGTGGAGGCAGGCATCTTGTGGCAGTTTTGCGCTGCCCTTGGGATGCCTTTGGCAGCTGCAGTGTGCCTGGAGCTGGGGGCTTTGTGGTTTGCGAGATGCTAACCCTAGGCGTAACCCTAACCCTAACCCTAACCCTAGGCAGGAAAAGCAGGCCTGGCCTAGGGCTGCTCGCAAGGAAAAAGCCGTGGAGGCAGGCATCTTGTGGCAGTTTTGCGCTGCCCTTGGGATGCCTTTGGCAGCTGCAGTGTGCCTGGAGCTGGGGGCTTTGTGGTTTGCGAGATGCTAACCCTAGGCGTAACCCTAACCCTAACCCTAACCCTAACCCTAGGCAGGAAAAGCAGGCCTGGCCTAGGGCTGCTCGCAAGGAAAAAGCCGTGGAGGCAGGCATCTTGTGGCAGTTTTGCGCTGCCCTTGGGATGCCTTTGGCAGCTGCAGTGTGCCTGGAGCTGGGGGCTTTGAGGTTTGCGAGATGCTAACCCTAGGCGTAACCCTAACCCTAACCCTAACCCTAACCCTAACCCTAACCCTAACCCTAGGCAGGAAAAGCAGGCCTGGCCTAGGGCTGCTCGCAAGGAAAAAGCCGTGGAGGCAGGCATCTTGTGGCAGTTTTGCGCTGCCCTTGGGATGCCTTTGGCAGCTGCAGTGTGCCTGGAGCTGGGGGCTTTGTGGTTTGCGAGATGCTAACCCTAGGCGTAACCCTAACCCTAACCCTAACCCTAGGCAGGAAAAGCAGGCCTGGCCTAGGGCTGCTCGCAAGGAAAAAGCCGTGGAGGCAGGCATCTTGTGGCAGTTTTGCGCTCCCCTTGGGATGCCTTTCGCAGCTGCAGTGTGCCTGGAGCTGGGGGCTTTGTGGTTTGCGAGATGCTAAGCCTAGGCGTAACCCTAACCCTAACCCTAACCCTAACCCTAGGCAGGAAAAGCAGGCCTGGCCTAGGGCTGCTCGCAAGGAAAAAGCCGTGGAGGCAGGCATCTTGTGGCAGTTTTGCGCTCCCCTTGGGATGCCTTTCGCAGCTGCAGTGTGCCTGGAGCTGGGGGCTTTGTGGTTTGCGAGATGCTAACCCTAGGCGTAACCCTAACCCTAACCCTAACCCTAGGCAAGAAAAGCAGGCCTGGCCTAGGGCTGCTCGCAAGGAAAAAGCCGTGGAGGCAGGCATCTTGTGGCAGTTTTGCGCTGCCCTTGGGATGCCTTTGGCAGCTGCAGTGTGCCTGGAGCTGGGGGCTTTGTGGTTTGCGAGATGCTAACCCTAGGCGTAACCCTAACCCTAACCCTAACCCTAACCCTAACCCTAACCCTAGGCAGGAAAAGCAGGCCTGGCCTAGGGCTGCTCGCAAGGAAAAAGCCGTGGAGGCAGGCATCTTGTGGCAGTTTTGCGCTCCCCTTGGGATGCCTTTCGCAGCTGCAGTGTGCCTGGAGCTGGGGGCTTTGTGGTTTGCGAGATGCTAAGCCTAGGCGTAACCCTAACCCTAACCCTAACCCTAACCCTAGGCAGGAAAAGCAGGCCTGGCCTAGGGTTGCTCGCAAGGAAAAAGCCGTGGAGGCAGGCATCTTGTGGCAGTTTTGCGCTCCCCTTGGGATGCCTTTCGCAGCTGCAGTGTGCCTGGAGCTGGGGGCTTTGTGGTTTGCGAGATGCTAACCCTAGGCGTAACCCTAACCCTAACCCTAACCCTAACCCTAGGCAGGAAAAGCAGGCCTGGCCTAGGGCTGCTCGCAAGGAAAAAGCCGTGGAGGCAGGCATCTTGTGGCAGTTTTGCGCTCCCCTTGGGATGCCTTTGGCAGCTGCAGTGTGCCTGGAGCTGGGGGCTTTGTGGTTTGCGAGATGCTAACCCTAGGCGTAACCCTAACCCTAACCCTAACCCTAACCCTAGGCAGGAAAAGCAGGCCTGGCCTAGGGCTGCTCGCAAGGAAAAAGCCGTGGAGGCAGGCATCTTGTGGCAGTTTTGCGCTGCCCTTGGGATGCCTTTGGCAGCTGCAGTGTGCCTGGAGCTGGGGGCTTTGTGGTTTGCGAGATGCTAACCCTAGGCGTAACCCTAACCCTAACCCTAACCCTAACCCTAACCCTAGGCAGGCAAAGCAGGCCTGGCCTAGGGCTGCTCGCAAGGAAAAAGCCGTGGAGGCAGGCATCTTGTGGCAGTTTTGCGCTGCCCTTGGGATGCCTTTGGCAGCTGCAGTGTGCCTGGAGCTGGGGGCTTTGTGGTTTGCGAGATGCTAACCCTAGGTGTAACCCTAACCCTAACCCTAACCCTAACCCTAGGCAGGAAAAGCAGGCCTGGCCTAGGGCTGCTCGCAAGGAAAAAGCCGTGGAGGCAGGCATCTTGTGGCAGTTTTGCGCTCCCCTTGGGATGCCTTTGGCAGCTGCAGTGTGCCTGGAGCTGGGGGCTTTGTGGTTTGCGAGATGCTAACCCTAGGCGTAACCCTAACCCTAACCCTAACCCTAACCCTAGGCAGGAAAAGCAGGCCTGGCCTAGGGCTGCTCGCAAGGAAAAAGCCGTGGAGGCAGGCATCTTGTGGCAGTTTTGCGCTGCCCTTGGGATGCCTTTCGCAGCTGCAGTGTGCCTGGAGCTGGGGGCTTTGTGGTTTGCGAGATGCTAACCCTAGGCGTAACCCTAACCCTAACCCTAACCCTAACCCTAGGCAGGAAAAGCAGGCCTGGCCTAGGGCTGCTCGCAAGGAAAAAGCCGTGGAGGCAGGCATCTTGTGGCAGTTTTGCGCTCCCCTTGGGATGCCTTTGGCAGCTGCAGTGTGCCTGGAGCTGGGGGCTTTGTGGTTTGCGAGATGCTAACCCTAGGCGTAACCCTAACCCTAACCCTAACCCTAACCCTAGGCAGGAAAAGCAGGCCTGGCCTAGGGCTGCTCACAAGGAAAAAGCCGTGGAGGCAGGCATCTTGTGGCAGTTTTGCGCTCCCCTTGGGATGCCTTTCGCAGCTGCAGTGTGCCTGGAGCTGGGGGCTTTGTGGTTTGCGAGATGCTAACCCTAGGCGTAACCCTAACCCTAACCCTAACCCTAACCCTAGGCAGGAAAAGCAGGCCTGGCCTAGGGCTGCTCGCAAGGAAAAAGCCGTGGAGGCAGGCATCTTGTGGCAGTTTTGCGCTCCCCTTGGGATGCCTTTGGCAGCTGCAGTGTGCCTGGAGCTGGGGGCTTTGTGGTTTGCGAGATGCTAACCCTAGGCGTAACCCTAACCCTAACCCTAACCCTAACCCTAGGCAGGAAAAGCAGGCCTGGCCTAGGGCTGCTCGCAAGGAAAAAGCCGTGGAGGCAGGCATCTTGTGGCAGTTTTGCGCTGCCCTTGGGATGCCTTTTGCAGCTGCAGTGTGCCTGGAGCTGGGGGCTTTGTGGTTTGCGAGATGCTAACCCTAGGCGTAACCCTAACCCTAACCCTAACCCTAACCCTAGGCAGGAAAAGCAGGCCTGGCCTAGGGCTGCTCGCAAGGAAAAAGCCGTGGAGGCAGGCATCTTGTGGCAGTTTTGCGCTGCCCTTGGGATGCCTTTGGCAGCTGCAGTTTGCCTGGAGCTGGGGGCTTTGTGGTTTGCGAGATGCTAACCCTAGGCGTAACCCTAACCCTAACCCTAACCCTAACCCTAGGCAGGAAAAGCAGGCCTGGCCTAGGGCTGCTCGCAAGGAAAAAGCCGTGGAGGCAGGCATCTTGTGGCAGTTTTGCGCTCCCATTTGGATGCCTTTCGCAGCTGCAGTGTGCCTGGAGCTGGGGGCTTTGTGGTTTGCGAGATGCTAACCCTAGGCGTAACCCTAACCCTAACCCTAGGCAGGAAAAGCAGGCCTGGCCTAGGGCTGCTCGCAAGGAAAAAGCCGTGGAGGCAGGCATCTTGTGGCAGTTTTGCGCTCCCCTTGGGATGCCTTTGGCAGCTGCAGTGTGCCTGGAGCTGGGGGCTTTGTGGTTTGCGAGATGCTAACCCTAGGCGTAACCCTAACCCTAACCCTAACCCTAACCCTAGGCAGGAAAAGCAGGCCTGGCCTAGGGTTGCTTGCAAGGAAAAAGCCGTGGAGGCAGGCATCTTGTGGCAGTTTTGCGCTCCCCTTGGGATGCCTTTGGCAGCTGCAGTGTGCCTGGAGCTGGGGGCTTTGTGGTTTGCGAGATGCTAACCCTAGGCGTAACCCTAACCCTAACCCTAACCCTAACCCTAACCCTAGGCAGGAAAAGCAGGCCTGGCCTAGGGCTGCTCGCAAGGAAAAAGCCGTGGAGGCAGGCATCTTGTGGCAGTTTTGCGCTGCCCTTGGGATGCCTTTGGCAGCTGCAGTGTGCCTGGAGCTGGGGGCTTTGTGGTTTGCGAGATGCTAACCCTAGGCGTAACCCTAACCCTAACCCTAACCCTAGGCAGGAAAAGCAGGCCTGGCCTAGGGCTGCTCGCAAGGAAAAAGCCGTGGAGGCAGGCATCTTGTGGCAGTTTTGCGCTGCCCTTGGGATGCCTTTGGCAGCTGCAGTGTGCCTGGAGCTGGGGGCTTTGTGGTTTGCGAGATGCTAACCCTAGGCGTAACCCTAACCCTAACCCTAACCCTAACCCTAGGCAGGAAAAGCAGGCCTGGCCTAGGGCTGCTCGCAAGGAAAAAGCCGTGGAGGCAGGCATCTTGTGGCAGTTTTGCGCTGCCCTTGGGATGCCTTTGGCAGCTGCAGTGTGCCTGGAGCTGGGGGCTTTGTGGTTTGCGAGATGCTAACCCTAGGCGTAACCCTAACCCTAACCCTAACCCTAACCCTAGGCAGGAAAAGCAGGCCTGGCCTAGGGCTGCTCGCAAGGAAAAAGCCGTGGAGGCAGGCATCTTGTGGCAGTTTTGCGCTGCCCTTGGGATGCCTTTGGCAGCTGCAGTGTGCCTGGAGCTGGGGGCTTTGTGGTTTGCGAGATGCTAACCCTAGGCGTAACCCTAACCCTAACCCTAACCCTAGGCAGGAAAAGCAGGCCTGGCCTAGGGCTGCTCGCAAGGAAAAAGCCGTGGAGGCAGGCATCTTGTGGCAGTTTTGCGCTGCCCTTGGGATGCCTTTGGCAGCTGCAGTGTGCCTGGAGCTGGGGGCTTTGTGGTTTGCGAGATGCTAACCCTAGGCGTAACCCTAACCCTAACCCTAGGCAGGAAAAGCAGGCCTGGCCTAGGGCTGCTCGCAAGGAAAAAGCCGTGGAGGCAGGCATCTTGTGGCAGTTTTGCGCTCCCCTTGGGATGCCTTTCGCAGCTGCAGTGTGCCTGGAGCTGGGGGCTTTGTGGTTTGCGAGATGCTAAGCCTAGGCGTAACCCTAACCCTAACCCTAACCCTAACCCTAGGCAGGAAAAGCAGGCCTGGCCTAGGGCTGCTCGCAAGGAAAAAGCCGTGGAGGCAGGCATCTTGTGGCAGTTTTGCGCTCCCCTTGGGATGCCTTTCGCAGCTGCAGTGTGCCTGGAGCTGGGGGCTTTGTGGTTTGCGAGATGCTAACCCTAGGCGTAACCCTAACCCTAACCCTAACCCTAACCCTAGGCAGGAAAAGCAGGCCTGGCCTAGGGCTGCTCGCAAGGAAAAAGCCGTGGAGGCAGGCATCTTGTGGCAGTTTTGCGCTCCCCTTGGGATGCCTTTCGCAGCTGCAGTGTGCCTGGAGCTGGGGGCTTTGTGGTTTGCGAGATGCTAACCCTAGGCGTAACCCTAACCCTAACCCTAACCCTAACCCTAGGCAGGAAAAGCAGGCCTGGCCTAGGGCTGCTCGCAAGGAAAAAGCCGTGGAGGCAGGCATCTTGTGGCAGTTTTGCGCTCCCATTTGGATGCCTTTGGCAGCTGCAGTGTGCCTGGAGCTGGGGGCTTTGTGGTTTGCGAGATGCTAACCCTAGGCGTAACCCTAACCCTAACCCTAACCCTAACCCTAGGCAGGAAAAGCAGGCCTGGCCTAGGGCTGCTCGCAAGGAAAAAGCCGTGGAGGCAGGCATCTTGTGGCAGTTTTGCGCTGCCCTTGGGATGCCTTTCGCAGCTGCAGTGTGCCTGGAGCTGGGGGCTTTGTGGTTTGCGAGATGCTAACCCTAGGCGTAACCCTAACCCTAACCCTAACCCTAACCCTAGGCAGGAAAAGCAGGCCTGGCCTAGGGCTGCTCGCAAGGAAAAAGCCGTGGAGGCAGGCATCTTGTGGCAGTTTTGCGCTCCCCTTGGGATGCCTTTCGCAGCTGCAGTGTGCCTGGAGCTGGGGGCTTTGTGGTTTGCGAGATGCTAACCCTAGGCGTAACCCTAACCCTAACCCTAACCCTAACCCTAGGCAGGAAAAGTAGGCCTGGCCTAGGGTTGCTCGCAAGGAAAAAGCCGTGGAGGCAGGCATCTTGTGGCAGTTTTGCGCTGCCCTTGGGATGCCTTTGGCAGCTGCAGTGTGCCTGGAGCTGAGGGCTTTGTGGTTTGCGAGATGCTAACCCTAACCCTAACCCTAACCCTAACCCTAACCCTAACCCTAGGCAGGAAAAGCAGGCCTGGCCTAGGGCTGCTCGCAAGGAAAAAGCCGTGGAGGCAGGCATCTTGTGGCAGTTTTGCGCTCCCCTTGGGATGCCTTTCGCAGCTGCAGTGTGCCTGGAGCTGGGGGCTTTGTGGTTTGCGAGATGCTAACCCTAGGCGTAACCCTAACCCTAACCCTAACCCTAGGCAGGAAAAGCAGGCCTGGCCTAGGGCTGCTCGCAAGGAAAAAGCAGTGGAGGCAGGCATCTTGTGGCAGTTTTGCGCTGCCCTTGGGATGCCTTTGGCAGCTGCAGTGTGCCTGGAGCTGGGGGCTTTGTGGTTTGCGAGATGCTAACCCTAGGCGTAACCCTAACCCTAACCCTAACCCTAGGCAGGAAAAGCAGGCCTGGCCTAGGGCTGCTCGCAAGGAAAAAGCCGTGGAGGCAGGCATCTTGTGGCAGTTTTGCGCTCCCCTTGGGATGCCTTTCGCAGCTGCAGTGTGCCTGGAGCTGGGGGCTTTGTGGTTTGCGAGATGCTAACCCTAGGCGTAACCCTAACCCTAACCCTAACCCTAACCCTAGGCAGGAAAAGCAGGCCTGGCCTAGGGCTGCTCGCAAGGAAAAAGCCGTGGAGGCAGGCATCTTGTGGCAGTTTTGCGCTCCCCTTGGGATGCCTTTCGCAGCTGCAGTGTGCCTGGAGCTGGGGGCTTTGTGGTTTGCGAGATGCTAACCCTAGGCGTAACCCTAACCCTAACCCTAACCCTAACCCTAGGCAGGAAAAGCAGGCCTGGCCTAGGGCTGCTCACAAGGAAAAAGCCGTGGAGGCAGGCATCTTGTGGCAGTTTTGCGCTCCCCTTGGGATGCCTTTCGCAGCTGCAGTGTGCCTGGAGCTGGGGGCTTTGTGGTTTGCGAGATGCTAACCCTAGGCGTAACCCTAACCCTAACCCTAACCCTAACCCTAGGCAGGAAAAGCAGGCCTGGCCTAGGGCTGCTCGCAAGGAAAAAGCCGTGGAGGCAGGCATCTTGTGGCAGTTTTGCGCTCCCCTTGGGATGCCTTTGGCAGCTGCAGTGTGCCTGGAGCTGGGGGCTTTGTGGTTTGCGAGATGCTAACCCTAGGCGTAACCCTAACCCTAACCCTAACCCTAACCCTAGGCAGGAAAAGCAGGCCTGGCCTAGGGCTGCTCGCAAGGAAAAAGCCGTGGAGGCAGGCATCTTGTGGCAGTTTTGCGCTGCCCTTGGGATGCCTTTTGCAGCTGCAGTGTGCCTGGAGCTGGGGGCTTTGTGGTTTGCGAGATGCTAACCCTAGGCGTAACCCTAACCCTAACCCTAACCCTAACCCTAGGCAGGAAAAGCAGGCCTGGCCTAGGGCTGCTCGCAAGGAAAAAGCCGTGGAGGCAGGCATCTTGTGGCAGTTTTGCGCTGCCCTTGGGATGCCTTTGGCAGCTGCAGTTTGCCTGGAGCTGGGGGCTTTGTGGTTTGCGAGATGCTAACCCTAGGCGTAACCCTAACCCTAACCCTAACCCTAACCCTAGGCAGGAAAAGCAGGCCTGGCCTAGGGCTGCTCGCAAGGAAAAAGCCGTGGAGGCAGGCATCTTGTGGCAGTTTTGCGCTCCCATTTGGATGCCTTTCGCAGCTGCAGTGTGCCTGGAGCTGGGGGCTTTGTGGTTTGCGAGATGCTAACCCTAGGCGTAACCCTAACCCTAACCCTAGGCAGGAAAAGCAGGCCTGGCCTAGGGCTGCTCGCAAGGAAAAAGCCGTGGAGGCAGGCATCTTGTGGCAGTTTTGCGCTCCCCTTGGGATGCCTTTGGCAGCTGCAGTGTGCCTGGAGCTGGGGGCTTTGTGGTTTGCGAGATGCTAACCCTAGGCGTAACCCTAACCCTAACCCTAACCCTAACCCTAGGCAGGAAAAGCAGGCCTGGCCTAGGGTTGCTTGCAAGGAAAAAGCCGTGGAGGCAGGCATCTTGTGGCAGTTTTGCGCTCCCCTTGGGATGCCTTTGGCAGCTGCAGTGTGCCTGGAGCTGGGGGCTTTGTGGTTTGCGAGATGCTAACCCTAGGCGTAACCCTAACCCTAACCCTAACCCTAACCCTAACCCTAGGCAGGAAAAGCAGGCCTGGCCTAGGGCTGCTCGCAAGGAAAAAGCCGTGGAGGCAGGCATCTTGTGGCAGTTTTGCGCTGCCCTTGGGATGCCTTTGGCAGCTGCAGTGTGCCTGGAGCTGGGGGCTTTGTGGTTTGCGAGATGCTAACCCTAGGCGTAACCCTAACCCTAACCCTAACCCTAGGCAGGAAAAGCAGGCCTGGCCTAGGGCTGCTCGCAAGGAAAAAGCCGTGGAGGCAGGCATCTTGTGGCAGTTTTGCGCTGCCCTTGGGATGCCTTTGGCAGCTGCAGTGTGCCTGGAGCTGGGGGCTTTGTGGTTTGCGAGATGCTAACCCTAGGCGTAACCCTAACCCTAACCCTAACCCTAACCCTAGGCAGGAAAAGCAGGCCTGGCCTAGGGCTGCTCGCAAGGAAAAAGCCGTGGAGGCAGGCATCTTGTGGCAGTTTTGCGCTGCCCTTGGGATGCCTTTGGCAGCTGCAGTGTGCCTGGAGCTGGGGGCTTTGTGGTTTGCGAGATGCTAACCCTAGGCGTAACCCTAACCCTAACCCTAACCCTAACCCTAGGCAGGAAAAGCAGGCCTGGCCTAGGGCTGCTCGCAAGGAAAAAGCCGTGGAGGCAGGCATCTTGTGGCAGTTTTGCGCTGCCCTTGGGATGCCTTTGGCAGCTGCAGTTTGCCTGGAGCTGGGGGCTTTGTGGTTTGCGAGATGCTAACCCTAGGCGTAACCCTAACCCTAACCCTAACCCTAACCCTAGGCAGGAAAAGCAGGCCTGGCCTAGGGCTGCTCGCAAGGAAAAAGCCGTGGAGGCAGGCATCTTGTGGCAGTTTTGCGCTCCCATTTGGATGCCTTTCGCAGCTGCAGTGTGCCTGGAGCTGGGGGCTTTGTGGTTTGCGAGATGCTAACCCTAGGCGTAACCCTAACCCTAACCCTAGGCAGGAAAAGCAGGCCTGGCCTAGGGCTGCTCGCAAGGAAAAAGCCGTGGAGGCAGGCATCTTGTGGCAGTTTTGCGCTCCCCTTGGGATGCCTTTGGCAGCTGCAGTGTGCCTGGAGCTGGGGGCTTTGTGGTTTGCGAGATGCTAACCCTAGGCGTAACCCTAACCCTAACCCTAACCCTAACCCTAGGCAGGAAAAGCAGGCCTGGCCTAGGGTTGCTTGCAAGGAAAAAGCCGTGGAGGCAGGCATCTTGTGGCAGTTTTGCGCTCCCCTTGGGATGCCTTTGGCAGCTGCAGTGTGCCTGGAGCTGGGGGCTTTGTGGTTTGCGAGATGCTAACCCTAGGCGTAACCCTAACCCTAACCCTAACCCTAACCCTAACCCTAGGCAGGAAAAGCAGGCCTGGCCTAGGGCTGCTCGCAAGGAAAAAGCCGTGGAGGCAGGCATCTTGTGGCAGTTTTGCGCTGCCCTTGGGATGCCTTTGGCAGCTGCAGTGTGCCTGGAGCTGGGGGCTTTGTGGTTTGCGAGATGCTAACCCTAGGCGTAACCCTAACCCTAACCCTAACCCTAGGCAGGAAAAGCAGGCCTGGCCTAGGGCTGCTCGCAAGGAAAAAGCCGTGGAGGCAGGCATCTTGTGGCAGTTTTGCGCTGCCCTTGGGATGCCTTTGGCAGCTGCAGTGTGCCTGGAGCTGGGGGCTTTGTGGTTTGCGAGATGCTAACCCTAGGCGTAACCCTAACCCTAACCCTAACCCTAACCCTAGGCAGGAAAAGCAGGCCTGGCCTAGGGCTGCTCGCAAGGAAAAAGCCGTGGAGGCAGGCATCTTGTGGCAGTTTTGCGCTGCCCTTGGGATGCCTTTGGCAGCTGCAGTGTGCCTGGAGCTGGGGGCTTTGTGGTTTGCGAGATGCTAACCCTAGGCGTAACCCTAACCCTAACCCTAACCCTAACCCTAGGCAGGAAAAGCAGGCCTGGCCTAGGGCTGCTCGCAAGGAAAAAGCCGTGGAGGCAGGCATCTTGTGGCAGTTTTGCGCTGCCCTTGGGATGCCTTTGGCAGCTGCAGTGTGCCTGGAGCTGGGGGCTTTGTGGTTTGCGAGATGCTAACCCTAGGCGTAACCCTAACCCTAACCCTAACCCTAGGCAGGAAAAGCAGGCCTGGCCTAGGGCTGCTCGCAAGGAAAAAGCCGTGGAGGCAGGCATCTTGTGGCAGTTTTGCGCTGCCCTTGGGATGCCTTTGGCAGCTGCAGTGTGCCTGGAGCTGGGGGCTTTGTGGTTTGCGAGATGCTAACCCTAGGCGTAACCCTAACCCTAACCCTAACCCTAGGCAGGAAAAGCAGGCCTGGCCTAGGGCTGCTCGCAAGGAAAAAGCCGTGGAGGCAGGCATCTTGTGGCAGTTTTGCGCTGCCCTTGGGATGCCTTTGGCAGCTGCAGTGTGCCTGGAGCTGGGGGCTTTGTGGTTTGCGAGATGCTAACCCTAGGCGTAACCCTAACCCTAACCCTAACCCTAACCCTAGGCAGGAAAAGCAGGCCTGGCCTAGGGCTGCTCGCAAGGAAAAAGCCGTGGAGGCAGGCATCTTGTGGCAGTTTTGCGCTGCCCTTGGGATGCCTTTGGCAGCTGCAGTGTGCCTGGAGCTGGGGGCTTTGTGGTTTGCGAGATGCTAACCCTAGGCGTAACCCTAACCCTAACCCTAACCCTAACCCTAGGCAGGAAAAGCAGGCCTGGCCTAGGGCTGCTCGCAAGGAAAAAGCCGTGGAGGCAGGCATCTTGTGGCAGTTTTGCGCTGCCCTTGGGATGCCTTTGGCAGCTGCAGTGTGCCTGGAGCTGGGGGCTTTGTGGTTTGCGAGATGCTAACCCTAGGCGTAACCCTAACCCTAACCCTAACCCTAGGCAGGAAAAGCAGGCCTGGCCTAGGGCTGCTCGCAAGGAAAAAGCCGTGGAGGCAGGCATCTTGTGGCAGTTTTGCGCTGCCCTTGGGATGCCTTTGGCAGCTGCAGTGTGCCTGGAGCTGGGGGCTTTGTGGTTTGCGAGATGCTAAGCCTAGGCGTAACCCTAACCCTAACCCTAACCCTAGGCAGGAAAAGCAGGCCTGGCCTAGGGCTGCTCGCAAGGAAAAAGCCGTGGAGGCAGGCATCTTGTGGCAGTTTTGCGCTGCCCTTGGGATGCCTTTCGCAGCTGCAGTGTGCCTGGAGCTGGGGGCTTTGTGGTTTGCGAGATGCTAACCCTAGGCGTAACCCTAACCCTAACCCTAACCCTAACCCTAGGCAGGAAAAGCAGGCCTGGCCTAGGGCTGCTCGCAAGGAAAAAGCCGTGGAGGCAGGCATCTTGTGGCAGTTTTGCGCTCCCCTTGGGATGCCTTTGGCAGCTGCAGTGTGCCTGGAGCTGGGGGCTTTGTGGTTTGCGAGATGCTAACCCTAGGCGTAACCCTAACCCTAACCCTAACCCTAGGCAGGAAAAGCAGGCCTGGCCTAGGGCTGCTCGCAAGGAAAAAGCCGTGGAGGCAGGCATCTTGTGGCAGTTTTGCGCTGCCCTTGGGATGCCTTTGGCAGCTGCAGTGTGCCTGGAGCTGGGGGCTTTGTGGTTTGCGAGATGCTAACCCTAGGCGTAACCCTAACCCTAACCCTAGGCAGGAAAAGCAGGCCTGGCCTAGGGCTGCTCGCAAGGAAAAAGCCGTGGAGGCAGGCATCTTGTGGCAGTTTTGCACTCCCCTTGGGATGCCTTTCGCAGCTGCAGTGTGCCTGGAGCTGGGGGCTTTGTGGTTTGCGAGATGCTAAGCCTAGGCGTAACCCTAACCCTAACCCTAACCCTAACCCTAGGCAGGAAAAGCAGGCCTGGCCTAGGGCTGCTCGCAAGGAAAAAGCCGTGGAGGCAGGCATCTTGTGGCAGTTTTGCGCTCCCCTTGGGATGCCTTTCGCAGCTGCAGTGTGCCTGGAGCTGGGGGCTTTGTGGTTTGCGAGATGCTAACCCTAGGCGTAACCCTAACCCTAACCCTAACCCTAACCCTAGGCAGGAAAAGCAGGCCTGGCCTAGGGCTGCTCGCAAGGAAAAAGCCGTGGAGGCAGGCATCTTGTGGCAGTTTTGCGCTCCCATTTGGATGCCTTTCGCAGCTGCAGTGTGCCTGGAGCTGGGGGCTTTGTGGTTTGCGAGATGCTAACCCTAGGCGTAACCCTAACCCTAACCCTAGGCAGGAAAAGCAGGCCTGGCCTAGGGCTGCTCGCAAGGAAAAAGCCGTGGAGGCAGGCATCTTGTGGCAGTTTTGCGCTCCCCTTGGGATGCCTTTGGCAGCTGCAGTGTGCCTGGA
The DNA here is from genome assembly GCF_963513975.1 of Fringilla coelebs. NCBI lineage: Eukaryota > Metazoa > Chordata > Aves > Passeriformes > Fringillidae > Fringilla > Fringilla coelebs. Next base: position 26,614,028 of record NC_140066.1, on the reverse strand, counting down.
GCTGGGGGCTTTGTGGTTTGCGAGATGCTAACCCTAGGCGTAACCCTAACCCTAACCCTAACCCTAACCCTAGGCAGGAAAAGCAGGCCTGGCCTAGGGTTGCTTGCAAGGAAAAAGCCGTGGAGGCAGGCATCTTGTGGCAGTTTTGCGCTCCCCTTGGGATGCCTTTGGCAGCTGCAGTGTGCCTGGAGCTGGGGGCTTTGTGGTTTGCGAGATGCTAACCCTAGGCGTAACCCTAACCCTAACCCTAACCCTAACCCTAACCCTAGGCAGGAAAAGCAGGCCTGGCCTAGGGCTGCTCGCAAGGAAAAAGCCGTGGAGGCAGGCATCTTGTGGCAGTTTTGCGCTGCCCTTGGGATGCCTTTGGCAGCTGCAGTGTGCCTGGAGCTGGGGGCTTTGTGGTTTGCGAGATGCTAACCCTAGGCGTAACCCTAACCCTAACCCTAACCCTAGGCAGGAAAAGCAGGCCTGGCCTAGGGCTGCTCGCAAGGAAAAAGCCGTGGAGGCAGGCATCTTGTGGCAGTTTTGCGCTGCCCTTGGGATGCCTTTGGCAGCTGCAGTGTGCCTGGAGCTGGGGGCTTTGTGGTTTGCGAGATGCTAACCCTAGGCGTAACCCTAACCCTAACCCTAACCCTAACCCTAGGCAGGAAAAGCAGGCCTGGCCTAGGGCTGCTCGCAAGGAAAAAGCCGTGGAGGCAGGCATCTTGTGGCAGTTTTGCGCTGCCCTTGGGATGCCTTTGGCAGCTGCAGTGTGCCTGGAGCTGGGGGCTTTGTGGTTTGCGAGATGCTAACCCTAGGCGTAACCCTAACCCTAACCCTAACCCTAACCCTAGGCAGGAAAAGCAGGCCTGGCCTAGGGCTGCTCGCAAGGAAAAAGCCGTGGAGGCAGGCATCTTGTGGCAGTTTTGCGCTGCCCTTGGGATGCCTTTGGCAGCTGCAGTGTGCCTGGAGCTGGGGGCTTTGTGGTTTGCGAGATGCTAACCCTAGGCGTAACCCTAACCCTAACCCTAACCCTAGGCAGGAAAAGCAGGCCTGGCCTAGGGCTGCTCGCAAGGAAAAAGCCGTGGAGGCAGGCATCTTGTGGCAGTTTTGCGCTGCCCTTGGGATGCCTTTGGCAGCTGCAGTGTGCCTGGAGCTGGGGGCTTTGTGGTTTGCGAGATGCTAACCCTAGGCGTAACCCTAACCCTAACCCTAACCCTAGGCAGGAAAAGCAGGCCTGGCCTAGGGCTGCTCGCAAGGAAAAAGCCGTGGAGGCAGGCATCTTGTGGCAGTTTTGCGCTGCCCTTGGGATGCCTTTGGCAGCTGCAGTGTGCCTGGAGCTGGGGGCTTTGTGGTTTGCGAGATGCTAACCCTAGGCGTAACCCTAACCCTAACCCTAACCCTAACCCTAGGCAGGAAAAGCAGGCCTGGCCTAGGGCTGCTCGCAAGGAAAAAGCCGTGGAGGCAGGCATCTTGTGGCAGTTTTGCGCTGCCCTTGGGATGCCTTTGGCAGCTGCAGTGTGCCTGGAGCTGGGGGCTTTGTGGTTTGCGAGATGCTAACCCTAGGCGTAACCCTAACCCTAACCCTAACCCTAACCCTAGGCAGGAAAAGCAGGCCTGGCCTAGGGCTGCTCGCAAGGAAAAAGCCGTGGAGGCAGGCATCTTGTGGCAGTTTTGCGCTGCCCTTGGGATGCCTTTGGCAGCTGCAGTGTGCCTGGAGCTGGGGGCTTTGTGGTTTGCGAGATGCTAACCCTAGGCGTAACCCTAACCCTAACCCTAACCCTAGGCAGGAAAAGCAGGCCTGGCCTAGGGCTGCTCGCAAGGAAAAAGCCGTGGAGGCAGGCATCTTGTGGCAGTTTTGCGCTGCCCTTGGGATGCCTTTGGCAGCTGCAGTGTGCCTGGAGCTGGGGGCTTTGTGGTTTGCGAGATGCTAACCCTAGGCGTAACCCTAACCCTAACCCTAACCCTAGGCAGGAAAAGCAGGCCTGGCCTAGGGCTGCTCGCAAGGAAAAAGCCGTGGAGGCAGGCATCTTGTGGCAGTTTTGCGCTGCCCTTGGGATGCCTTTGGCAGCTGCAGTGTGCCTGGAGCTGGGGGCTTTGTGGTTTGCGAGATGCTAAGCCTAGGCGTAACCCTAACCCTAACCCTAACCCTAACCCTAGGCAGGAAAAGCAGGCCTGGCCTAGGGCTGCTCGCAAGGAAAAAGCCGTGGAGGCAGGCATCTTGTGGCAGTTTTGCGCTGCCCTTGGGATGCCTTTCGCAGCTGCAGTGTGCCTGGAGCTGGGGGCTTTGTGGTTTGCGAGATGCTAACCCTAGGCGTAACCCTAACCCTAACCCTAACCCTAACCCTAGGCAGGAAAAGCAGGCCTGGCCTAGGGCTGCTCGCAAGGAAAAAGCCGTGGAGGCAGGCATCTTGTGGCAGTTTTGCGCTCCCCTTGGGATGCCTTTGGCAGCTGCAGTGTGCCTGGAGCTGGGGGCTTTGTGGTTTGCGAGATGCTAACCCTAGGCGTAACCCTAACCCTAACCCTAACCCTAGGCAGGAAAAGCAGGCCTGGCCTAGGGCTGCTCGCAAGGAAAAAGCCGTGGAGGCAGGCATCTTGTGGCAGTTTTGCGCTGCCCTTGGGATGCCTTTGGCAGCTGCAGTGTGCCTGGAGCTGGGGGCTTTGTGGTTTGCGAGATGCTAACCCTAGGCGTAACCCTAACCCTAACCCTAGGCAGGAAAAGCAGGCCTGGCCTAGGGCTGCTCGCAAGGAAAAAGCCGTGGAGGCAGGCATCTTGTGGCAGTTTTGCACTCCCCTTGGGATGCCTTTCGCAGCTGCAGTGTGCCTGGAGCTGGGGGCTTTGTGGTTTGCGAGATGCTAAGCCTAGGCGTAACCCTAACCCTAACCCTAACCCTAACCCTAGGCAGGAAAAGCAGGCCTGGCCTAGGGCTGCTCGCAAGGAAAAAGCCGTGGAGGCAGGCATCTTGTGGCAGTTTTGCGCTGCCCTTGGGATGCCTTTGGCAGCTGCAGTGTGCCTGGAGCTGGGGGCTTTGTGGTTTGCGAGATGCTAACCCTAGGCGTAACCCTAACCCTAACCCTAACCCTAACCCTAGGCAGGAAAAGCAGGCCTGGCCTAGGGCTGCTCGCAAGGAAAAAGCCGTGGAGGCAGGCATCTTGTGGCAGTTTTGCGCTCCCCTTGGGATGCCTTTCGCAGCTGCAGTGTGCCTGGAGCTGGGGGCTTTGTGGTTTGCGAGATGCTAACCCTAGGCGTAACCCTAACCCTAACCCTAACCCTAACCCTAGGCAGGAAAAGCAGGCCTGGCCTAGGGCTGCTCGCAAGGAAAAAGCCGTGGAGGCAGGCATCTTGTGGCAGTTTTGCGCTCCCATTTGGATGCCTTTGGCAGCTGCAGTGTGCCTGGAGCTGGGGGCTTTGTGGTTTGCGAGATGCTAACCCTAGGCGTAACCCTAACCCTAACCCTAACCCTAACCCTAGGCAGGAAAAGCAGGCCTGGCCTAGGGCTGCTCGCAAGGAAAAAGCCGTGGAGGCAGGCATCTTGTGGCAGTTTTGCGCTGCCCTTGGGATGCCTTTGGCAGCTGCAGTGTGCCTGGAGCTGGGGGCTTTGTGGTTTGCGAGATGCTAACCCTAGGCGTAACCCTAACCCTAACCCTAACCCTAACCCTAGGCAGGAAAAGCAGGCCTGGCCTAGGGCTGCTCGCAAGGAAAAAGCCGTGGAGGCAGGCATCTTGTGGCAGTTTTGCGCTCCCCTTGGGATGCCTTTCGCAGCTGCAGTGTGCCTGGAGCTGGGGGCTTTGTGGTTTGCGAGATGCTAACCCTAGGCGTAACCCTAACCCTAACCCTAACCCTAACCCTAGGCAGGAAAAGTAGGCCTGGCCTAGGGTTGCTCGCAAGGAAAAAGCCGTGGAGGCAGGCATCTTGTGGCAGTTTTGCGCTGCCCTTGGGATGCCTTTGGCAGCTGCAGTGTGCCTGGAGCTGAGGGCTTTGTGGTTTGCGAGATGCTAACCCTAACCCTAACCCTAACCCTAACCCTAACCCTAACCCTAGGCAGGAAAAGCAGGCCTGGCCTAGGGCTGCTCGCAAGGAAAAAGCCGTGGAGGCAGGCATCTTGTGGCAGTTTTGCGCTCCCCTTGGGATGCCTTTCGCAGCTGCAGTGTGCCTGGAGCTGGGGGCTTTGTGGTTTGCGAGATGCTAACCCTAGGCGTAACCCTAACCCTAACCCTAACCCTAGGCAGGAAAAGCAGGCCTGGCCTAGGGCTGCTCGCAAGGAAAAAGCAGTGGAGGCAGGCATCTTGTGGCAGTTTTGCGCTGCCCTTGGGATGCCTTTGGCAGCTGCAGTGTGCCTGGAGCTGGGGGCTTTGTGGTTTGCGAGATGCTAACCCTAGGCGTAACCCTAACCCTAACCCTAACCCTAGGCAGGAAAAGCAGGCCTGGCCTAGGGCTGCTCGCAAGGAAAAAGCCGTGGAGGCAGGCATCTTGTGGCAGTTTTGCGCTCCCCTTGGGATGCCTTTCGCAGCTGCAGTGTGCCTGGAGCTGGGGGCTTTGTGGTTTGCGAGATGCTAACCCTAGGCGTAACCCTAACCCTAACCCTAACCCTAACCCTAGGCAGGAAAAGCAGGCCTGGCCTAGGGCTGCTCGCAAGGAAAAAGCCGTGGAGGCAGGCATCTTGTGGCAGTTTTGCGCTCCCCTTGGGATGCCTTTCGCAGCTGCAGTGTGCCTGGAGCTGGGGGCTTTGTGGTTTGCGAGATGCTAACCCTAGGCGTAACCCTAACCCTAACCCTAACCCTAACCCTAGGCAGGAAAAGCAGGCCTGGCCTAGGGCTGCTCGCAAGGAAAAAGCCGTGGAGGCAGGCATCTTGTGGCAGTTTTGCGCTGCCCTTGGGATGCCTTTGGCAGCTGCAGTGTGCCTGGAGCTGGGGGCTTTGTGGTTTGCGAGATGCTAACCCTAGGCGTAACCCTAACCCTAACCCTAACCCTAACCCTAGGCAGGAAAAGCAGGCCTGGCCTAGGGCTGCTCGCAAGGAAAAAGCCGTGGAGGCAGGCATCTTGTGGCAGTTTTGCGCTGCCCTTGGGATGCCTTTCGCAGCTGCAGTGTGCCTGGAGCTGGGGGCTTTGTGGTTTGCGAGATGCTAACCCTAGGCGTAACCCTAACCCTAACCCTAACCCTAACCCTAGGCAGGAAAAGCAGGCCTGGCCTAGGGCTGCTCGCAAGGAAAAAGCCGTGGAGGCAAGCATCTTGTGGCAGTTTTGCGCTCCCCTTGGGATGCCTTTCGCAGCTGCAGTGTGCCTGGAGCTGGGGACTTTGTGGTTTGCGAGATGCTAACCCTAGGCGTAACCCTAACCCTAACCCTAACCCTAACCCTAACCCTAGGCAGGAAAAGCAGGCCTGGCCTAGGGCTGCTCGCAAGGAAAAAGCCGTGGAGGCAGGCATCTTGTGGCAGTTTTGCGCTGCCCTTGGGATGCCTTTTGCAGCTGCAGTGTGCCTGGAGCTGGGGGCTTTGTGGTTTGCGAGATGCTAACCCTAGGCGTAACCCTAACCCTAACCCTAACCCTAACCCTAGGCAGGAAAAGCAGGCCTGGCCTAGGGCTGCTCGCAAGGAAAAAGCCGTGGAGGCAGGCATCTTGTGGCAGTTTTGCGCTGCCCTTGGGATGCCTTTGGCAGCTGCAGTGTGCCTGGAGCTGGGGGCTTTGTGGTTTGCGAGATGCTAACCCTAGGCGTAACCCTAACCCTAACCCTAACCCTAACCCTAGGCAGGAAAAGCAGGCCTGGCCTAGGGCTGCTCGCAAGGAAAAAGCCGTGGAGGCAGGCATCTTGTGGCAGTTTTGCGCTCCCCTTGGGATGCCTTTCGCAGCTGCAGTGTGCCTGGAGCTGGGGGCTTTGTGGTTTGCGAGATGCTAACCCTAGGCGTAACCCTAACCCTAACCCTAACCCTAACCCTAGGCAGGAAAAGCAGGCCTGGCCTAGGGCTGCTGGCAAGGAAAAAGCCGTGGAGGCAGGCATCTTGTGGCAGTTTTGCGCTCCCCTTGGGATGCCTTTCGCAGCTGCAGTGTGCCTGGAGCTGGGGGCTTTGTGGTTTGCGAGATGCTAACCCTAGGCGTAACCCTAACCCTAACCCTAACCCTAACCCTAGGCAGGAAAAGCAGGCCTGGCCTAGGGCTGCTCGCAATCAAAAAGCCGTGGAGGCAAGCATCTTGTGGCAGTTTTGCGCTGCCCTTGGGATGCCTTTCGCAGCTGCAGTGTGCCTGGAGCTGGGGGCTTTGTGGTTTGCGAGATGCTAACCCTAGGCGTAACCCTAACCCTAACCCTAACCCTAACCCTAGGCAGGAAAAGCAGGCCTGGCCTAGGGCTGCTCGCAAGGAAAAAGCCGTGGAGGCAGGCATCTTGTGGCAGTTTTGCGCTGCCCTTGGGATGCCTTTCGCAGCTGCAGTGTGCCTGGAGCTGGGGGCTTTGTGGTTTGCGAGATGCTAACCCTAGGCGTAACCCTAACCCTAACCCTAACCCTAACCCTAGGCAGGAAAAGCAGGCCTGGCCTAGGGCTGCTCGCAAGGAAAAAGCCGTGGAGGCAGGCATCTTGTGGCAGTTTTGCGCTCCCCATGGGATGCCTTTCGCAGTTGCAGTGTGCCTGGAGCTGGGGGCTTTGTGGTTTGCGAGATGCTAACCCTAGGCGTAACCCTAACCCTAACCCTAACCCTAACCCTAGGCAGGAAAAGCAGGCCTGGCCTAGGGCTGCTCGCAAGGAAAAAGCCGTGGAGGCAGGCATCTTGTGGCAGTTTTGCGCTGCCCTTGGGATGCCTTTCGCAGCTGCAGTGTGCCTGGAGCTGGGGGCTTTGTGGTTTGCGAGATGCTAACCCTAGGCGTAACCCTAACCCTAACCCTAACCCTAACCCTAACCCTAACCCTAGGCAGGAAAAGCAGGCCTGGCCTAGGGCTGCTCGCAAGGAAAAAGCCGTGGAAGCAGGCATCTTGTGGCAGTTTTGCGCTGCCCTTGGGATGCCTTTCGCAGCTGCAGTGTGCCTGGAGCTGGGGGCTTTGTGGTTTGCGAGATGCTAACCCTAGGCGTAACCCTAACCCTAACCCTAACCCTAACCCTAACCCTAGGCAGGAAAAGCAGGCCTGGCCTAGGGCTGCTCGCAAGGAAAAAGCCGTGGAGGCAGGCATCTTGTGGCAGTTTTGCGCTCCCCTTGGGATGCCTTTCGCAGCTGCAGTGTGCCTGGAGCTGGGGGCTTTGTGGTTTGCGAGATGCTAACCCTAGGCGTAACCCTAACCCTAACCCTAACCCTAACCCTAACCCTAGGCAGGAAAAGCAGGCCTGGCCTAGGGCTGCTCGCAAGGAAAAAGCCGTGGAGGCAGGCATCTTGTGGCAGTTTTGCGCTGCCCTTGGGATGCCTTTCGCAGCTGCAGTGTGCCTGGAGCTGGGGGCTTTGTGGTTTGCGAGACGCTAACCCTAGGCGTAACCCGAACCCTTACCCTAACCCTAACCCTAGGCAGGAAAAGCAGGCCTGGCCTAGGGCTGCTCGCAAGGACAAAGCCGTGGAGGCAGGCATCTTGTGGCAGTTTTGCGCTGCCCTTGGGATGCCTTTCGCAGCTGCAGTGTGCCTGGAGCTGGGGGCTTTGTGGTTTGCGAGATGCTAACCCTAGGCGTAACCCTAACCCTAACCCTAACCCTAGGCAGGAAAAGCAGGCCTGGCCTAGGGCTGCTCGCAAGGAAAAAGCCGTGGAGGCAGGCATCTTGTGGCAGTTTTGCGCTGCCCTTGGGATGCCTTTGGCAGCTGCAGTGTGCCTGGAGCTGGGGGCTTTGTGGTTTGCGAGATGCTAACCCTAGGCGTAACCCTAACCCTAACCCTAACCCTAGGCAGGAAAAGCAGGCCTGGCCTAGGGCTGCTCGCAAGGAAAAAGCCGTGGAGGCAGGCATCTTGTGGCAGTTTTGCGCTCCCCTTGGGATGCCTTTCGCAGCTGCAGTGTGCCTGGAGCTGGGGGCTTTGTGGTTTGCGAGATGCTAACCCTAGGCGTAACCCTAACCCTAACCCTAACCCTAGGCAGGAAAAGCAGGCCTGGCCTAGGGCTGCTCGCAAGGAAAAAGCCGTGGAGGCAGGCATCTTGTGGCAGTTTTGCGCTGCCCTTGGGATGCCTTTCGCAGCTGCAGTGTGCCTGGAGCTGGGGGCTTTGTGGTTTGCGAGACGCTAACCCTAGGCGTAACCCTAACCCTAACCCTAACCCTAACCCTAGGCAGGAAAAGTAGGCCTGGCCTAGGGCTGCTCGCAAGGAAAAAGCCGTGGAGGCAGGCATCTTGTGGCAGTTTTGCGCTCCCCTTGGGATGCCTTTGGCAGCTGCAGTGTGCCTGGAGCAGGGGGCTTTGTGGTTTGCGAGATGCTAACCCTAGGCGTAACCCTAACCCTAACCCTAACCCTAACCCTAGGCAGGAAAAGCAGGCCTGGCCTAGGGCTGCTCGCAAGGAAAAAGCCGTGGAGGCAGGCATCTTGTGGCAGTTTTGCGCTGCCCTTGGGATGCCTTTGGCAGCTGCAGTGTGCCTGGAGCTGGGGGCTTTGTGGTTTGCGAGATGCTAACCCTAGGCGTAACCCTAACCCTAACCCTAGGCAGGAAAAGCAGGCCTGGCCTAGGGCTGCTCGCAAGGAAAAAGCCGTGGAGGCAGGCATCTTGTGGCAGTTTTGCGCTCCCCTTGGGATGCCTTTCGCAGCTGCAGTGTGCCTGGAGCTGGGGGCTTTGTGGTTTGCGAGATGCTAACCCTAGGCGTAACCCTAACCCTAACCCTAACCCTAGGCAGGAAAAGCAGGCCTGGCCTAGGGCTGCTCGCAAGGAAAAAGCCGTGGAGGCAGGCATCTTGTGGCAGTTTTGCGCTCCCCTTGGGATGCCTTTCGCAGCTGCAGTGTGCCTGGAGCTGGGGGCTTTGTGGTTTGCGAGATGCTAACCCTAGGCGTAACCCTAACCCTAACCCTAACCCTAGGCAGGAAAAGCAGGCCTGGCCTAGGGCTGCTCGCAAGGAAAAAGCCGTGGAGGCAGGCATCTTGTGGCAGTTTTGCGCTCCCCTTGGGATGCCTTTCGCAGCTGCAGTGTGCCTGGAGCTGGGGGCTTTGTGGTTTGCGAGATGCTAACCCTAGGCGTAACCCTAACCCTAACCCTAACCCTAGGCAGGAAAAGCAGGCCTGGCCTAGGGCTGCTCGCAAGGAAAAAGCCGTGGAGGCAGGCATCTTGTGGCAGTTTTGCGCTGCCCTTGGGATGCCTTTCGCAGCTGCAGTGTGCCTGGAGCTGGGGGCTTTGTGGTTTGCGAGACGCTAACCCTAGGCGTAACCCTAACCCTAACCCTAACCCTAACCCTAACCCTAACCCTAGGCAGGAAAAGCAGGCCTGGCCCAGGGCTGCTCGCAAGGAAAAAGCCGTGGAGGCAGGCATCTTGTGGCAGTTTTGCGCTGCCCTTGGGTTGCCTTTGGCAGCTGCAGTGTGCCTGGAGCTGGGGGCTTTGTGGTTTGCGAGATGCTAACCCTAGGCGTAACCCTAACCCTAACCCTAACCCTAGGCAGGAAAAGCAGGCCTGGCCTAGGGCTGCTCGCAAGGAAAAAGCCGTGGAGGCAGGAATCTTGTGGCAGTTTTGCGCTGCCCTTGGGATGCCTTTCGCAGCTGCAGTGTGCCTGGAGCTGGGGGCTTTGTGGTTTGCGAGATGCTAACCCTAGGCGTAACCCTAACCCTAACCCTAACCCTAACCCTAGGCAGGAAAAGCAGGTCTGGCCTAGGGCTGCTCGCAAGGAAAAAGCCGTGGAGGCAGGCATCTTGTGGCAGTTTTGCGCTGCCCTTGGGATGCCTTTGGCAGCTGCAGTGTGCCTGGAGCTGGGGGCTTTGTGGTTTGCGAGATGCTAACCCTAGGCGTAACCCTAACCCTAACCCTAACCCTAAACCTAACCCTAGGCAGGAAAAGCAGGCCTGGCCTAGGGCTGCTCGCAAGGAAAAAGCCGTGGAGGCAGGCATCTTGTGGCAGTTTTGCGCTGCCCTTGGGATGCCTTTGGCAGCTGCAGTGTGCCTGGAGCTGGGGGCTTTGTGGTTTGCGAGATGCTAACCCTAGGCGTAACCCTAACCCTAACCCTAACCCTAGGCAGGAAAAGCAGGCCTGGCCTAGGGCTGCTCGCAAGGAAAAAGCCGTGGAGGCAGGCATCTTGTGGCAGTTTTGCGCTGCCCTTGGGATGCCTTTCGCAGCTGCAGTGTGCCTGGAGCTGGGGGCTTTGTGGTTTGCGAGATGCTAACCCTAGGCGTAACCCTAACCCTAACCCTAACCCTAACCCTAGGCAGGAAAAGCAGGCCTGGCCTAGGGCTGCTCGCAAGGAAAAAGCCGTGGAGGCAGGCATCTTGTGGCAGTTTTGCGCTGCCCTTGGGATGCCTTTGGCAGCTGCAGTGTGCCTGGAGCTGGGGGCTTTGTGGTTTGCGAGATGCTAACCCTAGGCGTAACCCTAACCCTAACCCTAACCCTAACCCTAACCCTAGGCAGGAAAAGCAGGCCTGGCCTAGGGCTGCTCGCAAGGAAAAAGCCGTGGAGGCAGGCATCTTGTGGCAGTTTTGCGCTGCCCTTGGGACGCCTTTCGCAGCTGCAGTGTGCCTGGAGCTGGGGGCTTTGTGGTTTGCGAGATGCTAACCCTAGGCGTAACCCTAACCCTAACCCTAACCCTAACCCTAGGCAGGAAAAGCAGGCCTGGCCTATGGCTGCTCGCAAGGAAAAAGCCGTGGAGGCAGGCATCTTGTGGCAGTTTTGCGCTGCCCTTGGGATGCCTTTCGCAGCTGCAGTGTGCCTGGAGCTGGGGGCTTTGTGGTTTGCGAGATGCTAACCCTAGGCGTAACCCTAACCCTAACCCTAACCCTAACCCTAACCCTAGGTAGGAAAACAGGATGTGAACTCATCATTTATCTGTAGAAATGTTCACTTTCGGTCAATGTTCTTTTAAATCTTCCTATCATGAGGGACTTTAGAAGCCTTTCTGAAATATTCAAAACATTTCTTATCCTGTATGCTTTTTTGCTGTTTCGTTTAGATACTAGGCTCATAGCAGATGAACTTTTTCAGGTTACTGCTTGTATTTTGCTTTCTGTGCTTGGTATAAAATTTTCAGGGTTAATTATAATAAAATGCTGGGTAATTTTCTGAAAATGGATATGCCAGTGTCCAATAATTATTTCTTTGGATATGATCTGATTATTTGGATTCTGTGTTTTACTTGGATAGGTAAACAGCATTTTGAACGCTTTTCTGAATCATCGGAATTTTTAAGGCCCATTTTTATACTGGAATGATGTTCCTGAAATCCCTTGTGGAGCATCAGAGCATCCAACCACTGAATCTGAGAAAACACAGGAGCACACAACAACATCTACAAGGAAATACCTCCCAATCCTAGTGAGCAGCTTGGTTCTCTCCCCACTTCTGTCGGAAAAGCTCTAAATAAGAGTGTTTGTTCAAAAAGCATTGAAAAATGTGCAGAGAAAGGAAGGTTTTTTTTTCTGCTGCCTGCTGTAATTAGGAACGACATTTGGGTGAGTCCTTGGAGAGAAGGGGTAATGTTGAATTACTCAGAGCCAGGAGGTCTGTTGCTCACTTTGCAGTTCCCACACCTAGCTCTGAAGATGTAAATTCTTTGTGTCTTTCATCATCAGCTTTTGTTTGAACCCAGATGAAATATTGTAAAGTTTTCAAAACATGTTTTTTTATTTAATCTTGATAAAGGACATTCTCCCATCTTCACAAGTTCAGAAATAACCTCCCTTTTCCTGCTTGAAGCCATATGTTGCTGACAGCCCTACCTGATTACCTGATTCTCTTTCTAGATTTTCTTCTTTTTCAAAAATAAAAAGAAATTTCCTTGACTGAAGTAAAAAAATAGGTTATTTTCCCGATTAACAAAGAGAATACTTTGTCTGTAATACCAAAATAAACAGAAACCAATGTCAAATCTACACTCAGAGTGCATTTCTACTCTCAACACTCTTAAGATAGCTTTGCGTTGAATTCTGATGAAGTTGACAGTAGAATAATTTCAACGTTTGTAATTTTCCAGGGCTTTTCAATGTGTGAGCAGTAATACTTCTTAGACTTCCTGGGAGTAACGATTTCTTATAAATGACCTCATTGAAGTGTCTGTCCTGTCCTTTAGCAAAGGGAAGATAAAATTCTGATGTCTGGATATGAATCAAAGCCCTTATGTAGACAGTGCAGACTGCATATACATTTTTGGAGAGGTTTACTCCCCCTCTGTCTTTCTATCACCTGAAGATGTGAGCTGTGCATGTCTGTTCAAAGCTGCAGTAAATCTCTTCTGTCCCTTTTCTCTACTTCTCTGCACTTCTGTGGACTTAAAAGATAAAATACCCCCAAACAGTGGAGAAGTCTTTTGCCAGTATTTCTGATTTGGGTGGAATCAGAAAATACCTGCAGCTGTTGCAGTAAAACTTGGACTCCTTCATTTTCCAGATTGCCAGGACTTTGCCTTGTCAGACCTCCAGATTAGTTTGTATTACATTAGAGACAAAAAATGGGGAGAGTCCACTTAGTAGGGCAGCCAGAGAGTTAAAAGTGTGATTCCTTTCTGCACTGAAGAGAAACACAAACCAGTGGGGTTTTTTTTTGGGAAATGGAAACATTCCTCCAAGTGTTGGGGTTTTTTTATTTGATGGGAAATGTTATTTGCCTTTGTTAAATTGCATTTGAAAAAATCAATTTGTCTTACTGATACAAAATATTTTGACTGCCTCAGAATTAAATACTTCAACAGCCTTTTGATTTTTTTGTTTTCACCAAAAGTTTCAATGAAATGAGCTTGTTCCTGACAGCCCCTCATGCTGAGCCGGGATTTTGTCTGGGGAAGCTCTTCTGTCAGGGTGATTCTGCTCAGCACTAAATTCCTAGTCAGATTGATTCCTGGTTGCTCCCAAAACAGCTATACCCAGTCCAGGTCAGAGACTGCTTCCTCTTGATGTTTAAACTGCCTTTGGATACAGGATAACTCCTGACCTGCAGGTCCTAGGTGGGAGGAAGAAATGACAGCAAAAGAATAAGAAATTATTTTGTCAATACCTCATCTGGAATTTTGGACTATGATTAATCTCACTGGAAAATCAGTGACTTGTGGGTCAATATCCATGATTTTGGAGGTGCTCCCATGAAGTCACTGACTACCTTGACTGCAACGTCTTAGTCATTGTGGCCATATCCCTTTCCTCTAAAGTTTTTGCTCATGGTTGTAATACGCTCTTTTGTGCCAGAGAGATAATGATTTGTCTTTGGATAAACCCAGTACCAGCTGTGTTTTTGCTGGAACAGTTCAAACCAGTTCTACCTTCTTCTTGTAAATGTATTGGAGCTACTCTTACATTGCCATAGCTTAGGTATAGTATTCTAATGATAGGTATTTTTCTGGCATATAAACATGCTCCAGACAGTGCTGTGTTCAGTGGAGCAGCATTAAACTTGGGAATAAGAACAGGAAACTTAAAATAATAGAGAAAGCAAAATTGCAGATATGAAAATCCATGCAACGTTAAAATTCAGAAGGTCACCAATAAGTGAAAGATATTATTCTAGTTTTGTAGTCAGCCATGAGTGCGGTGAGAAAATATGGTGAATATCAAAAAAGTTTAAAAAATTCTCAAACCAAACAAAATCCCAACCTTCTCCCCCGTTCAGTTTCATGATGGGTGCTGTCACAGGTAAATAAAAATTCCCAATTTCTATAATATCAATAACATTTTTTCCACCTCTGTAAGATGACTTTAACATAAAACAAATAATATATTTAACATTTTCCAAGAGAAAAAAAGAATCTGCAAAAAGTACAGAAATTGCTCATGATGTCGTGTTCATTGTGAATTAAGTCCATGAATGAATAAAACAGAAGGGAATTTGCTCAAGAATATCCATTAGTATCTATTTTGTTGAGAGGATTTATGCCAGAAATGCTTTTCTTTCTTTAGGTCCTTCCAGAATGTTTGCTTTATAAAACTGTTGCATAAAAGATCTACTTTCTAACTGTTTTGAGTAAGAAATAATTCTATTGTGAAAAGAGGTGGGGAAAAGTGTCTAAACCTTTCCAGGTGGAAACAATTCTAAACTGAATTTTACTAGTCACTGTAGTTTTATTAACACAGATAAATAAAATAAAATAAAATAAAATAAAATAAAATAAAATAAAATAAAATAAAATAAAATAAAATAAAATAAAATAAAATAAAATAAAATATGAAGGAGAGAGAGAGAGAAAAACATTCAGAATCCAATTTTTGTGAAGACTGTTTGGTGACTTGCATAAAACAAAATTAATCTTGTTTGGAAACAACAGGAAGTACATAATAGAAAATAAGGGTAAAATTGATCCTGAAGTTATCTTTGTTGCCAAGCTGCTTATACACAAAGGAGGGGAAAAATATTCAGCTCATCTCTGATAAATTATTAATCTTTCCTTATTTCCTTTTTTTTTTTTACAATATTGTTGAATATTTGTGGCACAAAAGAAAAAGATCAAAGCAAGAATGTGTTCAGCAGCACATGGTTGATACAAATATCATCTGCCACTGGAATAAACATGCTTTTTTTCTTTGTATTAGTAGTATGTAGTAGTATTCTATTATATATGTTGTAAAAAGTTAGATTTATCCCTGATTTCCAGCTGAAGATTTCTGCACAAAATGTATCAAAATACATCCTTAGCACAATCAAAAAGTCATCAGTTTGTTTTCAAGCTGATTGGAAAGAAGCTCTGTACAATCAAGAGGAATTACAGCCTGGAACAGAAAAATAATCATTCTGGCACCAAGTGAAGATACGAGTTTGGAGTCAACGTGCAGCCTGAGGATCCCTTGTGTACCTCAGAAGAGCAGCTTTATAATTATTCACTTCATTGCAAGCACTAATGGTATTTTTCTTGTTCAATGCAACTGAATCCCGTGTCAGCTGCAAGGCCCAGTTTCCTATTTGGCATGGGCAGTTGTTCCATTGAGCAGTTTTGCACCCCAGGAGCTTTGTTGACAGCTACTCCTCTCCTCCCATACTGACTCTGATGAGGAGTTCATCTTTCTCCTTCTCTCCTGTTCAATATTTTCCCTGCTTGATGGACAGCTTGGCTCTCGAGGTTTGTAATGAGCAGTGGCACCCTTCAGCTGTAGGGCACTGGTATTGAACCTGGGCTGGGAATATCTGAGAGCCTCCATGCAGTCTTTACCCCTTCATAGCTCCTGGGTGACATCTCAGGTGTGACTCCTGTTCTTAATCACCACATCTTGGAGCTGATGGTAATCTCTATTGACATGCTCAGCCAGAGGCTGGGAATTGGAAGTGGAGACTGAATTACCGTTTGCCTTGGGAGGAGGTGACTCAAAGCCTGCAGAGCTGCAGTGACACTGGGGAGCGCAATGGGGCAATTTTGCAGCTTGCCTGGTCTTGTCTGGTGTACTGGGAGCTGCCATGGTCAGTGTGTAAAAATGAAATGTTAAAGAAATGTTAACTTTTTCTTCCTCGCAGCTTGCTTCCTTCAGAAAGTGCAGTTATTCACTGCTTTTGGCTGGGGTAAATCCAGTTTTCTGTGGGGTAGTTTGCATGGAGCAATGCTTTGGATTGTGACCAGAAGAGTGATGATGACAAAGGGATGGTTTTGTTATGCTGAGCAGGGCTTGCACAGGCACCCCAACCTTTTCTGCTTCTCACATCCCCCACCAGCAAGGAGACTAGGGGTGCACACATAGCTGGGAGGGATAGCTGGGACAACAGACTGCAAGTCACCAAAGGGATGTCCCACAACATGTGACCTCATGCTCAGAATATAAAGAGAGGGGGAAAAGGAGAAAGGTGGGGGAAAGTTTAGAATTATGGCATTTGCCTTCCCAAGTAGCCACTATGTGCCATGGAGCTCTGCTGTCCTGAGGATGGCTGAACACTGGCCTGCTGGTGGGAAGTAGGGAGTGAATTCCTTATTTTGCTTTGCTTTGCCTATTAAACCATCTTTATCTCAACCTTTGAGTCTTCTCACTTTTTCCCTTCAGGTTCTCTCCCCAGGCTATTCTGGTGATGTTGTATTTAACACACTTGGTGGATTGCCTTTGAAATATCATGTACCAGAAGTGACACAGAGATACACAGACTCGTAAGGCATGAACCATGGCAGGTCATCTTTGCCTCTTCAGGTTTTTTTGGAATGCAAGAATGGAGGAAACTTAGAAAAAGCAATGAGTGGAATTTACAGAAAAAAAGCCTTACAGACCATCAGAATCCCAGATATACTTTTTCCAAACTGCTGTACACAATTTTTGTGCCTTTGGAACCCATTTTGGCTTAAGGAGAAATCAGTCTTTCAGATGTACATGACTTTTGAGTGTTCTTTTGTTTAACTGTCCTAAAGAGACTGCGTCGCTCTTTGAAATGATGTTAGAAATCATTTTGCCTAAGTGACAATGACATCACTTTCTGTCTCTTTTATCTTGCAGTTCTCTGAAAGGTCACAGTGTAATTTATGAAAATCATGATTTTGTCCTTTTTCTGATTGATTTTTCTACTGTAGATTTTTTCTCTATTAAATTATGCCACTTCTTTTGTCTTTTGATTAATTTTCGTCCTTTTCACACCAGTCTATTGTGGGGATTTAATTGCAGCAGACTTGCAATTGCTGATTTGTTTTTAACTGGAAGTGTGTAATTGCTGTATTATCAAGTAATTCAGTCACACTATGTAAAACTCAACATATCAGATGCTAATCTGGCTTTATTTGAGATACCATTTTCCTTGTTTTGAAAGTGATTATTCCCTACCTCTTGAATGGTTTCCTTTTAATTCTTTCTTTATACAAGGTGTTGTTTTATCTATTTCTTTCTTTAGACTCAGATGATATAAAGCTCTTTCTCTTTCCATAACCAGACCATTTGGGAATCATCTTTTTGTTCCATTGCTTGCATCAAATGGAGTTCTTGCCCACCAGGTTGTGCTGATATATATTGTTAACATTTCAGAGGATGCCAAAAATTCTTTGAGTTAAGGTCTTAACTAAGATTTCCAAAGCAGCAATGATTGTTCAGCTTATTTTAATATAAAAATCAAGCAACCTTTAAACCAATGTAATGTGTTTAACTTCTGGAAATCAGTTTTATACAGGTTTTCTAGTTTATCATGTGAAAACCTTCTCCTTACAATCACCAGATACTTTAAAGTCTTCAGGAATGTTTTTTAGTTCTCCTGTGATGCTCTAACTGTCCTTCTAGTCTACCACTCTTACTAACACTATTCAATATTTTCTGTGCCTGTGGACAGACCATAAATAGAACTGTGGCTAATCTCCAAACCAGAATTATATATTTTGTGCAGTCTTTCAGCAATTGCAATATAGGTTGTACATACCTGTCACTTAAGAGAAGATACATTGGAGCAGAAGTGATGCATGAGCAAAAGCTACTTGAAAAGACAGCACAGAAGCAAATGCCATGTGGTGAGGTTGTGGTTCAATGAAAAACCCTTTTAAATCAATCTTTGCTTCACTTTTGCCAGTTTCTAATCTCAACACTACTGCTGGATTGCAACTTTATCATGTTAAATGGACACACCTTGATACTATAAACTATGTCTAAATATGCATTATGTAGTTACACACTTCCAAGTGCCTGAGCCAAATGAGAGTTAATATAGATTTTTGTTTTCCATTCTAAATAGATTTGAGCCTTCATTGGTTTCAAATGTAAGATTGGGGTAAAACCTATCACAATTACTAAGTGAAAAGCAGTTGTCAAGACTTGCTCTTGTGTGGAGATGGACACAGCTGGCAGAGCAGAGAGAGGAGAATGTGGCAATAAAGGGAGTGTGGGTGGCCCTGGGGAGTGGCCCTGCTGTGGCTGCTGGAAGGACCAGACCTGGAGAGTGCTCAGGGCTGGCAGGGTGATCCCCCACAACCTGAGGTGATAAACCAAAGGTGGCACAGGGAAGTAGGTGAGGCACTGAGAGAGGGGAGGGTTGGATGCAGGGGCCTGCTGAGCCTCAGCTCTTCCTCCTTGACTAATTGTTTACTCTCTCTGGGTGGGATTCGTCTCATCTAACTTTAGTGATCAAAAGCAACTGCTTAGCTACTCATGGATTTTCTGTTTTGCATGTGCTGAAGGGAAATGTGCGCCAAAAGAGGACAAGGGTGGGTAGGAGGGAGTTGTTCTGTCAGGCTGCACTGCTGGAGATAGAAGCAATGGCTGAATTGAAGATCTCTGGCACCAGCAGGAGTGCTTTTCACTTATTTTCTTATATTTTCTGGGCTAAGACTGAAGGTCTTCAGCCCTGGCCACTTTCCTGTGCTTGGGAAATAGATTTTTATCTGTGGGGCAAATCTGTCCAGGCAGTTCTTTCTTTCAGTTACCTGGAGGAGATTCTTAGGGATAATTCCTGGAATGGCTTGTCTATCCTCTGCATTGCATTGGAGGCTCAAAAAGAAGAGCTCTACCTGGAGGTTTCTTTTTCTCAGGAAGGGACTTCTTTGGCAGTCAGCAAAGAATTTTCCCAGCCATCTTTTGGGAAATTAATTTGCTTTTATTCCTGGCCAGACCAGCAGGAGAGGTAGGGTGAACCACTGCCCAAGAACATGTTAGATGTGGGTCGAGCCAGACCTGAGAACTGGCCTGAAGCATCTCTCTAGACAAAGAGATCCCTGGCTTGGTGACAGGTAGGGAGGAAAGCTGCCAAATTCAGCCACACTTTGGAGTGTGATAATTAATGCTGTGATACATTTGTCAAATCCTATAGAAACCAATATTGATGTCAGAAATTTATCACACATGAAGGCCAGCGGCCAGGTTTTGCTCTGTGTTGCTGAAGACATAGATGTGTGTTCATGTGTGCCTCTGTGGTTATTTTATATGTATATTCATAGACACACATCTGGGAAGTGACCTTCTACCCATGTAGTTTTGGCCCTGAAAATTAGGAGAAAATTTCCAAATCACAGTTTGAATTGTTAAGCCTTTTTTTCCCCATTAAATAATTTGTTGTATTTCTAAAGACATGTGAAACATTCTGTTCAATTTTATGGGAAAAAAGACCCACTGTATTTGTCAAGGCTGAAAAATTGCTTGGAAACCTTTTATCCAGGAGGGGATCTGCATGTTGAGGGAAGTGTGGAAGCAGTAAGAGAGAGCAAAATAAAACAGATGGAATTGAAATCTGAAGAGAAATGTTTTGACAAAGACCTTTGAAAGGTTTTACCTTCACTTCAGTGCAGGATTAGAAAAGCTCTTAAACATGAAAAAAATACTTCAAAATGGACTAGTTATCCTGTAAGGATGATAAAGATTTTGGTGGATTTTCAGGTAAATCATTTTATTGCAAAATGCTCTGATAATTTTAATTGCTAGCCAGCAGTTCAAGTTGGTGGCAGATTAAATTTGCATGGCACGAGATGGTGCTGGAAGATATGCATGTTTTGCACCAAGTGGAAGGAAAGATCATTGCCGTGCTCAGCAACACTGTAGAAACAGTTTGAGTTTGCCATGGTTAGTCTGGTCTCAGTGTTGGTCCTCACTCTTACAGCCATCTCAGGTTTCAGTTCACTAAATGCTGTTTTGAGATCTGACATACCTTCAGACCTGGAACAAGCATGTTATTTATTGCTCTGTGGTTTGTGGCTTGTTTTTGATTGGTTTTGGGTTTTGGGTTGGTTTTTTTTTTTTTTTGGATACTGTTTTGGGGTGGAGTTTTTAGTGGTTTTTTTGTTTGGTTTTTTTTTTTTTTTGGTCACCCAATATAAATCAGAGTTTGTGGAGTGCTGCAGTACCAGGAGTTCCTGTTCTGAATTCATGAGAACACAAGGAGGTTGCCCCACATGGGGGGTCTGAGGGTTAAAAGCCCATCAGTGGTTAGAGGGTCATGTGGAGTAGGGCCACTGGATGTGGGGTGGGACATCTGGGGGACCTGAGACTGCACTGGGAGTGTGGTGAACCATTTGAAAAACGAACAACAGGCAAGTGCTAAACTGGCAACTTGCCTCACAGAATGGATGTGGCCTTATCTTTCTCGTCCCTGCAGTGTTTCAGCAAAAGCTAAATTGAAAAAATTTACCTTTTGTGTTTATGACTTTCACCAAGGTTTACTTAATATTAGTGTGGGAGGTAGAAAAGCTAATTTTTTACCAACATTCTGTAATGATAGTTATTCCCTCCAGTACTTCTAAGGAAAGAAACAATTTTTCATCTCTATGCTCTTCTCCAAATTATCATACCAGGGATGAGTATTAAAAAACCACCTCTCTTATTCATGAAAAACAAATAAGACATTTTTCTAGTTCAATATTTAAAAAAGAAAAAGAAAGTGTTGTAGTGAACTGAAATAACGAATGAGCAATTTATCAGAAGGAGAATAATGTTGCTCAAAAATATTGTATTTATGACCTATGTGGATGGATTTGTCTTACTAATAATGCAGCTGACATACTGAGTAGACCTTTTGGAAAAGGAATAATATAGGTTGCCCCTGATAAATGCTTTGAACTTACTTGGAAGGGAAATGGAGAAGTATTCCAATTACACATTAAAAGTACATGGCCCCCTTCTACCTTTGCTTGCAATTCCATCAAAACTCTGGAAGCTGAGCAGAATGGAGCTGGTTCTCCACTTGGCTGGAGATCTCTCTTGCATCAGGTACTCACAAACTAATATAATGGATGACCCAAATTAGTGAACTTCTAAATGTGACACATAAATGGGCCAACTGGTTGGACTCCTTCACAGGGTTCTTTGGGATGGGTGATGGTTTCAAAAGATGCTTGTTCTTTAACATAAATGACTCATGAGCATTTATCACAGATTCCATGTACCCCTAATCAGACTCTGGTTTAGTTTTGGATTTTTTTTTCTAGATGTTTTTGGGAACAGGCTGTTTTGTCTACATCTTTATTCTTTGGAAATGGTGGGAGGTACAGGATGGCAATACCCACCTAAACTACTAAATGCACTTAAATAGAGTTTCTTTTACCTTGTGAAATGGGAAGTTTTTTGTACTTAGAAGGGCAATAGGTGCCCAAGCCAGAGAGCCTCTGTGGAGAAATGGCTGAGTAGGAAGGTCAGCTCTTGGGCACTTATGTTCAGAAAAGGGGTCTAGAAAGCCTGACCTGCAATTCAGTGTGTGTGTGATGTTATGGCCTGGGTTTTTCAGAGGCCTTAAGGGAAATAGCCTTGTCCCTCATCCCACTTTTCTCATCCCCTTTTCTTGTTCCCACTGAGACAGTGCCAAAACACAGTACAGCCAGTTTGCAGGTGAAGAATGCAGGGAGCTGCCTGTGCCACTTCCCCCACACTCATATGATGACATTAATAGTACTGACTCTGTTATACCTCATTTTTGGAAAAACATCCCACAATTATGGGCCTGATTTTCACATGATTCCAATCACAATAAGGGCAGCCAAGGTCAGGTCTTAATTTAGGCCAAGGCTGGATATTCATCTGCAAAGTGAGACAAAAGTCTGATTGTCCTGAGGCAGAGGCTGATGTGGGAGGTAAGATCTGCTGCTGGGGAGAGGGCCATTCCCTACAGGTTTTGTGCTCTCTTTTATCCTGTGGTGTCAACAGGTGCATGCAAGCCCAACTCTGAATTTCTCCTTTACACTTTTCATGGGAGCTGTGCCCTTCTCATGGCAGCCACAGCTCATCCGTAGAGTGGTAAATTGAATTTTCATATGTTTCTGAGAAGTGTTGAGCCAGCTCTTGGGTGCATTAAGAGAGCTGGCCAAAATTCTATTGACATTACTGGGGATGCTTGATAACTTGTGCTGTGGTAAGTGCTTAAGCCCTGATGCTCTATAGATCTAGGCTTAAACTGATACCATTGCAAGACATTAATAACAAGGTTCTGTCTATTAAATCATTGATCAGCTCTTGGACTGTCAAAGCCCACAGTATGGGAAAATTGCTGTCTGACAAATGAAAAAAAGTAGAGAAAGTAGAAGTTGAGCAACTCTACAGCTCTTGAAATCATGAGATTCATGGCTCGGTTGATACCTGGTGAAGATACAGCTTTTTATTTTTTTTCAAGGACAAGAAAAGGCTTTGTTAAAAATCTCTCTTTCAGGTAGAGTTTTATGGAATGACTGGATGGAAAATAAAACCCTCATCCTAATAAAAGGAAGTGTCACTTGGCAGCATGATTATTATCTCCACCACACATTACAGCTGGGGCTGAATTGCTGGAAGCCCACACCAGCTGTGTTTTCAGGCAGCTCTATCTCAATTGTTTGTCCCCACCCCTCAGTTCTGTCAATGAGTTTTTAAATTTTTTTTCATGTTTTGCTTATGAGGACACTGCATCTGGAGCCAAGGGCACAGGCATGGGTAAGAGGGTTCCTGTGGCTAACAAGCCCACTGTTACTCTAACCAGGGTCTGATGGGGCTTCCATCAAAGGTGACAGGACAAAGCTTCCTTGCTGGCAGGTCAGCAGTCTTGGTAGCTGTCAAAGGCCAGCAATCTGTCTGTGAAACACAGAGCAGGGGTGGCACCTGTTCTGTCTGCCTTTTAAATCGCTACCTTCACCACTAGCCCGGACTGTGGAGATACTGGCCCTAAGTTTAACTTCAAAATCAGCAAAAACCAGCCCATTTCTGTTTGCTGGGAGGCATAATGAGTGATTGGAATATGTATAAAAATCACTCGCTGCTTTATGATGTGTGGATTAATGAAAGTATTAAACCATTCTAAATGATAGATAAGGAAATTATTTCCACTGTAGCTTGAAAGAAATAAAACTGCCCCATCTAAAATTTAGGAGGTTTAAAACTTTGCAAGCTCATCAAAAGTACATGGGCAACAAAGAGGGACAAGTTTACAACCATCTACGGATCACCCTAAAGTTTTAACATTCATCATTTTTCTGCTTCATTACTCTTAGTGTTTCCCATAAGCTTTGAGAAACAAGCTAATTCTTCCAGAAAAGAAGAGTAAATACAGGTCAGGCTAATATGTTTTTATGGGCAGTGCTGGGGATTTTCCCATTTTATTGCCATTTTGCACTATTAATTTTATATCATTGACATTGTTGTCTTCATTGCTCATGTCTCACAGCCTTGAAAAGGATTTACTGTGCTGAGAAATTCAAGCGTGAACTGAAATGGGATGAAATTCAAGTGTGGTTCAGTTGGACAGTACAAGTCCTACGATGTGACTATTTTTGGCTTTATCAGAGTGTAGCTTTTTTTGGTGTTTTCATCTGCAGCTGTGACTGCTTTTGACCATGGCTTGTGTGTGAAAATGTTTGCATCAGAATATGTGCTGCCAGGTATGTACCTGCAGGTGAGTGTGACTGTCTTGTGCAGTTGTCTGTAGTCACAGGCAAATATTGTCTTGTGAATGTATGATCCTGACTCTTTCTGTATGCTTGTACCAGTGCTTTCATGGAGGTATGGTTTTATGTATTTTGACATAAAGAAGTGTGGATTCAAAAGAGGGAATGATGCTCTGTGCAGAGTGTCTGCAGGACTATTCATGCACACCCCGTGCAATAAAGGGTTCGCTTGAGCATGGTAATTGCCAATAGAGGTTCACACAATATTAAGTAGAACCAGGTCATTAATCATTTCATTCAATCTTGAACACCTGGAAAATGAAAGACACGGGTGTACTTATTGGTACCTGGAGTTTTTCTTGTGGTCTTGAAAATCAGTCATAAATAGCTAATAGGCTGCCCTTAACCTGATGTGCTGGATAATGGCTAGTAGAATATGCTCATTTATTGCATTTATGTAGAAAATAGAGAGCAGTTGGTTTAAAAAGAGGCTGTCAGGTCACATATGAGAGAAGAAGTCATGGCTTCAGTGGACAAGTAGAAGAATAGAACTGCAGGGCAAGGGAAGAGGAGCAAGAAGTCAAGGTTCTTTGTGTGAAAGTGATGAATACCTACCCCTGGTTTCCCAAGAAACAGTTTGTTCCCTCCTTGGCTACTTCCTGCCTTTCACAAAACCCTTGTGTAGTTTTCTGATGCTCTAATGAATCATTCTATCCTTTTCAAGCACCAGAAGCCTCTTGACCTCATAAATCCAAACTCAGAATTATAACTTTCTACTCTTCCAAGTACTAGTTATGTAAAGCTGAGGAGTCCTCTTCTGGACTGTGCAACCTCCTCTTGTTGCCTGCTCTTGTGAATTTTTATAATTCAAGACATGACTAAAATCAAAGCAGAAAAAAAAAATAACTTCAGTTTTCAATTCCCATGCCCTTCAGAGCACACACTACAGAATTCCACTCAGCAAACCTGCAGTCATGTCAGCATAATTGGCAATTATGAGTGGAACTGCAGCGATGTCTTTCATACAACTAGAGTGACAAAAGGATTTCAAGTTGTGGCAAATCAAAGAATGGTCTGGGTTGGAAAGGACCTTACAGATCTTGTTCCAACCCCCCTGCCAAGGGCAGGGACACCTTCCACTAGACCAGGTTTCTCAGAGCCCTGTTCAACCTGGCCTTGGACACCTCTACATTACCTCTGAGCAACCAGCTCCAGTTGCTCACTAGTTGCTCACCACCCTCACAGTAAAGAATTTCTTCCTAATATCCAGTCTAAACCTACCATTTTTCACCTTAAAGCCATCCCCCTGTGTCCTATCCCTACATGCTCCTGCAAAAATTCTCTCTCCAGCCTTCTTTTAGCTCCTTTTAGGTACAGGAAAGTGCCATGAAATCATCACAAAGCCTTCTCTTCTCCAGGCTGAGCAGCCCCAACTCTCTGCTGTATCTCTGGGTATCATGGATAGAGAAGATAATTGTTTAAAAAAAGAGGAATTGGGCCTTTATAAACTGTGGTCAAGAAGAAAACTCTCCAGCTGTCTTCTTCCTGTAATGTAAGGATTTATTGCTGTCACAATGGTAGTTTCACCACCCAGCAGCAGTAGCATGACTAGGCATTGACATTCAGGTGCATCACAACTACATCAGTTATATTTAAATTAATACACCAGATGATTTTTAGCTGATTGATAATATTCTATTTCTGATCAATAGTTCCATTATCTTAACAGAATTTAATGTTTCTCGTTCTTTGCTGCATCTGTCTTAACCCTACCTAGCACTGGGTAAAACTATTAGAATATTACATAATATTGATGTCTGAAAAATGCTGCAGTTATCACAATAGTAGTGTCCCAAATCATGACACACATGCTCTCTTGGCCCTCATTAACCATAACTCAGCTGATCTGACCTCTTCAAATGCTGGGTCCTGTCCTTCACCTTCTGCTTCTTATTGTGGAGGCTTCAGTTGATTTTCTTTTTAATTAATTTTATCTAAGGCTTTTCAGAGTCTTATCAGTAATTAATTAATAGGGGAGCTCTGCTCAGCTTGTCTATCACAAGGCAAGCAGATTCTTAGTCTGGCCTGCTAGCACAGTTATATCAGTGTGCATTATTTTAGTGATCAGAGATCTCTTGAAGAAACCACATAGAGTTCATTAAGCAGATTGTAGCATCCAGTCTGCAGTGCCTTTGAATGCCAGGGAAATAACCGAGGATGGTGTTGTCTTGATTAAATGATTATACATGAAATACAACTTGAATGTTTTAAAGAAAATATTGATTTTCTTTTTAATAATTTAGATTCTCAAATTACTTATGGCTCTATCCTTGAAACATGATATGTTTAAAACTTTTCACATGCAAATCTGGTGTTAATTTAGAGGATTCACTCTTACAGGAAACATGAACTGAAGTGGGAAATGGGTGTGGTGTGAATTTCTGCAGTGTAATCTGTGTGGGTCATGGCATCTCTGAGAGGGGCACAGCAGTGAGACAGCAGCAAGGCAGAGGTAGAAGCAACACCTGTCATATTAAACTGTGCAGAATAGTCATTGAGGAACCATGGTGAAGCTGCAGTTGCTTTTGAACTAAGAAAAAAAACCTGCACAAAACCTCCTGCAAGAAGGGATATATCAGTGACTTTATGCTAAAGTGCCTGTTGCAAAAAGATCTGAATACAAAACACCTTCTGTTCCATGCCAAATTCAAAATTAGGTAAAGTTGTTCTTTTTTTTTTTTGGGGGGGGGTTTGTTTTTTTTTTTTTTTGATAAAACAAATTTCAATGGATGTGGTAAAGTTGTGAATATAAATGTCACTTATAACCAAAAAAACTTCAGCTCTAACAGAACTGAAATACTTCAGCTATCTGTTCAGCTTTTAGAAATAAAAGGAAGGGGTATTTTAAAAAATGTCACTTTGAAAAAGAGAAAAAAAAAAGTGTCCAAAAAAAAATCACAGAAAATACCATTCAGAGTAATTCAGCAGGTACTTACGGTGTTAACTAGATCATCACACACACAGTTTGGTTTTATCAAACCTGACATTGTGACCAAAAACAGTTTCAGTGTGATAATAACTTTGTCATCTCCAGGTTTCAGCAAAGCAAATATTTTTAGAAGCATAAGTTCAGCTGGCTTTGAGGCAGAAGACATCCTGTGTTCCTTCACCTCATCCTAATTTATAACTAAGGCTGAGAGAGCTGCAGCCACGGACATAAAGTAAATTCTTTTACCATCGAGCTGGGCTCACATGGGCAGAAGTTTGTTTTCTGCTCACATCACACCAGAGAGTGGTGGGGAACTTTTTAAGTGCTGCAACAGTCCCTGGTCTCTCTACTTAATGCAGAAAGCAATTTTATGTCCCTTTACATGATATCATGTGCTCAGAATCAGCCCAACCTAGCTATATTTTATGAAGATGCTCTTTCCTGCACATCGGTCAGTAATTTTTTCTCCTTGGCTTGCCATTTCTGACTGGTCATTTGTTATGGGTCTTGAGCAAAATTCCTTCTCTGCCTGGAACAGGGGGTGAGGTATATCTCACTGCAATCTGGCTGGGAAATGATGTAGTGTGAAAATGAACCCATTATAAGGGGTATGCTGAGCCCAGGCTAAAATTATTTATGTGGCTATGCTAGGTTCTTCCAAGTGCATTTGTTCTCTGACAGGGATGTTCATACTTTCCCAGCTGTGGGTACAAAGTGAGAGTTTTCCAGGCATCTTCAGGTTACACGAGTTATTGAGAAATAAGATCTGAATGCAGCCAGCTTCTTTGCTGAGCCTGTTAGATGCCCCACAGGCAATGTCAGTTCTTGGTGTGTTTAGAAGTCCAGGGAAGGGCATGGAGAACCTCTAGGTCATACAAACTACACTCCCAGTGCCTCAATGGGCCTGATTTCAAAAATAAATGTCTTTGATGGATTTCTAGATACCAGTGGCTCACCATGGAGATCAAGGAAAGCTAGAAAGAAGCTAATGACAGGTGTCTCAAGTTAACCATGATCCAAGTACCCAGGAGTGGTCCTTCCTAAGAGTACAAGACACCCCTAAAACTTGTAGCTTGCATCAGGACTAAGCTCTGAAAAACACCAAATAATCTCTCTTAGATGGAACTTCAAACCTTATCCTCTATAATGTGGTGCTGTTTGCTCCTGACATTTCTCCTCCATTGTCTATTCAGTAGCAGAACTCACATTTGACAAAGGGAAAGAATCCCATTTGGGATTCTTTGTGGCACTGGTCACTGCCACAGATCAGTGGCATTTACCCAGGGAGATGTCAAGTGGTGTCAGGGAGGTGGAAGAAATGATTCTTAATTCATTGAGGTTAACTTGGGAAATTAGCTTAATTTGCAATTTATGGCCCTTGACCATCATGTATTGGCCTGTGTAAAAAAATTCTTGCTGCCAGCATGATAATTATAACTCTTCAATAATGCAAGAAGATTTTTTTTCTGCTTATTCCAGCATGCTAGTGCACGGCTTTCTTCCCATGCCAAGTGAAATTTAACCCTTTTTAGAGCATTCTTTATTAACCTGGCTTTCCTCAAATCCTCCAAGTCTATTAACTCAGATTTAATATGGTCATGCTAGGACTTGATCTTACATGCTTAGGATAGACACCTTTGCAACTCTGTACTGCAGATGTGGCTTAACAGCCGAGACAATTTCTGTAAGCTAAAATGTAACCAGGAGAAGTGCAGGTGCTACCATGGGCTGTTGTGATGAGTGGGGAATTTCATTTCCAAACTAGATTCTTTGACACTTTGACAGGTCACTTAGTCACAGATGCAGATGAATATAATTACACCCAGGAAGTGATTGCTGAAGTTCTTTTATTGCTATGCATGCAGGAGTGCCATTAAGGTGGGTTCCTTTTTTCTTTTCCCTTAAAAAAATATTCCCTTAGGGATTTATATGCCTTGAGTCAACTTGTCATCCATTATAACAGGGATGCCATGGAATAACTAATGTGGAGGAGGTTTAGTTGAATGCAGGGAGAAGCGGAGAATATTCTTGCTTAGGAAAATAAGGCAGACAAGGTTTCCTCTCTCTCTCCTTCATTCACACCCTGAATGCCACCTTCATGCAGAGTGGAGGTCACACGTGCTGTCCCATTGCTATGAGCAGGAGCCCAAGGTCAGCTGAGGCGCTGATGGGATCTGGCAGTAAATATGTGACAGCTCTTATCCTCAGCTCCTCCTACACTAGACCCACAGGCACTGTGACTCAGTACAGGCACAGCTAGAGATCTGTGTGTGACTAAGTATAGCAGCTCATCCCTTTGGCTCTGGGGCACTTTGCTGTAGTATTGTGGCCAAAATAATTAAAGGCCAAACAAGGCTTACGGGAATGGGGTATGGCTGCCTCTTTTAGAAGCATCACCAGATGTGTAGGAGGAAAAATGTATTAGAAGCATGAGAGTGATGACCTGTCGGTCCAGAATGGGTGGGTGGCAACTCAGAGAAGCCATAAGAAGGCTGGGAAAAGCACAGCTGAAGTGGCAGACAGTAAGCTGTGCCTGGGGGAAACTCATAGGTGTGGAAAAGGGTTACCACAGCATTGCTCATTGGTGTTCCACAGCTGAATTCAGCCTCCCTCCCTTCATGAACCCTAAAGGAGGTTCTGTGGAACAGCACCATCTGCCTGTTCCTTATCCTTCAAAATCTCTGCTGAGCCCAAAACACATGGTATTATCAAGGAAGCAAATCATAATAGTGCAGTTTGTTTATGGATGTCTGTAATTGCATTCAGCATTACCAAAGATAATACACCGGAGTAAATGGCCCATCAGCCAAGGACAATGGAATAAAAATCATTCTAATGCAAACTGAAATAGCCTTCATATCTTCATCTGCTGATATGAAGATGGCTGGCACATCTGCAATGCTATAAGGTGTTAATAATATCTATTTTTTTATAAATGGAAAATGAATTCACATAATTTGGTCTTAAGTCTCATAATGAGGTGATTCTAGGTAAAATAATAAATAAAAATAAAATGTCCTCCCTTGTTCTAAGTCAGGGCTCTTTTAGAGTCCTGTAAGAGCAAATCAAGCAGAGTATTTGGTAGCTCTCATTAATGGTGCTAACCACTTCTTACTAAATCAGAAATTCAATTGGGCTTTTCCAGCAGTTGAGGTTGTTCTGTGCTTCTCTGCTTGTAATTGCTTTTATAAAGAAGAATCAGCATATTGAAATGTGTTCAAGCCCACTTGTCAGCCTGTGAAGCAAAATGCCAAGGCAGTAAATCTTGATTGAAACTCTGACTTGATGCTCAGCCCTGACCTCCTTAATGCTGATGAAAAGATTGATTGGTGTGGCAGGACATGGTGCTCACTCTGCAGTGTGAGCACTGCAGGGTGACCCAGTTACTCAACACAAGCCCCACTCTGACGTGACATGATAACCTCAGCTGTGGACAGGTTTAATTCTTTGCAAGTTTAGAATTAAAAACAAACAGAAAAAAAAAGCCCTCTTAAAAAACACCCCAAAACCCCAACAAATAAAAATAAATGAAAATACTTTGTATGAGGATGAGACTGTGGTCAGTAATAGCTCACAGAGGGTGCTGACAACAGAAGAGAAGCTTGGTTGGGTGGTCTGAAGGAATGTGTGGAAGCTAAACGTGCAGTTTTTCAGAGTAATTATTTTGTAGCTTTTCCTCATCCTCTCTGCACTGAAGCTAAATGTGACTTTCCCTGCTCCCTGCGCTTGAAGGGTGTCCACTGGCACTTTTTTACTCACCTCTGTAGCTTCAATTCATTTATTTCCATTACCCTCTGGCTTCATTCTTTTCCCTCCTGGAAATCAGGGACTGGAAGGGAGGCAGTCACATGCATCCTTCATCCTACAGCTCAGTCCAAGTAAAGATGTCAGAGTGGAATCAGGGTAAGCCAAGGCCATGATATAAAATGTGTTGGCCTCTGGCAGTGCAGTCATTTAATTGGGACTGGAAAAACCCAACGTAACACCTCAGGTAAATGGCACCACTTTTTCATGTGCCTCCCCTTTGTGTCTACAGCTTATGTACTTGGCCTATAAAAATTATAAGCTTTGTGGAGATTTTTATGTGAATATTCATGGGTGAACACAATGGTTCTGTACAGTCCTTGCCTCATGTATGATGTTATTTGAAATGAGATACAGCAAAATTATTAATAGAAATGAATGACAGTATGCCAAAGACTGTTGTGATTCATAATAATGGTGTGATTAATGGAAAAAGTGATAGCAATATCAATGAGAGTAGTGGTGGGAAAAAGAGGAGGAATAAAGAGAAACCTCTCCCAGGATTCAAGTCCTCTCTGCTGTAATGCATAAATAATAGGAAGAGTCACACTGAGTGAAGCCAGTGACTGCTTAGACCTTTATGTTGCCTTTGGCAGTAGTTACTAGCATATATATCTCCACATATATAATAAGATCTTAAGAGAAGGAAAAAATTATGCTGTGCTTTTCTTGTAGATGTTCCCAGACCCAGAGACTTGTGGTTTGGGAATTTCCTGAGATAAAGATGGCATCTGTGTTTAATAATTCTTAAAGATTTTTTTTTCTTCCAAATGCGAAGCAGTGTAACATTTTGGTGTGATCCATAGCCTGCAGAAAGGAGCTCCAAAATTTAAATCTGAGTTATATGATGAAGTTCTGGCTGCTCTGAACCCATTGCCTGGAAATTTCATGATACCCTCTAATTCTTGCATTAGGAGAGTCAGAAACCAATCATTCCTTATTTTGCTCTCTGGGTTTTTTGAAAGAATTTCTTTCACTCTGGCAATTCCAGAGCATCCATTTTTGAGGACTAACTGATGTTGACAAGTAATCACTAGGGGAATTATACTTAGAATAATATATATTTGCCATATCAACCAAGTAAGGCTCCTTCCTTCAAATGTTCAGTCTCAGAATCAGTGAATTATAACTAAGTCATGGTAACAAAAGTAAAAACAAATAAATAGATAAATAGATCAATAGCAATAAATCCTCCTACACCATCACCTTCCCCTGCTGTGCAGCACATCTAATGTTCTACAGCTGCTATTTTCTTTTGCTCTCTGAAATGAAATTGATGCATTCTGCTGTAATGCTGTACATTTGTTGCTCTGGGTATTTTTGTCTATTAGATTGTTGGTGATTTGGTAAAATTAAAAAATTAAAAAACCAAAAAAGTGCTTTTAAGACCAACTTCTATTAAAAATAGGGCCATTAAGTAAATCAGCACTGCAGTCTTGGTGATGCATAAGGTACTGATCATTCCTTTTTGGAAAGGATATGGATGACTTAAGAGGGGATTCAGAAAAGTAAAAGATCAAGCATAGGAAAAGACTCCTCCATGAAGAACTGTGAGAAGAATATGAGAGTTTAGAAAAGAAATTAGCAAAAGCAGCCAATATAAAAGATCAAATACTGAAACATTGTGTGTGTTGACCCTGGCTGGACAGCAGTTGCCCCCCAAAGATGGTGTATGATTCCCCTTCTCAGCTGGATGAGGAAAAAAAGATATAATGAAAGGGCCATGGGCTGGAGCAAAGGTGGGGAGGGATCTCACACCAGTGATTCTCGTGGGTAAAACGGATTTAATTAATGGCTGTCACATGGGAGACATGGAGTAGGAGACCTGATCTGGCCATCCAATCTACCATTTCAGGCTTGTTTCTATTGCAATGCCTGGGTTTCCAGTACAGAAAAGCTTTCAAATATGTTTAATAATGAGGCTGTGAGAAGTCTATGCAAATGAAGAAAATATTAAAGGATTAGCTTCATTTTTAGTGTATCTAAATCTAGCCCACTTCAGAATTGACAAATTTGTATTAAGCAAGCGCTGATATAGGTCTCCAACTTTAAGTACATGTTTATAATCCATTGAAGTGGATTGAGATCAATAGGTTTGAGGAATGTGCTTAAAATGAAGAGTATACTTGAGAGCTTGTAGAGTCAAGGCCCTGGTAAAGAGCTCATCAAAGGTTTTCCTAGATGTAAAGTTGCACTGATACAAATTTGAAAGTGATTTGGAATTGATTGGATTAAACTCGTCTGAAAGTTTGTTGAATGCATTTGAGAAGAGGGAAAGTATGAAGGTTGAGAGGCAAATATTATTAAATCTAGTCAGTTAAAGGCACTGCCACTTTCCCATCTCTCTTTGCTCCTATCCTGAAGACCACTGCCCCCAGGAGAGTAGAGCAAACAGCCAGGGAGTTGGGGCAGCTTCATCCACTTCCACTGTTTGTATCAGTGTGTTAAGGATGGTAAATAAATGGAAATTTATCACTCAGTCTTGAATGTCTTCATGCAAAAGGGTTGACACTTTTGTATCTAATCAATTTAACAGGATTAGAAGTCTGCAATGACCCAAACCTCCCAAAGTTTCACCTGCAAGGTTGTTCTGGGGATGGGAAGTCACTCCTTTAATATTTTTTATTGAAATAATGTTTGTCAGCCAAAATGCAAAAATTGTGTGTATGCTCACAACTCACGGCAAGCACAGTGTAAATCATGTTAAATTCACAGTTCATTGGAGAGCCATGTCTTTGAAGCATGCTCCCAGAGTTTAATAAAAAACTCATAAAGCCTTTAACTCCCAGCCTTGCCTGCACACAGAGCATTAGCGTACTTTATCATAGTTCTGAATAGGCACCGTGTTGTAAGACATGGTGGATGTCAAGAGACCTCAGAAATTAGGATAGGGTTCCACAAATCCGCATCTGGGATGTTTGTGACTTCAGTGGCTTTCTATTCTTTTTCATATGTATCTATCATTCACTGAATTTCAGTCCTTATTCCCATTCTCATGCATTTTCTTCTCTCGAAACTTTTTTGTAAATGAAAATACTACCTTAGAAATCTCTCTGTACTCAGTTCCCCCCTCTGTAGCTCCTGGCAACAGAGTCTAGTTCAAATTGAGTTATTTTTATTAAGCCTTTGATTCTGGGGGAAAGTAAGAACCTTTTTTTTCCCAATATTACCGGTATGAGATCCTCACATGTTCGAGTTCAATTCATTTTCCAGGAAACTCTTACACAGATGGTCAATAGTTCATGCAAGGAGGCAGCAGACCATGTAAACGAGCCTCTGGATTCAGGCATTATTATTACCACAGTAGCTTAGTATAAGGCCAGACCCTCTGAGAAATTGCTCATTGCTGTTGCTAGCATTCAAGCCCAGTCTAATTTAGGATTTTCACAAAATCTAGAATAAACTGGGTTGCTGGAAATATTATTTCTGCTGAAGTTTATATACGTGTATGTATGTGTGTTTCTCTATATATATATTGTTGTAAAAGACAATGAGAATTAGTCTGATCTGAGTATATTTTAGTAATTTTCTAAATATTTTTTATGTCTCAGCTGTTTTCCATAAGTTTTGAAGTAGGTGGGTTTTATTACTCCTAAAATATATGCATGCTATAAAGTGCAAGCAATAGGAGATAAATATGTAGTATGTAGACTCCAGGAGGAAAGGCCAGACACAAGTAATAGACCCCCAGTTAATCATAAGGCAACTGCCCTTTCAGAAGAGGGATTATTTTATTTTTATTTTTGTCTCTGCCCACTTTTGATCCAGGATTTGAGCACAAGTTTCACTACTGGATTTTAAATCTCTCGGAGTGTTGTGCACTGCTCTTTAGTCTAGCGCTGACAGCTTCACAGCTCTGCAGTCTCATTTCTCTAAAAACTTTCCTCTAGTGAGATCTCCCTGGAGTCCTAAGGAACAACAGCACTGCTCTTACCTTATACCAGCATCTGACAGTCAAAGCTTCTTATTTGTCATGATTTAGTTTGTTGCCTCTACAGAGAAATGCAGCCACACTGCCTGCAAAAGCCCTTGAGCTTCAGAGTGGGAAGAAGACCGTCAAAGTTTGTCAAAAGAGAAGCCAGAAAAATGCAATGGCGCTGGAAACCAACTTCATTCACTCTAAGTGGGTTTTGGTAATGGTCTTTGACAAAAAAAGGAGTCAGCTGGGTGAGTGAGTGGAAATCACCTCAAGGCACATGCTGGTCCTCAGGCCTCTCAGAGAAGGTGCAGGGTTGAAGGGTTGAAACTTGTCCTTGGGGCAGAATCACTCTGTGAGGCAGAAAGTGGGGAGAAAAGTGTGGCTCCAGTGCAGTTGCACTTCTGCTCCCTTTTCCACTCTCCAGCTTGAGTTATCAAAGGAACAAAATAAACTGAACTAATACCACTCTGCAGAGAGAAATGGGGTTTTCTGCTCTGCTGTCTACTTAAAATTCTCTGTCACTGATAAACTTGAGATGTCCTGCTGTTGTACCTCTTTTCTTTTATTGAGTTGTGATGTGAAATAATGGGAAAAGTGCACAACTGCAAACACTCTTGAGCTCTCTAATGGTTTAAGAGATGCACCAGAAACAGTGGAGTTCCCCAAAAATCGTGTTGTATACTGTCTGAGGAGAGACCAACAGCCAGACTGCACAAATGCATCTCTTAACAGACCTCAGCTTATGCACTGCCCACTGCAAGAGCATTGGAGGCAACCTGTGAGCAGGTGAAATTGGCTGACACATTCCCAGCAAACAAAAAGTGGTCCTTCTGTGTATGCTGTGATATCAAACCCATTTCAGGAGTTTACAAATATAATCTCTCTTCCAAGAGATTCAGAAATGCAAGGGGCTATTTATAAAACAAGAATCCATTATAGGAGATTAATCCCAAAGACCTCAATTCTTGCTCTGGGGAACTCTGATCCAAAGATTTCTGGATCTGAAGGGCCATTTCTTGGGGATATAAATTCTGCTTGCCCTCTCACTTAAGCATCTGCTGTGGGATGGAGCTAGGCACAGAACACCAAACTAAAAAGTCTTTTTTTTTGATCCATCACAATTTTCTTAGAAACTAGCACTGATTAAAATCAGGAAGGCTGTCTCTGTTCCTGGTGATCCACAACTAGCATTGAGTAAATACTAAGCAGCCCCAGGTGAGAGCAAGTGTTGATATGGATTAAATGTCCTATAGCTAAGGAATAGGTTGGGAGGTTTGTATTTCTTGCGCAAACAAAGGACAACCTCTGTCCTAAACCACTCTTTGTGTCTGCTATGACATTTTGGGCTCTGTGTTATTTGTGTGTGTCATGGTTCTGAAAGGTGATGGGCTATAGGGATTGGGTAGGAAGGGGGGAAGTTGCATCTTTACCTTATCAATGATGATCAAATCAATAGTTATTTCTGTGCCTGAAATCACAGTTGTCTCATCAAAATTTGAGTTACAGCTTGCATGCTCTGCTTCTTCTGTTCCTTCACTGGATTTAGGGCAATGTTCTAAACTGTGTGCAGGAAGTTACTCCTTTCATTCAGGCAAAATATGCAATTTCCCCCCTCTCCATTTTCCCCCTGCAATGTCTCCTTAAACACGTAAGGATTTATATCTGTTAAAAATCTGTGTTTGGCAAGAAAAAAGAGAGCACTAACATTTAGAAAAGTGGGAGGATGAATCTTCACTGGAGATACACAGTTGATAGAGACTTGCAATGACCTGAACATAGGTCAAGTCGACCTATGTGAGAATAGAGAGACAAGAACGAAAGTAAAATAAGTTAGAGGAAAAAGCAGCAATAAAAATATGAGCTGAAACCATTAGTTGTGGTACTCTCCGTTCCTAAAGGTCCTGGGCAATCCTTTCTTTGTGTCCTGTGCCAGGCTGTGAAAGCCCAGGACAGATTCATCCTGTGCACTTGTCTTGCAGCAAACAGAATAGGTCTGTTTTCCTGAACAGGGAAACTGAGTTGTGAATCAGGAAAATGTGCTCCACTGGGACATGAGCTAGAACATGTCTGGGGGTAGAAGAAAGATCTCAGGAGCCTGGGGCTCTGTTCAGTTGCTGACCATTATGATGCCATTTCTCTCTTTGGCCATAACACTTTGGATGGAGCCCCTGATTCATTGTTTTATGTCATTACAGAAGCTCTGCATACAGATTGGTAAGGTAAGAGGCAGGGTTATGAAATAATCCAACTATTTATGTCCTTCATTACCCATCAGCCTTTGTAATTCTTGGCTTTATGTATTCCAGGCTGGCACACTTCTTACTGGGGACCATAAAAGTGTATTTGGATGAACTGCAAAGTAGATGCAAGAATATTATACTTCCTTAATTTTTACATTTGTCGTGTCCAAGATGTTGGGAGGTGGTGGAAGAAATTTCTTAAGATGTGATATGGGGATGCTCATGGGGATTTTTCTTGCTCTGCAGAGAGGTGGCAAGGTATCAACGGTTAGGTATATGTAGGAATGTCATACTCAATTAATTTTCTGAATTTATACTCTGAAGTTGTGTTTAGAAAATGAATTAATATTGGTGAAAAGCACTGATATCCTCGGATAAAGGGCAACAGAGAAGAACACATTGTTATTATTAAATTGTTGTAGAAATCCTCTTTTGCTTTGACTGAATTATTGCAGTGAGTTTCCTTGGTGATGTGACGTAGAATTTACTGGAGTGTTTGTGTTGTATAATTGAAAATGACACTACCTTTATTAAACTGTCTGTGGGACCCTTAACTCTTTTCTGTGCTGCAAACCAGCTTTGCCAGTGATTTTTATCAAGGGTCTTGGGCCAGTAAAGTGGAGGCTGGTCAGACAGCCACAACAGAGCACCTCAATTATGAGAAGGCTGAGTGAAAAAAAACATGCCTTACTTGAGGCAAGTGAAATTATAGTAGATGGATAATGAATGAGGTGAAAGTCTCAATTAATCATTCCTTAAATTGTTGCCCACTGATAACAAAGAAAAGACTGCAATTGTTTGTCATCTCATCCTTTTCTCACTCAAACTAAGAATGTTATGTTCAAGATGTAGAGACATCTTCCTAAGTCACTGGTTTGGAGCCAGGTTTGTTGGCATTACCAACACTGGGTGTCACAAATGGCTGTTCATTTACCTGAATAAATACAGTTAATGCTTCTAGTTCAGTTTTTCTTACATAGATGTCTGCATAACAAATTTCATCTCAATCAACCCTAATTGCTGCTTCTAGCAGCAGCCTCCCAAGAGAGTGTTTAGGAACCAAGCAGGCTGTGGAGGTTAGATCTGGTCAGATCACACACCTAGGATCAGTGACAGGGCTTGCCTTTCAAAAGCTTGCAGTCTGGCATTAAACATGAGTACTGGAGATTAATACAGTGGTTTGAATTTTCCTCATGCCTGAGATGTTAGTGTGCTCAGAATAAAGGTGTCCAGCTTGTTAACTGTTAGTGCAAATCATTAAGCTATCTTTTCAGCAGTGCTCTCTGTTCCTGTGCAGCAGGGTGGCAATGTGCTTCACAGCTGAACTCCATCCTGCAGCAACACTGATTTTATCACCCAGGGTGTAGTAGGACCTTTACATTTGAAGTGACTGCAATGCAGCAGTTTTTCTCTTTGGTAGGGGGGTTTACTGGTGCTGCACCAGTGGTACCCTTTGGGGTTTGTCAAAGGACTGAAAGCTTAACTGTGTTCTCCAAGCATGAACTGATCTCAAAAAGAAATTACATCTTCATAAGAATATAATCACTCCCTTGTCAAATTAAATTGAGTAAATTTTCTCCTCTTAAATTAAGTTTGATTTTTGTAATGACTGCTTAGTCCTACCAATGTTGGTGTAAAGGCAATATAGATATACTTTGATTGAATATGGATCCTCTCCTGAATACACCAACATGATTATATATCTCAGTGAATCCTAACTAGGAAGCTCTTGTTTCCTTGAATCAAAATGGTTGCTTCATTGCCACATCATTAAAAAAAATCCAGGAGCCTGATTAAAGCTGGGCTTCAGGCTTCTTTCACGAGGACAAGAGAAGCTCAGCAGAGGAACCAACAGGAACATAAAATATTGATATCTGTATGGCTCTGATGATTTGTAGGTTCTAATTCTGGGATGGGATAGAATAATAGATAATGGAAAGAATGAAAAATTATTGTACAGTATAAATATATATTTAATTAAAGAAATTTAAATTATTCCCTCATAAGAATCAGGAGATTGTGTTGCTATCAATCAGAGAGTGTCTGATCTTGGATATTGGAAGTCTTAATTGTTTGATTAAACAAGAAGCAAATTTGTTCTGGATGTTCTTTCTGTGAGGTCTTAAAGTGTGGCAGTTTTTTGTTTTATATTTCTCCATAAACTTCCCTTTGACAGCCTGAAAATTACCAGCTTAGTAGAATGCTTAATTTTACACGGGTACAGAGCAGGCCGGATGAAGCAATTCATTGAACCCCGCATCTATAAACCCAACTGCATTTATTTGTCAGTCTGTCTGCCGTGGGTGAGTCCCTCTGAGCTTCATTTTGTGAAGTTACTGAGGTGTCAGATTCAAACTGGCACAATCCACATCAGTACAGATGAAGGCAGAGTGTGAGCCAAAACATGATATTCTGTTAGTGATTTGTTTATTATTTGCATCTTCCCAGCCCCTCAGGGAATGCAAGACTTCAACAATGGAAAGAAAAGCAGCTGGATGAGTTGAGGTCAAGAGAGAAACCAAGACACATTAGATCAAGTTCTACAAATCTTTTGTCACTGGAATATGATG
The DNA here is from genome assembly GCF_963513975.1 of Fringilla coelebs. NCBI lineage: Eukaryota > Metazoa > Chordata > Aves > Passeriformes > Fringillidae > Fringilla > Fringilla coelebs. The sequence goes on along the minus strand of NC_140066.1, from coordinate 26,575,258 downwards.
TATCTGCAAAATTAGGCCCTGTATTGGTCTGTTGCTCAGTCCAAGGAGGTAAATTATTTTATCTTCATAGCTAGAAGAGTCAGAATGGGACAAATCTGAGTTAAATTACTCACCACTGGGCCTGATCCCTTTGTGTCATCCAACAGAGAAATAATATGAAAGGACAATAGCAAAGCAACAATAATAAAATAACTGAGGAGGGCAGTGGTCCCGTTAAAATCTTGCCTTGGATTATTTGGATTTTCACTCTGCAATCAGTGCTTGGGAAGATTAGAAATGCCAAGAACTGCACACACCCTGTGTATCTACTCCATCTAATTGCAAGCCATGTGCAGTTTGAGAATGGAGGTATAGCTGCTAATCCCTTCTGACTTCCAGATTAATTGAAATGTTCAGTTGATACATAACAGGTCACAGGTTCCTCTCATTCCCTGGGAAAAGTGAGTGCTTTCTGCAAACAAACCATGAGCTGCACAGTTGAGCCAGGACAGATGTGTTATTCCTTTTCTTCCATTGAGTTGTGGTGAATTGTTTCAGAGCCCAGTGGACTACAGCCAAAGCCTGCCTTTAGTTCCAGAGGTCCAGGATCATTATGGGAATTATCCATGGTTGCACCCAGGTGGCAGCTAAATGTCTTCTAGGAGCTGGATGAAAAATATGTCAAGACTCATTGAAAATCATTTGGTTTAATTTGGATTAACCCTCAGTGTTAATTACACTTTCAGGTCAGGCTCTGTCTCCTGTTAGCTCATGAAATTGGCTTTGTGACACCAGCATTGCAGGAGACATTACATCAGTTCAATGTGGCTGGATTGCATTGAATTGCTCCTTCGCATCTGCATATTTGTGCATAATCCTGGAGTGTCCATTAAACACTTCTTTCCTCCTGGAAATGGCTCCAAAGCAATTCACCACGTTCTATCACTTACCATCTATGTATGTGCACAGCCTGCTTACCATTACTTGGAACTAATGCTTTCATATCCAAGTGTACACTGCATTTAAACTGTGAACATGTCTAAGAAGCTCTATTCCTTTTTGATGCCTTATGCCCAAAGGAAAGAATGAAAGGAAACATATGTGCATTTTTGAGAAGGAGCAAAAAAAAGGATTGCTCTCAGGAGACTTTCTCCTCAGATGCTGTGATGAGTAATGCTCCTGTCAATTATTGAGTTTTTCAGAAACAAGCTAAAAAATGCCTAATTTTAGCTTAATTTGCTTTCTTGGATTGATGTCATTCCTACTCCTGTGAAAATAGGTATTCCCTGTGGAAATGAACAGCTCTCAGCTGGACGAGAAATCAATGCCAATCAAGATCACAGACATGATTAAGGACTTCCCATCCTGTGCCTTCAACCTGAAATTTTATTAAGAATTGTGGAGAGACATATTGAAGCAGTTGTGAAGTTTTCCCCCACAATATTAGCTTTAGAACATTTTGTATAAGTACTAAGTACTTATACAAAGTACACACAAAGTACTAAAATAATTAATTTTCTTCCTTTTGGAAGCTATGGTTTCTTAGCATAGTACTAGGGACTATAATGACTTGATGGATTGATATCCATGATTAAGCATTTGTTCTTGGAAAGGGAGGGTGTAGCATGCTTGTTGAGTGTTTGTTCCTTTTAAAATTTGTGTTCATTACTTGATAATCATATGACATCTTTTTAGCAAAATCCCTCTCACAGAATGAGAAGTCAGTGTGAGATATAAAAATATTGACAGCAATGCAGATTTATGTCTGTAATTTAAACAAACAAAAATATATGTCTCTAGAGCATGTTCATTAGTTAGGATCCTTTTCTGCCCTATGAAAATCACATGCCTGTCACATCCACCTATTTTATGTCCCTGTTTCAGAAGGAAATTTTGATTCCAGGTTAGAGATGTTGGATGCATAATTTTTATTTGGTTTTATAGAGCTTCAGTGATGTGTGAATACTACCTTTGGTGTATTTAAGAAACCCATTTCTCTTCTCTAAAGAGCTGCAAGGACTAGGAGTAAGCTACTCTGCTTTGGAAAACTTTCTCTTTTTGTCCTGAATTCCACTGCTTGACCCAATACTGTTGGGTGGACTTTGCAATGACTCACCACAGAAGCATCTGCATTATTATTGTGGAGCAGCATGTTTAGGTCAGCTATTTAACAGAAAGGTGGTCACAGGACATGGAGATATTCCATGTAACAGGATGGAATGCTGCAAGTCTGCAGAAATTAATGCATGGATATTATTTGTTCCTTTATTTGGTTTAAATTTCTTCACCCTGTTTTAGTGAAAAGGTGGTGTATCCAGGTACACCAATGTACAGCACAATGTCTTTTTTTGGGAGTAGGTGAGTCTGCAAAAGTTCAACAGGCAGCTAATTTCCTTTCACAGTTGATGGGGCTCATGCCCTTAAATCACCACAGACTTAAAGCAGATTCTCTTCTGTTAGTAAGGAACTCTAGAGTCAAACACAAAAATTGCATTAAAGGTACTTGCTGCTTCTAGTTAAAAAATATCTTGTGGGCAGATGTAATATGGATAACTCAAAAAAAAAAAAGCTGAAAAACAGGAAATTCTTCACAGAAGTACTCTCAGATTTTTTTACCAACGTGTCTTTACATCTCTGTTTTCTGAACCCTTGAAAAACTCAGTCACAGCGCAAGCAGGAAAATGTTCGTGAGATTTAAGAAAAAAAAAAGAAATTGAAAAAATAATTTACCTAGAGGGAAGGTTAGAGAAAATGAAAAATAGGAAGGGAAAAACAACCAAACAACTCACTAAGCTAATTTCACCCTCTGATGTGTTTGGTATTCACATTATCCAGTGCAATCTGGTACGCGGGCTAAGGACATAATTCTACATTGGAAACTTATTTAAAATTAATGAGACTGCCAGTTTACATTCCCCTGACAATATTTTATATGCTTAATTTTATGGGTTGATCCTGTGCACTTTTTGGATTTTTTAGTCCAGGTATCCTTGTGATCATAAAAGGAGGAAAAGAAACCTAAGTGTCAAGGTTTGCAGCTGACCCCTTCTTGCCGTGTGTCCCCTGCACTTTCACTCTCCCTTCACATGATTTCCAAAGTCTGTTTTCTTTCAGCTAATGCACAGGGCAATGGCTGGCCAAGAGATGTGAGAGCTGAGGCATGGATCTTTTCTGGGTAGGCTAAAAGGTTTTTTTAACCTGAGCACAGAAAAGTTTCTTCAACAAGTTAAATGTTGAGGTAAATAAAATAGAGAAGGTGGTTTCAGCCCTTGCCTGTATTGCAGGTCTCTGAACAGCCACCACTTCTGCACTTATTGCAGAACCCCCAAGAGAGCCCTGCATTGTCAAAGAGAATAAATTGCTTCCTCACCTCCAAAAGTGGCCCCCAAAGTTCAGCATTAAGGAGTGAATGGGGAGGCATCACAGGAGAGATTTTGCTGCCTCTGTCTATAATAAGGTTAAAAGGTAACCTCATCACATTCTTTAACTATCTCCAGTGGGGATATCTAGCATAAAGTGCAGGGATGGGAAAGTGCTCATTAATTTTCGACAACATCATAACAAGAAACAATAGCTGGAAATAGAAACTACATGAATTAAAAATAAAAATAAGATTTTTTTCCTTAAATTTTGGATTCATTTATTTTCTTAACAGCAGATGTAATTAACAACATTGGCTGACTGCTCGGAGGAAGAAAAAGGTTTTACACTGCCTGCAGTGTTTAAATTGCAAGAAGATTTCTTTCTAATTTCTTTCTTTTTAACCACTGCACAAGTTACTGAGCTGAGGAGAGGAATTCCTAGGTGAAGTGTTTCCATTAATAATATCAAGACTTTGAGGCTGCAGGATCATCCTGGCTTTTTGACTCCCAGACCTTCATTGCATTGTCCTCTCCCTCTAAATCTACTATCTATTTCAGTGGCTTTTTCCCTTCTCCACAGGCTCCTATCTCTGGCCCCAGTGCAATGAAGATGTAAGCTATCTCCTTCCACACAAACCAACTATCTTTACTCCATAGTATCTGCCAGTGAAGGTTCTGCCCTGATGCAGATGATGTGTAGAGCCTGGAGCTTTCTAGGGCAGGCAAAAGGAGATGAGGTTAAACAAGGGATCTATTTAGCACCCATATTAGGAATAAACACTTATTTTCATAATGAATTTGCCTGTGTTTGTCATCACTGCAGCCTTTCATTAGGAGGATGACAGTTGAGATTCCTGCATCTGCCATTTCCATGGTACCCCCTACAGTAGATTGCTCAAGGAACACTCTCTCACTTTAATCACTGCTGTGAAGGATTGGGCTGTGGGTGGAACTGGGGCTGTTTGTGGTGAGACAAGGAAGGGGAGAGAATTAAAAGCAAGTTTTCTGTGCTAATGCTTGTCAGCTCAGCACTAATATATGTGTTCCTGAACTCTTGACTCACTTCTATATTGATTTGTTTGTATATGTGGAAGTTTGTGACGAAGGAATATCGTCCACCCTTCCTCCTGAAATACAGCTGCCTGCGTGGTGAGCGTGACTGGTATTTAGCACCAACCTGACAACATGCATTCCAGAAACAGAGTGTCATGATCCGTCCTTGTGGACAGGTTTCGTGATGGTTCGCGATCTCAGAGTGCAGAAAGAACCGGCAAGGTACAAGGGGGTTTGCAGCAATAATCAAAACAAATGCACTTGATTGAAATAGCCACAGCAGAAATGCGTTGGGTAAGGATTGTGAAAAGGGAAAGATAAGGAAAAAGGGAGGAAAAAGGAAAGGGTATATAGTTACCAAACACGGAACAGCGAAGCAATCTGGGCTTTTTAGCCACGCATTTCAAGATTTTGATATTTTCAATTTACAAGGAAGAATTCCTTCAAAAGGTGATGGGAGACCCACTAGATAAGGCTGTATTGGCAACCAGCTTGCCTGCCAGTGCTGTCCCTTGGCAGCAATGTGAAGGGGCACAAAAGTGCAGCTGTTTTCCATTTTGGGGAGAAGATTTATCTGATGAGTCTTCTATCATCTGTTTTGTAGAACAAGGTGTTAAGAGTTGAAAAAAGTGATGGTTAAATGTAGATAGAAGGCTCTAGCAGTGGCTTACACGCAGTGTGGCTTGACTCAAGATGAAGTAGTACTGAGGCTCTGCTTTGCACACTTCAATTTTTCCTGCCTTTGCTGGCATAAGTACCAGGGGAGATCTCACATACGTTTGAGTCAGAGAAATGATTATCTGTTTATCTTGCTTTCCTTTCAGAGCAGCACAATGAAACGAGCAGAAACTCCCGTCCCTCCCCCTCTTCCTCTCTTCCTACCAGATAAGCCTTGTTTTAGGAAAATTAGAATGCGTTGTGGATAAAGGAAGGTGACCCTAGGTCTTGGATCTGTTTCCTTCATTAGCAGTGAATCGGCATGTAGTGATTGCTGCTGCTGGTGTCAATGCTGGAACATTTAACCAGGCAGAAGAGTTTACAGATGCCAGAAGAGAAAGCTGGTGATGCATATAATATGTCCATGGAATCATAAACAGCTCAGACAAGGGCTGGTTATTGCTTAGTTCGATATTGTTGTTTAATAGCAACTCCAAATATATTCTGCTGGGTTAAATATTGTACCATTAACTCTGGAGATAATGATCTTCCCAGACTGAATGAGAGAAAATCATATTATTATGTGTTATGTTTCTTTGAGCTCCCCATATGTGAGCAGGGTAATTGAGGGGACTGGCAATTCTGTAAGCCATTTTGAGGGTCAGATCCTCTCATTGTACCTCCCTGCCCTTTCCTAGAGAGGGCGGAAAAACTTACTCTATGAATACAAAGCATTAGATGAACCTGCTTTTTGCATATTTGTAAAGCACATATCAAACCATCGTCTCAGCCTGTGGATACTATCAATCTCATAATTATAAGATATCCATTCCACAGTAGTAGCTTCAAAGGCAACAATTCATCCAGGCCTTTCCCTCACCCCTTCTAATAAGTAACTGAAGGAGAAAATGAGTTGTCTTCGTGTTGATCTTTTTCTCTCCTGGCTCTCTGTGCTAGAAGAAAAATGAAAAAGGACTCAGCAAAGAAAGGAGCCCTGTTTCTGAAAGAACAGTAATGTCCCTGGAAAATGTCCCACCCTCAAACCCAGCTGAATAGTTCAATGACAGCATAGATCACATAGACAGTTGGAGTGAAATTTTTTATGATATTTTAAGAATACATCTTTAGCTGGCCAAACAAAGCAAGATCTGGAGGATGAAAGAAATGCCAGCAGTTTACCTCAGCTTGCAATAGCCTATTCACTTTACTTATATTGTGCTTTTGGTATCAGTGTCCCTCCTTTTCTATTTCTCATGTTCTCAGCTGCTATTTTGTCCAGTGCTGTATTTAAATGGTTCATTTAAAGGATTCAAAGTTATTGAGGAGAGGAAAAACCACATTTATATGTATAAATATAAACATCTATACATGTGCTGTATATCCACATATGAAGTTCTCAGTATCAAAGCCAAATTTTAGGTAGACTTTTCTGTTCCCTTCTGAGATTACTCTTTTACTTTAAATTCAAAACCTTTAGAGAACAGGCTGGCATTGTCTAAATTCACAAAGTCTACCAAAGGCTGGCATCAGCAATCAGGAGGCACTTGCACATCAGTTCTATTAACTCTCTTTAAATGACTATTTTAATTTGCATGACAGACACTTAAGCTGTACAGAAACTCCACACAGGCGTATTACAAGAGCACTGTGCTGGTAAGTTATATGAACATTTTACATTCTGTTTAAAACACTCTGTTTTAAACCCTAGAGCTTTATGAATCTCTCCACATCGAGATAAAATGTAATTTACCTCAGCTGTTTGGTGCTTTCCTGGGTAAAAATGGTAAATCAGGAACTATCCAGCAAGGACTATAAACAGTGGTTTAAAGCTTAATTTATACTAATTTATCTGCAGAATTACCTCTGCAAGTCTTGCTTACTGGGGACATTCAACACTTGCACTTATTCTCGGGTTTGGTTTCTTTTCACCCTTTGAAGGTCATCTTTGAGGCTGGTTATCTTTTAGGCCTCTTCCTTTGTGGAGATGAGGAATTATTTTTATTGCTTTTAGAAACTGGTTAAATGTCTCTGATTTGCTTACTGATATCTTTTTTATTTCATCATGGGAGCCTTGTCACTGGATTAACTGTAGTTTTGAGTCCTAATTTTATTTTTGAGGTAAAACAAAGGACAAATCTGACATGTTTTCTACTTTAAGTGCCAGGATACTTTTTATTCACAAGCCTGTTGCTACCAGTGAAACTACTTGAAAAGTAATTTCTGCAAAGTTCTATTGAACATATGCAGATGTAGCTGTTTAGTATGGAAATCTTCACATGATCATAAGCCATGGAATAATTCATGATACAATAGCAGAGACACACTGAAAGTGTAGGCTTGTTTTATCTGAATGAGAAGAGATTTCCTGTCCAAAATAAGTTGCTTCTTTGCTACCTTTACAATGACTTATGCATTTTTATTGAGCTCCCATTGTTCCTGTAATATAATTTTTCCATATTGTAGTTTTCTGATATATCTTAATTCCCAGATTGAAGACTATCCATTGGTTTGGAATTTTTGTTTATTCTATTGGATAGATATTCCATTGAATATAAATATGCTTTTTTCCCCTATGGAAACTCTAATGTAGAATAATAAAACATAAAATAATGGAAATAAAGCATGAACAAAAATCTGCAATATTTTTTGATTACAATGTTTTTGAGAAAAAAATTAAAGTACTCAGATCCTTGGAAAATGAAATAACTGGATAAAAGAGAATATTAAATTGAGAAAGTTGGAAATAGGAGAAGGAGAAGAAATAGCTGAAGAAATAGCTAAAGAAATAGCCAAAGACTGGTTTTACACTCATTTTTGTGTAATATTTACATTAGGCACTTTGGTGCTGTAGGAATTTGATGATGGTAAAAAATTTGAAGACAGCAGTAGAGAGAAGCATTGGGATGTTATTCAAATGAACTCAGTGACAGTTCAGGAGGTAACAGAAATGGAATGAAATTCAAGATGACAAAGAGCAAGCTTTTACATTGTGGGACTAATCATAAGATTTTTCTCATTTATGTGGGAACCCTGCAGAGGAGATAAAAGAGGAGGAAAAGCAAAAGGGTTAGTTGGGCGTAGGATGACTCTGAGCCCTCACCTTGCAGAATTTCAGAAAACACAAATAGGGTTCTGGAGCCTATCAAGATAAGTAATTTCCAATGAAGACAGAAAATACTGAATTCTATGGCAGAAGGTAGTGACATACCACTGCAGCTTACAAAGTTATGGTGAGATGTTATTTGGAATCCCATGGTGTACCTGGTGGCTCCTTGAGGAGAAACACAGGGGTTTAAACAGCTGCAGGTAATGTCTCCCAAGGGGAAAAGATAGGGCAAACTGACAGAGACTGGTTTGGCAGCCACAGTGAAGGCTGAGGAAGGAGGTCAGGGAAACTCATTCATGCAGAGAATTTTAGTATTCAGACCAATTGAAAAAATTGGAAGACATGACCAATAAACTAATGAGACTGGTGTATCTACTAAAAATTACATACAGCCCTGGGAAACTGGAATGATTTCACTGCTTTTCCAATGCAATGGGATTCCCAAAGCCTGGCAGGGAGTCTGATCATGAAGGATTTTCTATTTTTTCTTCTCCTGAAAAACTGTGTGTGTGTCCTTTTTGCTGTTCATTAGTGAACAGCTTGGTGGTCTAATGCATGAAACAAATATGTGGATAGAGATCAAGTGTAAAAATCTATTTCAAAAGCTGGGGCGTATCTCATTGACTATCATGCACCATGTGATAGCTAAATTAGGATGAAATACAGCTGAAAATATTTCAGGAAGGATAATTCTCTGATGAAATGAACAGATGTTCCCACCATAGGTAACTCTCTTTCCAATAACTTGGTCTTTCAGAGAGCAGTAAATCCTTGGCGAGAGTCAAGGAAATGAAAACGCTGCGCACAAGCAGTGTATGCCTTAGTAGTTGTCTGAATCAAGCCTTAAAGCTACTCCAAAAACTCCACAACGTAAGGAAAATGCCACTGTTATGATTGCTTGCTTTATTCTTGGGAAGCTTGTCTTCCCTAGAAATCTGTTACAGTTTTGTCATATCTGACTACATATGGGCAAAGGTATAAACAAAGCATTTTTCTTCCACCAAGTGAAATTCCCTTTAGCTTCAGAAAGACAAGTTAGCAGGTATGGCAACTAACTGTGGACAAGGAATTCTGATGATGGCATCTTCTTTATTGCAGAGCTTTTTTCTAATGGGCCTAGAAGATTTCTCATGATTAACTTGAGACAGTGACTAACTCCCACAGGCTGCTTCCAATACCTCCATCTGTTTTTCTAGGTGAGGGTGCAAAGCATATTTTTTATTCCTGTTGCCTTTCTTCTGTATGGATTTATATTTTATATCTACAATGCTGAATTCACTTGGGAAATTTGTAGAATTACTCAAATCACATCTCAATTTACAAATGGGTAGCTTTGCTCTGGCAGACCAGAACATAGTGCCTGCTCCTCTGTGTACTGCAGCACGCAGTGGGACACAGAGCCAGAAGGTTTGACCGCCTACAAATTAGGGTTTCTTCCATTTTTCCACAAGGAATGAGGTGAAAGTGCATGCCAGTGTTTGCACAAATGTTCAGAGATGGTTGATACCAGCCTGTCAGGACACGTGGAGCAGAGCCGGAGGGCAAAGGTCGTGCCTTGTGGAATGACTCCCAAACAAAATAACTGGGCATCCAGACCAGTTGTCAGCTGGCAAGTACTGACAAATCCTGAAGTCAGCCTGGTGGTTCAGAAAAGGGGCTGATGAATGATGGATTTGAATCTGGACCTTCCCTTTGTTCCCAATTCATCTTTCACTGAAGCTAAAGAATGATACCGAGCAACCGGGCAAAAGCTTCCTCCAGCTGTCTGGGGATTGTTTCACCAAGTCAGATGGCAGTAATTTAACTTTTCCCTCTCATAAGGCCAGTGTATACTGGCACAAATTTATTGTTTTTTCATTACTAAGGGTTTACTAGATGCTTGGTTGTTCTTGGGGAGAAAGGCAATATTTCTTGCTTCCTAAATGTGACCTTTTATTTCTGGGTATCTTTTAGCCATCTATACTTAACTTGAATAAGATAAATGTGTGGAACATTACAGGACAAAGTCCCAGTGGATGATTAAAAAGGATGGTCCGGCATGGTGAGGAATACTTAGCTGTGTTAGTACCTTAATCTTCATATAGCATACATTCACAGAGCTGTGATACAGCACCATTTGGTTGTAGAATATCACCAAATTCAACTGGGGGGAGGGATGGTTAGAAAGCAATGAAGTTTTAGAAAAACATATACCAAACTCTTAATTATACGAGTAGTGATGCTTGCTTAGAGATAATGACACTTATATCCAGAGAAGTTCTCACCACAGCCACTGCATACAGAGAGCCAGGGCTGTGAGAACACAGACCCCAGGATAACATGGAGCATGTACCAAGACCAGTTTGTTTGCAAGTGATGTGAGCACTTTCTGTTTTGCAAAAGGGAAAATCTGCTCTAGATTTGCTCTAATTAGTCTCCTGTCTCTATGGTTGCAACTGAATGATGTGGGGCTTTTTGTGCTGTAAATCTCTTTTTAGTCTGTGAAAAGTCTGTAATTTATTTTCAGAGCAGCTGTGTTTTTCTGATAGATGGAGAAACATCTGTTCTAGTTACTGTATCAGTACAACACATTCCTGATGGCTTTTCCACCACCTCACTGTGCTCTGCTATCACATTTTTTCCTTGTGAGAAGAAGCAGGAGGAAAGGCACCTTTGATCTTCAGAGCCTATTAAGGTTAAGGATGCTACATCCATGGTGCCTATTTGATTAGGTGAAAACACAAACCACTCTTTTATGAAACACTTTGAAATAATAACTCTGCTCCCTGCAAACAAACAGGATCCCTAAATTGTTAAAAGAAGCAGGATAGGAAAAATATTCCAAATGAAACTTATGCAAAGTGAACAAGTTACTTATTGGAAAATTGCTCTCATAGAGTACCTGGTAGTGGTACTCTGGTACTCTTCAGATTGGAAGAATTACACTGGGTGCACAGGGAGCTACCTTAGGACTGGTAGTGCTCATTACTTCATCAGTAATTTATTAATAAATTAAAATAAATCGGTATTTTATTAGCATGTCTGTGATGCAGGCAGCATGGCTCACTTATACCAAACACAGAAATTCTGCAGATGCCACAGACACTGAGAAGAATTCAAAATGAACTTCATGAATCATAGGAATTGTGTGCAAGGAATTGTGCCTGTGATTCAGCAAGAGCAAATGTAGTTATGACATAGGAGTTGAGGATTACGGTCCATGGTGTTACCAAACAACAGCAAGGAGTAATAAAGCAGTTCAGAAACTACAGAGATCTTTTACCTAAATGCAGAGAAACTAATGTAGTGTATTAAAACACCCTCAGCTCCAATGCTTCCTCTGCTTGTAGGCTTCACTTGTTGAGAAATATTAGGGAAAACGGAAAACAGTGTTAAGGGCGACCAAAGAAGTGATCCCAGCATCTAAAGAGACACAGACATATGAATTATGGAAACTTCACCAGAGCTTGCAATGACAGGGTTAGATTAAGTCCAGTAATTTTCCAATATGATCAGGGAATAGACCAACTGATACCTCAAAGTCATGTCCAGTCACAATGCTTCCCTAATTTTGCTTCTTTTGTAAGCTGAATTCCCACCACCCTAAGTGAGAATCAGGATAAGTTTTTTGTGCCTGAATTTAGAGTAACATTGTGACTTCCTGTAAATGAATATTAGGGAACAACCCTGAAAGCTATTTTGATCCAAAAACTGGAGGAGATCCTCAGAGTACTTTTTAGAAGTATCTATAGAATTGATAGAATTACACAGGATGAGGGTGCCTGATATACAAACTTCAGGAATTAAAGTCAAACCACATCCAATTTACACAATGATATTTGTAGCCCAATAATGCCAAGAAAATGAAGAAGATTCATGTCACAGAATGTACTGTATGAAGTTTTGAGTGAAACCTCTTAGCTGGAGGATGAGCCCTGATCCTTAGACCAGCAAGCTTAGCAGTGAAGGATGTTGTTAGGTGGGCTGGCCCCCAGCTCTCCTTGCTGGAGCTTTCATTTTGATTTTGTATTTAGAGCAACATCTGCAGGTGAAGCTGCAGTGGCACTGACTGCCAGTCACACCCCAAAGCTGCTGCAAGTGCTCAACACAGTCTCAGCTTCTGGGCTTTCCTAATGTCTTACTGTGCTCTTGGAAAACGATGACAGGAGAAACTAAATTCCAGACTATTCCTTGAGCATCCATATTTTATTAAATAGCCTTTTTTTTCCTGTCTGTAGCCGTTCTGCCTGCATCTACCTTTGGAAGCTCGTTATGGTTGTGATGCTGAGGCAATTTTGTGCCAGTCATCCCAGGAACTGTTTGACTCCTCTCATTACCAACAAAGCAGCATCTATTTTTCAGACGTGAAGCCAAAAGAGAAATGTATTCCTCTGCTTAGGTATCCTACAGCACCAAGATCAATTACACAAAATCCATGCTCTTGGGCTTTAATGACTGTAGATAGTGGGGATTTTGGAAATTAGATTGAAGTAGTTAAGTGTTGCAAATTTCCCCTCTTGAGCAGCTGTGGCTTGATACGGCTGCTTAAAGGATTCTTTGGCAAATAGATTGCATCTCCTAGTGGGATTTGTGCTGTGAATAAATAAATTTCTATAATCAACTACTGGTACCTCTGCAGTCTTCGTGGCCTGCCTTTCAACTAAATAGACACATGTATAAAAATTTCTGTTCATTTAAAATTAAGTAAGGCATCAAACCGGAATGAAAACCTCATATCTAGCAAAAAAAATCATACAGCTTTTACTTTGCTTTGTAAATTCATGAATTTTGTTGGTGCCTTGGCCTATTTAATGCTAGCTAGGTGTCAATCAAATGCAAAGCTTGCTTGCCAGTGGGAGTGCTCTGGAAGTAAGAGGTAGCATCTTGGAACATCTTGCATTTAAAGAGTGATATGCCCTCAGCTTTCCAAAGATGTCTAATTTCCTTTTAAAGTGGTTCTGTCACAAGCCCAACAGCTCCCGTTTCAAACAGAAGCAGAAATAGGCAATGCTAGTTGGGAGAAAAGGGAGCCTGAGGGGAGAAATTCCCCAGGCTAGACAATGAGACAACTTTAGTCATTATATTTATGTTTAAGTTGATAGCTGAGCTTCCAGAATACTGATAGATTTGGCTGCAGTTTTGGCAGGTCTAACAGGGTTGGTTTTGGTTTGGTTTTGTTTCTTTTTGTGTGTGTCTGTTTTGCTTTCTCTGACCTTTGGAAGGCCTTCACTCTTTATACACACCCAAATAAAAGGGTACTAAAAATCTGGTCACTTATTTCCTGAAATGGAAAGAAAACTCCTCTGAAAATACTGTTTTCATAGTAGCAGCTGGTATCAGGCACAGGGCTGGGGAACCTCTGCAGTTACAATTTTGAGTCTTAATAGCTTCTGACATAAATAGGACTGGCTGTGAGAAATACTTCCATGGTTTGCATGTTGAACACTGTTGATGATGCACAACATTGTGATTGCACCACTGTTTTTCCTTAAATAACTTCCTCACTTCTCCTTGAGTCTTAGCATAGTGATGCCAGTGCTTCTGTCAACTTGGGGAGCTCAGTGCCAGCCAGTGTGACATTATCTGTGAACTCATTAGTGCTAGCTCCTGGAACATCTTGTTCTTCATCTGCCAGCTGTTATAGCATCTGATCTATTTTCTTGACATAGCTGGACTAAATAAATAAATACCTCATGCTCACACTTGATATCTACCATTTCCCACAGAAACTTCTGTTCTTTGATTGCTCGTTTTTCTTCTTCTCCATCCTCTCCCCAGTCCCTCCAAGTATTAACCTAACCTAGAAATGGAGCTTTCTAGAAATGTTTTCCCAGGCTTATCTCTCACCAAAGTGAATGGTATTCTCTTGTCCCTTCAGAAAACTAAGCATCTGTTTTTAGTTATGCCACTGTGCTATGGTGGTGCTGAAACATCCAAGCTTGAAAGAAAATAAAGTCAGGGACACAGATGGGTCTGCCAGCTCAGAGCCCAGGAACAAGGCTGAAATTCAGTCCTAGTTCTGGAAAATAGACTGTTGCCATTTCTGATGGAAAGGAAGCATTTTAGTTTCATTGGAAAGCTATGTAATGGTGCAAAGAACAGAACTAAATTCTCCAATGTCTTATCTCCAGTGATTCTGAATTAGTAGAGTAGCTTTGTCTTCCTCTGTCCTCTGTTTTGGCAGCAAGGATCTCATTCTAAGTCCCTCAATGTAATCACAATACTTCTGTTTCCCCAAATGATCTATTACATGAGCAGAAGATAACTACTCCTTTTTCATTAACTCACTTAATATTGTACTTGATTAAACACGAAGGGCCTGGAGCTTGCACACACATAAATGTATATATAATCAGTCTGAGAAATCAGATCTTCACACATTTTCTGCTTGTTTGACTTTCATTGACTAGGACTGAGGCATTTTAAAAGGCAGGGAATTGTCAGCTGTCACTACTCTGTCACAGTAATTTGGAAGCCAGGCAGCAGAACTCAGGATTCCAATTGTGGTGATATGAAAGCTGTGTTACCAATTCCCAAGGTAAAATTTCAGTGGGGAAATGGTAGGAGAAGAGCCTCCTCTGCAGACAGGTTGCAACTAAGACAGAAGAGTTTGAACAAGCAGAGGAATATCTCAGTTCACTGTCTGACAAAGCGAATTACTGCCTTCCTTTTACAACCCTTCTATTAATACAACTCCTTAATATCTCTTCTCTATGGTTTTGCATGGTAAAGCTCAAAGCTTCTTCCTGCCTTTATTCTAGTCCTTGCTTACATCTTGGGATGGTTGTCATCTTTAATGGATCCAGCTCTCATGATAATATCACAAGCCTGTAAAATATGGAGTTTGTCTTAAATCCTCAGCTGGAGTCTGAGGAATCAGTTTAAATTGTATAAAATGAGAGTTTCTAGCCCTGCTCACAGTTAGGAATTAGTGCAAAGTGTGCTGAGCAAAGAACACATTGCTTTCCAGTGCTCCAACAACCTGGCAAAGACATCCTTTGAAAGATGGGTATAAGGTAGCTTGTCAAAGACAAATTCAAAAGTAGATGTCTGTTTTCAAAAGATGACCGAGGGGTCTGAGTCCCATGGAGTAGGATGGAAGCTTTCTCTGTCCTGCATCTGCTTATGAGAACTTCCCATCAATTGCCTGCAGCAGATGAATGGTGCTCCCCAGTAAGCAGCACTGATCTGAAAGGTGAGTTTCAAACACCTGAGAGACCTCTGACCTGGTGTGCACCCTGAGGAGTCACCAGCCCACCTTTTCTTTGAATAACAGGATGGTTTGAGGTGAGTGTTCAGCCAATGCTGCCTGCAGGTGAATCCCTGGACTCCACTTTGCAAGCAAGGTGTGATTAACTTGGGTCTGTGCTGGCACACCCAGCCAGCACACCTGTTTAAATCCAGTGTGCTTTGGCAGCAGTGCCCCAGCTGCTGGTGCCAAAGAGATGGTGAAAGAAGCCTTGAGACTCAGATGGTTAGTGGTGGAGGAAGAGCAGCAGGTGCCAAGAAAAATGAAAAAAAAAAAAAAACAGAAAAAGAAAAAAGAGGAGAGAAACAATAGCATCCATGAATTTTTGATGGCAGTACTTTGTGTTCAGCAACTAATGCAGCAAGTACTGCCCAGTTGGCATGGACAGGAAGAAAATCACAAATAACTCCCTTGACAAATTAAACTCAATTTTCTCCAGGTATCTTTCCCCATTTATAGCCTCAGAAATTGCTCCCATGTGCAAGTAACATTTGTTTTTTAACAGTTTGGATTTGATCAGCATGTCTGCTCTTGAAGGATTGTTATTAGGGTTGGCTTTCCCATCCCAGTGAACCTGTAATTTCACAAATAACACCTATTGCAGCTTCATCTTCAGAGAGAAAAGAGAAAGAAAATGCTGGAAAAGAGCAAGGGAGTAATTTCTATCAAACAAAGGTTTGGGGCCAAATTTTTATCCACTGAAGAACAGAGAAGCAGCCAAGGAATGGCACAATTCCCAGCTGTTTCTGTGCCTTTTTCCTCCACTGAGGCAACAGGTGCTATGTTTTATCCAAACTGTAGACAATGACTCCAAAGTGGTGCTCAAGTTTTGGTCAGGAGTCCTTGAATTTGTCAGAAGAGATAATTCTTCATCCTTGGCTCGTTTTGAGTTATTTAGCTATTTCTTCAGATAGAAAATTGAGCTGCATTGTATATAATGAAGCATGTATTAATGTAAAGCTCTGTCTAGATGGTCATGAGGTGGAAAAAATTAATGTCTAACAAATGAATTCTCCCCAGCTTCATCTAACTGGAAGGGGGATCTGCTAAAAAGGCCTTGGAGTGAAAGATTTTTCCTTTCTTTTGTTCTTTTAGCATATCTACTCCCCATCACAATGCTGTCAGAGGATCAGCAGCATACAGCTACCACAGACACAGGAGGAGCATCTCTGAACCTGATCTTGTCTGTACAAGCCAAGGTGGGATAAAACAGTACAGCACTCTCTGCATTGATACATTTGCTCTTCACACCTGCTTTCACAGTAGTTTTTGATGAAATTGACTTTACACCCTCAGGTAGTAGGATTAGCTAATGCATAGTTTGGGGTGGTTTTCTTTCTTTCTCTCCTCTTTACTGCCTCTGGGGTCTTACATACAGTATCCACTCCATTTCTCAGTCATAATTTAAACCTGTGCGTTGTTGTGACACTTTCCAGATGACTAAAGCTCATTAGAGTTGTAATATATGTTTATTATCACCTAAACTGGGTAAGAAGGATCTCAATATATGTAATATATCCAGGCCCATTCCTTTAATATCTCAGCCTGATGGGCATATCCTGACCTCTGAGACAAATTCTTCTGAATCCCATTGAGTTTATAGAGAACAAGGTATTTCCACAGGAAGGTGTAAAACTAGGACCAGAAGAGACTTTTGGGTTTCACAAGGATTCCACTTCCCTGGAATCACAAGCAGGCATATCGTTTAAATTCTTTCATAAACTTCTCAACATTTTTCATCTTGAAAGTGGCTTGGCCTTTCTGGGAAACCCAAAAGGGATTTGAAAGGGCAAAATATATCCAGAGCATTTGATGATGGTGAGTGCACAGCTTTAGAACAGAAAGCTACATTCTGTGTGATGTTTGGCCTTGCTCCTGCCTTGAAATCTTGTATTAGGAAATTATAAAATAAGGACTCTAAGGGGAAAACCCCCAACTTTTCAAAGGCATCATATCACTCCTTTCCTCTCCCAATGAATTGGGTTTTCCTTCCCAATGAAAGGTAACTTCTGATCTCTAGGAAAGGACTTCCAAAATATTACTTCTTTCTCTTTTCCATCCCCCACAAAGTTAAAATTTTATTTGTCAAAGGACAACAATGGGTCCCAGATGTTGCTCCATCTTTTAATCTATTTTTCCTTTAAAGAAAGAGTGGAAAATGTTTATAAATTGTAATTCTAATTTTAAATATCTTGGAAGCCTGGGCTTTGCCCATGATGGTGGGATGGATGGCAAAGTTGTATGTGGTATATCGGAGTTTAAGAACGCACAGTCATCACTTAACAGCCAGCATCCACCTCCCAGGCAGTCAGTCTAGCCATGGTTTTGTACGGACACAAATTTGTGCTGAAGTCAGGCACGAACATTAACAGAGGTCCCTCAGCTTGTTCTGTGAATGGGAGAGGTTTAGGTGGGTAAAAGGATGCTTTTAGCTATTCCCTCTCCCCTCTGTGCCTGCAGGAAGCAGTAGATATGGAAGATGTCTGCTGCATCAGCATTCAGCTGTTAGCGCACTTGAGAATTTTTGGTACCTTTTGCCTTTTTAGTTCACCAGATGACCATAGTGCCTAATTCTTTAATTTCCATAAGGAATCAAATCCCAGGCATCCTAAAGAGGGGATGACAGAGAAAAGGGACTCAGTCCTTTCATTTGCTGCCATACAGTTTTGAGAGAGTAGGCAGAGAGAATGAAATTCTGGCTTACCTGAGGGAGGCCCTTGAACTAGTCTGCATGAGAATTTCCTGCTATAGTCAAAAATGCTCCTAAGAAAATGCTAGAATAGTCAAAAAAAAAAAAAAAAAGCAGGTGTTTATAAGAATAATTGGTTACATTCTGGTCACATCTGCTCCCTTGGCAGACCTCATGAGATACCCTCTGGCTGGAAAACTTTGCAATTCAGATCTTCTTTGGACAATGTGTAGCCGTAGCAGTGAGAAATCTAACTCTGAAGAAGTCGGGGCTGTTAAAGATACTACTGTGATTGAAAATATTTACAAGCAAGCTTTTGATGGTGATTCACAACACAAAGGGTTATAAATATGTCTCTCTCCTTTTCTTCTGTCCTGTTCTACCCACAAGCTGGCATCTGCTGCCAAGTCCCAGACAGTATAGTTCCGTCAGTATATTTTAGACTTTCTTTCTTTGTGAAAGGAAGTTTACTTTTTTTGTTGTTAGTACTCTTTTTTTTTTTTTCAAGTGGAAAGACAGCAGGGACTGGAACCTCTTCTGATAATAAGATCTTGGGAGCCAGTCCATCTGTTTCTGTTAATATTCTACCCCAAAAATGGTCAATTTTAACAACACTAACTGCCAGCAAGGTCCAGAAGTCCTTTTCAGTAATTACATACTTTTGGTCTTTAGAAAACACGTTTGATAGCCTGCTGACCCTAGAGAAATACCATTTTATAGAGGGGATCTTTACTAGCAGTAATTGGCCAGCTGGAAATTTCCCTTGGGCAAGTTTAAAACACATCTTCTTTATCTACAATGGAAAAGAAGTTTATCCTATTATCCTCCCAGACATAAAGATGTACTTTAGCCTCACAGATAACTTTAAAAACATTCTCATTATAGAGAGCTCTGCTTATGGATGAGAGGGCACAATATGTTTAATAATCATCACACAGGGTGCATTTGCAGAAAAATGGGAATTTTGTGGCTTTGCAGTTCATGTATTTCTCAGCCAGATCTGCCATTTGCTGTCACATCTCTAGACTCTTTGCAGCATTTTAGTAAATAATTAAAATACCAGGTCTGATTCTCCACTCCATTACCAGCTTTTATAGAGGTGGAACTTCTTTGAGCATCTCTCTTATGGATGTTATCTGTCACCTCCTGGAGGAGGATGTAAAGCACAGAAAGGCCCTGACTAGCAAATCAAACATTGTTGAAAAAAGTTTCAGATAAGAATAATAATTTTGAAGAGAAATACAGAGAAGAAGAAGGAAAAAATAATTTCCTCATAAGCTACAAGTCATCTCAAGGATAAATGATAATATCAGAAGGGAAACCAAGTTACTTTAATTTCAGCATGAGATTTTAATGAAAAGTGTATTCTTTCACCTGGTATTGTCACAATTAGTTTCTAGGAGGGTAATTGGAATCAAACATGATTGATTTCACATAGGAAAGCAAGCAGCAGGGATAGATGAACTTCTGAGCCACAAAGCTCTTTTTTTTTTCCTTTCTATTGTCATCAAGAATAGTAATTAAAAGGAGGCATGCCTCACCCACCTTCAAGAAATGATATTTCAGCAGAAGTGTCGCTAAAATTAATGTTGTACAAGTTTTCTACCAAGTCTCAGCATCTATTTAACTTTTGGTGTCTCTCTTTTGTGCTGGCGACCAAATGCACATTCCCTCCAATAACAGTAAGACCATTCATAAGAAGGACTGTCCACTGCCTGTGCTGATGGGTGTGGGGAAGCCTGCTAGGACAGGGAGCATCCCTGCTGAGCTGCTGTTTCACTCATGTTGCTCATCCAAATGCAGGTTTGGGGCCTGCCCTGATGCAGGGGTGGGATGGAGATGCAGGTTTGACGTGCAGAACCTGCCCCATAGGATTTCTTCACGTCCCTTGGCAGGCATAACAATATATTTTAGTCAGGAAGCCATTGACCCTTCAAACACCCACACTTGGGATGAAGGCTGCTCTGGCACTTTTTCAAGAAGGAGTTTTCATCAGCCAACATAACTCCAGCATTTTCACCCAGACTAACACAAGAAACCCAACATGATGTGTGTTTAGCTGCTCTGTGTTTAGAGCTGTTCTCTAGGCAGAGTGGATCTATTGAGTGAAATGTTGCTGTATAGAATTTGTAGGAATTTCAGGGAGCTTTACTTTGGGCCAATTTAACATTATCCCATAAGCAGAAAGTCTATTAGCAGCTGTAGTGGCTTGGTTTCATGCTAAAGGAGTTGAATTCACATGTTCCAAGGCAATGTTGTGATGTAAATCAAAACTCTGGAAGTGGGGTTGATCAAGCAATTAACTCTGTTTTAATAAGATGTTTTACTGGAGATGCAGTTGTAGACACTGCCTTCTAGCAACAGACTTCTAATGTGGACTAGTCTTCTTTTTCACTGTCTTAAAATATTCTACGTTGAAAATTTTGACCTTCCAGTTATATAGATCTTGGCAATAAAGGCTCTCCTATCATGCTTTCATAATGGTCTTGCATTTGCCACATGGAAGGAAAAAAATCCCCCACCATTTATTGTTGTTAATAGCAACTGTTGTTAGTGCAATGGCAATTGCTATGTGAATTACTACAAAAGAAGGAATATTCATTGTTGTAATTGTTTAGAAAACTGCAACTTTTGTTAAATAAGTCTGAAGGCAAGTTTGGAGAGTTTCATCATACTGTTTTTCATCTAAATATTTTTAATTCTTTGTAATTTTAAGATCCAAGAGACCAACACCCCTAATACTAACTTCCAGAAATATAAATTGTTTTGTCAAGTTATTAGTGGAACTGACAATTTGACAGGTTTTTGTAAACTCTGACATGACGTATCCATGCTTAAGTGGTTTTACTCTGCAGGAAGTAGATTAATTCAGACTCCTTATTGCCCCACAAACTATCATCTTAGGGAGATGGTTTATTAAATTTACCTGAACATTAAATTAAAATGTGACTAATGTCTTCTTATTTGATATGTATAATTTGTGATAGTAGTGAGAGGTGTGCATTTTGAACATTATGTACAATGAGAATTTGGCTGCAATTAAGGTAAATAGAGGATGAGGAAGCAGTGGGTATGGAAGGCATTTCATGACAAATTAGTCCTTGTAGTCTCAGAAATGGTAAATAACCTGGGAGGATCTAAGATTTCTCTGGCTATTGAAATTGAACTGTCCTTAGGGAAAGTAAGGGGGAGATTTTCCTTCCAGAGGAGTTTCTGAAGACACTGACTTTATGCTATTTCTCTCTGCTCTTCCCATTTACAGTACTGACTAATGTTTTTATTGTCCTAAACATGTACTAGAAGAAAATTTTGACTGGAGCCTACCATATCCTTCTAATTTTACGGAGGTATTAGCCCTACTAGGCTGGTACTACCCAGAAGCAGGGCCACAGTAGGGTAGTAAAATTCAGCTCTGCTGAACTAAAACTGATGATGCAGATTCATATCAGAATGAATCCTTGTACCAGTGCTTAAACACATGTCCCTTTCTTCTCCTTGATGGCTCAGAAGAGATTGTAAGTTACTACTCTGTTGTGTGGAAGACACAAAGTAAAAGCTTCTAGACAGATCTTTAAGGAAAGGGATTTAAATTTTGATATAAATGATGGAAAAGAATTAATGATTTGGAAAACTTCTTAAAAGAGTTAATGCAAAAAACTTCCTGTAATGCAATGTTCTGGCTAGAAATTAACATGTAGAAATCCAAGACAATTTAAAATTATAGTTCCCATAGCTACTGTAATTCATCTAGAACCTGGTTAGGCAGTCCTTGATAAAAGTGCATCTGTCTGTGTCTAATTTGGAGTTTTGGAGATGGACATGTTAACTCCTTAGTGGGAAAAAGGCAGATAAGAACCTGTGATTTTAGTTGTCCTCATACTCCTTCGGTAAGCATGACATGTCTCAGCTAAATTTTACTTTAAAGGTTAAATTCTGTCATCACCTGACACATTATTGCAGGAAGAAAAGGCTTCTCACTTCAAATGAAGGAATGAAATTGCCTGCAGGGGTCTTGTGGGGGGACAGCCCAGAGATGGTGTGGGGATTTTCATGCTGCAAGTGGATGCATACTGTGAAGGAATTGTCTGTCTGCTCCAAACCACAAACATCCTTTCTCTTGGGCAAGGTGATAACACAAGAATGAATAAACACCAGTTAACATTTCCCTGCCTGTGATCAGAGAGCCATCAATCAAACCTAACAAGCTGCACCAGAAAAAAAATAAAAATTAACTGTTAGATGTGTGTTTTAAGCAAAAGCATCTTCTGTGCCTTTGGAGACAAAATAAATCTTTGTGTCCTGATGGTAGTCTCTGAAATTTGGTGGTCTAGATAGATCAGGGAAAATGGAATCTTCTATATTTGACAGCATAATTATTATGCTCTGTCAGATTTATACAGCTCTTTCATAAGGAACACTTAATACTTCATACGGATATTACTTTTCCCATCAAATATCACTTTAGAAAAAGTTAATAATTTAGGACCCTTTATATTAAAAAATGGCTAATTCAACAGATGCATACGATATCATAATCAGACATTGCATGAAGCCTCTGAAACTTTTCCCTTTTGCCTTGAAGCAAATCTGGTGTTTATACCAGACTCTCCCAAGCTTGCTCATCCTCATTTTAAAGAGCTTTTTGAAGCTATCATACAGAGGATGGATGGTTGCTCCCTTCAGTATCATTTTGTCCTGAGATGGCCAGCTTACTCTCTTTACACTTTGTTTGCTCTGCTGTATCCCTGCCCTCATTAGAGAAAATCCCAGACTATTCTTCTCTTTAAGCCTTGATTTTCAGGTTTATCCAAATTTCATTGGCACAAAAAAATCTCCTGTCAAATGTATCATACTATCAATATTACTTGAAGAAGTAATAAAGTAAACCTCTAATATAGTTCTTAAAAGTAGTGTTGACGCCATGAGAGCAAGAGAAAGTTTTCTAACTAGGCCAAGCAGTGAGTATTTTCCTGTTTTGGAAAACAACTCAGGATATATAATAGAAGATTTGTGGGAGGGGAAAAAATTAAAATCCATTAAAGTATAATTAATTAAGTTTTAAAAAAATTCATAAATGTATGCTGAATAGAAGCCTGGATGGGACTCCATTGTTAGAAGCAAATATAAATTAAGGTTCTTTTTGTTTTTTTAACTCAGCATACATAAACACACATGTACTTAATATTTATAGAGATGTAATAAGTATGTGCATGAGCTTCTTCTCTCCCAATTTGTCACCCTGAAGAAAACAAAGTGCTGTGAAGCCCTGTTGTTGGTGGAACCGGATTTGGAAGGAATAAATATCCAATGAGAAGTGTTTTAGGACATCACTTAGGCTCAAATCTCAGTCTGTGAAGTCAGAGGGAAATCTGGATAAGATTGAGTAAATAGAAGATTGTTTCTGAAGTGCCTTCCATGGGAGCTTAAATATTTCATCCTTGACATTACAAATGTTCTTGCTCCATTGGGGACACCATGGCCAAGTATCCTCATTGATTCTCAAGTAAGAGAGCAGTAGCATCACTCCATTTTTCACTAATCTATGGAAGAGTACAGCACACTAAGTGGAATTAAGGGATGCAGGTCTCATCTCCCCACAGCAGCTCCTGAGACACCCATCAGTCTGTGACTCCTGCTCTGCACAGCCCATGACAGATGAATGCAATACAGAGGCTGTGCTGTTGTTTAGCTCAAGCTGAATGTCACCAAGAGCCAAATGGACACATCTGATCAACCTGGGATGAGGGTTGTTGTTAATTGTTGTTGCTTTTGAAAAGCTAAGTTGCTTTGTAACTCAGGAGGAGGAGAAATAGGTCACACCCCACACAAAAGGTGGGTAGGTAAAGCAGTGGGAAGTAGGAGGTTTTAGTAGACAAGACTTGCTCCAAGAGACATTTGAAAGTGTTTCTCTCAATTTACCAGGCTGGAAGCTTAGGCGCTTTCACAGAATTACCTTGCTCAGTACTTAAATTATGAATGACTTGAATTTTGCTGTGCTTTTTTAGGATCTATGAGTTCTATCAATAATGGAGTACAATACCTGAAATTTGTAGGGTTATGAATCATCTCTCTGGAGATGGCTCACTTGATTTGATTCAGAACTAAGGAGTAACTTAAAATAAGGATCATGACTGCCTGTGGTAAGTGAAGTGACTTTCCCACTTCTGCCCTGTTTGCTGCTAGGCCATAAACCAGCCTGGAAATTTGACTTATGGTAGATGCTGATAAGCAAGCAGAGATCTACATTCTTAGGGAAATCTGGTTCCAGGTGAAGGGAAATTCCAGGAAAGAGGCATGTAGTCAGCTCATTGGGGCAGTATTTGCCATTACTGTGGGCACACTCACTGTTCTAACCTCCCATCCCACCCCACAATCACCACTGCTAATTTATGCCCTTCCAGCCACGTGCTGGGTCTTTCAGCACATTTCACTACATTTTTCATTGCATTGCTTCAGTCCAATCAGAAAAATTACAGTAGCTGTGCACAATCAGAAGCAGCTGCAAACATGAAGTGCAACCCCCTCGAGAAAATGTCTCACTGGAGTTGCAGTTGTGAGAGATGGCACTGACCTTGGTCTGTGTCCCTTTAAAGATGTGGAATCATCAGATCTATTGGTTTGCTTCAGATACCAGCAGCAAAAAAAGAGAGACATTCTTCCAGAGCTATGAAACACATTTACTCAGAGACTAAGCAGCATATCAAGCCTTGAAATATGTGGTCTAGTGAGTTTCTTAAGGATATTTGGCCAGCACAGAAAACATTCAGTCATCCTAATCTTTAAGGATTGAGGAAAATGACTGTCAACATGTGGAGGAAAACTGCAGGGTGAATTGAGCCCATCCTTCTACCTTGTGCCTTGGCTGGACAGAAAACTGCTATTATGAGGAGTCAGAGAGGCAACTGATGCCAATAAGGGACCTTTGCCACTAAATCCAAACCTGGGATACATCTTTGCTAGGTGGTGTTTTGCTTCACCAGGCCAAGGGTTAAATCCAAATCACTGATAATGAGAATCTTTCTGTAAATATGCAGTGGTTATTGCTATGCTGACAACTTTTTTAATATCCTGCTATGATTAATTGACGTACTTATCTCACACTTGCTATATTCTCATCTAAACATGTCATGCCTTCACTTTATGTCTGCTTCTTGATCCTGTGATACATCTGAGACAAATATTAAGAAAATTCTGTTATTATGGAAATCAAATTCTTTCCTCTCTTCTTTTCCTCCCCTCTACCAAACCACAGCCACATGCGTAAAGATTCTGAATGTGGGTAAGGAGGACTGGAAACCTTTGTGTGTTACTCCATGGTTGAAGAGTCTATGTATCTATCTTCTGTATGGAAAAAGCATATGTTGTGCCAAAAAAAGAGAGCTCCTTGAGAGCATGGCTGAATCATCAGTGAGTTTCAGTAGAGGAACAGCAGTTTCCCAAACCAGCAGTACCACGTGCGTCACAGAGACAAGGTGTCACAGGAGTGCTTCTGTGGCCCACCCTGACTGCCTGGGATTGCACTTTCCAGGAGGAAGAAAGAACAAAAGAAGTTACAGACAACAGTAAAAATGGAAAATTTGGGCTTCAGGATTGACATATTTGGAAATGAGTGGTGTAGTGTACCTTTTTGCTAACAAGAAAGCAGCTTTTTATTGGACGGCAATTCACCAGAATTCAGCTACAGCGGTTCAAATAAAAAAGAAATATTTATAACTTCTAGGAGAGGAAGAATAAGTGAGCTTTTGAGATATTGCAGTAAAATATTTTTTCTCCATCTTGATTGGTATACCATTTCAAATTTATGCTACAACTTTTTTATATTTTCATAGTTTTATTATGATTCTCTATATTAGGAGTACACAAGGGAACTCATAAGGGTTTAGATGTCTTTGAACAGGATTCATACTAATACAGAAGGGGAGCTAGTGTTTTTGTTTGTCTGCTTCTAGCTTCTGAACTCATAGAATACACTGTTGTATTTCAATACATTGCAGTGTTATCTTGATATAAGACAGGCTGTGGTTGTGTTGACCTGCTTAGACACTGCCTTCAAGCAATGGAGTAAACTCAGTGTGTTATAGTTTAGTCAGGAAAAAAAAATCATGTCGCATTTAGAATAATACCGTGCTCTTTTCTAATACACACGCTCTTTTCTGTTGTGTATTGGATCTGTATCCAAAAGCCTTCACTGTTTTTTGAATGTAGAGTACCATGTTGCACAGACACTCCCAATTAAATACATGGATCAGATAGTTTTCTCTTGAGATACGGTTCTGGCTCCTGCCATGGGATTGTTTGTTAAGGTTTCTGTGGCTCTGTCCATTGAGTGGGTGCATTTAAGTGTTGTTTCCTTTAGGCTAAAGCAAATGTTTTAACAAGAGATGGCAGAGCAGTGGTGCAGTCTGAGCTGGAACTGGTTTTCCCATAATTGCAAGTTACCAATTTACTGCACCTGTGGATGTGAGCAGAGACACAGGAACAGCCCCCAAGGATGCTCTCAGCACAGCCCGACTCAGCGAGTCAGCTCAAGCTCACTTGCAGCAGACCTGTTTCCCCAGAGCTCAGCATCCCAATTACTGGGTGCCAGTGGGAGGTGGGAACTCAAAGTGCAGTAGGTTGGCTTCCAAAAGTGTGAATAGGTTCTGTGGCTCCTTAAATCAGCTTGCTGAGAGCTGATACCATGGCATAAAGGAAAGCAATGTTGGTCTGATACTGGCTTAACCTATTCCTGGTTGGAGAGCCAGGGGTGGTATGAAAACATCAAGCAAATAACCATGCATAGCTATTGATTTCCTCTCTTTGATGTTCACTTTCTTTCCCCCCTCTGTTTAATAGATTCTTTTAATCTTCTTGGGGACAGTATGACTTCACAGAGAAAGGGAGCATGCCAAAACAAAAGAAAACATGAAATGCTGCAGAGATCAGTGCAGACCTCCCTGGGGTTTTATTGACTGAGTAAATGACTTGAATGTCAGCAGCTAAAAGGTAAATTCTCAAGTCACAGATGATGAAAAAAAGAAAAAAAGAAAAAAACAAACAAAAACCCCACCTCACATAGGCATGAATAATTGAAATCTTGCAACAGGCATATGATAAACTGAATTCTAGATTAACTCCAATGGCTGCAGTTTGGAAAGCAGCTTAATATAGATAACAGCAGAATAAGGTGATGCAGCAATATGAAGGGAAACCAGGTACATTTCAGAAGAAAGGATGCTGAAAGCTGCATACTGAAAAGGGAAAGACTTGGGAGCTTAACTTAAGGGAAAAAGTAAAGTAAAAAAATAAGAAGGCACCCGGTATTCAGGTGCATTTCAGGATACCATAAGTATTCTAAGCAATCTTGTAAGAGAAATGTTGTATAAATCAAAGAAGGTAGTGTTATTGCTAGAAGGCTTGGGGAACGAGGGCCATGCTCACAGCAGTGTTCAGGTTTGAGGAATAAAATTGAGAAAACATGTAATCACAGTTGAAGAGAAAGCAGTGCTGAGCAATCACAGATTAGTCCTGATTTCCAAGATTCAACCACACTAAAAAGAGTAAGAAAAGTCAGACTTATTTCTCCCTGATAAAGATAAGAGCTCCATGGGGACCTACATGTTTCTGATAGAATCACCAAAGAAGCCTGAGAAAATGTGATCCAATTATATTATTTAAATAACCAGCAAGTGGGAATGTTTGGCTGGATGTGTGTCAAAAGGGAATTTCAAGCAAAGCCTTGGATTTCAGAATTAAATTGGCAAAATCAGAATATTACTTTTTCATGGGGAGTGTCAGGGAGAGAAAGAACTACAGAGCTGAAGAGTAAGAATGAACAAGTCTTTCTCAATCTAA
The DNA here is from genome assembly GCF_963513975.1 of Fringilla coelebs. Lineage (NCBI taxonomy): Eukaryota > Metazoa > Chordata > Aves > Passeriformes > Fringillidae > Fringilla > Fringilla coelebs. The sequence continues at coordinate 26,547,350 of NC_140066.1, read as the reverse complement.
CAAAATTGTCCTTACTGGTCATAAAATTAAACAGTGACCAGATGGTGACTCACTCGAAGTAAAATCTGAGCGTGGTTCATTGCACCTCTCCATTCACATCTTACTTTGCAATGCTTTTTCTTAGCGTGCCCAAATTCACCATCTACCTAAATGCTTCCTAAGAATCACAGTGTTCTTTATGGTGGAAGCTTAGAGAAATCGATGTTTTATTTTGCACATAACTTCAGAGCTGTGTGCAAAAAACATCATTGCTCTCTTTTGTTATTCCCTTTTGCTTTCCCTCTTTGTGTGTGTGTGAGAACAACTGTAGCTTAGTACAGGTGCAGAGGGAAAAGAGGATGGAAATGTAATCTGGAAGAAGCTGTGAGGGCATGAAGGACCTGGTGAGAAGTGCCTGGTATCATCTGTTGTTGTTGTTCCAAGCAGCCATAGCATAAGTGACATGTGTTTCTTTTAAAAAAGTTTCTCCTATCCCATCTGTTGGCCATATGGGTGAAAAACATGGTTTTCAGCATGCCCACACCTACTCACTGGCCAACAATCTGTCCTGGCCTAAACATGGCTGCTGACTGTGCCATAGCAAGTTGTTCTTCCTAGAAACAACCGAGGGAATCTCTGCCTGTGAGATGGGCTTCAGGAAAAATTTGAGAAAAATGAACATATGCAGCAATCTATTTTGAGCCAGTGGGATTCTTTAGCTTGCCTTGCTGCTCTTTCAAGGGATAGAGAGAGAAATTTTGCTGGATTTTCAGTCAACTGGATCAATTGAGATAGTTTTTTGAATAGGGCCTGTGCAGAGAGTTGGTGTAAAGTGGGTTGGCCCCATTCCTGTTTAGAAGAAACCAAAAATGGTTCATATCTTTAAGTCCATCTCAGATTTTACCCTGGATCCATATGCATTGATTTGGTGCACAAGGCAAATTCCCTTGCATTTTTATGCCTTTGATTCACACTGGAGAGCAGTGCTGGTGTTCCCAGAGCAACATTCTTCTTGGTGGAGCCAGAGTGTGAAGAACACACTTGAGCACTGTCACAAGTCCCCACATTCCTGATGGATCCATGCCCTCCATCAGGCAGTTCTCTCCATATGCATGCTGTACATCTGGGAAAAGCAGCTGGCAAGAACTGTCATTGCAATAAGAACAATGCAGATGTAGCTCCAGAACTGTAATGGATTTTGTCAAATTAAGCACTCCTCCTTCCCTCTTTCTGCTCCACCAGGTCATGGTATTTCTGCTGAGGCCGGGGCTCTCTGGAAGGAGGTGCAGCCATTCACATGGCACAGAGACAACCACAAAACCCCTAATTGTGTGCCTGGCCTGATCTGGAGACCTGATCCAAACACGATTAATATACTGGAAAAAAGCATTTAAAAACTCTTTACTGACTTGGTTGGGTTTTTCCTCTTGAGGTTTGGACCTTGACCTAATTTAGCACCTAATTTTGATACTCCTAAGTATCAAACAGTGCTTTTCAGAGTTAATATTCTTTATGTGCTCCTTTCAGTCTGGGGAAAGTATACTCCCATTTGCAGGGCAAAGGTTTGAGTTCATCTAATAGTGACTTTTTGTAATTGTCATCTGTGGATGTAACGTCTTTAGATGAGTTGTTCTCCCAGTATGAAAATGTTATTGTGGTTTTCAAAAACATTACAATTTCAAATTTGTGGCTCAATAAATGATTTCAGTCTTTACCCGCTGCATGAGATCACTAGGCAAGAGATCTCTAATGTTGTATGCATTCAAAAGCAAAGAGAACTGAGAACTGAGTCTAAAATCTACAACTTGATTAGGTTTGGAACATGAACAACACAGCTGAAGGGCCCAGCAAACCTTGACCGTAATGCTGTTATCTTGCTTCAAAAGCTGTAGCAATCAGGAAAGTCTTGCACAATGAAAAGCAGTTAACAAGGGAGAAGCTTCTTCAGCTGATGCCCAATTTGAGAGTCTGAATCTACTAATTCTCTGCCTGACTATCTTCAGCTATTTCATGCAGTATTTTAGAGGGTGGTTTCATGCTACATCCATCAGGTGTGCTCCTGCTTTTTTTCAGGAGAAAGAGAAGTAGAGTATCAGTCAGACTTTGCAGAATGTCATGTTATGAAGCTGTACATCTCCATATGCAAGATTGTGAAACCCCTGGATAGTAAGTAGTCTGAATCACTCATTATTCTCTTAATCATAGGTGCAAACTGCAGGTGCCTGAATTCAGCAAAAGATACAATTGTGTATGCTTTAAATTTTTAGCTCTAAGTGGCTAGAAAATGTCAGTGTTCCTTATCAAAGAAGTGTGGAATAATATATGAAATGGAATAACACTTTGGTGATTCTACTTATTTCTGGTCTTCAAGTGATAATTTTTTTCCAGGGTTACATGAAAATTATTGTATGGTTAGGAATATATTATTGCTGTTGTAAACAATAATTGCAGTTGGAAGCAAATTATCTCTGAGCCTGTACAAATGAAGTTGTTTTCCTCTCTGTTCTAAGGTGTGCAGAAGTCTGCTTTCCCAGAACAAAGGGAATGCTGGTTCTCTGCATTATTCCAAATAAATCCAGAGTCCTTGTTTGCTACCAGTCATCTTCCAGCACTATAGAGGTGTTATGATTCAGTTATTAAAATTATTAGAAATGCCTCTGCCCAATTTAAGGTGCAAATGAGACCATATGCCAAAGTTAATAGTATGGATTTTGTATAACAGTAAATATGAGAGGGAGAAAGAAATAGAAAAAGAGGTGGGTGGAGAGAAAGAGAGTGACAGAGACAGATTAAATGGAAAATATCACCCCTCTGTGAATCCCAGCGGTGTCCCATTGATCCTCTCCATCTGGTCTTGGTGGTGAGGGTCCCCCAAAGCACAGAGTCAAAGGGTTGATGACATTTGGGGCAGGTGGGAGCACACAGGTACCTGCCCTGGCAGGGGTGAGTTTGACACCGTCTCTTGCAGCAGACTCTGCATCTGTTGCATCCCTTTGCATCACACACAGTGCTCTGCTCTGAGGCCTCAGCAATGGGCCTGGGAGCACTCTGGGGCTCTTTGATGGATGATGGCCCCTCCTCAGCTGCCCCTGGTGGGAATGAGTGTGGCCTTCCCGGGGTAGGGGGTGACAGCTGAGCCAGTTTGTGCGAGGGAGGAGGGGTGCTCACTCCTCTGACCAGAGGTTCTGCCATACAACCAAAATTCTCCTCCTCCATTCTTGGCTGGTGAGGGGAAATCTGTGCAAACCTGACCTCAGCAGAAAAGCCTCTGGGCATGGCCTCCCTGACCCCAAACCCAGCCAGGGATTTTCAGGACAGCTGCTGAGTTTGGCTTTCATTTGAATGCATTCTTCTCCCTGAGCCTTATTTGCTTTTTGCTAGACCTGAGGTTTGAACAATAGTGTCACCTTTATCTTCTCTCAAGTTCCCTTAGGCAGCGGAACTCACAGTCCAAGGTTCCACTCTGGCTATTCAGGATGGGGTGGCTTTTGGTGTCACAACTTTATACAGTTTTGCCATAATGAGCAAAAGTCCTTCATAAAAATGTTTAGGCCATGAACCATAACATTGACAAGAGGTAGTCTAGGGCTTTGGATCCTTCCTTTTAGACAGCAAGATATCTTGAAAATCCCAGCTACCCAAAGTGGGTGAAAGAGGAGTGTTCTCAGGTAGCAGAGCAAACCTTCATAATATTCCCCTGCTAAAGACTTTTGGGAGCTGGATCTTGGGAGTGTTGCATTGACCTTTTGTTATCTCCCCATGGAAGAGCAAATAAATTGCCCTTAAAGGTCAGCTTAGAAGGAAGCAGGAGAAGGGGTGAAATGGGCAGCATCAGATCCTGGTGTTCCTTCTTGGTCTGGATTTTTATATTCAAAATTGGCAGGATACGTTTTCTAAGAGAAAAGCTATCAGAGTCAGAATCCTAATGACCAAGAGGTCATAGTAAAAATTGGAATACAGATTTCAGTTTTGGAAAGAGATGAAACTCAAGGAAAGTTTGAAACAGATTAAACCTGTTAGGAAGCACAGGAGTTATTGCCAAAGGTCTCTTTCCTTTTTTTTTTTTTCCCCGCCTCTGGTTACCCTGCAGACTGGTGCACCCATCACAACATGGGAAACATTTTTCCAGGTTGTTAACTAACATTATGAACATATTTCCTTCTGGTGGAACGTGAGATTTTATTGCTGTTACTCCCTGATGCACAAACAAGACTGTGAACGAAAAAGAAATCCCATCATAATAAAACAGATTTATTAAATTGGAGCTATTTGTTTACAGAGTGAAGCTGAAATTAGAAAAGGCCTCATTCCTTTGGATAACCTGGTTCTGAGACATGTCTTTTATTAAAAACACTTACACAGTCCCCTCTTGCAGTGGAGTTAGTAAAAAATAAAAACAAACGAACAAAAACCACACGAAACAAAAAAACTGAACAAGAAAAAAACCCCCACCAACCAAAGAAACTTCAGTGTGAAAGGACCCATGCCTTGCACCCTAGCTAATCATACTGAGAGAAGGACTTTGATGGTAGAAGAATCACTGATTAATGGTCATCTTTTCTTACCTGTTCTTGTTGCTTCTTTGCTGTCCTGTTTCCTTGGGTGCTTTAATGTGGTTGTGATGTTCTATGTGGTCATACTGAGATATATCCACTTAGCAAATATGTAGTCCTCAGTTAAGAAAATATTAAAAGTCTCTGAGTTCTGTTAAAACACCTGGAAACAGGAGTTTTGGTATTGTTACCGCTTGCCAGCAATGTCAGTTAAATAATAGGAAGACTAATAAATAATGGGAGACCTCCTCAGTTCTCTCCTTAGTCCTGCTACTCCTCCATGATCCTACTGCATGCAGGATCCTGCAAGCAAATCTGTCTGTATTTAGAAAGGTTTTCTAAAGCATTTTTCTTGTTTTATTTAGCTCTTAGCTTATTTCATGCAATTTTTTTTTTCTGGTGATTACTTACCGAACTAGATATTTGTTTTGATTTAGAAAGCTTTTGCACAATGAAAGCTTGATCCTTGTGCTGTGGGTGCTTCCCAGTGGCAGAGAGGGCCTATGGATGTTTTTGGAGAAAGATTTGGGCTTTATGAGTCCACTTTCATTCTTTATAACTGAAGAAGTTGGCATTTAGAATGGGCTGCACAGGTGACAGCTGATGTGGCCTCGGTCCAAAGGAAATTTGTGTCCATTTTATGCCTTTCTGCCCCTAAAATTCCATCAAAACTGGAGGCAACTGTTGCAATAGACTTTGGAGGCTTTTCAAGCCTCTACCCAAACCACCTAATGGAAACACAGGTTACTGCATGCTCTTGTCTTCCCAAAATCCAGATGATTTCTGGTTGGGTTGGATGTGTTTAACTATTAGGGTTATTTCTAAAGTGAATGTGATATTGCAGCCCTACAGGATGGCAAAGGTGTCGCCCAGGGGTGTTAAAGTGGCATCTGCAGAGTAAGAGGCTGAGGCTCAAAGCTGTTGTCCTGTTTGGGGAATGCCAGGGATGCACAGTGCTTTGGTTTAGGAGGGGATAAAGACCACAGAATTTGGAAAGATTTGTGGTGCAGGCCAGTGATGAGAATCAGCTCAAATTTGTCCTCTGTGAATGTGAAGAGCACCCTCTCTAGTGACACTAAATTGCCATTCAGAGAGGCAGGAATTTACCTGTAGTTTCCCTTTGCCCTCCTGCTCCTCATGAGCTGCATCCTCATCCTCCAATCTTAGCTACATTTCATTTCTTCAGTTAGCCAAATGCTTTGGGCAACATATGTCTGAGTCAATGAAAGTTAACAGGATCAGATCCTCAGCCAGTGTCAAGCAGCATTGCTCCATTATCATTGAAGAAATGGCACCAATTTAGGTTTATTCTATTGTATTTCTCCTGAGGATTAGTACCAGTAATGGGTTTGTGCTCATTAAATGGTGTCTTCCTGACTCTGCTTTTCTCTGCTCCTGTGGAAATACATTTGTTTAAAAGTTCAGTCCCTGTAAAATAGAATGTGCAAGGCAGCTCTTCTCTGAATGGAAAATGATCTGGTTTGTTACAGGAATGCTTATGTAAATCACTGTTGGGAAACACTATGTTAAAACTTATTGTTACCAAATCCTCCACAATCTGAATGGGAAACTTTGTTAACTGAGAAACTATTTTCCCTTGGCATTTTGTAAGAGGGTCCTAAAGACGTCAAGAGGAGGGAAGTGGGTGTTGATGAATTTTATAACAATGAGTCATTTTAGCTCTGGGATAATTTTTGATAGGCATGGATGGTTCTCTGCCATTCCAGGAGGAATTCAGGCTTCATCTGAATCGGTTTTACCAGTGGCCAGGACAGACAGTTCCATGCATGGAGATCTCAGGCTCTGGGTCCCTGTGGTGGGAGGTGATGGCAGCCAGTATGGTACAGACTGGATGTGGGAGGTGAGAGCTCAGCAAAGGAAGATGAAGGAAGAGCCAGGATGGTTTGCTGCTGCCATCTCACTCAGAGTAGCCAAGTGGCCTGGGCTTGGCTCAGCTCATCCAGGAGCATATGTTTTCTCTTAAATCCTCTTACAAAGAGTCCCCTCCTGTCCTGAATGGCTCAGTGTTCCCCAGGGCAAGAGCCACTCAGGAAGAGGGGTCCTCTCCTAGGTCTCTCCTGGAGATCACATAGTATTAATCTGTGTTGGTGCCATGGGGAAACATAAGCTTCTCCTAAGGACTCTGTTAAAATTCAACAATCCTTGATTTAAGAGAATTTCGTTGTTTAACCACCAGCTCAGCCAATGCTGCTACATGATCAAAGTAGAACTTAAATAGCAGTTTGGTGTACCAAAACTAGGCCAAGATCAATCTATGGCATATATTAAACTCAGGGCAGAAATCACATTTTCTTTTCCTGCCCTTATCTTTGCACTTCTGACCACACTTTTTCCAGACCTGGTAAAAGAAAGTTGTCTGCCCAGAAGATGAGAGCTCTCTCCAGGAGTCAATCTGAATTGTGCTGAGTGCCCTGCAGTGCTCTTGCACATATGTATCACCTCTGAGCCTCTCTTGTGCATAGCAGGAAAACTCTGGAGTTTAAAGTAGGTGAACTATTTTTGCTTTGCTATTTTAAATATTTGATGGCATAGTGCTGCTTATTATATTTGTATCCTTTGCATTGTTGGGTTCCTGTGGCATTCAGATTTGTTTTTTAGTTTTCTAGGTTAATTTTTGGTTTATGTTTTTCTCATGTGACTTCATCTCTCTGCCTGTGATGACATTTCAATTATTCACAATCACTGCTATAACACAAGACATCTAATCAACCTGGATCTTCTGACATTGTTTACAGTATATATGTCTAAGTCTTTCTAGATGTTAATGTGGAACAAGATCTGATATCACAGAATTTTCAGAGTCACAGAGCCTTCCTTGTTCCCATGATCTATTCTAAATTCCAATCATTTTAGGAAATTTTCTTTCACCTATTTTCGCACTTAGTCACTGTGACCTCATAAAATCTATTCTGGCTCGCTTTCAGATTAAGAACTAAACACAATCATGATCCTCTAGGTGAAATCTCCTACTTGCCTTAAAGCAAAACCATGACAAACTTACTTTTGTCTTTGTCTTACTTTTAAGATGGGAACTGTCTCATAGTGTTGTTGACAGGTATACACTCTCCACCTAAGAAAACAGACAGCAAGCTTCTTCATATATTCATGTGCTTTGCAATTCTAGTAGCACTTATCAGAAAACAGTACACAGAAACCACAAACAGGTGATGACAGCAAAAAAATCTCCCTGCTGACTTAAATACCTCCCCACCATCTGGAAAGGCACAGCAATAGCATGTCAATATTGAGTATGTGTGTCTGTGTGTTGTGCCACAGACAGGGACATCAGGTCTCTTCCAGGGGGAGATTCTCTGCAGAAGTTCCCTGCATTTGAGGGAATTGTGCTCAGTTGGAAAAAGTCTGAGCACAGCACTGATGCAGGAATGTGACAGCAGGCAGGATATGTACTAAAAGCCTAACCCCAGTGCTGCTCCTCCCACCTGGACAGCCCTTTTTAATGACACTGACTGAACTCCTGTTGGTTTGCATAGTAGACAGCACCCATTTTATTTATTTCTCTCCACTTGCATATTGCTGTACATCTTAGAAATAACAGGGACTGGGGGGATGCACCCTGGGGGAAGGAAACATTGCCCCATCCTGCAGGAGCTGTTGAAAGGTGATCACAGAATTCATGACAGGTTAGGAAGAAGAGACCTCTCCTTAAGCATCTCCAGAGCCAGGAACACTGCTCAGCAGTAGGGATAAGTGGGCATGGACACCCAGACAGAAGGAGAAATGTCCCAGGAAACAGGCAGGACTTCTATGAATTTATTGTGCCCCAGAGGGCCTCTGAGCTGACAGCAGCCAAACTGACAATAGGCTTTGCCCTTGTCCTTCACATCTGAAATGCTCCAGGCTGTACAACTTCCTAGTACTCCTTACTCATCAATCACTGTAAGTTTTCCCTTCTTTATAAAATTATTTTATCTAGTAAAACCTGGCTTTTTGGTTTAAAAGCGTGTACGAGAACTTGTGAAGGAAACAATGAGGCTGATGGATGGGATGTTCCATGGCTCTGCTTGGTACTGAGGGGGCTTTGGGCAAGGGCAGTGAGCAGGAAGGAGAACTCAACATTTCACTGAGGGCTGCAGCTCTGCGTGGGCAAACCTCGGGATGCTGCTGCAGTCACGCGGAACCTCAAGAGTTATTCAAAAACTTTCTCACATGGATGACTCCTGGCTGCTTTTCTTAAAGTGTGACTCATAAAGCCCTTCTTGAGATAGGTACCAGTCATCATAAACATTGTCAAGAGAGAGCAGGGAAATATTGAGATCACTAGAAAGTGGAAAAGCTTGCCTGTGTAAATCATACTCAGTCCTGCCTGTTCTCAGATCCGGGTGATTTTTATACAGTCAGAGACAGGAGAAGTTGGGGGAGAGAGCACTAAGAAGATTTTGGCATGAGTTTCGATCATCTGTCTCTGGTTTCCAGCAGTGTGTTGTCACAGATGTAACTTTATAACACTTTTTGTAAGATGACACAAGGGCAGGTCTCCTTTCCTCCCTCTGTTCCCTTAAATTTCAGCGACAGTTGCTGTACTTAAATCCTGCTCCCATTTTTATAACAGTGAAACCTCCTTCCTCCTTCTGGCTAATTGGTGCTCTAGCAGCAGGAGATCGTGTGCCAAGGCAGCAGAATTCCTTGCCTGTTCAGCATCTGCAGGCTGCTCACCCATGTAATGTCAATATGAAGTTTAAACATTATAAAAGTGAGCTTAGATAGTAATTGGTTGAAATACATACAGTGATATCAAAGCTTTTAGAGTTTCATGGTTTTGCTGAAAATTGTCATCCTCTTAGAAACAATCACAAAATTATATTAAAATAAAAGATTGCATATTAAAATTTCAGAATGGGTAATTGTTGGTAAATTTCTGAGACAAACACCATGTTCTCCAAGAGGCTATTTTTCCAAATGAAGTATCCTGTATTCCCACTTTAACAAGTGTATGTATTCACACTGTCCAGAAACTTTCTGTTTTAGAGTAGGTTTTGTCATCTTTTCTGGGTGATGTGCTCTCAGAATCCTCTAGACAGTGAGGGCTAACCAGGCAGGCCATCCTAGCAGCCAAGGAATCTGCCTGCATTCTCCAGGAAACTGCTTCTCCCTGAGTCCCAAACTGAGTGTTGGATCCATGAGAAATCAGGAATCCAGGGATTCAGACTCCAGCCATAGCTCACCTCTGATCTGTAACCCCTTAGCTACATCCCCAGTGCACTGAAATCCATCAGGAGCATCCTGCAGTCCCCTGTCACCTTTTATCCTGTTAATGGGGAGGGAGCCATGACAGGGGACAAAGTGGATTTGAAAGCTGTGCTTGTGGGAATGGTTTATAGACAAGAAGATGGATGTCATCTAATCAACCCACAATAAGTCCCCGCCTGCTTCATGCTGTGTTGTTCTTTCGCTGTCCTCTCTCGTTCATTCCCATTATCACCCAGGGCATCCCTTTCCTCTTCTGTACTCCCAGCTCCTGAAAACCCAATCTGCATTTAGTAAATAAGGGACAAAATGAGTTCTCATCCACATGACTGACACTTTGGGTTTGAAATGAGAAAGCCTCTGTCGTAGATGCAGTGCCCAATTTAAAGCAATATCACCTGTCAGTTTGATAAAAGGCATGGAGAAAATATCCTGTCTTGGCCAAGAGGGGAAAAAGTGTCATCTAAAATAAATTCAAGCCTCAGAAAAAAAAATATACACAAACAAATGGCTGGGGATTGTTTTTATGGTTCTATTCACTGGGGCGAGTCGTCAAAACATAAATTATTGCTTATTTGTGGCAAACAGAATGGCCAGGAGTGAAGGTTGCAGGGCAGAAAAGATACAAACTTGCTCGTGGAGGTTTTTTTTCCATAGCTGTTGAAATGTGCTGTGTGAAAAGTCTGCTTTCAGAACTTTGGGCTTGGCTTTCTTGGTGCTCTGATCTTTATTTCTATTAAAAAATAAGTCAACGTATTTATCTTTTGCCTTTGTCCTCCTGAGCTTTTGCTCATGTTTCAGCTTATAGAAATGCAAACAGTGCCCTGCTTGTTTGTTTTTAAAATAAGCATCTTGCTTAATGCTTTGGCTCTTTATTGCACTGCACGCCAGTGCTGCAGGAGAGCTGCTTCACAGAGAAGGGAGGTGACCCTGGAGCTGGCACTGTTGGCTTAGGAACACCCTTTTCACCTTCAGTTGCAGACTATGGCACAAAGGGCTTTCCTACTTCAAGACCCCATTTGAAATGCATCCAGTCACCACCACCTGGCAGTGATTGCTACCCTATACCCTAAGGTTTGGAGAGTTTTTCACCCAGATGAAATGCAGCACTTTCTCTGGGCAGCCAAGCTGCAAGGAACTATAGGTGTCTGTTTATAGGTGGCAGAATGAGGGTAAATGCTGGTGATGCTGTGTAGCAGAATGCCCATCACAGAGGTGAATTCCCTAGTCTGGGCCCAAATGATCTGTCCATTTAGCCAGAGTAATTGGCCAAGGCAAAAGAAGCACAAAACCCACAAAAAAAAGCTTCTGGAGTTGACAGATGGATCATGGTTTAGTCAGTTTTGCACTACTTGGCCAGACTGTTGCAATGGAAGACAAAATATCAGTTAGATAGAGAAACAAGTAAGTGGTGTTCTGCAGTGTATGAAATCATCATCCAGTCATCATCTCCCTTCAGCTGGACAGTAAGTGGGGGGAAAATTTTCCTGTTAAAGAGGTGTGGCAGCCTGAAGAGCTAAGAAACTGTTGCAGGAAAACACTGTAAAGACATCTGTGAGATGCAAGGCGATATATCAAGCAGCAGTAAAGCCCACATTAAGCTCAGTAACACCTGTGAAAACAGTCTGAAAGCCATGCAGCTCGTGGGAATAGCTCACATCAGGAGTTGCCAGATGTGGGGAGGAACATGTGGAACCTGTGAATCAAAGGGAGGTGTTAAATATAATCATGGTTCTCTCACCCTCAGAGTTTAAGTTTTGCTCCAAAGTCAGTTTGAATCTGATTTCAGAAGGCTTTTACTCACTCTGTAATGCATTGCAATATCCAGCAGGTAGAACTCATTGAGGAAAATTGCTTCCCACAATGATATATAGGATCATTCAGTCACATCTCTGTGCTATTTAGGGGAAATTATCCATGGGATTGTGTCATTAGTTTAAAAGCTGCCTCGATTGTTTTTCTGTCAGGATAATTTTAAGCTGTGCAAGAGTATTAGTTAGAAAAACAAAAGTCTAACTCCTTCCATATTGCTTAAATCTTAAGTTAATATTTTCCTCCTCATTCCTAACAGCTCTGTTGAGGAGTGAAGAGTGAGTTGGCCAGTGACTTTCTGAGTACAGCTGCCCTCTGTTAGTCAGGTGCTCAGCTTTCATGGGCTTATACTTCAGCCACTGGCCTTGTCTGCCCTTGCTACATCAAAAGGAACACAGCTTTGAAAATTTCCAACCACAGTTCTAAATAATGGCAAAATCCATGAAATAACAAAGTGCTGGCAAAGGAGAGAGGCCCTGTTCACATTAATCAGTAATGTGAGCTGTTTCCAGGGGAATTTGTTTAATCTCAAGTCTCTAGAGAAATTCAGAAAGGAAATGTAGAATAAATGATGAAACTATTCAAAACTAGAGATCCTTAATTACAAATAGAATTGTTGGAGCATTGATGAGTTGAGAGCTGGTGGAAATCAACTTTCTCTTAGGGAAAAGTTCTGTACATCAAAGAGAAAAACTGAATTGATAATAATGGTAAATAGCAATGTAAGCCAAAGACTGAAAGAAACACAATGAAGGCAGATATGAAGGCATGAAAGGAATTCCTGGGTGACCTTTGGCAAGACACTTTAGCTTCTAGCAACAGAATGAGGTATCACAGCCATGATGCTCAAATTTGGTATGAGGGGAAAAACTGTGATGAGCTTGAAGGGTATGAGTACTCTGACAGAAAGAGCTCTCTGCTGCACCTCAGAATGCAGCCTCTGTCTTCAGCTCAAGCCTGTTTACTGAGCTTTTCATAACTGTTTTCTCCCTTGAAATTTCAATGCATGTTAAGATAACACAGCCCAGCATTCTGCCCTAGGATGGGTGACCTGGACTGGCAGCTGCTGTAAGTGCAGGCAGGCTGGGATGACAAAATTCTGGTGCTTTATTAGTCACAGTGATCTTGAGGCACACGGCAGGACCAGCAGCCTTAGCAAAAATGCATTGCACTAAGTGCTGTAAGGGCAGATTTTGAAGAGGGATACCTCTGTTTCATCCATAACAAAGCAGAATTGAACTTTACTTGTGATAGACCAGCTGCACTTGTTTGCTCTTTTATCAACAATGATTCTTGACAAGCCTGAATGTCTCCAGATAAATAGAAATAATTCAAACATTTCTAGTCCCAAAATTGCTTTTCCAGTTCAATTGTAAATTAGATTTTTCTGTTTGCAACCATAAAAGTTATCCAAAGTGGGTTGATGCATGTTCAGTTAGCTAACAGATGTAGCTAGAGATATCATAACCCACATGTATCACTAAGAAAGAAGCAGAGCTTTTGAAGTTGCCTTGGGCTCACTTGCTTTCCACCAGAGGGAAAATGTGACAGCCACGCACTACCAGCATATGAAGGCTTCTTGAATTAATTCTGGGATAGAACAGCAGCACCAATGTATGGACTTTGAAGCACACACTAAGAGCAAGGATCTCTGATGGAGGGAGCATTTTCTTGTGTCTTCTTAATTTTTCAGCAAAAGATATTCAGTAGTTAGTAGAAATGCTCCTTCTTTCTGTCCCCTAATGTTATCCCTCAGCATCCCTCAGGAGGATCAAGAAGGTCTTAAAGGAAATGTCTCTCTGAAATGGACATCATAAATCAGAGAAATATCCGATGGCAAAACATTTAAAAGCATAAAATTTATATGACCTGAAGGACACATTTATAGAACCACACAAAAATTTTCAGAGCCAACTCCAAGGTGTGCCTCAAACCACTGTAAGGTGCCAAACAAATATTTGGATGTAAATAGTTGGAATCTGAGAAGACTCTGGCATCAGAGATTCTGAAATCTATTTCATAAAAGGGCTTCTCCAAACCTTGAATTTTTGGATTTGGGTTTAATAAGATTTTTGCAAAGTAAGATATTCTAATATTAGAAGAGATGGGATGTAAATTCTGTCTATTCAGAGTCTGGATTTTATGCAGCTGGAAATAAGGAAACCCAGGATTCGGTCTTCCCTAGACTTTCTCCTGTTGCCAGTTACCATTGCAGTAACCTTAGAAAGGACTTAGTGGCTTAAACAAATGTACTGTGCTTTTTGAGATGTCCTAGAAACTCCTCTATCCACAAGAACACATCTAACAGGTGAGAAACTCATGCCTGGCAGCCCTGTGCATGCTCAACTCACCAGCATTTGTGTACCTCACTTGCCTTATCCTCTCCCTATGCACTGTTGAAATTAAATCCTGTTCCCCCACATTCTAAAGCTACAGATCCTGATAAAAGCATGAATCCCTGTCCCCACAGCTGGTGGTGGCCATGAGTAAATAGCAAGCTCTTACAAGGAAAGAAGTTCTGCCCAAGGACGGAGGTATTACATACACTAAATCCAAATGTCCCCTAAACAGAAGCTCTGAGTGAAAACAGCAAAAAACTGTCAAGAAATACCCAATTCTGTGTAAGCTGGATGTTGCCAATTACGTCAGAGTTCAGTTCAGCTTATCCAGGCTTTTTGGCAGACATGGGAAATTTCAACAGAATAGGAAAGCCTACAGAGAAGGTATCAAAGCATAAAGCATATTTCAGTGGGGCACACTTCAAAAAGAAATAGATGAACTTTCTCCCTAGCTAAGGGAAAAAAGAAAAGTCTTTGTAACAACAACATCTCATCACTCTGATCAGAAATTGTGCCTTATATTCCTGGATTTCATTGTATTCCCTGCAAATCAGTCCTAGCTGTTTGTGTATATGCTCCATCCTGGTCACAGTTATTGTAAAAAATTTCAATAGCAAAAATATATAGAAAGAACTATCCATGAAATAGCCATTTTTCAAGTTCCTTATTGGGAGATACTGGGAAAGGCTGACTTTAATGAATATACTGTCTGTGAGCTCATCGAAGAATAGATATTGGGACCCTGAATAATGTATATTTTATGCACTGCAGATAGCCATCCACTGTAGATTTTATCACAAAACCTAAAACCTCACAATATGTTATTTCTGTGTTAATCTAAAAAAGCTCTTTTTCTGTCTAAGCACCACTAAGTAGGGAATTGCCTAGTGATCTTGAATATAAGGACATTTGGCATCTGGTTTTGATGGAAAACAAACCCCATCATGTGTCCATGGCTTGTAATTATCCTTTTTCAATGATTTTCCTGACTGCATGACTGAAAAATTATCCACCTGCAGCTCGAAAAGACAATCTCCATTTCATCCTCCAGAGGTAAAACATTCCACAAAAGACCAGGACTGCATCTCAGGCAGGGTGCCTCTGCATTAGCAAGAGGTGTGTGTTTTACACATCTGCCTACTTTGCTGTATCTCAAAAGACACCAACGTAAACTGTAATTACATGTATTCAGAGAGAAACAATATCCAGCATGAACATGTTTATGAGAAAAGAAGACTCTCTGATTCAGAATTCAATGTAATATGAGCCTGACTAATTGAAATCCACGTGTTTTTAATGATCATGCATTGCCACTTCACGAAACCAGCATAGGAGTCTTTCATTCTTATTGTAAATCTAATTTGGCTCTTGTAAATAATGAAAGAATTCATGTGATGCTTTTTTAGTGACACTTGCTCGATGATCAGTGCTGGGGGCTCCTTGGAATGAGAGGACAGCTTCTGAAATATGGGGTAGCTCACACGGAAGGCATTACCATAGGAAAAGCACCTCTGAGGAGGGCTTGACAGAGTGCATGTGACTTATCTATTTGGAAGATGCAAGATGTATAGCAGCTGACTTAGCAGGACCCAAAGAGAAATGTCATAAGTGAACACCAAATACCCAGAGATGCTACAAGTGCTGAGTGATAGCAACATTTCAGCATAATCCTTCTCGAGAATGGTGTCATATCCTCTGATATATACTGAGCTGGTGTCTGGCTTTGCTCTATAGCACAGAAAATATGCAGACAATAAGAGAAAATATTAGTGAGTGTGCGTGCATGTGTGAGACAGAGCGAGTGGGGGAATGCAAACCAGTGACCTTTAATGGAGGAGTCAGAAGCAATCAACTTCACATCATAAGATCAACTGAATGTCAGAAGTTTTCAGAGTGGCAGCGCTGTTGGATATTCCTATTTAGCTTAAATTTTTGATCTTCATAAGTAGGGTGGTTCCACCAATATATTTTGAAAGTTCCTGTGAAACAATGGGAAAGTTCAGAGACAACGGTGTCTTTGTACCAGGATGTCTGCATCTGGTAAATTTACAAATATCAACCTCATTTTAACAAAATGCAGATAGATTACTTTTTTCTTTTTTGTGGAGGGCACCTGGAGGGCATTGCCACAATTCAAAGATCTTCCCCTCCCACCTTTGAGGGAACAAGTTGTTTATATGTCTTACTTACCCTGTATTACAGCTAGTTTTGAGCAAATGTAAGGTGTTTGGTGTTATAAACAACAGGAGTCTGTAAAACAAATGAAGATTTTTCTAGTCCTCTTTGTTTCATTTCAGTTTCTCCTAGGTGTTGAGGCTCTTGTGTTTCCAATGCTTTCAAGATATTTGCTCCACAATGCATTTGCTTTTAAAGTCTCTCTTTGTTTTTGTTAGTTTGTTTGGGGTTATTTTTCTCCATAGAAGTTGAGTAAACATTTGAAATTCTGGAGTAGGCAGTACCAAAGCAGAACAAAATGTTATCATCAGCTCTTCTTGCTCCAGGTTTTGCAGGACTAAATATGCCTTTTTACCCTTTTCTCATCAAAATCATCTTCAGTTCCAGAAAAGCTGCTTCTGGGGGACCAGCAAGATACTACTGAAGTATTTTTCTACTGGAAAAGTTTTCTGTGAGGAAATAGGGATCTGACTAAGCTGCTATATTTCACAGACAAGTCTTGATTACACAGGACTTTTCTGTGCTTCATTTCTGAGAGGCTCAGGAGCAGTGCTTCACTTTCACAATATAGTAATGTGCAATTCAGTTGGCTCAGTCTAATCCAATCCATTGCAAATGCTTTTACAAAGCATTTTGGCATTATCAAGAAGTTTGAAACTTCTGGTTTCTGGAAAACCTCAAATCTTCAACCTTTTAGTCAACTCAGTTTGAAATTCTGAGTTTTAGTCAGTTGTAACATGGGTAGATGGGTACTATACTGAAGTTAAGTGAAACTATGGTGCATTTCCAGAAATTTTGAGTCTATTCACAATCTGTTATTAATACAACACTGAATTTTAGAATCATAGAAATTGCTGCTTAGATTGACGGGAGCTATGCCCAGCTTTATGAGGAAAGTTTAAAAATTCTGAAAGAAAATAAAAAAACTCCACGGTTAAGCTATGATGCACCACAGTCCAGACAGACATCTCCTATTTTGGTTGTCAGTCTCTTAGGTAATTTGCAGTTGGAGGAGCCTGGGAGCTGTATCCATGTCTAATAAATACTTAAGGAATCCCAGCAGCACTCTAAGCTCCCTAGCTGCTCTCTTGCATTTGCCTCAATTGCTGGTAACAATTATTGCTTGCAATTGCTCCATGGAGGGAGGAGGAATAAGTGCAAAAAGAGCTCAGAGAGCTGAGAACAGAACTAATGTGCAAACAAGCTTGCACTGTTGTATGTGGTGGTGTTGTGATCCTGTGCACCAGTTAATTTTTGGCAGTGCTGCAGTTTCTGTACATTGGTTTTGGTGACACTGTTTGAAGCTGGAGATCAGATTTAGAGGAATAAAAAGGGCTTTTCCCTGTGTTAGTGTCTGCTCAGTGAATATCTTCTGGAGGACATAAAACCCTAGATATCTGGAAGGTTTTTTACTCATTTGAGCTGCAGATTCAAGATGGACAAAGATATTCTGTGAGTTTTCCGAGAGCACAGTTCTGATCTTCCAATATACCTTGTTTATCTGTATTTTTGGACTCAAGAAAGGTCTTGATTTCCATTGCTTCTATCCAAGCTGGGGTGTGCCCTGAACATGCACTGTCTCTCCAGACATACTTGTGCATGACATGCCAGTTTCTATGGGAAAGAACCTGGCACAAGGATCAGAAAGGGACCAGAATGATCTTTCATCACCTCCCCAGCCAGAAGCACCAGGAAGCTACACTCCCAGTTGGTACCCAAGTTTACTTTTTATTTGGACACAGCTAGGATTTCTCAAAATTAATCCTTGGAAGTTTTTGTTATAAACCTGCTTTTTCTACTTCTTCCATTAATTTTGAACAGAATCCAGTCATGATCATATGCACCAGTTTGATCATGCAACGGCTACATCTAAAATCTACAAAGACCTCAGCCTTCAAGTCTAAGTCTTCTATAAAGACATCAAAGCTGAGCACTATTTACATTGTACAACTTGCTCTTTCTCCACGTTAGAGCTGGACTACTCCCTCCAGAAATGTGCTAAATGCTCTTTGCAATAAAAAGCAGCTTCTGGCCAGAACATGTTCCTTTTTAACACTCAGGTCATAAAGTGCCTATTAAAAGGACATTAAAGCCAAAGAAAATCTATCCAAAGCACTGGATAAGGCCCACGCTGGAGAATATGCTATATAAGCATGCTCATAAATCATTAAAATTAAGATTGGATCTATCATTAATAAGTAAAGTTCAAGGACAGCCTTTATCTTGTTAAATTATCCAAATTTTGCTGTCTATTAGCATACCATTTAGAATGTAAGAATGGCTGTAGGGTTTTTTTCACCCTTCTTGGTAATGACATATTATGCAGAATAAAAAGCCTTAGCAACTGTTCTAAGATGCAATAATAATGCTGGAATTATTCTTTGGGGGAGGTTGTTGTATTAAGCAGCAAGTAATTAATGGTAAATTGCACTGGAAATTCTTGGAAAAAAGACAAATTACACACGCTTTTGTACTCATACCCAGCAAGTCCCATGTAATTAACAATATTAAGATAAATATGAGAAGAATTATTAATGATGAGATTAACTTCACATCGTAGTGCAAACAGATGTATTTCATCTATGCATGTGGTAGGAATTGAGATTTAGTTGTAATTACTAAAAATATCTGACATTATTTCTTGGTGGAAATTCACCACAGAGCTATCGATTATTATTCAGTCCCTGACATTTGTGCTGTGACTTCTGTCCCCACAGATCAGCTTTGCTGAGTGGGTTGAGGGGTATTTTGTTGGAGCTGAAACTGCTTGAGAATATGAAATGCTCGCTCTAGATGATGGGGGTCAACCCTCAGTAAGCACCAAGCTGCAGGGACCAGGCAATATATCATAAATTACTGTCAGAGAAGGGGCTGACCCACTTAGCACTCTATTCATTTCAGGTTCATGAGTTAACTCACCATTAAAAAACAAGAACAAGCAGGGAATTGCCAGAAATGAAAAGGCAGCACATAACAACAGAAGGCAACTGTTTCAGCCAGGAAGGGAAGGTTGGTGTACCCAGACAAAATTCCAAAGGCAAGAGGCGTAATTAGCTGAATAATTTCCCAATTGGAATTAGTCTTCAATAGTGGAAGTAATTGTTCTGTGCATCCTCGTTTTTCGAGACATAGGAGGA
Organism: Fringilla coelebs; assembly: GCF_963513975.1. Lineage (NCBI taxonomy): Eukaryota > Metazoa > Chordata > Aves > Passeriformes > Fringillidae > Fringilla > Fringilla coelebs. The sequence continues at coordinate 26,528,129 of NC_140066.1, read as the reverse complement.
AATCGAAAGACTGCTTTGGGATTCAGAAAAGAAGTTTTCAATTTCTTGCTTTAGTTCAGTGTCTTTGTACCTCAGTTTCCCTACCTATACCAACTTGCTATGGGCTCTCAGGCATTCCAAAGTATGTTGACAGTATGCACTAAATGAGGACAGTTTTACTCTCATTTCCAGAGAGAATCATGTCTGCTAATATCAGTTGAAGAGCTATTGCCTTGAAGGAAAGTCCACACATTTCAAACCACTGAGACCATTTCTTCTATGACTTCCCCAACCACTGATTTTCCTGCCTCCCTAAGGAGCTCCTTGAATTCTATTTAATTCTGGGATGTGACCATCTATTTCAGTAGACTTTGCCTATGTTCACCTTGATGCAGGCCCTTCACATAGCTGCTTGGAATTTGGGGATGAACAGAACATCCCTTTGGTGCCAACTCTGAGCATTTTGCTTAATGAAACCACGACCAGGAAGAAAGAGTTGTGTTTACATGAGCACCAAGGCAAGTTATAAACCCTGCCTCATTCAACCTCACTGACACAGAGGAGAAAACACTGGAGCTTTGAGGTAATGCAGATCCTTGTGGCTTCGGGTGCCTTTCAGCTTTCTTGCAGGTCCTGGTTTGAACCCACCTCAAACTGGCAGGGTGGAAGGGAGTGAGTGACTTCAGCCTGCTGTGTTCAGCAGTGGCAAGAACTGGGGACCTCCTCTGAGCCCCTGTTTCATTAGGCACCTACAGGAGTTCAGTAATTAGCCATCCCAGTGGGCAGGCTCAGGCTGAGTGTGTGTGGGAACACAGATATGGGATGGAGTCTGGTCGGGTCATGCTGCCCCATGCTCAGCTGGACACTGCAGTGTCACAATCTGCTTGGTACCTGCTCTCATCCTCACAAATTCCCTTTCTGAGGGAAAGGTGAGTTAAAGGATTGCATTTTCCCTGCCAGTCAAGTAGAGTGGTGGCTCTCGTGAGAACACAACTGCACTCAAAGTCATTCAGCTTTTTGCTAGCCATAGGAATAATAGAATTTTTTCCGCTCTTGAATTATTTCTCTTTTATTTTATTTTATTTTTTTATATAAAGACACTTCTGTGGCTTTCTCAAGGTAAAATAATTATCTCCTGAATGTAGAAGTGGCAGACTGTGTGTCTCTTCAGGGACTTTCAAAGCTCTGCTATGGGGTCTGTATTTTCTGATATATCTGTGCAGTGTCTGACACAAAAGGATTCTACTTTTGGTGAGGGTCTGCACATTGGTCCTTGAAGGGACCATGAGGGTTCTGTATCATTATTAATACAATTTTATGCATTTTCATATGAGTGCACTGCAATTCTGACAAACTACATCCCTTTATTAGGATTTGAAAAATCTTTATGCACCCTGAGCTGAGGCAGACATAGAGGTAGGGGACTGTTAAAAGAAACAGTGAAGGCCACTGGAGACAGGAGGAAGAAAAACTATTACAGAAGAGAGGACCTCTGGGATACATTTTCTGTTATTCTTCTTTTAAAGGACAGAATTAAGTTGTTTAAACCTATAATTTGAAGGGTGTGTTGAGGAAAGCATGCTTCCTGAGGTTGTTTAATGCACTTTTTAACCTGCTTTTTGTGGTAACAAGATGATTTTTTTAGCTGTCTCTGGTGGTTGCATCTCACATTTCTTTTCTGCCAAGATGGGGCTTCATTTTTTGTTTAACTGTGGGATTTTCACAGGTCTTTTTAGTTTCCAATGTGCCTGACAACACAAAAATGAAAGTACTTGGGAACCTACACATAAATAATCGACCCTTTGCATTTTTTGAGAAATACAAAAGGTTTACACTTAAAAGCCCTCAGGAAATGAAACATTACTCATGTATGACCTCCATGGTATGCTGCACTCTTGACTGAGCACATCCCTCAAGCCTTGCCTCATGTCCTCAGCAGTAATAAGGACTGAGAAGACACCAAGACTAATGATTTTTTACTGTGTCCACAAAAGTGCTGCTTTAGCAACTGTAACTTCTGTTTTAAATGAGGATGTCATCAATGCAAAGGGCAGCTCTGTATTTTTCTGTGACTACAGCAGTACCATTACTGTTCAGAAAAATGACAGAGGAATGGATTTACTGTTTTAAGGGCTCCTCAATCAGTCACTGGATTCACTAGAGAAGTGTTTGCCTAATTTATTGAGGAAGTAATCAGTCACCAGAAAATACATCCCATCCATTAAAGTAAGTCTTTGGGCCTCTGCCCAGTTCAACCAACTGACCTGACAGGTCTCTGTGAGGGTAGCCCAGACTGCTGGTCCCTGACATTTGGTGGTTTGGGTTTTTTTGGTTATTTTTTGTTAGTGGCCTTGGAAGCAGCATGGAAATGATATTATGGGGAAGACACAAATCTTGAGAGACATCTGGGAGATGCACAGAGAGAGGGGTCTGATCTTTGTCTGCTGTGGAGAGGATGAGGACTTGTGGGCTTACATTCCTGAGACAGAGATCCAGATGAGGCTTTAGAAAAGAACTGTCTAACAGGAAGGATCACTACAGGTTTTGAAGGTATTATCTAAGCATGCTAAGTGTAGTTCAGTCACTCAGTTTTCAGACCAGGCAGGATGGGGTATTCCTCTAGGCCATTATGGTAGCTTGAGATGGATTTCACTATGCCAAGATTTTTATGCATAGAAAGAAACATTCAGAAAGCAGGAGGATGTTGAGGTTTACAAGTCTCATATTCAGCTCATGCTGGAGCCATCCCAGCCTTTGTGGCTTCAGGCCACTTGCCTAGCTGGGGGGATAGAAGAGAAGGCAGCCCACAGCCAGAACCCCGTGTCCCTGGTCTCTGCCAGGTGTCATCCTTCACTGCAGTGAACCCACAGTTAGGGCCACACAGGGCATCCTATGATCCCTGCAGGACTTGTTACTGAGGTTTAACTGCCTCTCACAAGCACTTTGCAGATCCCTCTCCTGATGGAGAGTGTCAGCCTCTCTCCATCCTTCATTTGCCATTAGGGGTCAGTCCCAGGAACCAGAAATGGTCTGTGTCATTTCCAATCTCTTCTGGAGGCCAGGATTTGGCTATAAGTAATAGACAGCAAATTTAACCACAGGAAATGAAGAAAGTCAATGCACACTGACCTGATCCTCCTCTGCTGTTCTTTCCCAGTGATGCATCAGACCATCATAGAAATGTTCTCCTTGCCCATGGCTTGAGGGGAGCAAACCCAACAGCTCTTAGCAGTGTCTGGTGAAAAGCACTGACCTCCAATCTCACAGCATCCTCAGGAATAAATATATTTTACTGCAAAATGATCTGCTCTGCAGTGATCATTTTGTAGGTGACTGCTTTTCTTTGGAGAGTCATTTACTTCTCCTTCAAAAAAGGGCTAACAGCAGCAGAATAAATAATAGGTTAAATAGCCATATAAGCTATAATAACAGTCTAATGAAAACAATTTCTAAGGTTGAACACTACTGTTTCATATGTGCCTTTTTGATTGAATGTCCTGAATTTGTACTCTCGTGGACAATAGTAAAAGAAGAAAGAATGGAATAATAGATATTTGGTATTGCAAACCTAACGTATTTCACTTCACTGATTTTGTTATTTTTCTTAACAGTCATCCCTGAAATATTGTTATGGCTAACATCAACTTTCATTAAAAAGAGAAGTTGGTTTTGACCCCTCATAGTCACATAAAAAAGTGAACTTGTGAGCTGTGAGCAAAAAGCTACAAGGCACATTCTTTAAAAAAAAAAGAAACAAAGCAAAAACGACCAATACCCAAAAAGCACCTGAAATGCCAAAGTGCAAAACATATTTTTCTTCAACTTTTCTCCTTTTAAACTCGTGTCATGATTTTGAGGCACATGACTCTTGGTAGCTGAAATCATTAGATTAAAAATACCGTGGATGTCAGCAGGCAAAGAGATATCTCTGCTAACAGACAGGTCCGTTCTGCAGCGCTGTTGTCATACTATTGATTTCTTTTGAAGTCTGCATCTTTACTATTGACTTTCCCAGCAGTGGAGATATTTCCTGTATTTTTTTGTATCAGTCCTGCTGGGATCTAGAGCTGAAGCATAGTCCTTGCCCTTTTTATTTGTATTTCAAGTGTTCTATAGGACCCATATAGCTGATCAAAAGATTCCTGTGAAAACTGAAGAGAAAGGTCATTTTTAAACTAAATCCTTAGTTTTGAGATAAATTCTACATTCGTGTCAGAAAATATGTCTGTTGAGAATTTTTTGTTTTTCAAAACATTTAAAGTTCAAAATCTTACATAGTTACACCAGGAAACTTTAGCCCTGAGTGAAGACCCTCCAGCCTCTTTCCTCTGGGGTACATCTCCAACACTTATTGCATCTCCAGAAATTGTTTCTATTCTCATAAGCCCCAAATATATAATTTTCTTTTCCCAGAAGCACTGGAGGTGCATCCTCTAATGTGTTATTCTCAAGCTGCTTCTTTTACAAAGGTATTTGAAGCATTTCAGCTACAGGTCCCGTGAGGTACAGTGAAAGAGCTCAATATCCTCCCCAGTACTTTCTGTCATGGTTCCACTGTGTACACTAATCCTTCCAAGTAGGTGACTTCAGTCCTGGGATTTTCTTTCTCATTCTATTGATCTGACAAAGTTACTTTTTAAGCTCCTTGACATATTGTAAACCTTATCTGCTCATTCAGGCTTTTGCTGGAGGCCAGGAGTTGGAGAGGGTTGAATTTGATTTTGCAGGTGTGAGGGAATTCATTCGAGCTGGTTCTTAGTCAATTTTGTATCTTTTTAATTGATGCTTTATCAGTCTTGTACATGCATCCAGAAGGAACCTGCACTGGGTCATTTTTTATGGTGTGAAAAATAAATAAAATTAGATAGTTTCCCTTCATCCCATGCATACCTTTCACCTGTGGAGTCTTTTGTAAAAAAATAGTTTGGTTTCTTCTGGGGTCACTAATTGTCCCAGAGGTGGAGATCCCAGAAGAGAGTTCACCTCCCTAGCTACATCAGGTGTTAGTCTGCCCCTGGGCACATCTTTGTATAGAGATGAACTAGCCATATTTGCCATTTTCTGATGCCATCTCTGGTGTACAGATGCAGAACTGTGAGGGAGAGTCCAAAAACATTTTCCTTGAAAATGGAGCAATGTCATTTCAAATGATGGATTCTGTGTGACTTCTCTAAAGAAACTTATTGTTTTCCTTTAAAAAACAATAGTGAAAGAGAGCATAAAGTTGGTTAAAGGGCATATGCTTTGCCATATTTGAAATTTCTGCTCATGAATGGTGGCAGTAGTGCTGCAAAGCTGTAGGTTTGCTATAGCCAGATAGTTTAATTAGCAGGACTTTATTGTGAGCTGAATCTAGCAATCATAAAAGAGACAGAGCTCCATAAAAATGGTTTTAAAAACTAACCAACTTCCTGATAGAAGCAAGTATCTGCCAGACACAATCTTCATCCTCCATTCAGCTCATGTCATGTATGAAACTGTTGAGATGCTTCTCAAGGATTTTAAGGGCCAAGAGACCATTGTAATCAATGATTTATTGTGTCAGCAAGCATATGTATTTCAGTAGGCTCACCGCATCCTTTCAGAAACATTTCAGATAATTGCTCCTTATTATTGGGGTTTTTTTTGCTGTTACTGAGCCATTTATAATGTGGGGGTGAGTAGGAATTTAGTACAGACCTTTTCCTTGAAAGTTTTTCATAAGGGATCATTCACAGCATGTGCTTATGGAATCATTTGGTCAAGGATCAGTTAAAGTTGATGTTAAACTCCAGGATTCTTTCTAACTAGCTGGCTGAGAAAGGAGTTTTACATGAATTTTGCAGGTGTCTGGGATTTTTATTTCTGCTGAATGTTTTCTCCATTTTCAACTTTTTTCTGGTTTATTTAACAAAACATATTGGTCTAGACAAATCCCAGACTGGGTGTGGAAGACTCTGGCTGAATGTCCAAAGAGCTGATTGGTGTGAAAATGATGTTGTTTGAATAAGCACTATATGTAAAATCAAAACTTTCATTTGTACTTTTTCCTTTGTGATTCCAGTTCATATGACCAGCATGGCCTCATATTGTGCACATTGTGAATGTGTCTGAGAATTTTTACAAAAATACCCTGAATGTATCCAGGGCTCATCATTCTTTGATCTATTTCTCATTTTCCTCTAACTTGTTTCTGTCTTCTTATTTCACTCTTCAAGTTCTCTGCTTTCTCTCCCATGTTGATAAAGGCTCTTTATGAATTTCTATTTCTTTTACATTCCTTCCTTTCCCCTGAGTTCCTTTTTTCCTCTTTAGTTCTTTGATTGCTGCTGGGGGCTAAGGTTATAATTTAGTCAGCCTGTTCTGCTCTGCTGCATAAAAAAATCCTCTCTTTTCCTGGACAGTAAACAATCCTTGAGCCTGCCTGCCTGTATTTTAGCTTACTCTTTTTTTTAAAATTATTATTATTATGGAGCCTTATTCTGCTGCTTCGGTGTCCTCTCATCATTCAGTGGAAGTGCCTTCCTTCCTCTGACCCCCCTGCCTTCCCTGCTTCATGCCTTACACTGGTGGGCTGCATGTGACACAATAGAGTGGAAAGTCTATTGTTAGAGATTGTGGAGAGATGATCAACCCCAGGGCCATCTCTTCAACAGCTATACAGACAGGGATACCTCCTCCTCTTTCCCTGTGCCTCGAGCTGGAATCTGAAAGTCTGAATTCTCATTTGAAAACTCCAGCCCTTGCAGAAGGACAACTGCAGTAGAGCAGATGTCAATTTGTTTCAGTGAAATGTGAATGAGAACCAGCAAGCACAGGAGTCAGAATGAGCATCAGCAGTGAAGGACCATCTGAGCAGGGGGCCTGGGTCACCTGAAACACTTTTGCAGTTACAGGTTGATTAGGCCTTCAGTCATGTACATTAATGAACATTTCTATGGTGAGTCACCACTCGTTAAGTTTGTTTCCAGGATGGCCATTAAAGAGACATTTTGCACTTTTGCAACCAAGGGTAACAAATCAGTGATCAAATCCTGACATAGATGACTTGTTGAAGCTCGGCAGCTCATTTCTTTAGAACCTCAGTACTCTAAAGTGGCAATGGCAATAACCTTTTAGATGATCTTGCTAATTTAAGATTATGAAGTGTAGGAGCTGTCTGACTGAACAGCACCCAGTCAGACACTAGATCTCATGATGCAGAAAACACACAAAAACTTGAATTCACAGTCCAACGATTCTCTAGGTTTGTGATTTCATAGGGTAATGTATCAAAGCTTCTAGTTCAACACTAGAGGTCTTAAAACTATTTAGTTTAGCAGAAACTCAGATTAGGATTTTAATCTTGAAATTGAGACTCATCTGAAGTCCTCATGGCACAAGTAACTTCACTGACATATACACAAGAAAAAGTTGTGGAACAAGTACTTTAGAGCAAATGTGAAAAATTAGTCCAGGATATGAAAACCAGGAAGCAATTTTGTATACTTACAATTCAAAGACACACTTTCTATCCCCATTTTTTATAGAGAAACAATTTTGTGCCTCTCTACCTCTGCTTACTGTCCTCAGCAGAGACACTACTCCTCCACTAATAAAAGTACCTGACCTGGAAGAAATAAGGAAACTAAAATGGAAAGAAAAAATCATTGCACATCACAGGAAGCACATTAAGATTCAGCAACTCAAAAGTTACACAATTTGCAGAAAGAGCAGATGTTAATTAGGAGGGGGTAGTGTTTCCCTCTTAAAAGCAAGTTTGGGGGTCTCAGGAGCACTTTTACTATCAAGGGACTCGTGTTTGCAGAATGGTGCCTGGCGCTAGATGGATGGCTGGTTGCCACAACTGTAAGAGCAAACTCCTAAAGTGTGAAGCACAAATACAGGCATAGCCTGGGGAAACACATTGACTTGAACAACGTAGACAGTCTGGTCTTCTCTCACATTTTACTCTGATTGACCTAATTACAGCTGCATTTCACTCACCAATGTGCAGCAGAAGTGCAAAGGTTTCTTTTCAACCAAGCTTACAGCAAAAAATCTGTACCCTCTCCAACTTCAGTTATACAATGTTAAAAAACATTGTATCATTCCCAATTTTTAGTGAGCATAAGTACTACCTCTAGCTATCGCTCCTTATTCTTTATGTAGCTAAAAAGGTATCAATTCACTGCAGTCATCCCAACCTTATTAGGACATCAACTGACTCCTTGTCTACTGATATTTAGGAAAAACAATCTTACTCTCACAAATCTCTGGGACAGAATTCTAGTATTTCCTAACTTACCTTCAAGGCTTTGTATGAGGAAATCTGAACTCATACAGAAATAAAATATCTTTCCCACATTTATGTAACACACTGACAATGTGTATGAGATTTATCCTGGTATTACCTGTTCTTATAATACTGAGTTCAGTGTCTGGCTTTGCTATTGAGTACAGTGCTTCTGGACCTTGAGGGTGTTTGATTTTTATTTTCTTATCTGCATCAGATGGTGCCATCACAGAACTGTGCACACACATTTCTGTTTGCATGCATGTACATAACTTTTTCTCTTGTATAAGGTACACCAGTGAACAAAGAATATATTAAGGTGTATGCCCACCTTTTTCATACATACTCCATCACAGCCTCACACATGTACACTCTCCTATTGTTAATGTGTGTAAGAAACCATCTTTGCACCATTCATTATTATTTAGTATCTCTTGATAGTTTTTAGTCTTCAGAAAAATCTCAGACCCTCAAATACAAAAAAGATCTCACATGAAAAAGTGTAGAGATAAAAGGTTTTCTTTTAAGATGATAATAAAAAGCAGAAGGGACTGGAAAAATGTACCATTACTATTTCTCATTTTATTTGCAAGATTCATTCAAAACTGAATAGTTGATGGGTAAGTTAACATGGGTAGAAATAGATTTTAAAATGGATTAAGTACCAATTTGAAGTTAACAGCCTAAGAATAGCCCAAATCCACAGAGAATACTGAAACAAACATCAAAAGACACATTTCAGGGCAGACAGTGCTAGGAATTAAAAAGGAAATTTGCTATTGATTCTGGGCTGCCTTCTGTGGCAGTCCCATTATTGCTCAAGTCCAAGCAGCTTGAAATTTTCCTCACACCACTTTCCTTGTGTGTTGTTTTGTCTTCATGGTCCCCTTACTGCTCCTGCCTACCTTTTTAAAAAAAAACTATTGCTGTTTTCCAGTGGGTAGACTTGAGTGGAGAATTTCTATGAACCCTTCAGAGAAGGCCTAATCAACATAAACAGCCTAAATTTACCTGCAAAAAATATAAATCCAAGTCATCAGTGTTTAGGAATTTATCGTGGATGAGATAGGAAAGATTTCCACTTGATGGGGTATGGAAACCAAGGTGTGCATTATCTTGTCTTCAACGTAAACAGAATAAATTCAAAATAATTTGTATTTATACCTCATGCTTTAAAAAGGTCAGATTTTCAGAGACAGAAAAAAATATGAGCTAAATTTGCAAAGATAAAACACTCTAAATTGGAAAATGTACAAGATAGTTGGGACTTTTTTACGAACATTTCACTAATTGTGCCAAAATGTCACAATCACTACTTCAAGGAAAACATTACTCTGCTTAAAAAACACCCTACTCTACTCTGGATGAAAAAGAAAGTAGCCAAATTTGAATTTATATATATACAAATGCATATACAAGTTAAATGGAAACAAAGAGACACACGTAGAAATTTGTAGTCAGCAGATGTAATGTTAACACCCAAATTATTTTTTTACATTATGTCAAAACCATGAGAAATAGATATTAAATTGTTGGGAATTCTCAAAATGACTGAAATAAAGTTTTCTCCATATTACTACAGCAAAGCTTTCTGTCCCAGATTTCAGAGTCCATGAATATTAACATCAGATGTGTGCTGGTTTTGGTCAGGGCTGAATCAATTTTCTTCACTGTGGCTGGGTTTAGGCTGGGGTTAAACCATGACAGATGATGATCATGATCAGATCAAGACATCATTGCAGCTCCAGTCTGGGATAGTGTCAAAGAGAACCTTTAAAATCAGCAGATTTTAAAGAGAGCTTACAGCTAAGAAAAAGTAGTGATCAATAACAATCAATACTGATTGATTCTAGTAAGGCAGGGAATATCCCAGAGAACTTGAATAAAATCACAACGGTAGCAATACTTCAAAAAAGACAACAGGCTGATCTAGGTAATTACAAGTTTGTCAGCCCACCATCAGTTTTGGGAAAGTAACAGCATGTCTGACATATAACTATAGTAATAAGAGTTAATGAGGGGGGAATAACAAATGCCAATCAACACATTTTTATGAAAAGGGCATTGTTTAACTGAATTTATGTTATTATTTAAAATGAAATTTTATATCTGTTTTATCAGTGTAATATTGTTGCTATAATAGACTTTCAGACATTTGGAATGATACATGGTGTATTTGTGAGCTAGAGCGATATAAAATCAATGGGGCACACATTGAATGCATTGAGACCTAGTTCTCAAAATCTAATTACAAAAAGAGAATTTTTTTCAAATGTCTGTGTTTCCCACAAGAATCTGCTCAGAGAAACACTATTCAACAAATATATCCACAACTTGGAAATAAAAACCAGAATGTAATTATGGATTAAGTCTATAAATAACATGAGCTTGAGGGAGCATGGAAGGGAACAGATTGCTGAGTGATCTGGCTGTTTGAAGATATCAAGCAAATAGCATGTGCTTCTGCTGAGCCAAATTGAAGTTTATGTGTCTGAAAAAAAAAATAATACAGGTTATAGACAGAGCATGGATGACTTTTGAAGGCAGTGTCTGAAAACAAGTCATGGGGACCATAGTCTTCATGCTTACTGAGCATGGTTCAAAAAGTTCATGTAACCTTTGAGCATTTAAATGTGAGAGAACTCAGCAGGGATAGTGAGGTTAAATTAACTCTACATTTGGCATTGGTGAGATTGCTACTGGAATACTGTTTGGTTCTGGCATCTACACTTCAGATGGATATTGATGAATTGGAAGGGATTCAGAGAAGAACCACTTGAATGCTTACAGGCATGGGAAACGTGCCTTGTGAAATACTCAAGCAACTCTATTTAGTTATCAAAGAAGGCTTAGAGAATGACCTGATTGCAGTCTAAATATATCCATAGGAGGAAGGGAAGGGGCAGAAGGAATAAATTTGATAAGGCTCTGCAGTGTAACAAACTGAGGTGAAACAATGACTGATAGCTCAAACAAAATAAATTCCAACTAAAAACAAAGTGTGAATTTGCATAGTGAGAAAACTAACCTCTGGAACAACTTGCTAAAGTCTGCAGTAGATTTCACATCATTGGAATTTTCAAATTCAACATTGGATTTATCTCTTCTAAAAGGGAAAAAAAAAGACAAGAAAAAACATTATGGTTCTTGGATATGGAATCAAAATGAGTAGTGTGAATGCCTTGTGTTAGACATGTCATGCTAGACAATCACAGGGGTCCTTTCTGCCCTTAAAAAATCCATGAATCTTTTTCTCCACACTGACTTCAGGGAATGAAATTGAGCCAAGAGAAATAGAGCCAGAATATAAAGTAAAACCCTCTAGCAGTGACTTCCATTTATTTCTGGGATGATGTCCCAAGATGAGAAGGAGGGAGGCCTTACCAGCTTATTTAAAAGAAAGGTAGTAAATATAAAGGGAGAAATATCTCAACACTGAGATGGCAACACGGGAAAAAAAATCTCAGACACCTTTTGTTATCCTGGTTTTTCATATTGAGGATTTAATGGAGCCACAGCTGGAAATCAAACAACGCATCTTCAAAATCTGCTTTATTTCCCAAAGCTGTCAGTCCCAGATAGTTGCCTGCTAGGAAAAAGGTAATCCACCTTGCCAGTGGTGATGACTGCTCCCAGCACTACTTTATAGATTAAACTGAGAACTGAAAAGTGGAGTTGGCCAATTACCTCCCCAGCAGAAACATGGAAGAGACACGAGGGCTCTGAGAGTGTTTCCCTGCCTTGGGTTGACTGGAGGTTTGTTTGAAACCTGTCCCTCTCATTATTCTCCCAGTACTTATTCATCTCCCACCCTGCCCCAACCTGTTTCTTTAACATCCTTGCACCATGAGCTTTCACCATCTGCTTTCTGAGGGCAGTCTGTCTTTTAGTGGGACATGAAAGCAATGTATCAAAAATCAAGGTTTACCCTTGGTGAACGTCTGGAATGCAATTGCTGTCAGGTTCCATCTCAGTGGGTAAACATGGAGGAAGACAGGCTATTTCCCACAAAAAGAAATGGGTATAAATTTTCTACAACCAGCTTTCTGCAGTGTTCTAGGGAAAAGCCTAAATAGCTTAAAGATAGATTCTGATATTCTTACTGTCATTCCTGCAGCATCAAAGAACTGATGTGGCTGGGGTTCTTTCAGGTTGTGTTTCTGTGAGACAGACTTCCATTTCTAACTTTACATTACATATTCCTCTACTTTGGGAGGTCTCTGGTGGCTGTGTAGTTCTTATGCAGTATAAATCCATATGCCTAATGCAGTCTGTCATATTTAGAAACTCACTGCTCCTGTATTCATGACATGCAAGCATCTGTCACTCAAACCTGCTCATAAATCTAAATTCACTAATAGGACTTCTACATGTCCCTATTTATCAAAGACTGGAGTGGTGACCCTGGAATAAATGGCAGCAATGATGTAGTTGCAGCTTATAAAGTGGCAAAAATTCTGTTGCACAAGAAACCTGAAATATCAAATTAATGAAAAACTCCCCAAACCCTGCATGTTAGCAGTCATTTTCAGTGAGAGGGAAATTAATTGAAAAAGGAAAAAAAAAAAAAGCAAATATATCACTTCTTCTGAACCCAGATTGTGACCACCAAGCCTGAAAACATGTTCAGTTTTTATGATTCCCACAATCTAAATTGCCAGAGCTTTCAGTTTCTGTCTGCTTGATTTTCTCTTGGAGGAGAAAGAAAAAATAGAACAAAATTATGTGCTAGACTAAAATGTTATTTTTCTCTAAAAAAAAAATAAAGTAATAAATAGAGTTGGTATAATCCATATTAAGGCTGTGAAGGTTGTTGTCTGAATTTAAGGGATCCTGAGTGTTGGTGGCTCCCTCCAAAAACAATGGAACACTCATGAGCAACGACTTGGGATTTCACCTGGGACTGAGATTTCCTAAAGGAGAGTATTTAAGGAATTGCTGAGCAATATTCACAGATACTGGTTTCCTTTAACCCGGCTCTCTTGAGCTCACTGAGCTCTGCTGGCTTGCGCTCCAGGCAAAGTTACAGTGGTTTTAGTTGTGCAGCTAATTGACTGAGGCTACAGCATTAACTTGCTGTTGATGAGGTCTAATTGCAAGTGCAGAGTTTGCTGCATTAACATAATTTTCTGAGCATAAGCTGAGTACTCTCCACAGCTGACTGCATCGTGGGCTAATTCCAGCTCTTCTTCCATCCCCAGCTAAAAGAACACAAAACTGCAAGAAAACTTTTTTGTCTTTGTGTGAGTGAATGTTTTTTGTTGCTTCCAGAGCTTGTTGAAGACACTTCAGTGTGGCAGTTTGGTGGGTCACCTTGTCCTGTAGATCCCAGCATTAGGACTGGATCTAACTCCAGCTGAGATCAGTGTAACTCAATGCCCATCAGACCCTGGTGGCACTTAGGTGTGGTCTTGAGTTTTTCCTCGTATCTTTTCCGGGCAAGAGTGAGGATTTAGATACCAACAAGTCTGTAACCATCAGCTCAGGGGCACAGCTGGTGTCAGGCTCCCTGTGCACAAGTTCTGTTCTGGGGGCATGGCCTGGTTTTGTTGCAGGGTAGCTCCAGAGCTTTTTCCCATGAAATTAAAATGTATGTGGTTTACATCATCTCACCAAGGGCTGGGGCTCCTCAGGGAGTAGGATGTTGCAATGTGAAGCGCAGCAATGCCAAAATATTTTAAAAGTCTGAGCTTTAGCCAATTAATTTTCAAGGACAGGGTATTCTCAACTCGATCCCAGTGTCTCTGCAGCAAGCACATCTCTGACTCATCAAAATCTTCCCAAGGCCAAATTGATTTCTTCTTTCTGGCTTTTTTTTCCTTTCACTTTGGCCACCAAAGCCAATAGAACAACCATGATTTCCCCTCTCAGCAGGGAGTTTATGATGGCTCTGTGGCAGCATTATTATTTTAGAGGAGAGCTTTCCTCTAAGGTGGATCTCTTCAAATGACAGGGAGCGGCTTTGCAGAGCTTCCCCAGGGCACCAGGACAGGTACAGCAGAACCAGGAAGGATTCCCTTTAACCACTCACCTCAGGTGAGTATTGCTAGTGTTGCACCACAAGAGTGTTGCTAAATTTTTTGTGCAATGCATAACCCTCCTCAGCCTTGGCCCTTGTGTCCTGGCATCTCTGGTGATGTTTTGGGTGTAGATTTTAATGTAGCCCCCTCAGCCTTAATCCTTTCTGGAGTGATACAGTGAAAAACTGTCAGCTGCTGGTAAGCTGGACTCTATTTTTTCCACCCTTCTTTACTGCAAAGAACAGGAAATTAAGGAATTGTTCCATCACAATTCCCCAAAGCTGTGTGCCCTTCTCTTGGTCCATTTTTTTTTTCTTCACAGGGTATCCCAACAGTTTCCCCAGAAACAGAGCCATCCCTGAAGATAAGAGGTGCTTGCATAAAGTGTAAAAAACTGTGTCCTTTTGGTAGTAGACTTGATGTTTTGGAAGTTATTCTATGGTTCTGACTGAACCTTGAGCATGGTTAGAGCAGGATCCTATCACAAAGTTCAGAAGCAGAGCTGGAGTCTAAAGCTTGTACCTAAGAAATATATCTCTGTATAAGCCCAGCTCCAAGGATGCAGAACACTTTCAAAGCCTGATTCATATTTAAAATACCTCAAAATGTTAGTTTACTAAATATTTTCCTTTACATTTAGTCTCTATGAACTATAAATAGTAATCAGTAAAAGACTGATTAATATTTTACAATTCTATTTTTAGCTCAGGACACCTTATGCATCTATTTTCCTGCTTAAAATATGCTTAAAATTAAACTCTGCTCCAGTTTCTGGACAGTAAGAAAATGCTTACAGCTTTAATGCTTCAGAGAGCAAAACATGGGAAGGATTGTGGAGACAAAGATGGGAAAAAAAGGACAAGGATAGGTAGAGTATAAAGTAAACAAGGTAGAGTATAAAGTAAACATTTTTTATGGTAGTCCTAAAGAGCAGGTCCTTCCAAACAAGAGGGAAAGTGCTGGTGGAACCTGTTCTCCCTTCTTTGTTTCCCAGACAGAGGATTGATAGAGATTTGCATTCTCCAGATGCAAATCTGAAGTCATGTCCTAGTGCATGCTCAGACAAAAATCACTTAAAAAGAAAATAATAATCCTATTTTCTGGATAATTAACAGTGAACAATATCATTCTGTGCTTTATATTTTCATTGAAATTCTTTATCTCATAGAAATATGGACAAAATATATTTCAATTATACAGCTATGCATGTCTTTATATTAGGTGGAAATGTTTTAATAGATGTTTCAGTTATCCATTTATTGATCTTAATGTATTTTTAATATGCAGGCACCAGTCTCTGCTATCTGAGCTATATCTGCTTCTCCCTAGTTGAGTTTCACAAATTAAAAATAATTCTTTCTGTCTTTCAGTAAATAGTATATGGTGGGCTTCTGTCTTGTGGGCAATATGTGCTGTGAGCTGCCTTTCAATTTATGAGATTAATCTGTGCTCATAAGAGGAGATCTGAATGTGAGCAGCAAAATTGGCTATAGACTGTAAGAGAAACAAGATCAGAGAAATATGTTGACCTAGGACTTTTTTTTCTCTTTCACATACCATTTGAGCCCTTCTTTTGGCAGAAAGAAATCCAAAGCAGAAAACCATCTGTTTAAATAACAGTGTTGCTCCTTACTTCTGCCCCAAAAAAAGATTTCCCAGAAATTTTAAAGAAAGAGCAAACTTAAAAAAAATACTAAATTTGGCTTTGAGAATCTGGTTTGGACCTCCTCTCTTGTGACCTATATAGGAGGTCTCAGTCCTCTACAGGATCTCTAAGGCTTTGCCTGAAGATTGTCACTTGGGAATTTTGACATCCTATGCTTGGGTTATAAGATAATATTTTTCAGTGTTTGCAATTACACATACTTAGTTTAAGCAGATGAATGTGGGAGGATTTGTTTTCATCCATTCCAGCTGTGTTTTTGCCAGCCACAGGGCTCACTGGTTCCTGATTACAAGTGTTTTGCATCCCAGTAATTACACAGGGATGACCTCTGTACCAAATTACACTTCCCACAAAGCTGAGCATGCTACAAGCATTTCTTGTTCCTAGTTTGATTCAAAAATTGAGTGAATTTCTAGTCACTTGATTCAAAATCAGTGAGGAACTTTCTCTTAGCCTTTTGATGTGGGTGAAGGGTGATGGGCACTACATTCTGAGTTTATTTTTCAATGCAGGTGTTCTGGTCATTTGAAAACAGGGATAACTGTGAGCCTTTATCCTGTGATGATCTGGCTTACTCCAGCAGTTACCTTTGCACTATATGTTTTTTGCTGGTCAAATGGGACAATAATTCCTATTTTGTACAAAGGACTATGGATTGATTGTGGCTATTTCTAATGTTAGGGGTCTCAAAGGAAATATCCCTTTGTCTTGGTGAAGCTGGGATCTGATTGTGTTGAACTATCCTTGAAAATATAATCTCTTATAGTAAGGGTAAGGACATGATGCCAAGAGTCCCAACACAGGACATCAGCAATGAAAACAAAAATGTTATAAGATTTGATGTACAAAGGCAAAACATAATAAGAAAACCACCCAAAAAGGTATTAATTTATACATGAGACAGGAATCCAAGGAAAAGTAGCAGTAGAGAAAAGTGAAAGGAAAATGGCTGTGTGTCTTCCAACTTGGCAGACAGTGAGCAATGAGCAGAAAAAAGGAAGAAATTAAACTTGTAAGTATAAATGACAAAGTCAGTATCAGAAAAAATATTGGATATACTAGAAGTGCTGAGCATGAAGCTGGAGGTGATAAAACCTGACCCTGAGATTAGCTCAGCTGGTTAAAGCATGGTGTTAATAACATCAATACAATGGGTTCAATCCCTGGATGGGCCATTTACTTAAGAATCGGACTCAATGATCCTTGCAGGTGTCTTCCAACCCAGAATGATCTGTGGCTCTGTGAAAAGACATGAAAAGTTAGTAGTAACCAACTCAGTAGTAAATGTGACAGATTTTTTAGTGTAGTGAATCTGATTAGGTAGATGAAGAAGCCATTTCTTGTTATTACTTTTTGACCCCTTCTCTTCACTTTCCAGAATAATGAGGAGAAAAAAATTGGGTAGGAAAAAACAACTTTTTGTCATGGAGGAAAGAATGTCCCTCATGCAACATCTTTTACCTGCTCAGCTGTAGCCTGGAGGTTATGTCAAGTATTTTTGGTCTCTAGTCATGCATCTTTAAACAGGTGATTCATCAGGGGAGCAGGGTGGCTGTACACCCTGTATCAGCCCAGCGGATAGCCACCGTGCCCCTGGGAGCTGAGAGCCCATCATCAGGGGCAGCTGCCTCCCCAGAGGGGCTCCAGGGAAGTAAGAGACATCTTCCACTTGCAACCCAAAGCAGAACTGCATGTTCTTCTGTCCCACCAACTCAGTTCTGTTGAGTTGATACACCTGTCATCTATCCTAACAGGAATATGCTGCAGCCAGCTTGTTCCTGAGCCTGTCCTGGTTTGTTGCAGTTGTATGCTGAGAATTGAGTAGGGCAAAGTTTATTCTTCCCCGTGCTGAGGTAGCTCACAGGGCATTGTTGCCCACAAGACAGAAGCCCACCCTCTGTTATTTATTGTAAGGAGAGTATTTTATCACATATTACAGAGCATTTATCTGCCTTTCCACCTCAGTGCAAGACTGGCTCGTGAGGTAGGGAGCTAATATTTTCATTCATACTTGCATGAAGTTGAGGATACATTTCTCTTCACAGAAATATGCCAGCAGGCTGTAAAAAGGGTATTTTTCCTACACAATATAAAAATGATCTTTCATTGTTCTGTGAACCCAGGATATTCCATGCAGAATGCATGAGTGTGTTCCTGGAAATTGAAAAAAAAAATCCTAGGCTCTCATCTCAAACTAGGGAGAATTAAGAGCCTGTGCCCTTGGTATAATTAGTTGACCCATGCATAGAAGACAAAAGGTGGGAGACCAGAACATGCATCTATAAAATAGACTGTTTTATTAGTGAAATTTCATAGGAATGGTCATAAAGATGCTTAAAGAGGGGAAACAGGATATTGCACTTGGTACTACATTAAATGAAAAACTGAGGAACATGAAATCCATTCCCAGATTTTTCAATTTGTGTGTCTTTGGTAAATTTGTTTCCTTTTTTTTTAACCTGTGTCCTTCTGCCTCTGCAAGTTGCTTTATAATCTCCAGGTTCACTAAACACATCACAAAAAATATGCAATTCCATGGATGAACTCTACATTATGCTATGCTATATGTAAAAATGCAATTGAAAGGATAATTGTGCCTTTGTGTTAATCCACTTGTAAGAAAAACCTGTAATCTGCCAGAACAGAATGTATAGGTTATTAACTTGTGTCTGCACCAGTCTTTTGACAGCAGGCCATGAAGCATTAATAAATAGATATATTTCTCATGGGTTTGTAATTCATTTTTCCAAACTTATTAAAAAACATGTATCTGCAGGAACAGAGGTGAAAGTTTGAAAACAATAAAACTTTCAGATCTATAAAAATGACATACTTATAATAGAATATTTCTAGGGCACTTCTCCTTTATTATGTAGGTATTATAAAGATGACATGACATAATGTCTGTAGATAGTGGGGGAAGCATTTGTGTATGTGTCTGTGTGAGTGTGGCAACACTGTGCCATTAGCTCTCCAGCAATTAGCAAGAGCAGGGGCCCCTAAGATTATGGCAGTGATTCACACAGAGATGCAAAATCAGGAGAATTTAGAATTTTTGTCATTTTTTATGAGCTGTTCAGGGGAAAAAGAAATAAATACAAGTGAGAACACTTTACCTTCTGCAAAGTTATGGACTTGCTTTGTATTTTGACAATACTATTCATGTCATTCTCTGTGTTTTGACTATCAGTCATTCGCTGTGAGTTCATCTTAACATCATTTCCACTTCTGCCAGCACCCCCTCACCACTGGGAGAGTTCTGGGAACCAAATTGCTACTGTTAGCACTTTCAGAAGGCTAGACTCTTTCCCTTGAATAGGAAATAGGTGTCTGTATATTCCTTTCCAAGACAGATGTATGTCACACTGCAACCTAAGAAAGAAGTCCATCAGATTCTTACTTAAATCCCTGCCTTTTCAGCTAATGATGTTTGGGAGAATGTCACCTTGCTAGAATTGGTGCTGTGTGGACTTTTTCTTTTCTTTCAGGAATGGGCTGCATTCTAATTTAACAATCTCTATAATTTCCTAAGCTGTCTTCTCAAATGGTCTCTTTTAAGTGCTACAATCAGTGTGACCCTCCTATTTTCAATAAAGGATGTTCTGAACTCAGGTATGCTGGCTAGAATGGACGAGGAGAAAATCACAAAGCGCTGAAAAAACCCCAAACAAGAACACAAAGCAAAAAGCAAAGGTAAAGCCCATGTTGTTATACAGCTGCAGTAATCCATGGCATGTGTGGTCTCTTCTAATTACTGAGAAGCTGGTTTATGGATGGACTGAAGACAGCAATTGCTTGCTGTCAATGCCTTAGCAATTGTAAAACTAATTATAGCCCGCCTTAAATGCAAATAATTAACAACAAGTGTCTTTTCAGCCTTTTATTCCTCTGTTTATCATTTCGGAAATGCTTTATCTGGGAATGGGCACATCTGAGCAGGAAAAACAGGCAATAATTACAGAAATCACAGATGTTCCAGACAGTCTGCACCAGTGGAATTTCTCTCCAGAAGTCTGCAGAGGTTTTGCCCCTATTTTTCACAGCATCTGTTGGAACAGTTGGATTAATGATGCCTATTTTCAGGCATAATGCCTGTTGTAACATCTCTGAAAGTATTATGCTCCTGGAACAGGATTCAGCTCCATGGTAAGAGAGATTCATTTTTGTGTCTGCATTCAGTGCTGACTGGGTGCCTCTGCAGCTGGGAGATGTGGTCACAGCAGTGAGTGGAGTCCAGAGAGCCACTCAGCTGCGTGGATACAGGGAGCTGAGCACCTTTCCATGCTCACAGGAATTCACAGCTGCATATTCCTCGGGCAGGGGGCTGCAGATGAGCAGTTTGCCGTAGTGGGCAAATTCCTTCAGTGGTCTCAGCAATGTTTGAGCCACTAACCATTAACACCTCAGTCTCTGAGTACCAATTCCAACACTAGTCTGAAACTGAACATCTCATCTAGGGTTTTAACACCCTGGCCTTGGTGATGGTCCTTAGCTCAAAACACTTGAAATAATCATCCTAAATATGTACACTGTAGGTATTTAGGCAGCCTCCTAAAGTGGATGTCCCCTGCTCCCTCTGGAGTCCAGGGCCACAAGGGGTACTTTGAGAATGTGTTTTATACATCCTATGGTGAAGAAATATTTTAAAATTAAATAAATCATAATCTGTAAGTACCTGCTTCACTCTAGGCTTTATAAACAGCTTCAGTTTGAAACCCCAGATGATTTTCACTGCGCCAGCTTAACGAAGCATGAATAACTGCACCCGGAGTCAAGGCTGTCATTAAATCAGAGTCACTCCTCTAAGAGCAGTCAGTCATGTGTAGTCCATCAATTAATCCACAAATTTAGAGAGGATCCACTCAGGATGCAGCAAATAATTTCCCAAACTCTGGGGGTGATAGGTTTCATTGGTTACAAAAGGAGAAGAAAGTTCCCCATTCTACAAATTGCGCTGAGACTCACGAATTTTGTCTTAGCAATTAATTTAGTTTCAGGTAATAGGAAGCTTTAATGCTCTGAAGCAGGTGTTGGGGGCCTAAAATACTCTACTATGGAGAGTTGAAGGTTGCTTCTTCAGTCTCTATCCTTAATGAACCCGTCATCTCAAGCCTTAAAATGCAAAGGCTTAGAGAGTGAACCCCATAACTGAAATAAGACACTGGGGCTTATATTTGGTATGAGGAAAATGTTCAGGTCCCTGTCCATCCAGTAAAAAAAATATATATTTTCTTTCCTTCCTTTGTGTTTAGATTTTTACTTTTGGGTTTTCTGTTTGTTTGTGGGTTTTGCTTGTTTGTTTTCATTGCGGGGTTTTTTTGTGAGTTTGTTTGTTTGGTCTTCGGAGCAGTTTTGAATTTTTCAGATCAAATACTCTTTGGAATCGGAGGCTTCATACAGGCACCAAATTGAAAACCACAATTCTTTAACCTTTTACTCAAGTCACCTAGATTGCAAGAGATTTCCACCGTACATTTTCTTGTGGAGGAACAAACAAACAAACAAACATTTGTGGAGGCATTTCTTGTGCTTCATCAGGCTGAGCACTGCTAGATGATTAGGTTTGCATTTCAAGGAGTAATGCCTGCCTGAGTGGGTCATTACAAGCAGTTCATACAGGAGCATAGGGAGGATTTTTTAAAGAGGGAGGGCTGTCTGTACTTGTGAAGAAAAAGGGAAGGACTGGATGAGAAAGTTCTGCTGGATCTCTCCTGTAGCTTTTGGATTGCATGGAGGATTTTCCAGTTCATTGAGAGGCAGCCCACACCTGACTGGGATCACCAAAGACAGAATCCTGCAGTGAGACATTGCGCAGGATGTCTGGACTGGCTCTAAGGTGCTGGCAGCTGCAGGAACTCTCGGAGAATCCCCTGAAGTCAGAGGGTTTCTCTCTCTTTCTGTCCCCACACTGCTTTTGACTGCTGGAAACAAACAAGCCCAGGAGTATGGGCCAGGGAGCTGCAGGAATGTCACCATCTGCCGTGTAGAACCTTTGGGAAGGATACTGGGGACAGAAACAGCACATTAAAAACCACTGGGTTTTAGTGGGAGTTTTGGGAGGGGAATGGAAAAATAACTGCCTTTTTTTTTTTTCTAAGAGCTGACTGTTTGCCCCATGAAAAGATCTGATCTTCATCTTCTAAACACATGTTCCAATTGGTGATATGTGCTTGGACAATTTGTTCTGGAAAGCAGGAAGTATCATGTGCAATAGTAAATTGCAATCATGATCCTTGCAAATTAACGGTGACTCAGAATTCATTCAGGTGGCCCTCAGTGATAGGTACCAATTCCATCCAGTCCTGGAGACAGTGTTGTGTCATTTTTTTCTTGTGCTGCTAATTTAGATTAATGGCTTTTATTGTTGGTTGTCATATTTGACTGATTGAACAGTAAAGTTACATTTCATTTCCTCTCTTTCATTATGACACTCAATGAGGAAAAATACAAATTAATTCACATTTAATTGTAGCATAGAATTTTTTTCCCTCTGGTTTCAAGAACAAGCATAAAGAACTGTGCAAAAGCAATGTCTAGGTTGGTGATTGCATTAGTGTAAATTCTCTAAATGTTTGTTCATTCTGTCTGTGGTGAGTAGTTGAGACAGAAGTTGTTTTTCATTGCCAGCTAATAACTTTCTGTGATTCTGAAAATATGTACAGAAAGATCTGTCATGTCCCTGCAAAGAGATTTTTTTCACTGCTTCACTTCTCTCCCTGGATTAATTTCCCTCTTCTGTATAATCTTAATCTCACTTTCTCTGACCTACCCGCAGAGAAGGGAAGAAAGCCTTAAAAAGAGGGCAGATGTTAGAAGTCAGTGCATGTGCAAGTGTAATTGGATACATGGAAAAATGTCAGTCCTAGAAGCTGATCAATCAATCAGGGCTAGCAAATACCCTCATGGACTCTTACAAAAGATGAAAAATGAAAAGAACAGAAATGTCCTTACTGGGCTTTTTCTGAGCAGCAAAATGGCCTCATTCTTCTCTCCTGTATCTCAAAATATGTTGGCCAATGTTCCAAGCTGAAGGACATTTTGGTGTGGTGTGGCTTTGAGCTGGTCAGTCACAGGCTCCTGGATGTTATGGCGAGCTGAGTTCAATGGAAAAGCCAGTTAAACTGCTTGAAGCAATGAAGGAGTTAAACTGCTTGAAGCAGTGAAGGAGCTTCAAACCCTGAAACCATCACCCACAGCACTGGGCTGTAGGAAAAGCAGAATAAGTTAATTGAAGTGTATGTTCTGCAGAGAGAGTAGAGAAGATATTTCAGATCTGCAGGCTGTAGGGCTTGGGAAAACAGGAAAGCTAAGAGGAGGTCTTGTAAGGGGATAATAATAAGAAACTTGTGGGGTGAAATAAAACCATGAAGTGACAGAATTTCTGCTTCCTGTCAGAAATTTCTGATTTTTGTCCAAGGACACTACTCGTGTTGCTGCACTGCTCAGGAAAAACAGGGCTTGGGTGTGTGAGTTTTAAACATAGAAGAGTCTACACTGAAGGGATTACCAGTCTCATATCACTGGTGATTTTATTTTTCTCACAGTGTCAATGAACTTCCAGGACACTAGATAATGGATCACAGTCTAAAACACAAGTAAAATAGATAAGTTAATGAGATTCTTTAAAAATAAAGCTATTTATTTCAAGATGTCCAACCCTTTCAAAAGCAGCCAATTCCCTGATCATCTTGTCTACTTAAGACCAGGTTTTATTACTTAAGGCTAGGGTTTATATCTCTGTTGAACTAATCTAAGCAATCCTAAATCACATTTTTAAAAGTCTTTTTTGTTTAAAGAAAAATATATTGTGTTTATATATAATTTTCAAAAAAAACCACTGGACATTGTGTCCAACAGTAGCGCCTGACCAGATCCAGACGCTTCTGATCACTGCCTCCTCTACATTCCTTGGAAGCCCTTAGGTTAGCAATTGCCTGAAATGCTAAGGGATCAGACTCTCTCATTTCATGGTAATCTACTTTCTCTTAAGTCCTTACCTTTGTTTCATTTTTCCCTGGAATAAATTCAGTGCTGGTAAACATCGCCCTAAGAGACCAAAACACAAAATGCAGATGTCTTGTTGTGCTATGCCCATGAGAGGCTCTGCTGTGCAGTGATTGTATAAACAGTTGTAAGGGCAGGCTTAAAGGCTGTTGGGTGTGCAAGCAAGGGAAGTGATGAGCCTGTGAGTGCTGTCCAACAGGGCAGGTAACAGGACCTGCCATGGTGTGGATATACTCCTTCCTCTTCCAGGGTCTGAAGAGCTAAGGGCGATTTCAAAGAGTTAAAAATTCTTCTTTCCGTGCTCTAAAAGTGCAGAAAAATCTATGGCAGCCCTTAAAGGAAAAGCAACACATTTGCATCTGCTTCAATCAATGGATGAGGAGTATGCAGGACAGAGAGGGATATGTCCAGGAGGAATTTATAGTCCCAACTATTTCTCGCCTGCATTTTTAAACTGTCATTAGAAGAAAGTTTCTTAGTTGCTCTGGAACGTTTTTCTGTGCAATCAGGTCATTTTTGTCCCTGGTCAATGAGTTTTGTTACTGGAATGTAAGCCATCAGACCTGTTTGGTCTCTTTTTTTTCCATAAAAAGTGAGCCTCTGGTTTTCAAAGTGCAGACCATCAGCCTTAAATCAGAACTTTGCTAAAAAGCCACTGGCAAGAGCATTCTGGAAAGTTTAGGGGTGAAAATGGCACTTACCTGTAAAGTTATTTTGTGAACTCAAGTTGATATAAGGCAAATAATTCAGGAAAGGATTAGGCACTTACATGAATATGAATAACAGCAGCAGTTGCACAGGGAAAGAGAAAATTTACAAGGGTTATCAATCCTTACACTTCAGAGCATGGGACCATTTCTGGGAAGAAATATTTTTCTGCCTATACAGCCCTTAATCCTCAGAGGCCTCAGTGTTTGACACCAGCCTTTAAAGCATCTCTGAGTGACTTGGAATGAGGGTCACAACAAAACTCAGGGCAAGGTGTGTGAGTTTCTTTAGAAAGGCAGAAGGGCTGGCAAATCCCATGGATCCCCACCAGTCCTGACATAGGTGCTTAAGAATTCAGATGTTTTTCTAGGAAACTTTGAAATGTGAATTTCTGTTTCCAACTGGAGGGCAATAGTTCTTTAAGTATGTTGAGGGTCACTGACATGTTTCCCTCAGAGTTAAATACAGTGAGACCTTCCCCACCTTGGCCTGGAGAGAATTTTACTGAGATACCACTACATCAGAAACCACTGGGAGAAAAGGTCTTCCTATATCCCACAGTACACACTGCCACCTGAATTAGGAGTTCTACATCCAGATGTGGAAAGCTCATGCTGTCCTTATTTTCCCCCTCAAATTTACACTCCCTGGGGACACAAAGAGTCACTGACAGTTTGCACAGCTGTGATGTTAAATTGGTACAGCAAAATTTATGGAAAGACCAAGAGAAGTAAGTTTCTGCTGTAATGACACTCTAAATAGTCATTTTCTGTGGCCTTTCTCAGAAGGCAGAATAGAGAGATTTATCACGAGTATAACTCTGCCAAACTGTGTAGAACTGCACAGGGGGCGTTGTCCCTTGTGACATTGTCTTGACTGAGGGAAGAAGATCTTACCTTGAATCGCTTCAAGTACTTCTTCCCCAGCCCAGATGATAAAATGGAGCTAAAGGCTCTGGATGTGCTCCAGGGTTTACAGTAGGAGTATTTCATTGCCAAAAATACACCACGACCTCATGCTTGCCAGCCCTCATTTGCCTTGATGTCTCAAATGCAATATCCTGAATTTCATCAGGAGATACCGATCCGATATAGGGAGACAGTAAAGCCAAGGGAATTATTTTGAATTCAAAACCTCTTAAGCACAGCATCATGTCAGGGCGAAATCACCAGCTGAAATGAAGACTGACAGTTTAATTTCCAGAAGTACAGGAAAAGAAAACACATCTGCCATGATGGCTACTGCCTTCAACAAGCTGATGGTAATAGGCTGTAAGGACCTGCCGAACTCTGACCCTAACTAAAGGTGGTAAAAGCAGCCTGGGGCTAAGGCTGGCTCCAAGGAAAAAGCCATGGATGAAGCCAGGTTGTGGCGCTTTCGTGCTCTCCTCGGCACGCCTTTGCAGCGGCAGGGTGCGCGGAGCCTTGGGCTTTGTCTTTTTAAGAACCCTAACCCTAGGCATAGCCCTAACCCTAACCCTAGGTAGTAAAAGCTGCCTTGTTTCTGCTGAAGAAATGAATTGTCTTTTGCCCCCTAATAAAACTGTCAGTTTCTATATGAGTAAGTGTGTTTTTTAGAATCTACTGCCCGGCTATTTTGTCTCTCTCTATTCCTTCTGTGTCTTCCTTTAACCTCTGCTCTGTTTGGACTTTACAAATTTACCAATGTGATCTGCCTTGTGATGAGACAGAAATGAGTTTGGCCAACAAGAAAAACTAAGACTTGAAAGGATTTTCTCAAAAATTTGGGGGGTTGTTTTGTTTTAAATAACCCTGTCTTAGTTGAAAATGAACAGGAGACTTCTGAATAATAAAATATTACTACCACTAACACTAGCTATATTAATAAAACCCCAACAGTAATAGTCCTTCTCCACGTGGCATGGCATTTAGTAAATGGCTGTCTTCTTCCTTGACTCAATGAAAATTTCCAGTATCTTGAATTACTTCAAAGGTAAAAAAAAAAAAAAAAAAAAAAAAAAGAACATTTGGATTCAGGAAAATTAACTGTGAATAATTTCCCAAGCAGTAGAACCAGAGCAGTCAGGTTGCGCACTAGTAGCTGTTGCCTCTCCCAGCAGAACAGCAGCAGCTCCCTTTACTCACCCCAGTCCTCTGTGTGCCTGTGGCTTCCTTGGAT
This sequence comes from Fringilla coelebs, assembly GCF_963513975.1. Lineage (NCBI taxonomy): Eukaryota > Metazoa > Chordata > Aves > Passeriformes > Fringillidae > Fringilla > Fringilla coelebs. Next base: position 26,501,359 of record NC_140066.1, on the reverse strand, counting down.
CCCTGCCTGTGCTGGTGAGCAGCAGCTGAGGCTCTGGTGGATCCAGTCCTTCCTGGCTCACTCCTTTATCCTGGCAGTTCAGTGAGACTTGCAAGACGTCACTGTTCCTGGGACTTATCTCCCTTTCAAATGTGTTTGAAATTGGCAAGTGTGTTCAAAAGTAATTAAGGGAGGAATGACAGACAGTTTGACAAAGTATCCTATTTCCTTAGGAAATCAGGCTAAATAAAGGGGATTGTCATGCAAAATCATAAATTTTCCCCAAACAAAAACATCTTTTGTTCCCTTGGGCATCAAAGATTAGCAAAACCTGGAAGAATTTTAAACTCCAATTTAAACTTCAGAGCTTGCACTAGGAGTTTACTATTGGATTGTCAATTATCTTGGTCTTTTTAATTAACTCTGCTTTTAGGGTCTAGTACAATATTTATTTATTCTGTTTTTAAAGCAAAAAAAATGGAACATCAGACTTAATGGAAATAAAACTGGCATTCCATGGAGGGAAAAAACCCATAAACATAATTTCATCCAACATTTGAAGATTTTTTTTAAGGTTTTCCATTACTGTGGCCTGGCAAATGGTGAGAAAGTGATTATTTTCCAATGTATGCTTCAGTTCCTTCCTGATCAATGCTTTGTTTGTCAGCTTTTCTATTGGACTCATTTATATGGTGTTTCTACTTTTGGTGAAGAACTGAAGGTGCTGTGAGGCAGCCCATGGTGGGGGTGTGTGTGTGTAATTCCTCAGAGAGATGTAGCATTTGAAAATAAAGTCACAACTGACCTCAAACAAAGGAAAGTAAAAGAGGCTTTTCTGCCTAAAGTTGTGACCACAGGCCAGAAGACACCAGGATCACAGCACATCAAGTGTAACAAACACAGAGGAATTCCCACATACCCTGTCCCAGTAAATGCAGAAGTTGGAGCCTGCAATTTGGTCATGAAGATCAATTGAGAGCAAGAGAAATGGGATAAAGGAGCGCTCTCTTCTTTGGCTTGAGCCTCACTTTTCAGGATCATCTTTCCTGCAGTGCTTCTGTAACTCAGAGTGTGCTGGCACTTGATGTCCATGCTGGGAATTGGCTGGAGAGCTGCACGTCCGCAGGCTGAGCTGAGAGGCAGAGCAGCTGCATATTGAGGCTGTAACCTCTTGTGCTCTTTATGGTTTGAGAGATGAGAATTTTCATGTAGGCTGTTTACTGCAGAATGCTTAAGCAGAGTCAGAGTGAGACCAGTGCTGCCTGGAATTTGCACAGATAAAATTGGAATTTATGGAGGAACCTATGTGCCTGAGATTTTCTTCCCCCATGCCAAAACAGGTGAAGGTTTGCCTGGAGCACTGGAGAAACAGGATCTCCCTCAGGAATTCTTCATGATCTTTCTGACACACTAAGATGGAATTTCCTAAACACTATTGCTGATATGAGATGAGCCAACAAAACCAACCTTTTTCTTTTTTTTTTTTTGGTGTGGCACAGGACCTTTGAGATGTTTCATTTAATAATTCACTGAAACTGGATGCCCAAGATGCATTTATTTTTCTCTCTCTCTGCATGAGTTTCAAAACTTTTTACCAGTTCTTCATTTTAGGACTATTTTTTGAATTGTTCATTTTAAAGTTCCCAAGGTTGAAAAAATAGCAAACAATAGCTTGAACTATTTTAATAATGTCTGACTGATGACTAGACACATAGATAATTTTGTAGCTCTTTAATAGAATTTTCTTTTTAATTAGACCATGTCTTCCAACAAGATCTCAAATTACAGTTTTAATCTTTACCAAGAGACAATTTCCTCTCCTTGCACTGTGTTGGTGCCTCACTGGTACTAGCAATAAAGAAATAAATAGCAGAAACCTGATTTTTTTATTATGTTGCAGTAGTACTCTGAAATCAGAACATCCTAGGATCATGAAGATAAATGAGTTAATCAATGGACATTTTCAGAGGGTAGTCAGGTTCCAGCATTTTCTTCTGTGTTTCTTTCCTTCCATATGGAAATTTACTAATAATCAAGTTGACTCCAACGTAGTTTTGTGAGGAAACAGTCAAACTCATGCCTGCAGGACAGAAAATACGATGTGCCCGCTGGGACTCCAATTACAAAGAAGGAGGAAAGAGAAACTCTTATCTTTTTCTTTCATAATGAATCCTTATTGGATCAGAAGCAAAACTGAATTCAAGATCTTCAGCTACAGAATTAGAGGAATCATTATTAAAGTGCAAACAACTGTACATTCACACATATCTTGAATAGAGTAATGTTTGGGAAGGTGAAATGCCTTATATTCAAAAATACCTATTTTTACAGCTCCTTTGTGCTGTTATCAGAAAAAAGAAAGATAACATTGAAAAATCAGAGAAGCAAGGGAGCCAATAACATATACTTTATATATCAACATGCACAGTGTGTGTGTACTTCCATCTATACATATCATAAATGTGTGGGGTTTATATGCATATATATATATATATATATCCATATATATATGCACACACAATGCTCAAAAAAGTAATGTAGATGTTCTGCTATGGAAATGTAGGATGCTGGGAATGATTTATAACTTGACATGAACCTAAAGTATTTTCCTGATCATTCTACATCTGTAGAACTCAGCTGCTACTGGATTGCATCAAAAGGTGTTTTTTTATGAGCTGGTGAAAAATTGTGATCTCTGTGGAAATGCTAACAGCACATATGTGATGCACAGCACTGGAGGTAAAAACAGGGCAGAGAGGACCTTAAAAGCCAGGGTGGAATAGGGTGAGGAAGAGGAAACACAATAGATTTCAGAGATGAAATATCTTTGAAAGGTGAAACAGGGAGAGAGAACAGGGTCACCAGAGTGAATCATTGTATCCACAGATGCTCCAGCAGTTTATATCTGAAATCTTCACCCACTCTGAACTGAGTGGTAAAACAAAGTTAATTGCTCAAGCCTCCTTGTAGAACAGTAAAAAGCCTGAGAGTGTTTCTGTCCTCAGGAAGTGAAGAGTAGAAATGTCTTAGAGTAAGAATTGCTTGCAGTCAGTAGAGTTTGATGTTGAGCTGCAATAATTGCAAAAGCTTTCATGGGAACAGCTGGGTGTTAAGTATTTTTCTGTGCTGCTTTCACAGGCTCTTTTGGCCATCTCTGGAACTAAATGCCTACATATTGGGTTCAAGTGCTTTGGTAGCCATTTGGGACTGGATTCAACCACTCTGCTTGAGGATGACCAAACTCATCTTTTAGATAAAAAGAACATCTATTACAGTGATTTTCAACATTTTCCTTGAGAAAACTATTTTCTTGTCCATACTCAGAATTGCTGAGCTTCCAAGTCTCCCCATGTTCACCCCATCAAGCTGGGAGCAATATGAGATTGCTGCAGCTGTTTCTGGCCACTGTCAATGAACCAAAGACCAAGCAAACTTCATCTTCCTTACAGCTGCTTTTACTGTCTCCATTTTCAGATAAATAGCAGTGATGGAAAGGACTGCAGTGGCAGGAGAAGGATGGTTTTGAGAAGCAGTTGACTAAGGGTTTAAATATTTGCCTGCTTCATGTCCCAGGATATGATCTGTACACTTTCTCCCTGTCCTTACTCAGATTTGCAATGTTCTTGTAGCAGGTGAAGTGCTGCTTTGTGGGCTGCCAGTCCCTGAAACAGCTAAATCAAAGTGCTCTGGTGCATTGAATTCTGGCATTATTATTCAGTAAATTGTGTCGCTTCCCCTCATCTGCTCCCTCTTGATACTTGTTATTTACCAGCCACTGCCTCTGACTCCCGAGGAATGCAGCCCCGATATCCGAGCGGAGAGAAGCACACTGGGGGACAGAGGTGACTCCTGAGGCATCCCTCACCCAGCACATCTCCAGACACATTAACAATGCTGCATCCAGAGCTGTTTATCAAGTGCCACAAGCAGCTCCTCAAGTGCTGTTGGATGTACTTCTAACTCTGTTAGACTGTAAAGCAGAGAAGGAGCCAAATCCCAGCAGCTGTAGTGAGCTGGGAGAGCAAAGGCAGCACAGGCTAGAGATTAAATCCAGTAGCTATAAACCCAGCCAAAATCCCCTTAGCTTTCCAGTGAATAATCCTCTGGTCTGCAATATTAATTCACCAGTTTGGAGATATTTCCCCAACCAACAAAGTTCATTCAATCTACTTACATGTTTCTCCAAAGCTTGGATCTGATTTGGGGTTGGGGCATTGCTAGCTTCCTGTAACAAATCCATGGTATTTATAGAATGACTTCATTTCAACTGGGTCAACCTCTGCTATGCCCTGAAAGGTCCTCTTACCTGGCTGAAGAAATACTTCATTCTTTAACATTTTTCAGAAAGGAAGGAACTAGTCTGAGCCCAAAGGCCGGTCAGTCAGTTTGGACTGCTTTACTCTATTTCTTTTAATAGTTAACTCAGCTCTGTGATGTCTTTTTGATCTGCAACCCAAAGGATGATTAGCTCAAGAGCTGTGGCTGTATTACCCTTTTAGGGCAAGCTATGATCCCTGTAAAAGCTTTCCAATCATGTTCCAAAGTCCTCTAGGATAGGTAACGTGTTTCTTTAACATTTTTCTGAGAATTACTTGATTTTTACACATTTGGGACTGGGAACACATTTTGATGAGCCTGATATTGGAGTTACTGGGGAAAGGCCTGTACTCAGTGACTGCATTCCGTGATTATCTGACAACACAGCACTTTGAGAGCTATTAATTCTCTGTCAATATTTTTGACATTGCAGCCTTCTGGCTGCCTTCCCTTTTTGCCTGGTCAGTCATCACCCACCTAGCTGAGGTGGGTTTGGAAAACCCTTCCCCCAGACAGAAAAAAAGACTTAAAAAAGGGAAGAGGGAAAAAGAATGCAGACAAAAATGGACAAATATTTAGCCTGAACTCAGGATTTTAAAATCATCTCCTTACTTTCCATCTTGGGATGCTGAGCACCAAGTGGACACCTACTGGCATATCCCTGTGAAGGGCTGAGGGTTAAGTGTCTGTATGGTTTGTTCCAGAGCTCAGAGAAAAGCCTGTGCAGAAACTCCCACTGACTTTAGTAAGCTAAGAATTATGCCTCTGCTGAAATAGCTGCATTAGAGCAATTTACCTGTTGGCACTTGGGGAACGGGGAGCCAGGACAATTTGGCCAATTTTAAAAATAAAAGGTCTGTTTGTTGTTTTGCAATTGCTTCTGGCCAACATGGACTAGTTGATGGGATTAGTGGGATGGTTTTGGCAAAGTAGCTTGTTTCTTCAGGTTCTCCCACCCCTCATCTGTCCATTTTAGCAAGTTTTGTTAAATTGGCAGCATCTAAAAAATAATGAAAGTGGAGGGGAAATCACATATTTAGAGGCAGTGAAGCCAAAAGCTGAAATGCAGTGGCTTTTAGTTTTTTCTTAAATTTAATATCTACTATCAAGAGTAAAAACTGCAAAAAATGACTGCAACATAAAAGGGAAGAAAAAGAAATAGAAGTTTTCCTCCTCTTAGTGTATCTGTGTCAGTCTTACAACCTGCAAAACCAAAGGTTAAACTGTGACAGAAAACAGAACAGAAAAACAGGCCATTGAAAGAGAAATTTTTTGAAAAAAGTTTTGCTAAGGCACTGATTTGAAAAGATACAGGGATATGGGAGAGGCTTCTTTAAGGCACATGGGCAATTTCCTGGTCAGTGTCTCCAGGTGCTGTAAGGCTGAGTGGTCTGTGGCCTCCCTTTGCCTCTCCAGTGTCTCTTGGAATAAAAGCAGGAAGGTTTTGCTCAAAAGCCTCATGCTGTTTAACTGGTGTACAACCCTAAAAGGGATTGCTATGCCAGAGTCCTTGAGCTTTGTGAGGTCTGCAGCCCACCCTCCCCTCCTGCAGTTGCAGCAGGCTGTGTTTGACACAGCTGCTGCTCTGGACCAGTGAGATCTGACGGAATTGGTGCTGAAATAAGTGGTGGATCCTGTAGTCAAAGCCAGCAATGCACTGTGTGAGTATGACCCTAGCCCAAAAATGGCTTTGGGCACATATTCAGGCCAACATGGACTGAACCAGAGAAACAGGTGAGGGGCAACATTCAGCCTGATGGTGCAGGTTCACAGGGGGAACTGGGTGCCATCAGTGTAAAACTTGGGCTTTAGTGTCAAGCTCCAGCCTGATTTCACTGCCTCATTTCTCGTTCCATCCTGATACCTGGCATATATTCAATTTCTTTACAATAATAGACAGTTTCTTCATCTGCTGCCCTTTCGGTGTGTGACGGCTATAAACCACTGGTTACAAAGCTTGAGTGTTTCAGAATCTACTGACATTTAAGGAAAAAGATTACCAAGCCCTTGAAAGGAGCACAGCACTGAAATACACAAAGAAGCAAGTGCAACTTCCTTGCTGTTAAAGCGATAAAGAAATTAATGGCACACCAGGTTCCAAAATCCCACTGCTGTTTGGAGATATCGCCTTTTTCCTCTCTCTTTTTTTTTTTTAAACTCTTTTCTCCCTCCACAATGTATGAAGGCAGCTGCAGTTAAAGGGATGGCAAGGCACAGAAAAGATATTGCTTCCCGTGAGTTTTATGAAGCTGATATCAATCTTTTTTTTTCATAAACTTCAGTCCTGTTATTACCCTAAAAGCGTGTTCCACAGCATTTAATGTGACACTGATGAGAATACAAATAAGGGGAGGTGAGGGAGATGGAGGACAGAGAGAAGAATCAAATGATGTTAAATGCAAGGACCTGAACAGCACTTCCACACCCGTTGCCATTGAGGAGAGTTTAAAGGGGCCAGGAAAGCGTAGAGCATCTGAATTGTGTTTGGGGGCAGTAAATCAATTTGAGCTTCAACAATGAGGTAAGAAATATCATCTGAGGAAGGTGAGAAAAGAAATTTAGGTTATGGAGGCATGAAGGCTTGCATGTGAGCTAATGAGGCATGCTTTAGCTAAGTGTTGTGAAGAAAGACAGGGTATAGATGTCCTTGAAATTGGGATGATATGGGGTGGAAAACAAATGCTGTAGATTTTGTAAACTTTCACCTGGAAGCGTATGAAATGCTGATTAATTTCATGTCACATTTAGCCAGGGCATGGCTAGATTCTAGTAGATGCTAATAACTTTTCATAGAGAAATGTTCTTGTTCCTGAATAGTAAGACAAGGTTGGGCCACTTGTTCTGTCCCTTATCTGATACATGAATAGTCAGAAACTGGCATGTCCAAGAGAAGAGGTAATTTTTCATACAGGGTGTAGTTATGAAATTCCTTGCTTCAGTACATTAGGGATTTGTAGTTTGCAGATTCAAGCAGAGGCTGGACAAATTCATGGAGGAAAATCTACTCAGAATTACTGCACATCCATGAATAATCCAATAATGTTTGGTTTGGGCAGTCCTTGAGCAGCAAAGTGCTGGAGATCAGAGGGTGTTCTGAAGAATTACTGCAGGACTGTCCAAGGCTTATCTTCCAAGGCTTATCTTATTCCTTCCTTGGCATCTGCAGTGCCACAGGGCAACTAACAAGGTGAGCATTCATCCAGCTCATGAAGTCACTTCTTTGCCCAGGCCACATCCTCAAACTTTATTGCTGTGAGGAACTGGCCAGGACAGTAGAAAACAGAAGAAAGTAACAAATGCGATCTTGGAAATGAACCTGGAGGAGAAGTGGTGGAGTGTGAGTTGGACATGAACTTGAGTGCAGTCAGAGCAATGGCACCTTTCTCTTCATCACTTTTCTCCAGTGTGATGCATTACCAGTCCTTGAGACAGCAGAATTTTTGGGAATTCCATGTTAGCACTTTCAAGAAGCATCGCTGTGAAGAGGATGTAAATTAAATAGTGACAAATTACCTGATATGGTCATAGCAACACTGCAGGCATTCTCTTGACAGCTTTTTCAGGCTCTCTAAATTCTCCATAAATATATTAATATTTTGAATGAATTCAACCATATGTGATATATATTGTCAGTTCATAATTTCAGTTCAGGTGCTCTGTGCCTAATTTGCATACATGAATAAATGAGGGAAATTTATCTCATTTTCAGGTTATTATTCCAACTGAGGATTCAGAGTGTGCACATGAAGACTGTATGTAATTTTCTACAAGCACTAAACTTTTCCTGTAACTCAATATGCATTTTGTTAAGAAAAAAAACTACTTTAACATCTCAATGTTTGTCAAAACCACTATTATACTGTTAAGAAATAATAAAATAGTGAGACAGATTGCAGCAGTCAGAGTATCTGTCCTTTGAGTTTTGATGAGGTGTAAAATCAGTTGAAGTTATTTCAGATTTCTGCAAAAGAAGTCTCCTTTGAAATGTCACTATTTCATGAGAGTTTTCAATGGCTCTTCAAGTGACACAAAGTACTCTCATGTCACTGTTAGAAACCCTAACCTATGCAGCTGTTCTTACATAAGAAATTTACTTTGCAAAGGAAATTCATAGGTGAGGACCAAAACAGTTCTTCAGGGCTCATAGAAAGAGAACCAAGCTCCAGGAGAGAGTGCAAATCTTCAAAGCAACACCTTTCTCAGGTGTTTTGTTGTCTAAATGCTCAGTGGAGGAAGAGGGGATGTCTGTTGACATGTTTTGAAGGCAACCAACACTAACAGCATAACCTGTAGGCTTAATCCAGCAATTTTTTGGTGTGAAGTTTTGTTCCAGCCATGTAATTTACACTGATTTGGTGCTGGACTGCTTTCAACTCCACTGTGTACAGGCTAAATTTTCTTAACACTTGCATAACCTGGGCTGTAACTTTTTCTAGGAAGGGACTGTGGTCTTTGTTCAATGTTCTGTTTGGGGTTCCTTAAGAATTTCAAGAAGCACAATAAAAAATTAAAAAAGAAAAAATGGTCCTTCATGGTGCTCAGGCACACGGTTTGTTTTATGGGAATCTATCCCTGAGAAGTGGAATAATTGGTGCCAAAGTTCTGTGGTTCTGTGTGGGCAGCAAATGAGTTCCTTACAGATGTGTGATTATTTGTGGCTGTGATATATCACACACAGAAGAAAAATCTTCCTACATATCTATGCATTCATATTTAACTCTCTTCTTAAAGCATCAGGATTTTGACAGCAAAAACCATAAATTCCCGAATAAAAAGAACCACCCCAACACCATCAAATAATTTCCAAAACACCTCAGGGTTTTGTTTTGTTTTGGTTTTTTTTTTTTTGTTTTTTTTTTTGGTAGTTGTTTGGGTTTTTTTGTGGTTTTAATTCTTTGGTTCTTGTTTTGTGGGCTTTTGTTTTTTGTTTGTTTTGGTTTTGGTTTTTCGTGTGTTTTTTTTTTTTTGGTGGGTTTTTTTTTTTTTTTTTTGGCTTGGTTTGGGTTTTGGTTTTTTCCCCCAGAAAAAGGCCTCCAACAATGGGAAAGCACCAAATTCTTTTTTTTTTTTTCTTTTTCAAAGGCAGTAAGAAATCATCCTGAAATCCTCTATAAAAGCATGGGTTTTGTCCATGTCAGGTGAGGCAGGAAGATCACAGAAGTGTCCTGGTTGTATAAAGAAAAGCTCCAATGCTGGTGTCACCAGGTCACTGCCTGTCTTTCTATAATGGCCCCATGGGACCCTGGTGCCATGAAACCCCCCAGCCTTTGTCACAAGTCTTTTTTCCCAAGCTGCTTGTGACTATTTTCAGTACTTTATGAACAGAGGGAGTCTGTGCTCTGCTTCTCTCTCCTGTTGTGGATTATGTTTCTATTTGCCTGATGAATTTCCCCCTTTCCTTATCTAGTCTCCATTCCCTTGTGTAATAATGAGGAGCAGACTTATTTTCCTTAGAGGTGAGGATGAACTGCAAGCAGGACAGGGGGAAACAGACCAGGTCATGATGTGATTACACCTGTACTCATAAGAGCAGGGGTTGATTATGCCTACAAAGCTAATTAAAAAAAACCCCTACTTGTCGTATGATTCTGCTGGCACCCAAAAAGTGGAAAAGCAATTTTCACCCAATTGAAACTATGTTTAAAAAAGGTTCTTCAGGAAGCAGAAACTATATTTTATTTATTTTATTTATTTTATTTTATTTATTTTGCTTTTTATCTTTTATTTCTTAAAACTTGATTCTGCCAAATATTAAGAGACCTATCTAATAGCAACACATTTTTAAAGTAATGAAATATTTACAGCTGGAGCCTTCAACAGAGGAACAGTAGAGTGTGTTTATTTTTCAGCTCAGTAAATTATATATATACACCAAGAACCAAATGGATGCGTTCGGTTGATCATGCTAATCCAAACAAGCTTTCTTTGTGGTTTTTAATCTGGAGAATTTGTTTTCCATTCCCATGCAAGTAATTATCAAAGCATCTATTAAACACTATAAATAAATCCAGGCCCTAAAATTTGTCTCCAGACTCTAAACACACAGTATGGCTGCGGGGCAAATCATCCCCCAGCAAAAGCTGGTGGTTTTGTCGCTCTCCCTGGGCCCTTCCTAGACTCTTAAAGGAAAACCACAGTGATAGCTAAATAAACATTTGCTAAATAAGAACATATATATTGAAATTTATGCAAAGCTGTTCAGAAATATCTGGCAAAATTTCTGTCTCACTATAGTAGTAACGCATGCTTGTAGTTTTTCCAAATGCTTTGCCAAGTCCAAGATGTACAAAAGCTGAATTCTGTTTCAGCACTTATTTCCACAACTTGTTTACCAGGTAAAGTCCCAATATGGACTTCCTGCAGCCTGATTCCCTGGAGCATTTGGGAAAAAAGGAACAAATTACATGGAAATACAGCATATGCTGTTGGCCAGATGACCTCTGCTGTTGCTTAAACTCAGTAGAATTCACCCCTGCAGAAGTTAATAATTTGAAAAGGGCAACTTGCAAGAGAGCAAGATAAAAATTCAGGAAGCGTAGAAAACTCGAAAACTCAGATAGAACCTCAGAAACTTGTTTAAAAAGTAAGGATCTCAATTTATGCGAATGTATGTTGACCCGCGTTTGCACGTGTTTACTCAGAAAATGGTAATTTTCCTGCTTCTAGTCTGCTTCCCTGTTATCAGGGTTCATTGCTTTGGGTGCATAACATGAGCTGCAGCATCCAGTGGAGAGCCAGTGGTGTGGCCTTGAGCTGCCTGTTGGGTTTGTGGTGGAGGCTGCTCCTGGTCACAGCATCCAGCTGCACTCAGTGGCCACCGAGGGGACTTGAAGGGGCTGGATGTGATGATATAATTTTTACTTGTTGTTTACTATTGAATCTGGTGAGCCTTGAGTAGCAATAAGAAGGAAGAGCCATGCACACTTTACCCAACAGAATAAAACAGAGATGTGGAACTAAAAGTGCGACTCAGCCAAAATCGGACTAGAACTCATCACAAGTCTCACCAGAAACCCAGACCTGCTCTGAGTTTCATAGAAAAGCTTCCTTATTATGAATACTGAATTCAGATGGTTTGTCTCAAACTTTTCTCCAGTACTGGAGCAGGGTCAGCCTTTATTAGATGAACATGCCTTCTGATTCAGAAGGAACAGTTGGATTTGTACCATAGTTATTCCACAGCCATGTTATTCCACAGCCATGCCACTGGAGCCCACAACAAGTTAATCCCCATTAGCAAAAAAAAAAAAAAAAAAGGCCTAAATTGTTATTAGGGTCTTTCTTTTTTAAGAAGTTAAATGAAAAAAAAATATCACTAGAAAAAGTGCAGAAAGCAAAAAGCTTGGAATTGCTTAGCTGGTTCTTTCCAGCTGGATTGTTCTCTAATGCTGAACGTTAATTGGAAAATAACAGCATTCCTGCCTGCTTTTAGAAAATCAATATGCGTGGTTTTTTGTCCCCCTCCCCCTGTTCAGGTTAATTCATTACCAGGATATTTTTAGATTACTGAATAAATAAAAAACAGCCCTTTTCCAGTCAAAAGCTAATAACTATAACCAGCCAGAAAGATCTCCTGAGTGCAGTCCTCTCCCTGCCTTCAGTGCTGCTCACTGATGTCCATGCCAACCACCTGCCCCAAATCACTTGTCAGCCCTTCCACAAAGCTGGATATGCATCCTCTGCTCCTTTGAACTGGCACAAGCTGGAGGATCAATGGCTCTGTTTGGCAGGGGCTGAGCTGCTGGACATTTTCTAGCAGCAACAGCTTGTCAGGGTTGGCTCAGTGTAAGGATGTTAACGCCAGCTCACCACTCCCTGCGAACCAAGGGAAAGAGCAAGGCAGGAGAAGAGAGGGGGGCAGAACTGGAAATGCAAAGAGGCAACATCATATTTTACAGAGGATGCCTCACAACATAAAAAACAATAATTCTAGCAACGTTGTTTTGCATTTTTTTAAATACATAGTCCTGCTCAAGTCCCCCTGGATCTAATTAAAACTTTGTTGGCCACCCACCAATCATGATAATTATGTTGTCTGGCAAAAACAACAACAAAGACGCAATAAGATTGTGCAGAATGATGCACCTACCTGACAAAACAAAAGAAAACAAAAACCAATCCATGCCCCATGCCTTGTTTTTTAATTTTTTACCTCTTTTGGAAAGTGAAAAAAGAACCAAACTATAAAAGATGCAGAGTTTGAACCTCAAAGAGTCAACAGATGCTGAAAACACCAAAATACCCAGTGTATCAACGACTATTTGAAATCATGAGAAGGAAATCTTGCAGAAGACAGAGACTTCATAAAAAATATTAAAATGAGATGACTACTGGGAGAGCCTGAGTGAGAAAAGAAGCTTTTACTGCAGTTAAAGGGCAGACACTCAAGCTGTGTTATTTAGGGCAGTCACCACTAATAAACCAGGACTTGCTTATGTTCCTCCCAAGCAAGATCAGAGACCCTGAATTTATTCCTTGCTCTCTCAAGTTCCCTGGATGCTGCTGCCCTGAGATCTGGCTTATTCCATGACAGCAAACATATCTGTAATGCTGCAAACGAACTTGATCCAAGTTCCATGGAAATCAGTGATGAGACTCCCACTGATTGCAATCAGGCACAAGGGAACCAAAATGCACATGGAGACTTGGTCAGACTGGAAAATTGAAGCCATTTTAAAATGGAATATCCAGGAGTCTGGATAAAAATGTTAAAAACTACTCTGGGTTGAATGCAGACAAAAGAGAAGCACACTTCATATCTTTTGAACAAACATTGCTTCAAAGAGAGGAGAAAATCAGAGTGATTCAGACTTGGACTAATATACGATGCAAACACTGGCAAGCATGGTTTTGGCATAAGAAAGGCACAAACCCTGAATTATTATTAATTGCATGAAAGTAAATGCAAATAGAGTTTTTCCCCTAAGCTTTCTCGATGTGAGAATAGATATTAAACACACAAGCAACAATACTCACAAAAATAAATGTGATCTCAGGAAATGCTTGCAATGAAATCAGCAGAAGCATTGCTTACGAGTTCCTTCCATTACTTGGGCTATTTATTGACCTTTGTGTATGTATACATGTATTAAACTGACAGAGTTATTGTTTTTTCATCACCCTTATTTAATAAATCTCATTTTTCTAGATGAAAGGGTTTTTTATTGATGAGGAGGGGATTTCTTTCTCTTTTTTGTTCAAGGTTTTGATAAAAATCTGACATATTTTTTAACTATTTTGAAATTATTTTAGAGTCCTTTTATACCTAATATCAAGTTTAACTCTAAAATTACATTATCAGTGTCCTGTTTACCAGAAACAAATGTTTGTATATGAGCTTTAATCTTTCAGGTGCTGCACCCACAGATGTCTCAGATAAATTGCTAAGAGCTGTGAGCAAGAAAGAATCTAGTACCAAAAATATGGAAATAAACTATTTTTATATTGCAAGGGGTTCTGGAAAACATCTCAATTAATTTAAATCATACAAATAATGTTTGGGGTTTTTTTAAATTCCATGCCAAATGGAGTTTAAAAAAGGGACCAAAGAGGTTCAGAAATCTAATATTAATTTCAAGGTGATTGTAACAGATTGTCCAGATACAAAAATAAAATTTTGTTTCCCTTTTATATATCTACAGATAAACTTATTTTTTTTAAATACACATATTTAAAAAAAAAATACTTTGTGGATGGCAAAAATAGCTCCAGAGACTATTTTAAAAGAGAAAAAAAAAAAAAAAACAAACAAAAAAAGAAAGAGAAACCCTTTTTGAAATGCTAGAGTAGAATATTTTAATTTTACTGCTTTGGCTTTGTTTTTTGTGTTGGAACACTTCAGATTAGATTTAGAGTAAATAGGAGCTTTGTCTTCATACTGTTCTCCACAGTTAAGAGGAGTAGGTTTTTTTTCTTATTTTTTAAAAGAAATGAAAGAAAACAAAGGAAGAATGTTTATAATCTTACATAAACCCATGACATCAGGAGCCTGAAATTCACTACACGATTCTTGATGAAAAGATTGACGACAAAGAAATGCATAATTCCTTTGCATTTTTTTCCTGATTTTCCACTACCCATTCCAATTCCTTCCTTCTGGAAGTTTCTCACCAAGGTAAGACTGACAAGATGTCTCACGACTGTTTCCTCTTCCCTCCTTAGAGGGTGTATCTCCCTGTCCCACCAAGCTACAGAATCATAGCTGGATGCCACAGATCTGGAAGATGCTGAAGGAGCTGCCAGGCTGGAGGGAGAAAAGGGGAGAGGAAGATTCCCTTTCTTCATCTGCCTTGGATTCTGGCCAGATAGATCCCATTAACAATAACTTTCCAAACAGATGCCCAAATTGGGAAGGTGTCTCTAACTATGCACTGTGCTGCTCAGATGTGGATGTCTGTCCTGGTTATCATCTAGCAGCAAAATTCATGTGAATATCCTCCACTTGTTTTAGGCAGAAATGGCTGAATTAATGAGGACAGGTTTAACTGATGACCAGCTCCTTCTCTCCTGATTGTGTACCATGGGAGTGTGTGTGTGGAAAGCTCTGATGGTTGACCTGTGAGTGATGTAACTGTCTCCAGAAAAGGATTTCTGACCATGACTTAAGAAACAGTGCATCAATGAAGCAGGACAGAGTTGCCTCACAGAAATTTTTTTCGAGTCATTTTTTCAGTTCTGAAATAAGATACTGTCAATGAGCAAGCTCACATCTTCCATCAGCCTCAAGGGTTCTCATTTTTTTCACATATTTTTTACTTTTCTTGTAGTAAAAAGGTAGTTTAAAGTAAAAAGGTTTCTTCTATTAGGAATTTTATCTTCAGTTGTACTTGGAACTTCTACTTCATCAACACTCCTGGCTAAGAGAAATCAAGCAAGGTGCACAACCAAGAAAACACCATCTGTAACAATGACAAACTATAAACACCATTCACAGGCCATTAAGTTTGTAATCTTTTTCTCTTCATCATTATTCTCTTACCTCCATTAAATTCTTCCACAACCAAGTGCAGAAGCCAAAGGTGACGGCAGGAGAATGATAGACAAGAATTTTTATTGTCCTGTCAATGCAGATAAACCCAGAGCTGAGAGAACGTCAGGTGAACTTCCCCAGTGACAACTGAAGTTCAGTATTCTCTGAAAAAGGAAGAAAACACAAATGATTTTTATGCCTTTTAGGCTTTTAAGATTTATGTTACAGAAGTATCTTGACTCTGTGGAAGGCTAGTCAGGCTCTGAGTGATATTTATTGTTCACAGGAAACTATTATCTGCACTTGATAGGTCTGCTTCAAATTGCAGATTTGCAAGGTTGCAAAGACAATCAGAGGCATCCAGCAGCCATGATTCTCCTGAGGAACTGGAAAGGACTAGAAGATGATGGAATGAAAATGACTCAGTGGACACAGGTAAGCCACTTGCAAATGATTGTGAAGAGCCACAAAGACCCCCTGTTGGTCGGGGAAAGAAAAGTTTGCAGTTTGCACCTCTGCACAACAGAAAGAAGAGAAAGGAACTTGTTGAGAGTCAGATATAGAATAGATACATTCCCACAGGAACAACAGAGAGAGGTAATGGCCAGTTTTTCTAGTATGGCCAAATTTAGGCAGTTATAGCACAACAGTTGCCAATTTTTGTTCGGCAGTGAGTGCCACCACTGGTAGTACCATTACATTAGAATATGCAGTTTGCCTTATTTGCAAAGAGAAACTCCAATGCAAACCCCAGACATTCTCTAGTCAGTTGATTCTCAGTTGCTGATGCTTGCAATGCAACCAACTTCCACAGCTCTGTCAGTGGCTAAAACCTGCCCATAATCCTCAGTTTATCATGAGACTGTGTTGGAGCCAGTGTTAAAATAGTCAGTGTTAAAATAGTCAGCTGTTTAGTAGCTGAAGACCTTCAGGTTGGTCAAGCATGACTTTCTAAACTCATTCTCATTTTTCCTGGTTGCATTCCTGCCTTTCATGTGGTTGGAAGTGTTCACAGCATACATTTTAGTTATTGATGGCAAAAACCTTCTGGGTATTATGGGGTTGCTTTAAAACAGTCAGGATGAAATGTGACAATTGCTGGGTCATCCCTGTGGTTATCATTCATATTGGCAGTGGTGAATGAGTTGACTACAAGATACACCTCAGGCTTCCTCCTTTTGCCAATATTTACTAGTTTCAAAGTTGTTATAATACAGCTCATTCTATCTGTGAGCTCCAGCTCAGTTTCTCCTCAGCTGCAAGCTCAGAGCAGCAGCTGAGTGGGTGCAGTCCTGATGTAAGTGCAGTTCTTGCAATTCTACTTTACACTCAACCAACTATGAAACCCAGCAGAATCTAAGACCAGCTCTTCAGGGCAGCTTTCCAGGTTTCTTAGGCTGCAAAAGCTGATCAAGAGAGAATGTCAGCTGGGAATTTCAAGCAGCAGATTTTCTCATACATTCTCTTCTGTGACCTGTGGTTTTGTTTTTTTTTTTTTTTTTGCTCCTAAATCCCATGGTAATTCCTGACAGGGGAGCAAAACTCAGGAGCACAGGGAGGCAATGGATTGATGTGTCCAGATCACAAGGGGAGAGGATCACTGCAACGGTGAAATTCAGGACCAGCACAGAGGAGCAGATGTCACAAGAGAAGAACCAGGATTCAGTCCCGGGACTGTGGCCAAGAGTGCTGAATTCAAGACCAGCACAGATATGGTAGTTGTGCAGCCACATGAGTATTGCTTCAGCCCCTGACTGGGAGAAGGAGCTTCTTTGGAGAGGGTAACATGCTCCCTTCCTCCCATGGCAAATGCACCCTTGGTTTATCACCTGGGCACAGCTGGCCCAGGGAATATCTGCAGCTGTAAGAGCAGGAAGGAGGTCTGAACCCAGACAGTAAAATGCAGACCCTGTACCATGAGTGTGGGATTTGCTGTCCCATTTGTGGTTGGTGGGATAGTGTGAAAACGCTCTGGATCCAGAAAAGGAAGTGAAACAGAGGAATTAAGTAAGAGAATTTCCAGAGGAGAAAATCCAGACTAGTCCTACTGTCCTTAGAGAGAGCTGCTGGCTAATAAGCATGACTAGATATTTCAATATAAACAGGTTTTGAGGAAAACTGGAACCAGGTATTGGTGCTGAGCACCTTCCTGCATTGGAGGCAATCCCACTGACTGAATCTGCTCACCACCCAGCCTCCTTGCCAGACACATGAACGTATGAGTTCCCCATCTGAGGAATTAGCAAAGCAAAATGGCTCTCTAAGTTATAAACTGTCAAATTCTTGCACTTTTCTTGAGACTACTTTAAACCTCAGTCTTTGCAACAGGCTGCAACAAGAGGGAGTACAAGAACAAAAAGCCCTCGTTGTTAATATTTATGGCAACTAAAGCAAAATTGCAACACATTTGCAGATGAATAGGAGCCCTTGTTAAAAGCTGCACCAGCCTAATTTTAGGACAGCACTGGTTTGGCATTTGATTGTGTGGAATAACAAAGGAGAGATTTCATGTTAATTAATTTAGAGGAATTATTAGTGTCAAAAATAAATAGTTCAATCACCTTTCCAAAAATAGTCTGAGGAAGGGAAATGAATCTCAGTGGAAAGAAGATAGAGGTTTTCTTTCAGATACAGATTTTTTTTCAAATATTTTGGTCACTTTTTGTTAAATGCATTGCCCCAATATAAGTAACGTGATTTATTTATAATAACACCTATGTAATAATTAATCTACCTATTGCTACAAAATAACCCATATGGCTAAATAGTTTCCATTTGTTCAGTGAAATAAAGAAGCACTAGGAAGTAGTTGGTTTGATATATATAATTAGTCCCTGTTTTATTTAAAGAATGAAGCATCCAAACCCTATTTAGAAAACAAAGCAAAACAAAACAAACCACTCAACTTTTTTGTGAGATTTACAGCTAAAAGTAATGCTTTTCCCCCCCAAGGGAAACTGCAACAAGACCTGTTGTATCCTGATTTGTTTGTTTGTTTTTTTTTAAACAGATTCTGTTTGGGGGAATTATGTGTAATGTCAAACTACAGCATTCATCACTCACCATGGCTTGATAGGAATCAATGGAGCAGTGTTCTTCTTGGTCTCTCTTCATTACACAGTCCTCTCTGAGAAAAGTCATTATTTAAAATGAGTGTAGATTCAAAAAATCCTGATTATACAAATATTTACTAGATAAAGATTATACTCCTTTGCCTAAAAGACATTCAGATTTACAAAAGGCCAGGCTTTATTATGCCCCTGCCTCATTCTACAAATTCAGCTGGTTAAGCCCACCCAATTCTGTTTCCTTCTCTGTATCCTCTTTCATTCCTTTTTCTCCCTTCCTTCCATCACAGTACAGGCAGTGTTGGCAAAGTCCCTGAGGTGCTTCCATCACACAGGGTGCATAGTCTAGCAAGTTTCAGGAGACAGGAATGCTGTGGAGCCAGGAAGTCTCTCAGGACCACATTTTTCACAAAAGTAGTCTCTGATTGCGAGTATGAAACACTCCAGGGGAAAGGATTCCTGCAGATGGCAGATTATTGCAATCACTGTCATAAGGATTTATGTCCTTGACCAGGCCCATATTTCCACCTGTCTCAGAACCTGCCCAGTCCCAAGTGAAGATTTGTGTACTCGTCCGCGTTTCAAGCTGTTCCTGCTCCTCTTCTCAAGGCTATATAAATCCTGAGGAAAATGCTTGCTCCACTGCAACATATACCTAGAAATGGCATCTACTTCCTTCCCTAGATTACAGTTTATTCTTCCTGAATCCAGAAGCAAGAAACTCCCCCAACACTCTTGTGTATGTGCAGATCACTGGCTTTGAGGTACTTCCCCCTGGTGCAGAGTGAAACCCCCAGCCACTGCTCATCCTGGCAAGGGCAGAGGCTGAAGAGGCCAGCTAAAACCTGCAATTTTAATTATACCTGCCTCCTCTTCCATGGTTCCTATGGCTTGCTCACATCCCCTCTCCCCAGGTGGTACTGGACATGTGAAACTGAACAGTCTCCTGACCCGGTAGTGTAGCAGCTCTCATGGAAAACACCTTCTCACCAGATGCTGGAGCTGCACATGTGGTACTGAAATACCAGATCAGGCAGTACCTCAGGTCTGGGTACCAATGAATGCAGCCTTTCCTTTCTCCCGGCACAGCCACGGAGTTCAGTCACATCACACCAGCTTCTTTTTGTCTGAGTACAGGAACTCAATCCCTGCTCCCAGCTGAGAAAGCTATCCCTTACATCAAAGGACAGCAGATTATTCTTTTGTGCCAAAGACTCCGGTTTCTTATCTCTGATGGCTCAATCATCACATCATCTGTGGCAAAAGATGGCTGGCAGCAAGATTAGATTACAGTGATTTAAAATGTCTCTCTCAGATAAGCGCAGACCATGAGTATTCAAAAGTACACATAATCAGATTGTAAGCTTGACTATCACAGCTTGCCTAGACACCAAGAGTATTAATACAGATTAGACAAATTTGGGGAAGATAGGTCCATTAAAAGTCCTACTACATTATTACTTGTTAAAAGTTAGGGATCAAGTGCAGTTTCTGCTGTTACAATCTCCTAAACTGATAATTCCTGAAAACAGGGCTCAGGGGAAGGCTCATACTGTATGTGTCTGTCCTGTGTCCACCCACAACAAGGTCTAAGCTGGAAAATGTGTCTGTGATCCTCAGGCTGGATCCAGTGTTTTCTGTCCATGACTGATTCTTGTGCATTTGCTGAAGAGCTCTAGGGGTGTAGTGTGGTCACATTGCATAAAGTGTGCTCCATCCCTATCACTGGAAGGCCACTCATCACAATGCAGATAATCATGTGCCTAAATGAGGCAGCTATAACGTTTCTCTCCTTAGCCTTAGCCACTCATTGACATGCAAACCTCTATTACAGTCCCAAGAGAAATTTCCTCTGACCTCTTACTAATTTCCTTCTTCCAAGTTCTTTTTCTGTCTCACCTACTCATCCCTGAATTTCATTCCTTTAGATTAAAGCCTCCTTAAGAGACTTGTGCTGGGAAGGTGACACTTTTTAGTTGATCCTCTGGGATAGAGCCACCTGCTCAATCTGTTGAATAGAAGATAAAGGATTGGGCTGATAACAAGGTAGCTCCACCTCCAATCATTATTAATTTGCTGATCATACTTTGACTCAGTTTCCTCCAAAAGCGGCCTTTGCGAGAAGTTTTGGGCTTAGTAAAGGAAAGGAGCTGTTTAAGCATAAGTGTTAATTATTGTTATTACCCGACAGGTTGTAACTAATAGTAACCATTTAGCTGGGAGATGTGGAAACAGGTATGCAGTTAATTGCTAGATTTAGCTGAGGTCAGGTGGTTACATTGCAGACAATCCATCATTGTTGTAAGCAGCACGAAGTTATGCCCAGCCTGAATTGCTGTGAGTCTCCCTTCACCTCTGATCCTGTGCTAATATCCCAAGACGTGTCACCAATGAGCATTTGAGTGAAATCTCTAGAAGAATGTGGAACAAATCTGTAAATCGTTTTCTGAAATGCCCTGCCAAAAAAAAAGAAAAAAAAATCAATAAGGTCTTCTGTGTCAGGAAGGAAATGTTAAAAATATTAATTAAAAAATAAACTCTCCCGTAAATCAAATGGGAATGAGTGGGAGCAGGCAGACGGGGATGGAATAAAATTCCAGTGGAACAGCTTTCAATTCCCTCCAGTTTTCATGGCCGTGGGCACTGGGAAGTGCCTGTCAAAGCTCGGGGCCGCTCCTGCTGTGTAGGCAGTAACCAGCAGTGCTGTCTGTGGTCAGGACCAGCAGACACCAGCTCTGCAGGCAGCGCCGGGTGATCTCCTCCGGCCACCGCTGCTCCTGCTCCCCCTGCGGGGAGGACATCTACTGACAGAGGAGCACAGCTCCTGCGGGAGAAACTGCTGGCCCTAATAGCGTGAGAGACAGCTAAAGCAACAAGGGCTTGGTTTTTTTTCTGCTGATAAACCACTGGAGGGGAATCTCCCTCCCCACCAATTGCTGTCATTTCATTTCCAAAAGCCTGTCCCTGTCTCCATCAGCATTTATGTGGGTACATCTCTGCCGTGCATGAGTGATTTATTTAAGCATCGGCAGCTACTGTACACGACAGTACAGTGAAGCACAAGCGGGGGAGGGAACAGAGGGCAGAAATGCAACTTTCCCTCTGTAAAAGCAAGCACAGGTGCCTATTCTGAACAACTCCAGTGCACTTACACCAGTCACGGGAGGAGGGAGAAAGAAAGGGTTATTTTCTCAGACCTTTAAGGCCACTTAATTATTCGAATTAAAACATCTCCTCTGGGAAGGCTATACACACACGCATGTACTGTTCCTTCACTTCGCACATCTGCTTCCAGTGGAGCTGCGGAGGTTTCAGTATGCCGGGGAGCAGGCTTTAGGGGTTTGAACTGACGGGAGGCACAGGGGAGGAAGAGATGGGATGATACGAGTTTGAAAGTTGGGGTAAGTCCGTCGTTGGAGAGAGAGGGGGAGTGAGTAACCAGCCACTCACGACACAGGCGCGGGGCGGCCTGGCGGGCGGCTGCGGGAGGAGTGTGATGCAGAAGCGGCGAAGTGAGAGGGAGCAGAGAGAGAGCGAGCGGGAGAGGAGCGAGCTGAGACTTCCACAGAGGCAGCCGGGAGAAATCACCAGCCAGGATTCGCTCCTCTCTCTCTCCCTCTCTCTCTGATTTCAAACCAGCTCCTCCCCCGTGTGGTTGTGGCTTTGCCTTCCATCTCAAGCCTCATCAGCAACACCAGTCTTGGGGAAAAACAAAAAATAAAAAAAAAAAAAAAAAAGGAAAGAAAGAAGAGAGAGGAAAAAGAGACAAAAGGAAAAAGTGCAAAAGAAGTAAAAGGAAACAACAGGGGGAAAAAAGAGGTGGGAAGAAAGTAATCTCCTCTACCCCTCGACTGCATCTAGCACAGAAGAGTCTGAAACTTTACGTGGAGTTCCCGCCGTGTTTACCCCGCGGCGGCTGAATCGGCAGCGCCCGGCTCCGTCGCTCCTGCGCTCTCCTTCTTGCTCTTTCTCCCTCGCACTCATCAGCAGTCGGCAGCGATGGAAAAAGTTGCTGGCTGGTACCCAGCCTGGCACGTTGCTCTCCTGTACTGGACATGGCTTTTCCTCTTCACTTATGGCTTTACCGGTGCAGAAATAACTTGCAGATCCTGCCGTTCCCAGGTGCAGCCGCATCAGCAGCCGCAGCAGGGATTACTGATGCACTTGAGGACCGACAGAGGAGAAAAGGAGCAAAGGAGGTTCCTCGGGGAGAAGGGAGGTGAGAGAGGGCAAGAGGCCGGCTCGGAGGATGCCGGGCTGCCGGCGACCCTCGCCCCTGCTTCCGCGGGGATGCAATTCAGCGGCTGGGAGACACGGCGAGTGACGAGCGAGCCAGAGAAAGTGGCCGGGGAGCCCCGTCCCCGAGCGGCAGCGGCGGCTCCGGCCGAGGACCGACCCCCGCGGGGCCCCCCCAGGCCGGGCTCGGTGCGGCGGCGCTGGGGCCGCAGCCCGCGGGGCTCCGCGGGGCCGGGGCCGGGGCCGGGCGGCGCCGCGGGGCGGGAGCCGGGGGACGGCGGCGCCGCCCGCTTCGGGCTGGAGGAGCTGCGGCTGGCCAGCACCACCTTCGCCCTGGCCGGGGACTCGGCGCACAACCAGGCCATGGTGCACTGGTCCGGCCACAACAGCAGCGTGAGTACCGCGGGCGGGGGCGGCTCCTCCGTGCTTTCCTTATTTCCCCCCCTCTCCCCTTCTTTTTCTTCCCCCCGCTCCCCCGTGCGTGTGTAATCGGGGGTGGGGGGTGCTGGGTTTTTCTTCTTCGAAGGGGATTTTGCGCCTCCGGGCGCCGGGGATTGGCTTCGCTTAGCAGTGTGCAGTGGGGCAGAAGGGCTTCAAAAGGGCCATTCTTGTGGAGCAGAAAAAGTTTCCGCTACCCGCCCGCCCGCTGAGCACATCCCCCTCCCGGCCCCCTTGTCCCCCGCCCCGGAGCAGAGCGGGATCCGGCGCTGCCCCCGCCCGCGGCGGACGGGAAGGGTCTCTTTGGGGGGATGCGCCTTCGCATCCAGCCTTCTCCCCAGGATAACCCTCACGGGCAGCCTGGGAGGCTCAGCTGGAAGGATGCCCAGTGAAAGCCCCTCTGTCCTGCTTCCCCTCCTGCCAGCTGTGGGGGCCCACGTCAGCCCAAGGGCTCATCCCGAGGCCCTGCTGATGTGAAGATCACCTGGAGGGCTTCAGGACTTTGCCTCCGAGGTGTGTCTGCGTAGGGGATAAAGCTGCTTTTTGCCTCTTGCCACCAAGGTGTTAAACAGGAGAGTTTTGTTTCTTCCTCATAACCTGCATGTGTCTCAGGAATAGCATCAGAACAGCTTTGACTTGAGCCAAACAGAACAAAACTGGCCAGAGAAGTAGGCAACCGATTTCCAGGCTGGAGCCATAGTCGTGACATCAAAGTTACCAGGTTAACTTGGGTACTGTATCCCTCCAGCCTCTGCTGCTGTCGTACCTGGAGCTGAGGGCTGAGGCCCAGGGAAGGCAAGGGTAAATTGCTTGGAGTGCTCTCTGCCTGCCCTTAGATCTACTTGTGGACCAGCAGAAGTGGAGGGATCTGTCTGTCCGGATTCTCCAACTTTGCCTCTTAGAGACACCAAGCAGAATGCTAATGAGGGAGAAAGGGATGCCACCACTCCGTGACTGCTGCCCATACAAGTTCCCAGGAGAAACAGAGACTCAGGCTCTCTTCTAAGGTGTCTGCAACTGCAATGCCAGAAGGTTTCTGGCTGCTTGGCAGAAATCTTTGGCCTCCCTCTCAGCTTTGAGTATTAGGAGACTGATAACATTTTGAAATTATAGTCTAGTCATTATGAATTCCTTTCGGTATAGATTGTACTGAGCTACTCAATTCAGAATTGCAGCTGATGTCATAAGGACTTCACTGTGGGGTTCAGCCCTAGTTAATTGGGACATGGTTTTATGGTCTCATCAGGAAGTTTTTAATCAATTAACTGACAAGAGAATAGTTGTCATTTCTATTTTGAAGGACTTTCTCCTTTCTTCACAACTCAGCTAGACTATTCTTAAATAGTTGTGTGAACAGAAGCTGCCTTGTAGGAACTCAGGTCTGTTCATAGAAATTGAATTGAGACTGACACTGGTTTCAAGTGACCCATTTGCTAAGAAGAAAGATTCTGATATAAAAAGCCATCCAGCAGGCAGCAGTTTCTCCGGTCTATCACTGCCATTATGTTTCACCTGTACGTTTTTCAAGACACATCTATTGTTATATATGCATTTAGGTACACATATATTTGTGTATGGGATTCTGCCCACTGTGGTAGTGTGGGCTGCTGTTGTCAGGGACTGATTTACTTTCTGAGTGTGTTGGTGTACACATGTTTTCAGGGGGAAATGTTTTGCGACTGTCCTTCCCAAAGAGCTGCAGAGTGTACAGGGATGTTATGCTCCCCCCTCCACTGCGGGGGCCCTGGCAGTGCTGTTCTGTTTCATGTTATGCTTGCAGCCCCCTCACAGCACAGACTGAAGCTGGGCCCCAGCAGGACTTGGATGCACAAGAGGCTTGTCCAGGCTCAGCTGAAGCGATGGTGTGCGTTCAGAGGGAGCCCAAGGTGGCACCGACCCATTGTCGCTGTGCGGAGGTTCTGGGCTCCCATCACTGCTGGAGCTGGGAGTGGGATGGGCTTGGGGTGAAACGCTTCCTTTAGGGTACAGAATATGTAGTTTTGCCTGCATGCAGTGTCCCAATGTGCTGCTTGTGAGGATGCTGTGTAACCTCAGTGCCCTGCACTCCAACAGCAGCAGCTCCTGGCTTCCTGTTGGAGTTTCCATGCAGTGGTGCAGGGATGCAACACACCTCTGCTCGCTTTCATTCTTGTGTGCTCTGGAAGTGCTGCTATCAAACAACTTTTGTCTTTGCCCAGGCAGAGGGTCAATGTGAAGAGGATCATAGTTTGCAGTATCTGTGTGAGGACAGGAAAAACAAAAATAAAGCTCAAAATATTTGAAATCCTGTTAAGTGGAAAAACTGGAAAATTAAAGCATTGTCACCATCAAGTTTTTGTATTGCAGTGTACCTTATCCTGTCAGCCTCACTGTGGTTTCTTGTATCCTTTTTTTGGTAGTGGTGTGGATATAATTGCAATGCTGAAAGAACTCCTGAATTCTCTATGGGTTTCTTCTGGGCGTTTGCAGCTTCTCTCAGGCTTGGCTGTGATTTTATATTGAGTGTGCGCACCACTGACCTGATGGAATTTTGCTCTGAATTTGCTGCATGCTAAGCCACAAGTACAGTAAGAATAATAAATAATAGTACAAGTTGTCCAAGTTTAACTCCATCAACATAAATTGTTTTAGATCAGTGCTTATTTTGGCTGATCAATGATTTTAGGTACTCCCTGGACAGCTTGCTCTCCAGATCCACGTTTACATCCAGACACTTGGAGCACGCTCTGCTCATCTGTAGTGATACAGTTCACATATTCTCTAATCTCTCCTGTGTACCTTGTTTCACTGATGGAGTCAGCAGGAGTTCCCCAGAGGAGACCATAGGTGTAGCGCCACTGGCTTGTCAAATGATTGATGAGGATGAAATCAGGAGTGTATCCAGTGTTATGTTAAAACACAAGTGGGTCTCAGGCTTCTTCTGACTCCAGTGGAGGTGAGTGAGGCCACACACAAAGCTGTCCTGCATCTCCACAATCCTGAGCTCTTTCAGTCTGCAAGACAGAGAAGAGCGGCTGCAGCAGAAGTGGGTGCTGAAAAGGGTCCCTGGTTGCACTGAGTGCTGGACTGGCTGGGATGATCCAAGCAGGTGTAAACTGGCCCAAGCCAGCACCTTGCCTGAAATCATTCTGACAATATAATAAGAGCCTAGACTATTGAGTCTGTAAATGGGTCCTGGCAGTACTTACCTGCATTGATACATCCTGAGTGTCTTTCTACTTGCCCCTATAAAACTGGAGTAAAAGTTCATATGACCTGAAATCTTTCTCAAATCTCTCCTGCAAGACACTCAAGTGAGATCTCCTGCCTTATTGCACCACTGAGAAATGTCATCAACGGTGTGGAAGTTGGCAGGTTTCCTAGCTCATGGAGATCCCAATTGTGTTGCTGATGCAGTGTGTCCTGACGCTGTAGGTTTGGAGTCTTATAGCTCCCTTAATGCTGTGCTATAGACTAGGGAAAAAGAGCTAGCAGAGATTTATGTGTGGAGTGAAAAGAGACACCTGGCTTTAATGGAGGGAAGCAAGTCTCTTGGTGATGTCCATAATGAGCTTTTGGGATAGAGATGCTTTGCAGGACTTACAAAAAAATGAAGACTGCTTCTGTCCTAAGCTGGCTTGGAGCAAGATCAGTGCCTTATTTGTTAGTTTGAAAGTATTCTGGAGAAAGAAAAAAAATTTGAGGAGGTTGAAAGGTAAAGGAGATTGAGTGAGTGCCTTGGTGCTACAGCTGGTGCTATAACGTGGTGCTGTGAAAGAAAGCAACATGGGTTTCCCAGCCATTTATTATAATAGCAGTTTACTGTGGCCTTGCACTGGACAAAGCGCTCTCCTGGGCTGCATGTTGGTGTAGATCTCAAATTGTGTGGCAGAGAATTTGAGCATGTACTTTTCCTGATACCTGGGGACTGGCTTTTACGTGAGCATGATACCTTTAAACGGCTGGTTCAAGCTTCTGTGATTTACATGGTGGGAAAAACAGAGCTGAGCTTCTCATGGGTCCTCTACAGCAGCAGATCCTCATCAGACTGATAGAGACACAGAGGTGTCTCAAAACAACCATGGCCAGACAGGTTTTATATTCCATCCACAGCAGAAATTGATTCAGCTGAAGTGTCCAGTGCAGGATGAAGCCTGCAAGGTCATCATTGCTCTTGTCAGGTGATTACAACAGACAGCAGGGGAAGAGTTAGGTCTGTTATGGGAGAGCTTTTAGGCAAGATGAAACTCTGCATTAGGTATTGCTTGCAAGATGTTACTTAACGTTACTGACAGGACAAAGTGGGCACAGGTAAGGCAGAATAATGATGCACCTATGTATTTCCAATGCACTGTATTTTGTCCTGGACAAAGGAATTGTGAATAAACTGTTGTTGGATTTTCAGCTGAAGTGTTTAGATCTACTTTGTAAATGAAGAATTTCAAGAATGGCACATAGTACTGCATCCAACAGCCATGACTGATCAAACAAAAACATGTACATGTACATTCTTCCATTCTTCACCCTTCTATTGCCTTCTTCCTTTTTGGGTAGCTGTTCCAAGCTTTTTTCTTCTGACTGTTGGAAACGACTCTGATTTCTGTTCTAATGTTGCCATTGGGCAATTTAGATTAATTTTTTTTTCATTTGTGTGTGTTCCTTTTAATTGAAGTTATTTTCCCTCCCTGGCACTTACATTCCCTGGAATTATTTTACAGGCAGTGATGATATTCCCTTTCAGCCTCTAGTTTGCAAAATCAAGCAAGCACTCTTCTTTCTGTATCAGTTTGTACAACAGGTTTTAGACAGTGAACTCTGAATTTCTAGGAGTCAGGTTCCCAAGAACTCTAATTTGAATCTGATTTTTGCTTTTGATGAATGAAAATTATAACAAATATTTTTTTTTTTACAAGTGAAGGCAGTAAAGGCATGGCTAAAGTACCTTAAATTGCCAGTGTTCTGTTCAGTCCAGAATGGGGGACCATAATCAAATTTTTTTTTCTCATCTCACTTGGACACTTTCCCCAAATGTCATATTCATGCAAGAGGATATAGTTGATGGCCTCTGCCTTTCTCTTGTTGGCAGAGCTGTGGCTCCAAAGTAAAGCTATCAGGGGTACCAGCATCATCCCATGAGTGACCAGCCTTTTGTTGCCTGATGCTGTGGCAGCCCATCACTCCCTTCTTCCCATGGCAATTGAATCATTATAAAGTAGAAATTTTAAGGTAATGAATGTGGATGTGTAGCCCAGAGCCAGATGCTCAGTGAGACCCACAGTGAGGAGTGACCCCTGTGTCAGTTTCTTCGTATTGAGATTGATTCCTAGGGTGCTGAAAACAGCTGCCAAAAAAGATTCATGCAAGGAGGATGTTGGCATTAATATAATTCAGTGTGATGGAGTCTGTATTATGTACAAATTACAAGAATATATAATAGTATTAAGAGTCTAATGCACCGGATGCTGAGACTGTTTCAGGCTAATCTCTTGCTAGAGCTACTGAGAATATATTTTGGAAGGGCTGAATAAAACGTGAGAGAACAAAAATGGGAATTTAAACCAAAATAAAAAATCAAATCAAATTAAAATATTGCTAGAAGTCTCTTGTTTCAAATTTTTGTCTTGATTATATTTTGTACTGTTAGATAATAAAATATTTCACATCTATTCTAGATATGAAACCTTCTCTAAATTTCCTGTAATTGAGTAGGACTTTATTCCTTTAACCAGAGGTCTTGAGTTTTTTTTTGGTATTTATTTTCTTGTGTGTGTGTTTGATTTTTCAAAAAAATGACTCAACAGCCATAGTATTTCCTTCTTCTGTGTTGCAATCCATCTCTAGATATATAGATATATTTCTTGACTGGACTAAACATAGGTTTTTCATATACAGAATATGAAATAGGATACATGGGATGTTGTTAATAAGAAGAGCCGTGCTCTGAGAGAAAGCAGTAAGTGAAAGAGAATCTGTGAGGACTGGAAGAAAGGCTTGTCATTGTGTGCTGCTGGTCTCTGTGAAAGAGTTTGGGAGATGGTGAGGAGCTCCTGCCACTGACAGGTGGGATATGCAAATCCCATCACAAGGGGAGATTAAGGAGAATAATGGAAGAGCTCTGACAGTTGCAACTGGCATTCGTGCAATATCGAGAGGCTATAAACTGTGTAAAGCAATCGGGTTATAGCTTTCAATCTTCTTAATACACTACTTTATAATAGAAAATGGGTTTCTCCCTTTCCTCCTGGCTCCAGATAAGACATTTGTATTTCCCTAACCTGGCGACCACGGTGAAGTCAGTCCAGAGGGGGAAGCCAGGAGGTCAGAAGTCTTTAATTCATTCTGGAGGGGTTAGAGACCCATTCAGCTGTGACACAGCTTTACATATGAAGGGCTGGAAGGTCAGCATTGGCCTTGGACAATCTCACATCCTCTGGGCCTTTCACACCACGTCAGAGTGAATAGAACCCTTGCGTTGTGCAGAGCTCCAGCCAGGGGAATGAAACTGCCCCATTAAAGACTTCTTTCTCTGGAAAATGCTATTGTAGCTTGGCCAGAGCATGTTGTATGTTCACATTGATTTTCCTTTGATTCCAAGACTCCTGAGAAATAGTCCTCAACAAGCCCAAGCCGTGAAAGTTTAGACGCAACATTTTTTGGTTTTGAATCAGGCAGCATTTTTGGAACAGATTTCCGATTCTTCTATTCTACATTTTAAAATGATCCAGTGATACAAAAACCTTGATTCAGTGTGCTGGACGCCTGAGATGGCATTACCTCTGATTGCTGCTTCACAGAGTAAGGGCATCCTGTGGGAACTGTGTCCTACCTGATGTCCAGGTATGGGAATTGCACAGCATCTCAAACTGTTTTGGCCTATATTTAGGTAACTGCTGTTATCTTAAAAGCTGTGTGTACTGGATCCTGTTCTGCAAAGCTGCATTCAGGTTTACATTTCCAAGGAGGAAAAAAAATTAAGACTGACACATGATGCTTTTTTCCCTCAATTATTTTTTTATACCTGGCCAGCAAACCAAAAAATCAATGACTCCCAGAGCTCTAATTGACATTTCTGTGTTAAATGAAAATGGACCTTGATTCCAATTCAAATGGCAGCACTGGGTGATAAAGTAATTATTTTGGAATTTTAAATGCATATAAAAGTTGATGCAGTAAAATGATTTTTGTGCCACTTGGAATTTTTTTTGGCTGTATCTTAAATCAAGCAACAGTTAATGTAAGAGCCCTTAATCCCTAATTCTCAGTGCTGGTAACACAATAACACTTTTACTTAGTACAGTACTTTCTCTCCTTGGGGAACATAAAAGTACTTTCAGAAGGAACAGGATATTTTAGGATATGTCCTAAAATGTAATTTCTCCCTTTTAGAGGGTCTGTAAGAACTTAATTTAACCTCCCATGGTGTCTCTCAGTGGTGGAGTGTACTCTTGTGACTGCAGGCTGGCTGCTGGAGCTCTGCACTGCCCTGTGGCAGGCAGGAGCTCAGGGCAGCTGTGCTGAGGTGCCCCTGATGTGGGGGGAGTGGGGAGCAGGAGCCTGAGCAAACAGGTGGAGATTTGGGTGGGAGAAGGAGGGAAGCTGCAGCTCCTGTGGGGGGATGTCAGTGCCAAGCATCTCCGACGGGAGCAGCCCAAACCAGGGCAGGGCTCCAGTGCGCTCTCCCTGTGCTGTGTTTGGGGCAGAGCTGCTTCTGCAGGGGCAGGCAGGTCAAGGGAGTCATGGACCTTGTGATTTCTCTTTTCCTGTTGGGAAAACTCCCGAGATAACCCCTTCATCTCATCTGGGCTTTTGGGGTGGAAGCTGTTTACCTACAAATGGGAAGCTTTTGATGACTTAACCAGGTCCCAGCCCAGAGTCAGCGTTCACATCCTAATTGTGTGAGGTTTGAGGTCACCTTTGCTGGTGATTGTGTAAGGACAGCAGGGCCATGAGCTCTTGCAGATAATTTTCATGCACCTCTTCAGGAGGAAGTAAAAAGCTCCTTAGAAAAATCTCAAGCTATATAGGTAACCTGACAGAGATATCCCATGTCATTCCTCAAATGTTTCTCTTTTTCCCCCCATTCTCACCTCCCCCACTAAATTTAAGGTGGGGATAAATAATTCAAGGGAAATATTTTATATAACAAATGTAGGCATGCTTTTATCTCCATAAATTTTCCCTGCTCAATATGTGATTTTCTCAGGTGCACTTTTTTAATGGTGGGGGGTGCTGCTGAAGTAATCATAAAGTTCCTAATTTAGGAAGCACTGAGAAATTCCTCACTAATGTGGAAATGGACACCATTTAATCATTTGGACTTTGCCTGGAAAATTTTTCTTTTAACTACAAAGTATAATTTCAGTAGATGAAGGAGCTCATGTGCTCCCTTTCTGTGTGTGTCACTGGGTCAGTTTAAATCTGTAGAAACGGCTTAATGTGCCCTGTCTTGGCCAAAAATTGTGCCAGTATCTTTCACTGAATATTCCCTGAAAACAAACGTAGCAAAAGTGAATTCCACTGACTATTCAAATGAGAATTTGAGGGCCTTATTAAGTATTTACTTATAGGTAAGTGTAAATATATTTTTCTGATGTGAAAAGAATACTTATGCTGAAAATCAAGCTCTGTATGCTAAAGAACATGATATAGAAAATTAGTTTGCTTTCCATTGCTTTCAATTCAGTTTTCCAAGAAAAAAAATACATTCCTGTAGATGAAAGATAAAATCTTTAAATTAATCATTATTGGAATCATATCAAATCAAATTTTGGAAATAGTTGTCTACAAATAAAAGTGAGATCTTACTTTGATCAAAACTTTAGAATTGTGGGGTTTTTTATATAGAGACAGGCTAAACAGCATATTAAGAGACAAATGAGCAAAGCAGGAGACACATTAAACTTAATTTCAAAATGCACAGGTCCATGGTGAAATGCCACCATGTTAGAGAAGTTGAGGAGTGATTATTCCCTGAGATGTTACTCTGGCTGAGGATTGCACCATGGGGAGGGACTGCACTACACCTTCTCCACTTCATTTGTGTCCATGTTTCCACACATCCCCTCAATATACTGAGAGTGACAGAACCTGAGCTAGAGATGAGATGAGAAGAGAATAGATCTGGCCTACATAAATCTGGACTTAGCCTGGATCCAGTGACCTTGTGTCACTACAGATGAGCTGATGAAGTTTAGTAGTGAATATTTAGGCTGTTGTAACTGAAGGATGCTTTGATGCAGATCTGTGTGTTTGTTTCAATAACAAATGACTATTTAATTGTGTATCCTTGAAAACAACAAAAATAAACAAAAATATTCTTCAGCTTATCTTTTGGACAAAAAGATTCCAGTTTGGTGTGGCCTTCCATTTTATTTTCAACTTTTGTAAGATGACATGTGATCTTTTTTTTTTCTCTAGAAACTTTTCATCCACTTCAAAAGAACTCATTTTAAAGTTGTTAAAGGAGTGAATGTGGTTGATTCCAGGTGTGTGATACCCCAGTCTGTGCCCGTGGCTGTGGCCAGGGCATGATGGCAGGGCCCTGCTATCCTGCCTGTGATGGAGGGGGTTGGACCACGGACCCCTACGAGAGCTAAGGAGATCCAGCTCTGCACTCCTGTGC
The DNA here is from genome assembly GCF_963513975.1 of Fringilla coelebs. Lineage (NCBI taxonomy): Eukaryota > Metazoa > Chordata > Aves > Passeriformes > Fringillidae > Fringilla > Fringilla coelebs. The sequence continues at coordinate 26,468,751 of NC_140066.1, read as the reverse complement.
CATACACCAGGCTCCTGGCATTTTTTTTCCTTCTCAAACACTGGGTTCAGCAATGGCTGAAATCTCTCTTACTTTGATGATGCTGCAGGCTGGAATCCCATCAGATAGAGAGACACTCAGCTGCTCCCATAGCTCCCTCTCCCATGGGAACGTGAGCTCTTCCTCCCTGCAATGTGTGCTGCATCCTCCTCCTCCTCCTCATCAGCCACCCACAGCCCTGTCTGTTGATGCTGTTGCCTGGCGACCGCCCTGTGATGGACAGCTTGGAGGGGAGTGATGATTAAACAACCTGAACTGGCTTCTGAAAGCAGAGATCTCATTGTAACGTGACAGGCAGTGACAGCTCAGACAGCAACACATTCTGAGTGTGATTCCTGAAAAAAAAAAAAGGATAAACAGTAAACACACAAGGAGAGAGCCACACACACCTGTGTGTAGGTGTGCGAGCGCTGATGCTTTCCCTTGGTGCAGAAGGGCTGGGAAGGTGTTTCTGTGTTAATGGGGGGTGAACATAACCCTAATAAGTGCCATGATGAACAGGTCAGCCCACGAGCCAGGGCAGCCTGCGCTGATGCTGCTGAACACGAGCTCCTTGGGCAGCAATCAAACGGGATCCTGCAGGTGTTGGCTGCAGGGGGCTGCCCGGCCAGCAGGAATGACACTCCTTCCAGAGGGGAGCACCTGGAGCCTTCAGCAGGGAGGTGGTGCTGCTGCTATGGCCACCTGCCACATCCCTTCCTGCCTGCCAGCCACACCAGACAAGTACAGGCACAAGGATGCAGGCTGTCATTGCAGTGGGAAAGTTTGTCTGTACACAAGGTATGGATACTCACAGAATGCAGTGAAGCAATTAGCGTTCATACAGATGGAGTGTCTGATCTGTGCGTGGATTCAGAGAGAGAAAAGGAATGTTTCTGGTGCTTCTCACTCTGGTGCTTCTCAAGTTCTCCTTTTAATTTTGTCCCACACAGAATTGCTTTGTGCTGCTGTCCTGTCCTGTTTGGGTGTTGGTCCCTTCCAGCCCTCCTCAGGAAGCAGCTCTGTCTTGGCAGTTTTATTGCACCTGTGTTTTCAGCATGGCAAACAGTGGAGGTGAAATACTGCTGTAGTGCAAATGAGCATCACATTCCTCTTAAAGCAGAGTTAACCAAAGAGATCCTGATGTTTCCTAGAACTTCTAAGGTGATGTTAAGTGTAACAAGTATTTCCAGGAAATGTTTGTGCTATGGATTATCTGCCTGTGTTTAAATGGCTGTGCATGTCCTTTTTAAATTGCTGTCTGTCCTGGGTACAGCAGTACCAGTTTTCTTCAGTGCTCCTCAGTTCTTAAGGCAGGCTTATCAGTGAGGCATCTGAGGGATGGCTTTGAAGTGAAACAAGGAAACAAACCCCAAACTACTTTCCAAAGGTCCTTCCAAAAAGAGTTAAGAGATCACCAGTGTTCCTGTCAGACTGAAAGAGAAATGTACACACAAAGAGAAGAAAATTTCATTGCCTGCCTTTCTCTATCCTTCCCATATCTCCTATCAACATTGCATCTGGCACCCTCTCAGGATGAAGTAGTTGAGGAGAAATGTGGAGTCTGTGCCTTTTCCACTCACATAAATCAGTATTCATCTAAGCCAAGAGCTGCTTTGAGGCAAGCAGAAGAAGAATCCATCTCTATTCCTTTCTGACACTGAGGTATTGGAAGGCCAGGCAGAAAGAGTAATTTCTGAGAAATCTTGCATTTGGCAAGGTGAATTTTGGTGTGAAACAAACCTTTATGAGCAAGTAGGGGAAAGAAATACTTTGAAAAATTTTATGAGGAGCAGAGAATATTGCACAAAAGAATCAGCATCTCATTATAAAATGTTACTCAGGAAACCTGCACTTAATCCTTCATATAGAGATCATTTTGTTTAAATAAGGACATATGTGGAGATGGTTGCTGGAGAGAGTTCAAAGAAGAGAAAAGATGTCTGTAATTTTGGGCTTTTGCTTAAATATATGGCATTGTGTGGTTGATGTCTGAACTGGGATGACACAAGACAAATTAAATTTTAACTCATTAGTAAATTTTCCTCCTAACAAGCTACTCAGATGATCCAGAAATACATTATGCAGTAGCAGCTGCTAGGAGATGAAAATATTTCATTGTAGCAATACATGGTATAATGAAGGATGGGGAATGAATGCAGAAGTGCAATAAGGACAGAAGAAGAAGGATGACACATAGTCTTAAATATTCACCCTCTGTGTTGAGTTTACACAGGACAGATGACGTCAATAAATTGAAAACACCACTGAGATACATAAGTCAATAAATATTAATATTAGAGCCACTTGGGGAAAGAAAGTTGTCAGGGGGAAGAAAGTTGTCAGAAGAATTTTCGGCTAGAAAATACAGTTAGTCAAAATCAGAAAATTTCTTGGAGGTATGTCATTTTCAGTGACATTTTCTACACTAAAATACCAACCAAAATTGTCTGCATTCTGAAAGTGTCAAAGGCTGTGATGAGAACCTTGCCAACTGACTTGCTTTGGCACCAAGATAATGACAACATGGTGGACACATATTCTACACCAAATATAAAAAAGTGTAAAAGTGCCTTGTTCCTCTGTCTTCTTTGACCCTCAATTCTGGTAATGGGCCATGTGTATTCCTGGGCCATGTGTGTTCAAAACTGAATTTTTCTGTCCTGGAGAGCTTTGGGTTCCATGTCTCTCCTCTTTGCTGAGTCTCCTCAGTTGCATGGAGGGCATCACCATCTGATTTTTGCTGAAGTTCTTTGGGCCCTGAAGGTGCTGCAGGGAAGCAAGTCAGAGGGTAGTCTCAAAGGCTCAAATATTTTCCTTTCAGAACCAATTATGGGGATTTTATCACTGCTGATCATTGAAGTGTCCAGAACCACGTCTCTGTATGTGTTTGAAATGAATCTTTGATGTTCTGACATTATAGAGAGGAAATGCTTTGGTGTTATTGACTGTCAGGTGAAAAATATTTACTGATACTCATGGGAAATTTAATGATCTTGCCTTTACCTCTTGGGGCTGAAACCAAGCATTTGCCTGTCTGAATTCCTCAGAACAGAAATGCTAGCTTCTGACACATTCAGATGGAGAATGTAGCTAGGAAGGTGGTTTTAAAATTAATCTTGGCAATATTTTGCCAAAAGATGATCTTTATTGGCTGCTATAAAGTTACGGTGAAGGGAACTTGAATATCAGATATTGCTTTTTGCTCCTGGAACTGTCTTAGCTTTTACTGAGGACAGCTCTGTGGAAAATCAGAAGTGTGGCAGCTTCACCATTTATTAACCAGAACGGAAACTCAAGGGGAGAATGAACTGCAAGAGAAACATTTTTGAAAGCCCAAATAGCTGTTTTTTCACCGTTCTGACCCCTTCCCCTGCTGAGCAGATTGACAGCCGAGATCCCAAGGTGCGCAATTTCCACTCAAGCAGGAGCCTCCTGAAGGTGTTAATGGCTGACAAGGTTTTCCTGTGGAACGAGGAGGTGTCTCCTCCCTGTTAATTGCCATTGATGTATGATGTTTCTCTTTCAAGCACTGAAATGCTTTAAAGACAAGTGTTTGATTCTTGGTTTAAAGAACTGTTTCAGCCATGATCTGGCAGGCAGATGCAGCAGCCTCAGTGCAGAAGGTGTCCCAAGGAATGCTCTGGAGTGCTTTATGTAGGAGTCAGGTACCTCCACTGCAGTGGTCCCACTCAGGGATGAGGTAGGGTGGGTTTGCTGCTGCTTTAAATGTTTGAACAGGCAGTAAGGAGCAGCAGAAACAGGCATCCATTGATTATGCCATCACTCCATTCAGCCAAGTAAAGAATTTTGTGATTTAGACAATTAACTTCTGAAAGGAAAAAAAAAGGAATGATGAAGAAGGTACAGATGGGCACGAACACAGGAGATGAGCATTGATTTTGGGGTGTGGGGAGAAGCAGAAGAAGGCAGGAGAAGCAGAAGAAGGCAATTTGAAGGAAGATGTGGGAAGCTCTCAGGGTATCAACAGGCCCTTGAAAGGGACCCATCTGTCTGCAATTTCTTGCTTTCTCAGGTGGAAGGAGTGATTAATGACCAGGAATGGATATGAGGGATAAATGCAGAGGGTTGAGGGTCTTTTGTAGAAGTTTGTGAAGCTTTAAGTTGCCTGTTGAGGAAGAGTTTCCTCTAGTGGAGAAACTGGGCTATCGGTGTTGGTAAGCTTTGAAAACCTGATGTTGAGTTATCTCAATTGAATGAAAACCCACTGTGGTCTGAAATGTTTTCTACCACTGAAGAACCAGTGCTGGGGGAGAAATGTGTTCTAACCAGGCAGGAAACCTTTCTGTTTGTGGGGCAATGTGAAGTGGAGAATGACAGAAGACCTGGTAAAATTGGGGGAGGATAAGGCTGGAAAATTGTGTGCTGAGATGTAACATGGAAAATACAGGGATGGGACAGCAAATGGAAGATGCTGTTGGAGCAGAATAATGTGATTGTGTTAGAAAGCTAAGTTTTTGGGACGTGGCCTAGAGAAATGAAAGAGCAGGCAGGAGGAAATTAGGGAGATGGCAAGGTTTGTGCACTGGGGCAATGCAATCAGAATAATAGGTTTTAACAGTGGTTTAAGCTCCAGAACTGGCTAAAAAGACACTCTAGAAGGAAAAGAACATTTCACTATTTTAGCTGCAGATAGCTGGATTGATTTCATGCAAAGAGAAGAGCATGAGCTTTTTGAGAAAGAATAAGAGGGTTTTTTTTTTCTTTTGGGGATTTTGGACATAGGTGATGTAGAAGCACTGGCTGGTAACAAAAGACACAGACAGAGGATAAGAGCCATGATAAAAGTAAAAAAGCCTGATTATGTCTTGGTAAAAGAGCTTGGTGGAGGTGATAAGGGAATAGACTGTCAGATATTACCTTTGTTAGACAAAATTTCCTACTCAATGGGCAGAGATGCTGCTGGAGGGTGAGGTATAGAAGAAAGAATTTACCTTAGTTTTCCATGCTGTGACTTTCCCTGCATACACTGTACTATTTTTTCTCAGCATGTCTGAATGAGAGTCACCTTTCTTAGCCACCACCTGTGGAGGTTTGACATGAACCAGCCAGTCAGTGGTGTCTGATGCATCTGGCTTAATTGTATTTCAAGGCTTAGAGTCAGAGCTGTATGCACACGAGGCCCTCTTCAGAGACGTGGGCAATTACACAAATTGGTGTGGAGACATTTTGCCAGAAGAGATGTATTTTGTTTACCTTCTTGAATTTGGCAGGGAATTGCCTTGCTACTTGGAGAGGTACAAGCTCTTACAGCAGGACAGATGCTGTCTCTGGGCTCAGAAAGAAGTTAAATACTTGAGGACAACAAAAGTCTGTAGACACAGTTTTTCAGAAGGATGATGTAGGGAAAACCAAAAGCCTTTAGGCCCTCCTGTATCTTTGTGATGAAAGCTAATATGGATAAGGGATCACCCTGTGCAGAGTGAGAAAATCCAGTGGTACATTTTTTTCCTTTTGAGCATAGAGACTTGGAAAGAGCTCTCCTGTGGCTGACAATGCTATCACAGCAGAATGTTTCCATTCTGGATTTGGATTTGAGACTCAGAGGTGCAGTGGGCTGTCACTGTTGAGCTAAGGAGGAGCAATGTCCTACCTACTCTTGTTTTGCAGAAGGTTACCTGAAGTGCTTGTGTTTGGTTACCTGACCTTAGCTTATGCATTTAAAGTGTATTTTCTACTTCAGGATGAAGAACTCTCAAGTGGACATTTACTATAGGTGGGCTAATGTTTGCTACCTCTTTAAATTGGGTTAGTGTGAGGTGTTTCAGTTAAAATATTCAGATTTTGTTTTTCTAGCTGAAGCTTTTGCATGCCTGTCCTGCAGAATCTTGCACAATGGCATTGCTTCTTTGTTGGGTTTTCTTTTTTTTTTTTAAGCTGGTGTTGGCAGCTGGTAGCAAAGGGATGATTTTAAATGGGCTGATGTGTTATAAAAGGCATAAAGAGGCAGCCTCTAGCACCTCATATCCTGCACTTATCATCTCAAGGGGGCTGGGAGTCTCTGGGACGACCAAGAATTACAACAGCACTTATCAGTGGCTGACTCTTGGCTTCTTTCAGAGGCGATTTCTCCCATTCCAATTGATTTTTTTATTATCATTTTTTTAATGTTCCTCCCCCTCCTTTCCCCCATTCAGTCCAACTTCTTTAACTTGTGAAACACAGCTTGGCTTGCTTCTTGTGAAGATCTGCCAACACCCACATTAACCCACAAGTACCTTCTTTCTAGCCAGTATTTTGGCAGGAGACCTTCTGTCTTCGTAGTGCGTGGTTCCTTCTGTGGAGTAGAACTTGCACTGCTGTTCGTAGTTCTACTTGAAAGGTTTTCAAATGTGTGCCTTGAGGTCAAAAGGGTTTTTTTGGATTTTCTGCATGATTAGCTGTGAGATGTGAAATGAAATCTGCCCTCAGAGCCACCACTCTTCTTGGCAGTTTGACTGAGGATGTGTTTGACTCGCCCTGGTTATGAGTGAGAGCCAGTCCTGGAGTGTGTGCAGGGCAGCAGTGAGGGTGGCCACTGCTGGTGGTGGGTGATGGGAGAGCATCCCAGCCGCCCCTTGCCCGCCTGATGCACCAGCACTGCTCCTGCTGGTGCCACAGGACAAAGGATGCCACCAACCTTTGTGTAAGGAAAGGCCAGACAGAGCCTTCCAGAAGGTGAAGGTGCTGGAGCTGTCGCTCTAGCAAGGCTAAGGCATAGCAGCTGCATGGGATGGCATCTTCTTCTTCATTCCTGCTGAGATACCAGGCTTTCCTTGTGGTTCTCCTCAGGTTGGGTGCTGTCTTGCTCAAGGCAGGGCTTGGAGCTTGTCCTGCCTTTTAATCCGCTTCAGCATCCCCCTAACTTTCTAAATTAATTGGAAGTGTTCACTTTGGAATAGAAAGACAATATTTTAAGGTATGTGGGAGAAGTGCTTATTCTCAGCTCAGCCTTATCAGAAACAAAATGTTCCAGCATTCCCATCCATTATGTAAAGGGGAAACATGAGGGGTACAATGTGGAAATCTTGACAAGAATTTTCCAGTTGATGGTATCCATTGCCCCTGAACAGTGTTTGCCCTGGTGTGTCCCTAAGCAGAATGTGGGTCTGTCCACCCAGCCACAGCTACCTGCAACCTGCTTTTGACACCACTCCTGTTCCCTCACACAGAAGGTAAATTGTAGCCAGGATGAAATATTTTTGCTAATTATAAAACATTAAATGATCTTCATCTGCCTTCTCCCCAGTGAACAATGCAATTGAATTATCATTAGAGCTTGTACAGAACCTTTGATAACAGTGGAGCCATTTGTATTAAATTCAGGCTTAGCTTTCTTATTCCATGAAGTCCCATCATTGTGTTGATTGTACTTTGAAGTCATAGCAGGCTTCCCTTTCCTGCTATTCACCTAATTTATTTCAGCCCCAACACACAGCTCCTAAATTCTTGTTAAATTTGTTTCTGAACAAAAGGACTAAAACTCAGCGTGTCTTAAACGAAAGACATGAGGCAGTTACGGTTCCATTCATTTCCTCCTATCAGTTTGCTGTATCTAGAGAGCTATTGTCATGTGTGCTCTACTGGGAAATAATAATACTAATAAAAAATAATAATTCTCCTAGGATTTGCTGTCAATAGAAACAATCTACAGAGAACTAAACCTAGAGAGTGAGTGATTAAAGTTTAGCAGCAGAACTGAGAAATACTTTTTGAATGCAAAAAGAAGCTGAAGAAGACAGGAGCTGGAGGGATCTGCTTGGTCTCTGAAGCCAGTGTGAGTTAGGATGCTGCTGTGAAGGGGTGGGAGTTTATGTGAGAACTCTGCCTCCTCATGGCTCTCCTGCCTTTTTCCTCTTACCCTAGGAAACCTTTTCTGGCTTGGGGGCATGCAACAGTTGGAATTTTGTCTCTTCCTTAAGCAGAGCTGGAGAAGCAATTTAAGAGCTTAGAGAGAAGTTTGGGTGAACTCAGTGTGTGTGAAAGGATTTGTAAAGCTGCTTGCCTGTGACTCTGGGCACTGTGTGTGGATGATACTGAGTGTACAGCAGGTTGTTACTGCTGCCTTTATTCTTCCCAGATATCACAAATTTAACTGAGAACTGACCTTCTCCAAAGGAAAAAAATAAAAGTCTTGTAGGCACCCAATTTGAGACAGACCAGGGTAAGCACTGTACCTGGCCTTGTAGGAATTTTGCTTCTCTGGGTGAAGTGAGAAAATGTTTTTCAACCTAGATGAGTGAAAACCTACGGAATCCCAGGTTCACCGAAGAAGCCTGGTTATTTAAATAGTTCTGTCTCTGGTGGTCTCCTCTCAGAGTGCAAAAGAGCTGGTAAAGTGGGATTAGTTTCCTTTCTCTGATAAAAGCAGATTAATTTTAACACTGGCTAAAATTGCACCCATTTTCTTTTGGTAAATGAACCATAAGACACACTGTCAAAAGAGAGCCTTCCATAATGACTGTGGTTAATATTTCAGAGCTTAAACTCAAGCATGAGAGAATCAGCAATATATGTTTTACATTAGCTTGATTTCTATTCACTTGCAGCTCCAGAGTATTCTTCTCTTCCCTCATGCTATTTTCAGAATTCTGTAGAGTAAGGGATTTGCATCTGATTTCGTACTCAGGTATGTATGTATGTATTTCTTATTGGGAAAGCTGTACTGTAGGCAGAAGTGAGGCAGGATGGTTCATGGTTCTAAGCTGGGGCTCAGGAAATCTGTTACCTGCTCTCCTGCAGAGTTCCTGTGCTTAGCTGAGAATCCCTGTGCCTTGTGGCAATTCAGTTCCTTGAATTTTAGAGTGAACGTGAAAATCCTTTCCTTGCTTCTCTTGGAATCCATCAGTTCTTGGGTTCTGCAGAGGTTGTGGTGCACTAAAACACCTTCTTAAGATCCAGAGTTAGATGGGGAAGATCTCCTGGGGCTCACAGGCTGAGCTGTGCAAATCCAGATTCCTGTGTTATGAGGAATACCACATGGACCAAGGCACATGCCCTGTCTGGGTCTGCTGGTCTCTTCCTTTTTCCCCTCCCGATATTTGTGCTCAGCCCAGTCTTGTGGGGCACTGAAGATCTGCTGCCTGTGATTCTCAAGACTGCTCCTTCCCTTTGCCAGGCAAAGGGTGACTTTATTCTCATCTTTTGCTCCCTTGCTGTCTGTTTTCTGCAGAGAGGCTCTCTGGCCAGATTGTTGGGTGCTGTCTGTGAGTGCTGCTTCCTCTGCAGAGAATGTGCTTGGCTGGATGCAGCTTTCATTTGCTTTGAGTTCCACAGGGATGTTTTCTGCCTGATTCCTGCTCTCGCTTTCCTGAAAGAAAACATTAAATTTCAGACCATGGCACCTCTGCTGTTAAAACCACATCTGTGTCTGACTGCCTGGGTCTCCCATTACTTTGTAGTCCTATTGCATAAACCAGTGCAGCCAACTAAACCACATAGTGCTTAAAAATTACTTGCCCCTGTCCTTCTTCCTTATCATCTGCTTCAGCACTTCCTGGGATCTGGAACATCTGAGAAGCCCTTTTGGCTGACAAAGCCAGAAGTGAGAAAATAAAGCAAGAATGTTACGGTTTTAGGACAGGCTCTTGGGAATGTAGGTTGAGACAAATGATACAGAGAATGCAGGATAATGGTCTAGCCTAGGATGAGAAGTTGTAGGACAAATGCAACAGCTTTGGTGTGCTAAAAACAAAAATAAGATGGTTATATGCAGCCAAGGTGATAGTTTTCCTAAGAGCTCTTGAAACAACTGAAATTGTTAACTTTGCAATTATTCTCAGTAATTTTAAAGAATAATAATTTTAATCATTTGCGGTAATTTTATTCTACTTGCAAGTTCTGTTTCCTTGCTTTTTTTTTTTTTTTTGTGCTAATTACAGAAGCGACTTTCTTAATTACCCAGTTCTCAAGCCCTGATGTCGATTTCTAACACTTTGAGGCTTATTTAAGCAGATCTTTGTTTATGCATTTGGGGGAAAAACAAACAAGGAAATTTGGAAAGTGGTTTTAACATCAACAGTCCTTTGTGAAAACATGCTGTTGATTGATAACTGTAATTCTGAGCAACTGTTGTTTCTAGAACTTCGGTGTTGTATTCATTCCAGAGGAGTGACAGAAGATGGAAGCTGCTATTCCCACTGTTTTGCCTTGATAAGCCAAGTTCACTTTTCCTCAAAAGCCTTTACCAGTTTCACACTTTTCATCCTTACTCACATGAGGAAAAGGGTGCTGCAAAGACTCAGGAAAGGTTTCAGGAACTTAACACTTACAGGAAAGAGATTAGAAAGCAGGAGTAGCACTGCTGGGGTGAGCCAGGATTCTCATTTCACATCTTTATTAGGGAATCCCTAGGGGTCCTTCTGGGACTCTGTGCTTTGCTTTCTCTGCCCCATTTCACAGCTCTCACTGCAGCATTGCTGTGGAAGAAACTCACCTTTTTTATTTATGAATATCTGAGAGAGAAATTATTAGCACCATCTATTGGAGAAATAGAGATACTGGTTTCTTCACAGGTCTGAATATGCAGTGAGAATGTGCCTAGGCAACCTGCTTGTCTTTTAACTTACAGCAGCCTGGAGTCTGTACTTGGGAGATTGTGCCTTGTTTCAAAATGTACCTTAAAGAAATGCAGTGAACCATTTAAAAGAGGGCAAGCAGACAAAGATTCCAATGTCAAAATGGTACCTTGGCTGTGGCAGGTTCTGTCGCATCAATAGGACAAGGGCAATAGCTGAGAAACAATTTGCAGCTGAGGAGCTTGTCTAGAGCCTAGAGTCAATCTGGGCTAGCATGTCTGAGAAATTTGGGTGAAGAATGGGATATTTGACCTTCTTGATCTTTATAGGACGAGGAAGACTCATATCACTTGAAGAAAAAGCAGAGAAAATACTGTTATTAGCAAAAGACTGGCTTCAAGGCACATCTCCAAGTTGGATCACTATTCACGATCTGGAGTAGTTTCAGGACAAGCATGGTTTGACTGTGACTCCTGACCAGAGTAGTGTCCTCTGTCACATCTTTCAGGTCATTTGCACATGTAGAGCCTATTGAACACCTAACTTTCAGTTACCTTTCACTGCTGCATAATGGATCTCTCTCTGTTTCTCTGGCGCTCTTGCCTGTTGAATTTTTGTGCTGTTCCTGTAGCTTTGGTCTTCCCTGGCTCCTCCTTCAGTAACAAATGATGTCTTGATGGGAGCACCATGCTGGCAGGCCAAGGCTCAAATCCCACTGTTGATAAGGAATGACACTGCAAGAACAGAGCAGGTAATGGTCTCTTAAGTCAGAAAGGTTTGTTGTGTGCTGCTGTGGGTAACATGTAGCCCTGCAGTGATAGACCAAGATCTGGCATACTGCTGCTTCTAAAGTGTTTGCCCTACCATGTTTGTTGGAGAGTACTTAAAGTCTCTGATGTCTCTGTTGAAAAATGTTTCCTTAATACTCAGCGTAATTATATTAAAATCTTGTTTATCCATTTGCTGCTCTCATGGCACAATCTTAATTTTCACTCCGTGGTATTTGCACAGTAGAAACAAAAGCCCTATTGTTTTGTATCCTCTGTTCTGCTTGGTAAACAAGCAAAGGTCTTTTATGTCATGTTCACATGATTAAAGCTAATAATTTTGATGTTTTTAAGAAGCTGTGGTCTAGCAGGTAACTCAGTAAAAGTTTAGCTTTCAAAGACTTGGGCAATTATTATTTCTGACTCTCTGGATAGCTGTTGGAGAGACCTCAGTACTTTCTATCCAAAATTCCTATTTCACTAGCTCGCTCTATCAGTGCTAGCTGATAAGATAGCTAGATTTCAGATAACTGACACCCTAAAATTCAATGACTTAGCTAGATGAATGCCACTCTGAGAGTGTGGGAGGATTAAATCCAAGAGAAGGGAGAAGGGAGCTGTGCTAGGGTTGTTACCCCTCGGGAGGTGGTGTGAGCTGGGCAGTTTCAGCCTTGATCCCATGGGCCACACGGGATTGCAGCGCTCCTGAAATGCACACTGCAGAATTGCTTCTGCAGTGACAACCTCCGGAGCTCCTTCACTCCAGTTTTAAGTGATCCTAGTGACAGGTTTCCCTGCATGCTTCCCTTGAGAGCTGTGTGCTTGGTCTAATTGATTGACCCATTAGCAAAGCAAATTTCTCTTGCTATTCAGCCAGAATTTTCCTTCTGCTTAATTTCAGCCCATCGCTCCTAGTTATGCCCCTGCAAAACCTGCCTGAGCTGCCTTTGCCACACTATAGCTTTATTGATCCTGGTTCTATGTAAGTAATTCTTAACTAACTGAACTTATTATTGGCAGTACCAGGGCAGTGAAGGCACTGGTGAGAGCCTCTTGTCTTGATCTGTGAGGCTGGAAGAGAGGAATGCAGGGAAGGAGCTTGGTGGTGTTCACTGAACTTTCTCAATGGCTGCCTGGAGTGGTGAAAAATGGTTTCTGAGTTTTCCCCAAGTTTTCAAATATTTGAGTTTGCCCATCTGTGGGTGTGGTATGTGTGGATATCCAGGCCACTGGATGTCACAGCAGGCAGTCCTGAAATCAGGAGTGAACTCATGGGTGTTTGGCCTCTGGGAGGTTTTTTTAAGGGTAATTTTTGTATTCCTGTCAAGCAACGTGTGAATTTGTGTTGTGGATACAGGAAATGGATAACTCTGAGGGAAATTCTTTCCTGAAAGTGTTCGACTGAGGAAACCTGTTGTGTGGTAGGCATCATGAGAGCTGACTCCCAAACTTCATGTCCTATGATCCTTCCACTTCTATGTCTATTCTAGATTATACACTCCAGAAGCATTTAGCATGCTAAAATACCCACAAATTGAGGGGGATAATCACCCTGTGACTTGCCCACACCCTGTTTAGAGCTACCTAGATCGATATGTGTCTCATCATGAGCTTTGTGCTGTTGAGTTTATTCTGTCTCTGGGGTGTTGCTCATCTGAGTGGCCAGGCTGGAAAAAGATCAGTGATTCTCCTTAATTCTCAAATTTCCATGCCCTTACCCCTTCTGTGCCCCAGTTTACTCCTGGATGCAGCAAGATCTCTTTCCCAAGGGCACTAGAGTGGAAAGGGGGAGAATGGGATTTCTTTTGTTGGGATTTAATTTGAAGACCATTTGCAAGACATTTTGGGCAACCTGCTCATGCTGTGGTGGAAGCTGTTGGTATGTGCTTCTCTGAGCTTACAGATGAACAGGATAGTTAGAGGGACATTATTAATAAGAACTTTAAAGCCACTGATTTTTCCCTGTATACAGGAAAGTAGAGAGGCATGTGTGGGGCAGCAGGTGGTGGGAACACAGCCAGGCTGTGGATAAACAGCAAGTGCCCGACTGCACTGGTCCTGCTCCCATAGAGTTTGTTCAAACACAAGCACAAAATTGTAGTTACCAAGCCTTAGGCACTACACAGTATTTACAAGCTGAGGTATCAAACCCCTTGTTTCAGGATACTGGGCCCCTATTAGTGCAAGAAGAGCTAAGCACAGGAAATTGCTGCAGCCTGCTGCTGAGATGCCAGCGGACACCGAGCCTCCCACGTTCTGTCGTGTGTTCCTGGAGGCTGGTTCTGCAAAAGTGATTAATAAATGGGAGCTGTGCACCTTTCTGCTGTGGCTGCAGAAGCAAAGCCAAGCCAATTATTTGCCCATCAGAGCTGGGTTACGGTGTTCCTCCTCCCATCTTCTCTATCCACTCTCTTGTTTTTGTATTGTTTTGCTGAGAGTGTAAATGCAGAGATGATTAATTGCCTTGCTGACCTGATTCTGTCGCTACATGGGATCTGCTTATATCAAAATGCTCCAGCCCAAATGACTAGAGTATGCCAAAGTTAGGTGATTAAAGAATTATAAAATACTTTCTGAACGTCCCATGCTCAACTCATTGTGACTTTGGACAGAAGCCCAGACGAGAGGGGGAGAGAAGGGTGAAAAATAAATAATAAAAAAATAGAAAATAAAAATAGTAAATTCAGTGAGAGAGACTTCTGCAATATTTTGCTCTCATTTTATTGAGAAGATTGATAACAAACATTAGTGAGGCAAAATTACAGTGATTTGTATAGATTCCCAGGTGAACAAGTTTAACATTAATAAAATATTATAGCCTTCTCTATCACAGAACTATTGTACTGATCATAAAATGAAAGGGCTTTATATATATATATATATATATGGAGGCAGGGGAGTGTGTGTGCTCTTACAGCATAGATGGAGACATCTCATTTTCAACTAATAGACTAAAATCTGTGCTGGGCTGGAATAGTGAAGTGTTTAACTCTGCTAATGCTATGGATGAGTGCTGCTCTGGGAGAGGATGCACCTGGCAAACTCTTGCTTCAGATGCCAAAGCAAACCCAGTGGATCTTGCTGAAATGCCCCCTAAGCCACTGGATCCTTAAACCCAGCCCAGGTGCCCTGTTAGTTCTGTTGAGGTTGGCAGCAAGCTGAGCACCCCGTGGCTCCTGGAGGTGTGAGTGTGGCACAGCACATCGGGGTTGGCAGTTTAAGTGCTGTCTCCCTGCTGCTCTAGAGTTTGTGGCCGGAGCTGAGCAAAGCAAAAAGACATCTAAATAGAAATAAACAATTCAGAATGAGAATTTTTTACGTGGTGTTTTTGAGATAAGTGGTTTTGGGGTTTCGGTATTGTTTGGTTTCATCACAGAGGATGCTGAGGTTTAGGCTGGGTAGCACTGCCTGGTGCTGGCTTCTCCCCAGCAGTCACTGATTTCAGCTGGGGTGGAGGAAGGAACTGGTGTTCCCTCCCAGTCCTGGGGCATTTTTCTGGTGATTGCTCTGGCTTACAACAAATACCTCCTGGTTTTGTGGCCCTAAAATGGTAGGGAAATTAGAGATGAATTTCACCATGGTGCAGCACCATCACCTGCCATTCTGAAGTGGATCTACTTTCATGCCCTTCTGTGTGCTCCTTAAATATACTAAGTTGAGGAGATTAACTTACTATCAAGGTAAAAGAGGACACAAATTTGTGGTGATAATACTTACACAATAAATTCCTATTTGCTTCGTGTTTCACTTTTCAATGTGACAAACTAATGTGGCATAGTGGACATCTGCTTTTCTTTAAACCATGCAGAGCTGATGAACTGTTGTTTTAATTATTTCTAGGGTTTTAAAGAAGATGGAATTATTTTTTTCTTCAGTATAAAATATTTCAAATGCTGATGTTCTTTGGCAGTGAAGATATCTACTGCAAAAATATGTTTGCTTTTTCAGCATTGTTTGTTTTAGCCAAATAAAATGAAGGAAATTGTGTTAAACTGTTTTTTTCATTTCACATGACTAAAACTCTTGGTTCTAATAGGCTGTCCACCTATGCTTTAAATGCTGTTTGAAATGAATGTAAAGAAACATTATTTTTACAAACAAGGTCAAAGCAAAACTCAGTCTACAAAGCAAATCAAAATTCAATCCAGAAATGTCACTATTTTCAGGGAGGATTCTTTTTCTCTGATGTGTATTCTAGCAAAAGAAAGCCATAGGTTTTCTGACCAGCTCTTTTTACTAATAACAAAGGAGTTATCAGAGAGATAACTTGTCTCTTAAACTAGGCTTTACAGCTCACTGTGTTCTCTTATGCTTTGAACTCACTTTAATATATGGGTGTCTTTTGTCATGTAACAAAGAAGGTCAGCTGAGAAAGGACATTGAAGGATTGTGTGTATGTGTACACTTGCAGCTTTTCCTGAGCATGAGCTGTGGGTTGCAGTGTTTGCAGAGTGGAAAGGGATGTTCTGTCCTGCCCATGCCCAGGCTTGGACAGGGTCTAAGAAACTACTGAAGAAAATCTCAGTAGCAGGAGAAAATCTACATGAGCATTTGGATTGAAAACAATCTGAATTACACCCTTCAGGTTTTTTATCTACCAGGTAATTAATATTCTAGCAGATGAAGTGATTGTGGATTTCAGATGTGTGTATGCTGGGGAGCTGATCCATCTTGAATGGAAACCAAGAATGGAATTGGGGCACCTGGTTGGGTTCACAGTTTGCTAACCCTGATGGGTTGCCTTTATCCAATTGCTCCACTGGTGTCCATTTGCAATGCCAGTTCTTTGAGGCAGCAGCTGCCCATGGGATGAGCAGGTTTCTGTCAGAGTCTGAGTCAGTGTTCTGCATGCCCTGCTGATCAGTAGGTAAAATGCAGAGCAGATAATGCTCTGGTTGGGTGAGTCTTTTCCTTCCTTCCAAGGAAGGTATGACAGCTTCATGCACCCTTAGTCTGGCATACCAGTCTCCAGGAACCAGAAGCTGGGTGCCACTGCTTTAGATGCTGCAGTTAAACATCTGTCATCCCCAAGTTTAAGACCACTATGCATGTACTTCCTTTAAGAAGAGGGGCTGCGGGGGGAGTGAGCTCTGTAAAATCATTATTTCCCCCTGGAAGTGAAGATGATTGTTTCTGCATAGCCTGTGTTGTTATTTAGGCAGTTTTAGATCAGCTGTGCTAAAAGTGAAGCACTGGGTTGTCACTTCTAAACTGCTGGTGCTGTAAAGACAAGGACAGAAAGGAATGGCAGATGTTTATCTCCATGTTTATACCAAGTTTTAGTGCATCAATCACTCAGTGCTATCTAAGACTTGTTGAGGAGAGATAATAAGATTTATTGGTGGCTGTTGGGATAACCCACATAGTGCATAAATATGTTAGTAAAACTCTAGGGAGTCTTGGTCTATCAAAATGAAATAGGCAGGGAGGAGCACGGGCCCCCCAGCTACGGAGCAGCTGAGCTCTTGGTGGGAGGTCAGTTCTTCACAATCAATATGAATTGCACAAAGCTTCTTTGTGGCTTTTTGTGCTTTGTTTTGGTTGTTTGTTTATTTATTTTGCCTCACAACATTCAGTGAAAGACTGAGAAATGGAAATCAGAAAAGCAGATGCAGTGGAGAAGGAGTAAGAGGCAAGGAATAAGAGTTTTCCATCCTCCTGTATTAAGTCATCAGTGTGACCCTGATGGCTGGACTTGCCACAGGCTGCTTGGCTGGGACACAGAAAGGACTCGAATGAAGAACTGTGTTAATTAATGCGTGGTGAAATTGCAAGGAAAAAAATGTGACTTTGATTATTTATTACTCTAATGCTCACCTCTGCCCTCTAGTATGCATGGGGTACTGCCATAGTACCAGCTACACTGAAATGGGAGAAAGCATAAATAGAATGGCTTCCCCTCCTGCTGTGTGGGTACAAATGCATGCATGCCACATGTTCTGGCAAATGAAACTGCACCCCAGAAGCCCATGAGTTAAGGCACCAGTCTGCATGTACAGTCCTGAGAGAAACTCCTGGGGTTTTGTATTTGTGCTCACACTTTTGAACATGGATACCCTGAATGGGAGAGAGCTCAGGGCACCTCTATTACAATCTCCTACTCAAAGCAGGATAGTTTGAGGTCCAGTCAGGTGGATAAGAGCTGTTTGAGCTATTCCTTCTTGGATCTTGAAAGCTTCCTCAGATGGAGGCTGTGACACCTCTGGCAGCCTGTCCCACTGCCTGACTTTCTCAAGGGAAATGTTTTCACTTGCATCCACGCTGAGGCCCTTGGGTTTCAACCTGTTCTCTCATCCCCCACTGTGACAAGCCTGCCTCTTCTTGGTGGGTCCTGTTGGCAACTCTGGAGCCCCTCAAAGCCATCTCCTCTTGGGGCTGAGCAGAGCCTGCTGGTGTTGGCTTTCTGCAGAGCTGTTCCCCACTGGCCAGACACTGCTGCCCTGAGCAAGCTCCACTTATTCAAGGCTCTCTGCACAGGGAGTGCAGAAAACTGTAGATGATGTCTATCAAGTGCTAAGGAGAGGGAATAATCCCTTCCCTCGGTCACTGGTTGGGCTCATGTTCCTGCTCCCTCCAAGGCTGCCAGCCCTTTTGTTGCCAGGGTGCAGGGCTGGCTTGTGCTCTGCTCCCTGCCTGCCAGGACCCCTGTGCCTCCTCAGAGAGCTGCTCCCAGCCAGGCAGACCCCTGCCCCAATGAGAATTTTGGCTCTTGTTACAAAAGCAGAACATAAGCAGGGAATAGTTCCTGCACTTGCCTGTGTCACACTTGTTGGAAGATGAGTTTGCCTTCAGGCATCCTGATGAAGATGATTATTTTCTCTGAGCACTTAGCAGCTTGCCATTGTTTGAAGTGTAAGCAGGGTTCAATAAAAACCAAAAAACACTTAAAACATTTTACTCAAGGCTGTTATGCTCAGAGTAAGTTCCAGTCTAGGGAGTTTTCTATTTACCCCCTTTCCTCCCCTTGAACAGGATGCCTTTTAGAACATGTTTGATAATCCAGGAGATGTCTCAGAGTTCTAAACAGCAGCTGCACAATGTGGTTGTGTGTTTCCTTCAGCATAATAAGAAATTCTCCTTTGCATCCACCAGTCACTGACATTGCTTGGAAGTAACACACTGTGTGCTTCCTTCTTTTTATCAGTTAGAATTTTACAGTCTCTGAGAAGTTACAAAACAATCTTCCGTTTAACTTTTGAATGACTGAGCTAGATGAGGATTATCTGCTGAAAAATCAGCCTTCATTAAAGTTTAATTGAAATTGTCTGTCAGACTGAACAAATTTCACTTTAGTAATGTTAAAGTGTCATGGGTGTGTTAACTAGTGCTTATCCAACTGGGGGTTTACTACTTTGTAATTAAATGTTAGTAATGCTTTAATTAAAATAAATAACCATACAAAGCTGAGAATGGGTTTAATGTGTTTTGGGTTTTTTTTTAAACACTGGCACCCTGCAGTTGCTGCATCATTAGTGATGGGCTTTTCCCATCACAAGAGTCCTGCAGACTGTCACAGGCCCAGATAATGAATCTGTTGTGCTTTATCTTAGTGCGAGTGGGCATAGCTCTAGCTCCAGGTCTGTGTGCAGGGTGGGAGCCCAGCAGTAATTTCTCTGTGGGGTGTAGGGGCTGTGCGGCCTCACAGAGCACAAATATGTAAATAGCACAACAAGAGCCTGTTTTCTGCTGTCAGTCATCCCATAGTTTGCCTGGTCCAACTGTAGATGATTCTGTTTTTAGTGACAAATTTATGCGGCCTAATAGAATCAAAATATATTTTTCCACTTGTGTTTTTTGTTCTGTTTAATCTTTATAATTTGTCATACTCAAATATTTACTCCATACACAATGACTCTTTTCTTTGATTTAATCCCTCTGCTATTTGTATCCCATGCTGTTTTATTTGCTAAAACCATATTTAGCCATAATGATGTTACAATGGTAGTGTTTTAATGAATGATAGATTTCATAGCTGGAGTTTGTCATTCCACGGTTCTGATTTCTCATGGGAACTGAAATTATTCCATGCAAGATATTTCTGATGTCTTTAGTCACCAAAATCCAGCTCTCCAGCTGCTGGAAGAAGCAGATTGTGATGAACATTTAACATGTTTTATAGCAACGGGAGATGTAAAGTTAGGAATGCGAGGATCTGTTTTATTTTTTCATACTCTTATATTTTAATTTTTGGTCTCAGAGGGGCTATCTGCCTACCTCTAGCCAGCTGGGAAGCAGTGCTCTGGCTTTGGGTAAGTCTCAGCTTTGAGTGCTTTGGCCCTCAAGAAAATCCCAAGATTAAAAGCTGGGGAAAAAACCCAACCCCCAATTTGGCAATAAATAGACCTGATATGATGGAATTACTTAAAGCAAAAATTACATCTTAATTATTATGGACAGCTGATGGAAACATGGCTTTTATTACCACTGTCCTGGGTATCTGCAGGAGGAGCTCCATGTGCCCTGAGTTTTGGGACGGCATCCACGGCCAGGCTGGCTGCCCATGGGCACAGGGGGTCGGGAGGGCTGGCCCTGCAGGAGGCTCCCAGAGCCTGTGCCCAGGATGCCTGAAGGGGCCAGCAGAGCTTTCACAGGCACAGGCAGGAGCTGCTTGCTTGCCCAGCGCTCACAGCAGCTCCTGCAGCAGCTGTGAGGTCTCTCCTAGGCATGGCTGTGGTTCTTTGTGCAAGTCAGAGCAGAGGTACGGCTGAGCACATCTGCTGAGAGCCCTGGCAGCGTTTAGGTTGGGCTAGGTGGGAAGAGGCTCAGCAGAAGTCAGGACTTGCAGTTCATGGCAGTGTTCTGCTCTCCTGTGCAGAAGGGGCTGCCTGGGTCTTGTGCTGTGGGACTGCTGAAAAGACCTGCAAATGTGAATCATGTTGAGTGCCTTTATTAGTTAGAGAAAAAGACCAGAAAGGCAGGACTCGTGGGTTCCTGTGTGGTCAGGGATAACTCAATTAACTGCTCTGTGCTTCAGTGCTAGCCATTGGTAACATAAGCATCATGGCACTTACCTGCCTCTTAGGGCCATTTGCTTAATTAAATTGCTGAGATCTTCAAATAAGAGATGCTTTAAATAAGTAGTTCTGTGTGGGGTAGAAGTAATGGAGCTTGGTTTCCAATAGCTTTGTCTTGTGGTTCATTGCCAGCTCTGATTGAAACTTTCCCCTGGGCCAAGACTTCATCAGGTTGGGTTTTTTTTAATTTTTTTTTCCCCTAATTTGCTCTCCAGGCTTCACAGGTGTTCAGTAAGATGTAATCTTGGCCTTTCCTGTAGAATGGGCATTCCCAGGGGACGTTTCTTGGATGTCTCATTTCTGCCCAGCTGTCTGGCTTGTTTCTAGGTTTTTCTCTGTCACAGCAGATGTAAACCTTGGTCCAGGTCAGGCAGGAGTTTCAGGCAGTGCAGCAGGAGGTGAGGCCTGCAGACACATCCTCCTGCAGCCCACAGGGCAGCTGGCAAAAGCCTGGCTTGCTTTGGAAACCAGAGAGTGACATTGGGAGCCTATTGCTCAGAAATGATACAGGAACTGAAGGAGGAAGTGGGGTTCAAGTGTTTCACTTGGGAACTGTAGGAACAGGAGTTATGGTCCAGGCTCCTAAATCACTTGGACACTTGGCTTACCTGCTCCAGTGTGTGCTATCCTAAGGATGTCTGTAATCTCTTTCTTCTTTTGAATTGTTTCTTTTGCATCTGGGCATGTAAGGAAAGTGTGGTTTATGGATTTTTTTCCGTGCTTAAGGCCAAGCAGAGCCTGTCAAAGCCGGTTAGCTGATCCCCAGTCTCCTGTGTTGATAGCTCTGTGGCAGCTCCCCTTGCTGTAATTCATTCCTGCTGACAGGCTATCCAGCTGGGAAGAGTTTTTTTGGATTGTTCAGCTGTTCCAGTTTTTGTGCACCCTGCCTTCTGTGTCTCCCACAAACAGACCAGAGATAAGGCAGGCACACCTTGGCACCCCACTTTAAATTAGACTGGTGAGTGCATTGCAAGTTTAGGAGAGCAGATGGGGAATTGCTCGTAACAAAGAAGGGTGCCAGAAGAAAGGGTTGATTTTGGAGTTTAGGGAATGGGGGGCCCAGCTGGTGACCTCTCTTTGAATGTGAATATGTGTGAATATAGGTATTCCTACATCTGCACCTCCTAGGCAGCGCTCCAGCTGGGGTTGTAACCAGGTCAGCTCAGGAGTTCACATTTTCTCCCTGTTATTCTGGGTGAAGTGCAGAGAAACTCTCTCCTCTGAGCTGTCTTTCTGCTTCCATGGGTTCTGCTCTGCTGGAGCTGGGAATGAACTGGCTGAATGAAGGGTGTAAATGCAGAGAAACATCACTCACTGGTGTAGAAATCTGTGGGTGCAGGAGTTGCACTGCAGATAAAGTCAGGCTCTGGGGCCTGCAGCTGCAGAGAAAATGAGCAGTGAATAGGCACTTAATTGAAAGCTAAAGTAGCTGTTTACTGACAGTATAGTCTTGCCTTTTCTCCTCTGTTTAATTTGTGAGAGATCACTCAAAATCAGCGTCTTTGACCAAACTTGTTTCCAATATTTATTTGTTTTCCCTTCTCCAGCTGAATTTATATGCCAAGCTTTTTATCCTTTCTTCCTCTTTTTCTTTCTTTTTTTTTTTTTTGTGAAGCCAGCATGTTGTATCGCTGATCCTCACTGTTAAACTGCTGCTCTGCATCAGTTGAAAAACTGATTCTCTCACTGAGCCAGTTAAATTCTGCTGATCTTCACTCAGCAAGTAATTGGAACTTCGGAGAATAGGGATGCAAGAAGGACTCCTTGGATAAAGAAGGGTTTACGGGTCTGGGAAAAAGGAGTTTTAGGATTCTTTTGGGATACATAGAGTAAACGTTGAGTCAGGGAAAGAGGTAAATATTTGTGGGTTCTCATTGATTGAATGAGGCTGTTTAAGTCTGGCTTAAATTCTTTGCAGGGCGGAGGGATTCATTCCTTGAAAGAATAATGTGGTTAATAATAATGCTCCTACTGGGTGAGTTGCTGACTGGTAGTTTGTACCTGCTCAGCTTTTTCCTGTTTAAATACACTGTCTTATGAATATGTAGTGTCAATACTTTAATTTAGAAAATCACATTGGTCAAAAGTGTAGAACAGTAAAGCATTTTACTGAGAAGATTGAGTTTTCTCATGTGGGAGATTACAGAAAATAGCACAATAACACTTCAGTATTCTGATGTTATAGCTGCTGATGGTCTCTGACTCTAAGAGCTCCCTCTAAGCTAATGTAAAATGAGGTTACCAAGCACAATCCCTGGCAATTGGTTGGTTTGTGCATGCAGTATTGACAATATTCTAAACAAAGACAAGATAGGAACTGCTTGAAATTAGTTGTCATTAGAGCTGGCTGGCATTGTTTTCATTAATATTAAAATAATTAGGAGTATGGAAAAAAGTTTGTGTTTTTTGTTTTTTCCAAAGAGTTTTAAAAACTTGGGGAGAACTGGAATGGAATACAGCTCTCTTGCTGCTTACTTAGATGCTTCATGTTCCATTCCCAATCTGTTTACAGGCAGAAAAGATTGGTCAGGAAGAGCTTTCCAGCCCAGTTGCCAGAAATGGAGGCAGTCAGGGCCATCTCCACAGAGATCCATGAGTACACTTAAAAGTAAAGAAGGTTGTATAGCTGAGAAGGAGAAATTGGGGCATTCTACTTCCATCAGTCTGCTTGGATGTCACTTGTCAGATTCAGTAGGCAGGTATTGGTTTGATTTTTTTTTCTTCCCTCCCCTCTCCACTGGTACAAAATCCCTTTTAGATGCAGAAGGGAGAGAAGAAAGAGGATCTGAAAATAATCTATAGAAAATTCATTTTAAGAATCTTTCTACCTGCAAATTATTCTGACAAAAAATTCCCAGTTAGTCATTTTCTTCAAATATTTGAAGAGCAGTCAATCACAAAAAGTGTCTTATGAAAGGATTTGGCTTTATTGTATTTAATGAAGCTGAAAGTACACTGCTTAATATCTGGGCACCATGCTAATGAACACTTAGGAATGCCAAAAGCACAGCACAGACAGGCATTGGTATTGATATTGAAGAAGTGTCCAGGATTTAGCACAAAGGACCCAGTGTGGGAGGTGCTGGATAAGGGATCATACTTGGAAAGTGCACCTGAGTAAAGCCATGAAGGATATGAAGGGCAGTGAACTGGGAGCTAAAGGGGGCAGGATGATCAAGGTGTGCTGGGAACATGGACCTGGCTGGTGAGCCTCAGGAATCCTGGGTGATGCAGGGTAAAATCCCAAGGTAAGTGGAGAGGTGAGGCAGTGTTAAAATGTTCACAAAATCGGTGGAAACCTGACAGCAAACCAAGACAGAGATGGGCTATTTAGAGTAGTTCTAAAAGTGGATCCAGGGATGTTTATGGCAGCAATTTCATTGCTTGGAAACACTGGTTTTTAATACCTTAGCTTTGTGTAATATATGCAGTTACGTCTCCAGGGAATTAAAGCAGCAAGAATTATTTGAATTGTCTGCATATATTTGTATTGTTGTTCAGAAGCTGAATCTCCTTTTGTTTGTGCTTTCATTAGTTTCCTGGATTGAGGCTGCACATGAAAAATGCTTCCAACCATTTAAGGGGCAGGATTTTATTTGGTTAGGAGTATTTTGCAAGTGGTTATTAAATCCCTTTGCAGTCTTACAGCTGAGCCTGCCTTTGGCTCTGCAGGCTGAGCAGCTGGATTGGAGAGTGCCAGATTGCCCATTAGTGTGGCCCATCAGATGTTCACCCACAGAGATGGTCCTTGCAAGGAGGGCAGAAGGAAAAGCAGTTTAAGGGAGCATTGTACTGGGCCATCAGGGCAGGAGCCAGACCTCACACAGTGGAGAGCTCAGCTGGGAGGTGGCTGTGGGAAACATCACTGGGTAGGAAATGCTGCATCATCCGTGCCTCTCTCTGGGAAGACATGCAAGGTTGATGTGAGCGCTGACCAGCCCTAGCTGGAACTGCAATTTGGGGGTTTGGCTTGAAAATCTGCCCCTATCTTCTTCAGTTCCAATCCTTCCAAATCAAAACCTTGCTTGTTCAAGCTAAAACTTTGAATTGTAGATTCTAAGCTGCTCCAAATTCCCCCTTTACTGATGGGGGATCTGGCTCATCTCTGGCAGGTTTGGCCTTAGTTTTGGATTCTGTTCACACATGTGCAACATTAACAGCTTCAATCAATGGAGTAGCTGGGAGCGAAGGTTACCATTTCAGATGCCTTGCAAATCCCATATCCAAAGCATGAAATGTGGTGTCACAGCAGCTTTTGTGCATGGTTGGATTTTTCACCTGGAAAGTGCCTCCTACTTCACAAAATGTTACCCACAAAACAGCTGCTTAGAAAATTGGCCTTTAAGTGCCACCTACTGAGTGTGACAAGGGTCCTGTCTGCCACATCTGCATTTCTGCAAAAAATGGGACCTCAGCTGGCTGCAGGTGGGTGAGCTGCTGTAGTCCTTTTTAGAGGGAGTCATGGCTGTGTTCCCACTGTACAGACAATTCCTGCTCTGTTGACAATCTCCACTGGTACAACTGCTCACAAAGAACCACCACAATAAAGTTTGGAGCTGAAGGGATGTCTGCCCCAGGTCTGTGCAGGGGACAAGGGGATTGCCAAGGGGACATGTCCAGGGGGCATTCAGAAGAGGGAAGAGGATATTTGGGGCAGAGGTCTGAAAGGATTAGAAAAATGGGTAAATCTCAAATAAAATGAGGGTTCCAAACCATGGAATTTCTATGGATTAATGAAAGATAGTTTGTGCTATACTTCAAGGATTTGCTTTGAACTCCTTGGGGGGAGCCAGAGCAGACAAGTGGAACAATTCCTTTAGGTGATAAAAATCCAGACAATATGTCTCAGAGGGGTTATATCCAGCTGAGATCAAGAGCACTGCAGTGTGGGGTGAGTGATGCACCCAGCTTACCAGCAGAGCTGGGAACAGTCCCTTCCTCCCTGACTCTCTCGTTCTGCACACAGTCCAGGCAATTGTTTGAATTCACCACTTCACTGAATGCTCTTCCTGAACTTTGGCAAAACAAAGCTAAAAAAAAAAAAAAAAAAGTCTATTTTGCCATTTAAAAAGAAAATAACAATCATGCTTTTGAGTGTCTTCACATTTATTTTCCAAAGATACCAGCGGCCTGTCTGTTTGAAAACAGAATGACATCCCCCCCCCCCCCCCCATTTTCTTCTTTTTTAAAGGCAAACCAAATAGCAGTGCAATACAAATCCAGGAGCAGTTCACAGTGAGGAAAGGCAGCTCAGCATGAGGTGCTGAATAACACTAAAACTGCAAATAAGTGAACTGACAGCAGTAAAGCCAGAGAATGCATTGCACGTTGGACTCTCATACTGGAGAAGGACTGATTATGTGGGGAAATGTGCAAAAAAGATATTTGTGCCTATTTCAGGGGTGCCACTCAGGTCTGCTCAATATTGGAACTGGAGGGAACTAAGTACAGTGATGAAGGGACCCTGAATGGATGTTTGACAAAGCAATTTTAAACTATGCTTTGTTCTTCTAGTATGTGTGAAAAGCACTAACTTTCCAAAGGAAAAATATAGTGCTTAATAAAAGAATCCAAGAAGACAAAGGAGGGGGAAAACCCCAAAACATAACTATGGATAAATGTCCTCAACATTCTAATTTTTAATTTTTTTTTTTCAATGAAAAAGAACACTAGTATGTCCTGTGATATTTGTTCTTGTCCCTTAATATCCCTTTATTTTGCCATCCCTCCCCTTGGATGGGCTTGTGTGCTGGGCTGTGTCCATGTTGAATTCTACATAACTCCACCACCTTCCATCCACCACTCTAATGTGGGACTCTCCTTTCTATGGCACTTGACTACTCCACCTTATGGAGGGACCAGCATTTTTAAAGTCAGTTATTTCTTTTGCCACAATACTTACATCAAGTATTACGTGCAGTTGCTTTTCCACAAGGTATCTGAAGTTGAACTTAGCAACAAACACCCTTTGAAATCCAGTTCTTACTGAAGAACATGAACCTTATTGTTGATGCTGATGGGGAGATTTTTTTCCCTTTGCTAGAAAAAAGAAAATTGCTTTCTCAAAAGCCTGATACAAAGCTCTCAGATATTTTGGAACAGTTCTTGTCTCCTAATGATCCTGTAGATTGGGCCCTCATTAGTTTAAGAGGGTGAAGAAAGCATTGCTGAGTCTGCTTTAAAATTGGAACTCATTTTTGAATTACAACAGAAAGTTCCTCTAACTTCTATTTGTTTAAAAGATAGACCCAATGCAGGCAGCTTCCTGAAATTTGTCACTGGTGTTACATGCTAAGTTCTTGGTGGAAGAGCTAAATTACCTTTGGTTACAATTTTTTTTTTCAGGTTTAATTAAATATAAATGGAAGTTCTTTCTTTTGTAATTATTCCTGGGGAAAATTATTTTAGAGTAGATACATTTAATAAAAAGTTTCTAAGGAGTTCAATCTTGGCAGAGACAGGAGGTATGGGAGCAAGGTGGGACAAAAGCAATTTTATCATTTGGAAATAAAAAATGGCATCTAATTTTTAGAGTTAAGATTACTTTGTTACTATCTGCTGCTGAACTCAGTGTTGCTGAATGAAATATTCAGACAAAGGTCTTGGGTTTTGGAAGCTGCTTTGTAAATTCTGCTACACAACTTTCTAGTTGGTATCACTGCACAGTTACATGATGAAGTAAAATTTACCTTGTAAGAGAAGAGAAGATTTTGTGCTAAAACCAGTGGGAACTGGGAATTCTTCTTTAACTTATCTTCTGTATGTTGACATTTCATTGGCACTCCACTTGCTGCAGTTTTGATATTGCTGACTTGTCCATGGCTTGACTTGTCCATGAGAAAGGCAAAGTGAGAATCAAATCTAGCAGAGTTTGTTTGCTTGTCTTGTGCTGGCCTCTTGCTCTTTCATGGGCTAAAAAAGTTTTATTGATCTTCAGGTTCTGTACTAGGCCAAGTTGTATATTTAAGCTGCTGTCTGCCTCTGCTGTGCATCTGGTTTTGAGTTTCAGTCAGCGTGGGCGGCAGTGCTGAAATTGTATTTCTACAATACAGAAACCTGTCAAGTGTTTAGGTTAGGTTACATATCCTGCAATGGCTCTGCAATGCAAGAGGGATAATGTTTTTTGTTTAGAAGTATTTAATACCAGTCTGTATTTCACTGTGGCATGTCAGTTTTGGCTAGCTGCAGGTTGGATGTGGAGCCTGTTCCCAATCCCGTGCCAGCAGAGGTGCCTGATCCCCCTCTGGATCTGCTCCTCTTCTTACACCAAGAATAACAGGGGTCAATGAGCTCAGTCTGGACAATGAGCATTAGAAAATTAGAATCATGTCAAATTCTGTCTTAAGTAACAAGTGACATCTACTGTGAAAATGAACAATGATTTCTGTGCTCCAAGTGACCCAGCATTTCTTGGAGACCATATCCACAGAGATCTTCCCTGAGCTGCCGACACAGCCCTTGGCTACAGACTGTTACTAGTGACTCTGTTAACCCTGAGATTTTACATGCTCCTTTTTTAAACTTGTTCCTGAATTTAAAGGGTCAGGAAGGCTCTTTCTTAAAATCTGCAGGTACAATTTCCCTCATGCAGATAGTATTTTTCTGTGCAGCAGTTTGATCTGGAAGCTGATGATAATGTTTTCATGCCTGCACAAAGAGCTCATGAGCACTTAAAAGCCAGTGCAGTCTGCAGACCTATTCTTGCCACATCTTTCTTGACAGGTGAGATGTACTTCCTTTTGGACCAACTGTTTCAAAGGCTTTTATTCATGTGGATAGCTGAGGAACATCAACTGCTTAAAAGACAGAGTTTGACTTCGCTGTTTGATCAGGAAGAGAAAGGGCCATTCAATCCCCATCTTACCTGGATCTTAGGAGATCTTTCTGTATTACAGTCCAGCTTCAGTCCCTCTCTTGTGAGCATGGTTGGAGAGAGGTGTCATCAAAGATCTACCATGTTACTGAGGTTTTCTGCTCCGACTCTCATTACTGAGGTTGACGGCAGTCCAGAAGCAGGCTATACATCTTCAGGCTGAGGATGCTACTTTTCCATCATCTCACAATACTACCACATAAAGATAAATATTAAGGAGTTTAAAGTACTTGTTACTGGTACTTGTTATGACTAAGCAGCTCAGCTAATTTTTTAAAAGTAAATCCATGTTTGACCTGACCTCTGGGAGACTTATTTGATATTGAATAAAAAAGTTCTCCTGCCTCATAAGCTAAAGCTCTCCTGAACCTTGCCACAAGTGTCAAAGACTTTGAAGTCACAAACTTACTGTGATAACCCTGCTGATCACACTGGTAATTGGTATCTAAAGCATGTAAATATATACTTGTAAAAATGAACTTATCAATGCCATCTTCTCTTTAAATATTTTTTTATTTAACTCAACCCTGCAGTTGCTGCCTGAAATAAAAATACTGTATTTGCTAATTAAGACTTACATGGTAAATTAAAACTGGCATTGAGTAAAAAACACCATCCTGGACTGGGAAATATTTCAAATTAAGGTTCTTTATTTCTAAATAGAATAATAAGAAGGCATCTGTTCCAGAGTAGCATACTGTAGAATGAATTATATAAGTAAAATATATCATTATGCTGAGATGTAATGACATCCATAGGGAGTTTTTTGCTTTTGGTTTTATTGATTTATAAGCAGAATTATAATGAACTAAGATGTGTAGAGGAGACTGTGGAGTTGTGTTTCTGTAGCTCTGGCCGCATACCACAGGACACACCTGTCCAGTCAAGAGAACTCAGGCTGATCATTTTGTATAAATCACACGGCTGCAATTTTCAGGTGAAGGACATGTGCCCACTTGTTGAATGCATTGCCAACTCTCTGAGAAGCTAGTCAGCTGAAATTGTGGGTGGAGGTCACCTTGGGGAAGGCACATGGCAAGTGTTTTGCCTGGAAATACTTGATGTCCCTACTGGGTGCTCTTGTCTCCAGCATTGCTCTTTCTCCTGAGCTCCGAAGCAGAGAGATAAGTACCATGGAAGAGCTTTCAGCAGTGGCAGGGGAACTGTTTTAAGCAAAGCAATATCTTTTTCCCTGCATGTCAACCTCAATTCAGTTTGAGTGATTTGAAGAACGAATTAAATTCCCCCTTGCTAAATGCTCCTTCTGTAGTAATGGTCAGTAAGGGTTTGGGGGCTTCGTGTGTTTGTGTTCATTGCCACAAGTGTTCTGTGCAAATCTGGCTGTGGGAGGGGAGGAAAAAAGGAAACAGGTGGTGATGTCTGTGTCACTTGAGGCCCACAGTGTCACTTTTATTGTCACAGCCAAAAGTTTAGTTAAAAACCCATCATAATCTACGTGCTGTTTCAGCTCAAATAACTTTCTGAACCTTCAGCTTTTCTCTGATATATGTAACACTACCTCCTTTTCCCTGCTCCTGTGAAAACATAATTATGGCAAAACTAGACATCTTTGCATTGTGCTCACAAATGTGTGTCTTTTCATATGAGTGTTGAGAACTAATAGTTTTCCTGCTCTTCTTGGACCAGGAATAGCACAACTTTTCTCCTCTATTGACCTCAGAGTAATTCCTTTGGTTAAGAAATTCTTTTGAATGTGCAGAGGAGGGCTTGGAAAAAGGGGATATTGTTTTGAGAAATTGTTGCTGTCCTTTTTCAAGGTATCACCAAAACAGAGAAGTTGATGTTTGTAATTCCTACTGAAAATTTTCTCTTATTTGCTCAGGGGGGTTTGTTTTCATACATGTTTTTAGCAGACCTCTCTGAACCCTCTGCTGCTGGTTTAACCCCTGCTCCAAAGCCAGGGCAATAGGAAATCACATGGATTATGTGAGGGGCATTTCAGGGCATTCTCAGTTGGAGATTAGGAGGAAATATATCTGGTGTATGCTTCACATTTTCATTGATTAGTTTTGTTGGTCTCAGAGGCAGGTAGGAACAGAAAAGAATTGCTGTATATTAAAATGCCTGTAGCAGTATTGCACTTTTTGTCAGTAGTGAGGCACAGCTTTTGTTTTGTAGGCTGGGTTAGAATGTCTCTTTTGCAAAATGCCTTGTGCCAATAAAATGTTTACCAGCCACAGAAATGTTGGGGGAGAATACGTTTCCATTGTGATTTAAAATTTTTTAGCTGTAATTTAATTTTTTAAAGGCCAAGACTGGAAGCAGAGAAGCAAATATCTTGAAGCCATGTGACTTTGAGGGAGTAAGAGCACCTGCCCCATACAAGCCTAGTTCTTTTCAGGACTGAATGAGGTGGTGAATCATTGAAGAATACTAGATCTCTGAGTTTTGGACTCTGCAAATGTGGATCCTGTGGTATAGTGAAGAGCTTAGGTGATCATTCTAGCACCTGTGTTGTTGTTGTTGTTTTGTTTTTAATAAAAATGAAAAGGTTAAATCAGTTTTGTTCATCTCAGATGAGGCAATGGTGCTAAAGACAGTTAAGAGGATGCTGTCTTCTTGGATTGCAGGGTCTGAATTCATACCAGATAGCAGCAGTATCTTTTTGATTACATGAAGCTAGACCCTACAGCTCTTGAGAGTCCAAAGGTTTGACCAGAAGAGTTGAAGGGGGGAGGGATAATGTGTCTGATATACAAGGAGTTGAATCAAAGTTCTTTATAATTAGAATTTTCAGCCTGAAACATAAAAAGGTTTTCATAAAAGTAATAGATCCCAATGTATTTGTTGTAAGAGGCAAGCTACAATATATCACTCTTTTTGTGAGATCCTGTTAGTCTGATCTTAGTGTGTCTGTGTCTTTTTTTCCAATCATCTTTGTCTCTTCCTGGTTTTTTTCTCAGCTGACAGTTCTGTCCACCAATTCAGTAATTACTGTCTATCATTTTAAGTGATGTGCTAAGGGCCAGTATTTAAGGTCAGGGCCATGAACAACTGACTTCCCTTGAGAGTAGAACTGGTTGAGTAGGAAGAATATTGATTCACTGGATAGATCAACCGAAAAGAAGGAAATTTTTCAAATGCTTTTGACCTAATAGCATTCAACCTTCTCTACTTGAGGCAAGTTAATGAAGGGGTAAATCAAATATTGTATGAATCATGCATCAAAATACAAAATGAGAAACACTGAAAAAAAGCAGCCCAGAGGCTGCTGCTGATAGCTGTGAATGTGTAATAGGCAGGGTTTAGAACAGAGTTCTGAATTTCTAGGTTTATAGAAAATGCAGAAATGGGTGAATTTGACCCCTAACTGAGGGGGCAAACTAATTTACCTCTGTGGCTACTTCAGTGGATTTGCATCTTAAATAAATGATTTGGATCTTAAATAGGAACAGGGAAGCAATAACAGATTTCACTGTTTTACCTAAAAATGCATGAGGTAATTCACAGAAAGGGCAAACCTGCAACTTACTGTTCCCTCAAATGGTATCTTTTAATTTAGGAAGAAAGTTGTCCTAGTTCAATTACAATTATTTCTTCCTTTCCCCCATATGTGTAACCCTGAGCAATTATACTTTTTAATACTGGGTAATGGCATCAATTACAGAGCATTAAGGACTTCCCAGGCTACTTAATGGCTATTGCAGATGATGAAAGAACATCCCTAAAACACAAACCCAGAGACAGTTCTCTCATGGCTTGTATGACTGGCACTGAAAGAAGGTTCTGAGTTCAGGTGCCCATTTCCCACTTGGTGCAAGTCATAGTTTGGAATCTGTGGTGGTTGATAATCTGAAACCCCTGAATTCTGTATTTTATGCCTCTGGTCTGAATTAATGATGTGGAAATATCAAAGAAGCTTTTTGTATGATGAACAGTAATAGGGAGAGAAGCCCAATAGTGATCCAAAAAGACCTTTAGATGTCTTGGCTGAGTTTAACTTTCTTGGCAAAATTGAGCTACAAATAACAGAAACAGCTTGTCCTGCAGAAGGAGAAAAGTGCCATGCAAGAAATGTCCTAATCTTCTGGGTTATCCACTCCGATACTTTTATCGTTGAACATGAATAATTTATGCTCAGGAAGTTGGTTTCACTGTGACAGACAAGCATTTGTTGAGAAATCTCAGTGTTGGTCTTTCAGAGCTATCCGTGTGCTTCCTGTTGCCCTTTTAGAGAAGGCGTAGATGGAAAATGGAGAAAAGATCAGGCTTTTCTTGTAAGGGAGTCTAACACAAGTGCTCCTACTTTCTTTGATTTTATTTTATTTTTAACTCTGTTAGGAAGCTCATGAAATGCTGCTGAGTAGCAGAACCTTATTGCTGTCCATGATTAACCATTGCAAGACCGGTGAGCAAAAAAGTGTTAATCCTGGAAGGGTTAGAAATAAACACCGGTCTTGTTAATTGCATAAACGGAGTGTTTTTATCACTTTCAGTTTTATCTCTTAGCAGCTCTTTATATGTTTCTTACATTCACAGAACACCAACTTTTTAATGAGCTCAAGTGGAGCAGGCAGAGGGGCCCAAGGCCAAACCTTAGCCTTCATCTTGGTTGGAAAAGGGAATAATTAAATCCTGAAAGGGTGAAGCAGTCAGGTACGCTGTAAATAAGGGCAAACGGCTAATGAACCAAAGTAAGGGCACTT
This sequence comes from Fringilla coelebs, assembly GCF_963513975.1. Classification (NCBI taxonomy): domain Eukaryota; kingdom Metazoa; phylum Chordata; class Aves; order Passeriformes; family Fringillidae; genus Fringilla; species Fringilla coelebs. The sequence continues at coordinate 26,435,895 of NC_140066.1, read as the reverse complement.
TTGACAAACCTCCCCAGAAGCTTCTGACAGTCAAAACCACTTTTCGACGTGGCATGGCCTGGCTGTGCTTTTACCCACCACAAACTGAGAGCAATGCTCAAAAAAAATCTTGAGTGAGGTTACGTCCAATTTTCTTTGTCAGCTCAGGTTGGATGGTGCATGGAGAGAAAGGGACTCTTAAAGGCAATGTATGAAATGCTGTTTTTCTGCCTCATGAAGGCAGAAGTGTTAGTGAGTTTTGTAGTTTATCTCACTCATGATCCTGGAGCATGTGAGTGACACATTTTATTTTAACAGTGAATGGCTTCTTTTATATGGTCGTACAGTACAGGAAACCACGATCAGGCGGCGTTTTCAGCAGCTGTGTGTAGAGGAAAACAGAAGTGAAATGTGACAACAAAACTGCTGGAGATAACACTTCCCAAATGATACCAGATTTGGGGTCCTAGTCAGTAAACAGCTCAAGGGCAGGACTGCCATTCAGAAGGACCTAAACAGTTCTGGGCCTGGGGTGAAATAAACCCCAGGGAACAGCCTCAGTGGGAGCAGGCCTGCAGAGGGAGAACCTTGGTGGGCTGCAGGTAAGCCAAGCATGTGCCTGGCAGGGAGGATGGCTCACAGTATCCTGGGCTGCATTAACAGGAGCAGATCCAGGGAACTGGGTACCCTCCTCTACTCAGACATCAGTTACTGAAGTCAGATGGGCTTCTTGGAGAGAAGGATCCAGAGGAAGAGCTCACAAGTGATACATTTTTAAACATTCAGCCTTGATCTGCATGAAGAGCTATCTCAAAGTACTTTGGTAGTGGAAATGGAGATAAAGAATAGGTGTAAGATTGGATGCAGCTGGCAAAGAGCATCCTAGATCCTCAGGATGAAGGATAAACTGCTGGCTGTGATGTGAGCCATCAAGGGGAAGAGGAGCTGTAGTAGGAGGGATTAGGCACTTGAATTAGGAGAATCAATCAGTGGTTGGTAACTGGCCATGGTAGACACCTGGCAGTGTGACTGTACAGCTGTGACCCTTGCATCTGGATATGCAGAGTTGGCCCCTGCAGCATCCACACTGGAGACAGTTACATGGGTTTGTGTCCAAAGCAGGAGTTCCCACAGAAATCTGAATTCAAGTGCAAAGTCATTCCTCACTGACTGATGTGTGCACAGGGAGTCCAGGGTGCTCTAGAGCAAAGCTGCCCCCTTGCTGTCTGTTTTGGGCAGTTTTAGGACCACGTTGGCCAAGGGAGCAAGCCTGAGGATGCTATCAGGCTGGGGATGCATCTGGCGTGGTGGAGGTGGATTCAACTCCAGACCTGTCACCTGTCCCCACTCCTTGGTGTGAGCAGTGGCACAGGCATGGCTTTGCCTGTGGACATTAGATTTGTGGCTTTCCAACCTTCCTTTGCCTGCCCTTAGAAGAAAGACATGAGATGATTCTTGTTCTAAAGTTAAATAGCTTTGTTCCATTGCCAGTGAAGAAAAAAGCAAGAGTTCATTTTTTTCATCTCCCTTAAAGGATGCCAAATATGGACTGAATTCCTCAGGGCATCTGTAGCATTGCCACTCTGTCTTCTTGCTACTCTGACCGTCTTCATCACCACATTTGATGTGCAAATGTGGAGAGCAAGGCTTGGTTTGTAATGACTATTTGCTGACTCTTTTTAACTGCTCTGCTCTGTTGGAAAGGGGAAAATATGTTGGTGAGTTGGTTTTTTTCCTTCCTGAGCTGCTCACAAAGGGGAGTCAGACAGATACCTCCTGGTCATACACCTCACAGAGATGACTGAGCAAATGTAAAAAGAGCTGTACATACTGACTAGGGCAAAGAAAATCAGCTTGAACTGCTTCTTGGGCCTGTCCTTGTTAGTTTGAGAGTTTTCTAGACTTGATGCTAATGGTGCACAATGTTTTGGGCAGCAGACAGGATGCTTAGAGGAAAGGACACAATTATGCCCATATATGATGGAGCTTGTTTCTCTAGGGGACCTCAGGAGAGATGTTGGAGGGAGATGCCCAACTTCTGAAAAAATGGAAGAGTTTAGACCAGCTGGGTTAAGACCCATCAGTGTTCCCAACCAACCAAAAGACCCCAGTCTTGCTGGCACTTGCTAACCAGTTATTTCTGATTCGGTGAGATGAAAAAAATCAGGTTATAGGGAAATCTATAGGTTAGCTTTTGTCATAACTAGTATTAAGTAAAATGAATCTCCTTTGTTAAAAGAAAGATGATGTTATAACCTATTTTACATCATATTAACCTATTAACACCTATTAACAACCATTTTGTGTCATCCATGTGAATGTAAGTGCTAAAAATGAAACTAGCCAAAGCCCCAGTGACATAGGTCTTTAGAAAAATTAATATTTTAACAACAAAATGGAGAAGGAGTAGCAATGAGCATGGAAATTAATTTTTTGAGAAGGATTTGCAGTTTGCCAGCATCAATATGTTATAGACATGACCGTGGTAGAAGCACAGCTGTCCAGCTTTCAAGGTCTGCCCGCTGCAGCACCAGGCAGAGGGACCTGCAGGTAATGTGCCCTTTGTAGCAAGGGACTCAAATTACACTAATTATTCCTGTTTCTTGAAAGGGCTGATTAGCTCAAGAGCAGAGTCATGCAGAAGGGCTACCTGCCTTCCAGGGGCCTCCCCAGTCACCTTGGCTCCCCTGAGGCCAGCTGGACATAATGGCTAATTCAAGCAGAGTGGGTTCTGATACCTGTGCATCATTGTGCTTTGCCCTTGGCATTTGTCAGCTTTCAGGAAAAGAACAAACAATGAGGAATTGGCTTTACTTTTTTACAGGTTGATTTTACTGGCTGTTCTTCTAAGGCACCTAAGCACAGTGATTTCTTTAAATTCAGGATGGACAGCTGCATCTGCCAGTTACTTCTTATCTAGAAAAAGTATCCAGCAAGCACCTGTCTTTGCTCATATTGCATGTTTTTGAGTAATTCATTTTACATTAATTTTTTTGGTGGTTGTGTTCTGCATACTGGTATATGTTTTTTGGGGAAAAGCAAAAAAACATATTGCCCGTTTAGGTGGTTAAATCAGAAAGTTTAACAGCATGGCTGAGGAAGAATTGCTGAGGACTCCTCCTCATGGATAACTCTTCTTGAGTCTACTGCTGTTGCTGTCTACGTCATTGTCATGATATTGCAGTTTGATAATGTGTGTGGTTGTGAAAGTGGAAAAGTGTGACCTTGAGAAGGATGCAGTAAGATAGGGAAAGATATATGGAGTTGAGGGGATGATAAAGAATTGTGAGTAAATCTGAATCTTCAAAATGATAGATTTTCTGCCTTCAGGTTCTGAATGTACTTGCACTGTACATCTAGCTGGTGTTTTTTGACTTTTTTTTTGCTTGTTTGGGTTTGGTTTCTTTTTTTTTTTTTTTGCTGTCTTATGGGCTTCAGATAGTGATTCTCAAGAGAAATAACATTGGTTGGAGCCAAATTGGTGGCCTTTGAGCTTCAAGGCTGATGAGTACTGAATAGTTATTTCATTCCATATTTTTGATACATGATTTTTTAATCTCTTAAAACCTTACTTTGTGCTTCAAATGACAGGGGGAAAAAAATCAGCTATTTGGGTTGATGTTTTCCTGTAGCTTCTGATTTGGTCTATTAACCAGAGGCAAAAATGTTATGTTGTGCAAAACACTAAAAAACCAAATGGATTAACCTATTTCTTATGTATAGTTGAATTAGGACAAGTACAAATATTTTCATGAATGGAAACAGTGAAGAGCTCAGTCCTTTGAAAAAGATATGCTAATTTGAAACTTTTAAATTTCTGATATTAAAATTATTATTAAAATTTTTAAAAAGTGCAGTTGTAGAAAAGTAGAGCTGGAAGACATCATGAGAGCTCATATAGCTCATTTCTTCCCTGTGGCAAGAGCAACTCAACCTGAACTATTTTGGACAGAAATGTATCCAGCCTGTGCTTCAGAAGGTCTTGGCTACTGAGAATAGAAAATTTCAGTAACCTGTTTTTATATGTCATTGCTATTGCTGTCAGGAAATTTCCTCTTAATACTCAGTTTGCATTTTCTTTGTAGGTATTGCAGGTTTTGATTCCTTTCCTGCCCATATCAAACCTGAAAAGAAATTTGTTCCCTTTTTGAACCAGCCCTGCTCAAGCCTGTCCTAGATTAGGATAATATATTAGGATGATTTTAAGCATTCAAAACAATTTTAAATTATTTTTCTTTTGGTAATCTTTTTTTGAGGGCTGAATTCTCTTTAAGAAGCTTTAAGAAGATGCAGTGTGGGAAAGGAAAGTGAAACACCAAGAGCTGAGCAGACTTATATAGCTCAACAAAGCCAAAAGCAGAGAAGAGCCTTCTTAACTCCGGATTTGATTCCTGTTTTTTTACACAGACTGTCTTCCTTACCTAAAAAGTACTGAGATTCACACAAGGGACATTTGCCATGTAAAGCAGCACATTTCAGGGGCATTGGTCAGTTTTGAATCCAGCTGCTCGTGGCTCCACGCGGACTGGTTTCCCTGAGATTGGATCAAGGCTCTTTGCAGTGTCCCTGGTAGAGGGGAGATGCAAAGGGGCACAGGGTTTAGATATGGTGAAGAGAAGCACTGAAAAGAGATGCTGCTAAAACCCTAAAAGCTGTCTCTGAAATTCCATCTTTTTTTACTGCATAATTAAGCACTATTGCTGACACATCCTCCCTTATGATTCCCTTTAAGTTGGAGCATCTGGCTGGGTGTTGCACAAGAGCCCAGTTTTCTTCTCCCTATACAACGGAGTTTTGATTAATTAATCATTGCTTCTGTTTGAATAATACATTAAAGATGCACTTGAATGTTCTAGGAAAAAAGTAAAATAAAAAAAAACCACATACAAAGGGAAATACTGCTCTGGCTTGTGAAATGACATGTCTTCAAATGGCAGGACTGTTCTAAATGTGTTACTGGTCCGTCTGTATTTCTTTTCCTGCTTGTTTATTTTCATGTCCATTTCACATGTTGATGGTCACTTGGCTCAGCAGGCTTTTAAGTCACAAAAATGTTGAATTTTAACATGATATGGAAGAATGATACAGTTATGATGAATATGCTTTTTGTTTTGCTACATTAAAAAAAAAGGAATTATGAAGTTTTCGTATTGTTGGCTGCTGTCCATTTTTATTTGTGACTTCACAATAGCAGCTTCATGCTGATATGACCAGAGCAAGTTGAGTAGCTGTATTTCTACAAATTTTGCTATGGTTTCAAAAGTGCAGGGTTTGTGTTTGCTCAGCACTGAACCTGCCACTTCACAGGAGCTATTGCTGCTCCTGGGTTTGTGTAAGGACCTTAATTCTGCTTTGTGCATGTCCTCCACAGTCTGGAAGCAGTGAGACAAGATCCGAAACCACAGAGAAAATCTGTTTTTTATCCAAAGGCCAGGCTGTCCTGGTGCTATGCTTTTCCCCAGCATCTCACTGTTGTCAGGATCTACAAAGGAGGACATCCCCCTGCACTTGGTCTTATTCTGAATGCAGTCTTTAACACTGTGAATACTTATTTCTCCAAAACTAAATGTCAGCTCTTGGTCTGAGTTTTTTTTTTAAAAATACTTAGTGTTGGACAAAGCTTGTCTTCATATAATTTGAGCTTTTTGGAGTTGCCAGTGTTTCCTGTGCATGCTGATGAAGCAGCATGCTGATGTTGGATCATCCATGTTCAGTGTGTCTGGTAAACAGAACTCTCTGGGATCCTGCTCTATTGACACTTTTAAAAGAGGTCTTGGTAGCACTGGCAGAAGAGATAACATGGTGCTGTGTGCTGAAATGAGAGTGAGTGCCTGGGTAATTCTTACTGCTGAAGAGCTGGGGTGTGAGAGGAGCTCACTGCTGAAATCCTGGCTATGCAAAGCTAAGGCAGCTTCTGTCCCTGGTCTGCAGAGACAGTGCTGCCTTTTCCCTAAATGAACCATGGGGAAATCAAGATTTGATGCAAAGTTAATGCAATTGTTTCTGTATCCCTCAAGTGATGGTAGCAGTAAGGTACAGGGTGCATCTGCAGCCTCCTTTGGGCCTGCCTTCCTAGGTGACCGAGCAGGAGAGCTTTCCACTCTTGGTATGGACCCACTCCTGCTGTCAGATGTGACCAAATCCCAGGGCCAAAATCCCCTACTCTGAAAACTTAACAAAGTGAAGCCCAAATGACTGCTGAGATCTCACTAGATGGAGTGGTGAGGCACTGCTGGATTGTACCCATGGAGGCTCTTGTAAGAGCTTTTTTCCCCCTCTGCCCCCTTTAATCCATTTTCAAGCCTAGCAATGCCTCATGTTTACCCAGCAGGCCCACATGAAAAGGTCAGTTCTATTTCTTTGACCTTTTTCAGCTCAGTAAACATTGGCAGCTGGAAATCCTTTCAGTAGATGTGTCAGCTGCAGTGAAATGGTGTTGCAGGTAATGACGTGCATACAGAGCATCTCTGACCTCTGATGTTGTTTTCCCATCAACACAGAAGTCTTCCCAAAATTTTAGTTCTTGTGACACCATTTGCTGTCAGGGAACTTGTGGATGGATTTTCTTTCCCTTTTCCCTTGGCATTATTTGGGTGCTCCCCTTTTTTTTGTATTGAGATATTAAATATTTGCAATCTTAAATTTGTAGATGTACTGGTTATGTCTAATGTGTGGTCATGGGTTTTATATCCCACAGGTGTTCGTACCAGTTTGTTGGGATAGGAGGAAAATTTTTTCCTGACAAGTTCTTTCTTAAATTTGTCTCTGAAGTGTGAGACCATGTATAAGAGCTGGATGAACTAGTTTTGGTGAGGATGAAGGGGAAGAACAACAACCCACGGGCTGAATCTTGGATTGTGACCTTATACCAGAACCAAGTACTGAAATTAATGCTCCTGCAGTGGAAATACAGACACAGTGTGAGCACCATCAGTAGTAGAGCTTTTTCCTGTTTTGGTTTAAGAATTTAGGTTCTAGTATCTCTAGTCCAGCTGTGGAGATTCTTTCTAAAATAGGAGTTAAATTAGGTGTCTCTCCAGTGCCAACCTTAAGCCATGGCCAGGTGATACCATCAGTCTCTGCTGCAAATCCTGTAGTCTAATCAGCCAGAAGGCTCATGGGAAGTGATGAAAAGAAAGTTGTCATGTTGTGCTCAAATTATAAGTGCTTTTAGGTGGAGTGATAGCTACACAATTCCCATCAGACAGGTGATGTTTTTCTGCACATCCTGTGCAAAGCTGAAGCTCATTTAATACCTTTGATTTCTGATGAACATGACTGTCTTTACTGACTGAATTATACCCAGCATTCCATCTGCAGAATGTTTTTCATCTTCTGGTAAATAGTAAAGAATTTGTTTTCATAAATTTTGATAAAATGTTGACAAACTGCATAGCTAGATTAGTGCCACTCAAAAACTAGGACTGTTTCTGGGTGAAAGTTCCTGCTCTGTGTCAAATTAATGATCTGTTACAAAACTTTTAAAAAACATAATAACCATAAAAATGATTTTTCGGTAATGATAGGAACACAACTGGGTACTCTCCAAGTCCCTTTGTCCCTTGCTAATACCTCATTTTGATTGTTGCATTTTTAATACTTGGATTAAGACAGTGACATGTTCTGATCATTTCTGTTGAATGCATGAACATCTGGTTTTTGTTGTGTTTTAGTGTTGTTTGCTGTTGGCTAGGGATGAAAGGAGAGATCAGATGGTTTGAAGTTGACTTTTTTTTGTTTTTCAAAGTTGCCTTTGTTCATAAGCAGCGATCCAGGAGCCGAGCAACGATTCTAATTGTGACTGACAAGCAATGATGGGAAGGAGGAAAATAGGAGTGATGATATATTGGCTGTGCTAGCTCAGCAGTGAGAGAAAAAACCTGGGAATTGCTCCTTAAACTTGTCCATGCTTTGCCTAAAGGAGAGATGATGTTGCAAAATGAAGGTAATTGATTATGCATTGAGGATGCCATGTGCAGATTCAAGACCTGCTGTTGCCCAGAAAATAAAAAGTATTTGGCACCTGCAGCCTGGTGACCCAAGAATGAGGGCATGGGCTCTCTGAATTGTGCCAGCTTCAAGGAGTAAAAAGTGAACCCCCCTGTGCCCATGGATTATTGGAACCTGAACAGAAGCCAACACCCCATAAACAGGTGACAGTTTGTAGGTTTACCCCCTTGTCCCTTCTCTCTGTTTTGAATTTTTTGGGATTTCATACAGTAACTCAATGGCTATCACCTTGTGCCATTAACCAGTAATGTCAATGAAAAGATATTCCATGTATTTAATTATATATATCATGGTGATAGGAATATTTTTTCATGCAATGTGCTGCATGCAGCTGGTTAAGGGTTTCTTTAAATAGCTTCCACATCTCATGTTTGTTGGAGGGACTGTGCTGTCAGCTCTGAAGAATGGAGAGATTAATCTCTGCTACACTTGCTCTGGACAAACACCTTTTTAAATTAAAACACCTCTTCTGTGTTTAAAGTTAGGCAAGAAAAAAACTGCTCCATTGTAAAATCTAGTGCCTGAGCTCCTGCTAAGAGATGATGCAATTTGCAAAGGATGAGCCAGAAAATGTCTTTAATGTTTCTTTAAAGACTTTTCTCTCTAGGAGTGCCTCACCATTGTCCTGGTCATGTCAACATGACCAGGTTTAATCCCTGAAGTTTAGCTTAATTTCCAAGAGGTGAAATCTACCTTAGTGGATAACAACCTTCCTGAACATAAAATAATTTCAATTAAAAATGAGGCTGGAGGAGGGGAGATGTAAATGTACCATCTCCCTGAATCTTGAAGTTGGGGTTTGGTGCCAGAGTCCTGGATGGTGCAGTGTGGTGTCTGCACACTCAAGTGCCACTCACTCCTCAGCAAGGATTTGTCTTCTGTGCTGTCTCTGGTAAAAGTCACATTGGTCTCAGGGTTGGGTTTTTTCCTTCTTGTGCTTGGGGAGATTCTGACTTAACATTGAATAATGTGTGTTTGCTTCAGCTTACTTAGGAAATTCTTAGCACTTGGAGGATATTCAGTCTAGTGTTGACAAAACCCCTCTTTCCACTCTGCATGTGGCATTACACCATCCCCTGCTGAAATGACACAGTGTAATGCTGCTGCTAAAAGAGACATGAGTACACCACGTTCCCAATGCAGCAAGCACAGAACCTGGGGGAAGAACAGCATAAACATGCTGCTGGTGTTACATAGGGATGAGTTTTGTCTGCTTAGGCCCTGTTGAAACAAAGGGAGGAATTTGAAGAGCCAAATAGCAATTATCTTGGTGGGAATATGGCCAGGGCATCAGGATTAACATTAATGAAAAAATGCAGTAGGAGTGATCTTTAATGATTCTTGGGATTAGGGCATTGGCTCGGCTTTACAGCTGATCTGAAAGGTAACAATTCCTGAAGGGTAGCACAGGATGGCTTGATTCAGCACTGGATGTAAAAATGATGTCCCTTAATTTTGTAAATAAAAACCAGAAAATCCTGCTGGCTGTCCTTACACTGCAGAGTACTGGAAGGAAACACCAAGTCAAGTACTGGTGTGCCTTTTCTGATGTGCTCCATCCCAGCTGGGAGCTGGACATGCACAGTGCCTTTGCTCTGTCCTGCTCTTTGCACTGTGTTCTTATGGACATGTTTCTAAATACCATGGCAGGTCTGAAGCTGGTCACACTTGTCCTTGCAGGAGTGCCCAGTGGCTGTGGTGGTGACTTTCCTGTCATCTCTGTAAATACGAATTTGCTCCTCCCATCTGTGGGTTAGCGATGTACCAGTAACATGACACTGGAATATACTGCAATCATGCTATTCAAAGTTTGCAGCCCTCTCTGGGGAAAACCAAACTTGCTGAGCAGCTTGTTTTCACACAGGGAAGTTCCCAGTTAACACCCTTAAGGTAGTGTTTGTAAGAGCCTCAGCATCTCTTAAGTATTGGTCTGCAAAACCCCAACCCTCATCCATTGAAAGCTTCCTTGGACTAGATCAATTCATTTGTAACCACTCTGAGCATGAATATAAATGTTGCTCACCTGATTAGCCTGTTTTATAGCACTTCGAAAGCCTTGATAAAACTGGTCAATGTAATAAATACCTAATGAGTGCTGAGCCTCCTTCCTTGCAAAAAAATAAATAAAGTATAGCACAAACTCTAGGTAATGCTTTCAATCAATCAGCATAAATCCTTCTTTGGCTGCAAAGATGAAGCCTGGGATGATAAAATGTAGTTGCTTTGGATGTGCTACATTGATTATATTATTTTTTTCTCTCTCACAGTAATAAGGACAAACACAAGTCTCTTTTCTTTTCCAGCTTAAATGCAGTTTGCTTGTAGTTTCACATCCTGTTCTAGTGTGTAGTACTTGCAGCATTGCTGTTTTAACATTTAAAGGAGTGTGGCCTGCTGGTTCTGAGTTTACTGGTGAATATTGCTTTTACAAGGCACAGTCAGCAGTGGATCTGTTGAGACTCCAGAATGGAAATTTTTTTTTTCAGATGATCCTGTTGCCTTTCCTTAACTCTCACGCCCCCGTAGTCACTCACACAGAGATCTTGTTGGTACTAGCAGGTTTGTTTTTGGAATGCATATTTAGAGCCATGATAAAACATGACAGCAGAGGATTCTGTCTTGATAATTGCTGTAGGAAAATACTTGGGAGAGTTCTGGAGCTCCTGAAGGACATGTTAATGTTCTGATCTCTTCTTATTATGGCTAAGAAAGACCAACATGGTGCAGGTACTCTAGATGCAAAAAAAGGGTTCTCAGCATGGTTCACGATGGCTGATGGTCTCCACTGCCTTTGGTTCCTAGTTTTGACCTTTCCTGGGAAACACATGTGCATTGACACATCTGGCTCTACCTTGGCAGCTCAGGTGTAAGGGGGATCTGCTGAAACCCTGTGCATGTTACAATTAAACCACAGAAAAAGTGGCTGTGGCCATTCCTGCTGGGGGTCTGAAAGATCTGCTGAATTGATCTAGGACTCTAACAGTGAGAATAAAATAAAAGTACTCGTTTTTAAGCAGAGTGATTTATACCCTATGCTTGATTTGATTCTGTTTCTCTAAAGTGTTATTTTAGTAGCGCTGTAAACACGCTGGCTCAGTCCAGCTGTAACAATAACAAATCTGGGGAAGATTTTGAGCAAATCTGGGGTCAGAGTGCAGCCTCAGCCTGTTCCTCTATAGCCACCAGAGTGGCACAAGCAGCAGTAAAAACATTGCCCTCGTACTCAATGTGATTGAATCAGATCTTTGTGAAATCCCTGAATTTTTGATGCCTAATAATGACTGTGAACTGCTTGTTTTTCATAAGCAGAGTTTGGCCCTTTTCTCTCATCTTCAGATCTTACTGAAAGTTTGCTTTCAACATCCTTCTTCCTTGCCTAGGTTTAGCATAAATTAACAATCTTTTTTCTCCTTTTTCAGGTATAGGAGCCTCTTAAAGATAGCAGGTATTGTCTTGAGTTTTACTCAGCTTCATAATATATGGGATATGAATGTCAGATTCTTCAAATCTTAGAACCTATGTGTAATTTCAGTAGTAAAATTCCAAGTCTTTTTATGACAGCTTTTAGGTGATTCCATGAGTAATCCAACCTTCTGCAATATGACTAATTAAAAAATGAAGCAGCAGACTTCCAAGCTGGAAGAAATTATTCATTTTTTTCCTGGCTTTTTCTACCAAGAATAGTTTTTGTCTGGCAACTCCCATGGCTTCTGAAGTTAATTAAGGTTTCCACAAATTGTTATAAATCTCTTCACACCAGCAAAACAAAAAAGTTTTATCTTTAAAACTCCAAAAAAGAATTATCACTGCAATGCTGGCAGGGAAGTGAATTGTTTCAGATGGGCAAATTAATTTTTTTTTTCATGAACATTCTGCCTCAGTAAAATATATTAAAAACATGGGAGGATGCAATGGGGTTTGCATTGATTTAACAAGTCTTTTTTTACACACAAGTATAGATTTATATAAATATTTTTGCATGCATGCATACATGTGCACAAGTGTCTAGAAAAGCAATTTTGCAGGTCAAGAGTCAAGCATATCTGTCACTAAGAAAATGATTTTTGCATAGATTGGCTTGGGTTATTCATTGCACTGAAACTACCAGTAGGAAAAGTGTTCTTTTTTTTAAAAAAAAACATGTGTTTGTTTGTTTGTGTGTGTGCTTTGCCCTTTTCCTGGGAAACCATCCTGGTTAATAGCCTGCCTTTAGGTGGGATAAAACCTAAGCACAGAAATGTTCTTTGGCTAAGGGAGAATGTAAAGGGAAAACAAAACCCTGTCACATTGGTTGTGATCTAATGCTGAAGCTGATTCTATTTACAGTGCAACAGCTGCTCTCTCTTCTGGCAGAAGCTGTACCTTTAGGCAACCTTTCCTGTAACTGGGACAATCTGCTTGTCTGGGTGCAAAGACTGTCACTGTTTGTCCTGACTGTTCTCATGCTATCCTTAAAATGGTTTGAAATTACCATCCCAATCTTTAAGACAGCAGTAGAGACAGAAAACTTAGTTTTAAAGAATTTTTTTTAGGCATTGGTGTCTTTTTATTTAGTTTTGTCCTGAAATGTTTTATCTGAGTCCTCTGGCACGGGTTCAGGGATGTTTACAGATATTTATTTCTGGTAAACAAGCAGGTCACCAGAAGATGTTGTGGTCTGCCCTTGCCAGCTGATACCCAGCAGCCCAGCATGGACAACAGCAAAGCAGGGTTGCTCCTACAGTACTTAGGAACTAAAATGTTAGTAAACACACAGGGATAATTTGCATCATAGGTCTGAAGAATTTAATATCTTGGGGGCAGAATAAGTAAGGAGAAAGCCAACCTGATGGAAGCCTCCCTGCTGTGGCTCAGTCTGATGTCTGACAGTAGGCAGTGAGGGTGCCTGCACTGTGACACCCACTGAAAGGGTTAATGAACTGCAGGATTCTGAACTGGAGGATGAGTTGATAACTTAAGGACTTGTGTACCTGTGATGTCCACACCAATAAATCAGGTTTGAGCTGCCATTGCAGTTTTCTATGCTGTCCTTGGAAGAGGCTGTCATACAGGTGCTTAGGAGGGGGTGTAATGTTTTATGACTTCAACACCTGCAGTCCTGTCATGGAAGGAGCCCCCAGGAGAGCCTAATCATACAAAGCTAATATTGCATAGCCACTGATAATATCAAGCTGCCAGGCTGAGTTACATGGATTGCTGTGGCAAGTGCCTGGCTGATTAATTTTAATTTAATGTATATAGAAATGGTGTCAAGGATATATTGTGTAAACAAGAGATGTCTTTACACATGAAGGCATTAGTGGTGGACTGATGAGCTGAGATGGCGTGACCACCACATCCCTTGGTCACATCTGACACAACTGCTGAGGTAAGGAAATGGAAAGCAGTGATAAAAGGGTGTGAGGTGGGGTTCCTGAGGCTGATGGAAAAAGCTTGGTGGCAGAGTCAGCACTGCGGGCTTTGACTTCTTCTAGTGATTTTGGAAAGCACTGTGGGCAGTTTTTATTCCATCCAGCCCTATAAAAGAAAATTTAGTGCCCTCTACTTTAACCCATGAGGGAGTTGATTCAGGCTGAAGAGAAGTTGAGGCTGTGAAGGGAGAAGGGTGGGAAGCATGGTGTGGAACTAGGTGATCTTTAAGGTCCATTCCAACCAAACCATTCTTTGTGTTTGTGGGAATTAATCCTCCTGCTGAATTAACCCATCAGCTAACTTCTTTTAAGCCCAGGGTGCAGAGAGAAACAATCAGGTGCAGGTTTATACTGCTGATGAAATTAGCTAACAAAGTGCTTCTATTGCTGTGGCAAGGAAACTGGGCTTATTTATGATGTACCCTGTCCCTCCCTCTGCCCCCCTGAAAAGCAAAAAAATCTGAATATATATGTAAATTAGGTGAATCTCTTAAGCTCCTGTCAGGTTGCCAGTTCAAACTTACTTACTGCAGGCAGATCTCTCTTTATCATCAGAACCTGGTTGCTCTCTTTGGACCCAGTCCACAAACTTTGCTTTTTGCCTTTCAGGCTATGCATGCACAGTTAATCACCTTACAGCCAATAAATGACTCCAAGTTGCAGTAGGTCATTAGATATATTTTTTTAAAAGTAGGTCGTTACTCTTCTTTTTCTTTCTCCAGAGCATTCTGAGAGGGAAACTCTGGTGTGAATATTCATGAGAATACTAGAAGTAGGCAGCTGAGGAGATGGACATGTTATTTATGTTTGAGGAAGAAACTGTACCCTTGCTTTCATCATATTGACTTCTGATAATTTGCATACTGGACTGAAAGAATTTAATTAGGTGTGTTATAGGAAGCGAAGGATGGCTTGCTGGCTAGAGTTGTGAGCACTCTGTTCTGTGCCATACACCTTGTTTGACCTGGGCAAATCATTCTCCTTTAGTTTTCCCACTTGTGCTAAATGGGGGTAGTAATTACCCACTTCACTGAGGAGGGCATGTGGCTAAAATTAATTAATGGTTATAATGTACTTGGTTTTCCTGATGAGGTTTGTAGCTGTGTTGCTGAGTACAGTCATTTCTGGGCTTTGGCCTGTGTGTGTGCATGTGTGGCTCCAGCAGAAAGGGTAGTAAAATACAGTCCTAAGAATAAAATTTCTTGGCACTTATATAAATGCAATTAATTCCTAAAGATTTTAAAGCATGAATGCAGCTGGTACTGGCTTTCCTACTGAAGTGTAACTGCTCTGTGGAAAGCAAGAAGGTAAATAACAAGGCAGAAAGCTTTTGGTGTTTTTTAAAGGGAGCCATATAAATACTGGACCTCAAGGATTGCCCTTGGAGAAAAGAATTCTTCAGGACACTGAACATAGCTCACCTGAAATCTTGTGGGCTTGTGAAAAATCCAATCACCGTAACTTCCTGGGAAGAAACTGAAATCCTGACTGAGCCTGAAATGCTTCTTTTACAGTATGGTAGTAAGCGGAATATGTTATAAATAATATCAATAGGTAGAGAACAAATACTTAACACATATGTAGTGGTCCAAGGATTTTTTTTTTTGTTTGAGGGATTTCTGTATGATCTGTAATCTCTACCATGCTTGTTTCTGTTGATTATATAAATCCAGTGGTACCAATAAAGTCTCCATCCTTCCGAATGTTTGCTAGAAAGCAAATTTATGCAAATCTGTTCAAGTGAGAGATCTTGGTGAAGAACATATTGCAGTGAATGAGCTGCTCCATGATGTTAACAAAAATTCCCAGTGTGAGGGGCCCACTGACAAGCTGCAGATGCAGTTGGGCATTGAAACCAGCAGTACTGAGATTTAGCAGCAGGTCAGGTTAAGCAGAGGCTTGATGCAAAGGAAATCACCCTTGGAATTAAAAATATTTTTATGCAGTTCTTTGGATTGGGATGATATCAAGGAGATGGTCACTGTAAAGGATGTGCTTACGTGCTTTGACGAATCCAGGCCATAATGGCCAAGATCTTCACCTTTCTTTGATATGACGGGTGGCATCTAATGGGTGAATCATTCCTCTGCTTGAAACACAGATTTTGAGCCAGTCTTAACTGTAACAGAGATTTTCAGATGCGTCCTGCAGCCCTTTCCAGAGTCTCTTTGATGCTATCAGTGAATCCTGAGTAATTCATCAACCCAAGGAGGGCTCCACAGAACCCTTGTTTTGTCATCCTGGAGTGGGTCTTTATTTTGTAATAACTTCTTCCTACATTTTGACTCTGATTAGCAGTGTGCCTGCATTTTAATAAATTATCTCAAAGAGCTCCCCTCCGTCTTCCCCCAGCACTTAATTAGGATGTGTAAATATGCACACAGCCCCATTACTGGTGTTAATCCCAGCGCTGATAAAGCGAGCAGGAGCGAATGGAAATGAATTGGAATAGGGATAAGCACAGGTCTTTCATTAGCCCAACTAAAAGTAATCACAGATCTCTTGCTGGTAATATACATCTTCCAGATAGAGTACTAATTACTTCTGGCAGTGCTGTGCTCTATCTCAGAGATAGCTTTATTGTAATCCTGCAGTGATCTAATGCTTTCACATACCAGTCTCTGCTTTTCCTCTCTTTCTCTCCTTGATAAAGTGACCTTACAGATTTTGAACATTCAAACTACACCTTGTAGTGTCAGGGCTGAGTAAATCTGATGAATTTTTTAACTTTTTTTTTTTTTTTTTTTTTTTGTGGGGGAGGTGTTGATTTGTCTCTTTTTTTCTTATTCCTTTCAAAGTTTTCCTCTAGTGCTTGCCATAAAGTACAGTTGTACAGAATTCAGGGAAATAAACTTGTACATTACAAGTGCCCAGGGTAATGTTTTATGCAGCATCCAGTGTGGTTGCAAATGTGTCACTGATAGATAAATCAACTGCTTCTTTCTGCTTGAGCAACCTGAAGTGCTTCCACATATGTTTTGTGTTATCTGTATATTATGGGCAGTCTTTCCAAACTGTGGTACCCAAAACTAAGTTGTTCATTGTTAGGGTAAGACTTGCATCCTCTGAGTTCTTTTTAAAGGATACTAAATTCCATAAATAAAACTTACTTTGTACTTCTAATTAATATATTAAGTTTCTGCTTGAAATGATTGAGAATGTTGCTGGGACATGGCCCATGGAAACATACGGTAGTTGTCTGGGTTTTTTTGGTGCATTGGTGTTTTTTTAGTGCTTGTTTTGTTGTTTGTTTGGTTTTGTATGTGTGTTTGTTTTTGCTAGTTGCTTGTTTGGTTTTTTTTTAATCATTGGAAGCTCTACCTAGAAGTGCAGCTGCATGGAAAATTGTTGTTTTTGTTTAGTCACTTCAAAGGCAAACAGGAGGAAGAAGAAGTTTTTATGGGTTGAATGAAAAAGACCTTTAGGGACATTAAAAGTGTGCAGTGTCCTTTCCTCAAGGTGCTTGCTATCCAGTTCAATTCTTTTGTTTGAATTGGATCACCAGATTCAGCATGAAGTAATCATTATTAACATGTTAACTAGCAAAACTGAAAGAGCTTTCAAGCCAAAGAAATAATTTTTATTGCAAAACCCCATTCAGTTTATATCACTTACATGGAATCCCACCTGTGTTTTTGGTACTTTATTGAATCCAAAAAGAGCAAACAGTTCAACTGACAATGGATAAATTACATAACTTCTTGTCGCTCCATGTTTAGTCAAAAAACACTGCCAATAACAAATTTACCAGCTTGTACTCATCCATCAGAGTTCTTTAAAATACATTTATTGGGCAGTGCTGGTTTAGAAATGCCAGAGATGGCCAAGTGAGCAAGTGGAGCTGTGTGGTGCTCTCATCCTGGCACTGTGTGGTGGTTCTCTCCATCCCCTTCCCCCCAGCTGCTCACCTTCAGGCCACACCAGTTTCTGACTAAGTAAGGAAGTATTTTGGACTTGGAGAGTCTGAATGGTGCTTTTGGCTTTGAGCATGTTGTACTGTGTGATGTGCCAAATCCCATCAGCTCAGTTTTGCCGCTTTCCTCCTGGGGAATACTTGAGATCATATCACTTATCCCTCTCAAGATGTTCGTTCCCACCTCTGCTGCTGCTGTGCTGTTGCTGAGAAATGCTGTCATTTAGAGGAACATATTTTTGCCTGCAGATTCAAGTCCTTTCTGTGAATTTGTGTGAATGATTTCTGTAAGTGCTTGTGTGTGTGCAGATGAAGAAGGTTGCCAGAACAGGAGGCTGAAGAATCTGTGCCGAGACGTTGTGTATGAAAAATCTCCCAGAGATTGACAGGTCTGGAGATATGGCCCGACCATACTGACATACTTAGATCTTAATAAAAGACACTGAAATAAATGCTGATTGTCATTTGATGCCCCAGCTTGATGCTGTATTGGGAGAAAAACAATTTTATTTATAAAGCTATTCATTTGTTTATAACCAAATTTTTTATTTGTCCACGACCTGTTTTGCATTTTTCCCCGGATGTTGTCTCATGTGCTTGCTTTAGGCTCCTACTGTTTTGTGGTCCTGTCTTCCTTTCCTGGCTGCAACAAAAAAATCATTCTTGGGATTTCCTGAAAGCACAGCAGGGCTTGGTTGTATTACTGCTCCTTCAGCACAGCATCACACTGAGACTTGGCTGCTTGCTTTAAATAAAATACTGCCAGATATTTTATTCTTGCTCCAAATAAATATTTTGAAGGAATTTGTGTTTAGTTTGTAAACAGTTTACTTCACTTACAGTTTATAACGTGATTTACAAAACATGCACATTGGAATGCAATTTACTGAATTATTAAAGACATCAGTCTTACTCTATGATAAATGTGAACCTCTAAGTATCAAGAATTGAAAATAAAATAAGAGAGGATGATTTATGTTTTAAATAATATTTTGTCCATGCAGTTGAGTTTGGTAGAGTGGTTGTAGACTCAGTCCAGAGGAAACATTTCTGAAATTGTATGAGATTTTGAACTAGCTTATTTACAGTGCACTATATTAAAATTTCTGGAAATTGTCCATTTCAATTCTTATACAAAACTTCTGGACTTTTTGGATATGCCACTTGAAAACTGTTGCTTCTTTTTGGCAAGGGTAGCAATAATAACATCAGTAGGGAAGGTGTGAGGTTGCGAAGAAACAGATGCGCAGAAAATAAAAACCTGGTTACTAAGATACACCTGTTCAACAGAGCTGTGTAATTACAGAAGTGTTTCTGCTGTGAGACCTGTGGATGATTTGTCTGTGATGCAGTGGGGGTTGGAACATCTGGTCTGAGATTTGCAGTTCACAGTGAAGCTTCTGATCTCCTTGTCCTGGGCGCGTCAGTTGTGCCCAGTGACTCAGGGCAGTTTGATGCTGTGCTGCCTTGCACTGTGGGGTCTGAAATAAACCCAGGAGCAGATGGCAGGTGCACATCTGTCTTGCAAGCACTGAGGTGGTTAGGCAGCTCTGGGACATCCCATCTTGCATTTTTTTCATGGTCCACAGCACCCCAAACAAGCACAGCTTCCACACCCTTTTTACGTGAAATAGCCCAAGGTATTAGGAGATTTCCTGCTGCTCAGTGGGGGTAAAACCACAGCTCAGGAAGCAAACCCAAGCTGAAAGCATGTGAAAATGTATTTGGCTGTATCAAGGATACAGACATGTCTGTCTGTCTTCCAGGCTGTTTAAGTACAAGGCCTCTTCTGAGAGCCACAGTCTTGGTTCTTAACCACTGCTGCATTTCAAACTAAGGATTCAGCAGAATCTCCCCCCTGAGACTTGTAATGCTTTCCTGGCTAATGGAAATAATTCATCTTATCCAACTTAATGTGCAAATGATGAGGCTCAGGTAATGACAACATCCTATTAAGGGAGGATGATGGAAACTGGGGATTTGAAATGCAAGCTTATGGTGCTGGCAATTGATTTTGTATTGCTGATTTTTATTTCCATTGCTTAGATTTTTAGACTATATGGCTGCCTAAATTTGGCATTCTTGTGTTAATCTAACGATGAATGATTCTGCAAGTCTGAAGATAACTTGCTTCCTACTGCATTCAGCTCCATTCTCAAAACTTGCTTTCGGAAAAAGAGGGGCTTTGGCACTGCTATATAGATTCTGAAGTGATTTCAGTCTAAACCAAGGAGAAAAATTACTTTTGATATCTGATTTTAGGGCAGTGATAAGTCTTGTGTCTGCTTTACAAGCCAAGAGCTAATAAATGTCAGTGTTGTAGCCAGTGAAAATATCATGGCATGAAACACAAAGAAACAGTCCACAAATACAGTTTAATTTTCTGTTTGATGTTGCTGCCCCCTGTTTTCCTTGAGCACCAGCATTCAGAAGCTCCTCGTCTTGCCTTATCTTTTGCATGATGCTTGGAAGAATTCAAAGTCACCTAGAGTTTGTGATATGCTGAGTTCTTTATATTTTTACACAGGCATCTCCATCCTTTTCTTTACAGGTACCTAAACTATATTCCTTCAAAAAAAGGGAGAAAGGAAAGACTGCTTAGCTAGATTATTTTTTTCAAAACTGATTTCTGGGACATCATTCCTTCATTCCCTGAGAACGACAGAGAACAGCTGCCAATAGAAGGTGACTCATAAGTACAAATGGCAAGCTTGCAGAAGCTAGATTTGGAGAGAAAAAAAATTACACGATCTTATAGTCAGAATGAAAGGTGAATCTATTTTTTTCCATGTAGCTCCCTTTATTTCTTTAGCACCCTGCGTAAAATGAGATGATTTGTTCCCTAAGTGGAAAGCAAATGAGAATTGTGTCATTTCTGATTTAAGGTGTTAGGGAGAGGTGGAAAACCTCAGTTCTCCAGTCACGAATGATTTTTAGCTGCCTAGTTCACTAGTGAGAATGAGGGACTGAAATCCTGCTGAGGGACTGGATCTGTGTTGCTGTGGTGTCTGGAATAACTGACACCACCTTGGAACAGATGACTGTTTGAAATTCTAAGAATTAGACATCTCACAGTCGAACTGATTGTGAGCCCCTTGCTGCAGGGAATTTTGCTATGTGTTTTCATGTTTTGTTGGTTTGGGGTTTTATCTGGAGGCAGGGGCGGAAAGGATGTAATAGTTCTAAAGAAAATGGATAAGTGGAGAAAACAGCTGTTTGGAGATTTTTAAAAAAAAATCTGTTGAATAATTCAATTTGGTTTTCTTTGGGAATAGTGAATGAGACTGTGCTTTTTTTAATATAAAAATAGACAAGTTCAGTTGAGAATAAACAGTGCACTTATAGGGTGTTTAGATTGTTTTTTTCTATTCCAGCTAAATCACCAGCCTTTAAAAGCAATTTAAGAACCTGAAGTAATAATAGTCTATTTACATAAGAAGAAGAAAAATAAAAAAAGAAATTAAATATGACATTTTGTTTAGTAAGTAGAAAGTACTTTATTTAATTGCAGAGCAGTTGCCCTCAATCTAGAGACTACTGATAATGCACTCACATAACTGAGGCTGTAAGTCTGTGCTAAAAGTCCTTTGCATATATAGAGATGTTTATGCATTGTGCTGGTAAGGTGCTCTCTAAACACAATTTGCTGTGTTGAGGTAACAGGGATTTGTACTGCTGTGCTGGAAGCAGCCTCGCTGTCCTTTGGCCAAGTTTGACCACCACAACCAATGTAGCTGTTCAGCGCTTCCTTGGGGACCTCTGTCCATGCAGGGTCACATCCCAGGTTGGTATGGGCAGCCAAGCAGAAAGATAAACATACCTGACACCCTGGGTTGGATCTTGAAACAAATGGAGAAAAGTAACGTGGGGTTTTTTATTACTGTTTTTTCTATCAAAATTCAAAAGATACAATGTTTGATTTTTGAAAGCTTTTCCCCTGTCTTTTGTACGCACTTGGCAGTATGTGTTTCTTTATTCCGTTTTATTCTCTCTTCTTTTCTACCAGTAAGTAATACAGGAAAGAGTTTTAGAATTACAAAGCATAGTGCATAGCATTTTTCTGTTTCCTGTAAATGGTAAGACTAATTTGATAACAAGTACAGATTTTTGTTTCATTTCATCTTGACCTTCCCAACCCATCCCTTCCAAAAGAAAAAAATAAAACTTCAAGACCCAAACAATCTTTACTGCGAATAGTTGGTTGTACATTATGGAAGGAGGGACTGTATTAGTCAGCTTTTCTATTCCTCTAGAATTGAAGTAGTAATTTGCTCCTGTACTAATGCAAACTGCTTGTCACCATAATGCTACATCCCCTTCATCCCCTTCTATATATGCAGTACCTTTTTTTTTTTCTTCTTCAAAATACTTAAAGGCATAAAGCAGTACTTTGTTCCTCAGGAAGTGAAAAAGAAGAAAGTGAATTTGTTATTCAGCAAAACAGAAGTGTCTCTATGAAATGAATATACATGTCTAGAAAAAAACATTGTCTACTACTCTTCCTGCTTACTAGTGTCTCAATATCAGCCACTAAAAGCTTTAGGGTCAATTTAGAAAAACAGTAATAATTGGAAATGCAGATTACTGCGTAAACAATGTGCTCATGCAGTGCTGTGTCTAATTTGTGCAGGGGATTAGTGTAATTGCCAGTGCAAGCTGGGTAATTGGGTGTGGAAATGATGACCATGAATTCTGCATCCGCACAAGCTGCAGTTGTGCTTTATTTACCAAGCGGCCTTTTCCAAATTAGCTCATCCTTTGGTGAGCATGAACTTGGTGGGATGGATCACTCTTCCCTGTGGTAGTGTGCAATTTCAGAAATTTAAGGATAGTGAGCACAATGGGTCTGGAAAAGCCAACTGAATATGAGAGTTTTGTCCTAAACAGTCAGTGCTGTTTGACCAGGAGCTGCTCTCTTCCCTGCTGAGTTTTTGCACACATTCTCACAATTGAGAGAAAGTAGCCCCAGCTTGTGTAACTTCTCGCTTGTGAATGATGTTGGGATTTATATCACAGAATCACAGAATATGCTGGGTTGGAAGGGACCCACAAGGATCATTGAGTCCAACTCTTGGTCCTGCACAGGACCATCCCCAGGAGTCACACCTTGTGCTCAAGAGTATTGTCCAAACACTTCCTGAACTCTGTCAGGCTTGGTGATGTGACCACTGCTCTGGGGAGCCTGTTCCAGTGTCCAGCCACCCTCTGGGGGACAAACCTTTTTCTAATATCCAGCCTGAACCTCCTCTGACACAAATTCCTTCTTATTCCCTGGGGTCCTGTCACTGTCACCACAGAGCAGAGATCAGTGTCTGTCCCTTCCCCTTGCAAGGAAGTTGTAACTGCAGTGATGTCTCCCCTCTGTCTCGTCTTCATGCTGAGCAGACCAGGCGACCTTCAGGGTCCTTCACCATTTTTGTTGCCCTCCTTTGGACGCTCAAATGTTTCCCACTGAACAAACATGAGGGCAGGCATTGGTGTGGTGCAGTCTTGCCTGTCAGTTCTCACAGGAACTGATCCTCTGGGCAGCACAGAATGGTTTGGATGGGCTCTGGGGTGAGTACTGGGGGGGTTCTGGGTGCAGCTCCACAGATGTTCTTGAGACAACCTAAAATGCATCAGGCTTCTGCTCATGCCATCCCAAGTTCCAGTGCTGCTGCATCCAGCTGGGCTGAGCTGTGCTTTGTGTAGCTGATGGCAAGAACTGCATTCACTTTGTGCCTTTCTCTCTGCCAGGCATAGCTTCTTGTCACTGTGCTGGTGTGACACGAGCAATCACATTGCTTTGTGCATACAGAAGGGGGAGGAATAGGAAAAGCTGGGAGGAAACAACAAAAACCTCTCTAGCTCTGTCTCTGACTCCAAGTTGTCTGCCTTTCCCTAGCAAGATTGGTGTTGGTGAATCAGAATTACTGCCTCTTCATTTGTTTCTTTTCCAGCAAAATGTTCTGGTTCATTTTGTGCTGATATTTGCAGCACCTTTTCAAATTTAACATGGAGATAACACTAAATAACATATTTTCTCTGTGTAGGAAATTAAAGCCAGAGGACCCGAGTTTTTCTTTGGGAAACAATTTGACATTTTTTATTTTTCAGCTTGGTTTTGCTTTAATCATCTTCTAAAATGCTTAACATTCTTTTTCCTATTGAAGAAGAAACTGGCTTAAAAAGGAAAAGACAGTTTTTATAGAAAGATTTTACTGGTTTAATGACATGTCAGTGAGTTTCAGCTGAGCAGTCTTTAATCTTCAGATGCATTTGTACAGTGATAAACCTTTTAAAGTGATAGGAAGCTCATTACTCAGAACTGAATTTTGGTTTTGGTTGTCACAACTAAATCTGTAGAGCTGATACCTTTTCACACTGGTTGTAACTTACCCCATTAAAAAGAGAAGCCACTGTCTGATGATGCTGTGTTTTGGTATTACATCTTCACTGCTGAAGAAAAATCATAATGACAGCTTACGATAAAACTTTTTCCAGATGGAAGGCGTACATGCTTTTCTTGTAATAGTTTCCATTTTTTTTTAAACAAAAATGGGAAAGCAAGTTTTTGTTATTTCATAAAATTGTACGTAACCCCTCCTGTACATCAGGTACATCTCTAGGAGAGCAGATGTTGCAAGGCCAGTGATAAAACTGAGGAGACTTTTTCACAGTGAAGGGGAACGTGCAGCATTGCTGACCCTCTGCTCTCAGGTATGTGTTTTTTTGTGAGCATAGTGCAAATAGCATCAGGTCTTTTTCAAATAAGGAAGTGGCTTTCATTAGTTTTCCTGAAAGGTTTAATTTTACCAAGTTCAGTACTAACAGAATGTGTTTCAGTTTGGGGGGAAGCCTTCAAATGTATGCATGAAACTGTCTCTGCAGTAGAAAAAGAATAAGGCCAAGCCCTTGGAGAGCTGAGGTTCCTGCAGCTTATAAAGTTCTTTTTCAGGGCTCCTGAGCTTAGTGCAGGTAGGGGCGAGTTGCAGCCCTTGCTTACATCATTTTTGGTTTGGGTTTTCCCAGCTGTGTTTGTTTCCTAGTGAGGAAACAAACCCATTGGAGGAAGTTGGAGACAATAATTCCTCATGTTCTTCTGCTTTCCTCTGGCTGAAGAGCTCGTCCTTGGGGTGCACTATTCCCATTGTAAGAATTCCTGAGAATGGCTTCTCTTCCCTGAATGGTATTCCCCAACTGATTGAAATTACTTGGTGCTCCACTGGAAGCACATTGAGTGATACCAGGTTATTTCTTCCCTCTTTAATCTTTTTGGGGACTATAAACTGCTAGTGGTGCTTATGGTGCAACACTGAGCTGCTTGATTAATGGCAAGCCAAGGGTAAAGGCTAATAATCTACTTTCTTTACTGATCTGAATGGAACAAGCAGCTGAGGCTAAAGGTGCTAGGTGAAATTATGAGAATATTTTTCTTATATAAGGCCTAGTGGTTCAATTGCTTGTGTGGCTTAAAAGCAGAAATACAGAAATATCATTCTCCTCGAGGACAGGTGTTGAACAAGCAGAACAGATGGTAGGGAAAAAATTGTATGTGCTCCCCTGGAGGCACATGTGTCAAATGTAAAATATAAGTCAAAGGGAATGGTATATAAAGCTTCATTTCATACCTGTCTTGATAAATGGCTGACTGTAAGTGTAAGACAAATTTGGATGGGTCAGTGAGCTGGTGACAGGGCTGAAAGTTTCCTTTAGAAATAATTTAGGGGGAGTCTCTGCTATAAGAAATGAATCCATGCTATTTCTTTAGTGTGTTTTGGGGGTAATGGCATGCAGGTGAGGGAGATATGGAAGCAGTGTCTGGCTTTGGGGCAAAATTCAGGTCTTAAAAACCCTTCTTTATTAAGGGCAAGAGCAGATTGTTTTGCTGCTAGAGGAAGCTGGGTAGGGCTGAGTGAAAAGATCAGTGGGCTAAAATTTGGGAATGCAATGCTGAAAGAGCAGAAATGTGTAAGTGGTGAGGTGCTTATTTTGCTGCAAGTTTGCACTCAGAAATGAAGTGGGTTTTTGAAGAAAAGGAGTACCTGAGAGTAGAAATATAGTATTCAAGCTGTTGAGCAGTTTTGAAATTAAGTTTCTAAGCCAATGCTTTCTAGTCCTCCCAGATTATCTGGGACTTGCCAGAGCTTCCAGTGTTTGAATCCCTTGTTAGACTTTCAGGGATGACTCTTGCCCATAGAGTCTGGGAATCACTGCTTCTGTATCTGTGGGATGTTATTCGTGTAACGTTAACGAGCTGTGGAAAAATACCCAGAAATCTTGAAACTCTAAGTTTTCAGTCTAAAAGGTTTTTATTAGAGTCTGAAATTCTGAGAAGAGCTCAAAATATGTTTCCTTTAGCTTTCACTTTTGCATTGAGACAGCTGATAAAAGAATACATTTCTCTGCAGTGTGCTGAGGGGAATGGGCCATTTTTCTGTGCTGCACACTTCAGGCAGGGTGGTTAGTTTTGTTGGCAGGCACTAATGGAAATTTCTCTCAAGTTATAGGAATTTTGAAAATGGCAGTCAATGCATTGCTTTTCATTCTTAACAAGCTTTAATAGGGGTCTTATGGCAAAACCATCAGGGAGATGGGGCATGTGTGGGAGAGTTCTGGGGTTAGGATGATACCTGATAAAGAAATCCTCCTTGCTCCCATGTGTTGGTATATTTTTGTTTAATGTAAGAGAGTTTTGGGGTTTTTTTAAGATATCAAAGATACTCTCTCACTAGAGGGAATGACCAAACCCAGTACTGTTTTCTTGCAATGTCTGAAGTCTAAAGGACATCTGCTTCCATAGGATGATTTTAATCATCACTGTTGAACGTGGATGACAGCGCTGGTCAGATGTTCGAAAAAATGGTCAGTGGTTTGGGTGTTGCAGTTTTGATAATGGGCTTCTACCCAGCAGCCTTTTGTCCTTTGCTATTTGCCCTGTACTGAGAGAGGAAGTCAGAAAGTGACTTGGCTTTTTCATGCCCAAAACACCACATGAAAATCCTGAATTTAGGTAGTTTATATATAGAAAAATAAGAATATCTCCTCCTACATCTCACTTGACATTGAGTGAGGAGGAGGAGGAAAAATGAAGTTCACCAGTCACTTGGGATGTGCCTTTCCTGTGTGTTCTGCCAAAGCCTTGAGGATATAGGCAGGAGGCAGCTTAGGCTTTTTATCCTTCAGATAATAGGATCTTAGTCATACATCTTAGTGGGTTAATAAGACTTTGTGTGTTGGCTTGTAATATCCTTTGACTTTCTCCTCCTTTTGAGGTAGCTTCTTGATAAAATATGCACCAGGGGAAAAAGGAGATGTGAGGTGCAAGTTACTGCCTGCCCCCTAACTTTTAAGAGATGAACCCTCTGCAGCAGAGAGTACCTTTCTTTGTATTTTATAAGTAAGAGGCAGTGAACATGCTTAAAAAACATAGCAAAGGAAAAGACTCAGGTTTGAAAGGGGAGGAGAAAATGTAGAGAGCAATAAAGGACTATGTATTGTCTTATATATATATTAGTTATAAATACTATGGCAGATTACAAGACGAAATAATTAACTTCTGTTGGACATTGTCATGATAGCCACAATTTCAGTTTTTCTGTGGGAATGTGAAAATGCAGCTTGAAGGTTTTTGTGATCTCCTTCCTGAGTTTGCATCAGTGCTGCAGGTCAGTAGACGTTCCCAGTTTCTCAAAGTGTTGTTTTTCCACAACACATTCCATGGGATCCTAGGTGGGAATACAGCAACAGATGGGTGCAGCTTTCTAAGGTGAAAATCCCTTATATTGATGCTGGTTCTTCTTGCTAACCCTCCCCTGGCTTGCTGTCAGAGTTGATGACACCCATGGGAGCTGTTTCATCTTTAACTGGTGGCTGTAAATTGGACGGGGGCAGTGTGAAGAAAAAAAAAAACAAACCTGGAATTCATGTTTTGATGACAGGATTTTGTGAGTCTGGTTGTTTTGCTTGTTTTTATCCCCCAAAAGAACTGGGGAATCTTACTTTGTATATATCTTCATTTAACAAGTTGTTTTGACTAAATCTTCCCTTCGCTAAAACGCAACAGTTTTCATTCTGACAGCATCAACCTGTTTTACAGAATATAGAGCCCCAGTGAGAATAGACCTTTAACAGCAATTTATATCCCAAGTCTGAAATGTGCACTTTATGTCTGTTATTATCCCTGGGTGCCTGTTATGGGATTACTCACATCTTACCATTCTAAGTTTCTTTCCGTAAACTAATGGAAACCCTTGAGTCTGAGGTTCAAGGCATACACTCAGATGAAGCATGGTTTAACAGCTCCTTGGGGAGAAAGAAATAAGGTGGGAAAGTGAAGAATTGATGATCTATTAACTGTTTAAATTTCCCACCTTGAATTATTGACAACATGTGACATTACAGCTTTACAAATCACTGTCTATAAACAGCTTGGAAAATATGACCTTTGCCTTATAATTGGTCTCAAGATGCCTTCCAGCTTCATATAAAAAGCTGCTGATGGCATATTTTGTTGCAGCTGGAGTGGGTGGAAGAATGCAGGAAGAATTTTCTTGTCGAATCAGGCATATATTATGATTTGTCAAATGAAAAAATGTACTCTGTGATGTTTGAAATGTCTCTGTTTGAGACTGGGCTCATTCCTCTGGAGTTTTGGAGTGATCTAATTTTCAGTAATGAAGACATCTAATTATTTAGGGTTAGCTGTCTTTTACCTTCTGCCCTGTCTCTTTCTAGAGCAAGGAGACACTAGAAAACCCTGTGTTACTCTAGTTCCTCCTGTTTCCTGGCCTGTGGAGACCAGTGAGTCTGAGCTGAATGGATGGCTTGTCCTGTTTGTTCTTGGCTAACCAAGTGCACTAAGTTCTTGCTTTGTGGTGCTGTTCATGGGATTAACCCACAAAGTATTGTGCTGAATTTGGCCCTGAGATTTCTGCTGATTTGGGAGAAGCTGAGATCACAAGGACTTGATTTTTCATCTTCTCTTCTTATCACTATTTTGGAGTAACAAGTCACCAGGCTAGTATTGGCAGACAGCACATAAGGCACTTTCTGAACCTCAGGCCTGAGCCAAATTAATTTCTAATTTAACTCTATTAATATGGGGTTGCCCTAAGATGAAACCTACCAAGTTTGTCAATGGACTGATGCATTTTATTCTCATTTGTTAGTGTAAGATCCATAGGGAATCATAGAGAGTGTTTTTGGATGAAAAGGTGTTTGGAAGAATAGATATCCCCCACACAGTGCAGCAAAAGACTGTGCAAAATAAAAATCATTTCTACACCAGACTTGCTTGTTTTCTCAGTTTCTGGGAAACATACCTTGTGTCTTTTAACGTAGTGTTGTTCATCACTGACTGAAGATCAGTCCAAAAAGTCTATGTTCCCATCCGTGTGCATGCAAAATCCAGTAGGACTGCAAGAAGGGGAGTAGAAAGCTTTGGCTCAGGTCCTTTTAGAGCTAGACAAGGGTGGAAGTTGTTTCTCAACAGAGCAGCTCAGGACCTTGTGAAGCCACCTCTTCCTCTGTTAGAGGATAGGGAAGAATGATTTCAAGAGTGAAGACCAAGGGGCTCATCAGGATAAATATTCCCACCCTGCCTCCCGCAACAAATTCTCCTGAACTCTGCATGCTTGAGGTTTGTAATAAAAACAACTTACATCACAGAGCTCTTGTAAAGAGTGATCAATTAATGTTTTCAGGGCACTTTCAGACCTAAAGGCAAAAGGCACCTTCTGGTCTTGAGTTTCACTACCCCTGCTGCCCCAGGATGAAAGTTTTACTTTAAAGATCCAATTTCTTCCCTGGAGTGGGAGGGAGGCAGTCTATTATTCAAGGATATCATCCTTATCTTTGTTGTAGTTGCCTTGTGGCCATGCAACATCACTCAATAATACTGTCAAGTATTATCTTTTGCTTGTGCCAGAGCGCTAAGCAGTGATTTATTGCTTGAATACACATTGCTTTCATGAAAGTGATTTGTTGAAACAATAGTAAACTGCTAAATAAATTATTCATCGCATGCTAATTTTTCACTTTTATATTCTGTAGTGAGCTCCAGAGTAAACAATCTGGGAGTTGTTTATAAAGCCCAGGTTTTTGATTGTGTGTGTATCCCCCGCCCCCAGCCTTTCTCCCAGGACATGGTTCTTTTCCCAAGGATGAGTATCTTCAGCCTTTCTCACCTTGGTTGCCCTTTGGGCTACTTTTTCCTCTTCCTGCCTTCTTCAGGTAGAGTTGGGTGAATTATGTTCAAGTAGAGGCTTGGATTGCTGGTTTGGGAAAAACTGCGTGACTGGAGTTCCTGGGTATTTCTAAATCCTTTAGGAACTTCTGGGTCTTAGCCAGAAAGGCACCACCATAAATGGAGCTCATAAAGTAAGACCTAGGGGCTGACTGGCATGCTTTCATACGTCTTTTCTGGCATATTCCCTCCTTCTCTGAGTGTTGTGTGCTGCTGTCTTTTAGCTGCCACTGGCTATGCTGTAAGTCCTAGTTTGCACATGAGATCAGGTGTCTGAGAAACTCCTCAGAAGCAAATTTTTCCTTGTAGATCTGCTGGCTTTCCTACTTTCCTTCAGAAATGGTTTCTCAGCACTTGAAGTCTTTGTCCCTTGGCAAAGCCCAGAGCCTTGCAATGTTTCTGAGTGTTTCAGGAGCGAGCCAGGAGCAGGCCAGGCACAGAACAGCAAAGTGCTTTTCTCCACTTGACCCTGCCACCCTTTCTGGGTGTCCACTCCAAATCACTGGCAGTGACTAAATGTTGGAGCACAAGCTGCTGACTGCCAGTGAATATAATGGGGTGTAAGAGAAGAATTTTCTTTCCAAGGAGTTTAGGGCTTTTCCCTCCTCTGGTCTTAATTCTAAGTTAATCCCCTAAAGGCCTATGTGGGTATTTGGTGAAATGAATAAACAGAAGACTACATTTCCCTCTTGAAACATGCACAGAGCTCTCATGCTAATGGCTTTTAAGCATCAATGCAATTATAGTGTGTAATCGATTCTCTCTATACCAGCTTTTGTCTTCTGAAATGAAACCCTGTCTCTTTCATAATTATTTGGCTTTGTATTAAAACTTTTCAAGATGACAGGATGTCTATTCCATTGTTTTTGTCTTCCTTCCCATCTTTCCTGCCTGATTCTGCCACTGAAAGAAATTTGGTTATTACATTTTCTTAGAAACTTGAGTATCTCTGGGTTTTTTCCTACAATAATTTGCTCGCTAGATTTTCCTCTTGCTCCTTTTAATTTATTTGGTTTGTGTTTGGTTCTTTGGTTTAGTTAATCATGTTTGAGGCTGCTAAGAAATATTTCCATGAAGCAGATTCTTATTGAATGAAAGAGGAATTAGTGAAAAGGGATTTCAGTGTGGAAGAAAAAGAACTCAGAGCAGGGAATTAATTCTACTTTAGAAGTTAATCAGCATGCCAGTGGCCAAGGTGTTTTTCTGGAATATGATAGGCCTAGGCTTGGGTCCTTTTCAAAGCCAGGAAAAGCAGTAACTCAGTGCCTTGACCTTTGGGCTTTAGCTATTACGGTCTCCCTCTCTCTGCTTTGGTGGTAATATTTTAAATTCTTTTCAGAGTGTAACAGATTTCTGTTTCATCCTGATGACAAGCATGAAGGCTGGGGCTATCTTTAAAAGGTTTGAGGGAGAAAGATGCTGCATTTAGCCTCTCTTTATAATAATTTGTGTTGCTGTCTATACAAAAAGTTGTCACCGTGCCAGGGACCCCTGTAAGCTGAGTGTAATAGGAACTGCCATACATCTTGCTCTACTGATTGAATTATACAAGATTAAGAAAGGAAACACTGGTATCTGTATTTGGCAAACACTGAATTTCTGGCCTACAGGTGGTTTTTATAGATGCCAAAAATAGGAATAACTATAACAAATTTATATAAGTTCATGAGGTCTAAAGCTGCCTATGGTAGCTATAAGAACAGAAGAATTTGCCATATTCTTTCTTTAAATGTGGCTAAAATTGTATACCTGGGAATACTTGCACAAATACTGCTACATGTAGTTTTATTTAATTGACCTCAATGCACATTTTTTTTCCCCTGAACTTCTGTCTCCCTTTGAGCTTATAGTAAATTTTTGATATCCATAAAATGCAGTGGGAAGGAACTTCCCTACTTATATATATGTAATATTTTTAACCTCCCAGGTCTGCTTGGTCCTGTGTGCTGAAAAGTAGTGAATAATAACTTCAGTACACCTGTGACTTTACAGATGTCTTTCATATCTCCTTTGTCTCTTTCTTGGATTGATAGTTGGAGTAATTTCTCACTAAAAAAAGGTCATTCCACATCTTTGATCATCCTTGATTGCTCTCTCTGATCCTTTTATTATTAGGCACAATAGTCACAATAGTTTTTGAATTAGGAGGAGTTTAATCTGCTGACTTATGGAAGTTATTAAAGGGAAGAGCCACCCTCTACATGGGCAATTTTTAATGCTTTCCCTCTAAACTTCTATCTCTTGTGCCACAGATGGGATAGTGGGCAGTATCAGGCCTTTTTTTCTGTTCATTGATGGCTGCAGAAAAATGAAGGAATTTTACCTTCTGGTTCTTTGTAACAGAGGTTGGTGAAATGGAGATTTGGTGGTTTAGCTGTATAACTCTGTGGTTGTCCTCCTCTGTCACTGCACCCCTGTTGATCTGCAATCCATGTGGAAAGCAAATCACCAAAGTCTAGTTCTTGCTACTTGAGTGTTTGGTAGAGTCCCTGATACTGCTGGCTGGTATAAAATTGCTAAAAATAACATGAAGAACAAGATTGGTATAAGTAATTTGCCCCAAATAATAAGTTCTCTCAAATTTGGGGGTTTTTTATTCATGAGCAGCCAGTAAAATTCTCAGTGAATTATCCAGGTTTATTTGTGAATTTATTTGGAAACATTTCCTCACAAAAGCTGTCTCACCAAACAGCTCATTGAGAGTATTCCTGTGTTCTAGTTGTGTTATTTACAGTCCCAGGGTTCTGGGTGATATTGGGAAAGTAGAGATGAAGGGAACAGGTAGGTGCCCAATTATTTCCAGTTTTTGAATGTGCAAACTCTCAAAACAGCCTGAGAATGATGGTTTATTGACTCATAATGCATAGAAAAAGCTTCAAGTCCTTTAGTTTCCCACTCAATTATAGCAGACCAGCAAGCTCGTGAAAACTTAATTTAGTGCTTCTTTGTTATTGACTTACGTTCCTGTTAGGCAGGCGATGGAAGGGATCTCTAGAGCTTAATAAGGGATTCATGGATCACTGCACATTGAGGTGTGCTTAAACTGTCTTGATTGTGCCTGGATATTTGTTTCTCTCTCCCCAGTTAGAAGGCAGCGTGACTGTTTCATCAGGAGAGTCATGCAAATGTAGTTGCACCATTAAATCTAGCTACCTTTTTTTTGCACAGCTGTATGTAAAACGTTCCAATGCTTTATTAACCATTAGTCACACTGCAGGCTGCCTGTCTCTGTGTGAGGCAGTGCCTGTGACTAACCCTTTTCAGCTGGTAGCAGCAGAGCAGCCAAACTGCAGATGGGCTGTGTTGAGGTGGGCAGCTCTGGGTGTGTTGCATGCCCCTTGCACGGGTGGAAAGCACCACAGGAGAAGAAGGCTGTGGCTGCTGCTCTTTCCTCGAGCTGTGGCACATCCTGAAGATCAGCTCCTAGTGCAGAGTGTGGAGCTGCCACCTGACTGAGAGTAGATGCTTTCTGCTGTGTTACTAGTTCTGGTACAGAACCAAAGCTGGAGTTCATGAAGACCCAGCTCAATTCTCTTATGCTGGAAATTAATATGCTCTCAGGATTGATTAACAAAATATGAGGGTGTTTTGAAAATATTCTTATGATTTGAAGAAAGCCATGATGGTGTCCAAGGTGGGAATGCCTTGTCTTTCCCAGAATAGCCACTAGGAACTGATTTCCTTTGAGAGATGGTGAGCCAGGTTTAAGCACCTCTTTTGTCAGTCTGTCTTCCCAGGTGTCTGTTTCTTGCACTTTGTCTAATTAAACCCATTTTTAGTGCTCTGTCTCTTGGTAGGTGCGCTCACTTTGGGATGTGGTAACCCAGGATCAGATATCTTTTGCTCTGAGCTGTCAGTGCAGAAGTTATAAAGTTTTGTTTCTCCTTCTCTTTCCCACCTGCTATGGCAGAATAATCCACTTCAAGTGCTGATCCTAATGAATAACAGACTCTCTGAAGCCTTGTATTTCTATGCAAGAGGAAGGGTTATCTGTATTCACAGCAGAGCTGGAATAAGACTGGATTTTTAGTTCCTTTTCATTCTATTTCTAGCTTGCTTGTTTTTTCCTTCTTGCTCTTGTTAGCTCGCATTGATTGGTAAGTGGTAAAAAAAGGAGAAAACCACACAGCCCCAGAAAGCAAAAACAAAGCAAAAAATGAAGAAAAGGCGAGAGACTATTTTCATTTCATTACTGTGCTTCTTCACAGCCCCTATTCTGACATTTAGAACAACATAATATGCATGTCTCTGTTCATTAGGTTCCTCAGTACTACACAGTGACAGCCACAGAGGGTGGGGGAAAAAAAAGAAACAATCTTAAACATGAACTAACCTTTGCAGGCTAAATAACAAAGGAATGAGAACAGCAAAGATGAAAAATGATTTCTGAAAAAGTAAATATATCTGAAATCATGGCCTTGCATAGGTTACTCAGCTATCATTTACAAAGGGGGAATAAGAATAGTGACCTCTAGGGCAGAATAACTAATTTTCTGCCCAGTGATTTGTTTGCTTTGCACATATATGTTTGAACAGATCTGTTACTGATATTTGAACCGCAGTAAATGACACAAGGAGACTGCTGAAACCGTGGATAATCTTAGAGATATTTGGAAGCTGATACAGATTCTCAAAAATTAAAAAGCTTCTAATAGAAAAAGCTCTTATGTATTTTTGAAATAGGGTGCCTATTCAAAGGATAATAGTTCCTGCACCAAGTGGAGATATCTAAGCTGTTAATCCAGAGCCTGGTGCTTGTGTCTGCCACAGCGTGGTGTCAAATACAAATCTTGGGAACGTTAAATGCTAAGATTTTATCCTACATTTACTAGGAAGTCAGGATATAGCAATATTGCTTAGGGTTCTTGAGGTAGCTAGTCAGGAACTGACATGCATGTTTGGATGGGTCCAGGGATGCCTCTGCAGAAGGACTGTTAGAGCTCTATCAAAAAGTGTGATGGGATGCAGCTGGCTTTCTTCCCCCATCAGTTCCAAGACAACTGCAGAACTCTAAGATTGTGTGGGTTTTACTGAAATTTATCGAGGAAGAAAAAAGAACAAAAGAGGCATTCCAGCCCTCTGGAGGGGAAATATTTTGATTTCTTCTACTGGCACTTTAAATTTTTTTTTCATTTCATATTCTTTTTGGGATGTCAATTACAATTTTTCTCCCCTCAAATGATGAGATTAAAATTCTCAATGGAGTTTTCTTTCATGGCTGTTTTAAGATTTGTAAATTTTCCTCACTTGGGAAAAAGTAAAAATCGGAGTATTTTATGAAAAATAATTCTCAGTCTATTTAGCAGCAGTAATTACACACTCCTGATCTTAGTATTCCATAAAATTAGCCTGATTCTAATTCTGGGATTTTACAGTTTCTTGATTCTTGTATGATCTTCCCCAAGAGTACATCAGCCAGTGGCAAGGAACAGGGATAAAAAAAAAAAAAAAATCACACTGCTTTTCCTGTTTATTCTTCCCAATTTCTATGCCTGCTGTCTTCAGGTCTGCTTCTAAGACTACCAGATGTCAAAATATTAATTGGGGGAAACATTCATTAGTCATTTATGTCTCTGGTAGCTCTGGCAAGCAGAGCAGGAGAGGGACAAGAGGAGAAAAGAGGACTTGGAAGGAGATGGAAGGAGCTGTGCAGCTGCGGATGTCCATGTCAGGGTGCCCTGGGAGCACAGGGGGATTGTGGCTGCTGTGTGAGTTTCCCCAAGAGCTGCACATGACTTGTGTTCATGCAGATGGGAAATGCTTTGGGCAGCCTTTCTCCATGGTGGGAGTGATTTAGGAGCTGTGCTGTAGAAAGAAGTGTCAGAAAGAGGTGTCAGAGGTGTGTTCTGTGTTCTGTGTCCCACTCTTCCTGCTGTCTCCTGTGCTGCTCTGTGCATTGGAAGGAGATGATTACTATGTCCTGTTTCAGAGTGTGTAAGAGGTAGATGGGCTTTTGGCTTTGGAAAAGACAGTGGTGAGGTCTGTTCCTCCCCATGAGCAATTCTGTGCCCTGCTGGTGCCAGCTGGCACTGGGCTGATGGGCTCTGAACTTCCTGCAGCCCTCTGCTGCTCAGCCAAATTGGTTGAAGTTAACAATTTTATCAAGGGACCAGGGGGATTGTGTGTCTGTGAGCCTCATTTCTTAGGAACCCAGGCTGAAAATAAGAGGTGTATAGATCAGAGGTTTTGTCAGATAAGAGCTGGGTCTCTAATTTACTGGGGTTTTAATGGGATAGGGAGGAGGATAAGATGTACGGTGAGCTGGCAGGGAGACATGCAAAATAAGTTAGTAGCAATAATAATGGTCTGGTAGTTTGTCCCAAATGTAGATCTTGTTAAAGAAACCCATCATCTTGAAAGTCAGAAATAAGTCTTTAAAGACACTAACAAAAGAGCAGGCTGAAATCTTTTGCTGCAAATTCTTTTTGCTAAAATTGCTTTCCTCCTCTGGTAAGATAATTTTATTCTAGAAGTGCCTGCTTTGGCAGGAGGGAAAAACTCTTTATCAAAAGAGCTAATAAAAGTCATAAACTTGGAAACACTTCCATTCTGGCTAAACCTAAAACTTTTCAGTGAAGTTATAGAAACATTGGTTGTTAGAGATATTTGAAGGCCCACATTTCAACCTCTTTCTAAAAACAGTGTTATCACCAGCTATAGATCAGGTCAGCCGTGACTTTGTCTAGCCAGATGTTACAAAACTCCACGGATGGAGACTTTACAGATGTTCTGGATAGTCTGCCCAGGTGTTGAACTAAGACCCTTATTAAGATTTTTCCTGATGTCCAGGCAGTCCACTGGTGATCATTTGCTCGTGTAAAATCATCTGCTGCAACCAGAAAGTGTTTGACTGGAGATAGGCCAGTGGGTTATCTGTGCAGCACAGCTATGAAAAGGATCAGCAGGCTCAGTGTCTGTGAAACAGAGCAGAAAATAGTCACTATTTCTACTGCATGCAAGATCTCGTCTTGTGTCCTGAAACTCTGTCTAGATCTGAACTCATTCCCACTGCACTCTGCCTCCTGGGGTTAAGGGAAGAACCTGTTGCTGATGTCATGCAGAGGAACTGAACAAAAAAAAGGTCCAGAAAAGGGCTCAACATATATCTCTGCAAATTCTTTCCATGTCAGTTTAGGCAATTGCTTTTAACAATTCATTCAATTATGTTAAGCACCCATTAAAGCAATCCTAAGCCCTCCCTGGGGTCATTTCAGTTCTGTGAGATTGTAATTGTTTGAGACTAACCATGATTTCTTCTTTTGCCTTTAGGTGATACTAATTCTGACAAAGCTGTATGACTACAACCTGGGAAGCATCACAGAGAGCTCTCTTTGGAGGTATGGAGATAAATTGAGTTAATAATTACCACCTTACGTAAATAGGAAAAGCCTGATACAATTCTTTTATTGAATTTAATTGGATTTCTTTAAAAGTGCTGGAAGGTTTCTAGCTAAACTTTCTCTCACTCCTGTCCTTTCATACTCAAGGACAAAAAAGCTGAAGTCTCATTGTCTTGTTTCAGCCAGATAAGGTATTTCTCAGATATTCTGTCTTTTGATTTCCCCTTTCCCATCTTATTCAGATTGAAATCAACCACTTGGTTTACTTTTGGGACAATTGAACAGCCCAAAGTCTTTGTTTAGAATGAAGGATCTGGAGGCTGGTCTGCCCAAATGATCCTTATGAAAAGCCAGACTTGCTGAGGCTGAGGGAACACCTATGAGTGAGTGTTCAAGGTCTGTGGATTAGAACTGATGGGATTAGAAGTAGATAATTGGTTTTCACTTGTGTGAACTTGACTGCTGGACCAATTTATAGGGAATGTTTTGAGACTTTCATGATTTAAAAGCATATCATGCACTGTGTGAACCAAAGGGAAGAGCTGGGCCATGAACAATTTCTTAAGGCAGTCATTTGGACTCAATGTGAGCAGATGGTACGTGGTTTTATTTCCCTGAAAAATTAACCCAGGAGCTGTTTCATCTCTCATGTGTCCCTAGTACTACTTCCATGAGCTGAAAGGGTGGTTTTCTCATAGTTTCATCTGTGAAACTCTGGTGGGAAGTTTAGGAGTCTTCTATGCTGGTCACTGATGAAGGTGGACAGGCTGCTGGCAGCATAGAAGAAAGTTTTGGTAAAACATCTTGTCAGAATGAATTTGTTTTAATAAACTTATATAGGAAAGGGGTTCTCTATTGTAAGGGAGAATTTTGGGACAGATGTGGAACAAATAAAATTTTTGCTCAGAAGCTGAGTGGGTTTTAATAAAATTAGAGAGGAGGGAATTGGCAGGAAGTACAATCTGAACTCAGGCTTTACCCGCTGGCCTGAAAAAACAAAACTAAAACCAAACAGACTGAAACCTAAAGAAACACAGAACTTGTAGGATTTATTCTGAGCAGCAACAGGAATGCTCAAAAGTATGAGTATTTTGTAGGGTTTAAGAAATGGTTTTTCATACCTTTATGGGGGGTTATTCAGTCTTTTCATTTCATACACCTTGCTGCCCTGACTTTCTATTCCTTTGTCTTTAATATGGTATATGCACACCTAAAGGGTCTTTCAGGACTGCAACTTTGAAAATGTTTTTCTAGAGGGAGTTTGTGCTAGATTGTTTAATTTTTCAGTGATTTTGAAAAAGAATATTCATCAATATGAAAAAACATTTCCATTTTCTCTGACTACCCCAAGTGATTTTGCCATGAGAAGCGCTCATGTCTCCTTTGTCAGTCATTGCAGAAGTTATGGCATTTCAGCATGCAGGGGCACCTCCTTCCCCATTGCTGACAGTGCTGAAGATCTGCTTCTGTGATGCAGGATTGTGTTGAGGTACTATTTTCTGACTGAAACTAGGACAGCCACATCAGAGTGGAAAGCACAGTTCCTGATGAGGTGTGTGAATGCAGCACAAATCTGTGCTGATGGCCTTATGCTCCTTTCTGCTTCTGGTTTCTGTGGAGCATTCCACAATGGAATATAATTTGCCCTGATTAAGAAGGGAGGGACTGTGTGGCTGTCACTGGAGGATGTAACAGATAGCTGGGACCCCAGCAATGCTGCAGTCCTAGAGTGAGTGCAGGGCACTTTTCTTGACCTCACTTCTAATCTCAGAATGTGATTAACAACATAAAAATAGCATGATTGTTTCCACTAGTCTGGAATTCTATTACCAAAAACTGTCTGATGAAAAGTAAAAGAGTATTTTATGAAAAATAATTCTCAGTCTATTTAGCACCAGTAATTACACACTCTTGATCTTAGTATTCTATAAAATTAGCCTGATTCTAATTCTGGGATTTTACAGTTTCTTGATTCTTGTATGATCTTCCCCAAGAGTACATCAGCCAGTGGTAAGGAACAGGGATAAAAAACATCACTGCTATTCCTGTTTATTCTTCCCAATTTCTATGCCTGCTGTCTTCAGGTCTGCTTCTAAGACTACCAGATGTCAAAATATTAATTGGGGGAAGCATTCATTAGTCATTTATGTCTCTGGTACCTCTGGCAAGCAGAGCAGGAGAGGGACAAGAGGAGAAAAGAGGACTTGGAAGGAGATGGAAGGAGCTGTGCAGCTGCTTTGCAGGTCCCAGGGAGGCTCAAAGCTGAGGGTATGTGCAGCTCCCACATGATGTCCCCAAACAGGCTGGCACCAAGACCATATGAAAATGATTATCATGTCTGACCTTCCTTCTAGTATTATACTAGCATTCATTCTTAAGGTTTAAGTTTCCCTCAGCCTTCAGGGTAAGGTGTATGAGGAGCTGAATAATTTTCTTTTTGTTTTAGTATATACCAGATAATTAATATTGCATGAGCTCACCTTCTCAGTATCTTTTGGAGTGTGTTAAAAGTTTTAGTACCTGTGACATCTTAGAACAAGGAATTCCATAAATTATTTGAGGAACCACTTGTCTTACTTTGAACCCTTCAGCTTCCCTTGGCACATGTCACTTATCAGGACTTGATTGCATTTGTATGGCCAACCATCCAGAATCCCTGGGAAATGCTTTGGACTGGGGAATGCTGGAGAACCACAATCAATCCCCTTGTCTTTGCAGTGCTCTGTTATTTGTGGTTGGCCCTTAAGTGCTCATGGCTGCTCTGGAAGCTGCCAGTTCCCTTCCTTGGATTTTCCTCTCTCCTGTTACCTCAAGCAAGCCTGTGCTGGTCACACTGTGCTCTGAGTCTGGCTCTGCTGTTAGATCCCCCCTCACCATGCAGCCATGCCTTCAGATCCCTGGTAAATATGCCTGTGAAGATCTCAGGACAGCTTCTCTGTTCCTAATGTGATGGAAAGAAATGGCAAGGTGGGCATAGCTTACAATTCTGTGTACCTCAAAGAGGTTATTAACTGTGGCTCCTCCTGGCTGCTTAAGTGACATGTTAATTTAAATCTCCCTGCTTCTTTGAAAGGATAGAACAAAAATAGGTTTGAGAGAAGGGGTGAAACATATCTTGCAATTTATTTCATGCCTCTGGGTTTCATTCTGGGGAATGGAAGAGAACATCATCTCATGTCTGGTTTGCTTTCTGATATCAGGAGTTCTGTTTCTGAAGGATAGAGAGGTAAGGTAGTTCTGCAGGTACCCACAACTGAAGAGGAATCTGTCTGAAGAGGAATACAAAGGAATCTCACTTCTGCCTCCTGTGCTGAGTGCACTCTCCAAAGGTTGATGAGTGATGAGGGGCTGTGGAAGCATGTTACTGACACGAGTAATTTGTGCAATAGCTGGTTATAAGCACATCTGTCATTCCAAAGTGTATTTGGGCGATTGAAGCACTCTCACTGATGGGACTGTAACCACCTATAACCCACCTATGCCACTGCCTACAGGATATGAATCCATCCTCTTTATAAACACATTACTTCCTGCTAGGATTATGTTTCTTTATTTCTCAGCCAGTTTGCTATAGCTGGCTGCAGCACTAATGGATGGAGATCATCCTTCTAAAACTACTGACAAATTAAAAGGCCACTGGTGACAGACATGAAGGGATGAAATACAGTAAGAGAAGAGAGACAGGAAGAATCTGTATAATCTTCTAGATTGTTAAGTCTCTGTGTGCACTGAGCTCTGGATGGCAAGTGAGCTGCTGCTTCTCTAACATGATAAATGAAATTTTGCATCAGGCTGGGCCTGACTTTAATTATACTGTTATCCTCTCAGCAGACTTCTTCCACAGTTTTAGTTGAGAACTTTTTATTTACTTTTTGTTATTCTTTTTATAGAAGAGAAAGAAAATGGAGAAGGAAAGATTATCTGTCACTGAGCAATTAACTGAGTGTATTGGATTTATTTTTCTTCCTCCTGTAGATATCTCTCAAATCAAAAAGAGGATTAAGCTGTGAGAGTTAGGAGAAGATGTTTTTACCACTGGAGTAAGATAAGCTCAACTTTCAAATAAATAAAAATGTCAGAATTGTGTGCAGGGTATCCATGAGCTGTAGACAGCTGTGGGAGGACTAATCTTTTTCTGTTAGTGTAAATATGATGCTCTGGAAAGATGTGCATGAGCGACACTTTCCCTCAGGATCTTGAGAGGCTCTCGAGCCATGAGTGCTGCCATTCACCTCTTTGCCTTCTCACTGCTCTGTATTTGGTCAGAAATTTCCTGGAACTTTGTATAAAAATAACAGTAATTAAACTTTCCTTTTCAGCCAGAAATTAGGAAGATGTAGAGTTTGCTTAGTGTGAGAGTATTTTAAATCATAATCTGTTGCTGTGTTAGTTCTGGAAGCTACTGATGATAATCTTGGCACTACAACATTTTGCCTGAGCTCTGAACTCCCCAGTTCAGGAGTGATTATCACTTCCAACCTGCCCTTCACTGCTTCTAGTTTCTGCATTAAGGAAGCTTCAGCACAAATGCCATAAAGAAATCACAAGGATGCTGAAAAATACTTACGTGTCATGTAGACCTAGATTTAATTCTCCATGTGTAAAGCGAGGGTTGTTTATAGTTGCTATTTTTTTTTTTTTTAAATTCTTGGAAAGCTAAAAATTGATCGGTTTCTAGCTCTGTTTCTAGCTTTTACATGGCCTTTTTATTTAACCTTGAGCTGCTATTTTAACTCCTCCATCAATTTACTTATCCATTCCTTCCACCACCACCACTGCACATCATGCTGCAACTCTGTCCTTTCAAGAAGGGAATTTGGATTGGAATCCAGAGAAGAGTCAGAGTTGACCCCAGCTCTGTGACTGTAAATACTACAGGTGTTTTGAAGCCTCCCATGTTGATGTTTCTGCTGTTTCCTGGCTGCTTTCCCTCTCTGCAGATGAAAACTATAACCACCCAGAACTGCCTATGTGTTTGTGGATATTTTCTTCTCTGGACTTGAGAATTTTTGGAACAGGAGACTTGAAAGTTTGTCTGTATTTCCTTTATGGGGAATTTCTTGGTTTTGTCTGTTATTGTATTCATCCTCCTGAACCTTTTATGAAGGTTCATTACTTCTGTTTTGCAGATTGACTGTTTTCAACTCACATTTATCTTCTACCTGCTAAACCACACTAATAAGGTCATAATGTGTGGCTTAGTGACACAATGTGCTCTGCAACAGCAGATTAGGGTCTTTTAGTTGAAGTAGGAGGTAGGAGAAGCAAATACATATGAGAGGAACTGAAAAAGTGAGGGGAAGGAAAGTCTCATTAAGCACATTTTAGCCAGCAGTTTTGTGGGAAAAAGGAACTTGAAAAGGACTATTTGAAAGGCTTTTATCTATAAATACGGTGTCCCAGCTGCCCAGTGTAAGTCACTTCTCTTAAATGAATATCAGAGCTTGATAAATGCTGCTACATTATCTCCCATGGGCCTTTAGTG
Organism: Fringilla coelebs; assembly: GCF_963513975.1. Classification (NCBI taxonomy): domain Eukaryota; kingdom Metazoa; phylum Chordata; class Aves; order Passeriformes; family Fringillidae; genus Fringilla; species Fringilla coelebs. The sequence goes on along the minus strand of NC_140066.1, from coordinate 26,393,531 downwards.
ACATTGTAACAATGACATTTCCTTGTGTCTTTGGTTTAATCCTTTTTTCATTTTCTCCCTTGCAAACGGAGGAGCCTCTGGCTGGTCTGTGTATAGATGCTGGAGGGTTTCTGGGAGAGGGAAGAATGGGTTTGCACACTCAGCTATTCATGTAGGAAGCAGCAGCTTTTTATGGTTTGATCACAGTGGGAGATCTGCCTGCACTGCAAGTGGGCTGAGAACACGGATCTTTATGCCCTGTGTGTGGAGCTCAGTGCAGCCTTTTTCCTGAGTGTGGGGACGCTCTGTTCAGCCACCAGGACCCCATGGGACCCAACACTTTCTAGAGCGACCAATTTTTGTACCTAAGAGGGCTCATTTTACCCTGGTGACTCACAGTAACAAAAACTTCTAGCACAGTCAACTCTTCTGCTTGGCTGCCAAAGTTTCCTTGGGTGTTCTTTTTGTTATCAAAACCAGCTCCAATAAAGGTGAAGGGTGTGGAGGGGCAACTACCAACCAATCAAAAAAAATGCACCCAAAACCCCCCAAAATGACCTACCTAGGAAACAACCCTTGCGTTTTGTGGCATTTTGTGTGTTTGTCTAATAAATCTCATGTAAATTTTGCCTTGGCTTATCTTGAAGAGTCATATCCTGATATTATGAAGGATCAGATTCAGTTGAGGGTTTCGTGATGTGCTTCTCACTCCCTGGTCTGTGAGGATAAAATATTCAGCACTAATGATGATGTAAATTTATTAAGCCTATTAAAAATTTGTTCTCTGTTGCAGCCAGTCATGAAATGTAGGGGTGTTATCAAGTAAATCAGAAAGAATCCAAATCCATTTTCTGCATGAAAGAAACATGTAAATCAAGATAATGAATATTAATGCTGACATATATTAGCAATATACTGTAAATAACAAATGCACCGCATTCATGCCACTTAAAAGGCATACAGTGTTTCAACGTACCTTGTCATTCTTACTCTGCAAATTAGATGATGAACTTCCATATCTTCCATTTCCTAGGCTGTACCTGTTTGCTCAAATGATGCTGGTAAAACACAACAGAAATATCTCTGGTTCTGGTCCACAGGGTTCATCTGTCTGCTGTGGCTGTGTAATAACTGCAGACAAGCTAGAGTGGAGCCGATGTCTAGGGGGAAAGACAAACCACACAGTACTTACCAGTTCATGAACAGAAAGTAAAACACCCTTTGTGTTCTGGTATTTCCATTCCTGCCATATCTCTATGCAGTCATTTTGCAGAGCTGGGTAAAATTGTACTCATCTCTTCAGGGGGGTATATCCACTACCAATCACCAAAAAGAAAGAGTATAGGGAGAAAAAAGAAAGGGAGATACTTCAGTTGAAAGCATTATATACGCTTGAGATCTGAACTCTAAGGTTTTCAGATCCAGGTCCCAGATATTTTTGCATCTGCACCTCAGGAATTATCCAGGCAAACAGCCAAAGCTTATTGTTACTGCAGAAAGAGCCAGGCATATGTCATTAGATCTATCTTGGAGGATTTAGTGAAGCACCTGGAAAAGGTGTGCTGTAAAATTGTATATTTAAATATGTATCAATGTTATGTTTGTTGTGCAGCATACACTGATTGCCATTTACACTGAAACATAGTGGCTTGCTTGGAACTGACCTTTTTTTTTCCTGATTTCTCTAACCTACCAAATAATAATTGGTCAAAATGGAAAAGGACAAATCAAGCTCACAATTAATCAATTAGTGCCTTCAGTGATGGTAGCAAAGCTGGCTTTTGAGTGTGATCCTGGCAGCCCCTGTGCCAGTGGCTGGTGTGCTGGTGGGGTGAGGTTTGTGTCAAAGTAGGACATCAAGGCATGAGCAGTTTGGTAGGAAGGCACTGAGTCCTTTAGGAAGGCACAGAGTCCTTTAGGAAGGCACTGAGTCCTTTAGGAAGGCACTGAGTCCTTTAGGAAGGCTGAAGCTGCTGGTTGAGACTCAGATCTGAGTGTGCACAGAACTGTTGGTGGATACTGTGCAGGTGCCTGGACCAGCTAGGTCAAGGAAGGGTCACTTTGCCCTTGGCATCAGGATGCACCATTTGAGGGTCTGTGTGTACTCAGCACTGGGCAAGTTTGTCCTTGTGTGACAGGAACAACCTGGGGGAGACTCGGTTCCTGGTGAGCAAGGAATTAATTTGCAGCTCGAGTTCCCCTTATGTAGGAGGAGGCATGGGGGAATTCAGGAACTTTTCTCTCCTGGCTGGCAGCTCCCTGCTGCTGTTATGCCAAGTCATTTCACTGGTGAGATGCATTAAGAGGCAGAGAAGATGTATCCTCCTGATTATGAACATCACTTGTAATGTGCTCTGAACTGATACTGTGCTTTGCCAGTGGGAGGTAAAAAGCCATTTCTTTTCACCCATTTCCCCCTATTCCCCCAAATGAGTTTCTTCTGCAAGGAAGTTGTGAATTTCCCTAGCATCCATTGTAGTGTGTGCTGTGTACTTGGTTGTGAAGATAAAATCTCTTTTCAATGATTCTGCAATCTAGATAGGTGGGAGTATCTATGAGAGTTGCTGAGTTGAAAAGGAATAGAAATTCAGAAACACCACATGTATTGTGCATTAAATGACTTCATGAGGAGAGAGACTGATATCTGATCTTTCTCCAAGGCAGATTTTTTTGCAGAGTGTTGTTCATTCTACTAATGTACTTTTACTGTTGTATTTTATGGCTGTGTACATATCTGTGTAGGTGTTCCCATTAATTTTCTTCTGGTTTTCCTTCAAGCCTGAGCTGCTGGGGTTGGGTGGTTGCTCAGAATCTCAGCTTTTCTGTGGTAGGAGAAAGCCCCACTCCCTGGTTTTCACACAGTGAAGAGAGAATTGATTAACTTCAATTGCTGTACAGATGGGAAAGCCCAAACACAGACTCTTCACACTTAGTTCCTTAGAGCTTTTTTTCTTAATTGCTTGAAGTATCTTAGCTGTGAAGACAAATCAGGACAGGATGGAAGTGGGATAAAAATGCAGTGGGTTCCTGAATGAACTGAGCCTGTAGGTACCTCTTTGTCATACCAAAGGCTCTGGTCAGGCCAAGCAGAACCTTGGACCTGCTTTCCTGAAAACCAGCTGAATGCTGGCCATTGGCTTGTATGGTTACACTGTCCACCATTAAAAAAAAAAACCCAAACAGTTCTTTTACTGAACTTCCCTTAGTGTTTACTTTGGATAAAATTAGAGGTTTTTCCTCTTTTATAGTTGCAATGCTACAAAGATGCTCTCTCTTCTATGGCAGAACAAGAACAGATGAGACACCCCCTCAGAGTTAATGGGGAACTGTGTATTTCCTATATATTTAGAGGGAAACAAATCTGGGTAGAAAGGACACAGAGACTGAAGAGGTGGCAGATTCCTTGTCACTTATTAATAGTCAGGCCCAGCAGGCCCTGACTGCCTGTCTTGAGCTGCTGAGAGATTTTTGTTAAGCTGCTGGCTTTATAATCTGCGCAGCACTCAGCTGCCAGTCTGATGGGCCCTGTAACCTCTGGGGAGAAAGGGATGCAGTCAAAATCAGGCCAACATTGCCTTTTTGTATTTGAATAGAAAACCTTTTTCAAATAACCTGAAAGGGAAATAGGAGGCCAGAGCAACTGTCTGTTTAATTGCCCTTCTGTAATGCAGCGAGATAAAAGGAGTTTTTAGGCAGCTCTAAGCTCCCATTCTGCTTTACCAACAAGCCACTGTTTTCTTACTGATAGTTCGAGTGTTTACATTGTCAGCTCCAAAAGATCAATTTAGGAGGCTGAAACGACACATTTTTAGTGTCCTTTATTTCTCCAGTGTTTAGAGCTGTGGAATGAGAAGGACAGCTCTGAGTCCTGGCCTTCCTACATCCAGCTTTAGGCAAACCTCTTCAACGCTGTGTGTGTGGGTAATAAGGTTACCTGCCCGTCTACATGAGCTGAGCATTTTGTATTAAACTGGTTAGTAAAAATAGTCTTGGAAGAGTGAGAGTGGAGGAACCTACATAAACCTACAGTCTCTGTCCATGGCTGAAGCCTAACAGAGATTTGACCAATGCTTTACCAAGCCAGGTGTCTGATATATTCTCTTCCATTCCTAACAGAACCATGAGAAACTCTTGTATGTCTTTGCAGGCAGGGTGGATTGGCATCTTTGGGTCAATGTGTGATATTGTTCATTTGGATTTTGCCTGAACAAAAGGAGGCTAATCTCTGCAAAAGAATAAGAAATGAGAACCAAACCCATTCCTTTTAAACTCCTTCCAAGGGGTTTAAACACCACAGATATTTTATGACCATAGACTGTATGCCAATGCTGGGAAAAGCACTAGAGGTAGCAGCAACATGAAATTTTTATTTTCTTTATGAAGAGATAAAAAAAGCTTTTTTTTCCTAATTGTAACTTTTCAGTTCCTGCGTTCTCCTGTTTTCAGTGAGGTGAGGGGAGCAGAACTCTAGAGCCTTTCTTTTCCTCCTTACTCCATGGTGGGGCTGCCTAAGTGAAAGCAATGCCATTTTGTGGAGCAGGTAAGGATGTGAAGGTTTTGCACAGTTCTTCCTTAAAATGAGTTTTCCTTGCTGGAGTTTTCAAGAGGGAGTCTGATTTTTTTCCCTAGCCTGCCTCCAGCAGTGCCCAATAAATGACAGCTATTAGCAGCGTTAAACTTTCAATAAGAAACCTACTGCCTTTGAGATAACTTTTCTTTCTTGCACTGCTGCAGCAATCAGCTTATGCCCCAAAACATGAGCTTTGATGACTTGCCATATGACATTATTATCTAGTTAAAAATGTAAGTTATCTCAATTATAGACTGTTGGCCCTCTCCAGTGAGCACATCTGTGGCTTGCAGGGACTCTGACCTCCTTTGGCTGTGAGCAGTGTGCACTGACTACGGGCATTGTGGAAATATAATTTCTCTTCACTTCCCTGCCAATGCTCGATGTGCTCCCTGTTATGAGGCAGCATAAAATTTAGAGGCTGGTCACGGGGAAGGTAGTAAGAAAGAAACCCAGAGACCTCAGTAAATTTTCCTTCTAAGTGTTCCCTTTTCAAAGGTAAATGGTCTTATTCTTTGTAATCTCTCCCTGTATGTTAACAGCTTTCACAATGCTAACTCTTTTGTAAGAAAAGCACATTACAATCCCAGTCGACTTTATCTCTGCTAAGGGAGCCAAAGAAGGAAGAAGCCAATACTCTTTTTAAAATTTTTTTCTTTACACTCTACCAGCTACTCAGCACACATGTATTGTAAATTCAAGATGTGGATGTTACTCAAAGAAGCAACTGTGATGTCACAAGTGTTTTAATAGCCTATGATTTATTTCCCTAAGTGCTTTATTAAGATGATGCACAACAGCATTTGGAAGCCAAATGCTGCCTTAAGAGAGACTTGGAGGAGTTATTTTCAATCTCCTGACTTTTCCTCCTCAATAGAGTAATTTGTTTGATAGGAGCAAAAGGGCCCTGGATTCAGAACAGGGATTCTACTTCTTATTTAGTGTTTCTTTGTGCGTTAATCAGCCCAGTTTGTGATCTGAGAGAGCAGGAGTATGAATGAAGTTACTGTGATATGAGAGAGCTGCATGATTCAGGGAACAGGATACTGGCTGGGCTTTGGAGATTGGCGTTCTGTCGCTGTATGGGTTTGTGGCTGTTTGACAGTGAAATATTTGGCTAGGCATAATCAAGAATCAGCAAATTCATGAGAACCAGAAGTCATGTGCAAGGAATCCTCTCCTGGCAAGGTATTTCTAGTGACATTCAGGAAGGTTAGCTGTAGGTGCAGTGATATAGGGCCTCTTTGCCATTAGTCCAGTGATAAATCTGGTATAATTTCCAAGTTTTGAGACAGGTAAGGCAGTGAATCAAAATGAGACCTGAGGTAGTCACAGCGGGCAAATGGATGGCTTAGTGAGCTGAGATCACTTGAAAAAAAGTAATTCAGTTCAACAAAGAATAATACTAGGACAGGGGCTGAAGGCTGAACCTACAGGACTATGAAATATCTACTTAGAGCATGGAGAAAGACTGGACAGCGTGTAATGGGCTACAAACTGGACTTCATGTCCTACTGTAAAAAGACTGAAATGCATTGACCTAATCAATGACTCTATAAGCTAAGGAGCCAGGAGCTGAATGTTTGAAGAAATTAGAACGTTGAAATGTTTAAGATACTGACTTGGAATGTAAAGATTTTTAAGACAGCATACAAATTTCAATGAAACTCTTCCCAAAATGGGATTTCTGGGCAAAAGTTAAAGTGACTAACTGAAATGTCGATTTGAATTAAAGAATGGGCATAAAATTAAACAGACCAGAAACATTCTTCTAAGGTCATGGACACAGCAAATGCATAAAATTGCAACTGAACCAAGTTTGGTGTCTGTTTATTAGAATAGTGACTTGGGAAGTATAACAAAGGGAAGAAGCTATGAATGGTGGAATAAGGTGGCCAGATGATTATGCAGGATAGGTAAAGGATGACAAATACCGATGAGAGATGGGGAAGAAATCTGATTTTTGGAGCAAAGAGGATTAGACATGGTTTAGATGAGAAGGGTTGTGTGAGGACTCAGCCCTTCTGCTTGTAGAAGCTGGTGTTAATTCACTGAGCTGAGTCAAACAGCACCACTTCCCACAAGCTCCAGAAATTACTTCTGTCTGGTGATATAAAAGCAGCATCACCCTCCTTGTTAGGCTTTTCTCCTTACTATTGCTATTACTTTGATGGCTACTATTACCACTTAGCTTTTTAACATCCTTAAAAAGCAAAATAAACAGAAAAGGTGGGTGGAAATAGAGTTAGTGTAGCTGTAAAATCTATTCAATCTATGTCCCATTAGAAAATAATGGTCAGTATTGTAATAAGTATAAATTCATTCTTCAGGCCCTCTATTAGCGTAATTATGAAAACACTGGGCTTGGCAGTTGGCTTCTCCTACATTCAGTTGCTATTTTTTGTTTCAAAAGAAACATGCTGAGTGAATTGGTTTAGAAAGAAGATGTAATAAAGCTCTGAGTAAACAGAGCTTGTTAATTTGCAGAATTTCTATTGAAATTGCATGAACAGAACACGTATAGAGATATAATAGCCTCATTTATATTTGGGGATTATCTCTCATGCATAGTAACTCCTGAAATGCTGATCAGTGCTCTACAAAAAAGGGGAAAAAAGTGGTTTTCAGTTTGGTTTTGAAAAAAATGAAAGATCTAGAGTTTTTATGCAGAGAAGCTGCATGTTGCAATTTACCCCCAAACCAAATCCATAATCCAAGTGTCTCAGTTAACTGAGGGAATGTGTGAGGCTATTTACTCCCGTTATAATAACTATCACTCTAGCCTTTTTTATTATAAATAATTCCATCAAGTCATTAAGAATTGATCATTGAACAAGGGAGATCCCCTGCAGTTGTACTGAGGGATGTTTTGCATTGAACCAAGGATCCACTTGATCCAATATGTTCACGGTGAGCCTGCAGCAGGTAAAGATGACGAGGGTGTAAGAGCAAGGCCAAGCCACGTGTGTTACTTTTTTGGTGTAGCCTTTCAAATTATACTGACTTCTGCCTCTGCCACTTTTTAAATCACCAGACCTGTTTAGTGGAGGTATTTAGTAGCCCTTGGTGGGTGTATCTGTAAGGTTTATTTGTTTTTCTCAGAATGTATCCATCATTTGAACCCATCCGATATTTCAGTATCCAGGAAGATGGGCAGCTGCAAAGTACCCCGTGGTTGTTGGCCTCCCTCAGCTGCAGAAACCTGAATTAGTGCTTGAGAAGGAAGAGGCTTTTCTGTGCCTTTAGCCGGGCAGTTTCTTTTTCCTACACCTCTTTATATTTTTTTGAAATCTTACTCTGCGAGGAAGGCAAACTCACCCAGCTCTTTTTTATCTTCTAAATGAACTGGCCACTCAGCATGTTGGAGAGTGAAAGTGGCAAAGTAGTAAATGACATAAAATTTCACTTGTGTGCAGCCTTTAGGGCAAGGAGCTTCATATAGCAGCTGGAGAACAGAGTGTTCTTGAGTTCTATTGATTGCTCTTTAAACATACCTTTATCCTTTCAATGAATAAAGAAAGCAAAAAGGGAAACTTCAGAAAGCTCCATTCTGTAGTTAAGAAAATTCTTAACCTAAACTCATCCTGTTGTATGTTTGCATGATGCTGCTTACTAGAGAATGGAAGACTAAAGGAGTGATGGTTTTGGATGATCTTCTTTATTGCTTGCAGGCTGGACAGATTGTTGCTACCACCTCTTAAATATTTTTCTTTCCAGAGAAGTGGCAACAACCTTAACTCTTAAGACCCAGTTGCTTGGAAAGTGATGAAAAATATCAGTTACTCGTATTTAATTTGTGGGCCTGAACCTACAGAGGGGCATTATTGGCTTCTGAAAGAATTTGGTGGCTTCTCTGTCTTCTTCTGGTTGAACATGATGTAGAGAAATGAATCTAGCTTCAAGATAGAATGAGCCACTCCAAAAGCACCTGTAGAAATCTTGGTCAGAAAGGAAAAAGCAGATGAAATTAAAATTCTAGTTAGCTCTGTCTTCTCTGTTCTGAGAGTGAAATCTGAAAGGCAGCATTAGCTTCTGCAAGGTCTGGAAGTTCACCATCTGATGGGATGAGTCAGCCTCTACTGGCTGCAAAACAGCTCTTCACTGCTGGAAAGCTGGGGAGAAGGGCAATCATGTGGTTATTGTCAGCATTGTTCTCAGCAGCTGCAGGTCATGCCTTGCATGGGATGGTACCAACACTCACCCTGTCCATCTGCCCTTTTCTGCAGGAATTCCCCCTGTAACTTAAAGCCTGACCACTGACACCTGTGTTAGCAACTTTGGGGCTCTCTTTTTGGTGGTGAGCTTTTCCTTAATTTGGAAAACTTTACAGAGGGGCCATACCTCAGTTTGGCACATAGGAAAAGTACACACATGGTCAAAATCTGCCTGCATAATTCCATTCATTTTGGCACCCAGTTTATTTCTCATAAGAGCTGATCTCTTCCAGCTGCACCTAATGAGCTTAAATTCATCCAGGAAGGGGTAGAGGATGCTGAGTGAATCAGCAACATCTCAGATTCCTCAGAGCCTTAATTTACATCTGTATTTGCCCTACACTTGATAGTGATCATGTGCATGCCTTAACATCCCACTGGCTGTGCTCATCTTGTTCTCCCACATCCTCTTCCTTCCTTTCCTTTCTAAAATGTTACTTCTCTGGACTCCCTGCTTCTGATGTTTTCTTTGTTAGTTTTAAGAAGCTTTAAAGATGCTCTGAAAGCTAAGTAATATATTTATACTTTTTTCTAGAACATCACATGACAGTTCAGAACTTTCCTGAATGCAGATGTCATAAACATTTGTCTTCTCAATCACTAAAGCTCCAGCAGGCTTTTATGTAATTATATAGGGCAATTACACAGACTCTCCTGTAAACTATCATTAAGTCTCTGGAAAGGCTTCTGCAGATTTCAGTAAGCTTTAGGTCAGGCTCATTACATATCCAAAAAGACAGAAATTTTGTTGTCTGATTTGTTTTGTCTTTTCTCTACCGTCCATAAGAACACAAAATTCTTCTGAATCAGTATTTGTCTTTGGGCACCAACCAATAAGGTACCACCCTTGAACACAGCCCTTGCACTCTGGTTGTTCCAGCTGAATATCCTGGGATTTGGGTGGATGCAGCACATGGGTGAGCCCAGTGGAGTGTGGAAGTGCTGCTGGCACATCAGGCAGTGGCTCTCAAATTGCTGCCCTAATTCTTGGAGGAATTTACACCTTCTGGTGTTGGCGTCCTATTTCTAGGAGAGATTTGCAGTGTAAATAGGTGCTGAAGTTAATAACAGAGATTACTGAACTTAGAGGGCTCTATGAAGAATCAAACTCAGTTGCCTCAACAGTATGAACAGGGTTGTCATCCATGGAATCAGAGATGTTAAGGCAGAGGTAAATGTTAAGGAATAATTTGTCTGAGGATCAAATCAAAAAGATGGGGGTGGATAAGTTTGATCAATGGCTGTTGGCCTTGTTATGTGTTACAAAACAGGGAAAAAAGAACCAACAGATCCCACAGGAGCTGTTAGACTTTCCTGACCAAGCTCAGCTCCTGTTTCTCTGCAGCAGGGTGCCATGGCCTCTCCTGCTCTGTGGCTCTGTGGAGTGGGTGCAGGTGGTTGCCCTGCTTTGTAGGCACCAGCTGTGCCCAGTGTGTGCCTCTAACAGCGCCGTGCAGCTGTGGCAGAGACCTGTGGCAGACAAATTTCATCTGCTCAGATCATGAGCTGGCAATAGTCCTGCCAGAAGGGCCAAGCTTGCTGCTCCTGATTTACAGAACTCACAGGACAGTGTGTTCAGAACCTCAGCTGTATCTGAAAATATCCCCCTGTGATGTCTAACAAAAAAAAAAAAAAAAAAAAAAAAAAAAGGATAAACTGCCAAAACTGCCAAGAGGTCCAGATTCTTTGAAGGAGCAGGGCTGGCAGCATAACTCTTCTACAGACAGAGTCCTGCAAAAATGAGGTGGTTGCACTCAAGGAGCTGGACTTACCAGCCTGTAAATTGGACAGGATGTGTCAGCACTGTCAGCTGAGCTAATGCCCAGTGGTACAGTAAGGAAGATCCACTGTTGCTGTTGCCTTTCTGTCAGAGTCATAGAGCAGACAAGTAATAATGTCTTCATTCAGTATAAAAAGACTGTTCCATTAATTGAAATAATAGACTAGGACTGGGTTTGTCTGGAGGTGGAGAACAGAGATCTAGACCCAGTCCTCAGGCAGGGGTAGATGTGATTAACTTACTGTTTGTGTTCCAGTGCTGTCATTTGCTGCACTCTAGGCTGACTGGCTGGGATTAATTTATGATGCTTTCTTACTGGTGCTTCCCCTAAAGTAGACTACTGCTCCATTGCCCATCAGCACTGCAGATCAGATGATCTATCAATTGCCACAAGAATCACTTCCTGTGTGTTTTACCTGATTTCACTCCTGATTCTCTAAAACAAACTTTACTTTTAGCTGCTGCTTCATCTCCTGCATCTTTTTTGCTCTGTCAGCCAAAGACTTCTCTTCCAGCAGGTCCCAAAGGTGTGCTTTCTTAATTCCCTGGTAAATTTTGAAATGATTCCCCAGCTGGTACCAATCACTGGGCTGAATGTAGGTGTGCTGATTAGCTGCTGTGACAACTCTGTCTAATTAGCTGAGTTGGTTTCTCCTCCTCAGAGTACCCAAAGGAGATGTTTGGTTCAAGGTTTTATTAAGGTGAGCTAGGAGTTAATAATTATGCACAAAGGGTTGAAGACTGATCAGCCTCTGATCTAGCTCAACAGCCTTAATTAATGGAGTCAGTAAAAGCCTCATGTTTCAGGAGTGGCAGTACAATCACTAGAGCTGTCCACTTGCCCCTCTCTGTTTCCCTGTAGAATAAGATTCCTTTACCTGCTCACCTTTGCACAGCCCTCAGAAAATACATTTGAGCTTGATCAGTTCATGCTCAGACAAAAAAAGTGACAACAGGTATTTTACCTTGGCTGTTCATTTTTTTCTTGGATAGTTGAGCAACATCCTATTTGGGAATAGAGGCTTCAGTTAAATGTCTCCTTTCTTGGGAATAGAAACTCAATAAAGAACTGGAATTTAATCCACAGAAAATTCCCAAGGAACTGGAATGTGAAAGTGGGACTACAAGTGTTTCACAGTGCCAAGATTAGCCTTATCTCCACTCCCTGGCCAATAAGAACTCCCAGCACTGGTGGTTCCATCTGTTATGCAGGATGTGTTTGGTTTTGTTCCTGAGCCAGGGCCTAAATGCAGTTGGTGTTCTTCCATGCTTTTCAACAAGGCTGAAGAAATTTGGTAACATATGCTCTTTTCTTTTGGTGTCTGTACACCACTGGGATGAAAAGTGTGTCTGGCATATGCAAAGGTAGAAGAGTTCAGGGTGGATTTCTTTTTTTTGGTAGCAAGGGGTTCAGTGTCTGGTGTTGCCACAAGGAATTTTAGAGTGTGCAGTTTTTCTCCCACCCTCAGCTTCCCCCTTCTACTGTTCTGCATCAGTGGCCAAGCATCCAAGCCAGCCTTGGAACACCAGTATTCTTTTCTGGCTACCTGTTTACAGGGTTTGGGATTGTTCGTCCCCCTTGGATGCCTTACTGATGGATTTTCTGGGTGGTTTGAACTGGTTTGGGTTGTAGCACATTTCTTCTGCAGACACAATTGCTTCCCCTCCTGCAGGTTAAAGCCCTTCCTCTACCTCATTCTGTCAATGTCCCTTAATGGCCCTTAAGGGCCATTTAAGAGGTAGCTTTTCCTCAGCCAAGTTTTCTTGCTTCCTCCATTCTCTTCAGGAGCAGCTTCTCCCATCTACCTCATCTTTTACACCACTCTGAAATATCCTGTATAAAAACTGTCGGCAGATCAGGAATCCAATAAAACATAGTTTTTTAACTGTTAATAACTTCAGGACTTTTCCCATTAAGTTGTAACATGAAGTAAGATGCTAAATAAAATCAAAGGATTTTATTTCATTCTTTTCAACAGTTCTGCTCTACTCTCGTAAATAAAACATTCTCAGGAAAAAAACCCACTTATTTTAATATATTCTCACACTGCCACCCAGGCTGAGTTCCTTGACTCTCAGCAGCCTCACACAGTGTTGATAACTTCATGGGACCACTGCTGTCTGTGGATGAGTCAGCTTTCCATTTGCACAATGGCTTTAGTTTTTCTTGCAAACACACATTTCTCCTAAAAAACTCTGGCTTACTTTCTGTCTGAGGTTTGTCATGGTCCTCCCTCAGAGCCACAGTTGTCTCCATTGCTGTGAGAATCCCTGTCACATTCAAACACTGTTTACAATCACCTGACATAACTGGTTCTAGGTGCAAGGGCTTTCCTTGCAGAACACCCTCTTTTCACATTTTATTTGCTCATTGTCTGTAATGAAGTTAAAAGAGCCAATCCAGTCTCAGCTGCACCCTATATCTGATTTTTCTTGCTGATAGTTGAGATTATCCAGGTTATTCCTTTTTCTTCCCTCTTTTGAACCAGTAAATTTTGCTACGCTGGAAATGTGCAGAATTTCATTTTTGTTTTAATGAACTGCTGCTGGGAGAGTCTTTCCCTTTTTGAACCCAATCACTTTGTCAGCTTGATTAGTCAAATTGCTGGTGAATCTATTACTCTTCTCCATAATCATGAGTGTGGTTGCATTATTAAACATCTTTCTCTGTCCTACACACAAGCAGAGTTCAAAGGGGTGAAGGAGAGCACTACCCCGTAATAATTAGTAGTACAGTGGCTGAGAGAGCTCTCTTCAGATGGAGGATGCTCCTCAATTGAAATGTTATATTATTTGAGACTGGCTGCATCTCAGAGTTTGCCTTGCTGTACAGGAGGATTTGCTTGGAGCTAATTTTGGTGTATTGGTGGTTGCTGCAGTAACAGCCCCAGCTGTTGTTCCTGTGCTTAGACAGCTACAGATGCATCAGTGCTTTTGCTGACTGTTCTGCTGAGTGCTGTCCTCTCTTTCTGACAAAACCTGGACCTCTCACATCCCAGAACTAAAAATAATCTTCTCCTTCCGATGATCTGCAAGGAAATTCCTTTCAGGAAAAGGTTTGCTTTGGCAGGTTGGCATTTTCCAAAGTGAAAACGTGTCTGAAGCATTTCCAAGTGCAAATGACCCTGCAAATGACTGAATTAAATTTCAAATTTCACTTTTATCCCTGAATTTTCAAACACTCTGTCTGTGTGTATGTGGCTTTGTTTTTTGTTCTATTGTGGTTTTATTGGGTTTTGTTACTTTTGTTGGGTTTGTTAGTTTTTTTCTTTCCCCAACCACTCTTTCTAGGCAGAAGCACAAACCTGTGAAGTAATGAAGATTGTTCAGGAAGTGTGACAGCACAAATGTCAAAAGTACTCTTGGAGGCTTCTCCAGAGCTCCTGAAGAACTTGGGAGTTGTCAGGGGAAATTTGCGCCATGATGAACTTACTTAGCTGTCTGGACAAACAGAATTTCTGTTTTATGAAGAATTTTGCATTTTTGAAACTAGTAAAACTTGATAGTAAAATAGCCTATGAAACCTGTCACTAAATGGATGATGTCATTCAGCCAGGTACTAGAAAGGTTGGACAGTTCCCTGGAGGATGTTTTGATTTTATTCAGAAACTGTCACCTGATGGAGAACATCCTTAGGGAAAATTTATTTTCAATGAAAAATATCTACTAGGACATATTACATTCTTGTCTGGGTGCCCCAGGAACAGGAGGTTACAGGCTCTGCTTTACTGCTGACAGTGAAAGGCTCATCAGCAATGTGGGGCACCACAAGATCTGATCTCACTGTGTTCTCTAGAGGTTCTGGTTCAAGGATTCACATGCTACAAGCACAGGCTTATTTCTTGGCTTTCATTTGTGATGATTCCAGCTGTCACCAGCTGCAGTGTGCATGGCATTGGGCTGCTGCAGAGAGTGTCACAGACAGCATTACAGGTATTGCCTTTCTGCTTACTGTGCTGCTCCCCTGGAAAGCCCAAATGTCAGTGGCAGGCACAGGAACAATAACAAATCCTCGTGGGGTGCACACCCAATAACCCCTCTCTCACACAGAAAGCTGCTCCCACTGCATTCCTGGTGCTGCAGCAATTAGAAATAAGAAATCTGACTTGTCAGGGGCTTGGCCAAACCGTCCCAGCTCTGCCTTCCCTACTTTCTGTGGGATGGTCTGGCCCCACATCTCGAACAGTGGGGCCTGAATATTTCAGTTTTCCCACGTGTCTGAGCAGTCCTTGGGCTTGCTGTGTGGGGAGGCATCAGTGAACCTTCTCCCTTGGGTGCCTGTCACTTTTCTCTTTTGCTTGACATGCCTCTCTTGAAGCCAGCCTGGAAAGTGTTTGCAGTTGAAGCAAGTGGAGCAAATTCTAATTTGTCTGGAATGGGCCCTCCTGTTAAATGTTAAACTGACCTTTTCAAGAGAAATTTACTTGATAGTTCTAAGTGAAGCCCTGCTTTAAGCTAAACCTGTCACTACAACATGATTAAAATCACTTAAATGTACATCAGTTGCACATATTATTAATGGAAATTGAAATCAGCCTAAATGGTAACCATAAATTTTAAAACAGGGGGAGGAGGATGGAGGCAGAAAAACCCATACATGATGTGAAGGTTAAGGTGCCTTATTCACCCAAAAATTAGATAAGCTGAACAGGGAACTTTATTCTGAAGCAGTGAAAAATCACTGATGTTTTTTTCATGTATTTACAGTCCTCCAGTTCTCATCTATTGAAAAGGGAATTTCAGTGCATTTTAGGCAGGAATTTGACGTGTGAAGACATAGAAGGATTGGTCACAGTTGTCTGGTCTCGTTTCACCTGCCACAGGACCTTTACCCAAAAAATGATTACATTTCTGGGGGTGTGACAGGTGAAGGTGTGTGTGTGGATAGTGCTGGGAGGGGAGCTGGGGCATCCCTGTGATCCAGGAATGTCTGCTCCCACTTGAACTGCACATTTAAAATCTTGCACCTGTTCTTGCCTCCTTCCCTTCCCCAAACACAGCTCCAGTGTTTGGAGGCACAGCTCCAGCGTTTGGCTACCGTAGCACTGGTACTTAAAGTGTCTGCTCTAATTGGGCAACAATAAATCAAAACTGAATTGAAGACCTTCCACTTACAGTCATTTTTCAGCGACTTTCTATCACACAGCAGGATAGGACTTGGCAACCATCTCCCAGAGAATTGTCCAGGGACTTATGAAGGTCCTTTTTGAGGGTATAATCTTTATGTAGTTTTGTGACCTTTGTCATTCCAAGTGCAAATTGAACCTTTTGTAATTAATAACTCTTTACTACCTACCTTGGCTTTCACACAGGTGAAATTAGCGTGGCTTTTTCCAGCTGTTTTGGGACATGGGGGTTTGTAGGGCTTTTGTGGTCAAGTGTGGAATTTGGTTAGCAAAGCTGTAATTTTTTGAGCATGTTAGAAGACACACCTTTATTAAGGGCGTTGGTGGTGGCTGAGGATGACAGGTCTGTTATAAGAAGGTGGAAAGAATTTTCAGGTACTTGGCTGAGCTCCTGTTGGTAGCATTATTTTAATGTCTAGATTGTATAATTAATGTCTTTATACACCCACATCTTTGGAAAAACCTTCCTTATCATTTTAATTCCAAATAAATTAGAAACAGATGGCTTTTGGGGTAAAGAAGTCTTCTGGTCAATTTTGGTTTTAGGTTGTGGGTTGTGAGTAGCGGATGAATATGGCCCATCAGTAAGGATCTTAGTGTCAGGGACTCTTTAAAGATGTTTCAGTCTGCAGTCCTTATATTCTCACAAACAGAAAACTTCTTTAAAATAAGATGTTGCAATGCAGGGCAAAATAGTAACCTGATCTTGTGCGAGAGACGTTTCTTATATGGAATTTACTGCCAAGCTTTAACTTACTTTTATCCTTTAACTTACTTTTATCTTCTACCACTAACATAAAAGCAAATCCCATTTTATCTGTAGCTGGTGCTGACTTAAAGATGACTTTCAAAATCAAAGAACCCAAAGAGCTGAGCTCATTTCTAGGCTGTCAGCCTGCAATTCCTCTCTGCCCAGATGCCAGTGTATCAGTTTGCTAATAGACTGTTTGAACACCTCACCTTGACCACAGCTTGCTCTGTTCTTAACACACAGCACAAGCTCCTGACCATTTTTCCTGCAGAGTGATAGGGAGCAGGCATTCTCTGCAGGCCTGCAAAACAGTATTAATCTTCTGCTGTGTACTTTCATTTCATTTCCTGTAAAAATCCATCTTCTGCTACCGGAGTTGACCTAAGGTTAGATGTCAGAGGAACAAATTGCTGTCACCTGCTCCATACCCCAAGAGCAGCTATAAATAGCATGCTTTATAACCTCACTGATCCTTGAGATACATAGTGATAAATATTCTTCTACCAACCAAGAGGAAAAAAAGTAAAGCTGCGTGGCTCTGGGTGTTGTCTATTATTTGCAGTTGGCACAAATGGTAGAGCTGCATCACTCAAATTGCTTTAAAAAGAAAAACAGTAACACTCATTGTATTTGTCTGCTTAAAAGCATTAATTAGTGATTCTTGAGTAGAGTAGTCCAGTAGCACAGCTTTTACATCCAGCAACAACAAATTCTTTCTTAGGTACTGTGGTGTGCTGAGTTGAGCTAGCAGCTCAGTGTGTTCACTGCTTGGACACAGAGAATGAATTGAAAACCTTTCCAGGAGAACAATTTTCTTCTGGGAAATGCGGCATTATTCAGATAAATCTTCTGCAATATTTTAAAAATGAAATTTTGACAGAAAATGTATGAATAATCTGAAAATGTGTTTCATTTTGATTTTTCTCCTTGTTTCATTGGAGCTTTTTTTCCTGGAGGGTGACAGCCAGACTGTGTTATAAAATATTCCGTTGAACGGATAATGATAACACTGGTACAAGTGAAATGAAACACTCTGAATTACTATTTTTTAAATTTAATCTCTTTCCCTCCTGTATTCTTGCTCCATCAGTTTTTGGGAATAATGATATTTTAAAGCAAGGCAAAAAAAAAAAAAATTAGTATTGGCTAAGGGATTGCATCTTCCCACTAACTTTAGTATGAATTAATGCATGAAGCACATTTTTAGCTGGTTTTAAAATGCTACTGGTCCTTGAGAGTTACTCCATTATAACAACTAAGGGGCTTGGACAGTGATTTTGACAATAATGTCTTGGGCTGTCTGGATCTTTTAAGCTTTCTAGCTGTTGATTTGCACTGGCAGGATAGAATGAAGATTGCATATTGTGTTGCAAATGCCTGGATGGTGCTAGCCAGAAAACCTTTTCTCTGGCTTTTAGTGTATACCCTGCAGAAGACCTGCAATGCATTTATGGCACAGTAAAACTGCTGCTTACTCTTAATTGGAGGTGGGATAAAGTGGCTTTCTGGGTGTATAATGTGGCTGTGGATGCTAAGGCAGCTCTGCTGATCAAGTGTATCAAACTTTCTAACTGAGCTCAGCCTGCTGTGAGCGTTTTTTTACTGAAGCTGCAATGACCTCAGTGTTATGATGGGGTGGGAAGTGTAGGACGTGGATGGTTGTCTCATCTCCCTGATTAATGGAAAAGCTTCCTGTTGCTCTGCCCTCGAGCTACAAAATCCATTAACCACCCCTTGGGGTGCCTGAAATTTATTCTGGCCATTACCATCAATTAGAAAGTTAATAGCATGATGATTGCTGGGCTCCAGTCCCTGCTATTTGTGTGATTTACACCAGACTGGGGTGAAAATGGGAAGAATCAACACTCAAGGAACCACTTTATGAGCAAGAATTTGGCATTAAGGGTATGCTGATGTCAGTATGCCCCTGTAAACATATGGCAAGAAAAATCATAAGTCATTCTCAAATCCTAATTTTAAAGGCAGCTTTTGATTTAAACATATGGAAGAATGACTTTAATATCCAGCACAGCTAGGCTGAGATTTGTTTTGTAGATGACCATAAGCCTTGAGAGAAGCTGGGCCTGTGGGAATGGCTGCATTCTGAGTTGCAGTGTTGAAGAGTTTTCACCCCCTGATGAAGGAAGGGCAGTGATTTGCACCCTACCCTACTTGCTTGTTTTGACAAATGAATCAGGTGGACAACATCTTTCAGACTGGTGCTCTTCCACTTATATTCCACTGATCCCCCAAAATTCCCTTAAGGTAGTGGGCAAAGAACCTGTTATCAGTAAACTTTCATTCCTTTCTTCGGGGTCTCGCACTGAAAATAATGTTGTAATGGCAAATGGAAAAGTGTTGAAAACCACTACGATGGGCTTAGGGACAGAGAAAAGCCTTGGATCATACACACCATCAGATGAATGAGCATCAAAAACCTGCCAGCTTTTGGTATGTATTTGGTATTATATTTTTGGTACATATTAATCAGCTGCCAAAAATTAGTGGAGTTACATCCAGATGCTGTGGCAGAAAATGACTCACAAGAAGAGCAGGAGGGATGGCTCTGATGTTTCAGCCAGAGCATCACTGGAGCCAGCCTCTCGAGCCTTTCACTCAGAGGGTCAAGTGGAGGTCTTGCTTTGATGGCTGCTCCTTTGTTTCTCACTGCTGGCTTTCACCCAGCCCTGGATTGGAGCAGCTAAAGGGGTTGTGATTGCCAGCCTCCCTACCCTGCTCTTGACTTCTGCTGCTTCACTCAGTGAGGGACTGGAGATGAGTTTTGAAGCCACAGGGAGGTGAGAAGCTGAGAGAGAGTTTGAGGGGGAAAGTTCTGGAAACTCACCCTCTCTGCTGCTCAGGCAAGGGAGAGGAAACACGCAGCTCCTTCCCCATACTCATGGCTAATGCCAGCCTCACCAGCTGGGAGTCTGGTAACCAGGCAAAATAGGTGGTAACTCCACAGGTATTTTAACAAGGTCCTCTGCTCTTGACATCCTATCCACTTTTCCAGAGCTAATCATGCAAGTGGTCCCTCAGCACAGCAGAGAGGGGTTCCAGAATGTAGCTGACCCCCAAAATGGGGTTGCCCATAGCAAACAGTGAATTTACAGTCCACTCCTCTGAAACAGTGCCTTGGAAGCACTTCCACAACAGAGCCCAGTCAGTTCTCAGTGCGTTATTTTTCAAACAAAAGCTCAGTAATTGTGCACTTGAAATAAAAATCTTCATGTCTTGCATTCTGACAGCAAAGATCCTTCTGATTTCCTGGAAGCAATTGCTTCCAAGCAAGGGTGAATTGATCATTGAAGCTCTCCAGTTCCATGTTTGTGATGGTGCACCTACACAGTAATTAGTTTGGATTTACATGAGATTATGACCAGGATCTGATCTCTGATCAGCAGGCAGAGAAGTGGGGAATCTGAATAAGGATTTTATCAACTGCCAGAATCTTCTGTTCTTAGCCTGCTGACATGAGAGAGCATTACACTGTGCAGTTAAAGGGGGTTTAGTGATCTAACAAGATGAGACGGACATCTAAAATTAGAGAAGCTGTAAAAGGGAGGAGGGGAAAAGTGCATCATTCCCATCTAATCCAAATTTGATCTTTTTCAGGCTAAAATATTTGATGTTGCTCTTTTCTTTGGGTATCCAACCTTTATGCAGCAATGTCTCTGAAGCCTGAAGATAAAAAGCCCTTCTCCACAATAGAGTGGAATGTTACTTCAGCTATAAAAGGCAGTGGCACCAGAAACTGATGTTTAAAAAGTTGTTTAATGACATCTTACAAGCATAGAATGTCTCTGTATTATTTCACATGGAAGTTTGTTCTGAGTTATGCTGTTCCATGGCTAATTTGGTAAGATAGGAGGAACTGAAGAGGAATTATGCAATGGAATACAGACGTCACCAGAGTTAAAACAGACACATCTACCTTGGTGTTTTAGCTTTACCTCATTATATTTTTGATTCTGTACTATTGATTTTGTGTGCCACAGACTATTTCCTCTTCAGGTTTTATTTTCCAGTGAATTTACCAGGTGTCTCCAAGAAGAAGCTGAGTGAACAACATGGATTAGTTTGTTCTAAGGGTTGTTCACTATGGCTTGTACAGCTGTGATTGATCTCTGCAAAGAATGCTATGCTTTAGCAGAATAGATATCAGCCAGTCTTTAGCAGTTCAGGGAGACAAAGGTTTGCATCACAGCAAGAGCAGTGCAGATCAATTCAGGTGGATAATTCTGATCTCAGGACAAGAGTACTTAAGCCTATTCAGCACCACTGTCCAGGCTTTCAGGTGATAAAAAAGCACTTACAAGACTTAGAGCCTCAAGCTTGGGCAATTGCAGAGACTTTATGTCAACTTTCAGTCCTGCCAGCCAGGTGGTGTGCTTTAACCCCAGCTGCTCTCTCACTCGCCCCCACCCCAGAAGGATATGGAGGAGAATCAGAAATAAAACTCCCAAACTCATCCCTTGAGACAAGAAAAGTTATTGGAACAAAGTAAAATACAACAATTAAAGGGAGGGAGGGGAGAGGGGGAGAGAGAGAGGTAACCCCAAGAAAAACAAGTGATGCACAATACCATTGATCACCACCTGCCAACAGCCACCAAACTGTTCCCAAACTGAGACTGGCCTTTCTTCCAAGTAACTCCCCCAGTTTATATAGACCTGGCACGATGGTAAAAATCTCCCTTTGGCCAGTTTGGGTCAGCTGTCCTGGCTGTGCTTCCTCCCAGCTTTTTGTGCACTTTCTTACTGACACTAACTTGTCCTTCACTTAGCATAGGCCCCACTCAGCCACAGCCAAAATGTTTTTCTGTTACCAACATTATTTTCATGCTGAATCCAAAACAGAACACTGGACCAGCTGCTAAGGAGAAATGAGCTCTGTCCCAGCCAAAACCAGGATAGTGGCTCTCATTTGTGTTCTACCCTGATTATTAGGAGAGTTCCTCTTTTCCCTGTCCTTGCATTTAACAATCATAAGTCTTGCTGCTGTCTAATGCTGTGCATTATGGTATGAGTGGATTGCTCTTCTGTCTTGTCCAGCTGGGAACTCTTGCATGTTCATCATAACTGACCATTTCCTTCACCTTTCACCTGACACAGATAAGAGTAAGAAATAACCTCACCCTGATTGCACCATTTCCTTTCATCCCATAGAACCTGCCTTGTCTCCTGTTGGAATATTCCCACTGTCATCATCCCATGACTTCTGAAGGAATTGACCAAATTCTTGTTGACTCTGACAGAGGAACAAGTATTCTCTGCTTCATGAGTTGGTAACCTGAGTTACTGACCCTCCACTGGAACAGCATGGAGGGCAAATTTGGCAAATTTATTTTTCCTGAACCATTATTTGAAGGGGAGACAAGCAGCTCACCTGTGTCACCTACAAATGACAACTCATGGCTCTCTCAGTCCCCTTTCTTTCTGAACTGGGTAATATTTTGGAAAATTATCCAAATAGTTAAAATGGGGATTGGATGATAAAATATGAGCTGCTTCTCCTGCTTGACACACCTTTAAATTATTTATAGCAATAATCAGCTGAACTATATTAAGCCAAAAATTACAAGAAATTTGAGTGTGTAGGTTTCTGTTCATTTACATTACTCCAAATAAAAGTTGATTGAAAATGAAAAGAAGAAAATTGAATTACTTTAACTGATTATGCAGAGAAATGTCAATTTAATAGTTTCCTATTGTTTCTTTGTAATTTTTTTACTCCCTCTCCAAGTCTTTTTGGTGGCTTCTGCAGGTGGGAAATTTTATTTTATGATGAGAAAATTCTTCCCATGAGTGGAAAAAATTACACATTTCATTAAACTCATACAAATGTATGACTTAATTTTGTGTAAAGCCTACATCACAGCTCAGACTGGAAGAAAATATTTTCAAAATGGAGGTTTGAATCTGTTCTAAAATGCCTGTTTAAACTGTTCTAAATTTCATACGTCTTTGTTTTGCCATTGATAGCAAGACTTCTTCCAGTCTTTATTTGCACTCACAAAACCCCAGAAAATTTTAAACTGTCAGGATGGAATGGGAAGATGGTGGAGCCTGAGGGGACTTGAATTTGGCTCTGTCACAGACATCCTTCAAATGTAGGATTAGTTATCTAGTCTTTCCCACTGTTTCCCCACCTAGGCAGTGGGAACAGTTCTATTTGCCAGCCTGCTGAGGGCCTCGTGAGAAAAAAGTAACCAGAAATGTGTTCACTTAGGGACTGAGGCATGTGGGTCCCTTGAGTTTTGAAATACCTTATTTTTATTTATGTTGGAGATGTCAAAAAATTTAATTTCAAGCTGCCTGGATAAATTTGAAGTGTTTTAATGTTGTGACATGTGAAGTGCTGTTACAGATATTTAAAGAAATGCTGACCACTGCTGTCAGACCACTGCCCTCTTGAACCAAAGTCTTACAATACTCTTATGAAGCTCTTTTCTACATGGAAATTTTGTCCAAGGACAGAGGACTTACTGTGTTTACATCTTGCAATTGCTTTTCCAGGTGGAATTGTATAAATCTATTCAAAATGTGTCAGTCTCCATGAGCTAAGCAAACAGATCCCATTAGAAATGTGAAAAGCCTTGGGGAATTATTTATACAATGAATTAAAATGACAAGCAGTGGTGAGAAATGTCTGGGTGAAACAAGGTAATTTGCAAAGCACACAAGTAACTTTCTATAAAAATAAAGAATTACATTTAAAAACCAAAAAAGTTTCACCCTGAGAAACTGAGATCAGGCATTATTATTTTTTGGAAAACATAGCAGGGTTGCACATGAAGGAGTTAAATCAAAAGAGGCATTAGACCAGGAGTGATATCTGTCAATGCCTTGTGAAGGGCTTAACAGGAGGAACATGTGAACATAAATGGCCAGCTGTTGAAGAAGACTTTGACATTACTAGCTTTTGTGAAACATGGTGGTGTGGCAAAAATCAATGGGAATCTTTACTACCTGGCTATGAAACCAAAGTAAAGAGTTTCAATTTAAGGGATGAAGGAACAGCACCTCAACCTCAAAGCCTCCCCAGAAAAAAAGAGTGTAAAAGTCAACAACTCTACAGCAGAGATTACAAACAGGCCCAAAACACTGCATACAGAAATACAAATTTGCTCCAGAATTACCCGCTCCAGTATTTTTTTGCATTCAGGCATGAAAGATCATTTTTAATGTCTTAATTATTCCTTTATTAAAAAACTTGTTCATTTGAAAGCCTTTTACAAGTGCAGCCTGTGGCTCTGCAGTTCTGCCTTCTGTGATCTGAAAGGCTCCTTTCCAAAAATCTGCTCTTGCAGAGATTAATACGATGGCAACTGGCAAACCTTGTGCTCACCTGGCCATTCCCTTTGGAGGCAAACCAGGTGGCAAACTCAGTTATGTGTCAGGTTGGAACACAAGATCTAATAGTCATTGCTTCACTGAAAAAGGCCTGGCTCGAATTTACAGGGGTAAATTCACCTGCAGAAGGAGCAAAAGGCTGAGCCCATCTCTCTCTCCCTGCTCCTGGCCAGGACCATCTCTGCTCACAGACCACGTTACAGCTGCTGCTGGTCCTGGCTGCCACTTGGACCACGGTCAGGGCAGCAAATTCAGCTGTGGAGGAAGGAGGGGGGATAAGGACACAAAATGCAGTGTTCTCATGGGGGAGCTGGGGGAAGCAGTCAGGTTAATATGTGAAAACCAGGCCTAACTGGTGGGAAAAGAAAAAAACAAAGTAAATGGTGCCAATTAAAGTGATTGCTTCTTAATGATGTGTGTTATAACAAGTAGCTTAATCTGTTAACATGGGGAGAAAGCTGTACTCAATAAGCAGGAGACATGAGACAGCTTAAAGTCTGCGAGTAATGGTTTTCTTTTTTTCTCATGGAGTGTTCCAGAAAGATCTTGATAAAAAAAAAAAAAAAAAAAAAAAAAAAGCCCTTCTGACCAAATGATCAACTGTTCAGGTCTTCAGCATCTTGCGTAAAATAACTACGGGCAACCTTAAATTTGTAACAAAGGAGAAAACAGCAACTTGCTAGGGAATTTATTTAATCTATATATTCAAACTGACAGTACTCTGAATGTCAGTCTGTGCTTCTTGAGAGAGAAGAAAATTTCCATAGGGTTCATGTTGCTGGTTGATTCAGAATGCCTATTATAATTGTGAAATATTGGTAGGAATGGATTGAGATGTATTCATGACAGAAGGTGGACTAATGGAATTCAGTGACTTTATTTAAAATGTGCAGGAGTTTATTATAATACTGTAATAGAAATGTCATTTACCCTGACGGGAGGAGAGGGAAAAGCCCTGTCAATGAATAATAATGAAGTTATTTAAATGTCAGCTTTCTTGCAAATAGTTTGCAAAACAGAAATTATTCTACGTGTTTCTAGTTTTGTTTTAATTTATTACTGGGAAGGCCAGAGCTTCAATCCCACAATTCTGGTACATTTTTATACTGTGAAATGAGCAAGTAATCATGGAAATGTTTATCTTCTTGCATTGTTTTCTGCTTTACTGAAAAAATAGGGAGTTGGATTTTTAGCAGCTACTGGTAAAATTTGGGATTTAATGATAGCAATTATAACTAATATGGTGGGACAGGTGTGAAGTTCAGAACTGAATCTGAATACTTTTATTTTCTGAATATTATTCTTCTCCTGTCATCTGCCTTTCAGTGACATCCACAAGGTACCACTCACATCCCCCTTCTCCCCCCAAACAATTTGAGACACTGTTGCAACACACGTGTCTACTCAAGACACAACAAAATAGGGCTTACTGTTCACTCATTTACATATAATTATTCCATTAGTTGTAGCTGTTCAGAGGGCATAGTTTATTTTTGTGTTTTCAGCTCTGCAGGTCCTGGGTTTAGTGCTTCACAATGATTTCTCCAGGCATTTGCTTGCTCATGTTATACAAATAAACTAAAACTGATTTCACTCAGCAGAACTTGAGGAGCAGCCTTCCACACAAAATGTGGAGATGTTGGTTGCTGCATATCCTTTCCCTTTCAAATAACTGGGACTGAATTTGTTGATCGTACTCTGTCATTAATGCCTGCACCCTGCTGAGGTGCATCTGTCTTTTGCAGCTCTCCCAGGTTAGGCTGGCTTCCTGGGCCATCCAATTGCTGATGTGTTTTTATGGGTGAGGAGTCTCATGCTGCTTTATACACCCATTTAATAAGACAAAGAAAGCTTGTTATCTAGGCTGCTTATCAGTGCCTGCTTGTATACATACATACATACATACATATATATATATATTTATTTATTTATTTATTTATTTATTTATTTATTTTTATTTATATGTGTATATATATAAGAAATAAGACAAGTGTAGGTTGGTGGGTTGGTGGTACACGTGGGTTAGATCCCCACAGAGACTTCCCATGTATGTTTCCTTTGATAGAATTCTTTTTTCCCACCGCTCTGCAAATGTTTATGTTACCATTTCTTTGTGTTAAAACACTTATGGGTGCCTATCTGCTCTTGTAGGTATAACATTTTCCCCCTCCCCACCTCGCCCCTGTTAAAATTAAGGGTAATTGTAAAGTGGTACAAAAGAAAAAACTGGTAAATGGGAAGGTAGAAGGACTAGCTGTTGTCAGTTTAGAACACAATAATGAGAGTAAGATCTAATAGTAGCTCCTTTGATTGCTTGTGAATTCGTTCATCTGGAAAAAAATTATGTTTTTCTGAGCTTTTAAATCTTTCTGTTTCTTTTATGGATGTTGACAGAAGCGCACGGTTCCATCTGTATAGAGTGTTACCTGTAAATAAAGCTGTGAATGCAAAACAATTGCCTAGAGACTCGAAGTAAGAAGTGGCTGGCAATTCTGAGATTACTATTTGCAATAGGCTGTTGACATAATTTTGCTGTGTTGTGGCAGGGGCACTGGCTGCCTTTCTTGAACAATTTCAAAGCAAGTTTTATGCCTCAGATTTTCTTTGCTCCTATCCCCCTTTGAAGGATCCTATTTTGAATTCATTGTAACTGGTATAAGAAAAACCAGCATTATTTCACTAATATATTTTTCCTAACTCAGGAGGTCAGATTGAGTCTTTACTCTCTTTTCATGTCTTTGCCAGCTGAAACCTCACAAAGGGTAGCTTTTGGGGTTTAGGCAGAGAGCAGCAGAAATACTCATTTCTGATAATTTATTACTGATTAATATAACTTTTATTATTATTAGTATCACTGGGTGATGAGGTGGGGTGAGGTAACAAAAGGAAGCTGCAGTCCTTGGCCAGGCTGTGTTCAGCACCCTGCTGTGGATCCCCTCGCCCAGCTGCTGGAGCATCTCTGAAATATTCAGTAACAGGAACAGCCAGCACAGAATCCTCCTCCTCAATCCTCTGAGGAAACAGCTCCGTTAGTTTATATGTGCTCCTGTGAGACATGACCTTATAAAGGGAAAGATCAGTCAGCAGCTGAGAATTTGACGTTAATGTTCTAAACACCAAAGGTCACACATGCACACAGGAGGGTGTGTGTTTATTGGAGGGAGGGAGAAATCTATAGACATAAATCATAGGGCAGTTCTTATATGAGAAGGCAGATATGTGCAAAGGCTTCTATAAAGTTCCTAAATAGAAAGACTCAACTTTAATGCAGATTCACGTTTTAGTGCAATTCATCTTTCATTGATAAAACCCTCAGCTGCTGCTTTCTTGTTTTATTCATGTACAGATTGCAAAATCTGAAATCCCAGAAGCTATAATATGAATGTAGATATGGTACTTGATTCAGAAATATCCCACCCTCCATATTCCACAAAAAAAAAAAAAAAAAAAAAGTAAGCATTAAAGTTCTTAAATACCTTTGTGAATTTAGCCACTGTTGCCCTGATAGGAGAGAACCTGCAAATAATGAGTGCCAAGATTTTACTTCAGAATGTCTGGTTTTGGAGTGCTTAGCAAAAGGGAAAATTCCTGTTACTGCTTGCAAGTGATGTTCTGTATAGGCCCATTTGTACATGTTGCAGATGAGATACAGGAATGTGTTATGCTTTTGAATGTCTGTTACCCAGTACAGGTCCCTTTCTGCAATTTATGGGTGCCAACTCTACTGGGCTGGGCTGATTATCTAAATCCCGGGGATACTGGGACAGAATTCAGGCAAGCATGAGCTGCATAATGAATAAAAGCTCTGCTGATGATGGATCTTGGTTCCAGTCACATATTAAAAGTAACTCCTACAGGAACACTGGGCAGTCTTATTTGTTCACTATCTTTGTTCTTCCCCAAGAAATGTAGTCATTGTTTTTCTGGGCAACATTAATTTCAGAAATATTTTATTTTCTTTATTGAATAGTGGCTTTTAAAGCAAGAATAAAGCACGTGTCCATCCTTTCTGCTAGTCAGTGTTAGAGAAGCTACTCTGGAATATATTGAGATGAAGCACCTTAACAAAGTTGAGCTTGGACTGATTATCCAAGTATATGATGAACTGATAACCTTAGTCTCTTGCTTTCTGCTGTTTGGCATTTCTGACAATGATTATCTACTGTATGCAGAATGTAGCATTTCTTATTGGGCATGTTTAAGATGCTTTGGGAAGATGCTGGTTGAATTTTTCCTAATCTAATTTAAATGCAAATGATAAACATGCACATGATGCTGTGTGTATATAATTAAGTATCATTATATACTACATGAATCATTGAAAAAGCTCTGGAGAGCCATTCTGCTATTTAAAGAATGACTTATATTGAAAAGCTGCCAAGTGACTTGTGGTTTTGTGATTAAGTGTTTGTACTTACAAGAATCTCTCTTGAATTGTAGGTCAACAGATTATGGGACCACATATGAGAAACTGAATGATAAAGTTGGTCTGAAGACTATTTTGAGCTATTTGTATGTTTGCCCAACCAACAAACGTAAGGTAGGTGACGATGTGTTGGCTCATTTTACCTCTGTGATGCTATTTCTGCCCTGGAGATCTCTCCTAATTTCCTCAATATCTCTTGCTGTTTAAGTAGCAGGAATCTCTCTGTCGCTCTTGCCTTGGAAAAAATGTGTTATTTATCAAAATATAACCCAAATTGTACCACCTATCCCACGTACCAGTAAGACTTGAGGGAAGGATGGCTATTAAATGGACAGGTACCGTGCATGTGATTGTTTGTTTACCTTCTGGATGGTGTTGATTTTGTTCCCTGGAAGAGAGAGAGACTTGTTAAAATGGCAGAAATGCATCTAGCAGTGACCAGATTGTATGTAGCATTATTTGTCTTCTAAGTGCTCCCAAAGGTGAACCGAACAGGATTTGACAAATTCCTGCAGAGAAAATGCCTTCGAAGCCCAGAAGGTTTTAATCATTCAGACACCCTAGTGACTAACACTTTACTATGAATTTATAATGCTGACATATTCATGAAAGGAATCCGGATGCCTTCTTTGTGATAAGTTTCTGACAAAATTTTTCGTTTTCTACTCCTTGTTTCTTAGTCCTTGAGTCACTACAGGCAAAGCTGACTTGCATTGGCAGAAAATGTTAGCAGATTCACCTCCAAAGGAGTCTGGGTGTATTTGGGCAGCTGAGGTCACTATACTAAAACAATTATGTGTCTTTAAGACAGGCTGTGAAAGGAAGAGGGAGCTGTCCTAACCAGAGAGGACAGTGCTTAGCAGTTTAAATTGCAATTAAATGGCCCCAAATTAGTGGAGAGATGTCATCTCATTGATACTGACCCTCGAGAAGATATGAAGCTCTTCTCTAGGAGCTGAAGAATGAAATGATCAGATCACTTGAATGTCCTTCAGCAAGCCAGCCAACGTGCAGGCTGGCATTGAGAGCCTTCATCACCTCTGGCTGCATCCTGCTCCTTCCACTCCCTGCCCTTCTCTGCCCCCCTTGTCTGTGTAGCCATCTGGTGAGCTGGATCCAGGACTGCCCTGCCTGAAAACTAATCCCTTTCCAGCTCAAAAACGAAGTAGATGGAAGGAAAAAGCTTTCAGGCAGAAGTGTGGAACTATCTTTTCTGGCAGAAGTCTGCTGTAAAGTTGGCTTGTAGTCAATATGATCCAGTGCCAGAGGAAAGCTGCAACACCTGGGATGAGAGGACCTAGGTAATGGTCTGGCGGAAAGATTGACTTTTTCCATGTTTATTTTAGCAGAAGCAGTTAGGCTTGCGGGGACAACTTCTGGAGGCCCTTCTTATGCTGTTTCTGTAGAACATGAGGCCATTCTCTCAATAAACATTTAATTTTAGACACCCAAATAGACCCTGAAAGCAAAAATACTGAAGCTCAAAGTCTTTATTATACCTGCTGTGAAATGAAAAGCTGAAGGAAACATATTTTAAAATTTTGCCACCAAGGAAGATTCTATGGCTCCTAAGATCTGATCCCCTCTCCTCCCCTAAAACTCTGATAACACTTCCAGAAACTATGATGGCTTTGAAAGTTGCATCTTGTTTCATTGGTGTGGGCTGGGTGGATAGCTGCAGAAATACTTTTAAAATTTAGGACTCAACTCCTCTAAACTCCATGAGTTTTATAAAATTTGTGCCCTTCATGTGAAGGGTTTGTACACTGCTGCAGCTAGTGTTGGGCAAATGCTAACAGCGTGTTTTCCCTAAATATCAGTTGTATGTGGTGATTTCTCAGACTGCAGCTGCAGCCTTTGATGTCCTCTGTTCCACAAGGCCTTCCTTAGCAGGGAGAAAAGGCTTTTTCAGTATTGGAAAAGAAAATGGTGCATTTTTCATCTTGAAGTTATTAGATGAGAGACCTTGCTACAGCAGTGATCCGTAAGGGGGGGTCAGCATGTACTTACTGAAGTTGCCTTGTTTTGGAAAAAAAATTTATTTTAGCACATATTTAACTTTTAGGAGTAGTTCCATTGAAACAGAAGGCAAATTTTGAACTTAGCTGACTCAGGACTGATTGCTTGTGATGAAAGAAAGCAAATGTACCATTTATGTAATTCTTGTCTCTTTGCAAAGCAGAGCACTTAGAACAGTGAATGGTAGAATGCATGTAATTGGATTTATTAAAATAATTGATAGATTTGTTCATGAATTTCTGATTATTTTCACATTCTGGAAATGAACAAACAACATCATGTTGAATAAATTGTTTGTTGTAATTTGTTTGCTCTTCTCCATCCAGAAAAAAAATAGGTCTATAAATACCCAGTATTTGCAGAGCTTCCCACAGCCCATGCATGCCAATTTATTTCTAAAAGCTTTTGACTTCCAATTCGTGTCTCTTTATTGAACAAAATTAAATCCTTTAACCAGACATCGCAGGCAATGCCATATTGCAAAAGGATGCTTTGGAAAAAAAATTAGAACAAAGTCAATCATTATTTACAGTTTAAACTGATGACCTATTGCTGTTGCATGGCATTTTTCTGAATTACAATATTTTCCAAAGGGAATGACAGAAAGTAGTTACTAACATAGTGATGTATAAGTCCTGGCAAAGAGAAGTGGAAACATTTTTTAGTTTTCTTTCCTTTTACTGAATTACTGTGCTACCTGGTCGTATGACAGATGACAGAGATCAGGGGGTAAAAAATGCATCACATGGATCTTGCCAAAGACACAGAGCCTGTTTGAGTATTTGTCAACAAGTCTCCAGAAGAGATATGTGCAATGTGCAGTAAATCCCTAGGCTTAGGTATGTCAACACTGGTTTATTTGTTAGGTTCATAGAGCCTTCTGTGATGAGAAAGAAAATTATTTGAATGCTTCTACATGAAGAAATACTGTTTGGGAATAATGCTGATGGGTTACAAACTAAACTAAAGTATAAATCCAAGCAGATACCTTGAAATTCTGTTTTCACAGAAGTGTGTCATTCATTTTCCTAGAAAGCCACATGCACTGAGCTTTGCAGTCTTTCTCTATAAAAGCCTTTCAGATAGGTTGTTTTTACTCCTTGCATGGAAAACCATAGGCAGACACACATAAAAAGTGAATGGGTCTTGGTGGGGACTCCAGAATTTGTTTAACTGGAGGTTTTCTCTGACTTGGGAAGTGCTGCTGGCTAATTTAGATGCTGTGTCCTTGTAGGAAGCACACTGTGTTCTCTGCAAAGAGCCAGTTTGTGCAGCCCATTCCTTCTTTGTAATTTCAAGCCCCCCTCTCTCTATCTTCAGTATCATCAGTTAATTAACAAATGCTGGGTGATAATATCTGCCAGTGACTTTTATGCTATTAATAGGACTAGTGCATTAGATATTTCCTGTGGGTTTGTGGTTTTGTGGTTGTGTTTGTATGTTTGTTTGTTTGATTTTATTCTCTCCCTTTCCACAGGCCTGCCTTGATTCTTTTTGTTTTTTTTCCTTATTCCTCCAACTGTTCAGATTTTAATTGCTGTGTGGAACAGTGTTACCTTTTTTTTCTCTTTAAAGATGAATGGACTGCAGATGCCTTCCTCTTCCTTGATATTCACTGCTTGTGTTTATCACCTTTATCACAGTGTGTTAAGCATTGTCCTGTTGAGTGTGCAGCACCAAGATAACACATTGTGAATAAAATTGCTTGGTTTCATTGCTGGCTAGATCCCCAACTACTTCAAATTTATTTCTATTAATGAGTTTTAAATGAAAGGAAATTAAAGGAATGGCAGCCTAGCCTTCTGTTCTTCCTAGCATTGGCCTGTGTTCTGCACAGAATAGTTGGCAGAAGTTTCTATTAGTCAAGACAGTAGAAAATTGACCCTTACTAGCTGAAATGGGAATGATTGATTGCTACTTTCTATCCTGTGGTATTGGGTGAGTTGATTTGCTTTAGGGAAGTTCTGTTTGTGAAATGCAAACTGCCCCCTTGTATAAAGGGTGAGACCTGGAGCTGTGTGCTTTACACTTGCCCTGGTACCCACTCTCCCAAGGGCTGTGGAAAGTGTCCACAGAGGGTGAGCAGTTCCACCTGGCATTGCTGGTTCTCAGGAGTCTGCTTATCTTCAGTTGCTAAAATCAGTTTGGGAACACTTCTAAAAATTCTATTTCTGACCAGCCTCACTATGCAAACTTTCAGAACTCTAATTTGAGGGCAGGTGTTGATTTTTTCAGTCAAGGAAAAACAGTTATTTCCAGCTATGTCCTCCTTGTAGCCTCTGTAAATCTTAGTGTGAAGACTTTCAGTTAGTGTTGGAGAGGTCAGAGCTCAGCAGAACTCTGAGCACACCTCACTGTGGACTAAGTCAATCCTGTGGTGGTCAAGGGATGGCATCCTTAGCAAATTAGGCACAGTGGGAAACCAGCCTCTGTCAGTCATGCACATTGTGTGATTGCAGTCCACTCTTGCTGAGATAAAAGCAATTATTTTCCTGTTCTCCTCTTTTTATTTGGAAGGAAAGGTCCTTGTTAACTGCAGGCTGTGAGTCCAGCTTTCAAAGAGACAATCATAAGAGACCAAAAGGCATCTGTGAATGGTTGGAATTGTTTGGGGGTTTTTGGTTGGTGGTTTTTTGCATTTGGGTTTGTGGGGTTTGGGTTTTTTTTTTTAATTTGGGGGTTTTTTGGGGGGTATTTTCTGAGGTTTTGTTTTTGGTTTTTTTTTTTTTTTTGAAATGTTGTAGTGAACAGAAGATTTCAGGGAGATGTTCTCTGAGAATGTTTTCGTACCTTTTTAAAGGGAGGAACCACTTTGTCCTGCACCGTTTTGGAGATCAAAACATAAATTTGTTCAAGTGGAAACTTCTGTTTGGATTAAATGCTCTATAACATAGGATAGTGAATGAAATGTCTCCTATGCTATGACCACAATTAATGATTCTTTGTAGCCTCATCATTTGCTTCAGAGAGAGTATTTTTTCTCTAAATACAGTGGCCTAAATCTGTTTCATTCAGCGGTTTGAGCTAAAGATTCCACCTCATCTGAAAAGGGTTGAAACCCTACAAGAGATTATCCTGGGCTGCAGGGGTGGTTCAATGGATAGCACTGTACACATGCAAACAGTTCACTACCCATGGGAAGAGGGATGTGTCACACTGAGAATTAAGAAGTCTTTAATTTTCTGCAGTTCAGCAATAATGATGGATTAAGTCAACTGCTTTACAAGCCTCTGGTGGTGGTAACTGGGAAATCTGATAATCTTGGGATGTCCTTGGGTTAATGCAATTACAGCTTTCACTTTTGCTTGTAATACCTTTAGATTCAAGAGTATTTCTAGCTGTGAACCAGATAAACAAGTATGGACTTTGTTTCCATTTCAGAAGACTGTCTTTTCTGCCCCCCGTCTCACACACAAATAAGGATAACTTTTCACTAGTTTAGGAAGGTGGATTGTTGCTCACATCTGTTGGTTGTGATCTGGCAGTTGGGGAGCTTCTCTGGAGACAGTGAAGATGTGTCAGTGTAAAGCTGATGCTGTCTTTAATACTGAGTTTGTGGGGAAACAAATAATTAACAATCGTTTGGTCCACATTAACAAAGTGAAGGCAGAGCCTCATCTTTCAAAGTGAGTATTTTTACTTTTGAAGTGTCTGGCAGCATCTGCTACCAAACTTTCTGATTCATGGCTGCAGTACATGACAGCTCTCACAATAGCCATTACACACAAAGCCCTTGCCATTACTCTACGTCCATATCTCTTCTTGGATATGAAGTGAAATCAAAGCCCATTTATTCCACTTCTGCTCTTGTAAGCCTATCAAATATAGTGGCAGTTTTGACATTTCCTCACTCAAAGTAGCACTACAGTATGCCTTTGTATCTCACAGAAGTCTCCAAGGGCACATGGGATGTTGAAACTAATGACAGGGAGGTACAAGCCACAGAATTCAACTTCAGAGTTTCAAAAGTGTTCTTTCCCTTCTGAGTCTGCTCCCTGTTTTCTGCAAGCTGGACAATTAAAATTTATGCAAGATAATCTCTTGTTGAATGTCCTTCAATTCTTTGATCCCTTTTTAATTCCTCTGTGATTTACCAAATACTCTGGAACAGTTGATATCCCTTTTGGCAAGGAAGGATACATGCCAGCAGCTTAGAGAGCACAGGAGCAATGTGTTTTTAGTTGCAGGGATTGATGGCAGAGCAAGAACAGACCTGTCATAGCTTCAAACTTGTAGCTCCATCCATTTCCATAAGTAAGACAGGCTGTTCAAACCAGGAAGAAGGCCAGTTGCCATAATATTGATTTTTTTTTTCCTATGAAAAACTGGTCCCAAGCGGTTGAAAATCAGTTTGTTCAGTGTCCCATAAAGTTAGGCTAAAAATATGTACAGCAGGGTTTCTTCAGTCACCTTCTGGGTTTTGAGATATTAAAGATACATAACTAAATCTCTTTTATCTCCTTTCCCTGTTGTGCCAGGGTAGGAACATACTTTTTGGTCATGAAATTCGGAAATTGTCTTCATACTATATATCTTTGGAAGTTCACCTTCAAGGGAAAAAGAACATGATAATGTAAGATACTGAAAGAGAACATGACATAACCATACAATGGCTTTTTTGTGGCACTTTGGAAACGATAATGCCAAAAGCCCCAAAATTGTTGTTTGAATATTGACCACTCAACCCTCCCTTGCTGGGCCTGCAGCAAAGAACTGTCTGTTCATTAGCAGCTTGTGTGATCTGTAGGGCACGTTTGCCAGCAGATTGCAACTGCTCACTCCTCCTGCAGTCTAGATATGTTGCTATGCAGAAATGAATGATGGAATGAAAGGATACTCGAGGGTTTTGCCTTCTGTCTAGCTGTGCTTGGAGTACAGGGAGAAGAAAGCAAAGAAAATGAACAAGAAAAATATTCTTTATTATTAAACTTCTGATTGATAAGAGCTAGGAAATGAAGAGAGAGGGGAGTGATGGCAAAGATTAATGGATGTAATTAGAAAGCCATCTACTGCTAAGAAAATGTGGAATTTGACTTGTATGCAAATAGCATGAGAACTAGAGACCAACAAGTGATGACTCATATATCAAAGTGAGAGTAAGAGGTCCTTGAGGAAGCAGCCAAGCTTCGTGGAGAAAATGGGAATAATTAAGTGTCTGGTATGAAAAAGATATTGCAAAAACCATGAATGGCCTTTTATTTTGGTGTTACTAAGTGAAAGGTTTAGGTTTCTTGTTGGAAGGACAAAGACAGGTTTTCCAGAGCTAGAATAATAATGATAATGATAAAAAAGAGTGAAATTTAACAGAAAACAGTGAATTCAAGGGTCAGAATTGACTGAAAATAAGGCACTGTAATCTGTATCTTTTCTATTGTGTTTTTTGATTCCCATCTCTCCACCACTTTCTCAATAGCAGTCAAAAAAAAGAATTAAAACATTTAGGAAAGGCATATAACTTGGTGAGCAAGGAAAGTACAATGCTTATCACTCAGCTGTGAGAGCAATGGCATAGGGAGGCTGTGGGTGGTAATAAACAGAATTCATTCTATTTCTGTCTGCCACAACATGGCTTTCAGATGGGCATGGCTCTCCCACGAATTTGCACAAACTCAGTTTTTCTGCGGAGGAATCTCTTCCACCACGTTCAGAAGGACTGAAATGTGGTCATTGTTTCTGTAAAGGTAAATATTTAGGGATGAGAGAGAGCAAAGGAGAGAAAGCTGTTGAGGGAGCAGAGCAATGATAAGGGCAATTGTTGGAAGCAGTGCTGAGGGTGGTGTTGAGGTTGACATTAACCAAAATACGTGCACAAAGAACTCTCAGAGGAGTTCTTGCTGTGTATTCTGATTCAATGGATCAAACCCTAGACCACCGTTTCCTAAACATTTTTTAATGGATGGGAGAGTGAATTCATACCATGGTGAATGTTTCAGGTCACACTTGTACCTTCACAGTGTTTCTGTGCACATTTGCTAAGAAGAACATGTGAGGATTTGAGAGAAATACTTTGTAGTAAATTTTGAGTGTGGCCAACTGTTACCATAAATCTGTCAGCCAACACACTTTTGTTGCTTTTTCTTAAACTGACAGTGCAGTTAAAAAGCTGGTGAAATATTTTCAAAAGATAATGTTTTACAGAAACATTTAAAGTAGCACAGTATTTGACAAGCAAAAATCAAATTTGCAGTTTTGTATTGCATATAGAATGTTATGAATAATGGATTTTGTTGTTTAGAGAAAGAAAAAAGATCATATTAATTGAAAGCACTTATTCCTAATCAAAACACTATTTTTTTTCTGCTGAGGTCATCTAAGACTTTTCTGTCTTGAAGAGATTGATGTTAGAATAACAATGTTTTGGGTACAAAAAGCTAAAGCCATTTTGTTTTGAAATGTTTCCTTTTAAAATTCTTTAGAGATTTACCAAGACAAATTCCACTGAAAACAGTGGAACATAATAATGGTACTTAAATTACATTTTTAATCACTTTGCTGATTCTATTGTTGTTAAAAGTCTGCTCTGAACAGCTTCAATTTAAAACACTGAATTCTCCACTGCATGCATGCATTTAGGTCTCTCTGCCTCTGTGTAAATACAAAATCTCTTCAGTCTCCAGTCCCAGGTACCTAATTCCTTCATTAGAGGTAATAAGGAGAATTAGAAGGAAACTGTGCTCTGCTCCTTGCATTACAAATTCTCTGTGTGCAGGCATTTCTCAGGGTTTTGTCTCTCCTGTGGAGTGATGAGATGCTTATGTGTTTGTTCAGTATCTTTTTCCACACAGACCAAAGACAGAAAGCTGTGGAATAAGTTCCCCATGCAATTGCACAGTTACAAACAAAACCTTAATTTATGATGCCTAATCACAATGCAGAATTAGAAGATGTATCTTCATCAGATATGGTTAAAAAAATCACCTTTCCCTGGTTGAGGACTCCTTTGCACACCACATTGCACAGAATTTGAATATTATTTTTCTGTGTTTTTTTTTTTTAATACAGAAAATGTTTTAGAGGATTTAGCCTTGTGTGTGTGGTCTGGTTGCTGGTCTCTCCTTGGCAATTTCTGTGAACTCTACTCTTGAGCACGTTGTGTGCTCTGGATGTAGCTTTCTGCTGAAGACCATCCATTAGAAGTAATTCCTTAATAATAAGCATGGCAATGGGCTTACAGCTGTTCCTGGACATTATGCAGCCCTGAAAACACAAAATCATATTATTGTGACTCACCCTTCTGCGTCAAGACCAAGATTCTTCTGTCCTATTTATAAATTAAGAATGTATAGGAAGAGACTTTTTTTTTCCCTGTGTTTGAACATAATCTGTTCCTTTGGGTTCTGATGTACAACTTGTCTTCCATTTATTACTAATGGTAAATAATCAGTGTAATAGCTTAGCAAATCTGAATGACAGCAGTTTGTGCTTAGCTTTTGGCAGTGAAGGGAGAAACACAAACACATCCATATGTCCTCCCTAATGCCATGTTACTCAGCTGCCAGAAAGTAAAGAACAATTGCAGATGAGCCCAGGTATTATCAGCTGGGGAAGAAAGTGTGGCTGTTTCTCTGCTTCTACTTGAGTCCTTTGCTCATTTATGGTTTTGGGGTTTTTTTGTTAATAGGCAGTTCAGGAGAAATATTGTCAGTCCTAGTTTATGAATGAGATCAAATAAATTTCTCTAATGAAAATATGTCTTGACATTTCAAAGCTTGGAGCTGAGAGCTGTCTCCCAAGTCAGGTTCCTTGTTAAAGTGTTTCACTGTTGTCTTTCTGTACTATCTCTACCAGCAGAACTTTTCCATGTGCTCCAGGATGCCAAACCTTTTCTGATGCTGCTGTTTCAAGAGTGTTGCTGCCATTTGCAAGCTCTCACAGGAGCATTCAGTCAATCCCCACCAAGGGCTCCCATTGTTGCCAAGAGACTGACCTTCCCCCCTTGGGCACCAATTAAAATCTATTACTCTTTTCCAATCCTACTTGCTGTAGTTGGAGCTCTGGCTCTTTGCGTGGTTGAACTTGTTGGGCTTTCCTCTCCTTTTCATTATTACTGAAACTTTTCTAAAGATGGCAAGAGTGAAAATTCCAAACCACATCTGTGTGTACCCTGGGGACAACAACATTTTAATGAGACTTTTAGTTTAATCTCTCTCTCACTTGTCATCAGGAATATAAGCAAAATCCAAGTGAAGAATAGATATGTTTCATATGATGATATGGCTTATTTCCTTCCTCTTTTTGTTCTCTTCCTTCAGCTAATGTGCCCCAATTATTTTACAGAAAAGGTTTTCCAGCAAATGTAGGAGAAACATGCTGTGGGCCTTGCTAGTAAAAATACTGTGCTCTGAAAGTT
The DNA here is from genome assembly GCF_963513975.1 of Fringilla coelebs. NCBI lineage: Eukaryota > Metazoa > Chordata > Aves > Passeriformes > Fringillidae > Fringilla > Fringilla coelebs. The sequence continues at coordinate 26,354,961 of NC_140066.1, read as the reverse complement.
GAGGGGAGCAAGAGCTGTGTAGCTGACAACTCTCTTGAGCCTCAGAGCCCGTCATTACTTGTATGCCAGTAGGGTGGAGAGGTTCCTTTCTTCCTACAGTATGTCTGCAGCCCACACCTCTAAATAAACATTAAAATAATATCGATAAAAGCATTTTTCTCTCCTGGTGGTTGATAATGATCAAGCAGTCTATCTTAACTGGCTAGCAGCAAGTGCTGTGCTTGTCACAGCCTGCTCCTGTGACGTTGGAGCCACTAAAGCCGTGCTATGTACAGCTGCTCTTATGTAAGTGTGGCTGCCACCTCAGTGTCTTTCAAGAGCGAATTTAAGCCTGCCCCGAAGGTGAGATTTGCCAACATGCCAAGCCTGTGCTAAAAGGAAATTCAGGGAGGAAAAACCCACACTTCTTGGTGCTTTGGGATTCCCTTGCTTTCAGTGAGGATAATGAGCTAAAAGTATGTGATGGAGACTCACCCAATGGTTGGCGTGGATCAGAAAAGTCAGCCATGAAGTGGCTCTGTGATGTGGATAAGAAAAGTCAGCCATGAAGTGGCTCTTTGAGGGCGTTTCTGGTGTTTGCAGCCAGGCAAGACCTGCAGGCAGTCTGGGTTTAGTTGGTTTTTCCACCATTTGGACAACAGATGTACCGTAACAAGTTTGCATGTTTAGCAACGCAGCCTGGTGGGGCTAAGTCAGGAAAAACTGAAGCTTAAATTCGTTCTTTAGCTAAGTCCCTGAAGGCACTGTACATACAGCCAAATGTCTATATAGTTTTATTTTGCTAGGGCACCTCCATGACAAAACCATGCCTGGGTTGATGAGGAGGGTCCCAGAGTGAGTAAAGCTTAGCCTTGGAGTCTGGCTCTGTTGTAGCTGACTGCTACCAGGGATAGGCTGGCACAGCCCAGGGTATCCTTCAGCTAATTCTGCCACCACCAAGAGGGGCACAGACTTCAGTGTAGGTTATAACAGTCTGTCAGGAACCTGGGGTGCTGCTTGTGTGGCTACAACCTGTGCCACTGAGTCTCCACAGATGTCAGTACTCAAGTTAACTGAGTTATTTTCATATCTGTAGGAGTGGAGAGGTGACTTTAACAAATGTAGAAAAATTCATAATCTATAACTTTTTATTTTTTTACCTGCTTTCTCATTTAACACATAACTGAAAAAGCTGAATTGAAGCTTTACACTTGGAAGTGGTAGGTCCTGACTTTTGCAAAACAGAAATGTATTTCACTGAGAAAATCTCACTGAGTTTTTTGGGGTGAGGTGCTGTATAAGTGCAAACAGTTTTTATTAATAGTCAATTCATGTGCATAATAAAAAGTATGTTCCCACTATAAAGAAGGTTAATATTGTTCAATATATCTACATTACAGCCATACTAAAGCTGTGGGTATGTGTTCTGTTTGGAATTATATGAATAGGTGCTACATTATACTGTATACCATTGTGTATTATTGCTGTGTGAGAGATATATGGTCTCTACCACTTGAGATAGAAAAAAACATGTCTTTCAGTAAAAAGATATTTCCTGTGCTTGCTGCACCAATATTTAATGAAATTGTGAATAAGTGAAGCAGATTCATCAAAAGAAAACAACATTATTTTTGTTGGGGAGGGAGAGAGTTTAAAACTAAAAATCAAACCCCCCTCTCTCTCTCTCCCTCTTCCTCTCTCAGTTTGTCTGCTTTCAAAATCCAAGCAGTGGAAAGGCTGTTCTCTCCTTAAAATGCAAAACCTCGGGAAAAAATAAATGCCTCATCCTTCTGAAAAATCCATCCCTAAATGTCATAAAATATTACTTGGTAATCTGTCAAATCATTCACACTGCAGGCTGCTGTGGTCCAGCTTGAGTTTAATTTAAAGTGAAATTAGCCCATGTTTCTTCCTTCTGGGTCAGACTTCCATGGCAGGTGGGTTCTTTGCCGGGGCTCTCCAGGGACAGGGTGGCTGTGACCACAGGCAGTGTTCATGGTGGTGAAAGGAGTGATTCTCACACAGGGTCAGGCAGGTACCCAGCTCTCAGCCAGGACCTTCAGTGAATATTCTTTACATGAGAGTCTCCTTCTTAATGTGTTTCAATCCAGAAAAAAAATATTCCACCTCACTGATTTGTGGAGAGTAGGAAAAATAAGTTTTTCCCTTCTTTGAATATGTGGGAGGGCTCTGCAAACAAACACACAGAAATACAGAAACACCTGGTAGCCTGTCTCAGCTGGCATAAGCTAACATTTCTAAGAAGCGGTGAAATAAACAAAAAAATCTCCATTTCCTTTCTCTATTGTACCTGAAATATCTCTTCTTCTAGGTCAGAATGTATTTGGACCTCTCTAACAGCAGGTGGTGAAGCTGCAGAAAGTATTTGTGTGGAAAGGAAGAAGAAGGAAACCATCCCTTTCCTAAGCTGCAGGGGAAATTTAGGCAGAGGGAATGTAATTAGCTAACCTAAAAAATGCCTGAGAGAACAGAAATTGCCAGCATTGTTCCTGCACAGAGTTTTGAGAACTTTAATAAATGCAGGTGATCAGCACAGTAATTTTAAGCGTAGTCGGGAGGTCTGCAGTAAAAAAACACAACAAGCAGACCCAGTAACTACAGCAAAATTAGAGGTATTTTTTTCAATAGGACACTTAACTTAGTTATGTTAATATTTGTCATAAAAGTGTAACCCACAGCAAGGATATTTGGAAGTGTATTTGGAAGGATATTTGTAAGTGTATTTTATGGTCATTAAAAGGCAAATTTGCTTACACTTCAGTGTTTTGTTAGTAAAAGCATTTATGGACTCTTACAAGCTGCATTTAGACAGGACTTTACATTTGACAGAGAAACTACCTTCATGTGGCTGCCAATGTTCTAGATTCAAGAACATAAAGGAAGGGGGGCTTCATCTCTGCTACCCCCCACCCTGAGGTGACATTGCTTACTGCAGTGTTGAGAACATGCCCATTTAAAACCTGCTGCATGTCTCTGAAATGTGCCTGTTCTGTGTAGTAGCATAAGTTAAAATAGCTACAATAAATGATAGTAAAGCAGAAACCCAAAAGTTTTATATGCAGGAAAATCTGATTATTAGACTGTAGCCTTGTTAAGCTGAGTATTAATCAGAATAATTAATATGTTTTGCTCTGATTTTAATTGTGATTAAACTGGAAAAACAAATGTTTGATTATTATGTTAAACAAGATTTTTTTACCCTTTTTAAATCGCAGTTACTAATGTAGTACATTATTGTAGTCTTTGGTGAAAATAAGAACAAGGTCCATTATAAATTAAAAATATGGATGTACAGAGAAGACTACTAAGTGAATTAGAAGGAAAACTTGGGAAAAAAGAATCCAAGCCCGTCTTGGGAATGGTTTACAAGCTTTTAAATGCAAATTTATCAAATCTTTTTGTAAGTCATGGATCTCATTTTTAATCGGTATTCCACGGCTTGAGAATCAGCCACACAGGCTCTCACTTGGTTAACATTCATTTTACTAGTCTCAGATCTTGATCCAAAATCCACTGAAGTCAATAAAAAGACTCATTTTGAATGCAAAATTAAATTATTTCTTCTTTGCATGTCAGAAGAGCTTCCTCTTGCAGTCTCCTGCCATTGCAGCGCAGAAAACCAGAGTAAAATATTTGGCAAGAGGGTAAAAGTTTCTTTCTGAGCTTGTGGATAAGCCTGGGCTCACAGGCAACATGCTGGACTTCAGTAAACTTCTTCTAATGAAGACTTCTTCTAATGAAGACTTCTTCTAATGTATCATTTCAGTAAGTGTTAGGACCTGTATGCCTTTTAGATGTTACAGAGGCTACCCTGATAAATATAATTTATTGTATTTCATACATATTTTTACTCAAGCCCCATATATAACCGCACATAATTAACATTTATGGGTTTCATATACTACTCAGATGTCATTAGGGTTTCACTACATACACTACTGGTGTATGTTTTACTGTATTCAAGACAATTAAAAGAAATAGATACAAAATCTTACTTGTAGACAGCTATGTACTCCCATTGGGAAATCAGTACTTCAAGACCAGACAACTGATGGGAAGACAAAAAAGGTCTAAAACCATTAAATAATTTGTCTATGTCTCTACAACCACTGGTGAAATGGGAATCTGAATCCCAGTGTAAATCCTAATTTTGTCCTGTGAATTTAACAATGCTTTTTCCTCAAAAGCTTCCAAACTTAGTTAAAAGGCTGCTGAGAAGATGCTTTTGCTTGCTAAATCAGTGGAAGGTCAGCAGAATATACAAGATTTATGGGGCCAAACAAAACAGGGAATCATTTGTGGCAAGGTTGAATATGTGACTCTGATTCCTGGTGCTTGATTTTCCAATCATTCAAAGTGATAAATTATCCTCTGTCAAACTCAGCTGGAGGGAGTATTTGTGAATGATGTCTTTGAACAGTTATTGGCATGATTGCAACAATGGTAACACGAGTTTTTAACACAAATAGTTTAGCCAGTGCATTCTAGAGATGTAAGTGCAGTGTGATACTGATGGAATACACACACATGTGTGTAATCATACATATTACAGATTTACAGATAGGGATACAGAGAAGGAAGGGTGGGCTGGTAGAGACCAGCTATCCCATCCCTGGAGCGTTCATCCCACAGACATTGCACAGTAGAGGACAGGGAAGCTCTGAGAGGGTTTTTCAGTTGGGAGTTTGGTGATGGCTCCCAGGCATTGCAAGGTAGAGCTGACAGGCTCTATAATGTTTTTAGAGAAGTCTCTTCTTGCTTATTTCCTCCTAGTCAGGGTTTAGGCTGCCCACTGGACCATGGAGCAGCGTAACATCATTTTTTGCTGCAGGATTTCTTGCAGTTGAATTGCATGTCACAGTTTGGGTACCACAGGTCTACTGGGTGATATTCCAACCTGCAGATGAAGAGATCCAGATGTCTGATCCTGCCCAATACTGCTTTACTTCATCACTGACTTCAACTGAGCTTTCTCTGAAGTCCCTGATGGCAGGATCTGTGAAGGTTTGTACATGTCTAGCTTCCCTGGCTTCTCAAGAGTTAAACAGGAGATGGGTTCCTTCTTTACTAACTGAACCAAAGTCTTCTGGCCTAAATTTCTGACAAGTGGGCAGACACAGAGGGTGGATGCTCTGATGGTCTCCTCATTTCTTATCCCTCGTCAGGGATTGGGATCTGTAACTTTTCCCATCAGAGCTGTGTAGCTAAGTATAGCTACACACCACAGCTACAGCAGTTACTCAGGTACTGCTCCAATGAAGAGATCCATTTATAGATCCTGTATTCTTTACTATAAATTTAGCAGGGGTTTGCCTGAACTCACCCACACTTAGGTATGCACTAGATCCTGCTCCCTTCTAGCTTTCCCTTCATGGCTGTGGAGTGAACCACATCCCCGATGTTCTGAACCAGCAAAAATCAGCGTCTGCCTTGCTCACTTCCAAATAACTCACTGCAGGAGCCTGTCTGTGGGGGCATTGAGTCCTTTTCTGTGAATCTGGATTTATTTGCTTTTGAAATGTTAATGTGAGAGACGAGGAGGAGGAGATGTCTTCCTGAGCTGCCTTAAAGATGCTATTTCAGTGCGTTGCTGTGGATTAAGAGGACTACTGAAGGGCAGCATGGCAACTCCTCTTTGATCCAGATGACTGGCTCTGTAGGTGGTGGCCATTAGGAAGGAGGAACAGCTCCATCCATCCTATGGATCCAGCTGTAGGGAGCTGGTTTGTATCCGGCCAGGTTTTCTGCGCAAGTTGTGTCAAAGCCCAGTGATTTTTATTTTTTTTTTTTTGCACTCCTGTTTCTAACATGCCACCTTTCCAGCTGGCTACAGGGCTAATGCTGCTGTTCAGGCCCTCAGCACCTCATGTCTCAGCTGTCACACAAAGTGACCCCTGACCCCACAGTCGTGGCCGTCTCTGATTCACACAGAATGCAGCTGCAGAAGTCAGACACCTTGATTTCTGCTGCAGCCACAGGACACACCTCTTTGGAATGCTCCCCAGCTTTTGCACTCAAAGCAGAGCTGCAGGTCCTCACTTCCCAGACTTTGCTGTCCTTGCCATACCTCACTGCTTGTGAGGAGGTCACCTGCAGCCTCCCACTAACCTGTGGCTCTGGTCCCCACTTCTGCTTGCAGCCTTTTCAATTAAGTGCCTGTCTGTGTCTCTCAGTGTGCCCATCATGCATGGGAGGAGATGGTTTCTAAGGAACACCCACTGCTCCACTGCCATATGCCAAAGATTTCAAGGGTTCTTCTGGTTTTCTCTTTTTTTCTCCCATTCTGTATTTTTTTCCCCCCCTTTCATTTATGACAAAAAAGCCTTGGGCATAGTTGGGTTTCAGCTTATTTTGGCTGCCTTTAGTCTATGCCTTTGCAGATACTGTACTTTGTAGTTCTCTGCAGCAACTGCTTTATTGATATTTGTATGAATGGGAGCAACTGACTCCTGGACTGTGATTGGACTGTTGTGATGCTGAGTTCACACAAGTAATAACTAAATAGGTGGGAAGAGGTGTGAAAAATAATGAACCAGAGGGGGAGCAGGCAGTCACCTGCCTGCTGGAATAGAAAGGAGAGAAAAAACCAAAGAGGTGAAATCAGAGATAAAAGAAAAGAAAGGATGGAGTCAAGGTGGGGAGGAATTGAGAGGATTAAGAGGAGGGACTTTACAGAACCATAGGTAGGGGGTTCTTGCAAATCAAGTTGATTATTTTCTTTGTTTGATGGGTACACAATGCATTAAAACATTTGCATAGCATTCCCAGGCCCTCCAGCTTAGATTTACAGTTCTGAATCATCCTTTGTTTGAGGGGAATTAAACTCTCTGAAGAATTCAAGGCCAAGTCTACAAGGAGGGTTAGTACCCATTCTTTTCCTCTTTTCACTATGTTCAGAGGTGCACACCTAATTAGGACTTAAATATTTAGCCTTCTATATAGTTAGGACTTTGTTTTATTAAATTGCCAAAATTTTCACAACAAAGCAATGTTTTGTGACACATCTTTAAACATTTCATTTTGAAGCAGACAAAACATTTAGGCTTTCCTCATGTTTTTGTTTCTTGTTTTTTCCCCTGAAGATTTTTCAGATTAAACTGGTTTTTATGAGATTTCAAAGATATGTGACTTAACAGTGGTTTTCCTGAAACACAGGGCTTTTGAAACACACAAAATATTTGCAAAAAAAATACATATTTCTGCTTGTTAAAACCAGAGCTCTTTGTCAGCCAGCATAGTCATAAAACGTGGGCTTTTCCTTGGTTGTTCTGAACAAACTGTGCCCTGCATGTAAGTTTTTAAGAATCTGTCACTTCACCTGTTTTCTTCCTGTTTTTGATTTAGATATGTAGCATTATCCCTGTTCTGTGAGCAATTTTTACAGTAAGAAAATAGGGAATTTACTATAAAACTAGCAAGTCAGGAGGCCTGTCTGAATAAAATCTCTCTTACCACTGTAGTATTTAATTTTTTGTTTGTTTTCCAGCTGTCCTTGCTTGTATACCTGTTGTTATCTGTAGGAGCAGCCAGGGCCTTGCTGTAGTTGAAGGCTCATATCTGGTGCATCGTGTCAAGTGGCACAGGATTTTTCTTGTCTCAGGAGGTTTGTGCATTCTCAGCTTCTCATCCCCTATATACCCATGCTGGTTTCATCCACATCCAGCTGGTTTTTGTGTGAAAAGATAAGAAAAGCAAACACAAACAAAACTTGCAACTCCCTCAAATGTTCTTAAAAGGAACTCCAGGGAAAACCCGATGAAACATTATCTGCTAAGCCAAAGCAGCTCTAAATTCTGTCCAAGAGCTGATTATTGCTGGGTCTTTCAAATCCTGTCTGTGTAATCCTTCCTCTACTCTGGATTCTCTGCTAATCCTGCACCTGCTCTTCCTAATTCCAGCCTATTTAGGGATATGGGCAATATATTCTGTTTACTGGTTCATTAATATGTCTGGACATGGGCTTCCAAAACTGTACGGGGTGTGTAGGATTTCTCTGAGGATACAGATGAAATCTGCTGAAGTTGTATTGGAGGAAAAACAAATTAAAATCAACTTCTAAAAGGCAGCTTCATCATTCAAAGGTCTGCATAGTGCTGGTCTTGCTCATTTTTAGGCAGTGTTGGAGGATTTTTTCAGAGGAATTTTATTTCAGGTCTTTTAGTATTGCTAATAACGATTAACTGTTTCTTCAGTGGCTGAGTCCTCATGGCAATAGCTTGGTGCTGCAAATAGTGCCTGCTTTTGGAGGGTTTCTTTTCATTAACACTGAAAATCATGTATTTTTCCCCTTAGAAAAAAAAAAGAAAAAAAGGAGAAGTGCACGTGCCCTGAAGCATTTATACTAATTGAAAATTTACTCAGGTGAATCAAGTAAGACCACCTGACATATTTAAATGTTGACCAATTTGTAAAACAAACCTTTCCTTCTTAAAATGCTGTGTTTGCACACAAATATTTATGTGTGCATTTGCACACACACGTTCTTCTAAATATGGGAATTATTATGTGAAAGAGGTTAAAATTATTTGAACTTTTTTTTTTTTTTTGTTACATTAGCTTTTTTAGTTTTTATGGAACAGGATTACAGGGCCATGAGGTCAGTGTGGCTTCCTCCCCGCAACATTTTCAGTTAGCAAAACTCATAAAGTATATTCTAGAAAGAGAAGTGGGGGGCCAGATCATCAGCTATGTGACTTCTAGTACATGGTCACAGATACTGTGAAATAGCTTCCACAATGCCTGTAGCCTGTGCCTCTCCCTTGCCTTTAAATTTCTTTACACTGATTTTGTCCATGAGTTACAGTATAGAATTGTAGTCTTGGGCATTAACATTTCAGTTAAATAAAGAGTTTACCAGGCTGATAGGTGCCAATCGATCAATTGGCATCAATATCCAGGTATGTGCTCTTTGGCTTGGCAATGCAAAGTGGCAGAACTAAGCTTGGGTCAAAATAAAAAAAAGAAACTGAGTCTAATGTATTGGGGATAAAAGTATGTTCACAGAAAGGGGAATGCCTCAGGTAAACACAGTAGATTATTAAGCTGAGATGAATTTGCTACAGGTCTGGGATTTGCTTTTGACTTTTCCTAGTGTAACCAAGATCAAAACTGGGTGATGATTCTTAAAAACACCATGAAAATGTGACTAGATTTTGTGAAGTACTGATTTTTAGTGTAACTAGTGTAAATTGAGAATGAGCCACTAAAATGAGGTAGAGTATAAGATTTTTCTGTTTGTATAAGATTTTTCTGTTTCAGGGTAGCAGAATTTTAGGATCTCATACCTCATGATTTGTAGGGGGTGGGGTGGAAACTGAAGCTGGATGAGAAATAGCAAGCAAGAGGCCTGAATATAATATTAAGAGTATATGTAACAGCATATCTGACAGTTTCTCACTTCTGCAGTCTTGACTCTTGCACAGCATCATTGGTCTTTTTGTTGTCATCTCTTGTTGTAGAAATAATTTAAGATCTCTGGGACAAGTACTTCCCACTTTATTTGTAAGTGCAATGCCTCTGAGGCTGTATAAATAGTGCTCTGATTGGAAAGTAAGAGAATTCCATGCTTTCAGAGATACAAAATGTACTTGTAGGCTGGATGCCCTTTGAGGTATCAAGTCCCATATCTGCCACCAGCCCTTTGATCAGCTCTTCTTTTTTGGCACTGTTCAAGAGCTTAGTTTCTGGGGCTTTCTGATATTAAAGACTCTCATCTTTGGTGTCAAGAAAAGGGTTTGAGTGGAAAAGGAAAAGGTTAGATTGTAAAGCCCCTAATTCTGATCTGCAGAAGAGCTAATTCTTCTGGGTCTGAAAAAGAATTTGGGGAGATTAGGCAGTGTTGACGCAACCTGGCGCGATGATTTGCTTCCAAATAAAACCTTATTCTGATACAAATCAGCCATTAACCTTCCAAGTAAGGGACAGAACAGTCTCACCAAGAGTGTTCACCTTGTCTTGTGTAGGCCTGTTATTAAGATTGCAAAGCCATGAGGTTATCACTCTTGACCTGCTCTTGTCATCAACATCACAGACCTGTCAGGAGGAGAGTCCAGCAGTCAAACAAAAACAAGTCAGACTTGTTCCACTGCAGCAGTGGGTGTCAGGATTAAGTCTCCCTTCACACCCTACTCAGCAGTTCTGTTTCCCAGTTGATTTAGGGCTGTGTTCCCTGCAATGGTCAGGTCACTGAACCAGTTGGCAGATTGAGTTGAATGAGTGCACAAGAAGGAGGGCAAGAAAACCTGCAGCTAGAAGGGAAAGAGACAGGAGGATCTCAACACCTGTGACCAGGGATCCTAATGTCTGCTGTGGAACTTGATTCTCTGAAGCAGTATCTTTAAAAACCTGTTTCTCTCTGCTGGCCCAGAGGCTCCAGAGCTGTGTGTATGATAGGTCTTATGAGAGGCAGTGTACTCTTCTCTCATCATCTCCTATCTGAGAACCAGGTGATGAAGCTGTAATAAACTGAGAACTCATAGATTCTTTATTCTTCCTTACCTGTGTTGTCTTGTCAGTGCTGTGAGGGGAAGCAGTATGTCAATATGGACAGGACACACTGAGCTGTGGTCTCCTTAATTCAGCTTCTGCCACCTCCAGGAAAGACCCTGGAGGGAAGAACATGTCTAGTGACTGTTCACACAGTCCAGGGCTGTTTTTCAGTGCCTCTTAGAAAATTCACAAATAAATGTGAAAGCTGGCACCATTGTCAGGCTTGGATTTTGATCTGGCTCTTCTCAAAGTATGGAAATATATACTACTCAGAGTAAAAGAAGATTGTTTGCAGAGTATAAGAAGGTTGAAATCAGTGCATTTTCTGGAGCTCTGCCATTTTACTTGCTATCTAAATTGTTCCAGTGACTTTATTATGCAGGAGAACATGGACAAGGCAGATCTGAGCATAATAAAAAGGGGAATGCTGTGCCAAATCAGCACCTGAATCAATGAATTTAGTCATCTGACATCTGTTTCGCTTGTCAGGTAAAAAAAAAATTTATGCAATTAGCTGAGATACATGCCTACAAAAAATTGCAAGTGTTTTAGTAGGATTGCAAAGCTGGAAAGCTATAAGCTTTGCATTTTTCTGTGCAAGGGCTCTGCAGCTAGGGGGGAATCTACATGCTCACAGCTGCTGAACAAATGTTTATAACTTAAATATTTGTTTGAGAGAGGGTATGTAATCACATAGCAAACTTCCTAGAGAGCTGGTTAGCACACAAATTGGACTTTCTTTATAAAGGTTTTTAAAATTCATTTTAATGGGTGAGAAAAGCTGGCTGACGTTTCAGAACTGAGTGCTGACATAAAAACTCTCTCATTCACGGCCCATGGGAATGTGAACATTCACTGGAGCTAAAATCTCTGGTGAATTTTCTGCTATAGCTCTATAGCAGCCTAATATTCCTGTCAGAACAGATTTGCAAATGACCCATAAACCAAAGAAGAAACTAAAGCTGAAGGGATGCTCTGGGCAATATAATTTTCTTTACTGACTTTTTGTCTCAGTCTGAGTCATTGATAACGGTTTCTGAATGCAACTTCTATTCAAGGTTAATAAAGAAATCAGGATATGTGGAGAAGAAAATGTTGGCTTATTAAAAAGAGCAGTTAATTGTTATCACATAGTAATGAGATTTCATTGGTTTCCATGACATTTGTTCTAGGCTGTGGAGGGAATCTCACTAAAGAAGAGGGATGTCCAGCGTACCAAGAACAGGACATACTCTGTGCTGCATCCTGGCTATGCAGAGTAAGCCAGGCAGCTCCAGAGAGACAAATGGCATCATTCATAAAAATTTACATGCATCAGACAGTGGTCTTAGCTTAAAATTATAGAATCATCTTGGTTGGAAAAGACCTTTAAGGTCCTTGAGTTCATCTGTTGACCTAGTCCAAGTCAACAGCTGTCCCTATGGGCCACATCTGTGTCATTTAGATATCTCCAGGGGTGGTGGCACATCTGTGTCATTTAGATATCTCCAGGGGTGGTGGCTCAGCCACTTCCTCAGCCTCCTGTTCCAATGCTTGACAACCCTGCTGGTGGTGAAATTTGTCTGAATATTGGACCTCTCTCCTGGGGAGGTGGGGCAGTCACAAAGGAGATTCATACGCTGTGTGGAGCAGGAACTTTGTCCCAGTTGCCCCTGTCCCTTAACTGTCTCTCTGCCCTCCCTTCAGGTTCCCCCAGTTTGGGAAACCTCCCTGATTGTGCCAGCCCTGGAGCTGCTCACTTCGGTGTCCAGGGGTTACACTGGCTAAAAACTGCATGCATGGCTGAAATTCAGTCTGCATCCATACTTCAGGCACTTGAACTGAGGTGAGGGGATACCCATTTACTGCTTTGTGTTCTGTGAATTAATAAAATACTTCAGGCTTCCAGCAGCTTGAATCCTCAGGAGAGGCTTCTCTTGACTCCAGGGAGCTTTGGAACAAACATCAGAGAAGGTGCAGCATTGTTTGGCAGTTTTTCATAAAGCAGTTCAGAAAGACTTTGCGCCAGTCAGTTTAGAAAGCTATTTCTCAGTGACAGTGTATGAAAAGTTGCAGTAAACATCCTTCTTATTCAGGAACTTTGGAAGTTAACAAAAAGGGAAAAAATATAAAAAATATATTAAATGTTCTTTGAAAACATAGCAGCACAGCTGGTGACCTGGAAGGAACCCTTCCACCTCCAACTTCCAGTAATGTAATCTCTGCCTGAGATATTTTCTCAGACTGAGTCATTCAGCTGGATGGATTTTAACTTTATTTCTAAAAGGAGAGAATCACTGTATTCAAAGCTATTCAGAGACTGGGACTGAAATGTCACAAAGTTCGTGTTTGACAACAACACTTTCCTTTGTTGACAGTGTGTCTATAGCCTGATTGTCTCCCAGAGAGGAAGCTTGGCCCAGAAATATGTTGTAGGAAGAAGGAAAGTCTTCTGTTAGAGATATTGCTCTTGAGCATTTGAGCCTTGGCACAGGCTTTCTTAAGTCTTGTAATGAATGTGCTGTTTAATTGCTTTGTGCCTTATCTTTCCATGATTAAAAGTGAAGGTGAGAATTTCTGCTGTACTTTTGATGGAAGTATATACTACTCAGAGTAATGAATACATGTGAGGTAATCAAATTTTCTGAGGATCATTTGCCCCACAGAAATCAATGTTAGATAAATGTAATTATCATTATGAGATTGATGTAAATTTGATGCCAATTATTTCTAAAGTAAAAAACCCCTAAAATTCACCAATCATTTATACAAATGTTAATAATTTCTCTACTTTTGCATGTTAACAATTGAGTACATCATTATCCATTTGAATTTGGGAAAATGAGGGAAAAGACATCTCTGACATTTTTTTGATGGAACAGGTACAATAGGATAATATAATGAGAACTTATTAAGGAAATACTTTCCAAATAATTTTTCAATAAAAAGTCCTAGAAAAGTCTGCTATTTGTCATGTTCCTAGCTCTAATTCAATGAATTCTGTTTTATAAAGTGACAGTTCAGCTGATGAGAATGGCAAATACCTTGAAAGACTCAAGAAGATTAAGCAATTATGTGAAAAAGGATGTCTTCACCACATTCAATAATTATTACAAAATCACACCACTTGTAATCCTGAGCACTATTTGATGACCCACTATAGTCAGGAAGAACATCTTTAAGTTTACTGGCATGGCAATATCAATCCATCCTCTCTTCCTTGGGCCTGGGTGTTCAGCATACACTACTGGGTCCTCAAGGATTTTGTTCCTCTAGAACAGATGTGGCCTCAAGAGGATGTTTCTCCTGCTACTAGACTGAGGGAAGCAGAAAATTCAGCATGAACTCTGTCTCTCTCTGTGATTTGGTCTTATTCACAGCCAAAGTATTCTTTTAGCAGGGTTAGTGCATCACCTAGAGAAGGATACATTTTTGTTTTGAATGCTCCAATCATCTGTAATGACTGGGCTTAATAACATATTCCTAAGGAGGAGGTAAGGTTAGACTTCGTTGCCAAGACCACGAACACTTGATTTTCTTTTTTTGCCTCTGTGTTTTTTCTCTGACTGCCAGTCCTTGATTATTTTCTGCTTTTGGTTATGCCTCCATAACAAATGACTGTCAAGCACCTTGGGCTGTCGATTTCTAGCATGTTAACTACTGCCTAGTAACTGTGCACAAGCTCCCTCCAACAGCGTGATAAATTTGATGGTGCTTAAGCCTTAGTGAGAGTGAGGGGCAGCTAATGTACAATAATCAAGACAGTTATATTGCATGTGGGGATTGATTTGTATAGCCACAGTTTTTTCTTTTCTAGCCTTCTCATTACATAGTTTTTTCATTCACCCACACACATGCAGTGAAATTAAACTGGTGTCTTTCACTGGCGTGATCACTACATATTGGGGTTGTTAATATTTGCAGTACACAAACCAAATATAATTGACTCTTTTATGACTCTAGCTGACTATGACAGCAAAGATCCAGAATAGTAGGGATTTCACAATGTTCTTTGGCTTCACCTCTGTTCTCTCTGTTTTTCATACCAATCATATTTGTTGTGAAAGTTTTTTCACTGCATATAATTCTGATACATTTGTCTAAACTGAGAATGTTCTGAAAATTCACTTCAAAATGCAGTCCTCCTCTCCAGCTTCTGACTTCCCTAAACCCTTTCTGTAGCCAAGTTGTTAGAATCTATTTCCTCAGCTTTCCCCTTTTTGTCATGCTTGTGTGATTTCCCTGCAATGTGTCTAGAGCGTGTTCTTTCAGTCACTAGCTTACCTAATCATGCTTTCTTTATGAAATGAACTGCCATGTTGAGGGCACTGTTTAAACTTATGCACAAAAGAGGTTAGAGAAATCAGTTGCACTGTATTATGCAGTTTCCCCCAATGGCAGTGGGGATAGTTCTCCCAGGGGCCAAAATGGTCTCCTATTTGGTTTTTGCTTGTGAGGTGAATGTGGCTGGAGAGAAAGCTTAAACCAGAGATGTTGAGTGCAGATGTAGAAATACTGCTGGGAGCATCCAATCAAACAGCCTCATCTGTATCACTGAGTAACAGGCACACCTGGACATTAATACCTGTCTGTACATGGAGTGCAACCTCCAGGAAGTTGTGTGAGAAAATGCTGGTAATGGATGATCCTGTTTGACACTGTCTGAATGGTAAAAAATGGTAGCTTTGTTCTCACCTTCTATCCACTAGGCATTGAAAGAGAAAACAAAAACATTAGTAGGTAACTCAGGAGTTCTGCAGCATAGTAGCCATAAACACCTAGGCATTGTGATCCTTGGAGTCTTCAATGAGGGGTTGGATAATGCAGAAACAACTGGAACTGCATATTGAGCAGCATGTGGAATAGCAAGAAATAGGCAGCACTGGAATTTGCCATAGCTGACAATATGATCATTCCTAACCTCCTTTCCTTTTCATCAGAAGCAGCCCCATTACAGCTGGAATTGCATCATTAGAAATACTATTGATCAAGTTCTCATTAGCAGTCATTGGCACTCAACAGCCATTGTTGCATGTGTTATCAGTGCTGCTGAAGCTGATACTGATCACTGGCTCCTGATAAAGAAATACAACTCTGTCTTTGAAGCCAGCTAGTTGATTGAGTTAAATTGGTTCCATACTCTCCGTAATTAGGAGTGAGTTATCAAACGGTTTAACATCCAGCTCTGAGAAGCCATTCAAGCATCACAGGCTGAGTCCAAGTTTCCTTTGTCATCTCATGAGTAATAGCACTGCTGGAAGTCGTTAGTGCCTCGGCCTCTCAAACATTCATTGAAATTTGGGGAGCAGACACCCAAATACCTGACATGAAGTATGACACAGAAGGACAGTTCATGCTCTCACAGAACATTGCTAAAGGGTAGAAGCACATCTTTGACTCCATGTCATCGAGTGACTAAAAATACCATAGATTCTATAATCTTAAAGCTGCTGCTAAGTATGATTCCTCTCTTTCTTCACTAGAGGATTGCTTCTGTGCAGTTTTGGCAATTAGTCTAATAATAAGTAGGATTCTGATTTGGCAAGATCAGCTACCCAGCTAGGAAGGTCACTTTAAAGTACACCCCATCTTCCATTCCTTTAAAAAAACCCAAAAACCTAAATGACAGTAGGTTTTAATGCTCCTCCTTTTATGCTCCATTTTAAGCAGAAAGATAAGTTCTGTTGTATTAATATTCATTAAAAAAATCCAGCAATGCTTTGTCCTGGTTTGGTTTTAATAACTAAAATGTCTATTGTGCAAGAAAACCTTCTTGCAAGTTCCACCACTGCGTGACAGCTAAAGCTTTAGTCATCTTATTAAAAAGCCAAGGAGGGTTATGGATTGACCCTTCCATCAGCATGTCACAGACAGGTGGCATTCAGCCTTAAGGAAGGCTCTATTTGAAGCCTCTATTTGGAGATGATAACATGAAAACATACACCTTGCTGTAGTATTTTAGTAAAACCAGTGTTCTTGAAAAAAGTGGCTTTCTCTTCGTTGCTGAAACTATGCACTGGGTGATGGAGGCAGAAAGGTATAACTTGAGTTGGTTCAACCTTTAATAATGCCATTAGCTCCTAATCATGCTCTGTTAACTTCAATAGGCTTTTGCACTAACTGAGGTTCTGTTCTAAACATTGGTTTTCAGTGTGTATTGAGCTGATTGATCATGCCTGCTGTGATGGTTTATGAAGACAAACCAAGAATGCTGATCCTTTGCTTTAGACATTGTAAAGGTAGATTAGATCATGAACTGAAGGTGGGGTAGTGACAAAATCTCGGCAGATTGATGTATCGTGCTTTTTGCCACCCTTATTTTAAAATTTCGGGGAAATGACTGATTTTAGAAGGAGGAAAGTTGCATGGAAAGAAAGGGAAGAATGAGAGGTCAAGGAGAAGAAGCATCAACAACTCTGAAATGGACCAGTGAAAGGGTAAGGGCGCTTTACTTTCTGCATTGCCATCCTCCTCGGATGTCACATGGTATGTGCAAGGAGGGAAATGAGGCATGGGGCATCATTCCTTCATGAATATTTTAGCCCTCATGCTCTGGCAACATCTCGGTGTGGCCCTGAACAGCTTCCACGGGCTCAGGAGGTGACCTCTGTGAAAAACAGCTGTGCTGGGTCTGAACAGCTCTGCCCTCGCTTCATGTGGGCAGAGTGCTCGCTTTGAACTCGCTTAGATGCCAGGGGTGGTCTGTGACACTGTGGTTCCATCTGAGAGCCTGAACTGTGGCAACCACAGAATGATAATAGAATTGAAAAATTCAGCACAGTAGCATCTAGGAGCATCTGTGAAAGACTGTGTCAGTGACTGTGACAGTGACTCTACATAGTAATCAGCTGTCACACCAAAACTGATAAGGAAAACCACTGTTTTATTCTGTTGCATAGCTGCACTGAATTCCCCTAACAAGAACCAATACAGAGAGTAAAGAGAATTATTTATTGTTGGAGGTGGAATTCTTTTCGGGCACGTTCAGTATGGATAATTTGAGTTCATCAACTGCAACAACAAAAATGAAAAGCCAAGCTAACAATTTGCAAGCAGATGCTAATTCCCCAATTGTTCATGCAACATGGAACATAATTTGAAGTGATTATGAAATTAATGCATTAATACCAAAAATGCTTTGGAGAGAAGCAAATCAGATAAATGTACATAAAAAGAATTAGCTGTAGACATAATTAGTGAAGCTGTTCTTTATTCACAGTCAGAAGGAAAAATTAAAATTAAACTAAGTGGAAATTTTTGAGAACATTTGAGAATTAGCATGTGAAAAGCCAAAATGAAATAAAATATGGAGCCTTCAGCAAAGCTAATACATAGACACATGCTTTGGAATTAAAAGGTACAAAAAGTGTCATGTCATCTATTTGGGAAAGGCAGAGTTACTTGTGAAAGGGAGAATTTCCAGCTGTATGAGCACGTATCCTGGTTATAGCTGACTCAAAGCCTGGAAGCAGGTCGATGGTAGAACAGAACTGTGTGCCATGAATCTGAAGAGCCTTTTTACTGTATGGTGAGAAGTGGAAAATTAACAGACTGGGCCAGAAGATTCTGTGCTGTGTTTGCTGCTTTCTCCTCTAAGTCCATGCTTGTTTTCATGACTGTCAGGGGGTAGGAAAACTGACCTGATTCACACCTGCAAGAAAGAGACTTCCTTCATGTTTTGTTCTGCTCTCTGAACTCATTTTTTTCCTATCTTCATGTCTAAAAATCAAGGAGTAGCAGAACCAGGTGTACCATGACAAAGTTGATATTAATCCAGTGATGTATGCTCAGCTGTTGCCATCATCTGTTGTGTAGATGTGTGGTGGTAGATAATTACTTGACAGTGATTCCATTTAAATCTAATGAGAAAATATCACTAAGAGCTATTAGATTGCACAGACATCTCCCAAGAGAAAAAAATTGTAACTCAGTGCAGAAATTGTGGTGCCAACTCTGACAATTATGTTGGGAGTCTTGTAATATGTATCTTTTCTAGAGTTTTCAGCTGGTAGAATCAGTTTTAATTGGATAGAATTTAAATCTTTGTTAAAATATTAAAATAAAGCTTCTAGACTTGAGATGTCCACAGAAAAGTTTTTAAGGAGTAAATAGTAACTAATAATCTCCTTTCCTCATCCTAAAACCAGCAAAAAGGTAAACAAACATTCTACATGAAATGAGGATCCTACATTAATGACTCTTTGAAACTGGATACTTATTTTTCAGATAGTCAAGTTTTAAAATACTAAATCTTTAGAAAACATGTGAGCAAAGTGAATGGAAAAAAATTATTCCACTATGAGAAAAAAGTCTGAATTATTGCAGACAATTTAGTAAACTTCCTGTTTTTTTTTTTCTGCTGTCTATAAACATTCATTTTCTTTCACATAGATTCTATATAATTTCAAGAAAAAAAAGTCTGAAATGTGAATTACTCTTTTTCCAAAACTTTGATAATTTTCCTGAAAAACTGTGCTTTTACTTTTTCTCTCATTTCTACCATGCAGAACATTTATTTTGTATAGCAACTGAATACTCTGATTCCTGTCTTGTTGCACTTTCAGTTTAGATTCTCACTTTCAGAACACAAAAGCAGCAGATGCTAAAGGATCTGATATTTGCCTCAGACAGGTACGGTGCCACCAGCTGCAATGAAGTCAGTCCCAGGCATTTTGCCAGTAAAGGGAAAACAGATGAAGGAAAATTAGCAGTTTCCTACTAACCCTCCTGGTTTAAGCAGGTTCTATTCAAAGTTATCACTGGGTTCCAGGGGGTTGATGAGGACTCTTCTTGCTGGAACCACCAGTCTCCACCTGAGAAGTGATGGACTGGTTTAAGCACTTTGGATAAAATCAGCCATGTTCATTGAACAGCTTCAGCTGGTGGGTTTTAGGTGAAATAAGATGAGAACATCTGTAGGATGTGGAGGCACAAGAACATGGTGCAGAGAGATGGAAGTGAGCAGGTATGGATATTAATGTCCTTGGGACCAGCAGGTCACCTCTGCCCAGTCTGAGGTGCATTTCCTTTGTGATGTTCCCTCCCCTTTGTTTCTTCCCTTTGGGTGCACTATAAAATAGAGGCAAGAGTCAGAACCCTGAAATATTAAAGAGCACAGTGGCACACAGGTGCCAGGGCTGGCCAGAGGCAAGTGGCATGGCTTGAAACAGTTGGCTGTGAAACCAAGTGTTCAGTGAACTGACCATCTGCCAGGCAGAGCTGTTGTACAGAATCACAGAACGGTTTGGCTTGGAAGGGACCTTAATGATCTTCTCCTTCCAGCTCCCCTGCCATGACCAGGCACTCCTTCCACAGACCAGGGAGCTCAGCACCCATCCAGCCTGGACTGGAGCCCTGCCAGGGCTCATCATGTGAACTGTGCATTTATCACTTACCCTCCAGGGAAAAACTGCCCCCTCCGTGCCCCTCTTTTCCCTATCCCTTTTGTCACTCTGCTTGGGTTACCACACTTTTAGGCCAAAAGTTTCCTCTTGCTTTCATTAGGATTAACAACCCTCAGGGCCCAGTGTTTGGGGCTGGGAAATGCTATTGTTTATAATACGCTTACAGTGCAAGTGGCTTCTTTCTTTTTGTGCCATTGATTGATTAGTGGAGTTTGTCCAAGTAATTTTCCCTCTTGATATGTGTGCTTTACTTCTCTAGCACAAAGTTGGTGTGAAGATTAACTAATTAATCTCATGAGATTCTCTACTGAAAGGAATGCCTTACTGAGCAACAGAACAAAGTAGGGACAATATGTATGAACGCAGCTCATTCCAGATGTCTACAAAGCTGAGGATCTTTTTCTCCCCTAAGCAAGTAAGACTGTAAGAATGTCTCAGCTTAATTTTTTTTTTTCTTTGTTCAGTACAATGCAACAGAACATCTGTTGCAAGAGAATGGATAATTAATAATTGAAACTAGATTGCACTGTCCAAAATAAAGTGCCTATAGTACTTGTAGATTTCCTGAGTTTTTTGCCTTTGTCTCTTTATTTCTTCTCAAAGTATAATCACCAGTCATTGTTATGAATTAGATTTTATTTCAGAATGGAGGTTTCTACTGTGTTTTACTTATGTTTTGAGTAATATATTTTCAAGTTAGTTGTGGTGATAAAGCTTTTTATGTCAAATGTAAAAGAAGAGAAGGCAGAGTGTAATAATAAAGAAACAGAAAAAAGAAATTTTCATTTCATGTCAGCTTACTAAATTAGACCCATTTTGTGGAATGAAGAGATGAAAATCTAGAATTTGATTTGAGGGAGATTTGGAAAACCAAGAAGCTTAATCTTTTCATGTTCCCCCAGAACTGATTGCTGCAGAGCTCATGTTTATGCCTGTGATTAGGAGCTGAGCCTGACGAGTTCTATTTTCAGCACCACTACGGGATCCCAGCAGTGAAAATAACCTTGATGCTCTGGGCTCAAAGAGCACTTCCAGCTTCCAAAGCTCTTGCTAAGTTAAGATAGACTTCTAAGATAAAAGAAATGTAGAATTGAAGGTGTTTTTGTTTATTCTAGAAGTGACATAATATAATACCAGGTATTTAAAATTCACACTGAATGAAAACTAAACAGTACCGGATTGGATAGGTCCAAAGAGTTTGTGGAATCTCCATCCTTGAATGTATTTAAATATTGACAGGACAAGGTCCTGAGAACTTGACTGTACCTTTGAAGCTGGCTCAGTATGAAGCAGGAGTTTGATGTCTTTACATACCTGAATTAAATAATTTAAATTATAAATCACTGTATAGTTCTAGATAAGGCAAAAGTAACTCAGAAACATCCTGAGGTAATCTATTAAGTTACATTAATGAGTGGATTTCTTTATTGTTTTTAGCATTAGATTTCTATTTTTTAGTGAGGATGACGCAAAGAAGAGCTTGTGTCCTTTTTTACAGTCCTCATTAAAACACTAGGTGCGCTAAGTCAGGTAAGGACAAAATGCAGAATCTTTAATTTAATTCTGCCTTAATGGAAATGGAAGCTGGACTTTGAAAACCTGAGATTTAAAAAGTGACACTAATCTTCAGTGACTCTCCCCCCTCTCATCTTTTTTCATCCTTTGAATAATTATTACCTCAAAGCAGAAGTACATATTTTGACAATTCGCCCTGGCTGCTGGGGTTGCAGGTTACTCTTGGGAAGGTGAAGGTCGGTGTTCCTTTCTGTGCACAGCCCAGCCCACCAGCAGTGACTCAGCAGCTCTCAAAAACCCTGAGATGCTGCAACTTCTTCAGCTTTATTCTGCAGTCACTTTTGTCCTGTTATGAACATCTTGAATAATACAGAACAGATAAATGGATTTTTTTTTTCCATGCACTAGCCAGCTTTTTATGACAAACAACATTCATCAAGATGCCAAATGCAATTCTCAACAATTCTTTTATTAGGAATACTGTGCAATCTCAGCTTTCAAAAATATTGGCAGATGATAATTTTTCTCTCTTAAAAGATAGTCCTTTGTCATCCAGTGTTCTGGTGACAAGAGATTGTCTTATCACTCAATGAGCACTGAATCTTTCATGGGTGCAAACTGGATGAATTCACTGTCTGAACCTTTTGCCACATCATTTCTCTTACATTTAAACAGCCAAGATTTGAGGAAGATGATTGTATCCTACCAGTTATGGACCTCCTGTGGGTTCCAGGGTGAAGTGATGATAGTTTCCACTCTCTGGATCTGGATTCAGTCTGAATCTGAATTACACTGTCTTGTCACCATGACTATGGTTTTCTTTTGGGGCAGTTTGAAGTGTGTTACCCTCCATGTCAGCAAAGTGCAAGCTGATTTAATCAGTTTGGGTTATGCATCTTTGTATGAATAACTTCTTTCTTCTTAAGTCACTGAGTAACACTTGCAAAACAACTCATTCCAGGCCTTTTCCTTGCATTAAAGAGGTCATTTCTACTTACTTCTGATCCAGGTTATCATTCAAAGGCAATATTCTTCTTTTTTCTTCCATGTTAGAAGTGTAATTCAGTCAATGAAGTCTTTTCTTTCCTTACAAAATTGCTGCACTTTCTGAGTTAACAAGAACTTCTGGCAATGAAATGCTCCACAATGCCTCAATTGAATTATTGGTGTATTATTTTAATGGTGTCTTAATGAAATTGCTCAGCAGCTAACCTTGTCTTTTAGCAGGCATTAGAGGCAGCTTCAAAACTGTCAGCTCTAGCTCATTTCCTGTTTTCATTTAGGTGCTCATGCTGTTACCCAATTTATTTGAAGAAGAAACTTGGGCCAAATTTTAGTGGCATTGCTCATGTACACATTTCTAGAGCAGCTGATGTTAGCTGATGTTTCCATGAGGAAAGATACTTAAAATTTCATGGAGGCTTGTCTCCTCTTTTCCAATTAATATCCAACTAAATCCTTGTTTTATTTCTTCTGCAGTTTTGTCTCTAGTTTGTTTGCTCTTGCAAACGTGTAGTGCTTTCACACTCACACTCTTACATACTCTTGCAGACTTTTACTCATGCACACTCACAGTCACTTGAAAAAGGCAATCCAAATTCAGAAGTGATATGTAAAGTGGCAGAAATGACATTTAACCATGTTGGGATTTCACAGCACAGATTCTCTTGCTGTCAGTCACCATGTGGGAAAAGCACAAACCCCACAACCCTCTAAAGTGCATGCATGTGACATGAAGAGAATCGGGGAAAAAAATTGAGCTCTTTGGAGAATTTAAGTAGGGAGTGCCCTGCTTTTGTTAGGAGTAGGACATTTCTGGTTTCTGTTGCTGATTTCCTCTTTTGCTTCATATTGTGAGAAAAATTACTTGTTCTGTGTGGGTCACCAGGGTTGGGTCTATGCATGAAGCTTGTGGTGGGTAAGGACAGTGAAGGATTTGACCTGATTTGCATTTTATCTCCATTTCTGGTCAGTTGATACATCAGAAGTGAATGAAAAATGTATGACTCCATGAAATAGATTTGTTGGGGTTTTTTTGGTGCTGTTCTATTTTATTTGTACTATGTTCTTTCCTAAGAATTATTAGCAAAAAGCTGGTCCAAGGGGAGATATGAATGGCCAAAATAAAAGACTGAGAGAAATTCTGGAATTTTTTTACTAAGCCACTAAATCTAGCATTCTCAGCAGATTTATAGAGCTCACAATTCCATCTCTAGAAGCAAAATCAGAGCCCCTTGCTAAGAATTCCTGGGTTTCTTTGTGATGACAGCAATAATACATGTAATTGGCAACAGCAATGCCATCAGCAGAGTTACAATGAAAAAGGAGTGAAAAAAGTGTGGACTGTCTTAAGGTCTATAAATTATGTTTAGTTTCCGTTTGCCATTTCTATGAAAAGCAAATCACGTTTCTCCCTTTTTAGAGGGAGATGATTAATGGATGCCTTGCATTTGGTTGCAAAAGCTTGTTTCAACTGTATTGGCTTTTTTTTTACAGAGGAAAAAACCCCATCCATCTGGAGCAATAGGAAGTGCAGTGTGTGCCTGCTCTGCCTGGTGTGAATAAGCAGATTCTGATCATTGCTGGGCACTGATCTGAGCAGAGAGTAATTACTCTTGCTGGGGAGAAGTAGTCTTTGCTCTACTCACTCTTCACTTCTGTTTAAGACAACAATAAACCAGACCAGAGGAAATCTAAGGTTGGCCTCCAACCACAAAGGGCTTTTATTTGGAGTGAGAGGCAGATGAATATAGCTCTTCTTATTCCTGTGTTAACAACTTAATTTTGTAGTGGTGGAATCAGAGGTAGTTTAAAAACAACATGAAAATCATGGGCCCAAGTCTTCACATCCAGCCCAAGCAAGCTGATCATGTTGTCGTTGTGCATGTAGGTGGGGTTGGTAATTTCTGTCAGGTACCAAGCAAAATGGCCTCAAGTTGCACCATGAGGAGGTTGAGATTATATACTGGGAAAAATTTCTTCACTGAAAGGGTGTTCAAGCGTTGGAACAGGTTACCCAGGGAAGTGGTGGAGTCGCCATCTCTGGAAGTGTTGGAAAAGTGTGTTGATGTGGTGATTTAGGAGTGGACTTGGTAGTGTTAGACTAATGCTTGGACTTGATGATCTTAGAAGTATTTTCCAGCTTTTTGTCCCACGGCAATTTCACATCCTTTGGTAAGGAAGCACCTCAAAAATCTTATTTGACTTCATGAGCTAAGTTGCCTTTCCCTACAGGCCCTAAGGACCTGGAAAAATTTAAGGTGTGATTTTTATGTTGATTTGTCTGTGATGTTTGGAATAAACTCATCCAAAAAACAGTGTTAGCTGGGAAGGCAGAAATCTGCTGTATTAGGCACTTTAAAAGCAGAACAAGATGTTTGATGGAGTAGCTCACATTTCAGGAAATCCAGCATGCTTTCTACAGTGAAGCTCAAAATGATAAAAATAGTTTCTTTCTAATCTTTTTATCTTACATATCCTTAGCTATTTAAGTTTATGGCATCTAAACTTATATTAAATTTTGTTATTGTTTCTGGTTTTGGTTTTTTATGCTTTTCTTGTTCAACACATTTGTGTCTGGTTATATTTTCTGTATAATTAGCTGCATAAAGTCAATGGGTAATAGACTACTTCAAAGCAGAAATTGGGTTAATTTATTTAAAAGGAAATTCTAAGGAGTACTTACTCTGTATTTCATATGCTGCAACAAAAAAAGAAAAGGCATTAAAATGAATTGTACTTTCCCTCCCTTTTCATTTATATTCCAGGCAACTTAGGCAATAAAACTAAACTAATGTGACTGAAACTATATTAACATGTAGTGCAGCTCAGTGAAAGTGTGTTTGCAGAATGAAATGGTTGATGTTGAGGTGACATCTGCACTATGGGCATTTTGGAGGTAGAGGGTCTGACTTCAGAATAGTGCTAAGGTAATAGTGTGATCTGAATGCCCAGAACAGTGGTTGGAAAACATCAGACACACTCCTGAGGTGTATCACAGAGTGGTTTGTATTGGAAGGGACCTTAAAAATCATTTAGTTCCACCCCCCTGCCATGGGCAGGGCCTGTTCTGGTTTAGTTTCCTTGAAAAAGAATACATTTCCTGTGCTCTGAGGTCACTGTGGCCTGAGTCAGGACACAAGGACTTGTTACAGAGGTTTCCCCAAAATTTTGGAGAGCTAATTTCAGAAGCACACTTCTGGTGCGCTCTGAAAGGTTTATATAAATTCACACAGCCTTTTCCTCTTGTTTTGATTTACTTTTCATGCAGGTATCAATTTATTCTACTTATCCAATAAATGTTATCTTTTGGGCTTGTAACTCTGATTATTTACACACAGATATGTTGTAATGAAATTTGCTTTTCTTATCTTATAAAAAACCTGGTGCTGCAGCTGTGATGGGAGCAGTGACTGATAGTCGGCTCTAACTTGTTTTGCTTTATGACACCTGTGCAGAGTGATTAACAATCCAGGGTACAACAGTGCAGCAGATAATGCTGAAAGCTGGTCTCATAGTTAGCAATCTGACTGGTGGATCGAGTCATCCATCAACTCCCTGCTCTGTCTCCCACTCTCTGTGTGCCCTCGCATAAATTCACAGCAGAGGCACAGCCCTGCCACATCAGAGGTGCTGTTGGCATAGGAAACAAAACTGGGGTGTCCTGAGGCACCTCACCTACACAATGGCTGATTATCACCATGCAAAGCCGAGGCTTTTGGAGAGCAGAGAAAGCAAAGTGCTCACAGCCCAGGGTGGTAGTTAGCAGATTAAAGCCAAAGTCAGCAGTGTCTGAAAGTCTGTTCAGGCACTTAAATTTTATTGAGTGGGTGAAGTATTAGGTGCTTCAATGCCTCAACAGTTTCTCCCTCCATTCCCTTTTTAAAAAATGCAGATAAGAACACTTTGACACTGCAGAGGAGTGGCCTGACAGAAAATGTGTTAAGGCAGTGATGTGCTTGGATGTGACAGTGATGAGGTCAGATGAGTTCCTTGCCCAGGTAGAAGGAAGTATGTGAGACTAGAGTGGGTCTTGATTAACAGCTTGCCTTGGAGGCACAATCCAAAGTCAGTGACAAGACTCTTATTAACTTCAGGGAGCTCACATTAAGCCCATTGATTTGTGCTTATTTCTGCTCTAGTTGCTCTAGTCCAAATTAATGCTGTGCTGTGATATTTCCAAATACCAACATCAACAAAGTCCACTCAAGAAGGTAGTCATAAAAATAGGAAAATCATAATGCTTGAATCACAGTATTGAATCAATAAACATTAAACATAGGAACCTGGTCCCAGAAATTAGTGTGATAAGAAAAAGGAACCAACTGATAAACATCACGATTTTTGGCTTCAGAAGCTGGATAGACTCCTTAGTGACAGTATCTTATATTTATAAATATTGATAGTTTGATTTTTAATCCTTTCTGTGTAACTTCTATCATCTCTCAATCTTCAGTTTGGAAATCACTTTAATTATATGCTTGGAATATTTGAAAGTGTAAAATTAAAATAAAAATGTTTAAAAATGCACATTTTAATTACTAATTTATTAAGTAAATCAGATATAATAGGAGATTCTACCTTTATGCTACAATGGAAATATTGCCCTATTTTATGTTAGAGATACAGTGGAGTTATGTAACTGGTCTGAGATAATTCAGGATCTGGAAGTCCGGGGGTTTTGCAGAACCCCAAACTTTTCAGTCAAAGGCCAAATAGTTATGCTATCAAGGAGGTTTCTAGAGACAGAAAAAAGGATTTTGCAGCTGCTCAATTATGAAAGATATATTCTGCATAGATTATATGTGTATTTACACCTTCACATACAATAGCTCTTTAGCATCTGGTGTCTCACAGACACCAGATGCTATGCTTCCTTAGAATTCCTAGGTAGCAAGTTAAGTTGTGTCTCACTCTCCCTGCCTAAATGAAAGAAGAAAAAGAAATAGAGTGTGTGATTTTTGCAGTGCTCAAACCCAGACAGGAATTTGTTCTGAGAAATGCCAGGTGTGGATATTTTCATTTCAGGCTTGTCTAAAAGCCAGTGTTTGCCATTTGCAAAGCAACTTAGAAAACATAAAATAAAAATTATTCAAGCTTTTAATAGCTTTCCAAGGCAAATATTCTTTAAAACTTTTCATGATTTTCAGTCATGATGCCTCATTCCCATTCCTTAGGAGTATAACTCTGTGGCTTGCTGAAATACTGGAACAATCTCTATTTACTGCTCAGACCTGTATATTCCCACATGGAGAGACACATAAAAGGAGTAACTCATTATTGCCACTGGTTCATCAGCCATGCAGGCCAATTAATACCACAGCTAATGGGGTGAACTAGCTGCTCCAACTCTCAGTCCTGTATCTTTTGTCACTCCTGAACTAGCACTCCTGGACAAAGCTAGAAAGCCAATTTACTATGCAAAGATTATTTTTGATACACTACCAAATCTATAATTCAAAGCACCATAGAAACTGGAGGTGGAAAGAACCCAACACGTTATCAAATGTGTTCTCATGCCAAAGCAAGACTGCTTGTTGCAGACAGCCAGGTAATATTTTAGGCAGTCAAACTGCCTTCTCTGAAATTTCTGCCAGAATCTAACAAAACCCCCCATTGGAGATCAGCCTCTTTCCTCTCTCTGTGCTTTGGGGTTTCTTTTCTTAACCCCTGACTTTTATTCTGCCACTCCAATAGATGTTTCATGAAAACCCTAGCAGCCTACTGTGCCTGCCTGGTAACTTCTGTGCTCTAGTGCTAAAAATTTCAGGTTTAATTTTTCAAATAAGCTAAGCACAGCTTCATTTAGGTCTGGTTGAACTAGTGGTAAAAGTCATTCTGCCTTTTTGATCATATGTTATGTGTTTATATACATAGCTGAAACATACTGTTTTCATTACTGAAACATTGGCCATAGTAGTTTTGACATTACATTGAAGCATTTTGTAATAGTCATATATAATAAGCTTCTCTGAAGTTCCTAGCTGCTTGCTCAGTTTTCCATCTGACTCCTCTTAACCACTGAATTTTCACTCTCCCTTCCATATAGATTATGCTGCTGACTGATCCAGAAGTTGAAAGCAGCTTATTAATCAGTTCTGATGAAGGAGCCACCTATCAAAAATACCGTCTGAACTTCTACATCCACAGTCTGCTCTTCCACCCCAAACAGGAAGATTGGATCTTAGCCTACAGCCAAGATCAGAAGGTAAGAGTTGTGGTTTGGTTTGCTTGGGGACAGCCCAGGGCTTCCCCATGGCTCTGTGCAGCTGCTGCAGAGCGTTCAGGACAGTCTTTGGGGTGACCCCAGGACAGCGACTGGAAATTCCAGTTTGGTACTTCCAAGCAGGAAACATTGACCAAGCCTCAATGTAAAGGTCAAAGTAAAAGATGTGGGCATCTTCCGTGTGCCCTCTGTGACTGATCTGGCAGTCTGTGTTTATTCATCCATCCTTTTGGCAATATGGTCTGACAGGCAGTGGGCAGAGAAGACAGCTAGGATCCTTCACAAATCTCTAATGAGGCTTTTGGCCTCTTATTTGACAATTCTTTTCCTCCAGTTTAATATCAGCTCCAAGAACAGTATAAGACACTCCTTGTTCCTCTCTGGTTGGCATATTTTCAAGTAGTTTTTGATTTTATAAGAGGAAAAAGTAGCACTGAATCAATTTCCTTTGAAGTCCAGTTCCCTCAGTATGGGTAATCCATCAGCCAAATAAATATGCTGTGAGATTTGCCTTCATTTTTTGCTGCCCAACCTAACACAACAACACAAGGCTTTTTTGTGGAGAACTCGTTGTTTTTTGAAAATCAGACACATCAATACAAGTCAGTTTTCTTACGGCGAAGGATTTGATAGACCTCAATCTGTTTAGTTCAACAAAAAGCATATTGAAGGAAAACTATATTGTTGCACATAAATGTTTCTATGGGGGAAGACAAATCATAGGAGAAACCATTTCAATTTAGTGATAAAAACTTCTAACAAAAATTGATGGTTAGGAGTCAATGGCAGATAAACTCAGCTGTAAAGTAACTAGCCTTTGGAGCAAACTGCTCAGAGAAATTGCTGATTTCACATCCTGACGTTTTAAAGTTTTATGAATAAACCTGGAAAAAGACCAAAAGAGTTTGTTGAGCTCCCAGCAAGGGTAAAAGAGTGAAATATCTTGACATTTAACATGTAGGCTTTTACACAAAAATAATTTAGTGTTCTCCTTTTTGTTTTGTGCATGATGCAAGAATAAAATCTGTGAATATAATTGATAAGCTAACTATTGGCTGAATTGTTCAGGTTGTACATTAATGTAAGGATCAACATAAAAGTTTGAAATCTGTGATGTTTTCTATCTGTGTAGTTAAATTAATTGTAAAATAATGAAACTACTAATTTTCATTTTGCATAAATTATGCTTGGTATTGCAGTAAGCCTGAGAAAACAAAGGCACAAGGAAATTGAGTAAGTAGGGAAGGCTGCAAAATTATTGTATTGAAATTTTTTGGAATATTTTCTTCCTTCACTTTACACTCAAACCCAGAATCCTTTCAGGACTGTAGCTTAATATCCTTTGCAACAGAGAAATGCATCTTGCCTCCTAATTCTTTCTGTACAGTCAGTTGCATGCATTACTTTTCACTCATCTCCTCACAGCATTTTGTAGAGTGTAGTATGGTTATACTCTGTTCAGAGGAATGTGCAGATTAAATTATTTCTTTGTGTTCAGAATGTAATTAGACAAGGCCAAAATGTTTCCTTTCCCTTGTAACTGTTGAGTTCTCTGGAATGATATGAAACAGAACAGAAACTGGTCTCTGATGTCTTTTTAGGACCATTGGAATGAAACTTACAGTGTTTAATAACAGGAAATTTATTACATGAAAATCAATGAAACTTTCAGAGGGAGCTTTGTCAAATAAAAGTAGCATATAGTAGAAAATTCATTTCAATTGCTAGGGTATTCAGTCTGGCGAGGAAATAATTCTGAATTAGAGGCCATACAGCTAAGGCTTCTTTAATTTATGATTGATGACTACCAAGAAGTTTATCATCACTATTTGACAGGAAATGCCCCCTCTTCCACAGAATCCTTAAAGACAATCTGGATATAAGAACACAGGGTCTGTTTGTGTATTAACATGAATTTATGGGGGTTTTGTGTATGGGGTGTGTGTGTGAGTTGTTTGGGGAGAAAGGGCATGGGCTATATTATAAAATTTTTTGTTATGGAGTTGATTAGCAAATTGTATAACTGTTGTAATTCAATACTGTAGTTACAAGACAAAAATCAGGTAGCACAAAGTCTGTAGATCTGTACCAATTAAGTCCAAAATAGAATTTTAAAAGTACACTGAATGGGTATGAGTCACAGACCTGGTTTCTACTCTAAAGCCTAATGAATACATTTTCTGACTTCAACAAGCTTTGCCCAAGAACTGTAGAGGGTAACCAGCAGGCAAAGAGTATTAATCAGCTTGGACCAAATTAAATGTAACTCGAACTAAGGGTCAAGTTCAGCCTATGGCTAAGTGTAAATGACTCCCATTGGTTTCGTGTTTGTGTATCCAAGGGCAGAATTTTCTCAGAGTAATTAAGAAGTCCTGCAGGTATTTAGATAATTGCAATGGGAGCTGAGGGGTGCTTTGAAATAAATGATACTTCTGTTGGCTATTTCCTGATCCTGTGCTAAGGCTGTATTTAAGGGAAGAGAGTCCATAACTCCTTGGATTCCAGGCGCTGTGTACATGCTGTCTTGAGAGTCACCCAAGGAGGCAAGGGAAACATATCTGCACGGTAAGGAATTTACAGTTTGATGCCACTAACTTGGATGCTACTGACTGAAGAGGCTGTGAGGGTTTTCTTGATGAGGACTTTGAAGAGTAAATTGTATTTTGACCAGTTAGGATTGGTGCAGTCATTTAATTTTGCTGTTGACAGAAGGGAGGTGATAACTGGAAAACACTTTTACATCCTTCTTGCAAGCCACTTGATTATTGTCATCCATTTGCATCGTGTCCTTGCAGCAAATGGGATGGGGAAAATCAGGTGGTGAATAGAGCAAGGGCTGGAGAGGCAGGAATCACACTGGATCTGGACTGTTTTGGTTCTCAGGAGTTGTCCATCCAGTTGAGGATTGATGAGGGCAAAGCCAGCAGTAGTGGAGGCCTCTCACTGCTCGGTTGTAATAAACAGTAAGTGGGTCACACAGAATCATCCCTCAATCTCTTCACAGCCCACTGAGTCTATCACTATGATCAGACCTTTTCTTGTTTGTTTGAATAGGGATTTACTCAATGGCAGGCAAATCTGTTTTAGCTGAAGTAATTTTGTGTCCCAGTTTCTTGGGTGTTGGTTGTGAGTGAATGTGGTTAATTACTGGGGTTCAGCTGACGAACAATAGCTCATTAAGCGTCAGTGACTTGGTTGCTTTTGTTCACATATTTTTCTCCCGTGTCTCTGCCTTGGGCAGTGGACTTGAATTACCACTGCTGACAGACCAGTCCCTAATTCAGTCATGGCTTTTTCCTGCCAGTCTTGAGAAGAAAAAAGAGCAGCAAACCATCTGCTGCCTGCACTAATTGCTTCATGATTGCATTAATTGTTCTGGCTGAAAGTACGGTTTTTACTTGGCTGATTCTTACCACATAATTGCAGAACTGCTGCATGCTTCTCCATTTTCTGCATAAAGGAGTTACAAATCAGAAGGAAACTCCAGTCACAGTAAAGCAGTGCTTGTGAGGCAAAGGCTTTTTGGAGGTCTTGTACATGTAAGCTCTCATGGGTTTAATCAGCTTGCTTGTAGAATGAGGGGCTGTATTTTATGGGAATATTACTTATGTATTACTGTGTAATCTTCAAAAGTGGTTTGCTGTGTAATCAGACCGTGGAATATAAGAGCCTCTAGTTCATGTGGAGACATCTTCTGCTATTCAGATGGGTCAGGCACACAGAGGAGTGGTTAGTAATCAGCCAGGAATAACAGAGCTATTTGGAGAGATGAAATAAAGGTGAAATTGGGAAACACAAGTCAGACAGGCAAAATGCAGAGTCGTAATTGCCCAGCTCGGGAATAAATGCACAAAGGCACTCAAGTACTGAAAGGCAGCAACAGAGGCTGAAAAGCAGGTTTAAAACTGAGTTGTTGTTGTTGCTTCTTCGCTCTCACTTTAAAGTAACTCTTGAAAAGCGAGGCACCCCGAATTAAAGGAGCCCTGTCAGCACAGCACTAGTAAATGAAGTGGTTTATGTTTTGGGTTTTTTTCTTTCTTTATTCATTTTGGTCTTTTCCAAATGTCTGGTTCCATCTGCCTACCTTTATTTGCTGTGTGTATCATGCTGAAGATGAATATTAGGGACTGATACTTTGTATTTCTAAAGTGCTGAAATATGGCAAGTCAGGATTCTGATACTTTTGGGACAGCATATCTTCTGTCATCAAACCATATCATCTTCCTCATTTTCCTGCATTAAAGGATGTCCACTCCTCAGGCATGTAAGTGGAAGAGAAAGGTATTCTTGTATCTGAGATGACAGAGAAACCACTTAGAGAAGAGATAGAGATTCATATGGCCACAGGATGTCTGAGAGAGAGCAGGCCAACACTTGAAAGTATCTTCAGCCCCATCTGTCCCTGTTTTTGGTCTAATACTTGTGTCTGACAGTAGAGTATCTGCCATAGATGTAGTCAGAATTCACTCTTCAAGATGTGATGGGCCACTCTGATTACACTCTGTAATTTTAAAGCCTTTCATTTCACTGCATTAGGATCTTTTGAGGGGGTATCTGCTTGGAAAAGGATCACATCAGAACCTCCAGGCGTTCCTTTCAGCATAAATTATTCTTTTTCTATTTACACACTCTCCATTTCAATGGTAACAGTCATTTCTTAGACCAGAGAAGGGAGAATAAAATCCAGATTAATTTTCTCAGAAATTGCATCATAGGTAAAAAAGAAAAGAAAAAAAAAAACAAACAAAACAACAAACAAAAACCTCAAAACCAAAACAAACAAACCAAATGAACCAACAAAACAACAACAACCAAGTAAAAACAACCCCCAAGAAAACCCCAAAAAACCAACCAAACAAAAAAACCCCACAAACAAACAAAAAATCCCACACCAAAAACTAAACTAAAAACCCTAAAAACCTGTTACCATCAAGTGACCTCCTTTTGGTGTGGTGTTTTGTTGTTTTGGTTTTTTTTTCTACACTGCTGACAGCAGTGGTGACAATTCAGAAGACTATTCACTTGGGCTGATGTTAGCTGAGGGAGGCTAATGCCATCTAAAATTAATGGAGAGGAAAAAAGCTTCTCCAGAGTGGTAAGCATTAGCCACTTTGAATCATCCTCTGGAAAAGCCTATCTCTTTTGACAGACTGTGGACACAACCAGGGAACTAGTTTGCATAAAGCTAACATTAGCCTGTGTGAATAACTCCCCCTCTCCTTGTGGCATCCCTCCTGCAACAGTCTGCACTTTCTGTGTTACATTTGGGACACCACTAATAATCCAAGCCAGCTTTCCAGCAGACCTGGCACTCTTTGATGCACGTTGTTGAAGATGGAAAAAGTAACAAGTGATTTCCATATAAAAGCTGTTTGTCCCAGCTTTTGCAGCGTTGCACTTCCTGCTTGGTCTTAGATATCTCTTCTGGGTTACCAGTGCTTGTGCCAGGGATGCATTGGGCTTCCTCAGGACTGCTGCTCCCTGTTTTTAAGGCATTCCATGTGGTTATGTTCTTAAACAAGTGATGCACAGAAATACCCTCATGTGTGGCTAGGGCTGTGTGTGAGGACTCGAAGCACAGATACCTGTTAGGCATCATGGGTGATAACACATCTTGCACATATCCCTTGCTATCTCTATGCAAATTGAAAAGTTTGGTGGCAGCCAGCATTCTGAAAATAAGCAAGGAAGGGACATCAGAGGAAGAATAATGATGCCAGGTTGTAGCTTCCTTTTTTTTTTTCTTTTCCTTCTTAAATTGGCCATAAGCCAGTGTAGAAAGTATGTTGAAAAATATAGTTTCCTAGAGTAGCCATCAGTCTTTAGACCTCAGTCTACAGACCTCACTAAGCATAACATGCTGGGTAACAATTTAAAATAATGAATGGAATTAAAAGTGATAGGAATCTCTAATGTTGTTTCCTACTCTAATAATAAAGAGGAAAAAGAAAAAAATCAACTAGCAGAGTCCAGTGGAAGATAGATTTCTGGGCCAGGAGTGTGATCAGTGAATCAGAAGGAAAGACTTTCAAGCAGTAATCACTGTGCTCTTCACCACTGACTCACTCATCTTTAGGCAAATCAATATATCCTTGCTTATCCATCTGTATAAACATCAGCCCTCTGTACCCTTAGAGAACTTGTTCTTTTTCTGGTTTTGGATCCTGGATACATACTTTAGTTAAGGGTAGATCTGTTATTTTTCTGCAAGATTTTCTGTGTTCTGTATAACTCCACTTCTCCTACTTCCATGAAAAAAAAGACTTTTTCCATTCCATCAGGGTTGGATGGCTCACTGGATTAGGAATAAAGGCATGTACTCTATATTACCTCTGTGGTGTTGAGCAACTTCCATCACTTTTCTGTACGTGACTCACCTCTGTATTCCCTTTCTCTGTCTCTGTCATTTGGTTGAATGCAATCTCCAAAATATCTCCACTTCCTCATTATACAAAGTGCCTGTCAACACTACATTCACTCGAAGCCGTAGATTTTAATATAATGCAAATGATGAACAATATTTTATTTTTAAATTTCAAGCTGTGCATGTGTGCATGAAAATTCTGACCTTTGCCCTAAATTCTGCTGTAGTAAGCCTTTTCTCTTCTGTTCTCATTCAAATACGGTGCACTTTTTAAAAACAAAAATGTGCTTATTTATTGCAGTTATCTAAGCAATTATGAATCTACTTAGTAAATTTTCAACACAGCAGAAACTGCTGGGTACCCTGTTGTGTGTAACAGAGATAGTATTTCTTAGTAGAAAAGGGATTTAACCTTGAGGACAACATACTGAGTGGAGTGGTAAATTCATCATCCCTTGGACTTGAGATTGGGTGTCTTTCCAAATGATACAATCTAGTTCAGCCATCAGTTGTTGGCCTGAATAATTCTCTCTACTGCTTGAGTTGCTGGTAAAGATGGTGCAGCATCTGTTAGGAGGAGAGCACACTGATGATATTAGAAGCTCCTTCTGTCTTTAAAATACATATGCCAGTCAGAGTCCTTTAAATACCTCCTGGTAAAAAATATGTTTCCTGTCGTTTTTTTAGCATGTGAGCTGAATGAACTGGGGACATCATCCTAATGCAGTTGCTTGCTTGCAAACTGCCACAAAATCAGAATACTGGCTGATGTGGATCATAGCTGACTGTGTGTGAGGAGTTATTGAGGGATAGGTGGGAAGAAAGCTGAGGGTCATCTTCAGGGTGCTTTGATGTGCTCAACATTCACAAAAGCAATTGCTGTGTTTGGGCCAAACCAAACATCTCTGCATGGCAGCAGCATGAGGTTCATCAGCAAAAGCAGCTGCAGAGCTGCAGACATCACACTGGGCTGTGAAGCAGGTATCTGACAGCTTTATCACTCTGATGTTTTTCCATCAGCATTCAATAAGCACCAATTATTGGGTAACCTTATTGATGGTTCTGCGTGTGTGATTAATGCATTGCCTGCAACTTAAAATGTTCAAAGTCTGTGCAGCGTCCTGTGAACTTTATTGCTTCAAGGATATTTAAGCTTGTAAGTGGAACTTACAAATAGATTAGAGATCAGGGAAGTAAATGAGTATCAGCCCTGTAGCCCCTTTCTGTATGTTTTATTTTAGGAAAGAAATACCATGCATGATTTCAGGTTCTTTTTTATACAATACATACTGTTCTTTTAAATGCAGTTTAGAAGAGAAAAACCTGGTCCATAGTCTGATTCAGGGAATTGCAGCATACCTCCCAACCTTTGGCTGCTCTGAAGAAGAAATGCCCTGTGCAGCAATTTCTTTAAATGTAATGTACTTTGTTTGATACCCGAGTAGGCTGCGCTGGATGCATGTGGGGAGCACGTGTCCATCCAAATCCCTCTTCATTCCATTGCATTCCTATTTTGACATGTCTCTTTTGCCACTCTGGAAATTTCTGCCCCACTGTGATAAATTTTCATCCAGCAGATAGAGTCAGGGGCAAAGGGGTGTGAAAGACCATAAAGGACTATTGCCTATGCCTATATAAACATCTTCAATCTGAAGTCCTTCTTGGATACACTAATCCCACTTTTTCTGCAGACTGTATTGAAATCTGAAGAAATGCAAGAGAGATTTAAATTGGAGAAGTACATCACCAAATTGTAGCAATCCACATGATGCCTTCCCTACTGCTCTTTGCTTTCCTGAGCTTTTAGATCAGTTCAAAATATGGTCATTCACAGCTTAATAATACTTGAAAAATGCTCTTATGAACAATGAGAATGATGACTGAAACCTTGTAGAATGCTAGAATTTCTTCAAATGCACCTGCATTTGTAGTAGTGGTAAAGTACAATTTATCAGCAATATAAAATTTATTCTGCATAAATGTATGAGAAGAAGAAGGACTTGCTGGCATGTATTTCAAATTGTGTCGTTGCTTCTTCGGGAAAAAAATTGTCTTTATCCAGTTGGACTCTGTTATGCTTATAGTTAAAGTTAAACTGCTTTTTGGATGTTGCACTCCCTGGTGAATTTGAAATTTAAGGAAAAGAAAGATCTCTCAAAATATTTATATGGTTCACCAGTGCAAAATCTGTGGCTAAGGTACACTGATGTTGGAGGATTTTTGTATGTCAATAAATGGTGTGTGAAGGGGTAAGGGGGAAACAGCATGAATAGCATAAGTTTTAATCATCTCATAGAAACATGAGGAAGTGTGAGTCAAGAAGTCAGCATATGTGAAGAAAGTACCGGGAGCAGTGGCTAGTAGAAACCTTCTCATGGAATTAGAGGTGAATTTGAATCAAACCCAGTGCTTTCAAAGCTGTTCTGAGCTAGTTTTCCATTTCTATTTGGGTTTTTTTAGGTCAATAATGTAGTGCAGATTGATATTTTTTGGTCTGATCTGTGTCCAGGGAGAATGAGTTGAGAGTGCATGGAAACTAGAGGTGAGAGAAAGAGCCTTTTCTTTCTTGAATGTTAGACCAAAGTTGGTAAATCCAGTCAACTCAGACTCCATGCTGTATTCCATTATAACATGTTTAGGGGAAATCTCTAAAGTAAAAGAGAAATAATAGGAACTACTGACTTTCTCAAAGTATTTCCCTAGTGTCACTTCCAACATGCAATTTAAATTTATTTGATCTTTATTTAACCAGGTTTTGAATTTCTATGTGCATATTTTTTCTTGCATGAGATTAAATAACTGTCGAACATTTAATATCCTCATCAGCATAGGAAGCTGATGGAACTGCCACATGATTCAAGATCTGTATGTGAAGGAGCATCAGAATCAAATATTTAATCCAATTATTTTAAATGCTGAATGATGAAACATCATGGACACTCGGGGTCAGTTGTATCTGCAGCAATCTGTAAAGGCACTAAAGTGAAGATGGAGGCACAAGACATTCCTCACATAACAGCTTTGGCTAGGAAAAGTAATCTGTTGAAAACAGAAGGGCTGATGGTAGGTCTTGACTGGCATAATGACCCTTCAGGTGGTATTCTATCAGAATGGGTGGGTCAAATAAAACCCAGTTATTCTTAATGGAACATTTTGGAAAGAAATCATGTTTTCTCCCTATATTTTATAGCATTTAGTTCGGTTTTTTATACTGTGAAATGCAAAAGAAAAAATTAGTCAAGTCTGAAGTTGGTGCTGGAAAGATGAGGAAATTAGAAGAAAAGAATAATACATGGCAACTGTATGCTGCTGTTACCTGGATATCCCAGAGCATTTCAAGGTGAAGCTTACACTATTCCTATGAAATACATGAGCAGCTCTTGGGCTTCCCATACTGGCTGGGAAACAAAAAAGAGGGAGGGGGAGTATCATGTCATGTCTGGTGTAGATAAGGAAAGAAGTTCAGTTGTCAGATGTCAGCTTTCCCTACTCCCAGAGACAGTGGTGTCGTGTTGTGAGCGGGCTGGGGAATTGTCTCACCATTCAAAGGGTTTATTTGAATCCCTGCTCAGCCTCAGAAGGCATTTGTAACTTCAGAACAGCCTTTTCTTTTCTTTTCCTTTGCATTTCTTTTCTCTTATATAAATGAGGTAGGTGGTAGGTTTCTACTTCACAGAATATTAAGATTTAAAAAAGTAAAACAAAGCAAACCCACACTATTTAATGGTTGCTGCACAATCTGTGTCTTACACAGAAAAATAAACGTTGAAGAGAAGAAGCAAGAAGAGAATTATTCCCTGATGAGCAAGGGTCAAATCTGAGAGATCAATACAAGATTTGTACTTCATAACAGTTTTGTCTCCATGAAAACAGAAATGTCAGCTTGGCCCTCGGATGAAAACATACAATAAAATTGTAATCGGTTCGTTTTCTATCTGTGCTTGAAAAATAAGTGCAGCAAAGAACATTCTCTAACTTCAGTCTAATAATGCAAATTGTCATCAGACAGCAGTGCTTGCCAAAGAAAACAAAATGTCATCTTTGAAGGGACTGCATGCACGAGGCTATCACGAGAAGTCCCAGGAGAGAGAGGGATTTTGTAACAAGAGCAAAATGCCATGCTGGGTTTAAAAAATATCCATTCAAGCACTACAATTGCTAAAAGGGGAAAAATAATCCCAGCTGGATCATAACCGATACTTGACAGAAACATAGCCTTCAAAGACTTCTTTTTTTTTTTTTTCTGTCCAACTGAATTAACTAGGTTTAAAAATTAATGATACTTAAAATAAAATATCTGAAAAAATCCTTATTGCAATTTTTTGGGGGGGAGGTGGGGTGGTTGTCCATGAGATGGGGAATTCCCTCTTTGCTAAAGATACATTAGTGCTGCTTGTGCTGCTGTGAGTCAGTAAAGGCCAAAGCTGGTGCTGAGATAATGGCAGAGGATGAAAAACCTTCTAATGTCTGGTTATAAAAGTGTCTTATCAAAGACAATGAGAGCTTTGGATATGGGCTCCCAGGGAGCTGGTATTTCCCTTTGAGAGCTGTTGCCTTTTCTCACATGCTGTCTCCAGCTCACTGGGCACTGGCTGCTAATTTAACAGTCCAGCCCTGACAGTAGAATTGCTGGATCCAGTTCCTACATTTGAAGCAGACTTTGCCATGAAAAGAAAAACTTTGACATCAGCGAGATAATAGATAATAGCAATAGCTTATTGTTATCATGTTTATATTTGCTGCAATTATAAAAAAATATCTAGAAATGGATTTTGAGTGTGAGGGAGGGAAAATACTTCCTGTAGTGGTAAAGTTCTTGAATAGATGACCTTAAATCACTTCAAAAGTAGTTGTTCAGTGTTCTAAAATATTTTATATAATTTCCAAAAAGAAAAGTGTTCCTTTGCTTTAGTTAGTGTTTCCTAAAGCTTCAAATAAA
Source organism: Fringilla coelebs (assembly GCF_963513975.1). Taxonomy (NCBI): domain Eukaryota; kingdom Metazoa; phylum Chordata; class Aves; order Passeriformes; family Fringillidae; genus Fringilla; species Fringilla coelebs. Next base: position 26,315,047 of record NC_140066.1, on the reverse strand, counting down.
ATGGATCTATAATCTTCTACTTAAGGAAAAATAAGACTCACTGAAATTTTAAAATTGGATGCACTTCTAGCTACAGAACTAAACTGTTTTTCCCTCTTCTTGCTCTTGTTATCTTCTGTCCCCTCTACCTTCTTCCCTCTCTCTTTTTTGACAGTGTTCAAGACAAGGGGAGATGAAAGAGGTGAATTTTTTAGCTTTAATATTTCAAAGTAAATTTTAACACATGCCAGTCTACTCTTTACTAAAAAGCTATTTCAATTACTTTCTCCATGTTCCTAAAAGTTTTTAACATAGGAAAGGTATGGATATTGGAATCAATATCCAAATAAGTAGACCTCAAAGTTTTTTTAATATCCCAGTCTCATAATTCTTAAAATACATTCAAATCATCTTTTTGATGAATACAAAGCTTTTAATTCATCATTTTTTCTTCTGGTAATCTCAAAGACATCCATCTTTCCTACCAATGCACAGCCACTTCATGTTCCAAAAAATTTGCCATAAAGATTCAGGTCATCTACATTTTAAGCAAAATCTTTTAAGAGATGCCATGAAAAGAGAGATAATAGTTCAAAAAAATGTCCAACGTCTGCCTTGCCAGAAAAGGGGACTGACCAAGTCTACCAGGCAAAGAGAGGAGGAGAAACAGGGTGAATCTGCAAGAAAAGTGTAGGGCTGACTGCCTCTCAGTCCTTCCACACGACGAATTTGAAGCTAAATTAAGCAAAAGAAATAACAGAACCCAAGTGATCCTTCCCTTCTGAGGATTACTTGATGGCAGCACTTAGGGAGAGCAGCTGCTGGTAAGTGCTCTGCAATAGTAACATTTGTATATCATTCCACAAAGATGTGACAGAGGATTTATAATACCTGGAACATGCCTTTTTGCTGACCTTTCTCAGGCTGGTTTGGTATTTATCATGGAAAGATTTTCTGAAATGATTGATATATTTGGATATTGTTTGCGTAACCAGACGAGGAGAAGGTGTCACGTTGCTGGCAGGAGGAGGACAAGGGCAGAGGGAGGATCACACATTTCCTTGGAACAAGTAACTTGTGCTGTTTCCACTCATCCAGTCCTGCAAGGGAGGTCTGGACATGTTAGAACATTTTTTGGTACCAGATTGACAAAACTTCCTAAGGATGGCACTGCTAATGGAAAAACAATATTCTTCTGAACATAATATTGAGGGAGGCAACTGAATGATGAGTTTTTGTTCAGGGCAGGTTGCTGGGTTTACCTATAAAGTGATTCCTCAGGTAATACAAGTTGTGTCTCAAATCACACATCTCAGTATTCTCTATGCCAATAAAAGATACCACAGACGTGTTTCAGCTGCCCGAGGTGTGTCTCTTCAAAACTGAGACAAATAAAAGTCCAAGTCACTGTCTCAGAAGTGGTAAAGGGTTTTTCAGGTTAATTTCTCTAGTATCTTTGTGCTTCACTGTGACTCATGGCTGTTTGTTTTGTCCACAGTTATTCAGTTCTGTGGAGTTTGGCAGAAGATGGCTGCTTCTTCATGAGGGAGTTACACCCAACAGGTTCTACTGGTAAGAGCAAAACCCTCTTTGATTTCCTTGACACAACTTCCCCACACATACAGAGGTGTTGGAATGAAGTCTTGAAGGCAATGTGGATGAATACAGTCTGCACTGCTGATGTGTTGAGATTAATTTAGAGCTGGTATGAAGTTCTAAAGAAGAACTGGGATGAAGTTCTATGTATATGTGTTTATACAACATTGCAATAGTGGGCCTTTGATCTAAGAGTCATGCAGAACTGAAATATGCTGAATACTAGTCTGAATAAAGCACTAATTTGGGATGGGAGAGTGAAGAGTTCAGTCTGGTCCTGCTACAATTAAGGGACAAAGCCTGAAGTCTTGGAGGACACCAGCGTTTCTGCCACAGATATACATCCTCTAGTGGCTGGTGTTGTGCTTTTAATTACTGTTAGACCTGCTTTGCCCTTGAAAGTGAGCAGGTTTCCACTAGACAGAAATCAGTCTAACTTTGACTCACATGGAAAAGACTGAGAGATTAAGAAGACAGTGGACTTTTTTTTCCCCTGCAAACATGGTTGTACAGTCCAAATCAAATATAAGGTTTTCTTGTGTTTTGGTTTAAATCTCTGGGACCTGTCATCAATTCCTTGTGGAGGCATTAGTCTGCCTGTGAGCAGAAGTGGGCTTGTGTCCTGTGAATATGCCTTTAGAAGAGAAGCTTTTACTCAAAATAGTAATCTTGAAATTGGGAGGAGTGATTAAAATGAGACCAATGTGGTAGTTTCTAAACTATAAATTTATGTCAAATCCACAGGTTTTGAACATAGCAAGATTCATGAGTGGTTGAGTCAAATATTTTCTTTTAATTTATAAAAGAAGGAAGAGCTCTAGGTCAAATTTATTTCTAAAGATGAATTTATATTTGGTCTGCAAAGGATAGACCAGAGATTTTGTTTGCTGCTTCTGCTTTTTAATCCTTCCCCAGAACTTGTGTTAGCTGAAGCTAATGCAAGCTAATTCCATTTTTAACTTAAACTCATTGCTGTGGGAGTGTCTGTATAGACAGTCCTATGTGTGTTTATATCACTGTTTCTTTCCTGCAGGACTCCTAACAGGGTCTCAAAATGTCAGATGCAAACACAGAGCTCTATACATCTTCTGGTTTTTTTCTGGGCTAATAAAAGCAGAAAGTCATAAAAATCTGGGTACCTTGTCATTGAGTCATCCAACCAAATTGTAATTGCTGAAGTGGCTCAGGGGGCTGAAGGGACTGTCCCTGTTCCTGGACCCCCATGTCCTGTATAGCACTCCAAGCCTTTTGAAGTTTCCTGTCATTACTTAGAGTTCTGGTTTATTGTGAACTGAGCTGATGGATGCCTGCAATAAGAAAAATGATGAAGTTACAATTTTCCCTTTCTGTGGAGCTCAAATTTGAAGGCCTCTTAGAACCTAACAAATAAGGGAACTTAGACTTGGCCCTTCAAAGGCAAACAGTAACTTAAAAGATGAAAAAATGTTTCAACCACGTATCCAATTTCCCTACGGCCATTCACAAAGCATGAAACTGCAAGCCTGTATTTTCACCTTGAACAGAATGCCCCTTGCATAACACATCTCAGTGTAAGCTAGACTGTACTTTTGCTGTCAAAAGTGAGAATAATACAACTTGTGGAGACGCTGTTGCACTTCATTCTGGCATATTTATAATTACCCCAGGAGAAAGAAATAGTTTTAGCTGCAATTCTATGGAAATGTCAGTCTTCAAGCACATCCACAGCAGAAAGCAGCTGTGCTTGTGTGATTGAGAGCACCACAGAGAGCAGCCCTGGGATTTGATATGCATTTCCATTTTGTGCAGCCAGGAACTTGAGGGTCCAGCAGCACTGAAATGCTGAATCAGAAGGGAAGCACTTTGAGCTCCAGGCATGGCCACAGTTGGCAAAAGGGGACTGGGGCCTAAGAGGGTGCAGAAGTACAGCTGAAATCCAGATTTCTGCAGCACCATCTCTGTAGCCAGTGCTGGTGTACAAATTGGGTAAAACCTTGCTCAGTGCCCCGTGATTTGTTGTTGACTGGGCTGTTTTAATTTATTATTATATATTTTGGCTTGTATGCAGAGTGTAATCAGCCTGAAACGTGAGAAGACTTGACTTCACTTATTCTTAAGAGCAGAAATAAATAGTGAAGTTAAATGTCCTGAAGTCACAACTTAAAGCAGAATGTGGGGATACTCTCTCCTGTTCCTGTTGCGTTATCTAAATCAAATGGCTTTGAAGGGATCAACCAGAACACAGCTGTACTGGGCTGCTGTGTATAATAATAATGAGGGAATTATTCTGATATCTAAGGAAGGCTGAGGAGTTGCTTTAGTACAGATTACTTCCAGTACTCTCTAAACTAGGACTTCTCTAAAATTGGAAGACACAAAGCCAGGCCTCTGGCATCAAGCCTTCCTGAGGCTGCATTTGGTTACGCTGCTTGTTTTGACAGGGAAGGTGCACCTGGAAGACTTTAAAGACTTTTACGTGGGTTTGAATGGTTGATAAAAGCAAAAATGCATTTTCCTGATTGCTCACTGATATTTTCATTGCCATTTTAGCTTGTCATGTTGTTTTGTAAATAGCTTTTGGGTCACTCAAAAGTCTTGTGAGTAAACTCCACTGAGCTTGCTGGTTTTAGTCTTGAGAAGGCTCTCCCTGCAAACGCTGCCAGAGAAGCTGTAGTGTCTTTTACAGCTGCATTTCTTGTATCTGTTGCCAAGAGAATTTCTTCTTTATTTGCTTATTTTTGGCTGCTTTGTGAAACACCTCTTCCTCCTACCACTCCAGAGAAATTTAAACCCCTGAAGAAAAACAGACTGATGATGCTTACTACATAACTCTGAGAAAACACTCTGTAGACACAACTCAGTTCCTTCTAGGCCACATGTACTTTTTATTCTTGCATCTTCTTTTTCATAAAGAGGAGCCATCAATATGGAAATAAAATATTTTTTATTCAAAGCTCTTCTGTTCCCCCTTTTCATTCTTCCACCTGCAGCCCTAAGTGATGCCCTGACATCCACATGCGTGATGAAAGAGGCGTAGTGTCACTCTGTGAAAGGAGATATCAGGTGGGAGATGAGCAGATGAAGTCAAACCTTCAAAATGAGAGGTGGCTGGAGACTTCTTGGCTTAAAAACATCCATCAAAACCAAAATAAAACAAATGTTGGAAAAAGAAATCTGTAATTTTCTGCCTCATTAAAATATCGACTGGGCAGGCTTTAGTGGTGGGCTGCTCTGAGTGACCCCTGTAGTAATTTCTGTAATCTGGGTATCATCACATATCTGTTTGCATTGCCTAGGGGTGTGGAAGTGGTGTACTGAAGAAAATGAACTCCCTCAGAGAGTTCAGCCACATTTTGTGTGTCAGGTGGAGACTTGGAAGAATCCACACTGCATGCAGGCAGTGTATGCAGTGACACAGCACTTCTGTACTCCATCAACAATTTTCCTGTTTGCTGTTATTTTTCCAGTAGCTTCTTGAGATTTTGCTGTTAAATGCACTGTGACAGAAAAATGCATGGAAGTTATCAAGGTACTTGGTAATTCTGGAACTGTGTGCTCTGTGAAAATACCCTAATTACTAGGAAGGAGTATTCTAAGCAGTGTAATACAGAAACAAGTTAATATACATGGATTATTGCTGATAGCACAGTGTTTACTAATGTAGTTGGCATTAGGGAAAGAGAATGCAGTAGATCCTGGTTAAAAGAGTTGGATAAAAATGCTTTATTTAAATACTTCTGAGTATATTTTTGTGATATTTGGTGATTTTTTTGTATACATTCCTATTGTGGAATTTTGCTGGTGTAGATGCTGGTTTGTAGTGAATACAAATGTGAACACAATTGGTGAACCAGTTGCACTGGGAATTATGTTGCTTTTTTCTTCCTTTTTTAGAGTGGTTCAGTCATCTAGTCAAAGTTCAGTAGTGATACTTTGTGACTTGAAAATCCAAACATCCATGGCCAGTAGTTGCAGAAAAACTGCTCAAAGTGCATATAGTCCTATATGGCCAAAATATAAATTTGTTGGTCATTAAAAGACAGGTTTTTATTCTGGTCCTCAGATCAAGTCATGCTTTCTACCAGAAATTGTTTCCTTAAAGTCATTAAGTCATTAGAGCTGACCCTAAAAAAAAAGTTTAAAATATCATTAAAATTTGTCAAAATGTAGTAGTTTTTAATCAAAATGAGATGTTTTTCTGAAAAGATTCTCATCTAATTCTAATCAAAACTTAACCTTGAGAAACTTGGAGGGGGAGGAAAGGAAAGAAATAAAATTAAATAATAAAAGTGTCCTAAAAACTAACATAAAATGAACAATAGAAAGCCCAACCAGTAAATTAGGTCATCAGATTGCAATCATTATCTCTACCAGTGGTATTGATTTTATTTTCTACTCGAGTGTTGCACCCAGACAAGCAAATAGGAGAAATACAAAAATAATAGCACTCCATACTTCAAGAAGATTGGAAGGCCGTAACAACAAGAGGGCTGGAGCACCTCTCCTGTGAGGCTGAGAGACCTGGAGATGTTCATTCTGGAGAAGAGAAGGCTCTGGGGAGAACTGAGAGCACCTTCCAGCACCTGAAAAGGGCTACAAGAGAGCTGGAGAGGGTGTTTTGCCAAGGGCATGGAGTGATAAGACAAGGGGTAATGGCTTCAAGCTGAAAAAGAGAAGGTCTAGATTAGATATTGGGAGGAAATTCTTTATTTTTGGGGTGTTGGGGCATTGGTTGTCCAGAGAAGCTGTGTAAGCTGGAAGTGTTGAAGGCCAAGTTGGATGGGGCTTTGAGCTGGCTGGTTTGTGGAGCGTGTCCCTGCCTGTGGCAGGAGAACTGGAACTAGAGATGATCTTTAGGATCCACTCCAACCCACACGATTTATGATTTCCAGTAGCATCACATGTCCACAATGTCAACGATTCCCTGAAGAAATTAAAGGAGATATGTTAGTTTGGTAAGAGGTGTTGCTAGGCCTCCACTCACTCTTATGTTTTTCTGAGTATGAGCAGAAGAAAATGGAGGCAAACACTGTAAAATAGTAAGCCAACCAAACTTTTCCATCAAATAATACAAAAATATGCACACACATGAAGGGGAGAAAAGCCTGTAAGCAGCTGGGAGGACAGATAAGTAGATAGGGCTATATTTGTATTTCTTTTATGAGTAGTAGCAAAGAAAGTTAATCTTCACAGCGTAATTATAGAGTATATATATTTTCTTTTTCAGAGGAGGCTGGAGACTGTATTTTAAAAGCTCTCACTGTGTTCACTGGAGCAGCTGAAAGAGCTGAAAATCAAGGGGATGAGGTGTCAAAGCCCTGTTAAAAACTTCATTAAATTCAAGCACTGGGAGCAAGCTGGGTGCACTGTCCCAGTGTTTCTGTCAGTTCTTGGCTTGGTGAGATTTGCACGCCCACCCAGGTGGGCTGAGGCAATTTCAATGCCTCAGTGCCTGGGCTGTTTACAAATGATGCTGTGTATGGCTGAACAAGACCTTTTAATCACTGCAGGGCAACTGCTGGAAGCTGATGGGAAAGATGCCAATCAAAGTGCATTGTGACAGCCTGTCCAGAAAATCATCCACTTGATCTAACACACAAGCCTTATTCAGTGAGTTGAAGGGAAGAAATTTAATTTAAAATGGTTTTTCGTAGCTTAAATATGGTGGTTATGGGTACATGCCAGAGAAACCCACGACAGTTTTCAGCAGGTGTGAATGAAGTAAATGTTCATCTGATTAAGCCTTTTGTGACCCAGTCTGGTTGATGCATATGTTGGTGTGTTTTAGTTTTCCCAATTCAGCAGCTATTTCTTAAAAAACCATCCAGAGATACTCTATAAAGGAATACAGACTCCCATGAGCTTCAGCTTTCCTGCATCATCCACTTTCCCTCATTAAAGTTCTGCAGAAGTAGGCAGGCATCCATTCACCATCTTCAAAATCTTGATTTGGAGCCTGCAGTGCTGTGCGGGACCCTGGAACGCGTCAGTCTCCAGCAGGCATTGGACTAAGAGCTGATTTCTCTGTGTGCACCTATAAAGGACAGACCTGGAGCAGGTGAAGCAGTGCACAGGTAAATGACCTGTGGATTTGTCTAGGTCTGTGTCAGGAAGGTTGCACTGCTGTGTTCTCTTGTAGGTTTAATGAGCAGCACACTGTGCTACTTTCCACTCCTGCTCTGCATGACTTGCTGGCCTCCTCCAGAGCTGCCTGACTGGGCCACAGCACTACAGGGTGGGAGAGTCATGGTCTTAACACAGTAGGAAATTGATCCTATTAGACTGCATCAGCAGAGCAGCTGTAAATCAGGTAGGTTTGGTTCATGATATCAAGGAGGGGAGCTCAGAGTCTTTAACTAGAGGGTACTTTCCTCCTCCTTTCTCTTCAAGCCAGCTTGAAGCCTTAAGTTTTCTCAATATATGAAAAAGAGATATAGGATTGAAGGGCTATCTTAAAATCAGGATCTAGTCCTGGTTAACTGAATTTTATCCACTTAGTTTAGATCCTCATTTTAAGACATTCCTCCCACCCTATGTTACCAGCAATAGGCAGCTACCTCCTGAGAATTTGCATCTATTTCAGAGTTTTAGCCAAGTTTCCTCTCTGGAGCTTCCCACGGAGAGCTGTGGTGTAACAGCAGCAGGGGAGAAGGCCTCCTTTGCTGCTGCCCTCAAAGCTGTGGGGTATGTAGACAGCAGGCTGTGGAAGGGTGTGGGTCATTATGCACTAGGGCTCTGAAAAGTGGTGGGATGGTGAGAGTCAAAGTGACTCCCCACAGCCTGAAAGTCTCACCACTACCTCCAGTTACCTACTCACCTATTTTAGTGTTAGCAGCAACAGCCACCTGCTTTTCTGGGTCAGTGCTGTGAGGTTGCACAATTAGGAGAAGTTGGGCTTTACTCACTGAGCTGCTGTTTTCTGTCAGTTCTAAAGAAAGGGCGACAAACTGACTAAAGCAAGCCATAGCATGGATTTGGCCCAGTGGATGCCACTTGGATTGCACCAAATTGTATCATTTCATGTGATTGGACAATGTAGGAAAGAATAGTGCAGAGATGTATTAGAGAAAAAGTAATTAAATTATGGTCAGGGAGAGTTATCAGCCAGATGTGAAGAAATGAATTGCTGATTTATGCCTATCTGGAATCTGTCTGTGTTTCTAAAACATGTCAGGAGGATGTGGTTAGGACCTGTTAAAGGTGGAAAGCAGTCTTTAAAGTATGTTCCAGGAATAGTAAAATCTGTGAAATTTCACATAATAGGGACTGAACTAAAGAAACCACAAGAACTGCCTCCCACACTAAGCTCCCTGGGGCAGATTCACTGACCTCTGCAAGCAAAAAAAGCAACAGAGAGTATCTGCAAAGTCCTCATGGAGTCAATATAGTAGTAAAAGAAAAAGGAGCCTGGAGGACTCTCAGGCTCTATTTTTGTCTCTGCCACATAGCAACTGTGTGATCTTGGTCAAATCAATGAGGCCCCTGTGCTCTTGACTAATCAGTGAAGTTTATCTGTAAAGCTGAGAACAAAAATTTTCCTCAGCCCCTATTTCTAACTTGGTCTTCTTGTCTTGTACTTTTCCATAGGTCTTGAACAAATCAGTACCATGCAGGGAAGGTTACTTAAAGGTTGATTGTCAAGTGCTTTTGTATCTTCGGACAAAAAGCTCCCTGTTCAGTGCTACATGTTACTATTTTTATGAATGGCAATTAGAGTTTAGTATTATAGAAACATCAGTGGGACCAAAAAATTGATGCTACCGTGGACAACATGAGCGTCATCCACTGTTGTTGTTTTGATTCTGTCCTTAAAAACAAAACCAAAAACCTGCCATTTACTGAGCTGGAGGAAGGTGTCAGTTTTTTAACATGAAGTGACAGGATATGTCCAGAGGCAGTGGAGGAGCTGGTTTTGCATTGGCAAGATTTACGATAAGGGATTCGCATGAGTGCTGAGGCTAAAGGAAGATAAATCCCTAAAGGCAAATTCTACCAATAATTGAATTACAAAGCCATTATCATGTGCTGAACAAAGCAACTTTAGAGCTTTATTGTGACAGGATAAAGCTTGTTAGAATATTTATGCTCATAGGACAACTTTGGCATAAGGATCTCTAGGAGTACATTCCCTCTTCCACATGACTGTTGCAGCTAGTTAGTTTTTCTGTGTAATGCAGTATATGTGGAGATGGGGATTTGCTGAAATTGGGACTAGGAAGAGGGATTGCTAGGGGTCAGGAGGCATCTTAAACATATAGCTTGTTAAGAACAAAGCCATCTGCAGAATGCAGCTGAGGCACATGAGCATTTTTCATGCTGAGTGGTCAAACTGGATTTTCCAAGCAATGTCACTTTCCTGTTTGGCATTGCGCTGCACGACATCTGAGCTGCTCCCACTCAGCACTGATGATCTCAAAATGGCCAGAACTGCGTGGATCTTGTTCCATCCACCTTAGTAGAGACATGCTGTTATGTCATTTGTCTGCCAGCCTTTGCTGCATGAACAAGTCATACCTGTTTACCCCCAAAGCAGGTGAGATATGGTCACAGGAGTCCTGATTCTGCATTTGGTCACTTCCTCTGAGACATGGAAAAGCTGCGTAAAGCCTCTGTGTCCCTATAAAGAATGAGGGACATTCACAGTGGTTCTGTCTTTGAAAAGGACATGGTAGCATTCGGCATTCTGGGCCATTTGCATGGGAGACAATGTCTGCTGCTGCCTATCTTAAAAGATGTTTGATCTTGGCTGCTGTGAGCATGTATGATACAAGAAATACATATGAAAAGATTGCCATTGAGTTTCTTGTGTATATAGTCCCAGATACAGTGTGTCTGTGTCTGAAGTCAAGCATCCAAAACCAAAGGCACCCAAAGCTGCTTTCCAGAATGCACAAATCCTTGAGATGCAGCCCTTATTGTCTGGTGTTTTGAGTTCATTGTTTATGAAAAAATGGTAGTTTGAAATTAGGTGCAGCAAGTAGAAGCTTTTGCTTTCTTCACAATGATGCCTTTTTGCAGTTCTGAGTGGTCTGACTGTATTGCAAGCCTCATCAGTTCCCAGCATCCATAAACAATTGCTTTTGTCCCTAGAAGTGAAAAAAGATAGAAGAGGTGGAAACCCCAGGATAACAGGGTCTCTATTGAATTTTCTTGGCTCAGAGGAGCTGACGGGCCAAGGAAGCCAAGGTTTTAGAAATGTTTCAGACAGAGAAGATGGCAAGGGGTTGGTCACTACAGAAATATGCCAGCTAGCATTTACTGTGCAGTGGGCAGTGCCAGGCTGCTTTTGTTTAGTTCAGCCGAGTTCCAAACCAGGGGATGATTTGGGGTCTTTTCCCTGTGCTGCTTCTCACGGTGGATGTAGAATCTGCATTCAGAGCAATTACTGCGCTGCAGCCAGTGCTATCGATTTGTGAGGCTCTCAAGTGCAGATAACTACTTAGCAGGCTTGATAATGATTAAAATTTTAAGAAGCAACTTTGTTATAGGACCGCGGGGGTCCTAAATTTTTCAAAATGTAAGCAGTGTAAAGGCAGTGGGGTCACTGCCTTGCACTCCCTTTGGCTTTTCTAAATCCTCCTTTTCCCAAAAGATTTTTTTTTTCTTTTTCTTTTCCTTTTTCTTTTTTCAAAGCATCCAGACAATTATACCAACAAAACACTTAAAGTTAATCACAAAAATACAATAGGCACCATTCATCAGAAAGCGTTGCAAGGATATCCCTGGTGTCCTTAAGTTTCTGGGAGTATTACAGAAAGCCTGAGCTTAAAGGGACGGACAAAGGACATGCTGGCATTTCACCACAAAGTGAAAACATAGACTGAGGCAAGAAGAAAAGTTTGTGGGTATATGAGTGTTTGGTCTTTGAGAGCAGATGCTGAAAGGGAAGAATGGATTTGAGAAATATGAGAAGAAAGCACTGCCAGCATAGAGAACAGAAGTTGCTCAGAATAGGGAATGGCAAACTTGGGACTATTGTTTATTTTTAGAGAGGGAAGTCAGTAGCTGAGTAGGTCCCAGGATGTTGTTGATCTGTCCCCCTGTTCTTTGTAGGGTGCTTGGTTTATCAGCTGTTGAGCACACAGGACTCTTCCTTGTCAACCTTGGGAAGCATTGCATTGCCCATGTTGCATTGACCATGTGCACACGAGATAATGAGGTACAGTGGGCACTTGTATTAAGTTAGAAACACTGAGTTGGAGGCTTTGGTGCTCTCTTGGGCCCATCCAGCATGTGGTTTCCTTCCTCCCATTTTTTTGATCATTCTAGCTTTGGTTTAAGAACCTTCCAGTCTGATCAGGAATGGAATTTCTTTGTAAACCCATACTGTCAATATGAAAAAGAATGAATTATTTCTTTTTCATATTGACACTATGGGTTTAAAACTGTCACTTAATAATACTCAGTCTTGTAGAAGTACATTGACTTTCTCAGCTTCTAAGGATAATGATTTTGGTTTTTTTCCCCAGCCATGAAGGAGACAAGAAAACCCACTGATAGAATAGCTGGATGCTTGTGTAGTGTTGTGATTGATTTGGTTGACATACTAAAAATTCAAGAATTCTGATATACATCCTACAGTTCCTAGCACCTTTTTTCCAGTAGATGCTTTAGGAACAGATTGTCCTACGCATCTGAAAGGGTATGTCTGTCTTCCTAGAGAGAGCCTGTTCTCAGGGGCTGTACAACAAAAAGCACAATATTTATCTCCTGTATATGCTCACTGTGGTCAATATTACATTTCTGAATGTCTCCTAGGCTTTTATATGTCCTAGAGTAAATAATAAGGCTGATGTAAGCTATATAAAATATTTCTCAGAAAGAGGACTGCTCAGGACATTCAATTACCCTTTTAATTGCAATCCATATCTCATCTGTAATTTGTGTTTTTAAAATTAGGTAATAAACATATTTCAAGTCTGTTGTGTTTCCTACTTTGGGGCCTTTATGTGATCACATGTGGGTGTCTGTAGTGTGGGTGTCCAGACATCTTAAATCCAATGGAGAGAAACAGGAGTTTCTAGGATAAATTCTCACAAAGTCATATCTAACACTGTTCAGCTGATCCAGAGTGCAAAACTGCCTGTTTCATCTCTCTGCCTGCAAAGGGAGCTGAGTGTGATTAGCTCAGAGTTAATATCTGTGATGTACAACTGGGTAAGATGAGTATTACTTTATGTGGCTTTTCAGGTGGTATGGAGAGATGTATAAAGAAATATCCTAGGGCTACCATGGAACAAGACAGCGTGATCCAAAGAAATGTGACATTACAAAAATGGTCAGTAAGCTCTCAGCAGAATCCAGATGGAAGTGATATGTTTCTGGCTGTCAGCTCTGTACAGTTAATAATGATTTGAGCAGATGTGTATTTGTATTTTGCTTGTTCTTTACAACTGAATTTTCATGTTGGCATTTAATATTATGGTTCTGACCATGACCTTGTGTTGTCACAAATGAATTAAGCCAATTGTATGTCAAAGCAATGAAATGTGTATTTTCTAATGTAGGGAGAAAGACCTGGCTGATAGGAAGTCATGGATATAGCTCTTGACTATACATCAGATCTCCTATTTGACTTTAAGAATTTCCTCCTTAGGACCTTACTTTTCATATTTGTTGTCACATTCCTAAGTTGCAGGTGTTAGGAGACATCAGAAGAAAGGAAGTCCTGGAGGTTTGTCACCAGCTGTATTTCAGCTGGCCTTGTTCTGTGCCCCCTTGGGACAATTAATGGCTGAATTCTACCTCAAATTGAAACTCCTACAGTCCCAATACTGGCTGAGATTAAGGAATATGCAGGTGACCACTTTCAGGGCTTGAGGGGTCCAGATCTTTATGCTGCTCTTAATGCACCTAAAAATTTGATGTAAATTATGGCTCATAGAATTGGCTGTCTTTGCCTGAGAAGATGCAAAAGGTGTTTCTCTTGGGGTTAGAATAACACTGTGAGGAGGAAATTCACAAGTGTAGACTCACGTGCTTTGCTGGATGAATACCATTGCTACGCTCTTAAGAGATGAAATATTCAAATTTGTGGAATCTGTTCTTTGTGTCTTTGGAGACAAAGCTGTACTATGTCTTCTGCAATAGCCCAGTTCCAGGTGGGCTATTCCAATATTCCAGTTCCAGTATTTAAATCCCACTTAAATAAACAAGAATAAAGAGGAGTTATGCTAGCTTTGTCCCTGTGCAGTTTTTTTAGAGCTGTTTGTCACTGGCATCTGTCTATCTTGAACGGAATTGTAATGAGCAGGCCTCACATTTTGGCCCTAAATCTGCTGATCATAGCAAGCATAATAAAAATGCCCTAGGAAAGTGCTTCCTCCCCTGCTCACTTGGTGTCAAATATCAGGAAGCAGAGATTTTAAGTGGAAGTTGAATGTTTAAGGAAATAACACATTGCCATAAACTTTTTTAAAAATGGAGAAGAGGTAAAAGCAATGCTGGTTCAGAGTATTTTCTGAACTTGGGTCCCCAACAAAGGAGAACAAAACATTTTCTAGCTAGTGAATTGCTATATATTTTGTCAAGCAAAGGTAAAGATTAATCAGGACACAGTCTTGTTAACATTTTTATAATAGTTATTAGTTAATGCACATGATGATTAAGTACTGGAGGTGCCTCTGATTGCAGTCAGTGGGAACTGAATTAGGGTCTAAATCACTGTTTGAATCTCTCTTCTGATTTCATGAAAAATAATGAGGGTTTGAAGAGAACATCTAATTTTTCTATCACTGGAAATGAATGTGTGTCTTCCCTCATGCTTCTATTAACTAGGAGGTCAGGCAGCTAACAAGAAACTGGTTGTTTAACCCTTAGCTTTAATCCAGGATTGTGACTTGGGTGACAGCATCAAGACCAGAAACGAGGCTGATTGTCAGAGATGCTACTGAGGCAGCTGCACAGTGGGATTGGCACATAGAGCAGTCGTGCCTCATTCAGGCTGTCCATCAAACCACGGATCATTTGGAATCTTCCAGGGAATTGATGAGACCACCAGTGCCAGTCCAGGGGACCCTCAACAATGGAAACAAAGTTTAATTCCATAAACTCTTTATTTGCAGCGCTCAATGTCTTTGTTACTTGTTAATTCAGAGGGAACAAACAGTGATTTTCAATGTGACACTTTTATTAATGGAATACTGTTTTTATTAGATCAGAAGTGATAAAATGTCTCAGGATAAAATGAGGTTTTAAAACTCCTTAATTAATGAGGGAACATTGATCATTAAGAGTGTCAATTAAGCAAATGTGCATAAAATGTCCAATATAAAGGAACAGCTATAATTAGTATGCTGGCAAATACTATTATCCCATCAATTAAAGTCTTCTGTATTTCACCCTGAACTGAAATGCATCCCTCTGACCAAAAAGGAGAAACATCAAAATTTCATGTGCCAATGAGAACAGGATTAGGTCTCCAGGTGGATAGAAGGTAAGGGGTTAGAAATAAAGAACTCATAAGTACAATGACATTTATGACATAAAATAGTAGAATTTCTTTAAAATATTCAAGTTCATTTTAGGGAAAATTCCAAAATTCTTTCAAAATTATCAGTTCTTATTTGTGAGTATGATTTTATGTCCAGCTAAACAGGATCTCCTTTGAAAGCAATATCTCAGCCATTCATGGTGTATGTTGTTTTTAATGCTCTTGTCTGAATCTGTCTTTTACAGGTCTATGATGGGGAATGGAAGAGAGCCTGACCTCGTGCACCTGGAGGCAAGGACAGTGGATGGCCGTAAGTACATCAGCTTCCAAATATTGTGGTGTACTGGGCTCTCCTCATATTCTTGTAGCCATACAATGCAACACTAGAAATCTCACTTTTTTAGTGATTCATTCATGTAGTAAGAGAAGTTTAGCTGTTCCAATTTAGCTGTGTCAGAAGAAAAGCCTTTCCAGGAAGGCAAAAAGTTGGGTTAACCAGGCTGTGAAAGGAGCTGAGGATATGGTAAGGAAGAATAGGTGATAAGCAGTAATTGAGTTACTACACACAACACCACATGATTTTTATTGATGGGACCATGACACTGAAGAGAAGTTCCTGGGTCACGAAGGCTAGCTGATGTTTGTTCACACAGTACAAAACATTACCTTGTTCATACTTCACAGTTTTAGCAGACCTGGGATACTCTGCCTTAGGTACTACTTTTGAAAATACCCAATTAGAAACCTTTTAATGACCAGAGTGCATTCTTCACTGCATGTCCTGCCATTCTCCTTCACTTTCATCAGCTCCTTTCCCTCCCTGCTTTGCCTCCTGAGGTGTTTTTTGGTTTGTTTTTTTTTCCTATTCCAGGAGCCTCCTTTACCTGCAACTCCAAAATATTTTCCTAATTGGCTGTAAATTCTCTTAGGCACGCTCAGCCGCCTGCTGGCCTTTTCTCCTCCCATCCAGGCTTTCTCAAGGTTTATTTTTGAGCTCCACAGCCTTTGCAGATCTTTCTCCATGGATTTCTTTTCCACAACATTGGATTGCCTCAGGCAGGCATCACAGTGAATGCCCAGCTGCCAGAGATCCAGTTATTTTAATTCCATATTGTGTCCTCAGTAAATAGCAGTTTTCCTGCAACATAACAGGAAGTTTTTTACCATTTGCAGTACAGAAGTATTAATAATACCTTCAATTAATTATTTTTTTAATTATAAAGTTCCCCCTTGAATTGTACCCTCAAATGCAGTGGTGCTAGTTAAAGTGTGCATTTTGTAATTGAAAAATTAAAAAATATCTGAAAATTTAATTGTAAGGTATTCTGTTTTTTAAACTTAGGAAATTTAACTTGAAAGATAAATTTTTGGAATATGAATTTTGATAGTTGCGATAGAAACGATAAAGTTTTAAAGGTCTTTTCATTTCAAGATATGTAGGGTTAGTGACAGTGAAAGAATGTATTATCTCTATTTCTTATAATTTGTGATCTATGATTATTACTTCTCCTCCCAATTTCACTTACTTGTTGTGGCAGCAAGGCTGGGAACATGAGGCTTTCTATTTCCTGGGACATGCTAAAAGGAAATATTCTAACAGGACAGTGTCTATTTCAGCACAAAATACTGCTGTTAGAAGTCATGAAAAACTTGAGGTCATTGAGATGAAGCATGACACGTGATGTTTAGGGAGCTGTATTTTGGTGGTGTATTTGAGGGACATTCATCTCCCATTGGGCAGAGAACAACCTTAGTACTGGGCTCTCCTTGCTAGAACACCAGTAACTCTCTGTCTCTGCTCTCTGATTATGGTCTGTCTGTACACTTAATTTATTGTGCTTATGTACATAATGTAAAATGTTTGCAAGGACCAAAACAAGAGTTCCTCAGCAGGCATAAATCAGTACAACTTCGGTGGTGTTGATTTACACCTGCCAAGGACCTGGCTAGCAATGTTGCTCTTGAGTGCGCCTTCTCCCTACTTTTTCCTTTATTTTTCCCCCCTTGGGATGCAGAAAAAAAATCTGGACCCCTGAACACATTGTGTCTCATCAAAGTAGGGTGCAGGTAATGATGAGCAAGCTGAGTAGAGCCTGCTCAATATATTTCTATTGGTGGAGACAGATTTGCAGGGCTAATCACTGCCTTTTATGGTTTTCATCCTGTTGTGTGAGTTTTGGAGAGCACCACGCAAATTTTCATCTTGTGGAATGTGATGCTTTTGTTTATTTTTCAAAGGCTTCAGGCCCAAATCATATCAATCTGGGGCTGAGAGCATGATGGTAAAACTGATTTTTCTGGTTGGAAGAAGTTCATATGAATGTTATCTCACTTTTCCATTTGTACACTTGGGTGTCCCTGGTGTTTCGCTTTGATTTCGGAACAGGATCAAAGGCAAGCCAGCAAAGTCAGCAGGAATTGTGATTGATTTTTTTTTTTTTTTTTTTTTTTTTTTGTCTGGCTTCAGGGCAACACCCCAGTAGGACAATTAATCCCCTATGGTTCTTAATCACACAATGAGCTTCTCTTTGTTACATTCGCCACCACAGCCAGCGTGCAGGGTGATGGTGGAAGTTAAATCTAGGTTTGGTCAAATGCAACCTAAAGTGCTTTCAGGTGTAAACTTAATGACACGTGTGGGTTCAGGTTTGTGAAGCATAAACAAGATCCTAAAATTAACAGGCTTATCTGATTTGAGCTTGGTAGGGTTATCCCAGTAAGGCCTGATTCAAGCTAATTAAATGGGAGGTAATTTTTTATTCAGGTGGCGCCTACTGAGAAATCCAGACGGTGCAAATTAGAAAGATGGATTCCTACAAGGCATTTGGAGACTAACTGGGTACCCACTGGCCCTCCAGAGAACAGCAGAACTGACTCAGGAGATGTCTGAATGCCAGTTTCTTTAGACAGTAAAACAGTAAAACAACTATTACATTTATGAGCCATGCCTTTGCTTATGTAGATAAGAGACCAATTTATTTAGAGTAAAGTTTTTAATTTTTTTTTAAGTGTGGATGAAAGAATCTAAGGGGTTTTCTAATGTGCTGGCAAAGATTTAGAGAGCTCCTGATATTTAAAAAGTAGTTTTGTTTCCTTTGCTTTTCTTCTGCTGTCCTGATTTACATAGCAGCTTTTCCTACTGAAAGATAATTTAGGTGCTGCTGTGATGCAGGTTAAGACCAAAGTCTCACCTGGGGCCAGCAGACATGTTCTGCTTGCTGATCCACAGGGACTGAGCATCTGGCTAATAGTGCCTGAATCACAAAGTTGCACTAGTACTTTAATTTCTGTTTTCACAGGAAATTGCTGGGAAGAATAAAACAATCACTGTTGTGGAAAAAATGTGTAGGCAGCCTAGCCTGGCAGTCTTTTCCTAACGTAGCTACAGTGGTGAATTAATTCCTGTAGTTCCCTAAACCTGTGCAGTGATTTTTTTTTTTTCTTCCTGATTGTGATTAGTTTTTTTCCTGATCATGATTAGTATTTGTCCTGGAGAATGACATCTGTTAGTTTCTCTCATTATAGCTTTATGCCAGAAATGGTGGAGGCTATACTTCCCTATGTAAAGAAAGATTTTTGATGCTGACATGCAAGAAGAGTAGAGCAGGATGAAACCAGATTTGTGAGTAGTTAGTAAATGGGATGGTTTCGTTTCACTGATCTTCATTACTGGTTAATTGCTTTGCAGTTGCTGAGTCCTGGAGACTTGTGAGCATATTCCCATACCATGCATGTTTCACAAATCAACATTCAGACCAGATGGAAATGGATAAAGAACATAATTTTGTGTGTTCCTCAAAAAAAAAAACCAAAAAAAAAAGAACAAAGTATGGGAGAACATTTCTTTAAACTGTGGAATTCATTGCCATGGGAGGTTGTGAATGTTGAAGATGTACCTGCACTGCTAAGGCAAGCTAGGCTTGTTTTATTAGTCACTGAGGGAGAGGGGTTACAGGCCTGGGTCTTTCAGTGACATATGTCACTACCATGTTCTTATGGGTCATTAGTTACAGGATGCCAGTCATGCTTCAAAAGCAGAAACTGTCCCTAATGTCTGAGTTGCTCAGTAAGGACCTGGGATGCTCCACAGAAATCTATGAGAGAAACAGATCATTGACTACATTGTATAAAACTCTTGATTTGTCCCCAGTGGGTTAATTGATAGAGGAAAAGATGCATTCCTCAGTGAACTAAAGACAAGAAAAATAGAAATTAGATATTTGCAGAGTAGAATGACCATTTTCTCTGACTCTCCCTGTGATCTAATAAGGTTTTGAGAAGACATACGTGCAAGCTTATGCTAGGAAGCAGTGTATATCAGGGCTTGATATTTAATCCAAAAAACAGCACTTGTCAACAAAATATCCTGAAGAAAGTCCCACTGCTTTAGGAAGGGATCTGAAACTCTCCTGTTTACTTTTGTGGAAGCCAACCAGCCTCCAGTAACCACCAGAACCTTCCTTCTCTACCAGCTGAGCCAAGAAACGCCTCTGGGACAGGTTGGATCCATTTGCATTGAGAACATATGAGCATGGTGCTCAAGCTAAATGGAAAAAACTAAAATATTTCATGGCACAAGGTCCTCCTGGCTCTTAACTTTTTCTGTGTTAGCTTTTGCAATTCTCTTTCACCACTGAAACAGATTAATTTTGTCAGAGATTTCCCTTACAAGATGTCTCCTCCGCTGTGTTCTGTGACTTTTCTTGCTTCCTCTTTAGAAATAGCTGCCGTTCCCTGAGCAGATTCCTACTCTGGGTGTCTAAACCTGTCAAAAATGAACGCATCTGGGGGTGTAGGAGCTGGGAGTTGCTATGTTCTTCTCTCCAGGCACAGTATGACTTTGTTGTATATTAAAAACAGCAGCTGTTGTTGGAGGTGAGGGTTCTGGAAATGAAAAGCATAATGTCCTAATTACCTATGGCAGGGAAAACATCTGTGCGGGAAAACTAATGAAATTAATTCCAGAGCTTAGCAACTGAATACATTAATTGACATTAATTAATGCTAAATTACAAACCTCTGCCAATGGAGTCACATGAAATGTCCGCGAGAATGAAATGGAAAAAATCCTTGAGTTAATGTGAACACAGACAATCTTCCCCTAGGAAAAAAAGTGAGAACCAGGCACTGCAAGAAGCCTGCTTCTCCTTCTTTCTGTCTCCTGTAGCAAAAGGAGCTTTTCTTGTTGTGCACATCTCAGTGTTTGGCTGTTTGGGAGATTAGCTTAAGCAATTTCAGTGCTCTGCCCTTTAGTAGTTATTACTGGCATTTTAGAATTGAAGCCATGGAGAATTGCACTGTAAAAGTTCACAGGAATTGCCTTAGTAAATCTTCATCAATGATACAACCACTGCTGCACAGACTCCTGTGATCACAGCAGGAACAGGGATAGTCCCCATTCCTCCATTAAGGCAGGATCCAAAATACCTCAGTCTCCTCTAATGGATGTCAACCTGGCCTGCTCTTTAAAATCTCTTGTGGAGGAGATTCCTTAATCCCCCAGGCTTTTTAACAGCTCAGGTGGCAGTAGGACCATTTCAACCGAGTCTGCTTTGCTGAAGCTCAGGATTGGCAGTGTTTCACTCGGGAACGTTGTTGTGGCAGAGTGGGAGACCCCTCCTGGAGTTGTGTATGTCCAGTTTTGGAGCCCTCAGCACAGGAGAGGTGTGGACCTTTGGAGTGAGTCCAGAGAAGGCCACAGAGATGATCAAGGGCTGGAACACATCTCCATGTGAAGGCTGACACAGCTGGGCTGGCTCAGCCTGGAGAAGGGAGCGAGGCCTTACCGTGACTGTCCGGGCCGGCTGTTGTTTGTCTCTGCCCAGACAAGGGTGAGACGGGTTTGCTCCCCGGGCTCCAAAGGACGAGGCTGGACTCTCAGGTTTGGTCTTCAAGGTTGTTTATTATTTCTTATCTACAAAGTTTTCCTTTCTGCCCAGCCGGGGTCTGACCAGCAAGGCAGCCAAAGGCACTCTGCCTGCCCACAGGGCGGTCGCATCTTTTTATAACAAAGACTACGTAAACTATATTTATCTTTTGTCCCCAATACTTATCATTTTTATTACTAAGTGTACCTTTACTAAGAACCTATCAAAAATATCTATGTCACACAGAAAATGGAAGACAAGAAGAAGGAGGAAGAGCCATGTGGCAGGCCCCAACTCCCTCCATCTTGTTTTTCCAACCCCCCTGTACCAAAACCTTAAAATCTGTGCTTTGACCTGTAATTGTGCTATTTCTATATCCTTTAAACACCAGTGATTCTTATAACCCCATATACAGGTGGTACATCTCTTGAAGGGTCAAAGTCGAGCCACCAGGTACTTTTGGCAACTTCCCAAGGCTCCCGAGCCCCCAAGGGTTCTCTCAGTAGCTCTGGGCGTCAGGAGAGATGCGCTGAGTTCCCACAGTGACCGGTCAGCTCTCTCAGGACAAGGAGGGGACAAGGAGGGGACATGCTGCACCACACAGCGGTGCTGGGGGCTGGAGAGACTGTCACCCCCTGTCCCGTCCCTGCTGGCTGCAGAGGAGCAGAGGGCTGCAAGGCTCTGAAAGGGAACTTTCCTGAGCTCACAGCAATGAGCAGGCTGGGAATTGCGTCGTTCCCTGCCCTCTCGTGGCTAATGTGGAAAAAATCACGTCCCTCTGAAGGGAAATGCATTTCGGTCATGCTGCCCAGGCTGTGCTCATTAATGCTTTGCAGTGAGCTGCGAAAGCATAAAATGTTATAAACAGCAGCAACGAATAACACTTAGCACTTTGTATATTCCAAGAACCCTGCAAATGCCGGGGAAAAAAAAATCATCCTTCCTTGAACTTTCCTGAACGTTCGTTACCCTGCGTGTCTGTTTCAAGCAGAAGTCAACAGCCCTTAGAAGCAAGGAAAGAAATGTCAAATGATAGATTTTAATTAAAACCAAGATTAAATACGAGATGGTAAAATTCCAGCCATTTCTATTTCAGTGTAAAATGCTGTTTCTCTGATCTGAAGGTGGTAATTATATCAAAGAAGGGGCTGCGTCTCTCCAAGGAAAATTATTAGAAGTAGTTCTAACATTAAATGCAATGTAGTGTTTCTATCATGTAAGTACTAATGGTAAAAAGCCAAAATTGTTCCCTGTGTGGATCAGGTTTGTCATAAAACAAAGGGCAAATTCTTAATGAATCTGGAAGAGTCCAAACAGAGTACTGAGAATCTGCTTCTTTATTCTAGGATAAATTGTCCCCATGAAGAAATTCAAATTGTTTTTCTTTGTGACAGATTATGAGATGGGCACCTTGCAGTGCTTCAGGATAGGAGGTGGGGACATCGCACATGGTGACAGTGGAGGAGGTGGCTGGCATGGCTGTGAGGTGGAGGGCTGCATTTAGCCATTTAATTTGAAACTGCTAGGACTTCTAGTTATGAGTGTGGAATGATTGCCCAGGTCTGCCAGTGTGCATCTACCTATGCTGTCAACAGCAAAGCAGTAAAACCCCTGAACAGGAGATGGTCTGAGGTACTTTCCAAGTTGATCTGAATTACTCCACAGAGGGTAAGTGCTGTAGGAAATACAGGTGTGTATCATAGGAGGTTCTCCCTTGGTAAAAATTCATAGCTCTGACATCTGATCTAGGGCAGAATGAAAGGAATAATGGGAGGCTGAGGCAGGTAAAGAAGGAAGGATATTAAAGGAAGGAAGTAATCAAGGATTTATGAAGGATGTAGGGGAAAGAAGGGTTGTGTGGTGTTGAATGGATGGTGTCAATTCACTTCACATGGATCTGGGAAGCAAAAATGCCATCTCAGCAAGCAGGTTTATGACAGTAGGAAGAATCTGCACTCAGGATCTCAAGTGTATTGTTTTTGTTCTTTTCCTTTCAGATGCCCAATACATCACCTGCAAGATGCAGAACTGCAGTGAAGCCACTCGCAGCAAACCCTTTCCAGGCTACATTGACCATAACTCCCTGATCGTCCAGGGTGATTATGTCTTTGTTCAGGTGCAGAACACCCTCCTCTCTTATTTATTCTATTACTTTACATTGTATTATTCTGTCTTCTATTATTTTTTCTGGCATTCCTTTGCATGTGTGTGCATGTGTGTTAGTGTGCAACTGCTCAGACCACACTGGATCCCTAAAGGCCCTGAGTGGGTTGTAGCAGTTTGTTACAATGCTAACTTGTGTTCCTTTAAGCTCTAGTTTCTTGTTGCTGTAGGGCCACAGAGTTCCTGCCTGAAGTATGTTCTCTGTGTGCTGGAGTGCTCTGTGCCACTCCTTGCAATCTCATCAGCCCTCTGGAATTACTGCTTTTACCCCCCAGCTGGAAGTGGTGTGTCACTCATCTGCTATTACAAGGGAGTAGAACCAAAGCTTTTTTGAGTATAAGAGGGAAATAAGAAAGAAGGGAGGGAGTCAGGGAAAGCACCAAAGGAGTAATCAGGCTTTATTGTTATGCCTCAGTTGTGATTATAGTGAAATGGCAGAAGATGGGATGTGCTCAGCCAGGTGAGAGCTGGTGAATAGATTTGAACCACTGTGGGTTTCATTAGGCTGCTGCCAGTGTCCATTTAATATCAGCTGAAGAGGAGAAAAATAACAACAGAATTGTAGGGAACGTGGAGGTGGACTGGAGATCACTAGCATTAAACTGGGCTTCCAGACAGTTTATATTTTAGCATGCTTGTCAGTGGAGGGAAGAGAGAGAATGTATATTTTACATTGGGTTAGTTGATTGCTAATTGGCTTCAGTTAATGAACTCAGTCTTAAACACCAGTCTAAATAATCCACAAATAAATCTGGCACGTATGCTTCAGAACAGCTTTTGTGCCTAGTGTGTCTGAGGCAAAAAAGGGAAATGTTTATCAGGCAGGGAAAACAGGGGTGTGCATCACTGTTCAGCCACACTCTCTCATTCCAGTGGCTGTGTGCTCGACTGACACAGGAGCTGGAGTGTTTCTCTTTAGCCATCCTGGCTGGTGCTGGACCTGGTGTTACCCTTCTGTTCTTCAGAGGAGGAATGACCCTATGCCAGGCTGTGTATGCTTGGAGGAGTAGATGAACACCCTCCTTCTAGCCTTCCCTTCTTTCCTTGATCTCCATCTGGCTTTTCTGCAACTAAGCCATTTGGAATTAATTAGTAGGCTTAAAAGCACTAGGATAAAGGAATGGGAGTTTATTTTCCCACTAAACTTGTTTTATTTACAAAATCCCATACTCATTAAAAAATATTTCTGGCCTTCCTTCCCCTAACTTTTGCCCAGTTCCCTTAAAAAAATGTTGAAGAGCTTTAGAATGAGAAATAGTGCTTTTTTTACTTAATCTGGTATGAACCTGGCCTCTGTGTATCTTGCATTTTAAACTACTGCAGTGCATTTTTAAACACTTACTACTAAAGAAAAGTCTTGATAAGCTCAGGTATCAAGCAATTAAAGCAAAGTTCTGCACGGAGAATCCCTTGAAATATTTGTTCTTCAGTATCTTTCATCCAAGGATTTCAAAGTACTTTACAAACATTGATTATGCTTCAGCAGCACTGGAAGCCAGAAAAAAATTGACAGCTTTTTTCTTTCTTTTTCCCTCCTTTAATAGGTGGTAAAAAATGATATCTCACATTGCTCTAACCCAGCATTTTCAAGGTCTGCTGTCAGTATTTATGCACTTAAATATATGACCAGATTCACAAAAATTCCAAATCGACTGAGCTTCTCCTGCCCTCCCTCTCTGAATATTTAGCTGATCTCGTAGCAGATACCTATGGATGGCTTGTCCAGGGCCACACAGGAACCAAAGCTGGAAGCAGAAATAAAAATCAAGCCTCATGTCTGCCAATCTGCTGGTGTAATCAAGAGCCTACAGGGCAGCTCTGCAGATAGCAAAGAACAGAGAGTGTTCTGGTGAGGCACAGGAGAGCTGTGCTATCAGGAGGTGACATAATGGCCCAGCTGAAGCCAAAACTTCACTATTCACAAGTTTTCACACGAGATTCTAGCCTTTGTCTCTCTTTGCTGAAAATGGGATTCCTCTTGTTTTCTTTTTCAGCCACTGCCAGCTGGATCAATGTTTATTCCTCAGCTGTAGCAGCGCTGCAGTTTAAGCTACTGCCACCACACGGTGGTGTTTCTCTTAACAGCTTTTGTTTGATATTCTTTCTGGTAATAAAAAAAAAAAAAAAGAAAAACCTGATGATAATTTCCCTGCTTCTCTCACAGCTGACATCAGGAGGAAGACCACATTATTACGTTTCTTATAGGAGGAGCCCATTTGCACAGATGAAGCTGCCAAAGTACTCCCTGCCCAAGGTAGGTTGCTGCTGCTAGAATCCCCATATGGACCTACAGATATTTGGGTTGCACAGAAGATCCTGAATCCAACACAAGTAACTGCAAGATGACATGCAGTGAGTGAAAACAGTATTCTTCCTTAGCAGAACTTTTGCAAGCAAGAAACGGCTAAAACCAAAAGTCAGCACTTTGGCTAGTCAAGGACATGAGCATGAAATGTAGACAGATACCCCAGCCCACATCAATTACCATTTCTTTATGCTTAATTAATTAAGTTTTGGAGGGGATTCTCTCTTTTTTTTTTCTTTTTATTTTTGTCTTAAAAATCCCCTCTCCTCTTGCTGTTTTGTCTGGGTTGCTTTTTGTGCTTTGCCTCATTAGTAGATTTTAATGGGAACCAAGCAGAAAGATGTCTCTGTGTGCCTGCTCTGTCTCCAGCCTAATTAACAATGGTGAATTAGCATTAGAGATTGAAAGGATATGTCTGCCTTCTGAAGCTGAATTTTTTTGAAAGACCTGTATGAAATGTTAGCTTCATTTTGAAGAAACCACCAATTTGCAGCTGGTATCCTAATGGGTACTTAACAAAGAGGACTTTTTTTTTTTTTTTGCCTTTTCATTCTTCATATAGTCTATCTTAAATGAGATTTAAGCTGAAAGGTAGCAAATGATCTTATGGATTCTATATGAGGTCTAACATCAGAAGACAAATACATTCCCAGAAAATAAGCAGGGATTGTCAAAAAAAAAAAAAAAAAAGAGCAAGGTCAGATTTTGTGGTGGAAATGTTCAAAGGGAAAACTTGGCTAATTTCATGACTGGCTGTCTTTGATTCCTCAACCCAACAGACCTGTTTATAGTGGATTGACTGGGTAACCTTCATATAAACAGACTGCAGTTCAAACACAGCCCTTTGGTACCTCTCTTTCCCTAGGCTGCTTGCAGGACAGTGAGGACCTCAGCAGAAACCATGAGATCTTAGCTCTTACACAGGAGATGTGTGGTCTGCCTCATAATTTTCAGCCATATTTTAAGATACTTTGAAACTTCCTGGCCAAGCAAGTGAAAATTCTCTGTAAATTCACATCAGATTTAAATAGGTGTTATTTGAAAGAGCCCTTAGCAACAGAGTTGTATTTTACCATGGTTATTGCAAAAGCCAAATAAAAATTGTTATTTACAGCCAATTCACTGTAGAGACACTGTTTGCTTTAAACTTATCATTTTCTTTAGCCCACACTTATTTTTTGTCCACCTTCTTAAAGAAATCACTGGAAAGACAGGGAAAATGCTCTAGAGTTAAATTACAATGTGTTCCAGAGAACAGGAATTGGAGCAATATATTCATGTTACTTGACCCAAAGAAAGATGCTTTGTCGCAATCTCAGAATATCTTCAAAGCCTGAAGAGCTGCATTTGGCTTGGAAGAAGCTGCAGTGGAGCTGTGGCTGTCTAGGAGGCTGCCATCAAAGCAGAATAGTGACTTTTATGAAAAATGCACAGAGAGTTATATTATTCAAGGAATTGGAACATGCAGCTTCTTTTATGCCCAAATTCTCTTTCATCTCCTTCAGCCTAAGAAAGAGGGGCCAAATATGGTAAACAGTACTAAGTGACTTCTGGAATTGAAGATGGAAATATCAAGCTTTTTGTCTCTGCATGTCACTCTTCCTGAACTGGAGGCATGTGACAGCAGGCAGCCTTGGCAGGTGATGCTGCTGCTCAGGCAGGAAGGCCTACAGCAAATCAAACTAAAATATTATTCTTGTTGACATTAGCAGCCTTGTAGCTACTTTGATTAAAAGCCTAAGTAAACTTGAAACTCTGTTCCATTCAAGCAGATGACTGCATATGTGAATACAGGTTGTGTTAACCCTGTAAATAGTCTTTATTGAGACCTCTTAATTGCTGCAGTGATGTTGATCTGTGGGTTGATGCTGCCTGCTCTGTACCACAGCACTGCAATATGGGCTGTGTCACACACTGCAGTGCACACAGGGTGCATTTACTCTGGTTTAGACCAATGCACTGGGCAGACATTTGAGAATACTGAAGCAAGTCAAGCAATTTCTCTTTTAAAAACACCTGTCTTAACTGGTATTGGGTTGAATAGGGATGGGTGCATCTGGTACCTCTGTTTTAAATTCATCGCCTGCTTTCAACCTCAGGATGTACATCCTGATGGAAGAAGCAATAACAAAAATAAATAAATAAGATCCTTAAATACAGATCTTGAAAGAGCTGACAGCCCCAGTAATTTCATAGAAGGCAAAAGCAAGAGCCAGCATCTTCACAGACATTTCACAGAATATTCTGAATTGGAAAGGACCCACAAGGATCATCAAGTCCAAGTCTTAAGTAAAGGGCCCATTGGGGAGTGATTCCACAACCTTCATTCTGACCAACTGAGCTGGCAGAATAAAACTGGCATTACACATCCCTAGTACTTATCTTGCCAGGAAAAAAAATTCCCTGACTGAATGCAAAAGGGGCAATTGTTCAGTAATTCAGAAACCCTTGGCTTTTAGTCATTTGAGGAGACACCTGATCAAACCCATGTACAGCATCATCTTACTTTTGTCTTTGAAAAGGCAATAGGGACAGATAGTAGAACTGCATATTAATGTACTTCCAGTGTGTTCTGGAACAGAGAGAAAAAAGCTCAGGCTCTCAGTAGACAAATGCAAGGGCAGCCCCTAAAGGTGATGATGACTGTTTGAGACAGGTGCCTTGCTTCACATTCCTGTCCTCTTCCATCTCTGTGAGGAGCATGTGCTATATCAAGATGAAGGCTGTCTTTTTGTATTATTCCTCTCCCCACAAGAAATCAATCCCCACCCTGAAAAAAACATGCATAATACGATATGGTGATTCATTTTATTTTTCCCAGTGTGGAAACAAAGAAATTCCAGACACTGGTCCAGGATCTGTTTGATGCCCATATACTAATCCTTTTCTATCAAAGCTGTGCATCACTGCTGCATCTATTGGACAAGGCCATTTTAAGAGGAATAGCTAATTTATCCCCAAGGGCACACAATTGGAATGCTATCTTTTTTGACTTTTTGCATTACGTATATTATGCCAATTCCATCTCAATCTCTGCTTCCCTAGGCTTAAATTCCTTCAGCCTTTCTGGAATCTTCTTTAGACTTCCATCTTACAGCATGCTCTGATCAAATGCAGGAAGCATCTAGTGAATAAATTAACTCATTTGCTTCTTCAACATTTGTGAAGTTGTCTTTAGTTTTTCTCTGGTGTTGATTAAAGTATCTTTTTACCCTTCTCCCCCAGTTTTTACAAAACTATTGAATGAAATGATAAGGTAATGAAAAAGTACATTCACCAGGCAAAGCAAGTTTTACTTTCTGTCTATGTTTAAATGCAGAAGCCTGCCCATGTGTACCCATATGCAGAAATTAACACTTGTGATTAGGGCTGTGCTAGCCAATGCTGCCTGGAGCACAGTGGGAACACCTGCTGATGTAGATCTACCAGCAGATGGAACCAGGGTGACAGTCTGAAAAGAGGAGCCACAGACAAACAGCTGTGGCTGTAACTCCTACTGGCACAGCTGGAGCTGAGAGAAGATGTCTGTTCACCACCAAAATTAGTAGGACTCAGTGGGACTTACATTACTTTTCCTATTGCCTCGGGAATTAAGCCAATCTGTTCCTTCACAAAATGAGCCCATCTTCTGGGACATGATTTTCTCCAATGCAAAGAAGAAAGTAAATCAAGTGCATATTCATCCACTCTGTATTCAGATCTGGATCTGGATGAACAAGCAACTGTTCTGAATCTTAACTCCATGGTGAATCGACTTTATAGATCAAATTTCTTCACTATATTACTTTTTTATTTTTACATTACAAGACTTCATCTGGAAGTATTAATACTCCCTAAAAAAACACCAGACACTGAATTTTCAAAGACTGTTATTAGCAGAAGGGAGAAGTAGCATCTGCTTCCAAAGAGTATATTTTCTGATAAAGTTCTCAGTTTTGCATATAGAAAGTCCTGGCTGAGATTCGTGGAAGCAGAATAACTTTGGGATATCTGCCCAAAACAGACTGAACAGCTGAGTCTTCTGGGAATCACCTGGTGCTAAGGAATCTTCATTTCTTTTTCTACCTCCACAGATTTTTATGGCACCAAAGAACTCAGGGTGCCTGTGCTGGGCAGATAGAGCCTGGGAATTTCATTATAACAATCTCTCTCTTGGTGGCTTTTTCCATTGTAATGGAAAATAAAATAAAATAGGTAATAATTTCTCCAGGCATTGAAAGATGAGATCAGGTTCAATAGTTTTTTCTTCATTTATGCAATCTTATCATTGCTTCCTACCTGCTGTAATACAGAGAAGCAGAGAAAAACAAAACCTCACTCATAGTGCTGGTGATCTAACTGCATTTCTGTTCTTTATATCTAGTGAGGATTAAGGTTGTTTTTCTGTTTTGTTTCTTGGGGTGTGCTGTTTAGTATAGTGGTCCAGGGCCTTGGCTCCAGCCCACATTGTCATTAGAAACAGTAGATAACAGCAGATGTTCCCTCATTAGTTCCTGCTTGTATCAGGTCCTGAGCATATTTGGCTTCTGAATGCTGGGCAAGAAACAGATGTTTCAGATGGTCTTTTTTTCCCTTCTTTTCTTCTTTTTTGTTGTTTTTAACTATGTTATTAATATCTGTGATTCCATAGTCATGAGTGGAATCACTCAGATGCTAAACAGAAAAAAACCCAACAAATAAACAACCCTCCCTATTCCCCAGAGAAAATATTCATTAAAATGAAGGTGTTGGGAAGGGGAGTGAAAGTGCTGCTGTATAATGCTGTAGTGCCAATGTAAATGTTCAATTAACACCTCATCAGTTAATTAATACTTTGAAAATTGGCAGAAGAGAGCTGGTGTCAAATATTCCTGGATGGAATTACTTGCTTAGAGCGGCTGTGGACAATAAAATAGTAAAATGCCACAGTATTGTCTACTGAGTTCCTGATTAAACTCCAGCCTAACTATATCCCTTGCTGCTCCCCCATTACTTTGGTGCCATTGGAAATGGCAGCACAGAGCTCCCCCAAGTAACCTGCCTCTCCTTTCTTTCCCCAGGACATGCATGTGATCAGCACAGATGAGAACCAGGTGTTTGCAGCTGTTCAAGAGTGGAACCAGAACGACACCTATAACCTGTACATCTCGGACACCCGAGGGGTCTACTTCACCCTGGCCTTGGAAAATGTCAAGAGCAGTCAAGGGCTGGAGGGGAATGTGATGATTGACCTCTATGAGGTATGTCATAACTCCAAATATCTCACTGCTATCTCAGGAGCTCACATGATGCCAATTTCCTCCTTGCACATCAGTCTTGTAAAATGCATGGGAACAGCAAAGTCAACAAATGACTAAATACAGAGTTTTACCCATCCTAGATTTACTGTTGTATTCACCAGTAGGCTCTCAGGTGAGGAACAGCTCATGGCTCTTTGATGCATAGGAAAAAGATGTGGAATAGTTCATTCAGTTGCTAAGAGGAACTCTGTTTGTCAGCCAAAATGCTGCTTGGACCCATATTGGCTCCATGGCTCTGAAAGCTCTCAACAGTCTCAATAGTATCATTCTCTGATTTTTGCTGCATTTCTGGCACTCCGATCTTTTGTTTTAGAAGAAACTGCAGTTTCCAGCTGTCCTTGTCACCTTTCTCAGCTTTGACTATTCTGGGAAGTTAAGTAGTTATAGATACGCCCTCTTGGGCTATCCCATGTGCATGGAAAGTCTCACACCTCATTCTGATGCCCTCTTTACCCTGAGCCTTTTTCTGAACAAGTGTGCTCTGCTTAAGCTCACAGAACAAATGCCAATTTGCATTGTCTTCTATGACAATTGATCCTAACAGTAGGACTTCTAATGTGCCCTTGTCCATCTCTTGCTCTCCTGCCTGTTTTCCCTCTGGAGACAAGCACTCAGCTGAGGAGGAATTCAATCCTCAGCTGCTGTTCTGAGGGTCAGGTTCTGTTTTCAGGTCTCCTCCAGGGTATTTTCTGACCATTTAGAATAAAGGTCATAAAGTAGATCTGAGTGCCTTAGAAGATGAAGATGCTTCCTGTTCTTCCCCGTCACTGTCTCAATATTAGCTCTGCTCTGTAGTTTTCCTTCAGCTTCCCTCTGCTCGGAAACCACCTCGAATTGTCCAGAGATCTCAAGAGTTATACATCAGTGCAGTATAAGGAGGATGGGCACTGCCATTTCAGTCATTTGGACATTTTTTACCATTAATCTCTCTGCAGTCTGGCAGCCCATGGAAAAACTGTTGCCTCTTATTACTGTCAGCTGGGGAAACAGCTTTACTGCATTATTTAAAGGTGTCCTACATCCCAGGGGGTAAAGAAAATCTTTTGTTTTGTTTTATTCATCTGACACCACACAGCAACCTGGATTGAAATTGATGGAATCAGACTTAGAGCATCATATCTGCTGAGTGTCTAGATAGAAGGAATATTGGCTGACATGGAACCTGGCACAAACCTTCTTTTCAGTTTGATGTTCTTGCTGGAAGAGAACAGAGAGCCAGCGAGCCAGCCAGCGTGGTTCTCTGAGTCAGATAGTTATAGGGATCTAGGGGAAAATGGAGAGGAAGGCAAGAGAAGGAGAAAAATCCATAGATAAATTAAAAGTGGAGAGATTGCCAAATGAGCCCTTCTCTGCTGGCAGCAGTATATTTAAAAAAGCATCATCATTAGAGAAGATGCCAGAGAAAGGCCTGTTTAATGTGCAGGTGTCTGTGTGCATGTTTGTCAGGTGTTAGAAGTAAGTTCTTCTGGTTGCATTGCAGTGAACATGTTTGTGTGTGCAATTCCTAAGTTGATTCTAAATCAAGAATAAATATGCTCAATGCTGTGAAGCAGGGAATTGGACTGGGTACAAAGAAATAAAAATTCTTTCATGGTGTCTCCTTGAGTTCACATAAAGGCTGCCCAAGTGACCACCTCCTAAAGAGAGGGAAGAGCTAAATCACCAACCCCTGTTTCTGAATGCCCTTTCTATTCCTGTGTCTGCCCAGGCTGTGTTGGAATGGTCCACAGCAAGACAGTCCTGCCTGTGGCAATCCATGACTGAGGTGATAACAGACTGTGAGGAGGTGTGTCTATAGCTATGCTATATGTGCCTGTCATACTGGCACTTACTTTTTCCTTGCAGTGTATATGTTGGCTGAGAAGTATGTTTGATGTATGGAGGTGGTAATGGGGAGTGAAAAATGTCTTAAGAGTTGTGTGCACAAGTGTCTTGTAGGGATCTTTCTGAAGCTGTAGAGCAGCGTTAGTATCTGCACACAATGCATTCAGGGTGGTGAGGATCCTATAATTCCTGCGTGGGAGCTAATGGACTGCTTCCCTCTCTGGCCACTGGTAGTCATGCCCTTGCTTGCCTGGGTCTTTCTCTGCAATGACTGTGTGAGCAGCAGGGCTGAACAGCTCCCTGTATGTGTCCAGGTTGTGTATGTGAAATTGGTCTGCCTCTTCCTTCTGAGAGTACACAAGCATGTGTGCAGTCTTTTTTTTAAGATAAAGCTGTCCAAGACTGACAGAATAACTTTGCTTTCTCAGAAAAGCATTCTGAGTCCCAGCCCATGACTAGAATCATAAAAAGAAAAAAAAAAAATCAGGATTTCAGAACACTTTTATTGCTCGACATATAAAGTGCTCTTTAATCATTTATGGCCAGCGTTTCACAGGGACTATATAATAGAACAATTTTGGGACAGCAGCAAAGCAAAGTACAACTGCAACTATAGGCTCTAGCCTCTGGTAGTAAAGGCAGAACTATGTTATTTTTCTATCCCTGTGTATTCGTGCAATGTCACTGTGAGACAGGAGTACCCTTGTCTTTGCAGGGTGCCTTTCTACTAAAACAAAGAAATCCTGAATACTTAGTTGGATGGGATCAAACAATCCAGCTGGGAAATTGAAAAGGTTATCTTTTTTCTGCTTATATCAACAATGAGTTACTTAACTATTTAATTTAAAGACTATTGCCCTTTATAGCAAGCCATGTCAAAGTCTTTATGAACTTCAAGTGAAATTCAGGAAGGTGCTACTTGAATGCCTAAGTACATCATTGTGCTGTACCAAAGCACTGTACATAAGTAGTTTCACAGCATGTGATTTAAAGTGCAATAAGGTCCTTTTCACTGGTAGCTGTAGCATCCAAATCCAGCCACATAATTAAATGGGTTGAGCTGTAAAAAGCTCTGAATCTGCTGTGTAACTGTTTGCCATGCCATTTAATCTCTGTGAATAAAAACTCTTGATGAATGATTCTGTCTGGTAATTCCACATCATAGGCAGAGGTGAGGTGGATGACTGAACAGACTTGCTGGAAACCAAAAAGTTTCTCACTTACCCCCTCCTTCTCCTGATTCCACTTCCCTTTTTATTGCAGCACTCAGATTGCAGAATGACAGCCTAACAAATTCATTCTCAAGCTGCAGCAGCTATTGGGCTATTGATTTTCAGTGTGCTGAGAAGATGGGAACATTCTGCAGTGTGAGTTGTGGTTTGAGGTTGACTCTTTTTTTCTCCTCACTGAGATACTTTTAGGCTTGGCTCCAATGTGAATCTGTTAGCGTCATGTCTTTGCAAAATCCTCCTGCAGGTGTGTGGGTTTAAACTGTTGGGTAAAACACCAGGAAAAATTAAAAGGATGAAGACCTCACTGCCAGCTCTGTAACTGGCATTCTGAACGGCCTTACTTGAGTCACCAGTGCTTTGATTTCCTCAAAATACAAAACTATAACAAAAATACCTCGGTGCCCCAAGTCATCCTGTTGAAACACTGATAATTATTGTTTTGAAACACGTTGAGATCCTTAGATGAAATGTCTGAAGAAGGCTGGATGAGAGTAGAAACACTGAAACGCAAGTTTGTGTGTGTGTTGCTGTTTTCTTCACAAGGCCAAAATTGCTGCTGTTTCCTGCTGCTGCTGTGCAAGAGAAAAATAATTGCCTGTACATGTTTCATCTTTCAGGGGGAAGGATGCCTACACAGTTGAGAGGTTGTCACTTTACAGATAATGCTACTGACATCTTGCCATGTTCCCATGATGATTCTGAAATACAATATTTCTTTCCCATTTGTCATCTTTGCACCTGTGATGGCTCTGTCTCTTCCCCAGCACTCCAGCTTGCCTCTGATGTACATTGGCAATTCTGGCCCTGACACTGACCACACTGACAGAGCCATCAGAGCCCTGGTGGGTTTGACAGAGAAAAAAGGACATGCACAGAACCTGCATGGACTTGATCTATTTTTCAGCCATGTCCATTTTTCCTAGGTAGCAGGGATAAAGGGAATGTTCTTGGCTAACAAGAAGATTGACAACCAAGTGAAAACTTTCATCACCTACAATAAAGGGAGAGACTGGAGTTTGTTGCAGGCTCCACACACGGATCTGAGGGGAAATCCCATTCACTGTCTCCTAGTAAGTACCTGAGGGGGGAATTTGGGGGGTGGTAATACCCCAGAACAATCTTTTTCCTACCAGGTAACACAAGAGAGGGCAGTTCCCCTGCATTGTATCTCAGAGTGCAGTGCTTCAGGCTTGGGCTGCCAGGGATTGTTGCATTGTAATTTAGGTTAATTTAATTTAATTCCTGGAACAAATTGAGGATCAGCTGCCTTCTGCAGAAGTGCTGTGTGCCCTGGAAGAGCAGGGGAAGCTGGTTGCCATGCCTGGAAGTCAGTTCTCTGGACACTAGATGGGAGGCGAGAGCTGCTGTAGCTCAGAACTCTGAGACACAGAGATAACTGGAAACAGGCTGAAAGGAAAAGAGAGCTGGGATTGCTTTCAGGCTGCTCTGTTGGCATTAATATTTATTAACATTCATCATTTTCTCTTTGAGCTCATAAGTGAGAATCGACACATTCATCCAAATATATGTACAGCTTTGTGTTGGTGTAAATTGTATCCATCTCTGTACTTACTGATATAGATCCACATATAGCTACGTCTTTAATCATCATTATATGCAAACAATTTCCAAGAGGGAGAGTGAAGTATAAGTAATGTGAATAGAATTGGAGACATCTATGAAGTTAGAGAGCTTAAACTGATCTTGACATATTTTTCAGCGAATACAATCTATTCACAGTAGTGGGATAATACTCAGAACCCCTGTATTTGGGATTCTCAATAGCTTTCATATTATACTAATTCTAATATGGTTCCAGGCAGAATCAGGGTCACTATTGAGATTGCTCTTACTGCTCCTGTCCTGTACTTGCATGTTGTTTTCCATCTAAAAAAAAAAAAAAAAAAAAATTCTCATTTTGAGGCATTAGAATCTGAATCAGCATTATATTTTGTAGCTGAATGCTATACTAATCTCTTAACTGAATGTCATGCACTATTGGAAGAGCAAAGAATAAATATTTGAAGCTGCTCAAATAATTGATTTTTTGATTGAGCCAAAATATAAGTCCTTCATTTTCTGTCCAGTTTGGAAAAAATAAATAGGAAAAACTGGGAGTAAGAACGGAGAGTTATTTCAGAGCATGACTAAATTTTTTGGGTTTGTTTTCTTCTTTCAAATTTTTTAAAAATTGTAACTAAGTGAATTTTTTATTAGATATTTCTATGTGGTGAAAACCAAAAAAGATAGCATGCAAGAAACTTTGCAGGCATAAAGTAATTCAGTTCTTTGGAAGGGACTATGTAAATAAGCCTTTGTGTTTCAAATAGATTGTATAATCTAGTTTTAACTCAAGTGAACATATTCAGTAAAAAACCCCTGACATTTTGACCTTCTCAAATTATAACCAATTTAATCAGAAACTCAAGATTTTTATTATATAATATAATAGTATAATATTCAAGGGGACTGGCAAGGCAGAAGAACAAAACAAAGCACATAGGCAAGTAAAATAATAAATGTAGACTTTATTTTTTTTCCCATGAATTTGAAGTTAGAGTTCTGAACTTGCTTTCCTGGTATTTTTGTGCAGGGATCATGCAAAGTCTGACTTGCCACTCTGATTATAAGTGAGCCAGTGATACTGCTCTGTGTGGCCCTTCTGGAACAGTTCTTTGCAGGAATTGGGTATTTTATATACAAGGCTATGCCTGCCCCTGTAGTTGCCCATTATATAATGGAAGAGGTCATATATCTGTGTGTGAAATAGAAATGGACAGTTCTTATGGGGGGAGAGAGAGAGTTATGGTCCCTTTAAGCCTTCCCATCCATATGTATCTGCTACTATATCCATGGGCACCAGAGAATACAATAAACTTCATTGAAAATTCGACCAGATATGCCTGAACAAGCTGGGTTCCCTTGGGGGTGATAAATTTGAACAAGGCAGACAAAGGGTCAGGAGGAGGAGCAGAAAGTGTGGGCACTTTAGGGACACAGTGAGAACTGACCTAGAGAAGCTCATGGTTCTCTGGGGATTGCATTTACATCCTGGGAGCTCCACTGTGCATAAACCACTGTTTAAATATTACACAGGTGTAAAGAAAATTGCAATGATAAATATTATAGTTTGTGTTTATTTTGCAGTCTATGCAACCATGTACTTGCTCTGAGAATTACTTCCACCTGGGTAAGCTCAGTGGATGTTTGTCATGCTGTTTACATTTCTTAAGTGCTCTGTGGCTTGAGCTGGAGTGTAGGAATTGTTCTGTGATTCCAGGGTGCTGAGGGACAAATCTCCAGTGGACTTTAACCTTGTATCTCAGTCTTTGTCCTTTCAGGAGAAAGGAAAGTATTTTATCAGCCCTGCCCTGGGATAAGGCCAGAAGAGTATTTGGCTATGTTGGTTTTTCCTTTCCCCCTAACATTGGGGGGCCTCTTTCATTGTCTAAGCACTCCTCCATGGTTAGGTTTTCACCAGCTTTTGGAATGGCAGAGGGGCAGGAAACCTCAGGTGAGCATGCAGAGTCTCAGATGGTCAACTTGCAAATTTGAAAGCAAGCAAATAGCTGAAATCTGAACTTAAGTTACTCGTTAGGTTCTACAAGAACAGACAGTCTGCCTGCCATAAAAAGGGAGGGATAGAAGTACAGAAAATATACCAAACCACAAAGTGAAGTAGCAATTCTGCAAGAGAGATAAGCTATTTAAAAATCCCATCTGAGGTTCACACTTAATGGTGGGGAAGATGAAGGCAGAATATGGAATGAAAGAATTCTAGAAATTATAGAGAATAAACTACAGAAGTTGGGAGTGGTAGGAAAGTTTTTGAAGCACAAGCACTCTAAGTTTACATTCCTGGAAATAAGTCAGGGATCCATAAGGGTTTTCTGCTGAGGAAAAATGCCGAGAAAAGGAATTTTCCCCTGCTCTGTGGCAATTCTGTTCCTTGTCAGTGTGACATAGCTTAGCATTTAAAACACTTCACAAATTCCACTCACCTCTTCAGCCACCCCTGCATCACTAGTTTTAACTCCTTATGTCAATTGCTCCTTTTCCATCTAGACATAACTGTTCCTGACACCATCCTGCTTTTCCTTATGGCACAGATAAGTGACTTTTTCATAGTCCATTGTACATGCAGTGTAGCTCCCATCCTTGCTGCACAGCAGATACTAATGCTTTCCCACTGCTGCTTTTCAGCATAATTGTCTCCAGCAGTAGCTCAGGACTCAGCAATGATGTATGTTCCAGCTCATTGGCAAAATGGGATCTGCCATTTCCCAGAGTGACAGCACGGTCCCCAGCCTGTGAATGCAGTGCTGTGTGCTCTGTGCTTTGGGTCTTTAAACCTAAAATAAGTGAGAATTAAAACAGAAGTAAGTACATAGCAGCTAATTTGTTGGCTAAGGAGGTTAGGAAGGAATCTGGTTGAAGCACAGGGCAAGCCAGACAAAACCATGCCTCTACTGATAGTACTCTCCAGGTGGTTTTTAAAAAGGACTCAGAATTTCTTTGCATTTTTGTGAGACAACTCTAAATAATGAGGAAGGAGGAAAGCAATGAAATTCCATCTAATCCCAGGGTTTTGTTTTTCTGGTGTATACCACTTGTATTCTAAGATGAGTATACTTAATCTTCATGAAATAGCTGCCAAGGTATTCCAAAGATGTTGGTTTACTTCAATACTTACCATGTATTGTGAAGTGGTTAACCAAGGAGTAGTTCTGCCTGGCAAGAGATGAGCATCTGCCTGGAGAGTTAATCAATTGGCTTTCAGGGATGGACTTGTGGTTCAGACACAGGGCTGAATCTCAGGAGAATCTTGATTCAATTTTTGAGTCTATCTCCAATTTCCTATGTGACCTTGGGCATATATTTTCTCTGTGCCTCACTTCCCCAGACATCTGTTTATTCCTTCCCACATTTTGTTAGTCTTTTCCATAGGAATTTATAAGGATTTCAGGACAAAGACCCTCTTCTCATAAAGAGGGACATTTGTGCCAACTGCTACAGAGTATTTTAAGCATCTAAGTGAGGTGTTTTGAATATCTCTCTTGGAAGTGTTTCTCTCTTTTCATTGTTCCTTGCTATTGCAGGTGAGCAAATACTGCAACTACCCCTAGGTTTGTGAATGGTGGCCAGCATCATCTTTGTGTTATATATAATACTTTCTACCACTTCTGATGAGGGACAGCCACTAATAGCTGGTTTGTATTGTGTCCTGCCTTTGGAGACTGTTCAGGTGGGCTTTTCGGAACAGCCAAAAGTGGGTTTGTGGATGTTTATGAGAAATTTTACTAAGGACTGATGA
The DNA here is from genome assembly GCF_963513975.1 of Fringilla coelebs. Lineage (NCBI taxonomy): Eukaryota > Metazoa > Chordata > Aves > Passeriformes > Fringillidae > Fringilla > Fringilla coelebs. The sequence continues at coordinate 26,276,077 of NC_140066.1, read as the reverse complement.
GTTTCCTGAGGGGGGTGCATGAGAGTGTTGGCTTGAAAATATTAGGAAGTAAGTAATGAACTCCAGGATAATTGTAAAAACTGTGGCAGTGGGCAGAGCAATGGGCTTTATCACCGGTGCTTTATCTTCTGTCTAGAGTTTAAATGCTCCATGGCGTGGTTGCCTTTCCCATGGTTGCTGTGCAACAGATAACACAGATGGGAAAAAGGCAATGACAAGGAAACCCAAACCTGTGATTTTGGTGATAGTAATGATTTTAGTAGCCTGTTGGTAACAACAAAAAGGACAGAGACAACTGATGAAAATTCTGAAAACCAGTGAGATGTCTGTATGTGAATTAAGCTATGGGAGCTGGAGGAGGAACACAGAAGGATCAGCAGAACACAAAACAGCTGGAAGAATATCTGTTGATGAACTGTATACGGACAGAGATGGAGAAGGTGTACAGGGGAATGAGGAAAAGAAGGCTAGCACAGTCAGGATGTGGGGTGGCCATGGGCAGTAACTTCAGGTGTTTGGCTAAGGGTGGAAAGGTTGGCTTTCACACCATATCCAGTTGTCACTAGAGACTCCTAAGATTACAGCAGTCCAACCAGTAAGAAGTCATACCCCTAAAAAGACCATCTGTCTGCTTAGACAGATGGCCTAGCTTTTAATATTGGAGAGATATATTCCATTTTTCTATGCTATATATGTGAAATGAGATAAATTTGAAAGGAAACCTCTGGTAGCACAAAGATTGAATCTTAACAAGGTCTCATCTGAGTTGGGAATTGGCTGAGTTGCCATTAGGTTCTGCCTTCAAAGTGCTGAAGTGGGCTTGGAGAATGTTAAAAATATGTTTTCTATTTAGTCTTCTCACAACCTATCAAAATGTAAAAGGAAAGAGTTCATGCTCTTGCAGTGCTTTTCCACTTCCTGCATTCATGTCAGCTCAATTTGTTTTCCACTCCCTCCCGGCGCCCCGGGCTGCCCTCGCAAGGCTGTCACTTGGAGTTAGGCTGCTCAGTGCATTCCACTTGGCAGCTTGTGCTCCCTGCTGCACACCCACGTCCCCTTCTCCTGTCTCACATAAGTGAGAGCTCCCATCTCTGCTCAGCACCCTCATTTGCCTTTGCCAGGAGGACGCTGCCTTTCTCCACAGGGGAGTTGTCGTTTCAGTCACGTTCACCTGCTTTGAGTTGGGGTGGATAAGTGGCCTTCCTCCAGTGGCCTGTGGCACTAGGTCTCCATCAGAGGCCTGCCAGGCTCGTGGGAAGCTGGCGTTATTCAGGGAAACCTGCCTCCTCTGAGCCTGGAGGTCCCTCTGCACAGCCCCTCTTTCTCTTACAGAGCTGGGCAAGCTGTAGCATGGGCTTTGCTCCAGTTCTGCCCCTCTGTCATGTCCACCTTGGCCAGATCAGTTTGCTTCAGGTTTTCTTGCCAGTATTTTTCCCCTGCTCCTCCCTTAGCAGGTTTCATGAAGGGCTCTTCATGAGGTTTGAAAGATAAAAAATTCTGGGAATAAAACCTGAGTGAAGGAAATAGCATTCAGAAATTTTCAGAAAATATCACATTACAGATTTGGAGGGAATTGTAATGGCAGCTTTGAAAATCTTCCCATCTAGCCATCCACCTTCTAGTTCAGCTGATTTATTCTGTACCACTTGTGTCTTACCTGAGTACCCAGCATACAAAATCAATAGCAAGTAAGTAAGGTTTCCATGGATTTATTTGTATTGAAAACTTAAAGGTCACATCCAGATGGGCAATGAAGCTTTGCTTTAAACTTGAAATGAATACTTTCCAGTCGTGGTACTTCTTTGTATTTATTGCAGTGCATTTCAGAACAGTCATATGTCAAAAAGAGTTAAGAAATGGTATGAAATAAGTTTTTTTCTTGGCTAATAGGTGGTGATCCAGCACCACACCAGTAGGGTTAAATTGGTTCTTTTTTCAGAGATAGCTTGGGCAGTGCTGCTCAGAGTCATTTCATATCTGCACCAATCTGCATGATTGCTTCTCACAGAGTAGGAGCCAGGAGCCTCAGGTAGTCCTTACATCATCTGCCTGTGCAAGCCTGGACCCCTCCTTTCAGGTACAGCCTCAGAGATGTGGTCCTTGGAAGAGGATTTCAGCCTGGTGCATCAGATTCCCACTGGGAATGGGTTGTGTCAGAAAATGATGGCAAAGTGGCTGTGCCCATCTAAGGGTTACTGAACATTAGGAGGAAATACAGAAAGACACTGTATGTTTCTAGGCCTGTCCTAATAGGAGCATACATTGTTGTGTCTGCTTTTTACTTTTATTTCCCCTTTCTCCATAGCCCTATTGCTCCCTTCATCTTCACTTGAAGGTCTCAGACAACCCCTATACCTCAGGAAACATTGCCAGCCGAGACACTGCCCCCAGTATTATTGTAGCTTCAGGTATGAAACATTTAAAAATTGCCTTGTTTGATGTGCAAACCTGGACAAACTCCAGTTTGTGGAGGGTGTTGGGTGGCTCTGGGGTGTCACAGCACCACTACTGGGAAAGGAGGCAGGCTGTCAGATGAAAACCCTTATGGACCTTCAGCTTGTCATATGCTTTTTATGGAAACTGGCCTTCAAGACAGAGGAGATCATGTCTAGCCCTCTACTGCCATGAGCATTAGATCAAATCAGGGTATTTCCTTTGCATGTAGAGGTGTGTAGAGTTGTATATATTGGGTTTTTTATATATTTTTTTTAAATGAAACACCTTCCCTCTTCCCCTTTCCCTCTCATTTTCCTCCCAAACCCAGAAGTTCTATAACTGCAAAAATAAATAAATACATTTACTCCCCTGATTTGCTTATTGTGCTGTTTCTGAGAGGGTTCCTTCACTAACCAGTGCTCATCTTACAGGTAATGTAGGCACTGAGCTATCAGACAATGACATCAGCATGTTTGTTACTTCTGATGCTGGGAACACTTGGAGGCAGGTAAATGACACAGAATCCCTGGTTTAAATGTAAATCAGGAAATGTTATAAAAGTAGATTCAATCTGTCACCTAGTTTTTGTTTAATTTAGTTCAGGGTAGCTTCTTGCAAACCTTTTATGAAGGAGTAAACTTCTCAAAGGTACAGAGATGTTCAAAGAGAAAGACTGAATATGCTGTTAGACTTCATATAACAGAAAATTATTTTTACTATTCTACTCAGAGTTTGACTTTAGTTTAACACCAAAGCAAAGAGAACAGAATAAATGATGAATAATAAGGGGAGAGAAAGTGTTACCTTTTACTGTTGTAAATCCCTCATGCCAACCAAACTATTTTTCTTTTTGTCCATGACTATAGTTACCCAAAAATCAGCAATTGCACTAGTCTAATTTTTCTCACTTCAGCTGAGACTCACTTCACCTAAGCTGAGTTGTCCAAAGTTTGTTGTCCATATAAATGGATTATTTTGCAGGAAAAGGCAAAATTCAGTTTGCCTTGTTCCAAGCTACCTACCTGTGGAAAGAGACTGGATGATGAAATTATATCTAGTTCCTAATATTTAGTGGAGTCTCACCTGTCAAGAAATACCCTCTAATGTGTTTATCTTCAGATCAGGAAATTCTGTTATTCCTATTTTCTGAATGGGATATCAAGTCATGGAGAGAAAGAGTAACTTTCTCAGACTAACAAATGCTGCTGTATAGACTGTAGAGCAGATGTTAATACAAAAAAGACACAGGGAGAGAAAATATTTTCCAATATTTGATAATCCAAGAATCTAATTATTTTGCAGTGTTTGACCAGCCTCATTTTTCGGTCTAAATCAATTATTTGAGATGGGGCCAGACATGTGCAAACACATGAAATTCTTCTTTAAACAAAAATTTGTCATCCAAAGGAGGGAAATTGTTGATCCTTGCAAAAAAATTATATTTCTAATTTTCTGTCAAGCAAGGGAAGAATGAATTTTCCATGGACCTGAAAAAACTGTGGGAAAAATGCCAAAAAAATAAAAAAATAATTAGTCCAGGAAATATATCTATAACTTCCTCTACTTTATAATTTTCCTAGCATATAGCTGTCCTGTGTCATGATCCTACTTAAAGAACTGTGACATTTTCTTGATACTTAGGGTAATAGGTTTGAATAAACACTTTTTTTTTTTTTTTTCAGATCTTTGAGGAAGAGCACAGTGTTCTGTACCTGGATCAAGGTGGAGTACTTGTTGCCATGAAACACACATCTCTGCCTATCAGACACCTCTGGTAATGACCCCATTTGTGCTAAATGGCTGCTGTCCCTCTTTCCAGATGCCAGGAAGTAGGCACTTAGTATGCATCCTGTCTTCTGCAGCTCTAATCTAGAAAGTATTAGTTGAGATACTGGCAAACATTAGGTCAGATAAAGCTAAGAAATCCTGGAAATTTTGGCTTGGCCAGATCTGAGATACAATCAGTGCAATTCCACAAAACTCCTGATTTACCACAGCTATATATGGTTTATGCTTTTGTGTCTCTCATTAAGTCACCAAAGTAGTCCTAATTTTCAAATTTATTGATGAACTTGCTTTCTGTGTGGTAGGCAGCACTTTTGCACCAGAATTTTGTTGAATACATTCAGGGTTATGTAACTGATAATGCAAAAGTGCAGTTGGCACTCCTGAGTGAGGAGGTAGAGTATGGATTTGTGCTGTTCTGTATTATTTACTTCCACCACAGTTAGTGTCATGTCAGAGTCTGAAACACCCAGACCCAAGTCTTAAGAAATGATGAGTGGTTCCAGGATTTCACTTACACTCCCCACAGGGGGGACTGCTGGTCTGAAGAAGCTCATCCTCCAGAAAACTAATATCAAAATGTTTTATACTGTTTTATCAAAAACCAGATGTTCCAAAGCATTTGTTTATTTTTTCTAAAATCTTATGCTTAGGCGACATTTTGCCCTTTGAGCATCAATCTTTAACATAAATTCTAGTTTCTACCACTTAAAAATTGGCTATGGGTTAGTGGTATGATGCCAGACAAGCTTGGTCAATGCTTTGATTTATGATGCTTCCCCATAAAATAGTTATGTAAAGGACCAAAAAATCAGAACCCAATAAGAGAAGCTGTTTTCCACTTCTCCATAGCAGCTGTAGTGGACTAGAGAATCCCTTTGAGTAAAATAGGAGAGTAAGGAAAGAAGACATTAATTCTGCTTCTTCCCTAGGTTAAGTTTTGATGAAGGGAGATCTTGGAGCAAGTACAGTTTCACATCCCTCCCACTGTTTGTAGATGGAGTTTTAGGGGAGCCTGGAGAGGAAACCCTCATCATGACGTAAGTGAGCATGCCATGATGATGCTGTGCAGGTGAACCACATGTGGTATTTTGGAATAGTGCCATTTCTGGTTGGAGACCAAACCAAGCACAATCTGCAGCCAAGAGTGTGCTGTCTTCTGTTGCTAAATCATCAATTTATTTGTGAAACGACTGAGGGATTAGCAACATGGTTCCTTGCAAGCTGCAAACACATTATCACTTAGCTTATCAGCATGAAACCTGACTCCTCAAATTGAATGTGATATAAAGCTGAATTACTGTTAACAGATTAATATTTGAAAGAAAAATTGTGAGGTATTTTTAATAACTGTATTTTTGCTGCTACATTCTTTTTTTTAAATGAGACACAGATAAGTTAAGACATTCTTTTGTAAAAATGAATGACAAAATGTTGCCTGGAGGCTGACTCATGAAAAATTATGTTTAGTTTCAATGTGGTATGCTGAGTTCTGCATGATGCATAAATCTGGACTCAGTATGGCAGAAACTGTGATATTTTATCTGAAATCTGATTTATAAAAACAAGAAGTATTTCTGACTGACCTGTAATAAGCAGAATATGTGGCTTGGAAACTAATCTGAACTAATAAAGATGTATGAAGAATTTTCCTTCAGGTTCTGATTTTAATTTGCATAGAAGGGATTCCCAAAGCTTAAAATGCAGATAAAACTCTTGAAGGTATTACTGTCTCCAGCCCCACATCAAGTCTTCCCTTGACACTTCAAGTTTAGTCATTTTGGATATTGTCATAAATGGGAGGGTCTTAGAGAACAGAATGAAAGCTCCATGCAATTTTTCAGTTTCTAATCGGGTTATAGATATTTAGCAGGCTAAGTTGCACTTTGTCAGTCCTGTTAAAACGAACAGGACTCTCACTCTCAAAGCAATTGATGTCTGTTGGAAATTGTGGTGACTGTACTTCTGTAACTACCAGATTTAATGTGTGTTCCTCCTGCTGCATTCTGCAGGGTGTTTGGACACTTCAGCCACCGCTCAGAGTGGCAGCTGGTGAAAGTAGACTACAAGTCCATCTTTGATCGGAGATGTGAGGAAGAGGACTACAGGCCTTGGCAACTCCATAGCCAGGTGAGAAGTGAGGGTGCTGGGATGTGACCTGAAGTAGCTAATGATCCTACAATTCAAGATCAGACAATCCAGTATCTTCCCCTAATAGTTGGCATCAGCTCATCCCTTACTGGTTGGGTCTGTTTTGTTGCACTGGTGTGTTGGCCTCAGATTCAGACTCTGTGGTCCCTGAAGGATGAGCAGCTGCATTTTGGGTGTCATCCTGCACACAGAAAATTACCTCAGACTTATGCAGACTTGGAACAATACGACAACAGAAGAACTGCCACTGAGCCCTGAACTCCTTCACTCTTACAATCCAGTTTTCCCATCCTTAACCTCCTTTCTCTCCTTCATCATTCTGTGACCTCAGAGCCAGTGTCTTAAGACCATTCTAGTTGTTTGGCATTTGTTTCTTCCATTTCTAGCCCTCTTAGCCTCATTTCTTGCTCACTTAATTTTATTCCTGTTCTGTGTCTCTCTGCTCTGGGTTGGGCACTTTAATCCCCAATTCATTGGTCCTCATGCCCTGCCCTGTGCATCCTGGATGCAGCTGCTGCATCACTCTCTGAACCATGGAATTCATGCCCAGCAAGGTGAGCTGCTCTGCCCAGTGCCTGCACCTGCCTTGGAGCATCTTCCCAGCTCTGCCAAGACACAACAGCCTATGTTTCATCTGGTTAGAATAAAATATGGCCCAAATTCTGTGGTTATATAAACACCACAGGCTCCACTGAAGTCTAGAGCAAAGCACACATTTATATCATCAAAGGTTGTCTTTCTGTATATATCTTGCTGGGCAAGAATTTAATAATGAATATGAAATGAAAGTAGCTTGACTCAGACTAGCTGCTCACACAAGGCACAACTCAACACTAAAAATACCAGTTATTACTTAGATCTTTAGATGCTGAAAATCAGTACAGCATTGAATTTCAAGGAAGCATAGCATTTTAGACCAGTTGCTATTCAAGCCCTTCTGTCTCATGCCATCAAATCAAAGCCACAAAAAAATTTTCCACAACAATTTTAACAGCATAAAAGGTAATAAGTGAGACTCCACTGTATTTTGTTCTTTGCTTTCTTGTGCTTGCATAAGCAAAAATACCAAGGATTTTGCAGTATTTCTTTGAGAATATTGGCTTTGGAGCTTGCAGAACTATTTTTAGGAAAGCTTCTGTGTACTCTTGCCTTTTGAATTCCTTTCCACTGAGATTGCAAGGCTGAGCCTTGTTCCCTAGACAGAAATATTAAGCAGGGTGCTGAAGATGGGAAGTTTTAGCATCTACATAACAAGTCAAACCCCCTAAAACCAAACTCATCCATGGGAAGTATTTACATAAACACACATTACAAGTTTATACTGAATGAAAATATTCCCAGAGAGGTCAGACCAAAGAAATAAACTTGCTGTGTGCCTCAGATTGCAGAGGAATCAGACCATGTTTTCAGTTGCTCTGAAATGGGCCTGTATCAAATGTTTATGGGCTTTGGAACAAATTCAGAACTGAGTAAGATATATAAGTAATCTCAGATAATTTCTTAGTGTGTATTGGAGGAGTTGATTTAGTTTCACTTACAGCTCCAGTAGCTTTAATTAACTCCAGTGTTCTGAGATGGCATTTGGCTCCCCATCCTCTTCCCTGGAGTAACACCTCCCGTTGCACAGGCTTGGAAACACCAGGTGACACGAATAGCCTGGTTGGCATCCAAGAAATATTTCTGGCTTTGTTTCCAGGGAGAAGCCTGCATCATGGGAGCAAAAAGGATCTACAGGAAGCGCAAGTCAGAGAAGAAATGCATGCAAGGGAAATATGCTGGGGCCATGACCTCGGAGCCCTGCGTGTGCACGGAGGCAGACTTTGACTGGTGAGCAGTGGGCAGAAGGACAGGGTGCTCTCACACAGCACCACGGGGAGCCTTAGAGAGGCTGCAGGCTTCTTGCAGAGAGGGGAAATTAATACATGTGTAGGTGTTGAAATGGGCTGCTCCCTGATCGTGCAGGTGTGGGAAAAGAGGAAAGGTGGAATAGGGATCTGTAATCTCCCACAAAATCAGTGCTGGGAAGACCCTTTTCCAGGTCACAGCTCTGTGCACCAGTAAGGTAACAAACAGGTCAATTCAGCACATCTAACCTTAGCAATGAACAAGGGTGGCTGAGAGTAGTCTGAAGACATATAACAGCATTGAGTAAAAAATAAATTCTTAACACGTACACCCATACGTATATATGAGTAAAAGTAAATATATGCATATACAAAGTATGCCTTCAGCTTCTAGAATCAGGTATCTAGGAAATAAATTCCTGTGCCATTTGATACATCTTGACCATCATGTTTGACAGTATCCAGCAGACATTGCCTTCATGATTTGAGTTAATCTCCTTCTGAAGCCTTTTCTTCTCTGATGTTTGCTATAGGAAATAGAGTCCATTGGCGAGTTATGCATGGCGTGATAAAATCTTCAGCTGCTGGTTTCATTTCAGTATTACTGCTGACTCACAGCAATTTGCACAAAAAAGGCAGGGAACCACATTATTGAAATCTCTTTCCTACCTTTTTTCTCCAAGTCTGCAAGTTCCTTAGTATCTTGGATGAGAGAAATGTTGGCTGCTTGGCAGTGCTGATAAACTCCCTTTGTGCTCACCCACCCAGATCTATGTAATGTTACTAATTAAACCCAGAATCTGCTGTGTGAATCCTGAAAAGGTTCATCCCATCAATATTTTGTATGGAAGTTTATAGTATTTCCCCTCTCACTCCTACATAAATATGGAATATTTTTTCTGTATAAAATCACAGAATCACAGGAGGCTTTTATATTGTGTCAAAAAAAAGCCCATTCTCCTGCTCCAAACAATAACAATTAGGAACATATTTTGGTACAGATTTTGTCAATATGGGTAACTTTTTCCTCATATTCAATTTAGTTCTTTTCTAGGGAGAAGATCTGTGTGTAGTTCATCATTTAGGTGTCCAAAGCTCCTGGTTTTCAATCATTTAATATTTCTCTAGTAATGTAAAAAAGATAAGAGCCAAACCAAAAACCCCAAACCATCATTAAAATCAAGGGAATTCCCTGAAGATTTTGACCCTCTTATAGGGCATGCAGTACAATGCTGAGTCAACCTCATGGCCTTATAAAATAATTGATGCAATTGATTCACAGTCAGTCCGTTAGTGTTTAAATCCTTGGCACTTGTAAGGGACACACATACCTGAAACTTCTGATAAAAATATGCTTTCCTTCCAGCACTTCTCTCTAAGAATGAATATATTTATTTCATTAAAATTGACTTTGTGCCTTGTCACTATAAAACTTTGCTGCTAGGTACAGAACAAAAGTACCACAGTGACATTTGCTGGTGGAAACATGCTTTTATTGCTTTAATGTTCACCTCAAGGAAACCTTCTCCAAAGGCTCTGCTGGGCTGTGGGACAATCCCTAAGGGAAAGCCTGGATGACTGGGCATGTACAACAGGCACCCACAGTTCACATGCATGAACAAGACTCCTCAAATCTGTTTCAAGAGGCAGAATTAGGATCTTACTGACCAAGGACCTTTCTCCTTTTCATGGAATCACTTTTGGTTTAGACCAGACTGTCATGATCTCCTCCAGTTCTCCCTGAGCTCAAGTTATTCCTACAGTCCTCAGACCTGGATTTCTACTTTATCCATTTCAGCTTCCTTCCCTACTGCCTCTGACAAAAAAAGATTGAAATGTTGCTTGAAGCATCCAGTTCAGAAACATTTACCAACATTACTCATCAGGAGCATAATTTTACATAGATATGCCAGAGCAGGACAGAAAAGGAGAGAAGAAAATGCTGAGAAAGGAAGCAATTCTGTCTGCTAAGAAAGGCAAAGCTGCACCACTGTAACTTCCAGTGCCAGCCTTGTTAACCCTGCACGAGGCTTCACTGCCAATTCACCCTGCAGAAGTTGGAGGGAGGCTTGGAGGAAGTCAGGGAATGACTTCTCTCTGTGGAAGGGTGCCCTCTGTGGAGTTCTTTCCTTTTCAGGAAGAAAAAAGCACTTTCATCATCACTCATGGCATTTCAGTACTTTTAAATGATTTTTTTTCCTTTTTTCTTTTTTTTTTCTTTTTTCTTCCTTTTTTTTTTTTTTTTTTTTGCTGGGCAAGGCTCTTAATTGAAGGAGATTGAAGGGGACATGTATCCCCCAGATAGGGAGAAGCTCCTCAGCTGCCCACACTTGATTTTTGAATCTTGAAATAAGTTGGACAGCTTTTTATGTTTTCTGTGGTTACAGAACCAATGTTTGTGTACAGAGTTGAAGAAAACAACAGTCCCTATCATTGTGCTGTCATTGCTGTTTAAACACTAGATTTATATGGAGAAAATTTTATTATCTCAGCTTGTCAGAGATTGGAGTAAAAATTGTATCTCTCTGGTCAGGTAAAGTGAGAAAAAGTGTTATTGCTGTTAATCCTGCAAGTCCTTTGTTATCAGTTCAGGGGAAAAATACCAGGTATAAAAGACAAAGATTTTCTAATTTTTTTTTTCCTTGTAAGATCACAGAACTCCAGATTAACTTCAAATCTGCCTGCAGCCCATTGGTGCTCCTTTCTGGGGGAAAGGGGCACATTTGCTTATTGTTTTGTGCAGCAACAAAACCGAGTGCCATTAGAAGAGACTGTGGTTCCTCCAGCCTTGGAAGCGGGACTCCTCTGCCAGGAGAGAGCTTTTATTTATCTTTTATTTGTCTTTTATTTCTCCCGGGCTGGGAGCCGGGCTGAGCCATCCCCGGCTCTCCGTGCAGGGAATGAGGCTCGCAGCCAGAGGGCAACAGCGCTTCAGGAACGGGCACCTGGATGCGCTGGAGCCCGCGGCGAGTCTGTCCTAGCAACAGCCTAGAAACGAGAATCTCCTTCTTCTTTTAATTGATTTGGGTAAATGGATGGCACCGTTACTTGGGGGTTATTAAAGCATTAATTTACCCAGTTCCCTCACATTGTGTTCCTTCCTGCCATCTGAGCATTATTGCAGCGATATCTCATCCGCAGAAACGCCTCCTAGACACAGATGGAAACCTTTGGTGGTCATCCTTCAGCCACCTGCCTCCCAGGTCCTTTAATAGGAACTTTGAGTGAAGTGTCCCACTGTCAGTCCTCTCTCTGAACCTGCTGTCATTAATACTGACAGCTTCTTCTGTCAGCATTCCCGTACCTCACACCTTCATGGGAAGTATGAGCCTGTTGATACTGGTGCTAGTGGTTTTGCATAGCCAGAGAGGCACAAAGGTGCCTTGGTACAACTGGGAACCAGGTCTGCTTATTTATTTCACAGATGATGTCAGCAAGGATCATGCTGGCTCTTTTTATATTCTCTGGCACTTAAATTACAGCCCTGCCTGCTGGGGTGAGCTCCTATGCTAAAACATCAGAGTCTTGTATCAGGAGAAACTGTTCTGACAAACCCCAGGGAGGCAGGGGACAGACACTGAGTGTGGTTAGATTCTGCTGGCTTTGTGTGTCAGCAGCATCACTTCAGATTGTGCAGGTGCCGGCTCTGAAGTACACCTACACTTGCCCCCTTTGGTTATGGGCTTGGTTAGCTAACAAATTGTAATTTAGAATGAATTTTTTGTTCATTTTGAGTGCTTGTGGAAAATGTAGATTCACTATGCAAAATCTACAATGCATCTCTGCATCTTTAAGGGCCTGGATACCTACTGGGTATGGGTTTACTGGAAAGGTTCTGGGGATTTTAGGTTCCATATTAACATAAGCTGGTATAGCTCAACTCCAAATACTGCAATGCAATTATAATTGTACACCTTTGTAGATCCACAGTTCAGACTGTAGTTGAATCCACCCTTCTCTGAGTTAAATCCCATGTCAGGTTCTGCAGAACTGGGGAACAAGCACAGCTCCCCTTTAATACGCATCTACACTTGAATCATGGTTAAATATTAGAAAATGGTATTAAGTGACTTAAAAGGTAGTAAGACTTTTCCAGTGCTGTGGCCACAGTTATTTCTTCCCACCAGGGCTTTTGCAAACTGCAGAAAAAAGGTGACTCTTTTCAGAGGTATCTCAATTCCATCCCATTTAATGTCCAAAATGTTTGGAAAGCTGAGCATGCAAAAGCACAAGGAGCATTGTCATCTTCTGGCATAGCTGACCTTAAGATGAAGCTGTTAATCTTAAGGAATTTCTATGATTACATGCTAAGTCATATATTGATTTTTAGAAGCTATAAACATGGAAATCACTCATCTGAATTAACTGGTTATTTCTATATCTTTGAGCAGTAGGATTTTAATAATTCCATGTGAATTAGCAGTTCTACCAAAAATTATGTTTGTCAGGTCTCTTTTCAAATTACAAACTTCCTTAGGGGATTTCTTTTCTTTGATTATTAACTATGGTGAAATAACATTAGATAAAGGAATTTATCATGAGCATTGAGCAGAGATACAAAATGTCTGGAATGAATTTGTATCTAATTACAGAAAAGAACTTGCAGTTCTACTTGACTAAGACAAATAGGATTCCAGTTTAAACCAGTAAAAGGGTAAAACCATAATCAATGAGAGCGACAAGACAGGCTGCTTCCTACTGATAAAGCAATCCCTGATGGCAAACGCTCCACTCCTTTTTAGGAGATACATTATCTGTGTCACCCGAGTTCTTTTCAGGCAGGCACAAAATATCATCAATATATGCAAATTCCAATCCCCAGCTCCCAGGCAATGACTCAGGGAGCTGATTGCAGGCTGAGGCTGATGCCTTCCCCATCTCCAGACTTTGCTGTACTGGCTCGTGCTATGGACATCCAATTGATGGTAATGCTTCTTGATTGCTACAAAGCCTGTTGTGCCAAATTGTAGGCAGCAATTTGTTGTCAGCATCAGTGTGCTGCGTGCACCAGCCTGTAGCCAAGGAATTCATTGGATTCCAAGACTGCGGAGGTGAACGGGTGGCTGCTGCATCTGTGGAGGGATGTGGAGCAGCAATTCATGTCATTTGCTGGGATGATATTTCTGTAGGGCCTTAATGAGCCAGATGATTTGCAAGCCTGAATACAACACTGTGAAACTTCTGTGCTTATAGATATTTCTGCTGTGGAAAATCCTAGGATTTCTTTCTCTTGACTTTGAGAAATATGTCCATGTACAGTCTAAACTAGTTAAGTCCAGTTTGGCTTGCCCGGATTTACAGGTAGGAATAGGAACCAAATAGTAGCTTGAATCTAGACATGTGCATAGTAAGAAAGCCCAGACTGCTGCATCAAATTGGATTGTGAGTACTGATCCCCTCTGAGGCAGATTTCGCTGTATTAGTTTGTTTTGTTTTCACCTGATTACAGAACACTGTCTGAGTGTACAGTGTTACAGCTTTTTAATTAGAGTCACACACGATAACTTAGGAATACAGTGCTGCAGAGTATTTACAAATGAATTACAAAAATACAGGAGTCCCATTTGTATGTAAATATTTGTTTTCTCCAAGCAAATCAGAATGGTGTTATTCTTCATTACAAAGTGTATTCTGCAGCTATAGTGTTCTTATTCCAACAAGGATGATTATAGAAGCACATGGTAGTGGAGAATTGGCTGGCTGATGCTTCCAAAGCAATTAAGCAGCACTGAGTTGGAACCATCTGAGTAAATAGATTGATGAAAATTCAGTCAAAAAAAAATGAGGAGAAGACCATTTAGGTCATCTACTTTATTGCCGTTTCCTAAAGTATGTTCTCAATTACTTGTTGTAGATATCCCAAGCACCACAGCTTCCAAAATGTTCCTTTGGAACAGTCATGCAGTCCAATATATGTTTAGGAGTTTTCTTAAGTGATAATCAGCATTAATTTCCTTTCCCTAATGTCATCTTTTTAATTTTGCCATTTTAAGATTGCCTCAAAACATTTTTTTTCTTTATCCAGAAGAAAAAAGTTGAAGCAGAATTAAAATGTGATGACAGAATTATTTTAGATGTCTTTTCTTGATAACCACTACAAAAAAATGTAAGGAAGATAAGTCAAAATATTGTCTCCTTTTTTTCTTCTTTGTCTTATGCCTTAAACTGGTACTAGGCTTCTTAACATTGGTTACTAGTCACTCACTACATTTTATTTTTAAGTCATTGTGCTTTTTCAAGACACTTGAACAAAGTCTTCATTAAGTTAAGCACTCTTTTGTTGTTAATATTTTTCTATAAACATCTCTCTCTCTTGTTGATCTGGTAGGTCTCACCCTGGCCATGGACTGATGGCTGTCTTGTGACAGCCCTGGGAGGAGATGGAGCAGGGAGTCCGCTAACTCTGATCAGGCTGTTGGGGATTCTTCCATCTCCTGTTTTTTCTCTCTGCTTCTTTACATATGTATATAAACATGAGCCCTTAATCACATCATCTAAAACTGCACTACTCCTCTTCTCTTGGAAAATCAAGCTGCTTGATACCAAGGCATTAAAGATAATAAGTAAAAAATACTTTGCAGAAAAGTGACATTTTTAGATGAAGGACTGTGTTGCAACTGGAATATAGGAATGGAGTTGGTGGACTCTTTATAGCAGTTCTCAGAAACAACATCCCATTACTGCTCCATTATGAACTGTGGAGAAGGCTTAGTAAAAGGAATAAGAATGATTATCCAACCAAGCAGTGCTCATTACTCAACGGCTGGAAAGTAAACCCACACGTGAATGGAATACTGATTAAAGAGGTTTTCTGTTAGTTGGATTTTTTTTCCTTGCAATAACATTTTTTATAGAGTCTTTGTTTATTTGGAATCAGGAATAATTTGAAATGTTTTTTAGTGAAACCAAAGGAAATTTAGTCATAGCTAAGCTCAAATTGTGACAAAAGATTAAAGTTTGACTTGTTGTTTCTAACATTTGATTTTTGGTAGCATTTCCTCATCCAAACAAAAAGAGAATTGAAGATCACAGAATTCTTTCCCATTACCAAATATGCTGTTAATGTCTTCAGGCAAGAGCTCTCTCAAGGCTGTAAATTTTCCTCTGCATCCTGTGTGATATTGTTTCCAAATGCAATTAGTTTTTTAGCCCTTCAGTTTTCTAAGACGTGACTGAGACAGTGGTGATTTAACTTAGCTTCGATTTCTGGGGTTTTTTTGTTTGCTTGTTTTTTGTTGTTTTGGTTTTTAGGGGCATTTGTTTGGTTGGTTTTGGGGTTTCTTCGTTTGTTTTGGGTTTTTAGTTAGTTTTTTTTTTTTTTATATTTGAGCCTAGATTTGATCCTAAGAGGTAGTGCTAGTCTGTGGAGAGAGAATAATTGATGCAGTACTCATAAACTACCTGCTCTGGTTCTTTTTATACTGGGATTTATGCAAGATAACTACCCCAATTAAAAGCTGAAGTGAAATAAAGAATCTGTTCTGTCAGTGAAAATAAAATCAGAAATCCTAGTAAACAGACAGAGAAAAATCAAAACTTTTATTAACGGTAGAGAGCACAAACTAATACTGTGTTTGTTCTTTTGGGGTTTCATGTGATGGTTTCTTTTAATGTCACAACAGTGATTATGGATATGAACGCCACAGCAATGGGCAGTGTTTACCAGCATTTTGGTATAACCCATCCTCCTTGTCAAAAGACTGCAGCCTCGGACAGAGTTACCTCAACAGCACTGGGTAAGTGGCTCACCAGGCTTCACTTAGCCAGAGCACTCATATGGATTTACCTAATGACAACTGCAGATTACACTGTAGATGTGCCAAAGCTGGCTGAAGCCCTTGGGACACTTTCATCACTACCTTTGTAGGGTTGCACATCTGTCACTCCAGATCTCCATCATATATGGCCCAGAGTTTTCTCTGGAAGATGATGCCTTAAAAAAACTTGGGGGAAGACTGTATGGTCAAATCATTAATGTTTCTGGAAAGGCTTCCCTTAAAATCCTGTGAGATCGGGTAAGGCAGAAACACTGGAAGAGAAATTAGTGGAGAGAGATGAAAGTGATGTCCATGTGAAGTGAAGTAATAGATGGGCAGCTAGCCTGAATGCTGACTGGTCTTTGGCCCTCTTGGAAGTCAATGGAAGATGTAGTTTAAGTTAAGATCCTGGCAGGCTTCATTTATGATGCAAGTGGTTAAAGCAAACAAAGCAACCCAAGCTGTGTTTGGAGGGTTTGTACACTGAAAGATGGGCAGATTCTGCTTTTTGCTTCAATTCTTATTGTTCTACCCCTTGAGGGTTACATCTCTAGAGGCACTTAACTCACAACTAATGAGAAGTGGAGAAAAGTTGTTAAACTTTGCCCAACAGTGTAATAATTGAATACAATGCCATACTGTATGTGTATATGATTTATTTATAACTTTATAGTTATTTAACTCGTAACACTTCATTTTATGGTTTGGACAGTTTATGGTACCTTATAAGGTATCAGGAAATGAGAATATTGCAGGAAATTATCACATGCCATTAACAGCAGTAGGAGCTACTGGTGTGTTGGGCACATGAGGAATGCTTGGCTGAGACAAATACTGAAAAACATTTGGGAATCTTTGTTTTCTAACAATCTCCTTAGTTTAAAGGCACCTATTCCCAGTTAACCCTGCAGTGCTCCTTGTCATCACCTGGCAGGGGTTTCCCTGTCCCTTGTGAATTGTGGAAAAACCCCAAACTCCACAACTTTTGTGAAAGTTGTAAAGCCTGTATGTTTATTACAGCGCTGGACGCATGTGGGGATCGTTCCCCTTAAAATGACATGTGTACCTCTGGGAACTCCAGATCTCTTTTTATCTTCCTTACTAATCCATACACATGGAATTTCACAACAAGTTCATAAATATTCATTTTACTGATTTTGCATTACACCAGCAGCTAGTTTTTTTATCAGAAAGTACAGAAAGAACTCCTGGGTCATCCTGCCCTTTCTCCTGCAGCCTCTCTGTCTGTTTCAGCGTTCAAGGGGCCCTTCCTTATCTCTGTCCTTTGGCTGAAGCAATTTCTTAGAGTATAGTTTTTTTGTGAGAACAGGCAGTCAGACCAAACAGCTATGTTTGCAAGCCACAGACTTAATTCAAAGATGCACATTTCACCTAAATCAAAATGGATTTCTACTCTGGAAAATTTCCACTCTGTTGCCAATTCCCCGACTTCTGGGACTCTGGCTGGGCCCTCCCAGGGAGCTCCCCTGTCGGGGGAGACCCTCCTGGAGTGGTCTTGTGTCAGGAAAGAGAGACGCCCTGGATTTTTTCAGCCTTTGGGTTCTTGTTTATTATTATCTTATCTAGAGTTTTGCACGCTGTCCACACAACCCTCAGCGCACTGGAAAAGCACCTCAAAAATGGCCAACAGTCTCTTGTTACAAGGTTTTTTGAAAGCTAAGCTATCCAATTAGGAACTGACACCTAGATTATTTCCCTTTTTAACCCAATAACTGATCCCCAAATCCCACGATGTGGACTTTTCCGCCCAATTACAAAATGCCACCCAAACCCATGAAGAAGGAGGAAGAAGAAGCGCAAAGAAGCAGCCCGGGACGACGCCTTGTGCTTTCCATCTTGCTTCCATCCACAACCCACTAAAAATCCCAAAACCTCAATTTCCCACCTAAGCCATACGCCTACCCTACTCTCTACAATCTCCTTCACACCCTAGTGGATTCTAGTCTATCTTGAAGCGTACGAAACTTTCTCCATGAATGAAGCTGGAAGTCAGCACTCCCCTGAGGGTCAGGGCACCGCAGGGCAGACAGGGAATTATCCCCGGTGCCCCGGGTCCCCACACTCCGTCTCTCCCGCAGGTACCGGAAGGTTGTGTCCAACAACTGCACGGACGGGGTGCGGGAGCGCTACACGGCCAAGCCGCAGCAGTGCCCGGGCAAGCCTCCGCAGGGCCTGCGCCTCCTCACGGCCGACGGCCGCCTGACGGCCCAGCAGGGCCTCAACGTCACCTTCCTGCTGCAGCTGGAGGAGGTAGGCTCGGGGACACTCACCCCGCCTGTCAGAGGAGTTCGCAAAGAGGTGGAGCGAGGCAGGGTGGTGTGAAGTCCGTCACAGCCGTGATGTGGCTGCGGGCAGTTTGCTCCACAATGTGCGGAGATGAAAGGGCCGTCATGGTGGGGCCCGGGGGAGGAGTTGATAAAACCTGGGAATGGGTTTAATTTCACAGAATCACAGAATCACAGAATTTCTAGGTTGGAAGGGACCTTTAAGATCATCGAGTCCAACCCATGTTCTAACAGTTCAACTAGGTCATGGCACTAAGTGCCACATCCAGTCTTTTTTTGAACACATCCAGGGATGGTGACTCCACCACCTCCCTGGGCAGATGATTCCAGTATTTGATCACTCTTTCTGTGAAAAACTTCCTCCTTAATTCTAGCCGGTATCTCCCTTGGCACAGCTTGAGACTGTGTCCTCTTGTTCTCTCTGTTGTTGCCTGGAGAAAGAGACTGACACCCAGCTCACCACAGCCACCCTTCAGGAAGTTGAAGAGAGTGATAAGGTCACCTCTGAGTCTCCTTTTCTCCAGGCTAAACAATCCCAGCTCTGAAGAGTGCAGGTTTGAATTCTGATCCGCCATCCTTAATTGTGTTTTTTTGCTTTCTGCTGGTTTTTGGAACTGAATTTGCATATTTGTTTTCCACTGGTTTTAAAGCAAAGATGAGAAATGGTACATGTGCAGCTGGGTCCCCATCACACAAATCGGTACGTATTGTTTAGGCATTTAGGGGTGAAACCTCAAGATGGCCTCAGCAGGTTTAAGTCTGAAATTCATTGCTATTGTGAAGCTGATTCGGGCTCTGATCTGTGTTTTTATTATATCTGTAACTTAATTTGATATTTCATTGTTCTGCTCCTTCCATTCCTGAATCCATAGAAAAAAGTATTTTAATCTTTTCACCTCTTTCTTCTTTTCAGCACTTCTCTGTGTTTAATTGCAGGTGCACAAGCAGGAGCATTCACAAAGAAGTTTTCTCTTTTTCCCTAATCTAATTTGATTTCTTTAAACTTCTACCCCTTTTCCTCTCTTCCGGGCCAACAAATCCTAAAACAAGTATACTTTAACACCTAAAGACAATGTACATCCCTTTATAGTTTAGAGTATTGAAGGGACAATGTACATCCCTTTTTAGTTTAAAGTATAATTTAGAGTATTCAAGGAAATTACTTCTGACCCTCTCCATAGTAAATGTCATCTCTGAGGAAGGAATTTTTTTTTTACATCTCTAATATTGATGCTTTCCCCAGCAAACCGGTGTCCTGATTTGTAAAGGCAATACCATATGATAAATCATATCCAACCCAAAGCAGTTTTTGACCTGAATGTTTATTTTCTTCAAAATATGGTCGCTTTTTTTCAGTACTGACAGTCATACAGCATTGCTACTGTGGTGCTGTAATATCAGTGTGAACATACAATTTCATCTGGTTAACTTATTGATTTCTCCATTTAAAGATGAAAAGGAAAAGGTCCAAAACATGAGTCAGTCTCCAGGCTTTAAAAAAAAAAGAGTAAAAAAGTGCACTTTCCATCACCTTTCTCTTCTGAGCAAAGTTTTAAATCAAGCTGGGAGAAGGAGATGGATAATCTGAATAGTCAGTCACAAAACTAAGAATTATGCCAATAGTCAGAGGGAGAGACAATCACCCACAGTGTGGCAAACTCAGGACGGATGTCCTGCTCTTTCCTCTGTGAGTGCTTCAGCTCACATATCATGTATGAGCACCCTGACCACTCTGTCATGCAGGGAGCTGCTGTGCATTGTTCTGTCTCTTTTGTTCATTCTGATCTTTCCTGGCAGCTCTGTTTCAGTGTGCACCAGAGTCTGGAAGCAACACCTTCTCCAGTATGAGATGGTGCCTCTCTCATGCTGGGTGTCAAGGAGTACAGAACAGATATTTTGATGAGTGAGTGAGTCAGTTCTGAGGAGATCTAAAGGGAGCTCTTCTTCCAGTGTATCTGATAAGGAAGAGGTTAGGAATTGCTCTGAGGGCTGAAGCAGTATTGATCAGCCTCCAGCCTTTCCAATTACTCTCCCTGTTAGATGAATCTTGACCTCCTGCTCCTAGATTTGTCAACTTAAAGAGCAACCAACAAAACCTTTGGACAAATTCTACCCAGTCTGGCAATGCCTTTGTGTGGGTGTTGCAACAAAAGAAATATTCAACAAACAGGAATATTTGCCCAGTTATATGGAAGCTATAGGGCAATAAAATGTAGTTGAAGCAGCAGGAGTGTGTGTAGACTAAACCATTTACCAATTTAACTGTTTCAGTGACAAAAAACCCACCACTCACTAGGAAAGTTAAGCAACTCATCAAAAGAACAAGCATCCTTTTATAAAATGGCTATTGATTTCACGGAATAATTAAAGTTGAAAGGGATCTCTGGAGATTGTTTAATCCAGCCCTGCTTCTCAGAGGGAAGTTCCTTTTCCTTGCATACAAGGCAGAGGTATCACAAGACAAGAATTTGCCAAATTCTATTTAGTTCTGCCCTGCACAGGTGTATGGCGCAGTACAATCCAGGATGATCAGTATCCAAAAATCTGTGCCACTCCTTTTTTATTGAGGAGAAGGCATCAGAAAAATTAAAAAGGGCTAGATGCGTCACCTTGCACATCTTTTCCAGCACTTTTTTCCAGCACTTTTGAACCCTTGCCCCCTGGAGTGGTGGGCAGTTTTTTTGAGTGCTACACCCTGGTGAGGACTCCTCCTTTAGTGTGAGTGACAGCTGATATCATTCAGGGTGTGAAAAGCAATGGCCTTTTTTTTTTTTTTTTTTTTTTGCATCTTAACATCTCCTGTATCCCTCTGTGACAGTTTGTTTGAAGCCTTCAAATCTGCAGAGCTGTTTCATTCACTGCAGCCTCCTGGCTCTCTTTTTTCATGCCCATGTTCCACTTGATCTGCAGGAAAAGGGAAAAAAAAAAAAAAGAGAAGCTGGTACAAGAGTCTGTTTGAGATTTGTACTCCTGTTATCTTTCTAGGGCTTTCTGCTCCATCTAGGAATCCACCTGGGTTTGAAAAGAGGAACAGACTACAAAAGCAGGTTCACTGGAGGCCCTGAAAATTCACTGTGTCTCTGTAGTGGAGCAGATTGCTAAGAGGGCAGGGAGAGACAAATGGCAGCAGTAAAAAGCTGATGTTTTCACTCAGGTGTGGGATTCAGGGACAGGAACCACAGCACAGTGGTTCCTTGTAGAGCCTGGTTGTGCCTGTGGTGATGCTGAGAGCCATGACTGTGCATTCTGACAAAAACACTGTGTGAGCAAAAGATGCCTCAAGAGAAGCAAGGACAAGGCATTCAGAAGTGTTCTGCTATTGAAGAAGACACAAAAGGAAATCATCACTGAAGTCTGTGCAAGTGGAGGGAGGGCAGGAACCAAACCCAGGAGCACACTGAGCATTGCTGGTTTCTGAGAGCTGGGATTCTGGCCCAGTTTCTCTAACCCTGACTCACATGAAATTTTCCTGTGAAGCATTTATATCTGGCAGCATATAAATAACATTAAAAGCAAACCCAGCCAACAGGTCATATTTAAATCATCTGAAGATGATTTAAAGAATTCTTTCAAAAGTGATCTAAGTCACCTGTCACCTTTTAGAATTTCTGTATGACTTCCTCTAAATTGCTTGCAAGGTCATCTTGCACTTAATATTTATGGTCTCATTGTTGGAAAGGTTTGGCCGAGTTATTTGTCCAATTAATCTGGGTATAATTATCATGGTTTTTTAAGTTGGTGACAATAGCCAGGAATCATCAGTATTGGCTTTGCTAACTATCATCTGTTGCATTTTATGAACTATTTTGGAAATGTTTAATAAGCAAGGTGTCATACTCTTAAATTTCCTTGAGATAAGCAGAATACCAACAGCATTTTTGTCATTGCGTGACAGCACGTGAGACAATTAGCTATGCTTAAATACAAATTTTTCATTGCCTAAACATGCTGCCAGTTTAAAGGCAAATCCTTTGCCCTGGCCTGGGCTACGTGCAGAGACTCAGGGCTGGTACCTCTCACACTGCAGCATTCAACAAGAGTAATTTCTCTGCCTAAAAACCTGAATCCTTGCTTTATTTTTGGACAGCAGCAAAAGAAATCCAAAACACGATGTTACGAAGGCACTTTTCCTACTTAAGTTGTTCAACCCAACGTCCTTGACATGTTTTGCTTCTCTGTTGTAGAAAACAGAGGGATTTTATTAAGTGTGTGTTGTTTCTGTGTGCCTTCCCGATCACGTGGTGCCGTAGGTCTCTTGCTTGTCACAACCACAATTGTTATTTGTGTGTTGGAGTTATTCGTATGAACATCAGACACTTGTGCTGCTGTACTGCTTCAGCAGAGACTCTGAAAGCTGCAGCCTCCAGAGCAATGCTGCTCAGCACAATGCCTTTCAAACTTGTTTCATCCCATTGCTCACACATCTTTGCTGAGGAAATGGATGGTAAAGACATTCAGGGCAGGAAGGTTCGGGGCTTTGACTGTTTCATTACAGATAATTCACAGAGAAGCTGCCTCCTCTAATTTATTTTTTATCTTGATAAAATGACAGCCAAAAATCTTTGACATTCCAGGTCTGCCTCAGTTCTCACTTGGCAAAGTCACTCCACTGGGAGTAGATTTTGGCTTGCTTTTAACTGCTTGCTGCTGCTGTGTGATGTTTGGATTAGCCTAATGTGTGGGGAAAGCTAATTTGTTCCTACACTTCAGGCCACAGGCTACAATTCAGGCAATCTGAACTCATTCCTGAACCGCACTCTGAGCTCCTTCTGCATGACCTTGAGCAAGAAACTTAAACTTTCTGATGTTTTCTTCTCTTCTGCCTCATACCCCCCATGCCTTGCATTTGTGTAGTGATTGCTCATAAATTCAGAAGACTCTCTCTTACCATGTGAACATACAAATGAAGCCCTGAGTTTCCTGAAGACTGCCGTGGCTCTCTGTAATGACAATGTTGATGCATGGCTGTACAAGGTACACTGTGTCTTGGGTACATTTAATGAGCTTGGGGATCCTGCTGGGGGCATAATGCCATTAACATTTCCCACCTCAGCACAATTGTTTGGTGCAATTCAGTATTCAACTCAGCTGAAGTTTCTGGAGATGAGCTCAACATTAGGATTGTTTTGATTGTTGATGTACTCAAATTAAAGATGCAAAGCTAGTAGTAATTAAAAGCACAGTCTGTATTTTTTTTTTTTTTTTGGCAGTATCCCACTGTGTTCCCTCTTTTGATAGCACAAGTTTGTTAGTAATGATTACAGAAATATGAAACCTTCATCCTAACTTTCAATGCACATGCTGAATCACGTCCGTTTATCTTATAACACAGTATGTACCCTCCGCTGTACCACTGTCATCTGAATTATAATTGCATTTTCTGATGAGGACAAGTTGGTTGGGAGAAATCAGAGCCTTTCATGCATTTTTAAATTCATTGTTGAAATTCTGTGAAAATGTATGAAAGTAGACCTTGCCTTCCTAGTGATACACAACACTACAGCCTTGTAATGCACTTCCAGACACACAAGTTGAATTATTCTGCATAATCCTGAGAGGCTGCTACTGATTCCTGTGGGGCACAGAAGATCTAGTACTGTAAAAAGAGCTCATAGCTGAGTTGAGCTGCCACAACTGGCAGTCACAAGGAATGATATGATCAGTACAATTCACTACTTGGTATTGAAAAAGAAGTACATGTGAAAAGTATCAATCTATTTGCCCTGCTAAAATGCACTTTTCTATTCAGTTTCTGATTTGTAAAATTAAGGCCATCTCTCTGAAATCAGGGATTTACACAGGAAAGCATGTTTCTAATTTCTTGATAAAATTGGATCTAAGTATCTGGTAAAAATTAAAAATATACTTTAAACAGATCTAGATTAAATGCATGCCACATGTAAATATTCAGTTCCAGTAAAAATATCTTTGATGGCTGATTTTTTTGATGATAGGAAAATGCCAGAGAGGGAAAGGGGTTAATCTAAAGAAAGCACAATGAATTAATCCATGAAAACATCCAACAGCAGCCGTGTCTGTTTCTTGCAAAGGATAATTAAATCTATTGTCAACATCTCTAAGGAAGACACAGAAGTCAGTGCATAATTAAAGACTTAAAAATGAAATCTGAAACATGGGAACCAAAATTATAAATTTTGAGCTGTGTTTGTTCCATTTTTTAATACTTACATTTAGATACAAATATTCAAGGTCAATAAGGAAAATGCATTATTACAACTTTCAAGGCAAGATTACAGTGGTACGTATAAGAGAATCCTGCTAGGTGGGTTCCACATTTCACATCCATCAAAATATTGAAAGATCCATTAAAGGAATCAAAATATAAAAATATTGTTGCAAACTGTATGGGATGTTTCTTGATATACCCTGAGGCAGGAAGCTTCCCAGAGTTTTTTGGTAGTATCCAGGTCTTGTGTGCACTCGAGGCTCCTTTGGTCAAGATGCAGGAAAAAGGTGCACTCGGCAGAGGAGGCAGGACCAGGAGGAAGGGAGAAAGGAATATTTTGTATATGCTTGAAAAAACCTGGACATTTAATGAGAAAATCCCTTAGAAAATATTAAATTTCTGATTTACATTTTAGTAATTAATATTATCTAGGTAGGTAAAGGGTTTAATATGGGGCCTTGGCAAACTTGTTTTTAGTTATGAGGGCTCCTTTTCAGGCTAAAAGTTCTTAAGGCTCAGCATATGTTTAAGCCTTTAGCTGCACAAAAACCCTTATCAAGATTGCAGAGAAAGGGGTTAATCTAAAGAAAACACAATTAATTAATCCATGAAAACACTCCAGCAGCAGTGTGTGTCTCTTGCAAGTAATGCAGGGAGTTTTGCCTCTGCCTAATTTGGGCTAAAAGCTTCAGAAAAATCCTATTGTGGAGTATTGAGCTTGACAAAATAAAAAGGAGAAGCTGGAAAAAGCAACAGGAGGTTTTTTTGCAAGATGTATGGATAGGCATCAAATTGTTGCAGAACAAAACTTCTCTTGTTAAAGCAACCTCTTCCCAGTGGCTCTGGAGAGATGCTGGAGACAAGAGACAGTGACAGCTGTGTTGGTTTAAATCAGGTGTGGGCTGTGTGGGAAATGTTTAGATTTTGGCTCATCTGCTTTCTCTTCCTGTCTTACTCTGCCTGTGCTGTTACCTGGCACAGATAAAATATTAGGACAAGTTAAAACACAGTCTCTTTTTTTCCTGACTTTCTCTCCCACTTCCTAAGATAGAATTTTTAATGTCATATTTCCAAAATATGGCATTTTCAGAGGAATGTTACAGCCTGGATCTTACTGAGTGGAAAATGTGTTTCCAGTTCAAAGAGTTTTAAAACAGGAAAGGCCAAGACAAATAAAAAAGACTGGGGGAACAGCAGCTGAAGCTCTTCCCAAATTAGATTTTCAGTTGTTTCTGTCAGCATCTTCTCTACCTAGAAATTGAAATCTAAATCTTGCATGCCTTAGAAGTGGCTCCTTTCCATGGCTACACCTATAGACAATGGGAGTTTCATGGCTATGGTCAAAATGAAGACAAGAGGAGAAAAAGGCTCATTAGAACACAAATTTTGCCAGTTGCAGAAGTGAGGCTATTCTGTCACACTTTTCATCTTCTGCTGCTGCCTCAGATATGTGGAGGAATATTCCACAACCTGAAACAAACTTCAGATGCATGGCCTTGAATATCCTCAGACATGGTAAATCCAGCAGGGTCACTATGGTGGCACAGTTTTAACCATGTGAAAAGCTTTTCAAAGACATGTTCAAGGACATCATCTCCTTTTGAGTAAGAGAAGACAACTAAAACCCTAATAATGATGGACCTGGAGGAATTGGGAGATCATCAAAGGGTACTTCAGAGACCTCTGTATTTGGTTTGAGTACTGCACTGGACTGCAGAGGACCCCCTCTGAAAGATGTTCAGAGGTCATGTGTGGTCACATGTGTGGAAGCAAATCGCATTTGATGGCTTCTGTTGGCTCAGTCAAACAGACACGAGTGCCCAAAGCACTGCATCATGTTTGAATCTGCACATCTTTCTAATAACTCAGCTCAACAATTCACAGAACTCTGTTCTTAAGACCATTTCCCCTGCCACACCTTCAGTTTGGGATTCTCCACAACAGAGCAACACAGTTATTTTTGTCTCATCTATTTGGAAGCAACAGAGCTTCCAGCAGGGTGCCAGGGCAGTGTAAAAACAACTAGTATATTAAAAGAAAGCATCTGGGAAAATTTGTTGCTCTTGCCACCATCAGGTATAGCTCTGCTCTTTTTGCTTTCCATTCAGGCAAGCCTCCACTATTTCTGCCTTCACAACAAGTTATAAAAAGACTGAGAGAACATGAGGAATATAAAAGTTCTGTTACAATTTCCTCTTACAGTCACATACATTCACATCTCTTTCTGGTGTGGATCCTGCCTGATGCCATCCATTCACATGGGTATTTTTCATTTCAGAAGGGAAATTGGGCATCCAGAGGAATGTTTCTCTCTCAAAGGAAAAGAGGGAGAAAAAGTAAGAAAGAAAAGGAAGAGGAAACAAACCCAAAGTAAATGAAATGTCCTTTCAGCCAATTTTTGGAAAGATTATTAATGATCAGCTATTAATTTTCCATCATTCCAGATAGTGCCCATTGCTTCAGTGCTCCAGGCTGGGGAGGTGCTCCACAGCAGTAGCCAGCAAGTGTGAGCAAAGGCAGCATGAGCACCCTGCAGAGCCAGAGGGGGATTTCCTAGGGGGTGAGGATGTTCAAAGGTAAGGCAAGAAGCTGCATCTCACATGAAAGGGAGGGATCTTTAGCAGCCATGGTGGTTTGACAGGTCAGTGCAGGCTGTTCCTCTGGTACAGCAAAACCTCGTTAGTATTTTCTGGTTGGTCTCGCTCACCCCACTGATGCCGTCTATCAAAAGCCAAACCGAGTCTGTTTTGATCCTTTCTCTTCCACCACAGGGAGACCTCCAGAGATCCCTCATCCAGGTGGATTTTGGAGATGGCATCGCTGTGTCATATGCCAACCTCAGCTCAACAGAGGATGGGATCAAGCACATCTACCAGAACGTGGGCATATTCCGGGTGACCGTGCTGGTGGAAAACAGCCTGGGCTCTGACAGCGCTGTTCTCTACCTGCATGTAACGTGTATGTATCTTCATACCCTTGTTTTCTTTTAGAATTGTTACTTGGACCTAGAGGTGACATTTGGAATTTGGCAGCTGGGTCCAGAGGGGTGGGAAATGATGAGTGTTCAGCTGTCCTCCAGACAGACTCTTGATTCCAGGCTGAGAGGAAACAAAGATTCATTAGGGTTGGAAAAGACCTCTGAGATTATCGAGTCTAATCAATAACTTTTGCTTTTTTAATCATGCTTTACCTCTAGTTTTGGGTAGTCTAATTTAGGACACCCTGTCCAGCCCTTTCTGAAATGCACTTTCATTATAAAGCTTGCACTTCCAGAACAACAAAGACACCCAGGGATCTTTAATGACTTTTAAAAGCTTTGAATTTTACTTTTGTGCATGTTTTGCTCTCTAATGAAACACACCCACCTCTGGGATGGAAACCAGTGCTTTTCAGTGTTTCTGTTGTCATAGGAACCAAAATCTTTGTATTAAATAGTACTGCCAAAAAAATTATCCTCACATTGCTTTTCTGCTATTCTTTTTAACATTTTCATACTTCATATGTGTCTGATTTACAACTGAAATGTATCCCAAGTTCTTGGATAAAACCAACATTGTATCCTTTCACATTTATTCTAGCATATGGTTATGAACCCAAAGGGTCAATCTATTTACCAAAATTTTGTAACATTCCTAACAGATTTTCTTTGGGGTCATAATTTTTTTTATACAGTGGGGTTTTTTGTTCATTATTTATGTTTTCACTGTGTGCCTCTGTGCCAGATTAACTGAGAAAAAAGGAAATTCCAAAACCTGAAGTTATGTTTACAGAAATATTGTTCACCATCTACCAAACTAACTCCACATGTTGTGTAGATGATTTGGCACATTCCCTACACTTTACCTCTAGTTTTGGGGGATGAAAGCAGCTGCCTTTTCAGGGTAGGAAAGCAGCTCTTTAATGGAGAACCATTGTGTCAACAGATGGGAGCAGTGGGAGGCAGGAGTGTGGGAGATGGGATTTTTATGAATGAGGACTAGAGGAGCAGGAGCAAATATCCACCTGAATGTTCCCCTACAAAAACACCTTTGGTTGGCAGGTGTCCAGCCTTCAGTCACTCATAGTGTCTGTCTGGTCTACAGCTGCACTAAATCATTCTCTTGAGACACTGAAGGCTTATGAACAATTTTGATTGTTTAAGCTGTACAAGAAATAAACAATATTTAGGTTTGTTTGTGTGACTTAGCAGCTGATAGTGTACATTTCTGTATTTTGCATAGATAATACCAGCACAGGATTTAAACACTGAGTGATCGTTGCAGCCAGACCCAGATTATGTGTGCCAGACTCCCTGGAGAAGTGACAGCTTTAAGGGATATGTCTCACCTTTCTCTGCATGACAAGAATTAGGGACTGCAAACAGGTTACAAATGAGCATGGTGCCATTCAGACTAGCAAGAGACTTGCTGAGGACAGGGATGTACAGTAGATCCAGCCCCCTCCAGAGTCTAACAGCCTGATCCACAAAAGCTTCTAAATCCTATTTGAAAGCTTGCATTGCCACTCAGCCCTCTGCTGAATATTCTCCTTGGGGTGTTTGAGCCTTTGGGGAGTTTTGCAAAAATATCTGTCCTTAAAATAGACACACACACTGTATTGTAAGATCCACAGACAAGCAATGTGCAGCCTGAACATCCAGAGTTTTAGGAAGGGCTACAAACTGGGCGATCCCTGGTTACAGAGTTAATACATGAGTGTCTGCAGCCAGGTCTGGGCCTTCCAGCACCTTCCTGCTGGCAAGCACTCTTCCTGCTGGCAAAAACTGCAGGTGCTGAACCTTGGTGCTTGTGGTCTCTAACATAAAAATAAAGCCTTCATCCTGTGCTCTCCTCATCCTGCTGCAGCCAGTGCACAGAAGCAGTGTCTTTCCTGCAGTTGCTCCAGGAATCCACAAATGCCGGTTACTGTGGGGCAGGAGCATTTTGAGTTGGATGGATAATATAAACTGTTGTATGCAAACTGCTCAAGCCAGCAGCCTGCCTCTTAGCTATCCTGACATGTCAAAATTTTCTCCTGAAAAGTTAGTTATGGGTTTGCCTGAATGCTTCAGAATAACATCACCTGTGCAAGTGAGCCTTTTGAGAAGTTTCTCCCTTTCAGTTTTCTGGAGCTTGTACAGTACTTTTTCCTGGGACAGATGAAGACCATAGCCTCCGTAGCCCTGCATGAAGCTCAGAAATTAATCTTCTTGAATCCTCTTCAAGCTTACCTGGGAGAAAGCAGTCTCCTACCAGGAGGGCCTATCCAGAGTGAGCTATCCCCATCTGCTGGCCAGATACTAGCTCAGATTTTCAACCTCCTTGACCCAGCTGTGCTGGGAAATGCTCAGGCAGAGTTGGGTTGCTTGAGCCGTTCTTTCATATCCCTTCCAGGCCATTGTATGGGGAAGGTCCAAAGAGGTACTGGATACTTTTTGCCATGCAGGATCATTTGAGATCTGTTCAGAGCAGTGATGCAGTAATGTTGGAGAGTATCAGACTTTTCATGGGCTCCATCATTACAGTTGTCACTGCATTTAGCTGGGGAAATTGCCATTTTTCAGGCCTTAGGGTCTTACTGAAAAAAGGAACAGCATGGTGATGGAAATGGATCTGAGCAGGAGGATGCCATTAAAATCACAAGGGTGAAACTGGCATCTCATAAATTTCCAAGAATGTTGACTGCTGCTTATAAAGGGCAAAATAAGTCATGGTCTCATATATGGCAGGCTTTGGTTAATCTAAACATGGATAATTCTTAATTGGGCTGCTTCAGCTTAAGCAGTGGCTGTGTCTACAACCCAGGGAAAGATGCATTCCGGTAATGAATCAGGAACACTGGTTCTTATTCTGGCATTGTTTATACAGTCTGATTTGGGAGAGTTTTTTTCCTTACTGTGCTTATTATATAAAGGATGCTTTCTCTAGTGTATGGTGTTCATTTGGGCTGAAAAGCAAGGTCTAAGTGGTGATTCATGCATGGGGTATATCCTGAAAGATCCTCCCTGGAAATACATCTAGCAATGCATCTCAACTCCATATGAACAATGCAAAGCTGTGACTGTCGTTCTCATCACTGGAGAGGTCACAGACAGAGGATGTGTAGATGTGTCCTTAATTTGTTTAAGGAACCCATGTCCTCATGTGACCTGAGGTTTTTTTTTTTCTTTCCCTGTCACTCAGGACAATTGCTTTGTTCTCTTAGTGAACAGTCAGAACACATTTTAAAAATAATCTATAGAACAAGATTTAACAACAAAGGCCCATCTGTTTCCAGAAGATGGGAAATGTGTAACCCTGGGCATAGTGTCACTTGTCGAATGAATTATGTTCTGTTTATATTGAAGAAACAAAAGAGTTTATTGATGAAAAGGAGGGAGTATAAGGTAACAATAAAATGCAGGCATTCGGTGAATAGCTGCCTTCAGAAAGAGTTTCTGCTGAAGCTCACCAAATCATAGCAGTTTTCCAGCAAAGATGCTTCATATCTACTGAAGCCCTTCATTCTGCACATTCTTATGTCTTCGCATTGAAGGCCATATTCACACAATAGGGCTCTGTCCCTATTGTAAAAGTCATATAAGCTTCTGATTTTATGACATTCATGCAGTAGAGAGTCCAAGTTTTTCAGCTCCAGGTTCAGAGGTGGCTCCTGTTCTCTGAGGAACAGTTTTAAGCCTTCCTCTCCTGAAATAGTACCAAGCCAAAACATTCTGCCATGTCCCGCAGTGATTTAAGGAAGACTTTTCTTCCCTAAACCAATGGATATCCCACCCAGGTTGACTTTTCAGATGGAGGGAGGACTCACCTGCTGCTTCTGTTTCTGCAGGCCCCTTGGAACACGTTCACTTATCTCTGCCCTTTGTCACCACGAAGAACAAGGAGATCAATGCCACAGCAGTGCTGTGGCCAAGCCAAGTGGGAACACTTACTTATGTCTGGTGGTTTGGGAACAACACAGAGGTTTGTATTCCTGATGGACTGAGGTCAAAATAACCCTGGAGGAGCTCTCTGACAGAAGAGGGAGGGAGAGAGGGATCTGGGAATGCTTCTGTGTAGTCACATATGCAAGGAAATTATAAACCAAATACCGAGATACTAATGGGCCTTGGAGGTACCGACATGGAAATGTAAGTAGTGCTTTGTGTTTGTGGCTGTGACTTAGCTGCAGGCTTTATTGCTATTTCATGCAAACTGTCAATAGGTTTCTTCCTTAATTCCATCCAAGGGTAGCATAGTTAACCAAAATCGGGAAGAGTTTCTACTGTTTTTCTTCACCCCCCCTTTCTTCAGTAACAAGGTAGGGCTTTGGAAGATTTTTTTTTTTAAGGAAAACAGCCTTTCAAGCTGAAGCTGTGTTTATAGCTGGAACTGATCTATGCTGAACCCCAACACCCTATGCTAAACCACATGTGCAAAAGGACCTTATTATCATGTACTATGGGTGGAAGAAATGTTTCCCACCACACCTCCCTGCCCCAGGGCTCTGCTCAGATATGAGTGTATCATCCATCATGTTCTGCTGCCTCTGCTCTTGCAGTCTTGGTGAATCTGCACAGACATTAGAACTGTTACTTCACATATAATTGTGACTAAAGTACCCAGAAACCCTAATTAGTTTCTGAGGGGAGAGGTTGTCATGGATGTTGTAGAGCCAAGAGGAACCTTCATAATCACGCATTGTTCTCTTCTGTATAATGCAGATTGTAGAGTTTGATCAGTACCTTCTGCTTTAGTTAACTTTTTTGTGACTAGGGCAGGACCTGACTTCTTGTTGTTGTTGTTGTTGTTTTGCATTAATAATTTTCCTCAGATGATGGAAAATGCACTGCTTGTCCTTCTGACCATCTCCTCCAACTATTTCCCCACAGCTAATTATTCTGAGCTTTGAACTCATGCACCGTGTTTGTAGTCTGAATTTATCTAGTCTGGGATTCAAGTTGTTGGATCTTGTTATGCCTTTTTGTGTAGATTAAAGAACTCTCTGTACTATCAGCAATCATCTCCCCCTAGAGGTACTTACAGGCTGTGATTGTCACCTTTTAACCTTCTCTCTGATCTCCTAAGCTCCTAAGTGATCAGGGTTGGTCTAATTCTGTTCTCATTGAAGTGTGAGTTTTACTATAGACTACAATGGCAACAGTTTGACTTAATACTGGGTGCTTTGAAGATTTCATCCAGAGTTCATTAACAAGTGAAAAGAGAAGTTAAGTCAGAGTCTGCTGGAGGACACAACTCATTGATGAACTTGTTTACAGCTGAAGGGATCTCTGTCCTCTCAAGCATGAGCAATTAACCAAAACGATGTGTCTGTATCTAAGGACAACGTGGGACAGCAAATGTGATATCTTAATTTGGATGGTTCTGTGACAACCCCCTTGAGTCACCGTAAATAAAGTACTTACAGTAGATTTAGGAAAGGAGGGTGCTACCTGAGCAGTCAATGTTGCAGGCCTTTATATCAGGATCAGGCCCCTCTGGGGAGTGGGCAAAGGTGGGCATTTTAACATAGGATCCAGAACAACCAACATGCCAAGTGGAAAGGAAGCACTGGAATCTTACATAGCTCCTATGGAAATTATAGGTACCTTACTCTGAGCTTCAGGAGAACATCCCTTTCTGGGATTCATGTGCCCTCCCAAGGAAATTAGCTGCCATGTCACAGGGCCCCTCCTGAGTCTGAAATTTCCAATCTGGAACTAACTCCTCAAACCATCCCAATAGGTTAGAGAGCCAAATTCATTTTTGCTTTCCCTTTCCAGCCAAATTAACTGAATTTTTCCTTTTATGATGTATTTGCAGCCACTGATCACATTGGAAGGGAGCATCACATTCACATTTTCTGTGGAAGGGATGAACACCATCACAGTTCAGGTCTCAGCAGGAAACACCATTCTTCAGGACACAAAGACTATTGCAGTGTATGGTGAGTTCTTTCCCTTTTATTTCACACAGGATTCTCCATAGTCAACATTTAGAGAGCCAGGATAGCTGGCAGCAACAAGAGGTCTTTATTCCAGAATGCTTTGAGTGAGATTATAAATTGAATTCCAGTGTTACCAGTCCAGTGTAGTATCTCTGAAGGCCACTGATTGACATTAGTGCAGACTGACATGATTGCAGCGCATTGATCTCCTTTCCAGAGCCCTCTGCATGTGCTCCATCACTCTTTGATCATCCTACATGATTGTCAAAATGTTGGTGTGTTTTGTAAGCTGGTTTTCCCCCTTCTTGGCCAGCAGAGGCCTCTTGACTCACACAAAAGCAGCTCAGCTTGAAAGATAAATCAATGCTGTGTGCTGCAGTTCTGCACAGAAATCTGCACTGATTTGACATTGCTCTCATGTGTCAGAAGCAGTTAGGGCACACTAATACTGTATAGTGTAGATGGAGCCTAAAACCCACTGGGAATGGCAGTTTTAGCTGATAGTGATCAATGTGGGCAGCTCTGTAAACAGCAACAGAGATAAGGTACATTTTCCAAGGCTAGTCCTCTCTCCATATTTATCCCCGTTCCCTTCCAATTAAGATCTCTACGGTTTGGCCATATCTATGAGAGCCCAATCACAGCTTCCTACAAGGGCATGCCTGCTCCAGAAATCTAATTGAAGGTAACATTTCATTTACATTCCTAACACAGCTCCCTTTGCAGTGCTATTCATCCACTCAAGTAAGGACTGATCACTTTTTCACTTCCAAGGCACTGAAGTGATGAATCTCCCAGGTTCTCCACATCTCTCACTGAGTCTCTCAGGTGCACTGCTGGATTCCCTCACAGTCTGTGCACCACCTGCAAATTGATTAAGCAAAACATGGGCTGCACTAGGTTTCAGAAGGTTCTGCCCCCTCATTTGGCATTAAGGCATTTCAGTCTTGACTCACCACTCTGGCATTGTATCTGCAGAGAAATTTCAGTCCCTGAGGTTGTCGTTCTCTCCAAACCTGGATGACTACAACCCAGATATCCCAGAGTGGAGAAGGGACGTCAGCAGAGTAGTCAAGAGAGCTCTGGTGGAGGTAAGTTGTGTGCATAGCCTGTGTTATAAGAGGTCTCGTTTCTGATTTGTTCCTTCATTAGGACTGGATCAGCTGTTCTCTCAAGGTGTCTCTTTGTTTCCATCACCCAGAAAAAGAGAATTGATGGTGTTTGAGGCCAGCATCCTTAATTTTAGACAGGTGAAATGATCTTATCCTATGACAATCTGGTGCCCAGAGTCAGCCTTCAGTATAAAGCAACACAGTTCTAATGGAATCGCAAATATGCTGTAGAAAACTTGTGAGACCAAAAATTTAACAATTTTTACTACACAGAAGAACGCCACAGCAAGTACTTGAAGTCCTTCATATAGCATCAGTCTCACAGGGCAGGATTGGATGCTGGTTTTCTCTGAAGTTTCTTCTTTAACTATGGAACACAATGTCACAAAAATATTCCAGTGTAGCTGAAGATTTGCATTTGAAATTGAGGAGGTAAGAAGAGTTAGAAGACATATCTGTATTAGAAAAATACACTATTTTTCTACATTTCCGTAGAAAAATAGTGCAAGGAATTGTTTGAAATAGTGTTTCTGTTTTTTTTTTTAAATAATGATTCTCACATTTTGAAAGAACAAAAGGCTGGTTGATGTTATTAGCAAGTTTAAGTGTTATTTGTGGCATCATCTGTGCAAAAAACTGTGCTAATCAGATGCACAAACCTGTCTGGATTGTTTCTGAGATTTTTTTCTGGAATTTTGTTAATAGACATGAGGAAAGGGAAAAAAAGAGCATTTTTCTGGAGCTTAATCTTCTGACGTATTTATGTCTGTATCAAGTATTCAAGGATCCATTTATCTTCAGGATGAATTTTCAGAATATAAACAGCTCAATAAAAACCAAACCATAAAAAAAGAAAAATTGTAAAACCACAGTACCAAGGCTACATTCCAAAAGCAGAGCAGTGAAAATACAGAGTCTTTTTGTTATTTGATTGAAAAAATAAAAATTGATAGCTAATTATCCATCTTTATATAGCTAAATGATTCACCTTAAACAAGCCTTTGTGAGAAGTTCCTGTAAAAATTAAAGATAAACCCAGTAGATTTCTACAGCAATTAAGTAAAAGGTATAAAAATGAGTCAAATAACTAAATAATTCAATAGGAAATTATAGCTGTGCTATAGAATTTTTATGAACTTTTATTAAAGTATTATATTCTTATTACAGAATATCACTGAGATAAAATTCTGCCTGCAAAATTACAGTTCTGTACTAAAACCTGATCTTTACTCTGAGTAGGGATAATTTCATATTACCACAAAATATCCTATTTCTTGTTTTGATCATAATTATTTGCTTGCATCATTGATTTTCTGATTACTGTATCTCATTTCTGAAAAAAGAAAAAAAAATTGTTCCCAGCCTCTGAAAATGAAGGCAATACTGAGTCTTTCTTGACACCTTAAAGCAACCTGTTAGGCAAGCACAAATACTATAAGCTCTGGCTTCACAGAATACTTGTAAAAAATATAAGAAACCCTTATAAATTTATAAGGGTTTTTTTCTAAATCCACTAAAACCATTTTCTAAATCCACTTTACAAAACAAGGCAAAATGAAGAAAGGAAGCAAAGAGACACATGCTTTTCCTTGGTGTGTGGTGGAGGGGACTCCACAGGGTTTTCCCCAGACTGTCAGCAGTCACTCTCGGGTTACCCACAGGACAGGCTCAGCAAATGGTGATTTATGATCAGTTTTGCTGACCCTTTCTCCTGCATCCACCATTTCCTCCAATGAGCAACTCCTCTGTGGTTTTGCTCCTGAACTACCATGGAGAAGAATTCCTGAGATTTAGGGCCAGTTAGTCTCTGAGAGGTTTCCAAGTCCTTACTGCAAGGGAATCTCTGTGGTGCATCTGTGATCTGTCCTTGTATCTGAAGGCACTTTTTTCCCACCACTTTAAAAGTGGCCAACTAAATTCAGCACTTGAAAACTTCAGGTTAAATCAAAACCTTGAGATTTAAGTGCCTTTGGTGGATAATTCACAACAGAAAGGCAATGGGGGAAGATTCATCAAATTGTTTCTCCTTCCTTTGGCTAACAAAACTTCCTGAGGGCCAAAGTAGGTCCTTTTCTGGATAGTAACTCAGCAATCTGATTGTGTAGCATCAGCTGAAACATGAGATTGGAGATGACCCTGGTAGTAATGCCTTTAGGGTACTTTTTTTCTGAATTTTGTCTAATGTGTCAAAATTACAGATATTAAAGTCCTAACTTAAAAATTTTAGCCAACAAGATGTACGAGATACACCCTCCACAGTGAATGTACTGTGATGCTTTAATGAAGAAGCTCTCTGCATTCACACTGTTTCTGTCTCCATTATTTCTCTGTATCAGGCTACAGGTATTTCCAGCAAGCACATTCTGGTTGCAGTGCTCCCTGGCCTGCCCACGTCTGCTGAACTCTTCATTTTACCATATCAAGATGCCACAGGAGAAAAAAAAAGAACAGCAGCAAACCTAGAGCAGGTATTGTGTCCATTCTTGGAGAAGTGTATGTGCATGCATTTCTGTGTCTGTGTGTATATATGAGATATATATATATATATCTGTATGTATATGGGATTTGTGTATGGTTAGAACTGACAGTTATGGTAGGAATGCATCTGATTCACTGTTACACATTACATCCTCTTTGGGGTTTTTTTTAATGTTTCTTTTTTTGGGGGGGGGGGTTGGCTGGTTTGGGCAGTTTTTTTGGTTTTTTCTTTCCCCAGCACTGGAAACAGGCTTTGGAGCTGTCTTTAGGAGTTTAGATGCCCATTTGTGTTCCCTTAGAAGTCCTGTTTACTACATGGCAGCAGGAAGAAAGAAGAAAGGATTTAGGGGATGACTCCTGCCAACGGGAGCTGTGGAGCAAAGTTTATGACACTGTCAAGAGTCCAGGAAGCACTGGAGGACAGAGCTGGGTGGTAAACCTGGGCAGTTCATTAGTTTAAGGCACAGGGATGGGATTGGATAATCTGCCTGCCTTCTTTGCCGCTGTGGATTGTTTTCTCTGTGAACAGCTGAAATAGGTTATGGTGACTGAAGGACTCTGTCTCTCTGCAGACCCAAAAGGTCCTGTCAACCAGATGGGCCTAGCAGGATTGTTATTAAAAGATAAAACACTGTGCTGGGCAAAAATCCTGAAATTACATAGAACTGTAGAATTGTTAAGGTTGGAAAACACCTCTAATGCCATTGAGTTCAATTGATAGCCTAACACTGCCATGTGCACCACTGAACTGTGTCCTCTTGTCCCATAGCTCCTTTGCTGCCTCTCAGCTTATTAGTTCAGATTCCAGGGGCAAAGATAACTTTGGCCCTGAGGGAAGCACCACTGTAGCTCTGCCTCTCCACACTCCATGTCCATGGCTCAAGCCATGTTAACTTAGCTGTGAGCCTCACACCTCCAGGTCATCCATATTCTGAAGCTTTCCCTTGCTCAGCATTTCTAGATGTCATCTTTTCTTTTGACAAATGACCTTCTCAAATTTTCACCACCCATGTAATAAACAAAAAAAATATGGAGATTTACTGCTCTGCAAAATCTTTCCTTCCTTTTCTCTTTCATTTCCCCTTCTCCTCACTTCCTTCATAAATTGGCAAGGAAGCTAGTCCATAAACTTTTAAATTTACATCTGACCCAGCCCCCTTTGGGCACTCAGCAGCTTCTCTTTCTCCCTTTTTTTATGCCTCTCCTCTTCTGTAAAAACAGACTTTGTGACTGTGGAGAAAGGAAGCCCTGGCAGTGCTCTCATGGCCCTTTTTATGGACAAGAAGAAATGTCATTTTCAGTGTAACTCCATCAACATCTCTGGCATCCTGCAGGGTCCAAATGGTAACCTTTGGAGGAGAGAGAAACCATTTGCCATTTGCAGCCAGCTCTTTTCTTAGAAAAAAACCCAGGATGTTCAGAATGTTTTTCTTTCTGGTCTGTGGATGCTGCATTCCTCTTCCTAGTAACTCTAGTAGAAAATGTTGGGGTTTTCTGTCAGAACTGCCCAAGGGCCACGGAGGGAGTCTCTGTCCTCTGCTCTGAAGCATATTCTGATACTGCTCCTGTTTTGTCATCAGTTTTGCCTGTGATCCTTCGCTATGCCTTGCCCAAAGTGTCTCAGAGCTCATTCCACAGCCTCTCCCCAAGCTTGAAGTTGCTGGGATGAGTATTGGGAGCAGATGTTTTTGATGGTTAGAGCTTAAGAAGCTTAAGTTGCTTCTGAGGTACTTCTAATGCATTTGCTCTTTTCTGGTAGGAATAGAAGTCTGTTTTGTAGTCATGGGCAAGGAATAAGCTATTCAAAGGCACGTATGTGAGCTTGCCAGTTTGCAGGTGCAGACCCAAAGGAGTTACAGTTCTGAATTATGTTTTCTAATTTAGAAGAAAAACTTCCAAGTGTGCAGGGAATAAAATGGGAATAGTTTACACAAGTACTGCAGTGGAAAAAGGTTCCTTAAGGAAGCACTTCATTACAGGGGTTTCTTTTTTCATCACCTGAGCTGGACCATTGCTCTGCCATGGGTAACCATGAGGGATGTATGTGGTTTCATGGACTTTTCACATTTACCAATAAATCTCATTCATATTTAATTACCATGGGAAGCTTACATTTTGCTGTTTTCCCTTGAGATGGATTCAGCTGTTCTGTTTTTATCTGATACATAGTCATTTGGCTTTGTAAACATACTTTTAGGTCCCTCTGTCCAGCCACTTATCTCTAGGTACATAATTCCCATTGATTTCAGAGGCACTTAGATGTCCACTATGCCTTGACAATCTAGGTCTTGGTTTCCCATTTATCAAAGTCAATAAAACTCCTTTGTGCCACTCATGTTTTATGAGTCTGAACACAGTAGGCCAGTAGTAGTGGGACTGCAGTAGTGCCCCACTTGACAAATGTACATTTCCATGCAGTTTTTCATGAGGGCAGTGCATTTGTGTCTTATGCTCTCTTTGAGACTGTGGTTAGATGGTAAATGTCATTTTCCTTCTCACTTGATGTATCACTTTCATACAATTGTCCCATATTATTTTTTTTATGTATACATAGAATCAATTATTGTAATATCTGCATTTAGAAATGCGAACTCTGCATACCTAATATTTTCCACTGGAGAATAAAGTACCTTTAAAAAGTTTGACTGCTGTTGATAGCCAAAAAAGAACCTGCTACATGTGAGTCTGGGGAAGTTTTCTCAATGTGCAACATAGGATAACTCCACCTAATACATAAATACATAAACACAAAAAAAGTGCTTGATCCACTCCACTTTCTGTAGTCTATGCAAAGTTATTCTTCACAGTTTCCTAAAAAAACAAAAGGCCTTTTCATCCTGCAGAATCCCAAAACACATTTGCAAAATCTTGCATTTATGACAGGAATATTGTGTCCTTTTTTTTCCTTCTTTTTCTTTTTTAATTGGGTCATTTGATTGCTCTGCTTCATTTGACAGTAGCTGAGGACAGACTACCACTCTGTTTAAAAATGTAGAAATAATTGGCAGTTGTCAAACACTGGTCTTTGATTTGCATGCTATGACTGAAATATCCCAAACAACACTGAAATATCCCAAATGTTGCAAAAGCAGCCACCCAGAATTGCCACTGGCCACTCGGGCTGGAATGCAGTTGTCACACCATCTTCAGGGATGGGATTGGTGGATTTGATTACAAAATTCAGATCTGCTAAATCTGAAATTAGCACAAATTTCTTTCTCTTCAGTGAAAGGCAAATCTCTAATAGTGACATTTCAATAAATAGAGTTACTTTTAGGACAAATACAGTTCAAAATAAATGTTCAGTAGGAAAATATTGTAATTAAAATTCAGTAGAGGTCAGTTACGATTATTCTTTATTTCAGTTCATGGTTTTACTCAGGAGGAGAATTCTGAGGGGTTGTCTTTTTATTTATGCATTTCACAAATTACTTCTTTCCATGTTGTTTCCTAGTGGGGGCTTTTTCTCAAACATAACAAATGCATTTTCTTTTAGTAAAATGAAATGTAAGCAGAAGGAGAATTCTGAAGTGATGTTTTCATATCAAGTAAAGGTTTCGGTGTTATCCTGGTTTTCTCTTTAGTTCTCCATTTGGGTGCTTTTCCCTTGCATATTCAAAATTGCTGTAAAAGAATACAAAACAGGGGTAGGAGCAAATAGTTAATGACATTTGAGGCCATTAATCTTTTCTCTGAGAAGAGTTCTCAGTAATATAGCACGATGGAGACTTTGGCAAATGGTAACATCAGCTGGTTGGTAGCCAACTGTACTCAATATGTTGCAGCTGTGGCCAGTATCTGTATCCAGCCAAAGAGATGGGAAATGACATGGATGACTGATTATCAAATGGACAGTGATGAACTGCAGAGATTAAATACCTCTTGTGAATTTAAAACCATTGAGAGTGGCATTCAGGAAGGTTTTAAGGATGGACCTCTTGGGATTCTTTCCTTAAAGCCGATTTAGTTTTACATCTGCTTCTTTGCAGCTGATGGAGCTTCTATCTTATTTTAGAGTTTGGGGTTTTCTTTTGCCCACCCTCCTAAGCTTCAGTGTATTTACTTTCAGTACTTTTCTTTCCTCTAATGTATTTCATGTGTGCCCATCACCAAAATACTTCTAGCAACAAGATCATGACAGTGAATGCCTTCAAATCTTACAGAAAATTGTGCCAATTCAGTCCTGGAAATTAAATTCCAGGAAGAGGTTGATATTTAGGGTAAATCATCTAATGTTTACTAGGAGAGATTTTTTTTAACATCTGTGCCTTTAAATGAAGATCAAGTCTTCCACTGGTACTTAGGGGAGGTTAGACCAGTGTTAAGAAGTAAAGGCAGATGAGGAGAGACTGGAATAATGTGAACCAAAAGACCTAGTACCAGGGGCTTTTTTCTTTAGCCAGCTTTTCTTAATAGCTGCTTGTGTGCTGTAGGAGAGGCTGTGTAAATCTCTTGTCTTAATACCTTTCAGTTAACTCCTGCCACTTGACTATCAGCCCTCTCTCCCTCATCTTTTGCTCAGAGTACAGAGCAGCCCTTGATTCTCAAGGCTGTTTTTGGTTGCCTTTGTTCATCAAAAGTGGATCCTGGCTTTTATGTCCAGGTCTCTGGGTTCATATCTGCTGTTCCATTCTTGTCCCAGAGTAACCACAGGGATATCCTCTGCCTCGTGCTCTCGCAGTGTCCCTGGATACTCCCAACAGCTTGAATTTAGCATCTTTCATTGAAGAGCTGCAGAAATTCCTGCTGGAGCCAGGAAGTCAGTGACTGTGCTCTTTTCAGTGCTAAGGCAAGCAAGCTTTAGAGGCCCCACGTGAGGTGTCCAAGGTTATCCAGGGCAAGTGGCATAGTTTAAAGTAATCCACATTGGCCCTGACTCCCACTTCACTTTCCCAATGTTGGTTCAAGTTTCTTCCTACTAAATCAATGTGCCTAATTCTTTCCTTAGTTGTTTATTGATTTGCTCAATGAATTGAATAGAAGTGTAGCACTCATTAGTTGAGATCTTTACACAGTATCTATAAAATTATCAAGATTCTTAGCTAGTGCATACTGGCACAGTTGAATCACATTCAATTAGTCTAAAATAATTTACACCAGGGGTTTCAAAAGTCAA
This sequence comes from Fringilla coelebs, assembly GCF_963513975.1. Classification (NCBI taxonomy): domain Eukaryota; kingdom Metazoa; phylum Chordata; class Aves; order Passeriformes; family Fringillidae; genus Fringilla; species Fringilla coelebs. Next base: position 26,234,001 of record NC_140066.1, on the reverse strand, counting down.
TAAAGGTATGGGAAAATGCCCTTCTCAGTGATAATTCTGCTTCTTGGTTCACATAGTTCTTTTAGAGTCTTAAATCTGACAAAATGCTAAGAGCAGCCAAATTAATTTTTGTTTTGTTCCATTTTTAAATTGGAATCTCTTTTTTTTTCATTCACAAATTGTCTGTTATTATTATTCATTATGTGTCCTTTGATGAAAAATGATACATGAAGAATAGTTCCTATTACTGAATTATTTTTGCACATCATGCTTAATTCTGCAAATGAAGCAGATAAAGTCAATGAGGCTCAGTTAAGGACCAAAACTAATTTTGAAAGCTAATTATTTTCACAAGAGAGACTCTTGAAGACTATAAATTAAGAGGTTTCTATTCTAAGAAGTTTTGTCTTCAGCTAAGTTAGTTGCATCTCCAGGAGGGAGAGATGAAGAGGGGGAGGCCTGAGGCCAACCTGTTCCCCAGATGAAGGTCTGGCTGTTCAACTGGAGTTGCATTGCTATTTTTGAAACAGGTCAAAGTACTTTGATGTTTCCTTTTCTGCTTTTTAAACCAAAACGCATTCATGGTATCACTTTGAGTGCAGAAATAAAGGGAAGCACAAACCCCAAAATGTTCACCATTGAAACCTTTTTATTACCTCAACAACTGAGATCAGCCTTTGTGTAGAAATTTAATTCAGAGACACTATATTAATACTGCAAATAAGTCAAGTCAGAACCACTCCTAGGTTAAAGTCTGTTAACTGAGCTAGAAATAGGCTTGAAGGAGTCTGTTCTGCAATCTCAAAGCAAATGTCCTGACTGACCTCTCCGTGCACAGGTCCTCTTGGGACCAAGTGAGGACCACAAACATTGCCAGGTCCAGCTTTGGATGGCAGTGTCCAATCCCAATGTAAAATTTGGCCCTTGAGGTTTATGCAAGCTACTCACTGACCTCCAGTACTGGCTTTTGTAAGTCATTATGTATGGTCTCTATTTCAGATAACTTTTAGGAGTGCAGAAATGCATTTTCATTCTGTATGTCTGTTTTGAAGAGAATGTTGTTTTCTACATAAAGAAAAATGAAAATATTGTACCAATCAAGCAAACATTGTAAAAACACGTCTGAATGCATCTGTTCTTCCCTCAGACGTGTGTCAGGAATCTCCAGAGCTGCCTGAGGAAGGCAGATGTCTGATTCTCACTAGAATTTCTGGCACTTTTGAAGATCTTAGGCTGTTACTAATTTTTTTCACTTGTTCTGATTCCATAAAGACCAAGGAAAAATCAAAAAAAAAATAAGCAGAAAAAAGCTGTACACAAAAAGCTACTGGGAGAACATGTAATTAATTGAGCCAAGGAAATATGCTTCATACTCTGCACAGAATGAACAGTGTTGCTGCCAGTTTTGACACTTTGTGTGTAGTCCTGGAACAGTTACGGCTGTTTCAAGCCTCTGCTGAGACACTGATGGTCTCAGGCAAAAATTTTGTTAGTCTGAGATGAATTGGTACAGGATGTTATACAATGAAGTCCTCATTCATAATCAAGTAAGAAAGCAATACATTAGTAATAAATTTCAGTTGTGACTCTTTCTTTCTGTCTTTCTTCCTTTTCCTGTTGATTTTTCTCTCCCACACCAGCCTCAGCACCTCTCAGCTGCTCTTTTGCCTCTTCACTCAGTGCCCCAGGAGCCCGCAGGCAGGCCAGGGATCTCACTGCCCCTGCAAGTCACCAGTGCCCAACCAAATCTCTTGTACCTTCTCATGCTGACTTTCTCCAGACTCTCCCATTCTCCCATTTTTTTGCCCAAATCCTTGAGGAGGCCATTCTCCAGTGCCACATACAACGTGTGCTAGCTGCAGACTCAGTGACATACCACAGTAAGCCTCTGCTGTACAGAAGGCATCATGTATGTTTTTTACCTCTGCTCTTTCCCTGCCATTTTGTGCAGGTATCACAATGTGTTGAAGAGGGATGACACACAATGTGGTTGTCTCCTTTCTTTAGTTTACTGACTCGTATATGCTTTTTTTTTTTTTCCCCCCCCCCAGAGGCTCAGCTGCCCCAGCAGCATCAGGATCTCAGAGCAGAAAAGAAAATTCCTGCAGGGTTATGGAGGAGAACTGTTAGGTTTTATGTAGGACTGGATACAGCCAGGATGATACTTTCCCCATTAGTTCCATGAGCCATTAAGGTACCTGGTTTACACCATATCAATCTGCATCTGTTGCTCTAGTTTTAGAGATGAAAAACTTTTTATAGTTGTCAATCTTGGTTATTAATATGCTCAAATCCTTAAAGAGGGCTATAATTTGCTTCCCAGGCATTCTTCATGTACTGCACATCTTTGTGTCACCATCCCTGCTGCTCTGAGCTCAACAGATGGCTCTTTGAATGCAGGTGGTATTTTTTTCTTGCTATTGGAAGAAATATATTTATTGCTCATTCTGGCATCCATGAAATAAATTGTAACTTTAAAGAGATATATTTAAAAATATAAATAAAATGCCTGTAAGAGTTATTGCCAAATTGATATTGGACCAAAGGCACATATTCAAGTGATCAGCAGCCAGAAATGAAGTGTATGAGCCAAGAGTATTGAAAGAACCATTAAGAATGTTAAAAAAATAAAAGAAGCAGATAAATCTCCTAGTGTGATGAATGATAGCCAAGAAATATCTAATCATATCTGGGTAGAATTTACTGAAATAGCTCAACCAGACAAAAATGAAGAACATGAAAAAGATGGTGTAAAAATTATTGGAATGTTCTTTTTTCTGACAATTTTTCATTAATCTTCAAGAAGGAATAAGGATTTATTTAAAACAAATTGAACTAAGTGATGAGCACTAGAATACGATTCCACTTGATCCTGGTATGGTTATAAAAACCCATTCTCATCAACTGCATATTATGGGGGATGTTGTGTTTCCAGTTTTCCAACCAACTCTCCCTCATAAGCCAACCTGGAGAACTGTGACTGTTCAATTGGAAAATGTGAAAGAAAATGTGAAATACAGGCAAATGAACATACAAAATGTGAAGTCAGGCAAATGAACATACAAAAGACATACAACAAACTGTCAACACCATGTCTGTAAGCTTCCATTCCTTGATTAATCTATCTGGATTTTTTGTTTTTGATGGCAACATGCCTGAGACTTCTTGCATGTAATGAAGTGTGATGTGGAAAAACTGGATCTGTGCATACTGGGACAAACTGACTTAAAAAAAGGCATGTTTGCCAACAGATTGGACCAAAGTTTGGCTCCTTTACTGTACAAACACACATTTCATAGGGTCTTATGTCAACAAATGCTCATCTTTTCTGTTGTGTCCTTAAAGGAGGAATAATCTGCTTCATTTCTGCTAGGGCTCTGTTGATGTCAGTTATGGAAAGATAACCTGGTGATCTGAAAGCTCTGCGGACTATCTCCCCCATGAAAGAGAGTGGGTTATGAATGTAACCCAGAAGAAGAGATGGAACATGCATTTTGTCTAAGCCACATTCTGTAGTCAGTAAACACTTCCAGATTCAAGCTGGTTCTGGTACATATTTAAGGATTAGGGAGCATCTGTCTTGAATCTCAGCGCTGGATGAAATGAAATTTGATTTTAGAACTTGAAAAATAACTGCAAGCTGTGGCAAGGATCTAAACCATTCATTTTTATTCAGGTATATCACATGTTATGAACATCCTCTAAGAGCATGAAACTGGCAATTCAGCAAGCGAGAAGTTATTTATTAGGAGCAAGTGTTCATTAACAACTGAAAAGTTCCTTTTCTCTTGAACAGTGGATGAGATCATTGATGTGATGCTGCTGGCTGGTCCTGTGGCCACTTTCACATGAGGGTGGAACATTCTTTTGGGGCTCAATTCTCTTTTCCTGCTGGGCTGCTCTCACAGAGGTGTGACTGGGCGCCTTGTTGCTCCATCAGTGCTGACCATACACAAACCACTCTGTCCAAAATCCTTCATTGTGAAGATATAGGAATCTGTGCTTGGAAAGTCTGCAAAATCTTTGCTTTGCCAGCAGAAACAAATTAGCAAATGCCTTTGTTTGTTTGTTTGTTTGTTTGTTTGTTGTTTTTTCCCTTCCCAGATTTCAGAATCGCTGATCCAGAAACTGAACCAAAACCTGGTCCATTTTGAGTTGAAGCCAGGAGTTCGAATCCTTGTCCATGCTGCCCATTTAACAGCAGGTGAGTATCCTCTTTCTGTGTGTGCCTTCTGTGTTGCTCTATAGCAGAGTGAGCTATATATCAATGGTAGTGGTGTGTTAGCAGCTGTATTTAAAACATTTCTTATTTTTATATCACAATAACAACGCAGTATATGAGCAGACATTAAAATGTCTGCTCTACCTCACCTTTCTGTATCATGCCAAAAAGTTATAGTGGCTTTGCATTTACAGCTAATCCTTTTGTTTTCTTAGGTGCAAAAATTTACTGTTTTTTTCGAAATGTGGTATAAGTAGCAGCAGAAGTGTGTATTTCTTGGTTATCTCTGAAATATTCAATAGTTAAGCAGCACCATGGCATTTTCAGCCTGGGTTCCCCAGTGCAAAAGTTACCTGCTAGCCTTGGATATGTTCAGATATTCTAAAGTCAACAAATATTCAAAGCAACTAAACACTGCTCAAAAGTTGTTCAGCAGTATGAAAGACCAGATCAATATAGATATGCACTAAAATAAGATCAGGCAGTTTGGGCCTTAACTAATCGAGTTTCAAAATCATCTCCGAAGTCCTGGTATTTAATTACATATGTCACTCTATTCTGCATGCTAAAACCTCATTTCACAGCATGGGTCCCACTTAACAAGAATGGACAAACCAGTCCACACTCTTAGGAGTCCATTTTCCCCAGACACTGCTGATAAGTCTGATCAGTTGGGATCAGCTTCTTTTGATAACTTGCAAACTTAAACCCTCAGTTCATTTGTACCAGCAAACTGCTCTCCAAAAACTTTTTGTGGTATGAATGGATTTTCCCAACCAGGTATCCATCCACATACTGCCTTGTAAAGAGTAAGAAAAGAGAGACTTTTAAGAAAGGGTGTAATGTGACTGGATTTAAATTCCCCCAAAAGGAAGGCCTGGGGTTTCCAATATTTAATTTTTCCTAAGCAGAGCTTTCTAATATCTGTCTTGAGAGTATTGCTGTATGTTTCTGTTTTCCATTAGCTGTGGAACAGATGGCCAAATGCTTTTTTTTTTGACAAGTTAGAACCAAAAGCATATAATGTCAGCTTCAAAAATGGAGTTACGTGCAATTGTTCCTAATTCTTACCAAAAAATGCATGTTTTTATTTGTATTTACACACAGACACCAGGAAGAAGTACTTTTTGTCCATAACAGATGCAAACACTATTTTTTTCTGTAAGGTAGGCTTTGTTGTACTTTTTCAAAGCCACTGGTGAGTGATTGCTGTAACTGGATTCACAATGTCCTATAGGAACCCTATAGGATTTTGTCTCTTGAAGAAACAGGATTCAGTAAGAAAGCAAAATGAGCTTGGATGGCCAAACTATGTATTAAAAACCCAGAGAACATCCACTGTGAGATCTTTGAGGGTTTATGTCTCCTTAACAAGCTGCAGAGGTCACGTTCTCCATCTAAGCCAAAGGACCAATTTCATGACAACAAAACTTGTGAATAGTTCAGAATTTGACAAAGAGTCATGAGAGACTTACTTCTCTGCTAAAAGCTATTGTTTTGGTTGTTAGAAAATAAGAAGAACTGGCCTTTGGAAATCCAAGATTTTGTAAAAAATTAAATAAAATGAACCAGGGAAACCTGGAACACAGTACAATGCCAGAAGCAACCCTTGGAAAACAGTCCCAGGGGATGCACATGCCCAAAGGTGCTGCTCTGGGCTATGTTATCCCTTCTTCCCCAGCCTTTTCACTGATTTTGTGTTGGACTCTGGTAGCTGTGGGCTGTAGTCAGCTGAATCACAAAGCTCAATGTGTTTTTGGAAGTGTTCACACAGATATCTGTATACACATACATTTATGTTGTGTGCTTCAGTGCACGTTGATGTTCCCCTCTGCGTGTGCCTGCCCATGCACAGCAGCATTTCCTGCAGCAGAGGACCTGCAGGGAGCAGAAGTGCAGGTATCTAAAGTAGCTTGGAGCGGACATTCAAGCAGAGCCTGTAGAAATGAGTCTGTCTGTGTGTGTATTGTGTGTGAGTGTGTGCATTCCTTGGGGCACAGAAGAATGACAAGCGTTGGCCTCAGCACATTTTAGATTTCTTTCTTCTTTGTTCAGACCACACTGGAGGAAGGATTAATTTATGGCAATTATCGTCAACAGATTGTGATTCATTCATCACGTTCATTCCTTCTTCTCATGAGATAAAAAACAAACCAATGTCCCCAACCCAACAGACAACAACTTCAGCTCTAAGGCAGAGGAAAACATGCCAATATTCCTCACAAAGCAGTTAAATAGCTGTTTATTACTAGGCTCTCAGTGCAGCATTAGAGAGGAACATTGAGTGATGCTGAATCTGAATAGGCTGGAGAGCCACTTTGTCATCCCACAGAACTGCAGAAACCCACAAAACACAGATGGAGAGGGGACAGAGTGGAGATGTGTGAGGAATTCATAATAATGGATCCTTTAATTCTGGATCCTGCTAGATGTGGGAAGGGGAAGTTTTTTCACTTCTCTTTGTAAATTTTGGGTTTATCAATCTGGGTGTGAAGCTGAAAATACGTGTGCATGTGATGTGTGTGCCTTTGCTTGTGTGAGCCTGTTTCCTTGTGTCTTCTGGCTCTGGTTTAGGAGTGGTCTGTTCAGTGCATGTGAAGAGGTGCAAGAGGGGGAGGACGTGTTTGGCAGCAGTTCAAGTTGCCTTTGACTGCCTTGCAGAGGAGGGCACTACCTGGGCCATGTTCTGTGTGTGAGGATGTGTTTGCTCCTTGTTGTGGCACAGCTGGAGCTCTGTGTCTGTCTGCAGTACGGAGTCTGCAGGAACAACTGACTCCCCTGCTCCTCCAGTTCCATGTGAAACTGCTTGGAGGCTCACTGCCTTCCTGTGTGTGAGTGTGAGAGTGGTGGAAACTGTTTAATACCATTCACTTTGTGTTTCTGGGAAATCCATGCTTCTGGATGGGTTGGGTGGCCTTGTTTTGGCAGGGGTTCTGGCAAGATGGTGAGCAAAACTGAGGAGAAATACAGAGAGGCTCTTTAATTAAGATTGGGTTTGATGTGTTTTGGGTTTTTTCTCTTGAATCTGAAAGAAAGTCCTCTAAGGGGAAAGCTGTGGAACTTCACATCATTGAGTGTGTTGAGCACCACAGGTGATCTGAATTTAGGTTTCTTCTCAGGTGGATTAAAAAGTGAGAGAAGCCCAGGAGATGTGCAGACCTGCTCCGAGTGCAGTAAGAAGGGAGAATGAACTATTTCTGGAGGGAGCAGCTTTCATTTCTGGCTGGGGGTGGCTCTAACCTTCTCCTCTCTTGCAGCTCCCCTGGTGGACCTCACTCCCAGTCACAGTGGTTCAGCCATGCTGATGCTCCTCTCTGTTGTTTTTGTGGGACTAGCTGTGTTTGTCATCTACAAGTTCAAAAGGTATGACCTGAGCCATTTCCTTCTCTCCCTCTCTGCCTTTTGCTGAGGTGTTTGGGGTTTGTTTGCTGGGCTTTCTTTTTCTGAATGAGTTGGTTTTTGGTTTGTAAAAGCTGATACTACATCTGCCAGAGTGCCACACAATGATGGTTTCTGTTAATGTTTTAGGAAGATTCCTGGCCTTAATATATATGCACAGATGCAGAATGAAAAAGATCAAGAGATGGTCAGTCCAGTCAGTCAGAGGGAAAGCATACCTAATGTCCCTCAAAGTGAGCTGATGAGCCCTGAGCAACTAGTAGATGAGAAGTTGGAAGTCCACCCCATAGGTAAATAACTTGCAGCATCCTGCAGCTGGTCAGACTCCGACTTATAATTGGCTAACCTTTTTCTCAGCCTCCCCTCTTCCCATATTCCTGCACAATCCTCCTCCTGTTCTCTTCTGCTGCAACATTAGTTTTGCTACAGGAAACCTTCTAACTCTTCCCTCTCCCTCACTGCCATGTGATGAAAGGGAGGGGAACAACTTTAGGCTTTTTCTCTCTCCTAGTTGCTCTACGTAGATCCCCTCCCCTTCTCAAAAAAATCCTGCTGGCAATGTAATTTATTTTGCTGGGGCTGATATAGTTGTGGGGCTAAGCCCCATAGCCAGAAGAACTGATGAAGCTCACCTGGAACATGGAGGTGAGCAGGTGATTCGGTAAGTAATATCTAAAAGCTAAATATCTGTTGATGTTTTGACTGCTGGGATCTTTGTGCTGTGCCAGACCCTGTTGCCAGCAGCAGTGTTAGTCTGGCTGATTCCCAAATAAACTGAGTAAAACCTGGGATCTCAGCATTGGACAGCTGGGTTTCTCCTCAGGCTGACTTCTCTCACAGGCCTCTGTGTTTGATTATTTCCAAAAGCAGGCTTTTTTAGGACCTAAAGTGATTTGGACAAGGCATTCTGGGATCAGTCTGTTTTCTGATACCCTGGCTACAGTAGAAATACTGGGACAGAGCAGAGAGGTTTCAGTCTGGAGACATGTTCTGCTAAAGCCAGGACTGCTTAGACAATGGTCAGCTTCCTTCATGAGGTGACAATTCTGCAGGTCCAGACTGGAGGTACCCCTGCAAATAAGGATATGCACCTATTTCAGAGGAATTAAAGAGAAAAGGCTGCCCAGGGATGATGTGGACTGTCCTTCTCTGGAGATATTCAGAACTCTCCTGGACAGGATCCTGTGCAACGTGCTCTAGGTGAAATTGTTTTAGCAGAGGGGGTGGACTAGATGTTCTCCAGAGGTCCCTTCCAACCCCAACTGTTTTGTGATTCTGCGACTTAGGCAGGAGTGAAGCACAGTTGCAACTGAGATTCCTTATTTGCACAGTTTCATCAGCCTAAACAAACCTTAGATCTCACTTGAGGATGTTCCTAAAATCTACTGGAGTGTTTGCTAAAGCAGGCTTGCAGTCATGGCTGCTGCAGAGAAGGAACAAGGAAAAGGACAATTAAAAGGGGGAGTGTGATATGCTAAGATTGCAGCCTGTGAAACAACCTGGGAGAAGAAAGGAGAAAGGCTCTTGATGAAATTGATGTCTTAGCTGGAAGCTCCACTGCAGTCTATGCTGATCTCTCCTAACCCGTTCACTAGGGAGATTTTCTACCTATTTAAAGCTTTTAAGCAGCTATTTATCAGCAGACCTGGACACCCCTGCTTAGCAGAACACAGGATGGAGTGAGAGGACCAACCTTCCCATGTGGTATTCCCCATACAGAGCAACCTCAGGCCACAGTCCAGAACCCAAGGAAAGGAAATGCAACCAAGGTAGTCTGGACAGAGGACTTCCAAAAAGCTTGTGGATCACCAAGAGATTTCAAGCCAAGACCCAGAGCGGTGGGTCCTAAACTTTAACCATTTTTTTTAATGTTTGGTTTTCTTGTTCTTGTTGTGTTTCCCCCCTTTAAAACCTCCAAGGCAAAATTGCTGTAAGATGCTAAGAGGGAAACACCCAGTTTGATGTCAGGAACTCTCTTTCTAGAATTGGGTGAGCTTTGGGCTTTGAGCTTCCCCTTTTGAAAATAATGCGGTGGTGGTGGTTCATGTTTTCACAAGTGCAAACTGCAGTTTCAGACTGCAGTGGAAAGGGTCAGTCACTGCTACTTCTATCCAAGGTACCTTCAAAACTGTTCTTGCTGGTGGTGGAAACTTAAGCCCTAGAAGGCTCCAGGATAAGAGAAACCAAAAGCAATTCTTGGGGGTAGGTTTTCATTTGGTCCATCTATGGCATTTCTGTCTCTATAGCAGCCAGAATTTTATACATTTTCCAGCTGTGCTACTGAACACTGCATTACACCAGAAATTGGCCTTTTACAACTCCTTGGTTTGCACCTGTGACTGCATGATCAAGCACTAAAGTTAAATGTGTGAGATACCCAGACTCAATTATGTATCAAAAGGAATCAGTCCAACAAACTTCCTAAGAGTGTTTTTCCATCCTGTCAGTGAGATGAATGAGAAAACTGAATCAGAGCTCATTGACAAAATGAGAAGGTCTGGACCTAGATGTGAGCAGAATAGAAAGTGCAAAGGCACTCTCCTATACAACCACCTCATCTGTTTCTGGAAATCAGCAATTTCTTTTCTAATGAGTTTTCTTTCTTTTGGGAAAACAAAGCAAGACTGTAATTGGGTGTTTCTCTTTTGTATGCTTGTTCAGAAACCAATTTTTTTTTCATCACCTTTGACTAACATTCAGGGATCCTGCCTTGGAGGAATCAGAATTAATGTCCCTGCATCATTTAATTTTCTCTCCAAACTCTGGCAACAAAACCTCACTTTCCTATTTTCTGGATGTGTGTGGTTTAGGCACCTCTTTTGCAATTGCAAAGGTTAAGGTTATTTATGAAATCTCCAACACCTTATCATTGCAAATGAATTGCACATTTCCTCTGAGGACCTCAACCCCTCCTTCCCTCCACCCCTCTGCTCCTGCCTTTCCCTCTACCGTTGAACATGGGTGAATCATCTTCATTAGCAAAAGAACACGACATCATCTTCAGTGTTTGAATGACAAGAAAATATTTCTGGAAAGAATGTGTCAGTCTGGAACAGCTGAATCCCAAAGGCAATCAAGGTGATACCTGCAAGCATCTTCCTTGACTAAATATGCAGGTTATTTACTGACTTTTATTTTGTTTTTTTGCCACAGGAAGTATTTCCACAGCTGCTGAGCCCCAGAGCACAAAAGAAATCCCTACCTATGTAAATGGTTGAATCGAGGACACCAACATCTGTATCTAAAAAAAAGGAGATCTCACTGCATTTGGACTTTTTAATTCTTCAGATGACAAAGGGTTTTTAGCTTTAAGCCTGTGCATGTGGACATTATACTGAGACCATAGTGGAACTGCATTGTACAGGTGTTCAATTTTAGTGGGGGGTGGGGGGAGAGGAATTGGTACCACTATTCACCCCTGCGGCCCTTCCCCTCACCCTTTCACTCTCTTTTTTCTGATCTGTCTCTAATTTGTAGAAAATTCATAATGATATAGGCCAAGAATATGCATGGGGGGGGTCTCTTCTTTAGGGAGAGGGGTGGGCTGGGATGTGGGGGAGAAGGGCAGGGGCGGTGGGAGGTGGGAGGGAGTGTTTAGGGTTCTTGGCTTTAGGTTTAACTGCTCTTTTAGCACTTTGGGCTGCGGGAGGGGTAACCGCTCCTGCAGACTTCTGTAGGACACACACACACACAAAAAAAAAAATCACACTGGAGTTTTAAGACACTGAAAATATTCTTGGTCAGTCTGGTTTATCTCTCTGTTTGGACTCTGCCCTTCGTTCCTCTAGCTGCAGCTGCTGCCCGTGCCCCACACTGCGAGGAGGCTGAGTGTGAGTGTGGGTGATGCCAACTGCAAGGCCAGGCCCCTTCTCAAGGAGCTTTCTTAGCCTGCTCACACCCAGGCAGTGCCATGGGAGGATAATGTTGCCTCCTAACCCTGAACAGAACAGAACAAGCATGCATGGCAGGCAGGAGGTTATTGCCAGCAAGAACTCACTGTACTTTGTGCCAGCCTTACACCTTCAGGCTGAGAGAAAGCAGCGCCCTCAGCTCTGTGTAGTGCTGATGGCCCAGGAGATCTCTGCCTTTGCAGAGTCACTCAAAGGCCTGTCAGTTTTTTGAAATGTACCTTCTCCATAGACTAGGGGGCAGGGGAAGGTCTGTGCACAGTTTTCCAATGACTTTCTTTGGCATCCCCATAGGTTGCAAATCTGCAAGCTCCTGCCACTGTGGGCAGAGAAGGGAGAATTTGGCTTGGGACTGTTGCCATGCATTTTGAGCTTCAGTACCACAGGACCATTCTTACACAAGATCTGATTTCTTATCAATAACTTAAGCTTGTATCTTACCCTGCAAGCGGAAATGAGGCTGTAGGACGTGTTCACACAGACTGTACAAGGGAACAGCAGGGCAGTAGGACTAGCACATCTCAAACAAGTCCTCCAAAGACACTGGTTAGCTGTGTGAAGCCTAGCCCATGGTCATTACAACTCTTGATTTCCAACCCAACTCAGGTAATTAAACCTAGCACCAGGATTTTGGTTTGGAGGGTAAAGACAAAAATACTGCAACCAGCATACACTTGCCTAACTATGTTAGGTGGAGAAAAGTAGAGGCCAGCTCATAATCAGTGAGGCACTGGTAGGAGGCCCCCTGATTGCTGACATAGGTGGGTTTTGTTCAGTAGACAGTGCCCACAGCAACCTGAGTCAAGACCAGGAGAAGGCAACACGGTAAGTGTGTCCCAGAGTCCCAGGGCAGGGATTTGGTGGGGGTGGGTTTGAATTTCTCAGTCAAACTGGGCACAGACCTAAATTAACCCACTTGCTGGAAAAACAAAAATGATACCAAGGACATTAGGCCCATAGTAGTTAAAGGATAATGACAGTACAGAGTCCTCTGCCTCCTTCTGCAGTTTCTCTGAGGACAGGTAGAAACACAGCAGTTTGTATGGCTTTGCTATTATGTTTGCAACTACAGCTTTAAGAAAGATGGGAAAGTTTTGGCTGCAACTGTATAATAGTCCCCACTGAAGTCCAACATTAGCCAACTTATTTTTATAGTAAGCCAATCAAAAAGTTTTCTTATAGTGTTGGAACTATTTCTAATTTTAAAATTACTTTTTTTGATGTACTTTTTCATCTTCTTTTCCCCTTTCGTTAAATACAATGTAGCGTAATGTATAATTGCTATTGTTTATTGCTTTTACAGTCATATTTATTAAACAGATTATGTCTCTAAATGAAGGCCCATGGTTTTTTTGCTCATTTTAGCCTCTATCCCTGATGGGTATCAATAGCAATATTCAAACAGAAGGTAGTTGATAACCTAAAGAAGATATAGAAATTCACAAATGGGGGAAAATACAGTTCCTAGAAGCAAGATGCCAATATCAAGGTAATTTTCCCAGTTCCCAATTTTTCTTCTTTCCAAACAAGCAATGATAGAGCTGTGAGCAATTCCCTGGAACTCCAGCTTCATTCCCTGTCCATGCTTATCCTCCCCCATACAGTTCCTGTTAAATGTTCCTTTAAAATATTTTTTTTGGCTCTGCTTCTGCCAGCACCGATGAAGGAAAGTCTGAATTATTAGCATTACTGATTAATTTACATGTGAATAAAATGAAGCCTGGGAAGTTTCTGTCAGCTTGCCATATGGCACTGGATGCTGTTGCTGAGAAAAAAAAAAGGAAGAAAACAGAACTTCTCTGCTTTTCAAGTCAGGATGCAGCCACCTCTCATAACAGGTTCAATGCTCTTTTTTGTGCCTCAGGATCTGAATTTATATGTGCACATAAGTAGTCAAAGCTGTGGGCTTTGGGTATCCTCAACAACCAAGGCTATGGTATGACACAATACCAGTCCAGGAGTCCTGGGTTTTTTCACTGGAGGAGGGAGCAGTTTTAGTCCTGGGCAGACTCAATGTGTAATTAACATTTCTTAGCCTAGAATGTTCAAGTGGACACTGCAGCCTTCTCCATTCAGGCTGGAATGGCCACAGTGCAGGTGATTCACTGAGGTGTGTGAAGCCATAATCTGCTTTAATAGTTTAAGTACCCACCTGAATTAGCAGGCATCTGTTCTGGCCATAAACAGTAAGTCTGGTTTGGCAAGCATCTCTCTACAGCATTTTCAGATCATTCTCTTCAGCTCGTTGTGTGTCCTGAGGCAGAGACTGATTGTTACTTGTAGTTGTTTTCTGGTTTGTATAACAACACAGTAATTCACTGCTAATGGATGAACACTGTGAGAGTAAACAAAGAATACAAAATACTTTATAAAATCCAATATGAATTTTCTTTGAGAACGTTGTCTTCCCTTGAGGGAACAAAAAAAGTTCGTCATCCTTTGTCAGAAGTAGAGAGTTAAAATATGATTAAAAAGTCAAATATTTTCCTAATTTGATGTTGATTCTCTACTTTCATCTAAACATACAGATGAGACAGACATTGTGGCTTGAGAGAAATTTGTACTTCTCCACCTAGAAGGACATTTGAGCAAAGGTGCTGGATTGCTTTTACTCAAAATCAGTAGTTATTGGTGTTCAAATACTGTTGGGGATTTGGGCCTCAAACAATTGCTTGCTCTTAATATGTGACTATTTGGTTACTTAAACTCTTTCTGGAAAGCAGGACTCTTGGAGTACTTGCTAAAGTGCTTATGCAAATGAAGCAGGAATTTCCAGTGACCCTGAATGAACCCTGTCTTGGTCCTGTCAACTTGTGCTAAGAATTTCTGACAATTGCATTTAGTGTGGTACCCAGAGCTGATAACAAGGGATTAGTATTTTATCTGTGTGCTGTCACCTCTCATTGAATGCATGACAAGTTTCCTTGTCACATTATATCTCTAGGTACATTCAGTGTTTTAAACATTACCCCTGATTGCAGAGCTACCACGTTCATAGTGTTGAAAAAGAAAACTTTATTTTCCTTCACTTAATGAGATGCTGTCCTTGCATTTCTCCATGAAACAGAATCATAAAGCATGTGAATAAATAATACTCAAGCTAAAACAGATCCTTTTATTTTGAGTGTTGGTATGATCTTGGCCATAATACCCAGAAGAAAAGACTGAAGTCAGATTGTTTTCTAATTGATAAGATCAAAGTGCTATCATGTACCAAGTCATTAGCCTAAAAGATATATTTCATCTGCAGTTTTAACTTTAGCTTTTTCCTTTCCTTTTTTTCCTACTGGGGAATATGGCTTTCTCTTGCTGTGCTGAAAGAGGGATGTAAAGCAAATCTGTGTTGTATTTTTCTATGAGAGGATTTCAAGATGTATTCCTTCTTGTTTGCATCCTCCCAGTGCTAGGTGCTGTGTGCACCTTGGCAGCATTTGCAGGTTGGGTCTCACTGTCATCTTGGGCCATTTTGGTGAGTGGACCTTAACCAGACCTTCTCTATACTAGAGAAAATAAACCAGAATCTCGCAGTTTTGACTTCTTTATGGAGAAGCCCTGAGAGACAAAGGTGCAAGAGAAGGACTGGAGCAAAACCCTTGAGAAGGGAGGCACGATTGCCTGCCTTTGATATAACACAGATGCAAGGAAAAAACCTTCCCTATATGAAACAAATTCCTCCTCCAGCCTTTCCTGAACAAAGCTTGGTGTGGTGACATTTCTGGGGCTGCCCTTGCAAATAATTGCTCCCCAGCTCAAGAGCGTGGGCCACTGTCCCATGGACCTCATCATTCCTCCTGTGCCCCCCATGAGGCAGCTGTAGGGCAGAGCTCTGCAACAAGAATGGGACTGACAGCTGCCTCTGCTCGGGCTGCTTGCTGCAAAGAGATGAATAATGCATGCAGCACATTTAAATGTAATGTCACCGAGTGTTTTCAGGGAGAAAACCTTCCCTGTTAACCCTGCCTGCATGAGAGGAACGTCCTTGTTCATTCCCTGAAGTGAGGGGCTGAACCTTTGTCTCCCCCCAGAAGGGTCTGGGCTGCAGCTTGCTGCCATGGGCTCTGAGGGTCCCTCCTGGGACTGGGGCAGTTTCAGTGCAGTCTTGCTCTTGACATTTTGGCTGAAGCTGGAAACTTCCTTAACCCCTGAAGCAGACTGCTCACTTGAAGTGATCCCTGCCTGATGTCACATGAGGTGAGTGGATGAGGTCCAGCACTGTTGAGAATTGGATGGTGGATGCCATGTGGAATATTTACTCCAGGTATTTCACAGCAAATAACTTTTTCCCACATTCCACGCTTGCCTAGTCCCACACAGAGTGTGAGAGTCAAACCCCTGTAATCCTCCTTCATGCCACCCTGAAGCTAAAACATGTCTAGAGCAAAAACCTGAGTTTTTTTCCCTTCCTTCTGTGGCCTTATGACTGAGGTGAAGCTGTTTGGTCAGAGCTGCAGTGCCCTGAACAGCTGTACTGATGTCTGTCTCTGGAAAGTGCTTTTTCCAGAGGTCCAGAAGAAGCCATAATAAACACAGAGCCAAAATCTTCCCTCAGCCCCTGCTGCAGAGTCACAGGACTGGACAGACTGGTCTCTGACACTGATTTCTTGCATAAAACCTTGCAGTGGGCTGTTCATGGAGTAGGTTCTACCCTGTTGCTGCACTGGCTTGTGCAGATAAAGGATTTTTCCCACTATAGATGAACTTGTAGGACTCCCATCTGGTTAATTATTGATGTTCCATTAGGGACTAGAGGCCCTGGCACTACTGACTGGATGAAAGACAATTTGATCCCAAAATAATCTACAGCTCAGGAAGGAAAGTTTCAGAGCCACAGAAAGCAGTTAGGATGTTTACCCTCTGAAAAACATTTCTTTAATGGACAAGAGAGAGGCCCTAAGTGAGTCCAGAGGCTTTTCTTCCTCCCCTGCAGTCCCAAAGTCAGCAGTTGGGTTATGACTCTCACTTGTCATCACATTTAGCTAGGTCTGGACCAGGGCCAGAGCCAGCAGGAGTGTCTGAGCCTGGATGTGGCTGCAGAGAAACTCTCCCTGGTCAGTCTGCCAGCACTGCTCCCTCAGAGGGATCCATCCACATGGGCTCATTTGTCATTCTGTGTTATTTTTTTCCCTGTGTTTTCACACCACATTGGCCTGAAAGCTTAGCACACTGCCTGCTGCTTCCTCTCATTCCATGAGGGTGCCCAAAGAGAGCCCTCAGCTCTCACATGGCCTGGGTGTTTATCTGTAAAACAGAAGCACTTTCTTCATTTACAGCAGTTTTTAAGGTGCCTTGGCCCTTTGATGCAGTTACAAGAAGAGTTGCTTCTTCTTGGGCACTGTCAGGGTTATTGGACTTAACTTCAGGGGAAAATAAACACTGGGTTCTTTTCAGCTACACTTTGCTGCTTGAAGTCCCCAGGCACTCAGTGTATGCTGTGGTATAGGAGGATTACATTTAGCAGCTCTTATCAAAAAAGAAATTATGATCCATCCATAGGAATCTATTTTGTCTCTAAAATTTTTTATTAATTAAAAGCAATGATTCCTTTCCCATTGGTTATTGCACCTTTATTTTTTTTTTTTTCCTAATTTCAAAGTTCTGGTTTTCAGGGAGAGGAAATTTACTTTTCCATCCTTTGTTTTACTTGAACTTTTCCTTCATCTCTATAATATTTCTTCTAATTATCCTTTTAAATTATGATCATCATGAAGAAGGCGGCCAACATTACTTTTTGACTTGTTTGAACTAGATGCAAAAAATAGAATATATTGACTCTCTTGATATTCTGATTTGTACATTGTGAATATCAAACATAATAACATTCAATTTTCAAAAACTTGCAGAAAAAGAAAACCTTTACTCCTGAGAAAAAAAATAGACAGCAAGGAGAAATTATGAGTACTTTTAGCTCTGAAGTTGGATGCCATTTTCAGATCTTGGTCTTTTCACTCATATTATTAAAAAACATACAAAAATTATGGGGAAGCTAGGACTTGACCACCTGGGGAAATTATAATATCATTAATAATATAATTAATAATATTAATATTATTATTAATAAAAATAAACCAAATAGCAATAATAATAATTCTTAAAGCTTCCCTTTTTATCCTTTTTTCTTTTCTTACTAGATAATGTCTGAGAAAGCATTAGCATCATGTCTGCAGAGAATCTCCACCAGCTATCTACAGACACCTGCTGGTTGGATTAACTGGACACTGGGCTGCCTTTGATTTTGTCATCTTTGAATATCTGAGTGCTTTTTTCGAAGAGTACTGCAAAGTGCACAGTTAAAAGCAGACTTTTACACACATACAGAGGACTCCTTGTGTGAATTCTGGTCATAATTTCCTAAAAGCTAAAAAAGGCTTTATTTTCCTTGAAGAATAGGAGTTTAAAAGACTTGTTACAGGCCCAGCTTTGAGAGTCCATCAGAGTTACCAAGGCTCAGTCTCATACAGAATTTGACATCAGATCTGAAAGATGAAATTATTTACTTGGGCATTTCCACTTGCATGAAGTGAAGTTAGTGTTTTATGTACCCACTGCCACGAGGCAAACCCTGAAAGTGCTGCCTGGACTCCAACACCCCTCTCACCTGCCAGCAGCTCCTACCAGCCAAAAAATGGGGGCAGTGATTTCCACAATGCCTCAAAGTCTGCTCCAGGGGTCTGTTCCCAAAGGCTCCTGCCAGGGAGCTCCTCCCTTGTCTTTCCAAGCTTGCCCTCATTTAGTGACACCCTTTGCTGATTAATTGCTAGGACAGCAGTGTTGAGTGTTATGCAACACAGTGGAAACTCCTCATTGCTGGTTTGTAACACCAGATTTATGAAGTGACATTGGAGAAATGTCACAAAGCCCAAACATTCTGTTACATTATTTCACTAAAAATAATGCCATTGTGTTAAGAAAACAAAACTTCCTTATTGATCAAACAGTTCTAATTTTAATTTTTTTTTTTTGGCAGCCTTTTAGAAGACATTTACAACTAAGAGGAAAAATAAAAGCCCATTTCCCTTTATCAGAAGATTCTACTGATAAAGTTTGCCAGACTTCCTCCCCCTCTGAACCTTGTTCAATCCTAAAACACCAGCATATTAAGAGTTTGTAAATTTGAGACAAGTAATGCCATGATTATAAATAATATTTATAATTGCAGCCAGAAGGTTCCCTCAAGAAAAAAAAGCCTGTGAAGCATGTGAATTATTATTATTACCTTTTTGTTGTTGTTGTTTGATTACACTTCTCAGTGGCTGCAAACCTGGTCCTGATTATCATATTAACCAGAAGACAGAGTAAAGAATCCCATTCTTAATTAACTTCACTAGAATATTTCCTTAGCCTGAAGACTCATAAGTAGATCTTATTTGTAAAATCCCTTTCAGCCAAATAACCACTTAACTAATTTAAGTATCTTGGTCAGGATATTTCTCAGGGAATCACATTTGAATATTACTGTGATATCATCTAGGGAAATATTTTCTTCCCAGCTACTAAAAAAGAAAAATAAATAAAACATTTTGCTCAATTGAACTATATTTATTTTTTTAAGTGAATTCAGCTGTTGGCCACCTCAGAAACCAGAATCCTTCATTTGCCCACTGGCTGTGAGGACCAAACCCTGTCCCCATCACTACATCAGCCTATCCTGGGCAGTCAGAAGGTGAGGCAGGAGCTGTCCAAGCTGTGCCCTTTCCCAGCCTGCTCCTAATTTCAGCAGAGAGAGTGTGGAGTGATTGGATCGAGCACTAAAGAAACACAAACACAAAACCTTCATTCCAGTTCTTGCTTTGGGCTTGGGGGTGTTCACCTGAGCTGGGATATTTCCTTGGAAAAGGCATCGATTCTAAATTAAAGCACTATGCTTTTTGGGGTAAAGATTCACTTTCAGGAGAAAGCAAATCATGTCAGAAAATAAAAAGCATCAGTACAGGCATCTGTGGAGGTTTCTGAGGACAGTAACCCCATGCAGTAACCTGATAAAGCAGCTGTGCAGGAAAGATGTGTCCCTGGAGGAGGTTTGGAAACCACCAGGATGTGTCAGAATTTGAACTGTACCATTTTTCTACAACTAATCTCATGATAGGGTAAGAAAAAAAAAATCAGTGGAAGAGCAAATTGGAAGCTAAATATTCACATCCTGAAGGAGTGTGTCAGTCTGAATCCATTTGTTTCTAGGGTTGGGCATTTACACAATGCCAAAAAGATCTTGGTTTTGTAAAAAATTGAAATTAAAATGAAGATATAAGCCAGGAAAACAGCTTTGTTGCTTATGAAGGCTATTTCCCTGCTTTTTGAGCAATACCATGTAATGTCTTGTGAGCTGGGCACTGGGAAGTACAGGCTAAAATGACCACTATGAATTCTGCACCCTCTGGCAGACAGCCTGCTGATAAGTAGTTCCCCAAATTAGCTGTAGAAATCCTTCCTTCTGGGAGGTGCTTAGTAAGTGGGGAGAGAAAAGCACTGCTCAGGTAACAGGATGTGAGCACTGAGGGTCCAGCTTGTACTTCCACAGTGCCTTTCACCCCATTTCATGTCACACTCACTCTGACAATTACCTGCTCATCAGAACAGGTGGTTCAGCTCCCAGCCCAAATCACTTTATTTATCTATCTCTGAGTCACTCTGAGAGCACTTTTCCTGGTATTTATTGTGCTCTTCCAGATCAGAATTACCATGCTGCCTTTTTTTTTTTCCCTTAATCCTTTAATCAAGTCATCAGGAAGAAATTTTAGCAAGACAAAGGGAGAGCAGGCAAAATGGCTCCATTATGAAATGAGAACAGACCTCACCCTGCCGAATTTCCAGCACAGTGGGGCTGTGCCCTTGCTTGGGAGGAAGCTGAGAGGGCTGCAGGGAGATGTGCAGGCAAACAGGAACTCTCTGGGGTGATATTGCTTTCATCACGTCAGTGAGTAAGAAAATCAGCTTCAGTAAATTGTCATGTAAGGAACTCATGAATAAAAACCAGTGAAGCAAAACCTGCTATATGGGGCAACTCTGCTACTTTCTGTCCTTTCAAACTTAGTGCTGGGGGTGTTAGCTGAGTTTGGATATAATTGCATAACTTAGTCATGACCAAAAAAAAAAAAAGAAGGAAAAAGAAAGATAAGAGAGAGTCATTTGTCCTGGAATTGCAGGGTCGTGTCCATCCCGTGGGAAGAGAGATTTTCAGTTGTGACCAGATGTCTCTTGCCAGCTGGAAAAAGATTAAGCAATTTCTGGTCTTTCAGATAAAGAGACTTTTTTTGTAAGGCCTCAGTTCCAGGAGGTGTTTTTAGTGGGACATGTCAAGCAACTGCTTCCCAGAGTGATGGGATTTCCTGATTGCTTCTGCTCCAACAGACAGGTTGTGGATGAGCCTTCTCTCCAGCTAAGGGAGAGGATCTGCTAATTATAGCCTGGGTGTAAAGTAACCTTTGGCACAGCTCAGGAGGTTTAATTGGGTTTCTCTCAGACCTTGTGTTGGTGCTCTCAGTACAAATTGCTGGTTGGTCTCTGCTGCTGCCTGGAGTGAGTGGCCGTGGTGCAGAGCCTGGCCAGGCACAGCTACAGCAAATGTGTCCATCAGCCAGGGGACACCAACTGCAGTGGCACAAAGTGAGGAGCAGGTGAAAATCCTGCCCCTGTGGCTGCCATGGGGAGAGTGTCTGGGTTTTGCTCCAATTCATCAGCCATATTATCATTTAGAGAGCATCTAATGACTGCTCAGGCAGGATATTTTAGCTGTCCACGCATTGCAATTGACCTAGCAAAGGTCAAGTGATGTCTTACTAAATTCAGGAGGAGCTGATGAAACATGCAGAAATTGTGGTGAGTGGTATTGGGTGGGGGAAACCAATGTCATCCCACTGACAACTTCCCTAGAAACCTGACAATTTCCAGCTAAAATCATCCAAATGCTCTTGAAATGCACTGGAATTATACCACTTCCTTCTGTGGGTTCTAATCAGAGAACACAACTGTGTGAGGCATAAAAATTAGCATGTTAGTCTTCAAACATGGGGAAAAATTGTGTCAGAAATGTATTTTGTTTCACTTAGGCAGATGTGATTCCTCAGTTCCAACGCCCTTCCCTCCATTTGTCCTCATGCCTTTCATTATCAGAATGGTAATGTAATAAAGTTAATTTGCTTTGTTGTAGTAGAAAAATTACACCTGAATGCTTCCAAAAATAATCTCTACTTTGGCAACGGTAGAGATTAAAATAAAACAAAAACTAAACCCCAGAAAAATAAGGAAAATTACTTGGCTTAAGAGTACAAAAAAAATATTGAGAGAAGAATTTTATACATTTTCTTGATAGTTGCAACTGTCAATTTCAGGAACAGCGTCAGAAAAAACAAAATTATGTTTTGCTTTGTGTTTGCAAGGCTGGATGTGAAAGGAAAGGGGAAATAACACTATGAAATGCTTTCATTTTCTTGATGTAGATGAATATGTCCAAAATACTTGGAGTGATGAATATAACCAAGAGATGGCAGCAGTTCGTGCACTATTCATTTACTTAACTTAGTTTGCAACATTATTTTCTTCCTCTAAGGTACAAGGAAATTAAGTTGTATTTAGTTTAGCATGCAAATTGTTTCCATTGTTATTGAAGGGAAAGGAGGGGCAGCGACAAAGGAGAGAGGGTGGAATAGTCTGAGGAAGGGATGTTGAAATTTGTTTTAGGTTTCTTTTTGGAAAGAAATTGTATCAGTTTGCTGTATAAAGGAGCTAAAACCCGACTCAGAAATCTCTTAAGGGTGTACATACTGTACAGCTACACTGCTAGGGAGTGAAAAGCATTTCCTGCAATCTGCTGTGGTTCTAGGACCATAAATCTCCATCCCATTTTCACAGGCAAGGATAACTGCTGCCATCTGGAGAATTCACATTTGCCTTGAAGTTGGGATGCTCTAAATGATGCTGCAGAGAGTACCTCCAACTTGGCTTCTCCAAGGAGGTGAACTGCTTCAAGCTCAGAAGTGGTGTGCTAAAGAGAGGACTACAAAGTTCATGTTTGCCTACAAAAATACGCTAAAAAAGAAACCTCCCTGGACACTGAAATGCTGATTTTGTCTCAATTAGCCTACTCAAAGGCACCTCTTTCTTCAGCACTACAAATTATAGGGTCTAAATATCTTCCAGTGGCTTCCACCTTTTTTTATCTATGAAAATGTGACACCTGTAAGATCTTACAGCATTTTTGGACAGGCAATAGACTTTAAAAAACCAAAATGACCTCATTTGTGAGGATAGATTACATGAAAGAGAATGTGGAGTGGATGAGGCATTGCTGCAACAGTCAAAGGAAAGATCTGCAATTAATCACATAAAGGACTGAACAGAGCAACAAAGACACACCCCAACCCCCTGATTAATTCAAGGAGGAAAATTTTGCATTAAGATACTGATTTAAAACATCTTGAGGGATTCAGTACATGTTTGGGGACTTGGGGAGAGATTATTGCATCAATAAATACTTAGATCATAGCTCAGTATTTCAAATAAATACAGATAATCATAGACTAGTTTATGTGTCAGGTACATGCCTAGATAAATATTCAGAAAACCCTGAGTTATCACTGGACTGAATGCCTTGGCACTGTGATCAGGCAGTTCTACCTCAGTCTTTCACAATGATAACAAGTAATGTTTTGTTCCCTTCACCTGAGACAGGGATAGACATGACAAAATTCAGAATGCAGATATTCCATCTAAAGTGGCTTTAGGTGTGCTTTAACCCCAGTCTGTGGTCTGGATGGGTGAATGATAAGTATTGTCCAGGTCCCACAGTTAAAATGACATTAATAATAGTTTCAGGGACTTCATTCACGTGCTCTCATAGAGTGACATAGCATGACATGAAACACTCACCTCTTCATGTGCAACTAAAGATAGAAGTAAGGCATAGGAATTGCAATTATACTATATTTATATAAATTTCATTTCTCAAACAAACTCCAATGCCATTTAAACATTTTAAAAGAATCTGAGCATGTAAAGATTTATATTGTGAATTAATGTGCATTAGAAAATGGTGCCAAATTAGCACTTCTAAATTAATTTAATGAGCAAGGCTCTGCAAGATTGTTTGAAAAACATTTGTGTCATCATAATGAATTTACTTCCTAAGTAATGTAGTACCCTTAGATGCTGGCTTACAGGCAATAGCTATTGTCAAGTTACAATTATTTTCAAAATTATCATGGCCCATAAATCCTTAACTTATTATAAGAGATTCTAATCACTTTTTTTTCAGTCTTCCACATCTTTGGTTTTATGCTAATTTAATGCCGTTGATTCTGTTGGGGGCAAAAGGGTGTGAAACTTCTTGTTGGAGGGAGTTTGAAAATTAATTTCTTTAACAAGTCAATCAACTACTGCCCTAAATGGCAGCTTTGCTTTTTGTAGTCCAAAGCCCCTCTAGGGATCTGGGCCTGGAGCCACCAGCTTGTCCAGCCAAGGATGGATGCCCCCTGTGCCAGGAGCAGCACGGCCCACTGGTCCTGCCTGTATCTTTTACTGATGTCTCTGATGCCATGAAGGACCTGAAGAGGTTTGGGCCCCTGGGACTGAAACACTTTCCACCTGCACAGCTGGATTCAGCTCAGGAAGAGCCTGGCAATAACAGTTCCATGCCTGCATTGAGTCCTCACCATGCTCTGAGTAGAAGAATTGTCCCCTGGACCTTTATTGCAGCAATGAGCCCTCTCATTAGAGCTCCTCAGCTTTCTGAGATGTCTCTTGTAGGTCTGAGCATTGTCACCTTAAAGTTGCTTCAGTCCATGCAGGCAGTGAAAAGATGCTTAGAAATACTGGACATGAGCAAAGCATTCCTGGGAAGACCTCAAATAAAATTTACGTGGAAAAGGCAAAGCATGAGCGTAACAGTTGGTGGAAAATGCAGATGGCATGGAAAAAGAATAAAAGGTAGGCTGGGAGAGCTGCAATTTATGAGGAGGTCTTTTCATGTAGTCAAATCTGTCTTAGTGCCAGCAATGTAGGAAGTCAGTGGGTGTCTGATTATCATCTCCTGAAGACAGAAAAATTGCCATTGTAACATTTTTTTAAAATCAGATGAATTTTAAAATGATAATTGAGTGTATATATAGCAGCATTCTTTGCCTTTTTTTTTTTTTTTAATAATTTCCTTCCACCTTGCTTTCTCATTCAAAAGTTTCCCCTTCTCTTATCATTGGCAGTTTGGAAAAGGAATAATGTGTCTTAAGTTCAGTATATGTTTCTGAACTACTTGGCAGGGGGCGAGGGGAATCCCTTTGTAATAGCTTCTAAATAAATTCAGTATCAATTTAAACTATTAGAGGAAGTTAAATAAAAATAATTAGGATATTAAAATGCTTTGAGCATTTTCAATCACTGGTTTATTGCAAACCTGGATGATTTCCAAGAAACAATAATAGAGTGAATACTTTGGAATGTTTCCTTCCACTTAATATGAGACCATTTGCTCATGGAAAGATGATTGATAACTTGCATTAAACACAAAACCAGACTGATTTGCAGACAAGTATGAGGAGAGGCTGGAATAAATGTCACATTAGCAAAACATTACACAGATGCACATTCACACACACTAAATGTATTAACCAAATAAAAAAGAAAACAACATAAAAGCTTTCATAGCACCTCTTCTCATTAGAAAAATATTCTAACCCTGTGCAATGTAACTGCTAAACACACCCTGGCAGGGGGAAAGAGAGAGATTTGGAGATTCTGATTGCTCCAAACAAGTTCAGAAAAAAGCAAGGGTAGGGTACAGGGGGAGATAAATGTTAGCTGATTGCAGTGTCAAGTTATTGGCTCTGTCTTTTTTTCTGATTCCTCTACCATCCTTCTTCACAACATCAAGAATAATGTCTTCAAAACCCTGTGCCCTGCTGGCACTAGGGAGCACAAATAAGCTGTCACTGTGCAAGTGTCAGTCTGGGGGAGTTTCCACACTCCTCTCTCTCTCTCTGTCGCAGAAAGGCTCTGTCCCTGCAGCTGCCAGGCTCAGTCCTGGGGCAGACTCAGCTGTGCAGCCTTGCAGGGCTTTGCTTCAAGCAGGTTACACACAGGGCTGTGCCTGGACAGGGCCCAGCCAGCTGGAGAGAACAGGGCTGCAGTCAAAGCCCAGCCTAGTCTCCCTTGCTTGGCAGTAAATTTTTTTGCTCCTTCTGGGACAGAAGAGTAATTCACTTTACCTTCTTATCAGTTTCCCCCTTCTTTCTTTTCCTCCCCCTTAAATAAAATGAGAATTGCTGTGCTGGATCAGACTAAGTCTGTCTATCTCAGATGGTATCCAGTGAAGATTCTCAGGGAAGAATATAAGGAACAACATGAACATTCAGCTACCTGTGGTACAATCCTTCACCTTTCTGAAGCAAGAAAAAACAGAAAACCCCTCTTCTGTTCCATGGAGTCACTGCTTGGCTGATCAGGTGTTCACAAACTTGCAGTAGCACCCAATGTGCCCAGTGTAGACACTACATATGATTCTAGTTCCTGCTGTAAAGATCCCTGCACCTTAACCTCCTAAGGAAATAAATCTGGGTGAAAACAATGTATGCCAGCAGAGGCAGAAGGAGAATGAGGAGTGCTAGACATGTAGGCTACGTGAATGGGCAAGAGAAGTATTCTTCTGCAGTGGATTTGAAACAAGGATAAGCGTTTTTGAATCAAGTGAACATGATGTTGCCAACAAAAGACTCCAGGGAAAAATGTGTATTACAGAATAAACAAGAGAATTCTGAGTAGAGATCAAGATGCTGGATTTACTTGGTGTTTCATAGTGCTGTAATTGTAGCAGGAATATTATGTCCAGGTCTGGCATTTGCAATTCAGGAAGGATATTGCACATTGCTCTAGAAAGAGGAATGACTGAATCACTAAAAAACATGTCCCAAAGACAAATATTTAAAGAATTAAATCTAATAGCTTTTAAAAGAGACGGAGTAGCTTCATTCCATTTCATATGGATTTCAGTGGGGAGAATGAGTTTATTACTCAACCACAAGCTGATAAAGCTGCAGTAAACCCAGGGATTAGAATCCAGAGTTGAACAAACAGTGTGTGATAAGATATACATTTTTAATAGGGAAGATATTAATCATTACAATAGCAAAACAAGAACTTTCACTGTATCACTGAGCAATTTTAGATTAGCATCTTATATATTTTGCTTGTCTTTGTTTTCTTCCTAAAAAATATTCTCTAAAAAGAAACTTAAACAGAACTTAGTTCAAACTAGTTGCAATATCCCCATTATACAAGTAATCCCCTAGAAGTGCACTTTGGATCCCTTTTGGGCTGTATAATGCATAAGCTGATGACTCCTGAAATACTTAAGGATGTTCAGCTGCAGCTGGCGGAGCACAACTCTATCTCTGCAAACATATTTCACTGCCATGGCAAACAAAACCATACCTGATGCAGTGGGCCATTGATATTTGAAAGTAATTCCCTGGGTTTTTAATTTATATGCCCTAAGATCCCTGTTTAAAAATGTGTTTCCTTTCTCGTAAGTCACCGCATAACTCCCTACTAATCCCCCTCATTTACATTGAGTATTAGCTTTACAGAGAATGGTACTAATTAATCCTGCATAACTGTAATTTAGTGGCTGGGCTGCACAACAGCATGAGAATTAGCATGGCACTGGGTGCTGGGTTATCAGATCCATTTTCTGGGTAAGTCCTATTATGTTCTGTAGGACGGGCAGGCACACAACGAATTTAATTACACAGCCTTTCAACCAGCTTGCTTGTAAGCCTGGGAACTGTCTTCTAGCTCTTGCACTTTGCAGGAAGCAGTGCTTTTTCTGAAGCTGCTCTTGCACTGTACTTTAGCTACTCACTCTGCTTGGATACTAATTATTGGTAATAGCTAATGACCAATGACCTTGCCTGCAGGGTCATATTCCTAGATGACACCAGAGTTTATAAACATTCTCTCAAATTGGTAATGATCAGGAGTAAAGATGATGATTTACAGAAAGCAGCCCACTTTCTGAATGAAATATGAATAAACATGTCACAAAAAATAATATTAATTTACTGTATAGATTTAAAAGTAAATAAGTAAAAATAAATAGAAAAAGAAGTAAATATAGCCTCAATCTCACTTAGTGATGAAGTGTGATGCTGTCATACAACATTTTAATTTTTAATTTTTCCCAAAGGGACATTACCCATGAAGCATTGTCCATCAAAAGACCTGGCTTATACTCCTGGGTCTCACAGAGACCTACCTCAATGGATCCCTCACTGCTCTGCCTCATCCTCTACTGCTCTCCTTTCCTAGTTTTGTTCAGTTTCCTGACACCAACAGAAACCCATCCCATGGAGCTGACTCAGATTAGCTCAGAACTGCCAGTGGATATAAAGAGCAATTTGAAGCAGTACCTCAAATCTGCAGCAGAATGAAGCAGCCTTTGGAAGTTCTTCTCCAGGATATCCAGCAATGAGGCTCCTAGTTTTGATGGCTGGGTTAAGTACTTCAAGTTCATGAAAAGATCCATACTTAGGCCTGCTTATTTCTCTTCTCTGTCACATAAGAAAAAAGGAATGGCATAAGAAAAAGGCTTTTAGACTAAAATTTTGGGATTATAGAGATATATCATCCCCAAGAAAGGAAAAAGCCAGCCCAAGCGAATGAAAACAGTCAGCTGTGAGAAAAGCAGCACAGGACTACAAAGGGAATGTTGAAGATTCTCCTTGTTTCATTATTTATATTTCCCCACAGTGGCAAAAAACCACATTCCTATATTCCATATAAAATATAATGCACTTAATTGATCTAAGTAATTTCAAGGCTGCTGAATAGCAGAAGCCTTCAGAGTGGAATATTCTGACTTAATGATCACATAAAATTGCTCAAAGTGTTTTTAATGTCATTGTAATTTCTGAGTTTATTTAATAGTTGAGGGGGAGAGAGGGTAACATTCAGAGTCATCTGCATGGCTGGCATGGCTGTATATTACAAATGAGACATACCCATGCCACAAGAACCATTACTTGAAAATGGCTGCAGTAAAAATGCAGTTACACTGAGCATTTGCTTTAGGCCATGACACGGTTTAATGAGAATGATATTGCATTCAGGACACCTCAGATTTGTTTCTAAGTGTTTGACCTTTTAACAGTCAGATCTCTTTTTGATTCCACTGATTTCTTGCTGTTTCTTTCCCAAGCTCAGCCATCCAGTTCATAAAAACTTCATCTAAGAGCTGTACAGTTGTGATCCACCTTACACCTCCAGAGTATATTGCAAAGAAACTTCTGCATGTATATATGTATATTTAATACAGAATCATAGAATGGTCTGAGGTAGAAGTGACCTTAAAGATTACCTAGTTCAGCCCCTCTGCCATGGACAGAGACACCTTCCACCAGACCAGGCTGCTCAGAGCCCCATCCAGCCTGGCCTTGAACACTTCCAGGGCTGGGGCATCCACAGCTTCTCTGGGTGACCTGTGCCAGTGCCTCACCACCCTCCCAGTAAAGAATTTCTTCCTAATATCTTATCTAAATTTCAGCTTAAGGCCGCTCCCCTTTGTCCTGTCATTACATGCTCTGGTAAAAGGTCCCTCTCCAGCTCTCTTGTAGGTAGTGCACAGTGCTCTGAGGTTTCCCCAGAGCCTTTTCTTCTCCAGTCTGAAAATCCCCAGCTCTCTCAGCCCATCTTTATAGGAGAGGTGTTCCAGAATCATCTCCCTCACATGTTGTAAACAGCTGCCTTTCATCCAGAACCATCAAAACCATAAGCTTCCAATACTTGTTTTCTCACTGGCCTGAGGCCAGACTCCCTTGCAGAAGAGGATCAAGACTTTGACAAGCCAAAAGTGCAAAGCCACTCTGGCTCTGGTTTGAAGGCCAGGTGGGTGTGATGTAGGCAGTCTGCCTGGGCACTTTCTAACAATGACTGCAGCAGCAGCACATCTTGCTGGGTACCTTTATTCTCCCCAGACTTGTGCTTGCCTGCACTTGAAGTCTTTTACCAACACTGTTCAGAATTATTTTACAATATTAAAACAAGAATTAAGATTTTAAATCTAATTCCACATTCTTCTCTACTCCTACCCCTCTGGTCTGTTTGAAGTTATTTTAATCTCCTCTCAACCTTCCATTTTTTCTCCTATTGGACTTGTCTAATTTGCCTCATTTCAAAGTCATGATGATATCCTCAAGACACCAATTCATAACTTCCTCATGTTGAAATTGTTCATTAAAATCTAATTTTTACCACCTAATTCTGACTTTTGAGCTAATGAAATCAGAGTAATTATAAACATCCATCTTGCAACATTGCACATTGACATTTGAATAGAAAGACTCAGAGTGGAAGAAAAACATCACTGGAGAACTTCTTTCCTCTATCTGCAAAAGAAATCTTCTCAATCATAAATATATAGATTAAAATTCTCTCTTCTAAGTTCATCTCAATATTAACTTTATACTGCCAATAACGTTTGTCTGAACATCAACCATAAGGGACCATATCTAATTTCACATGAGATGTGTTTGGTTTGCTCAGATCCATTATTTAACAAAGAGAACTGAAATATGTAGAAAGAAAGGTACAGCTCTTGCTGTATTTGATCCAGAATTCACCAGGAGTTTTAACATCTTCCAAAAATATTAGAATATATTGAAGGAAGGAATCACTCAGGAGAACTTTTAGTAGTTTTTTTTCCTAGTCTTATTAGAGTTGATGATTCCAGACTAGATTAATGTCTGAATTTTACAGGCTCACATACTAAGACTCCCTGTGACACTAAATAGCTATTCACAAGCTTATAAGGTTATAAGAAGAATTTATACATATTTTTAATTTTTTTTTCAACCTTCACTAAAAGTTAGAGAGACTGATGAATGTTAACATATTGCTACAACAGTCTGAAAAATGTAAGGATGGGGAAGGACAGTCAGACTTGTTATAGGCTAAGGTGTTATCACCACAAGATGGGGTTCTGGTCCTGGTTGCATTTCTGCAGTGACAAGTCATTTCAAAAAAGTGTAGTTTGCAGAGAAGAATGGCAATTCTGCAGATGCACCATTAAAAATAAGCTTTGCAAAATCAGAGGTGAGGCATTGTGAGGATGATCAAATAGGTATATTGCTGTCAGAAAAAAAAATTATTGAAAATTATTTACATGATGTGATCTGTTTGTATAAAATTCCTGTTGTTCCCTG
Source organism: Fringilla coelebs (assembly GCF_963513975.1). Taxonomy (NCBI): domain Eukaryota; kingdom Metazoa; phylum Chordata; class Aves; order Passeriformes; family Fringillidae; genus Fringilla; species Fringilla coelebs. The sequence goes on along the minus strand of NC_140066.1, from coordinate 26,203,312 downwards.
CCTAGATTCTTGCCAAACTGCTTTGTGAAGTGTGGGGAGGCTCACTTCTCATTTGGGCTCCAGTGAGGCAGCCAAACCTCAGACTGCCTTGCAAATGGTCCCTGCTGGGCTTCCAGTGCTGCCCACAGAGCTGAGTCTGGATGAGCTGAAAGCCAAGTTCATGTCCTGACTATAACCTGCAATTTGAGAAGCAGGGTTTGAACTCCACTGCCACTGGGAGTGGACTAAAGATGGTACTAAGAGGAGAAATTTAACTGGGATTTTTGTTTGTTTGTTTGTTTTAATCTGGGAGTTTAGATTTAGATTAGGCCTTAGATTAGACCTTATTCTAATTTTTCAACATTATACAAAGTAATACTTAGATGTTCTGTAGCCTTTTTTTTTTAATTATTATTTATTCTATTTTTTCAAAAGAAGCAGTAGATAAAGTCACTAAGGAGAGAATTCCTGGGAAGAGCAAAGATGCCAGACAGATATTCTTCACTCAAGAGTGCCTCAGCCACAACAGGCATGCTCTCTCACTCCATATTTTATACAACAGCTCAGAAGAGGAGTTTGTGTGGTGAGGGCAGCTAAACTCATCAGTGCCAGTCCCCACAACATACAATTACTTTGATTCATGCAATCTGCCTCTGTGATGAGATGTCTCACAGTAAATAAATCATAACCACCAAGACAACTATTTAGTTATTATGCCTAGATGATGCTAAATTCATTTGAATCAAAAGCTTCAGGATTGACTGCTTTGATATCTATTGGCAAAAATATTCTTGGCAATGAACAGTGGATTCACAGAGCAAACACACAGGGTGCTTGTTTCAGTCAAAGGAAAATATTCTTGATGGACATTCAGTGCTCAGGGAATGGAGGATGGTGTGGTTCTGCAGCAAAGATGAGTCTTGCAGGTAAGAGCAGGTTCAGGACAGTGTCCCCTGAGCATGAGCACAGGCTGATCCTCCAGAAATTTGCAGCTGCAATTTTTGAAGCTAGAATTGTGAGCCTGGGTCTGCAGCTTTTGCATCGTAGCCCTTGATGAGATAACTGGTGTGACACTGACATTGTTTGGCACCCAGGGTTGCAATGACTCTGGATTTATCTTTCATTAGCTCCTGTGAAAACAACACAAGGATTTCATCTTGTGGCAGTCAAAAGAGAATGAACCTGACACTTCCTTCTACCCAAATATTTGTCCTGTTTCAAAGCAGGGAATGTCAAGCCTCTATGGCAGCCTGCTGGCTCTGATTTTACTTGGAATAATGCATAAGTGTAACTCTAGAAGCCAACGTTTTTTTGGAAATGAAAAGGCTCTGGAAATTGCCAAAATTGAGTGTTAGCATGTAGAGAAAAAGTCTCAAACACAGCAGTCTTACAAGATCTATCATTTACTTCTGTGCCAGTTTAATGCACACTGCTTCAGAGGTGCTGGCACATAGCTTTCCAAAAGATGTAAACAACAGAATGAATATTTTCAAAGCACTGAACTGGGAGAATAGCACTTACAATGTTTTCAGCAAAGCTAATGAAGAGAGGATATGGAAAAATTATCCAGACCTTGGAATGTCTTTGCTTTCAATTCAGTGTGTAGTGAAGAAGATTTTGTACCAGAAAGGACCAAGTCAGGGGTTGCCAGGGTAGTTAAGCCAAATCAGGTCCCCACTGCAGCCCAGAGCTAAGCAAAGAGCTGGTATAATTGTCTGATGTCCTCCTCTGGGCACTGAGATCCATAACAAAACTGCTCAGACGCCAGTGGTGGCTGCTCTGTCCCACTGCAAAGCCCTAAAGATGGGTTAATACTATTCTTACAGGATCAAACAGGCAGCAGAACTGAGGGGAATTGATCCTCAAGTGCACTCAGGCCTTTTTTCTAATTTTCTTTTGCATGATTATCTGAGCCACAGTCTTTTGGCCCCACATAGCCATGCCAGTAGCCTGAGGAATTCATTGAGAAACCACGACAGGGTTTATGGCATTTGTCCTTCCATTCCATGACCTGTGATGCAATTCTCCACCTAACCCTATAAAAAAGCCATCCCTGCTCTCCAGGCTTTTCCCCAAGCTTAGACACCACAAGCAAGAAGAGGCCATGAAGCTAAAGAGCACAGCTGCACTTTTTAAAAGGTCTTGGCTGGCATCATCTCCCCTAAGCAGAAAGTCTGATTGGGGAGTCTGGTCACCTTTGTCACCTCCTGTCTCCAGAGAAGAAGCAGGCATTGATCTGAAGAGATATTTTGATCTCAGGTGCAGCTTCTCCTGTCAAGGCTCTTTTCTCCATCTCTTGCAGTGGAGGTGCAAGACATCTGGGCACCTGACTTTAAAACCTCTCTTTTTTTTCTTTTTCCCCTGCTGGTTTTGAACTGATAGTCCATGATTTTACATAATTCCCATTCCCTAGCATATTATCCTTATTTCTCTCCCTGTGAATCCTCAAATTCTTCCTCTATTTTTAGCCTATTTCCATCTCCCACTTTGGCTGTTTGCAATATTTCTTCCCTTTGATTCTTCCCTTCTTACTCATTGTACACTCAGCAGTTCAGTTTCTCTCTGATCAAGTATTATGTATTGAAGTGGATGATCATTTAGCACTCAGTTTTCCCAAAACTGGTTTTGAAGAAAGTAAAAACTGGACTGAAACTTAGCTACTAATATTAATTTGATTAATACTTTTAACTAAAATGATAAAATTTTGAAAATCTATATAAAAATATAGTTACAAATTTTATCTTTGAACTGGTTTTTTTTTTGTCAAAGGATGTAAACAAACAGTTTAAAAGCTAAAAATATTTACCCTTGAAAAGAGATTTTTAAATTATTATGTGACAGTAAAAGAACACGGGTCAAGAAAAAAGGAAAAATCTCAAAACTATTAATTTCAAGTTTAAAAAACACCTCAGTGAAGTTTAAAACGAGCACTTTATTGTTTTTTATAATTTGTGTTTGTGCTTTTAAAACTTTTTTTGCCATTAAACTCTGAGCAATTTTTTAAAATCCTTGGTCTCCCACAGAAATGAAAGATCTATTACTCACTAAATTTTGTCTTCAGTTCCTCCTTTCCCTTCTATTTTTGAATTGTCAGTTCTCTCTGCCATTGATATTATATTGTCTCTAGATGATCTATCCAGCCTCGCACACAATAGCACTCCCTGGTCTATAAACACTAACAAATTAATGCTACATTTGATGGAATGAAGCAGTGCTGTTGACAGAGATGGAGGGCTAGCAATAGAGAAATCATAGATGAATTTGCAATGTGAGAGCAGAAAAAGGAAGGGGATGCAATCTTAGGCTACAGTCAGAGAGACATTAAATTATGGAGAAAAAAAATAAAGCCAATAATTTTCCTCTGTACAGCTTGACTGTGGCTGCACCTGGACTATTGTATTCCTTCCAGGGCACCAGAAGAGATATTGACAGAGGGGTTTTCAGAGAGAAGTGCTGCAGCAATTGGAGAAAGTTTAAATGAGATAAATAAGACAGCTGCGCTCCTCTGGGCAGCATGGGACAAACAGGAGCATAGCTGGGAGCTAAGTGCACGCTGCCAGGGGGATTGGGATGTGGAACAGGCTTCCAGGGAAGGTCAGAGCATCCTGATCTGCATCTGCACCTACAGCTACAGCCACGACAGCATCCTTCCCATTCCTTCAGGATAAAACCTTCAGGAACTGTTTTCTCACAACCAAGCTGTGTTAGCACCTTGCTCCCTGTCTGTGGGCAGAATATTGCCTGTCAGAAGAGTGGAGCTCCAGATCAGCTGCCAGAGGTTGGAGATCTCTGCCCAGTTGCAGGGGCTGGACCTTTGGGAACAGCTCAGTCCACTCTTTGCCTGGGAGAGGCAAACACCACAAATGGGTGAGCTCAAAAATCTGCCCTGTTTTCACTTCCCACTTTCACATCAGAACTTGGCACAAGATACTTAAAGACTGGGCTACCACAAACAGGATTAATAATGGAATAGTACAAGACCCAGCCAAGATGAAGGTCCTGATATTCTTTGGTTGTTTAAATATGTACCGTGGAAAGCTTTGAAATATCAAGCATTTAAGCAAACATCCTGTGACAGCATTTAATATGTTTGTATCAGATTATGCAGAACATTTGCTTTTCATGATACTTTGAGATCTGCACTGCTCATGACCAAGCTGTGAATTGTATTTCTGCCAGCAATCTGCCCCCACCAAAGACACACAGCAGGCTAATGCCCTAGCCCCAGAGAGCTCCTCTCCTGGCTTCTCTGGCACATCTGAGGAAGAAAAGTTTTATGCAGCCAGCTGCAAGGATCTATGAGTTGAGGTAGGTTAGGAGCTAAATTTCCATGTTGATCATGGGAAGAACCTGGTTTTCCAGAGCTGAGTCCTTCTGGTGCAGGGAGCACAACATAGAGGAGAGCTGCCATAAAGACAGGAAACCACATCCCCCTAAGCAGGTGGGAAAAGCACTTACCAGCACTGAGGACACTGGAGAGTGGAAGATTCCAGTCTCCACTGTCCTCAATACTGCATTTCTTAGCTCTGTTAAGGCCTTATTCTCTGTCCTGATTTCCTCTGTTGTGCACTGTGTGTCTGAAGACATAGACTTGAGAAGCCAGGTGAAGCTAGAGAGGTGTGGGGCAGTGAAAGAGCCAGTGTGGGGCAGAGAAAGGCTGGCTCTGGAGGCCACATCTCCAGGGAGAGCCCCTCTGAGAGGTCAGAGCATGGTCCTGTGATCTGCAAGAGCACAGGAGAAACATGAAGGCATGGAGGATTTAATTGGAGGATTTAATTGGATGTAACTGACCTGAAAAAAGCCCCCACTCAGCTGAGCATTCTCAGTGGAGGTGTGTGGTGACAGCAGAAATACTGACTTAAATGTTACAGAAAGAAAATAAATCTGTTGTCCTTTTATAGGTAGGAGATGCATGTAGGAGATTTTATTAGGATAAACAGAAAAAATCAAAGTCTAGTGTATACACCCAGAAGGCATTTGAAGCTAAGAATTAGTTTTGCAGTAAGAAGTAGAACTTGCTAACTGGCTCAAGTATCATTTAGGAATCCACAGTGAAATGGCTAATTTATTATACAAATTAGACCAAGGCAGAATAAGGCATTCTGTTTAATCATAAAGATTTGGGGGTGGAAGTCTTTTATTTTTGAGCAACACTGAATATTCTATAAAGTCAAATCTTCTCACTTAAATGAAGGTATTAAAATAGAGGGAAGAAAGTGAAAGAGGTCACACTGTTTCATCAGGATTACTTTCAAGTAGTTAGCCTTTAACTCATTGGGTTTTCCATGAGGAAAACTGTCTCAGGTTTCTCTTAAGCTAACTTATATGCTATATGGTGTGAGAAGTGGCTAGTTAAATGACTTAAATAAACCAAGAAAGGTCAGGATTTCTTGTCAATATTTCTGCCTGGGGAATAAGTATGTTTTCTTTTTCTCTGCCCTCAGAATGTAATATGCCTCCTACTAACTTTAGTAATAAGTTGAATATATGCTTGATTCGCCAATTGGTTCAGAAGTGCAGATAATTCTTATCTTCACAGTCAGGAACAGTGCCTGCCAGGAGGGAAACCTGCAGCACCTTTCAAGTGTTTATCACAAAAAGCTGAAGTCTGTGCAGTACTATTTCCCTCCAAGGAGTTCTGTGTGTTAATCTGGTTAGGGGCCAAATTTGTGAGGATTATGTTAAAACTGTAGTCCTCTAGTCAGTAAAACACCTAAATCTCTCCCCATCCTAACCCCTTCCATGTTTTACCTGCCCTGTGGTTGCTTTCTCAACTCAGTTAAGCTGGGGGAAGGATGCAAAGATAATGTTCTTCCTTGAACTTGTCAGGTCATCCTGACCTCCAGTGCTTCTAGAAATAGAAATAGATGGAATGAAAGAAATAGCAGCCACCTGAGTCTGCTTCTCTCCTTGTTCCAAGCAGTCTGAGAGGGGAGGTTATGGAGCAGGTGAGACCAGACGGATGAATGCTGCTTTGTCACTGGGAAGGCAGCCAGTGAGGCTGGCTTCAGATCTGTTATTTGCCTTTGTTGTCAGGGAAGTTCAGCATGTGACATAATGCATAAGATCTTTTAAAGGCCTGGTCCAAACATTTATGAAGTGAAGACAAACTATCCAATGAGTCCATAGGCTTGAGATTTGGCTTTAGAAGATCCAGACTCTCATCCAAAAGTTCCTGAATTTTAGAGATGCTTCTGTAAAGAGTTCCTTGGGGAAGTGTAATTATTTTTAATCAATTTTTGGGATTCACAAAGTAAGCTGCTGTTGATTACATGATTTATACATGCTCTCCACAGACTTGGTGGGGCTTCATGCATCATTTTACAGTGATTTTTGCTTATTATGGGAACTGCATGGTAATAGTTGTTTCAATTACAAGCCTATTAGGCAGGTAATTGACAACACAAGTATACTATAAAGTTACACTCTGCTTGCTCCAATACAAGTGCTTCATTGTGGTTTTAGGCAGGCAGTGCTGATAATCAGTGAATAAATTATTACCTAATTAACTGCTTCTGTCAGAATCCCAGCTACACTCAATAAGTAAGTTGGCCAAGGGTTTGTTTGTCTCTTTGCTTTCCCCCTCCTCTTTATCATCTCCCATGATGAGAAACTGTTCATCTGGATCAGAGTCTTGCCCAGACCCTGGCAGCAAATGCATCCTGTCAGCTGTGATGTCAACAATCACATCTCTAAATCAGACCTAATCAGGTCTCTCACAGCTGCAGAAGGTGCCTGAGAACCAAAGCGTGACAATGCCCGAAAGTGGATTCCAATTAATTGGATCCCTGAAAGAGTTTTCTAAAGGAGTCAAGGGTATTCAGTTCAGCCTAAACACCCCCAGAGATTTCTTGGAAGAGTTGCAAATGAGATCTCAAGTGCCTTAAAAGTTCTAACTCATTTTCTTAATGTATCAAAAAAGTCAATAGTGATCAGATCCTGTGCAAAAGGATACACACCAATCCAATTTTTTTTTAAAGTGAGGAAAATGTCAGGGTCAGAATCCAGGTGTTCCTTATGGTTTCCTTGTTTCAATCAGGAGAATGTACAAGTTTTAAAAAGCTTTCCTCTGTGAAAGACTGAACATGAAAGAAAAGCAAGAACTGTCCTCTTGAAAACTTTTAACCAGCCTTTTGAGAAACTACTCTATTGAGAAACTGATCTATTTATGTCATCTCTGAAACTTTCCTTATTTGTCATCTGTGACAGAGTTATGGTGGAGATAATAAATAAGATTCTCATATCTCTATTATTCTTAAACATTTAGGCTTTCCTAGACAGCTACATAAGATAGAAGCTGAACTTGTGTCTCTCAAAGAAATTATTACAAGTGCTTTTCATCAAATCTTGTCTTAGTGCACTGATGACCAACTCAGAGTGCCCTTATGAGCTCCTGCTTGGAGACAAATTTCCCATCTCCCATGGTGAGATATCACAGATCATTCTGCATCCAAATGTCTGAACTGTGAGCTGTGGAGTTGGAAAGAGTGTGCTACCAGTTCAGAGAATTAGCAAATCATAAGTTTTGTCTGGTTGCTGCTGCTCTTGTTGCTTTCATCAGCAAAGATCACTGTGAATCTCCAACATGCAGTGTGTTCTACATAATTTCACTCAATTTTACTCCTTTAGTGTCCCCTCCAGCTTTTCCAGGACAGGAGGCACATGAAAAGTCTCCTCTTACAGTAAAGATTTCTCTGTAATCTCTGAATCTCTGAGTGTAAACTGACTTATAACCAGCAGCTTGATCCATTTTGTTCAGAGAGATTCTAGTAAGACAAATAAGGAAATTAAATTTGTTTCATCTTTTCCTTCCAAATACTGCTTCTCTTGTAGCAGCCCAGAAGCAGAAGAAAAAAGAAACAGGCACTACTTTGGTACTGCCAAGGTCCAGGGAATATGGGAATGTTGTAGGGTAACAGGCACAGTAGAAGACTGTTCCTGACTGTGTGCAAGTGAGTGGCATTTCCTGCTTCCCTACCCTCCAGCACCACCCTCTTTGGGCTGCAGAGCTGGTGGGACCTTCTCCCCCAGCCTCTAAGGGTCAAAGCTCAGCTAATTAAGAGTTCTGCTGGTAGAAAACCAGTCTAACTCACAGGAGTCATGAGTGATGGACAGATGATTGTCTGCATTAGCTGCATTTTACAGCTGTCTGTTTTCACTGCTCAGCTTTCTAGGTGCAGTCCTCATTACTGACAAAGCAAGCACTGTGGCACTGTAAAATGCAAGTTTAGCTGCAGTGCCAGTTATCCTGCTGATCCTAATCCCAACAATCTTGTAATGGCATGTGATTGACAACCAAAAATCAGCAGAATATTGGATTTCCTACAGTTCAGTAGGCTGCCAAGAAACTTGTTTCAACTTTCCATGATAAAAAACCAATTTCAGTTATGAAGCTCTCCTCAAGATCTCAGTCTTTCAGGGGGTATGTATGCAACACTCTGTCTATAAGCATTTCTGACTGAAAAAGTCCTTGAATGAGAGGTTCCTTTTCTTAGGTATTTTGAACATTCCTAGCACACTGGAGACCTGACTGCAAATAATTTTTTAATTTTTATTATTTAAAATATTTCTTTATTTATTTATTATAAATTAAATTATTAAATTATTTAAATTTATTATTTATTTGCTTTACCTGAGTTGTTTACTTCAGCTTAAATTTCAAGGTGCAAGTTTCGAGTTTATCTTTCAGTTTAATATTTAATTCTTAGATGATGAAGTAATGCAGGGTTTGGGTTTTTTTTGGTTTTTTTTTTTTTACTTCAGTTCACAAGATTAGACTCACAGCCCATTTCAGATATTTCTGTCTGGGACAAAAAAACCCAATGAATGAGGGAAGATGACACTCAATATTAAAATGATAAATATTTATCAGAAAATAGGAGGTTCAGGCAGAAACATTTGGGAAAAGAAACCTGGTCATTTCATGTCATCTGCTTAGAATGACAATGTTACCGTTTATCTGAGAACTGAAATTAAGATTTCAATTGCTTCTAAATTAGCACACATGCACAGAAATTAATAAAACCCAGAAACAGAAAGGACAACAACAATGGGATGCAGAGGGGTTTTGATTATTTCAGCATGTGGCCTAAAACGTGGCAGATTCAGCAAGATGCAGATTTGCATAATGTAATGAGACTGGAACCAAAGTATCAGGAAGACAGAGCGAGTGCTAATTAACCAGACACTGCAGTAAAAACACCAGCATGGCAGGATAGTGCCGTGCAGGAAAGCATTCCAGGCACAAATGGATAGCAGTGTTAATTGCATTAGGAAAAAAACCCCAAGCCCTACTGGCTAAAATCCTCTGGAGCTCTTGCTGCAAACTTTAGCACAGCCTTTGAGAAGTTGGGTGTTAGCTGGGAGTTGTTTGGAGCTGCAGATCCCTGACAATTAATTGCTAGACTGGCAAAGACCCTGATCAGTCATTGTCTGAATGGAGCCAGCCCAAAACTACAGAGAGAGCAGCAGCGTTGGGATGGGCAGCAGGAAGCAAATCCTGCATCCCCTCTGGAAATGCCTGCTGTTTGCTGCCTGCTTTGGTTTAATCTGTGTGTGCAGAGCGCTGGGGATGCTCTGTAAAGGACTCCATGCCCTCTTTGTTTGGTCCTCTGGCAGCCTGCCACGGCTGCCAAGGAATGGTTTGTCCCTCTTCCCTTATGCTCAGGATTGAAATTTGAGACTGGGATTGCTCTCTTGTGCATAGAGCATCCCTAATCACCCAGAAAATCCTCATGGTTTGGTATGCCTCTTTCTTGCCTCCAGGATTCTATAACCAGGGCTAAATTGATAAAAAGCTTTTTTAATAAAAGAATCATTAATATTTAACCGCTGGCATTAAACTTAGAAATGTATGTGTGTCTATTTTACACAAATGCCTGCAATCACCTATCAATAATTTAGGCACATGAGTTTCTTTAGACACCTCCAGCAGCTGTACTAACCCAGTCCTCTCTTCCTTTTTTTCTGAGGGCTGAGCAGCTGTGGATGTGTGGATAGCTGTAAAAGGGAAGACAATTCTGCAGGACTGCTGTGCCCCCATGTACCACGCTCATGGAAAGGAAGAGGAGCAGAAGAAAATGCTTCCCAAGCCTGAGGCCAGCTGCAGAAGCATCTCATAAATTCAAGCAGCAGTAGTTTGTGATTTTAACTCTGACTTGCTCCTCTACAGCCTGACAGCTAAAGCCCACCCATCATGGTGGTGCAATCTTCTTTTCTCCAGGGAAACTTGGTTCTCCCTTAACAACCTGCTCAGAGGGAACAAAGCTCACTCAGAAGCCTCAAGGTGAGGCCATTTTCTGGGAAGAGGTCCAGTAAAACTTCAAGACACTTCTTTTTTGCTTTCATTAGGTACATGTTTCTCCAAAGAATGTGTTAGGTAAGCAGGAAAGATTTCCAAATCCTGCTTAGCAGCTAGAAATACTGATGTGTTCATTAGATGTGTTAAATTATTGCTCCAGGTACTGCCACCTGAGTGCAGAACTGTTCCAGCAGTGAAAAGCCTTATTTACAAATGGAATTCTGAAAACTGAAAATAAGAAGTCGTAGATGGGACAAAAACATTTTGACAATCTTCTTTGATAAAAGGAAAAAAAATGAGTCACAAATCATTTATGCAGTAGGTGAGACATATTAGTTGAGCAGGCTAGCCAAAATCTTTTGCTGGCTTGCTGTGAATGACCACACTCCACACACCTAACTCCATGTGAGGATATTCCTCCTTCATAATTTTCATAGGAATGCCCCGACATTGCATCTGGGTCATCCATATGGAATTAAGACACCTTTGAAAATTACTTAGAGGAGGACTAGAACGGGTGTTCCTCAATCAGATAAGGAAAGAAATTAACCCCAGTCTGAATGTTTTGGTCGAAAGGTAGAGCAAAAAAGGATTATTCTGTTTGGTTATTAAAAAACACCCAAAACTCAGCCCAGATGCTTACATCCCATGTTTCTGAGATGTGAACACTGAAGTAGCCTTTTTGGTTCATTAGCTGTGGACTGGTGAGGAAACAAGCACCACGGGAAATAAAAAATATTGTCACCAACTCTCTTTGGGAATATTGTTTAGTAGAGACCCAGGTTCATCTGCAGACAGACAAATAAGGATGCTGAGATGAAAAGGACATAAAAGGAAATCATGTTGAGATGGGAAGAGATAGGGCAAAGGCACCTCTTTTTCTCTCCTCTTCTTTCCCTTCTTTTCAAACTCATCAATGTTAATATACATTGAGCCATCCCAGCAGAATTAAAGCTGTTTGTTTTGTATAATGTGATCCACTGCATCCATAGTTACTGCCCCCAGGAAAGTGACTATGAGAAGGTCAGAGGTTTCTGTGTTCCTGCTAAAAAAAAAACCCTATTAGCTCCATTTGTATTTGATACCAGTGAGAGGTTGGACCCAACATTTCTTCTAATTTCATGTCAGTATTTTCAGTCAGAAGATGTCCTGCCCTGTTCCCATTTCTCCTTTGTGCTGCCACATTCCAAGTACATTCTCCTTCTGGGGACTGCCAATGACTTTTTCAGAGGTGAAAGGTGGTGTGAAGGGAGTCCCTACTCCTGAGCAGTGCCCACTCCTTGGAGATGGGTTCACCTAGTTAGCCAGAATGACCTGTGTCCCTGAACTATTACAGCAGGCATGGGGGGAAAATAAATGCTTTCTGACAGCATGGATGGATGCACATAATGCTCTTCAATTATTTTGACAGTTTCCTCTGGGCTTCTACCTCAACTTCCAAGGCCCTTCAAGAGCTGGTAGAGATCCTTCAGACAGTAAAGTATTGCCCATGGCCATACATTACCTGCAGTATTTATCATATATACTTGAATCCATCCCCACAAAGCTCAGGTCTAACACAACCCTCAATCATGCAGGCAACACATGTAGAAAATACAAAATAGCACGGGGCTGCCTCCTTGGAAAAAATCTCAATATATCGGTGCATAGTTATTAACTTCATTTGTTAAGGTATATGTCATGATCAGAGCCACACTGTAGGGCTTGCAGTGTTCACTGATCTCCCAAGGAAACTCAGCAAATTATTGATTTTAAATATCAGATGCTGAAATCCTGCAAAAAACTACATATTTGGATTTCATCCTCAATTATTTTTATTTTAATGTTATGCAGTGAGAAAAAAAGAACATGAAAAAGATGTCAGTCAAATGACAGCTATAATTATGTCTAGAGAAATAGATTTTTGTCCTTCCTTTTGTGGGGGTGTATCATTAACCCACTTCTTGCTTCTCTTTGAATTACATTCCTGGCAATTTTCAGAGGATATATTTCAAATATTTTTTGAAAATGTATTTATTTGATTGATAATATTTGACTAAACTGTTTTGAGTTTTCAGGTTTTGGGGGTTATTTTTGGGTTTTTTTGTTGTTTTATTTTTTTTACTCCTATTATCTGAAAGGTTTTACTCATTATCCCTTGGTATCACCAATTTAACCAGCCTAAACTTGTAACTTAAAAAGAAATATTTTCTGGAAAAACAACAACAAAAGTTTCCACATCAGCACCACATGTTCTCTTTCAGTCAAGTCTGATCTCATATTTGTACAAAAGATATTACAAATCTTCCTCTCCCACTGTCCAAGTAAATTCTACATTCACATGGAAAAATAATCATTAGATTATACAGCAAATTAGATTAATGCCCTAAAAAAATCCAAATCCCAGCAGAGAATTAGCCCTTTCTGATACAAGATCATTCCAGTTTGCTCCCAGGCATTTCTCACCCAGCAGGAAATTCAAGGAAAATGCCAATAACATTTGATATTTTGAGATGCAGCTGATAGGAGAATTCTGGCCCACCAGGTTGTGGTGGGTTTTAAAATATTTTTTGCATTTCAATTCACTGTTAAAAAAAAAATTAAAAAATAAAAATGGCCGAATGCCACCAAAGTTTTAATACAATAAGACTAATTATGTTCCCAGTCCATTAAACTTGTGACACATACTCTATAAATGCTCTAGGGATAAGGTGCAATATTGTGATGGTAAAACGTGTGTCTGCTGAAGGGAAGAGTGCCATTAAAATAAAGAGAAACATTGTAAAGAATGGAGATTTTATGAGGTCAGGTATGGCAGGTAAGCATGATGAAATGCTAATTTATGTCCTTCTCAGTGCAGACCTGCTGCTGTCAGTGGAGAGGAGCCAGTGCTGGAGGCAGGCAGCCCAGCAGAGAGGGACAGACCTGTCTGAGCAGGGTTCCAACCAGCCCAGTGCATCTCAAAGCTCTCAGCTGGTCTCTGCCAGGGTTCCCATCCTGGCATGGTGCAATGATTCCCACAGACCTGAAAATCCCTCCTAGTTCCCTGAGAGATCAGATTCACAGCGAGAGAAGAAAAGTGGGAAAGCACAGAGCCCCAGATTCCTGGTTTGGAGCTGTTGGGAAGTGGAGCTTTGAGAAGTCCTAGGACACCCTGAGGCAGGCCAGGCAAGGTGGGCAGGATGAGGATGGATTCCCTGACAGGTGATGGATATTGCACAGCCTCTCCTCCAGCTCTCTTCTCCATCAGCACTGTGCCTGCACCCAGCCCTGCTGGAGCTGGAGGATGGTTTTACTTTGAATTTTCCAGCATGATTTTGTGTTGAGAACCAGTCCATATACTTTATTTTCACACCCAGGCATTTAGATTTGGTAAAGCCAGACCCCCTCACACCAGTGCTCTCTAAATGAAGCATTCAGACTATTTTTTTTCAAAATGGCATGCTCAATTCCAGAAAATGTCTCTTTTTGAGAACAGAGTCTTTTCATTAATAGCAGCAGTTTTTCAGTCTGGCAATGAACCAACTCCCTTCATTCCTCACTCGACTTCAGCCTTTTGCAAACACACTGGAATAACACACAATAGGATCTAGGACAGATCCTTTCTACCCACACAGGATATGGTTTCTGGACATCTTCTGTCACTTTGATTGCTTCTTCAGTCTAGAGAGAACTTTTCTACTTTTATACCCTTCCCACCAGAGCAAAGTGAGAGGGCAGTTGCTTCCAGGGTGCAGTTAGCAAAAAGAAAATAATGGAAGCTTGACTGTATTATGGAATAACAAGATTCTATCCCTTCCTTCTTTTTATTAATTCTGTTGTCAACTTAATATCCATGAGACAGAAAACTTGGCCAGTTTGGAACAAGATAAGAATGGCAACATTAAAAATAGAGCCTTAAATGCTGTTCTGTAGTTTGGGAGCACTCTTCATTATAACCTATGGAGGAATTCAAACAGAAAAGCACAGCTGCTTTGGATTCCTGTCCAGAGAAACTGCACAAACACAGCTTGCATAAAAATAAATGCTTTGCATACTAAGGAAATGGCCTGTTATTTGCCAGAGAAACATTCTAATCTTATTCCTCCTTTTTTAAAAACCATCTATTATAGAGCCTCAGAGCAGTTCATTGATATTTTGTTGGGATAGTTTTCATGCCTTTGACCAGTGAATGATTGTGTCCTAGCCAAGACACAGATATGAGAACATCAGCCCTACAGGTTAATGCTTCTGGTCATCTACTAATAACTAATAACTAATCCCAGAAGTTAAAAGATCAAATAGTGTCTAAAAATCTCTTGAAAACCCAATTCCCTTAATAACAATTAGGTGTTCCTCTACCAATTCCACACTCTGCTATATCACCCTCAAACTTTACTGGATTGTATGAAGAATAACTAATGTCAATCTGATATGTTTAATATTCATCTTACTATGCAGGGCTTAACAGAACATGTTGTATTGTTAAGGAGGTTGCATGAACCATAACATTTTCAAAGTGAAATGAGGCATCTAGGACATTCAGTATTATCACTTTGATCAAAAACTGATTGCTGGGGAAAATACTATGATTCCCCAGCAATTCAGATTTTTATATCACAGTGAAATACACTTAACATGTGTTCTTCTAGGCCAAGTGTAAATTTTTATACAAGAATTATCAGGTGATGTTCTATGGGTTGTGCCACTTAGGAGACCAGCAAGAACAAAGTCAAAATCTGTGCTTCTACAGATCACAGACTTAACTAGCATTTACAGAGAGTGAACAATTCTTGTGCTTTGATGAAACAAAACTGCTTGAAACTTGAGAAACACTTGACAAGGTTAAAAAAATGGGCAGTGCAGTATCAGTGCAAACAAACACTAATGACTGTGAAACCCAGTAGTGACATATTACAAATTCTGTCTCTATAACACTGAACCCCAGAGGACCTTAGCTTTTCTTTACTGTGAACACCACGTTCCTCAGCACAAACCTTGGCATCTTTATTTCAATCTTCTGTGTCAGCCAAAAAGGCAAATGTCATAACTGAAGAGTGCAAGGAATTGCTTCTACACTTTGCTGAGTTTTAATTTCACTGCAAATAAAAGCAAAACAAAATAAGGATTTAGCACCACAGAATACTAAATGTGTTCCTAAAATTCTGGGATCCAGATGTAGGCTGAATTAATTTATGTAGATGAAAGCATGGAAATGAGCAAGATGTCTCTGCAGACTGCAGGATATGACACAGCTTTCTTCAAAAAGACTCCCCAAGATTTTCTTCCCTCTGCCTTTTTCCTCCTTCCCAGGCATGTTCTTTGTGCACTGCTCTAATTGCATCACATCTCACCACTTGGGAAAATGCTGCTGGAGATCTTTAGGAGCAGAGAACCTTGGTGGATGCAGTTGGGAAGAGGTGACCAGCCTAGGGCAGAATCACTGAATCAAAAACCACTTAATCTTTTCAGGGTTCCTCTGTGCTCAGACACCACGTGCTGCACTCTCAGTGGCTCTGAATCCTGAAATGCTGCACAGGATGCACCCTCAAGTTGAAGAACTGCCAATATCTCCATTTTGGTGCTAATGAAGCAGGTGATGATCTCTTCACTGTGGTGATAGCGACAGGACCCAAGGGAAAGGCTTGAAGCTGTGTCAGGGCAGGTTTAGGTTGGATGTTAGAAAAAAATTCCTCCACCCAGAGGGGGGGTTGGACTTTGGCACCTGATGTGAATCCTGTGCAGAGTAAGGAGTTGGACTCAATGATCCTTAGGGGTCCCTTCCAATTCAGCATATTCTGTGATTCTGTCATTCTGTGAATTAAAGGCTGATCTTGTGATGAAGGAAAGAGAGAGGCATTTAATTCTTATCCTCTTGGAAAACTATCTATTCACCTTTCAAATCTGAGTAATTAAGGCAGACACAGGATGTATGATACAATGCTCTGTAACAAGTAAATGGCAGAGGAGATTTAAAACATTTAATTCAAAGTCATTCATTCAGCTCTTCAGAAGGAACAGACTGTAGATCAGTCTTTAAAAAGTCATTGATGTGAGCAACATTTTCTTTACAACACTGAAATTGAGGGTAACTCCATTGAAGATGTAAATATTTTTCTCTGTATCTACCCACTCCACAAGATCTCCTAGTAACACACATCTTTCTGTCACAATAATAAGTGTAGTATTGGGGCCTCAAAAAAACCCCATCTCTAGTAATGGGGCATGACAGAGTATGGCTGATGTAGCAGGACTGAAACTGCTCCAGAAAGAAACTTTAGCTTTGGTGATCAGAGATAACCTGAGCCACACCTGTGTGCTGGGTGCCCCTTCTAATCTCTCTGCTGAAATGATAATGTTAACCGAGACAAACAAAATTTATAATGATGACTATTTACCCAAGACAACTTTTACCATTTTCTAACATCTTCCAAACAGTTTATTTCAGAAACAGCACCTACTTTCTGTACCTTCCTGGCCTTGCTCCACAGAGTTAAACAGACCCTCCTGGTAGCAGGGGCCACTCAAGAGCTCATGGATGCGCGCAAAGGTGTGTGATGTGCAAATGTTAAAGCTAGAAATAATCCACACCATACCACTGCCTGACATGACTCAGGGGTGCAGACCTCGTCCCAGAGAAGTACAGGGTCCTTTGCATGATGCTGTCTCTGAAATATTCTGTTCTGTTTCTGCAGAAGGCTAATTAGTCCCACTTTCCTAACCAGACTGTATGATCTCCTGTGCCACTGTTACCCTCAGATCATCTCCCATTGCCTGGAGCATACATGGCCTAATTCAGGTAAGATAAATTTATCTCAGGGGAGAAAGGGCTAATGCAAAGCTTTTTAATGTCTGTTCACTTCAATGAACCTTGTGTCCTAATAACAGGAACAGATATCCATCCGAGGGAGATCTGAAAAAGTGGAGTGATCCAAACAGAAAAAGATACCCTTTTTATAAGAGTCATTTGGAATATAGATGTGAATATAGATGTGAATATTACTGTAAGCCTTTAGGATAAAGATTTGTATGTGAAAGCAGAATATCTCTGGAAACGTCTCCAGGAGACTGGCAGAGGAGGGGGTTCCTCTGGAATTAAATGGAATTTCATTGTAGTAAAATGATGAAAAACTTGAAAACAGTTCAACAGCAGCTCTGGTGGTGACCTGTAACTTCTCACCCAGCCCTAATCTGGGCAGAGAGCATTTTAATTTACAAGCAGGATTTTTCAAAGTAGAAATTCCTACCACACAATTTGGGGCAGCAAGATTGAACAGTGTGCCAGACACCTATCATTGTGTAAATTGATAGTGCAGTCTTGTCTCAGCTTAAATGCAGCCTTCACCAGCTTTTTAAGAAAACTTTAGCATTTTAAAATGTACTATATCTACTTAGCAATGTATGAAAACCCCACAATTGTTTATTTAAACACTGTTGTATTATTAAGGCCTGTGAACTACCATATCCACCCTGCATTGCAGATGAAGTCTGAGGGCAGCAATTGATCAACAGCATTAAAAATATGTTGATGCCTGTAGTTATCAATTTATCATATCTACCCCCCGCTCTTTTTTTGGAGTGAAATGAATGATGAATCTATTCCGAATCATCAATTCCCATAAAATGTATAACTCCGAGCAGGAACATGCTAAAGAATTTATAAAGAGCTCAGCAGGCTTGTATACATTATCTTGTTTGACATTGCTTATACAAGAAACCTGAAATACACAAATTGATTGATTTGTGTATTTCATCAAAGCTTGATTTAATTTATCAAGGGGACAATGCCAATTTGCATTCATCAACAGATAAAGTCAGGTTAGACTCAAGCTGCTGGCTCAAACCCTGTTTTCACATTGCCTTTATTATACTCCCTACTCTGTTTAGTTTTAAAGCCACAGTTGTGAGACCCCTCTTTTTTTATTTTTTTTTTAATGTTTTCTGAAATGTTTAGGGGAATGAGACAGTAATAACACTAACTCTGTTCAGAACTGGTTCAGTTGCTGGAGCCGAAGGTTGGAAAGGGTTTTGACCTCACTGCTGCAGTACTGACCTTTTCACAACCCTAGAGAAGTGTGCCTAATACATCTGCAAGCTGAATTAAGGTGGAATTTGGGGGGTTTTATAGCAGATAGGAGAGATAATTCCTGTGCCATCTCTCAGTTGTGCACACAGCCTGAGATATTCAGCCCACAACAAAAATACTTCCGCATCTAAATTCTATGCTAAGCTTTAAAAGTTTATGTTACTTTTATTCCTGTCCCTTCTTTCTACTGGTATTTGTCCCCTTCATTTGTCCTCCAAATCCCTCTGTTCTTTAGGGCAGTAACTCTTTCTACCAGCATCCCATGAAATCCTTCCTAATTCCGAAGGATTCATGAAATCCTCCTCTGCATTGAGCCTGAGCTTTTGTCAGCTCAGGAACAGCTCAGGAAATCCTTGCTGTAGGAAGGGACCAGTCCTTACTCATCTCCCTGACTATCAGATAAGGGTGATGGTTTTTTCTGACATCTCTCAGATGAAAGCCTCATGCAGCTGATGGGGGTTATTCTCTGATCTGGCTCCCACTCACTGCACAAAGACAGGTCAGCATTCATGTTCACCTGCAAAATAAGATGTCCAAAGTCAAGACAGGCCTCCAAGTCAGCTTAGTTTTACCACCTGAGTTTTCCACTGATTTTAATGAAACTTCAAAAGTTACTATGCCCTTACAAATTTCATTCCACTTTCCATTAAGTGTCTCCATAAGTGAGAAGTTGCATTATTGTGAGCCTAATTTCAGGTTGATTTAAAAATGCAATTCTGCTCTTTCGGCAGCTTTATTGGCAAAATACCTTTTTGAGCTGTGTTCTCTTGCTTTTGCAGATA
This sequence comes from Fringilla coelebs, assembly GCF_963513975.1. Lineage (NCBI taxonomy): Eukaryota > Metazoa > Chordata > Aves > Passeriformes > Fringillidae > Fringilla > Fringilla coelebs. Next base: position 26,184,207 of record NC_140066.1, on the reverse strand, counting down.
TATAATTAATTACAACAGAGGCTTATTACTTAGAGGATAAGATACTCTGGTGTAAAGATGTCACATCTGCTAGATAAGGGGACAGTGAAATCAGAAGCATTACCTAGGGTTGAGCTGAATGCCAATATTCAGTGGCTCTGATGTAATTAAACAGTACATTGCTCAATCTAGTCAGGAACACAGGAACAGAGAAACACTATTTAGAAGAGACTGTAATGTTATTATGGAGCCTGATTCAACAAAGCACTTGAACATGAGCTTCAGATTAAGCACACATTTAATTCTTCTTCCACTGCAAAACAAGTTAAAATGAGCATATGCACAGCTGTCTTGCAGAATATATTAATTATGCTTAGAGAAGAAACTTGCAGGGGCCACTTCACTGAGACCATCTCATAATCTCTAATGCATCTATCTATACTGAGAATCCTCCTGTGACTATAAAACCTGCTATTATCTTCAAAAAAAAAAAAAAAAAAAGGAAGAAGCTATAGGACAGGAGAAAAAAGACTAAGCCCATGAAATTATTTAGCCCTGAAATACCAAAATTATTTTGGTAATATTAAGGCACCTTGTATACTTGTACAATTTTGTAAGGTGGGCCAAAAAGTCATAATCCTGAAAAGTGCCTTGTGATCTTTTGGGATCCCAGTCATCCCAATAGCAGATTCATGGAAAAGCAGCTGAGTTTCCCTCTTCAAACAGATATGAAGTGAAAATTAAATTCACATTTCCTGATGCAGAAGAGGACACTATAACCATGCATCTGACATGTCTACCAAGGTTATGGTAAACAAAACACTCTTAACACCTGAATTTTGGGGTTTGACTATCACCAAGGTTCACAGGTGCTTAAAAGTCAGTCTGAAGTTGGTCCAGAAAAATACACCAAGGGAAATCATAACAGATTCACTCATCACACTGCCAAAGTACCTCAAAGTCCACTTAAACATGCACAATTGGCTTGTTTCATTAGAAGAAAAAGAGAAGTAAAACCTCTAGAAGCTTTGTTTAAAATTGCAGTACTATGACTGAAGAGCCAGTATTTTTTTCTCTAGAGCTGAAGAAATTTAACAAGATAAAAAATGAGTCAGGGAGAGTTTCAAAAGTACACTGATACCACAGTGGAAATAGATAGGAAAAAAAATGGAGGTAAAACATTGAGTTGATTAATATGCTGAACTCCTAAATGAGATGAGTCTTGTTAATAAATTAATTCCAAAATTCCACTTGCTTAAATCTTGTTAAAATTCCCTTATATGAATCATTTTTCTGCAGTAGTCGAAATCAATCAACATTTCAGAGATGAAATGGCTGAAAATTCTTAGGGATTTACTTTAAATGCATCATTACAACAGGGCACTTTCCAATTTCATTCTTGGTTCCAAGAAACCTGCCAGAGGGCAGGAAAATGCTTGTGACTTCCATTAGCCTTTCCAGCAGGACTGTCATAAATTTCTTCCCTGTCCAAGGATACATCAACAGGAAGACAGACCACTGTATGCACAAAGTGAAACTATCTGTTAGACAGAAGAAAGGTGATTTGGTACCAGTTCATCATCTGTGGGCATAATTCATTATAATATATGAAGTGTTTTGGCATGAAGAAAAAGGGAAAGAGTTGAATAAAAATAATATCAAACTTGTTCTAAAAGCTCAAAGTTTTCATTTCCTAATGAGATCATCTATTCCAGGTAGATGACTCTGCTCTTTGATAAAACAATTGAAAAATAAATTGCATTTGCAAAGCCGGCTTGTGCAAATCCACATAGAAGAGGATTATATTCCAATGAAAATATGTGAAGCATATAACTGCAATGACAAGAACACAATAAAGCAAAATAATACTGGGAGTAAATACAAAAAGCTTTGTGATGAAACACTGAAGAATGACCTCAATGGCTATCTCCAGGGTTACTTTGACTACATGAAGCTGGTTTTAGGACTGAGAAATGTTTATTTGCAGATGATGCCTTCTAGCATTGTTAAGAACTGAGACAGCAGCAAAAGGATTAAAACATAACACAAGAATTGTATGGCTAAACAAGCAGAGACACTTGATGCAGTCCTTTTAGTTATTATTATTACTATGACAATACTTGTAGAGCCTGTCAATCTAAGTGTTGTGATTAGATTGGTTCTGCTCAAGAAACCTTGGATGAAATAAAGTAGGAATTGCAAAATGTAGTTTTGTAGAAATAGAATTTATATCTGCTCAGAATTACCTCATGCTCTGTTCAGCTGAGATTTCACTGGGGAAGGTTTGGTAATATGTAATGGAAATGTGTGACAAAGCTTCTTTGATTTTTCATTTCTAACTGAATTCTAGGCATATATTCTGCAAATTTTAAATATAACATCGAATGCTGAAATAGCTTGTGTTTTTTTCTTTGCATTTTTAAATCCATCCAAGCAAAACACAATTTTCCTCCTTTGTCCCCAGGGTTTTCTGGTTTTAGCCTTGATTAGAAGAAAAGTAAATGTTGTTCCCTCAAAACCCTGCTTCCTGACAGGTTTGTGACAGTGGTGCTCAGCCCTTCCCTCGGGAGGATCTGCCAGAGGTATGGGGTGGGTGAGGATGGGTTACAGGTGCACCCTGTGGGTCAGCTGCAGAAGCAGGACCAGAAGGCAAAAAGCCAGTGGTATTTACTCATTTTTGTGCTCAAACACACAGGGACAGACTCCTAATCTAAATACACATTGAAAACAATGCCTTGCACTGCATCTAAACAAAAGAAAGCATCCATCTTTTCTGGAACTATGTTGATATGCATGATGAAAAGTAGAGCAATACCTATTTCTTAGTGTTAAATCAAGTGTAACTCTTGGCTATTAAAAGCACCTGAACCCCCATTAAAAATACTAAATATATTGTACGTATTCCTTGGTTAAAAAAAAAATTAAAGCATCCAAAAATTCAGTATTCGGCAACAGCCTCATATTACTTATAGCATTTCTTAATAGTCCTGAAATTAAAATAAACAAACAAAAAAACCCATCACCTCCACCCCCCAAAAAAACCCTAAAAACTAACACCAAATTTATTAGAATAGCTAAGAAAAAAAAAAAACAGATGTAAATTTCAGCAAGCTAAGGGATGGTCAATGGGATGGAATGGAGTACCATTTCAAGGACAAGCTCAAAATTGCTGCCAGTCCTCCTGGACAGCCTAGCACCAAGAATCACCATGCTCCTACCTGAATCCATGCCAAAAAGACCATCAGTAAGACTGTCAGCAAGGCAGGATGCAGCTGGGAATAGCTAATAGGGCAAGAAGCTCTTTGCCCAAGACAGAAGCTCTCCCTGTGTGCACTTGAACTCGGCTGCTGAAGAGCTGCTGTGTGCTCAGGGTAATAAGGCTTCATGAAATAAGGCTTCAGGGTGCCTTATTCAGGCTCACCTGTGTGCTACTTCCCTAAAGCTGGCGCTGATTTGCGCTGCTTTTCCAGGTATTTAGAGCATAGATGAAGAAGAAAGCATCTGTCTGGGATAAAAACCCAAACAAAACAGGCAGGGGATCCTCAGAAGCGACCATAACCCCAGTTGCTTGAGTAGGAACGACTGGAATGGCAGAAAATCCTGTCCTTGCACTGTACCGTGGATCAGTAAACGACTGGGGTTTTGTGTTCCCTGCAGTTTAAAGAGAAAGAATCTCACTGGAAATTAAAGCAGAGTCAGATGAAAACCTAACTGATATCAGCAGGGGAACCCAAACAAAGGCAAGGCAATAGTTCTGTTTGTTTAAAGGCTGTAGGGATGCAAAAGGAAATCCATTTGTCCCAAGGCAGGTCAAGAACTTTAAAAGAGTATTTATACTTTTCCTTTGTGTGTAACTTGGTATAATTACTGCAGTAAGTAGAAGAAAGAAAAATTCAAAGAATTCTTTGTTGCCAAATTTTTGAACTGGTTCAAAGCACTAAAACTGGTATTTGTTATCCAGATGCACACAGATACATTTCCCAAAGCTCAGTGGGCTGGGCATGAGACACATTGCTGCCTTTCTGTGCCAGCCTGAGCAGAAGTGATGGTTTTGCACTGTGGAGTTACCCAGCCTCATGCTGGGCTGCAAGTTCCATGTTCAACCCAGCAGCCTGGCTGTCACCCTGTGAACCTCAGGGTGGGACAGGAGGCTCAGGTTTCCAGGAGTGCTGCTGGGACCTGTGCACACACAAGATGTTTGGTAGTGCTTTGTGAGCTAAATAATTTCAAATAAATGTGACTGTACTGATGTCACCTGTCTGTATAGGGATGCCCAGCCCTGGAAATGTTCAAGGCCAGGCTGGATGGGGTTTTGAGCAACCTGGTCTAGTGGAAACTGTCCCTGTTCATGGCTGGGAGTTGGAACCAGATGATTTTTGTTCTTGCTTCCCACCCAAACCATTCTATGATTCTATACTTATTGCTCTATACCCAGTGCTGTTGGCTTCAATAAATTATTAAGTTATGAAAGTATGAAGGGTATCTTCTTGCTTTCCATGACTTTCATGGAAAAAAAAAAGTGGCATAGGGCTACTTAGCACAAGAGAATTTTGAGAGCAGCCTGTATCTTGGGAAGGGCCACCACAAGTGAAGATTTAGCAGTGAGACCAAGGACTGAACTACCTAAACCCTCACTGACTGCAAACATATACCCTTAGCAAGGTGAGCACATCCATTGCCAGATGGGCCATCCATCACCATCTGACACCTCTCATAATTGTTCTCTCAAACAACATGTATGCAGTGCAACCCAGACCTGATCATTGCCTTCTCTGTTTCAGGCTTTACTTTCTTCCCTGAGGTATCCAAAGAGGAATTTGAAGAAGGCAAGGCAAATAAGGAACCCTGTTGATCAATCAATAGGAGTTTTTCTATCAAATTGTGCTGAACACTTATTATATTCCTCTAGGAGCCCTAAAGAACTTTGATGTGGCATGGCAGAACTGTAAGTTATGAGCTAACAAACACCAGGTATGTCAGGCAATTTGATAAGAGAAAAGCACCTATGGATTAAATGCAGAGAGTAGAGGCCATTTCTCTCTGTCCAAGTCACAAGCAGATTTTCCCCATTCTGAGAATTCTTTCCCCATTCTGAGAATAAGCAGCTTTCCGTTTGCCACATGGTCAGAGAAAAGAATTAAATTAACTAGGTAAAATCAACTGGTTGACCTGGTCACTGTAGTTACAAAGAAAAAAAATTGCTTAATGTCTCCAAGATGAGACAGATGATTGGGATATCAGATCATGAGAAATATCTGTCTCCTGAAAAGGACCCTTCAAGTTTCCAAAGTTGGAAACAACAAAAATCTAGAAAGTTCTTAAATGCAGAAGTATGGTAGAAAAATGAGCTACTTATGTACACTTCTTAATTCTGTTCTTTCAGAAAGATTTTGTTAAAATATTCAGTGGCTTCCACTCCAGAGATGGCTGCATTTCACAGGTGAGTGAAACCATCACTGCAGGCAATATCTGTAGAGCACTTGCTGAATTTCTGTCAGCTTTATTATTACAGATTCAATCTGTGTAAGAGGAAAAAGGGCATCCAAATGGCACTTAAGATGGAATAAGGAGCCCTTCATAAAGCTATTAAGAAATTAATAATTACAGGAAGACAGATGTAATTACATCCAGAAGATCAATGCAGCTTTTAATGAAGAAGAATTTCAGGACCCTAAATACAAATTGAGATAAGAAACTTCTGAGGCTCTCCCACATACCTCTGCTAGATAAATGTGACCGAGGAACAAAGGAATCACAATGCTGTTACACAAAACAAAACCATTCTGGAATCCTACTGAAAACCTTGAGGAAGCAGGTTTGAGCTGTGAAACCATGTCATCTTTGATATATGATTTTTGGTAGATGTTTACAAATGGTCCCAGTACTGAAATGTTCAGTGTGTCCACTGCAAATGGAGCAGATGACATGAAAAGTTGCCTCCTGTTAGGACACTTGTGGATGGAGATGAAAAACCTTCAGACTCCCACAGACTTAAGGAGCTATAAATACCCTTCTCTCCCAGCCTGCAGAAATCTCTCAGCACTGGCAGGGTAGCCAAGACCAGTCCTCATGCTCTCTTGCTGGTGGTTGAGGAGGCTTGGCAGGACCCCTGCCCGTGGAGGGGCTGTGTCAGGGCTGCAGCTTGGCCAAGAAGTGCAGGGAGAATGCCAGGGCTTCTCTGCCTCCTTCATCTGAATCCTTTAGGTTCAAATGGACTAACAAAACACGATGGAAAGAGCAATTCCATTGAACTTTACCTCCTGTCTGCTGTGAGGAGAACAGACAAAGGGGAGCAATAATACCTGACTCCTGTAGTGACGAATTATGTGGGAAATAAGCACAGGGGAAAACAAACCAAATTATCAACTCCACACATCATTTAAAATAAGCCTAAAAACCCCAGCCTCTCTACGTACATTCAGCTATAAAGCAGATGCCTTTCACACAAGCAAATATACACTACAGCAAATGGAGTGGTTTTTTTCAAAACACCTTAGAAATAAAAAAAAGTCCCCAAACATACCCAAAGCATCCTAAAAACAGAGCAAGGGGGATAAGTTACTGCTAAAATCCAGGGGCCCTAAGACCTGAAAATGGAGTTACATGGAAAGAACATAAGCATCAGCTTTCACAAAAAGGTTAACACAAAAAGAAAATGTTTTTGCCAATAAACTCTGGTAAGGAATTTCTGTCTAGATCTTTGTTTCTTCTGAGGCATGTCAATGCATCTCTGTGCTGTGCTTTCCTTATGACTGCCTCCAAATCCCACACACTTGCACCTCATCAGGAGAAATAAACAGTGCTCCTCTTGCTACATATCTCTAATGGATACCAAACTTAATTAGAAGCAACTTTGTGTGATCAGTGGGGGAGTTGGAGGAAAACAATATCCAACAAACTAGTCTTAGCACAAAATGGACACTGAAGAATAGTTGCAGGTAAAATATTGCAGAACACACTGTGGAGAACAATTCTTCATTCACTAGGAGCTAGTTCTGCTCCAGATTTGCAGCTGTTACACCTCTGCAAGCTTTGCAGGAATCCTTTCCATTAGTACCAGCCAAAGATCCAGCTCAGAATGAAGCACGTATGAAAGAATTTCCTGGTCAATACCTGCCTGGAGTTTGTTTCCAGCACTTATCAGAAAAGTTCATTATGATGGCAAAAATAAAATACTCTTCTGAAGAGAAAGAAAATCCTCAATTATCAAACCACTGGCTTCAGCAATATTTTTTGAGAGAGAAGGTAAAAAGGACAAAGTCACAAGAGATTTTGAGGATTAGTGGGGATTTAATAGGAAATGCACTGCAGACAGCAACTTTTGTCAGTAATTTTGAAGACCTGGATGGTCTGATTCAACAGGATGGAAAAGTTGAAAATTTGACACTGAAAAGTTTACCAACAATGGAATACTAAAACATTATGAAACAAGCCCCAAACCCTTTCATAGTCAGTACATAGTATCTTTCTCAATCAGCTTCGAATCGCAGCTACAATATTAATTCTGAGTGTGCATTTGTCAATGGATAAATATTACAGATAACATGTTGAATTAGTTATGATAAGCTGAGTACCTGGGGTTCAGCTTTGAAAAAACTCGCTGTTCTTAAAGTGGAATAGACTTGAAAATCAAAAACATTCACTGGAAATGAAGAGAAGGATTGCTAAGCACCATACCACATGTAGCCACATGGAAAGGGGAAAGAGATGTACCAGTGCCTACCTGGATAGAAAGGACGCCAGAGATCTTTTCTAGTCCCACAAAAGGTCTTGAAAAGTAAAGGTCTAGCCTTCAAAAGCTGAGTTACACAAGATGGTCATTGATAACAATTTGAAATGTAAAGTTGCAAAGACACAAGGGATGTAGAAGACATAGCAATTTAGTGACATGATCTTCAATCCACCTGAACGAGTTTCCTCTTATCAGTGAGCTCTTCCCCTTTTATTTTGCCTGGCCATGGGTGTTCAAATAGGGCTCAGAAGCAGCTTGTCTGAGAAATAAAATGTTATCAGATTTGATAGCTCCTGTCTGTAATATTCCCAGGTAGTGATGGGGAAGGATTAAGCCTGGGAATAGATCTTACAATGTGACTGTAGTAACCATTGGTTTATCAGGTCAGAGAATTCCAATGGATTAATAATACACAAAAAAATTATTTATCTTTCTAACAAGCATAGGACAAGAAAGCGATATGTATTACTTGTTTTGTTCAATCTGAAACAGAGATGCTTTTCTGTTTGTTTCAGTAATAAGCCTCCTCATTTAAATGTTATCAGAGCTGATTTTCCTTTTGATTTGTTGGTGTGTGCATAGGATGAAAAATCGATTATTCATTTCAGCACACAAGAGTCTTCAGCACTTTTTGTAGGATAATGAATGTACTTAGAAAAAGATGAACTTCAGTGGCAAGATATTTGTGGTGGTTTTGGGTTTTTTTAAGTTTGGGGTTTTTTTCCATTATTTATTTAAACAGCTATGATGTATGAGGCTTAGGAGAAACATAAGCATCTCAGCCTGCTGCAACCTTGCCATCAGAAACATGCCTGATGTGTTTTGGAGAAGCAGTCGGAAAAATCCCCTCTGAATTGCTTTGATTTCCATTCTTATGTTCCTCTTTTTGAGGAGAAGGGCCTAAAAAAGGAAAAAAAGAAAGAAAAAGAAAACGGGGCAGCGCTGTTTGAGTAGCACTCACGCAAAACTCGGACCAAGGTTTTTTACCAACAGTGAAGTGTTCTGCACTCGGGCAGCCTCACCCACACAAAATTTGGAGAAAGGGGTAGGAAAAAGCTGGCCAAGTATCTCCAGTGCTCTGAGTTATGGGGCAAAAAGAACAAAGGAATCAGGCAAATCCAGCCCAAGTTTGGAACTCCCATATGTTGATCTGTGCTATGATGGAGGCCAAAGAAGCCAACCTGCTCTGTCTGCAGAGCTGGACAGGTATTTCACACAGGTCCACTTTGTTCTATTTGTAGCTTAAAAAGCATTGGCCTGAAGTGGCTGAAACCATTTTGAGAAGCATTTGAGCGTGTTAGAGACAGTGTCCTGGGGGCTCAGTTTATGCCACTGGAACAGGATTTAAACACATGAATCATGGCTAGCAGTGAAGAGGGAATTGTGCTCTCCACTTTTAGTATTAAAAAGATTACTCTTTGCTGCTCAGAAAACCTTCATAATATAGGAGAAGACATCCTATTGACAAATATTACTAGCCATGCACAGGCCTAAAAAATTAAACTGGTTAAGCAGGTGGAGTTCACCAATGAACATTATTTTTTTACCACTCATATCAGAACTAAGTATGATCATCTCTTTACTTTTTCCCTCCACCAGACTCTTCAGGACCTCTTAAGATTTCTCTTACCTCATTTCCAAAGCAGCAATATATTAGTCCCCACAAGGTAGCTTAAATGTGCACTTCTCATGGAACATAAACCCATTTTGATTCCTCATTTGCTTGCATTTCCTTTCTCCCTTTTCCTCCAATGTCCCTCTCTCACTCCCTGCTCCCTTCCACATTGGGAGCACTTTAAAAACAGAATTAATTAACCAGCTACTCTGGCTTCATAACTCACTCCCCTTGTTATTCACTATTGAGCCACGATGCAGAAGGTGGGTGTCTTGATCTTGAAGGTAGGACAAAGATACAAAATATTTCCATCAGGTGCTGGAAGAAAGGTTACAACCTGCTTCATACAGAATTCAATTAGGAATCACAGACAGGGGAAGCGAGTTTGTATTAATTCCTACAGATGCCAGAATGCTTTCAATCCATTTCTGCTTCAATTCTTTCTGCAAAAAAGATTTTTAACTAATCACAACATTAGATTAGTTCTTTTAAAACAGTAGGTGATCAACTGAATTTCAATGCCCTAGGAAAGAAATTTAAAGATTCCCAGATGTTACATGGAAATCATCAAAAAAGATTAAATTGAGAAGCAATTCTGACACTAACTGAATTATCTACCCAAGTATTTCTATTGCACTGCAATCTGGGTATTTTTGTGTCATGAGGCTTTTTTTAAGTGTTCACTAGGAAATGTGGATAGGCTCAAGCAGGCAGGGTTTCACCTGTCTGTGTAAATGAAGGGCTAAAACAAATTCATGTTTGGCACATTCCATGTGGCTTTTAGTTCTAAATGTCTGATGGAAAGACCTTACCAAAAAAAAGTTTGACACCTTTGGTCTTTATGTCAGTGAATTCTAGGAGGAAAATGAGTTGATCTTCTGTTGGAAATTATCAATTGCTTTCATAGAGCAGGGCCAAATGCTGATCTAATGCTATGTTAAAGCAGAAACCGATTTTTTTCTTCCTGGAAACATTCTGAACTGTCATCATGTTATTTCCTCTAATATTTGAAACATGTAGGAATAAGCTTCTCTTTCTTCTCTCTGTGCATGCGTATATGTGTGGGTATAAAAACTAAAGAATCTGAACAAAGCTGATAAATGCATATTTATAAAAGATAGGCTTGGAAATGACAAATCAAAAAGAAAAGAACCAAAGAAATTCAAACTTTCTGATATTCCCAAATAGATGTGTCATTTAAATTTGCCATTCTAACAAATTAACCTTTGAGGCAGTTTGATATTTAACTGACAGCCTATTTTGAAAAACTACATCATCTTGGAGTGGTAGCCTGATTTTCTGATACCACCATTTTTCCTGATGAGTCAGGAACCATCTGGAAGAAAATCCATGTTTTGATGCTTGAAGAAAATTTCTTGAGCTTGGCTTTATGTTAATGTTACCAGATCCTTCAGTTGTTTTCCATGAGGTTCAGATTCCAGAAGTTCAAAAGGGGCATGGCTGAACAATTGAACCCATGGCCTCCTTGTGTCAGCCAACAATGTTTTTGCTCTAGCTTTATATTCATTTCTGCTGTAAGGAGATTCAATGAGAAAATAAAGTTGAAGCCTCATCCTCTGTGCAGATGGCATCTATTTGATGGGACAGATTCTCTTGTATGAGATGCTTATTGCTTTACTCATTTCATCTACTGTCTGAGGCATGTCATTATTCCAAAGTGCAAGATCTTCACTTTAGGAGTTATTTGAACTGCTTGGAAAAGGATGGGCTCATGATAAATACTCTCAATAAAGTAGATATTCATTTCCCTCCTACTATTTCACAGATTATTGAGAGAACAGCAATGAAATCAAGTGCCCTGTTTGGTGAGTGTGTGAATAAACACAGGCAGGTGACCAGAACAACCACAAAACTATGGCTGAAATGCAAAGAGCAAATTTATTTACTCTTACAAAGAGGATGATCCTGGAACAACATCCAGGCAGCAGAGACACACAAGTGGGAACATTTGCACTGTCAGAAATTCTACATCTCAAAATGGGCAGGGGATAAACAGCAATCAGCAGGCATAAAACAGGGTTTCCCACACTGATATTCTCCAGTATAAGAGACAATGTGCAAAGCCACATGAGGGAATCTACCCCCTATCACCAATCCTCAGCTTTTCACCCTCTCCTCCCAACAGTGGATGACTTTTAGAACTGTGCTGTAGATTGTAGTCTGAGAGGAGCCTTCTCAGCCACAGGCTTTCAGGCTGGCTCCCAAGGACCCCTTCATGAACCTGAGGTCAAGCCCCAGAGAGGAGGAGATGAATGGATTCAGAAAGCAGTGAGAGAAATTCTGTGCAACGACTTGACCAAAAATCTTTTGTAAAGTAGCTGATGCAGATTTGAACTCAGACTTGCAACTTCTGGCAGTTGGTACAGAAACAATGCACGAGAGGAGTGCAGCTAAGTGCTGCCCACTCTGCCTTTCCACCCAATCTCATCACCCCCTTTGCAGAGGCAGCAGAATCAACGGTGTGTCCAGCTCTGAGCCCCTGCAATTCAAAGCCTGAATTGGTGTTTTGGGGCCCTCCTGGAGAGGTGCCCAAATCTGCCATCCATCCTTCCAGTGGGCACTGCAGGGCTCACAAAGCCAGCTCGAGTTTTCTCAGCAGTGGAAGAAAAAGCAAAGGCCATCCTTCTAAGCTAAAAACTGATGGCCCTGCTGTGGTGAGAAGCCAGGCTCAGCACACACTGGGTCTGCACGCCCCAGTCCTGCCCAGCACCCAGGAGTACCTTATAATTGTTGTATGTTCTTATGCATAGAAATTGAATGGTTGGAAAGATTCATACAACACATTCCATCAAAGCCTTTACGCCCATGTCCATGCACAAACACAAGAAAATCAATTGCTGCTCTGTTCTGCATGACTCACATGTTGAACATCAGTTAACAAATTGCTCAGTGCAAGACAAATAGCACAAGATTGCTTGCTTAGCCAACAACCCAGTTGATTCAATTGCTTCAAGGCTGCCCCTGAAGCAGCTTTAGGCAGAAGGAGGGCTTCTGTGAACCTGCTTCCAAAACCCCAATCCTTAAAGTTACAATCACAGTCAGGTCTATGTGGTTTGTTGCACCTCTTTTCTCTACATTTGTGTTCTGCAGCCTCCCCAACAGCCCACCCTGCCCGTGCCTCTGGAGCCCCTGCCTGCTGAGCACCACCTGGGCCCTCGTGCTGTGTTTTTAGGGACTGGCACGCTGGAGCCAGCCTTGAAGTGTTAACTGAGGCAGCAGGAGCCCAGCAGAAAGCAGCTGCCAAAATCCTCATCTTTCTCCCCTAAGCTGTGTGGGGCTGCATTTGGCCTGGGTGCATCAGTGCTCCCTGCTGAGACTGCAGGCGGAGGAAGAGAGCGGAATTTACCCCTTTGGTTACGAGATGTAAATTAATATAATCCTTTAGCTTGTTCAAGGTGGAGGTATATGTGTTCCTAGGCAACCATGTCTTTTGGGGGAATTTTGAAATTCTCTTGATTATCTCTCCTAAGGCATAGACTGACACCTGACCATTTCAGTTTTCTACTGAATATTTATTACTATTTTCTATATAGTGAGATCTAGACCTCAGTACCACTGGTTCTGAGTTCAACAAGGAGCTTTATGTACAACCACTAGTGCAACCTGTGCCTTAGCAATACTAATGATGGATTCACACTGACAGAAAATGGATATTTCCAGCTAAATCATAAGAAATTCATTAAACCTAAACCTGGATAATCTACCACGCATTCAATTAGAATGCTTGTCTGCCATGAAAGGCAGAAATATGAAAACCTGCTTATTAAAAACACCCACCCACCCCCCCAGAAAAAGAACCCAAGCTGTCCTAAGGAGGTTGCTCCTTTCTGCCTCCCCCACTGTCACTATTAGCCTAGGAGCAGAGAGCATGCACAAGAATTCCTTGGAGGGATGCAAAGGACAATCCAATGAATAATGCTGTGGGAGTGATTTGTAGCTTTCCCCAAAGCATGAGCTGATTTGTTATGAATAGAACACAGCCTGCTGCTCTGTTGAAAGCCAAATCTATGTGACTGATTTTCTTTTAATGCATTTATGGTAAAGAATGATCCTGCATTTGATTGCGTGACCGATCACCCCGACACACGCAGCTGATATTCTACCTGTGCAATCATAATTCTACACGTACCGACAAAAGGAAAAGCAGAAAAAGAGATGTGTTTTAGCTGACTGCCTTACTTTCTCATTCCACTAGTGCAAAGGCCATCTGATTTAAATTCTTCAAAGACACATCAGTTGGAAAGAAGCATTTCAGGTTATCACTTTATGATTGTATTTGCAGGGAGGTTTAAAAGGACAACATGTGTGGATTTTGACTGGGGAGACCATCCATTAGAAAAGTAAAACCTGACAAAAATGTGTGGGATTACATAATTGATTTTTGGATGTTCTTGCTAATTAATGAAGTTTAAAAAAGCTTGTAATTTACCTTGAGTAAGCAGATATAAACAAGATCTACCTTTGAGGGCAGAAACTTATTGTCCCTGTAGGACCAGGGGAATTAAATCTTTATTCAGAGTGCTTAAACACAGCCATATATCAGGAACTCCGTGGAAATTATTTGGTACAATTTACTGAATATAAACCTTATATTGTCCTTGCCTGGCCTGTCCTGCACAGTAGAAGACTGTTTTATAATAGAAAGAGCCCACAAACAAGGAATGTTGGCAAGTCTCCATTTTGCAGGGGGATATCAAAGTTATTTCCTAATAACTTTTCTGTATCCTCTGGAGAATGGGAGAAAACCCACTGGAAATTGCTTGTGCTTTTAGACACCTGAGAAGAATGATACTGGATAACTCCCCCAGAGGCTGACCCAGGGCTGGAAGAGGGAGGTCCTTAAAGTGATGAAAATGAAAATGGCTAGAGAGTACAGCATAATATCTTTGCCTCCTACTTTCTAGTCATTAAACGGAGATATCGTTTCGCTTTTCTTTTCTGAGGAATCTCATTACTCTGTTCCATGCCATCATTTTCCCAAACCAGAGATAAAACTGGAAAAAATGTCACCTCCAAAACTGGCCAGAAGGAACCAGTGACAAAATCTGATCATTGTTGGGTCCATACACTCATGCCCAGAGAAAAATCAAAGTCTTCCACCAGATGAAGTACTTTTTAGTACATTTTTGTTCTATTTTCTGCATCACTACCACCTGCATACACCATCCATCCCACTCAAAAGATACTACTCCCCACTCATCATCTTTAGTACAAACTACTTTGCTATCATTCATTTCAGACAGTCTCATCTGACAATGTTATTTTAATTATGTTGCTTCTGATTTTTAACAAGGGATGATAACATCATTATCATGAGCAAAATGTAAGCATTACATTAAAACAGACAGTGATTCCTTTAACTGTGCTTCTGCAGCAAATCTAGAACGAAGAGTAGCACGAAGAGAGGTATGAAGTTATAGTGACCTGTGAACAAAGGCTCTGATTGTAATTTTCCAGGGATTTGTTTATAATGGCACAAAGGTGTGAGCAAAGCACTTAAGTAAAACCCAAGGTACCTGACAGCAAATTAGCATTGCTACAACTACTGCCAGCAATGTTGTTGGGAGTGGATTTTACATGACATCACACTGCTTCTGGCTATGAACTCAGACTGTTCACCCACACCCAGGTCTGCTATCAAAGTCATACTTTAGACAAATATTACCTATTATTTCAAAGGCATAATAAGACATTAAAAAATCTGGAGGTTCTGACCTATAAATGATTTTGTAGGAGATGAAGCTGGAATTGAATGTGACTCTTTCTCTCAGGCAGCCATTTCCCTGCTGAGCAGAGAAATGGTCAATTGGTGATAAATGGGTCAGGTGTAATAAGAAAGATGCAATCAACACTTGCAAATTTTTTTTTAAGAGGAAAAAATCCTTTGGCGTTAATTCTTATGATTCCTAAGAAATGGGGACAGGCTGGCAAAGTTTAAATTACTTTAAATAATGCCCATGGCCTTCTGCAAAATCTGATTTCAACTCCAATGATTGATGGGTTGCCATTAGTAGAAGAAAAAAAAGTTCAGAAATTGAGCCAAGTAAATCAAGAAAGACCTTTTGAGTTTACAATGAACACTTCAACATGATTCAAAAAGTGTTTTAACCAAGATTTCATTTTCTGTAAATATATGTTGCCTTCAGAATACGAACTATTCATTTCCATGGGCCTCTTTTGAGCCAGACTTTCATTTGGCCTGAAAAGATGCCCAGCTTTCCCTGCCAGCTTTTCAAGGCTTTATTTGATTTACTTCAATGACATTGGGGGACTTCAGCCTCTGCATGAGCTCTGGCAGAAACTCTCCTCTTTGTAGATATTGGTGGCTCACGTATATGAAACTCTGAAGTTCTCACTACGCATTTGTTGAATTCCTTTTCTTCACAGCTGAAATAATTTTATTTTTAGTTAAAAAAAAAAAAAGGAACTACTTTCAGTTTAATAAAAATGCACTACAAATTCCTGTCAAGACTGGCCAACTCACTCCACTGCAAGATACAGAGCAAACTGAAAAATAACTACAAATGAAATTGTTTCAACTTTATAAATAATGAAGTAAAAGGTGCAACCAGTTCACTGTCTCAAGGGAACAAAAAAAATGCTTAATATTAGGATGATATTTAATTTTTTTAAAATCAGAAATTTAAAAATAGGGCTTTTTATTTTATCCCAAATAAATATTTCCTTTCGATTTTAACCTTTAAAATGTGGAACATTTATTTTTATTTTTTTCTTTAGAATAGAGCATACTTCAAAAAAAATTTGTCTTCTGATTCTGATTGCACTCATTTTATTTGACAAGAAAAATATTTTTGTTTACAGAGAGAAGAGGGACATTCTGGCAATTGCACTACCCAAGAGAGAAATGGTCTCAGGCAAAATTACAGCTCAGCTGTGAATCTTTCTCCTAGCCTCAAACCAAGACACAACTGTACCATTTTGAATTTTCTTGTAACACCAGCCTGTCACAGCTTTCTCTGAGACCTCCAAACGGAACCTCTGCTCTGACACAGACTGCCTGTGCAAACCAGGGCCAATTCTGGCGCTTTTGTTTTGGGTTTTTTCCGCTTCAGAAGAAATTCTCTGCAATTTGCAAACCCTATCTTCAGAGATACACTGAATGCCACTTCCTTGGAGTTTTTTCACTTGAGATCAGAAAACTTTCTACCATGTGTGCTTTGCTGATGACCAGAATTGCTCTGAGGTATCAGAGAGAAGATCAAAACAGCTCTCTACTTGAGTCAACTTGAGTCAACTTGACATGGTAAAAATATTGCCATTTTTGCCATGGAATGGGTGTCCATACATAAAAAAGGGTTGAAAGTACATGTATCATAACAAAGGCAGCATTTGAAAAATTTTAAACTAAACCAAATCATGTAAAACAAACAGAAGAGCAACAGACAATCTCTTCATTTAGTAGGCCTCCTAGAGAGCTCTGTGACATAAATAAATGAGTTGTGGTTAAGCTGATTTCAGTTTGGCTTTGCTCATACAGTGTTATGCAGTTTTGTGTTAATTAAGAAACAGAGCATAACCTGACACTATTTGAGGAATAGGATTATAAAGATGTAATTTTATGTTAGACTGCTGTGTAAATAGGCTCATTCCCAAAATTGTTAGAGCAGTGAGCATTTTGATAAGATACCTGGAAAGCCTGACTGTATTAACAGTACAACCTTCATAATTATGTTATTGTTGAGTGATAGCAACACCAATGAA
Organism: Fringilla coelebs; assembly: GCF_963513975.1. Classification (NCBI taxonomy): domain Eukaryota; kingdom Metazoa; phylum Chordata; class Aves; order Passeriformes; family Fringillidae; genus Fringilla; species Fringilla coelebs. The sequence goes on along the minus strand of NC_140066.1, from coordinate 26,167,138 downwards.
TCCTTGATGGATCAAAAGAAATGGCAGCATACAGAAGTGCACATAAGCATAAAGGTTTAAGACTGATGCTGAAAGTAAATTAATAAAACTGAGCATCTGTGTAGTAACCCTTGCAATTCTGTATGCAAGGCCTAGGGATATTCTTGCCCAGTCAAACAAACATGGGTTTATGGTCAAAAAAGGAATGGTCCATTCCAGAGCTATTAAGGGCTGTTGTGACTCCCTTCACTTGGCATGTTCCCAGCACATTGTAAATCCCTGTCTTACCCAAAGTGTATCATCTCCAGCTGATGCTTTTAAACAACTCTTCCTCATCAGGATGAGGACCTGGGCCTGATATGGCACCAAAACCAAACTCCATGGGGCACCCCTTCCCTGTCTGCCTCCCAGTGCTTCACACCTAGGCTATCCTTTGCTGCATTTCTGGCAAGGATTCAGAGTGGTGTTTGCAGCTCAGAGCAATTTGTTCAGTCCCTCCTGCAGAAGGGCCTCTGGGCATGGGCACTGCCTTCTCCATGAGATGGCACCTCCTGCGAGGAGGCCACCAGAGGGTGACACGCCATCAGAGCTGCTCTTCCAACAAACCTGTTTGGGATTGCTGGAGCAGCTTGGTGTCAGCTCACTGGAAGATAAGTGCTGCTTGTTGAGTGCTATTTTTAATTAAGCAAAGACAGCACTCCAGCAATCATGGGACTGATGATGCAGCTTCATTAAAACTGAAAACACACTCCTAGGTCTGTCCTGGATTGCTCCTCCAGCACCTGTGTAACAGCATCACCCCCCTCATTTCCAAGGAGACTGGGATTCAGTTCTCTTTTGACCCACACAAGTGCTTGTGCAAGAAGTTGCAGCACACTCAGGACTGGTGTTCTCTAGACTGTCCCCACAGATTTTTCAACAATCTATAGGGTATAACAGAGTGCCCCACTGCAGCACTCCTGCTGAGGCTGGCTTGTTCCTGCTGTGCTGCCCCAGCACAATTCTCCCCCACCCCTGGCACACAGCAATGTCACAAAGCAGAGCGTGCCACAGGCAGTGGAGCTGGCATTTTACAGCAGCAAGAGCCAAGTGCTGGTTCTGATGCTGCTGCTAATCTCCAACACAAACCTGGCAGACCCCTGCATCTCCCCTTCCCCTTCAGTCAGGGAGCTGTAGCAGCTGCACTTGCCTCCTTCATGGGCTGTTTAGAAAGATTCTGAAGAAATTGTACCACAGCCAAATATGATATTTTCCCACACTATTTCTGCTCCAACTTGCCTCCCATACACTACATGTAAATACAACTCCAATTTGTATTTAATGCAAATGCTTTCTCCTCTCCTAGCATAAGGGATTCCATCAATTGAAGAAAAAATTAGGACATTTGGGATTAGGGCTTTAAAGAAGCTCCACTATTTAGATAACCCATCCCCCACCTCTTTTAATTTAAAACCCATTTTCGACTTTCCAAAGCAGCTATAAGGTGCTTTAACACACATGAAGCAAATGAAATTATTTTGTAATGAAAGTCTTGTCATACATCATTAGGATCTTCCTCCTACCTATAGGGCCATTTAGGAAGCTGAATAAATCTATCCAGCTTTATAGCTGTAAGAGATGGTACATTAAGTTTGCTGGCCCCAGAGTGCCTGAAGAAATCCAAACACCAGTATTCTTCAAGTCCAGGAGATTTTATATTCCTGCTTCCAAATGTTGTTTGGCAGAGGTCTCCAACAGCAAATCCTCACTTGGCAGCTGTGAGCAGAGGTCTACAAGCTTTAAAGAGACATATTTATCACAAAGCACACCAAGAGGTGTGAGCTCTGTATTTCTGGCCAACAATAACCTATTGCCTCCTCACATCTGCGTTGTTGGTCTTTTCCAGACACAGGAACATGGTATTCTGGACCCTTATTTAGTCACAATTCAGTCCTGCAGTCCAGCAGCTTGCTGCAAGCTGCAGGAGCCCCAGTCAGCTCTCACAGCCAGGGATTTTGGACCCCTATCACTCTGGCCAGGGGAGGGGCACCCCAGCATTTACTGTCCCACCCCCCCTCCCAGGGCTGCAGCAACAGCTGGGCCACTGAATTGCTCCTAATTAAGAGGCTGGCAATGGTATCCAGGCAAGCACATGTAAATAAATATTAGAACTTTTGGACACTGAGATTTTAAATAAAAAAATCATAGAAAACAGACACATTTAATAAAAATATACATGATAAAAGTCCTTTTTTTTCTCTTAAAACACACCCATTGGAATTACTTTCCAGCATTCTCAGCTGTATCTTAATTTGAACCAGAACTAAATTATTTTCATTCCTGCTACACTAGTATAATTTTCTATTATCCCAGTGGAAAATAGGCAATCAAACTAATGCATTTATCCATTTTGATGCGGGTTCTGTGACATTTTGCTTTTTGCTCTGCTGGAAAACCAACAGTTCCTTGGTTTCCATTTGTGTTTCTACTATAGCTGGATGAATAATACATTTTTTTTCCAGAACAATCTGACTCTTTTTGTAAGGGTGGGGGGACAGGAGGATTTCAAGTGGAGTAAGTTTGGCTTCCTTTTTGTAGCTGATAAAAAACCCCAAAGAATAAGTGACCCACTCTTTGCAGTCAGTTGAAGGGGATGGGTTGCCTCCCCTGTATGGGGTGTCTGTGGGGGGGCCAGGGCCACAAGCTGGCTCAGTTTAAAGTACAGGGGGACCCTGATCAATGACCACCACTTTTAGAGAGATCAGTAACAGAAATAACATTAATTAGGTTTCCATTTATGATTTCTATCTAGCATCCATTGCCCCTTTTTCTCACACCTAACTTTAGTGTCTGGCGACTTGCACGAATGCAGGCTAACAAACATTAGAGCAAATTCAAGAAAAGAGGCTCATTTCAACTGGATTGCACCATAAGCTTTTTTTTTTTTGCTGTTCTAAACTATTCCATCCTTTTCTTTGTGTGTGTTGTATGAGGCTTACTCCAGTTGTTTGCTAAGTCACTAACATGCAAAAAAAAAAAGTTCTAAGCCTTTTTTTTTCACTACTGATCATGGTAATCAATCTAGCTGTCTTTTTATCTCAGCTCTGGAGATGAAATCAGATTTAAACACCATTGATAAACAGCTACAAACACATGGTCATTAAACTCTGAGGGATCTCTGTTGCTAAGCCCTGCTGGAGGAAGGTCTGGATGCTAAGAAAAGGAGACATTCCCTTTTTCCAAAGTCAGCTGCAGGGGGACCTGACCAAAAACTACTTGACAAAAGAGGAAGTAGAAACTTCCCAAGGGAAATATCCTTCATTTGTCACTATGTCAACTCTCTCTGCTGCAGTTTATGCTTGTTTTCCATTAACAAACACTGTGTAAAGCAAACCTCCCCAAAGATCGCAGTACAGAAATAATTGCAAAGCTCTCACATGAGAGACCAATAATAAAAGCTAAATTTGCCTTTAAAATATGAAACTAGTGCTATTCTCCCATTCCCTGCCTGTTAAATATCTATTAAATTGGCCAGAAGCTACTTCAGAAGTGGCTGCTAGACATTTATTGCATGTTACACACTGTTGCTCAGTTTTATGTGCTCTGGTAGGGGAACACACACACTTGAAATGCACTTAATGTGCAGAGGGGGCAGAGTGAAAGCCCCAGGGCTGCTAATGGAGCGTTGTAGTTCCAGTGGAATGGAAAAATGCAAATGTGCTCTCTGACCAGCCTTGTGAATTTCTCTGGACAACCCTGGCAGCTTGACTTCAGGTTTAAAAGCCTCCTTCAGTTTTGAAAATACCAGGTAACACTCCCCCCTAAACAAACTGTAGAAACCCCTACAAATCAAAGCAGTCTGCATAACAACCACTAATGGATGAAAATCTGGGGGAAAGCATAAGCTTTGAAAATACAGTGGAACATAAAGTCCAAGCTCCTGCTGCTATGTCCCCTGCCTTTCTACAAGTGACACCACTGTGCTGAGCAGTCTTTGAGATGGAGCACCAGCAGAAAGCACCTGCCCCAAAGGCAAACCCACAGAAACAACCAGGGCTAGGAATACAGGACAAGAATTTAGAAACACTTCATTATAATCAAACTCTGAATTTCTATAAGGCCTGAAGAACTGCTTGTACACCCAAAAGTTTGTCTCTTTTTTTCAAATATACCAGCTAGTCTTCTAGCTACTTCCCTCTGCCCACAGACTTGGTTTGCCTGTACCATCACATGATCTTGACTACCATAACACTACTATTTAAGCTCCTAGAATATTTATATTTGCCTCAAATTTATTCTAAGTTAAGCAACCCTTGAGAAGGAAAATACTCTTGAGAAGAAAAAAATTGTGTCATCACAAAACAGAAAATCTCAGATACCAGTACAGTATAGCCTGAAAAATGGTCAAGCAAGGACAAAGAAGAGTTAAAGCTCATTTAAAGGTTACATTTAAAATTTGCAGAGGTTTTTCTGAGTCTTGGTGTTGTATTAGTTGAATAAAAGGCAACCATCATCACCTTGCTCTCCAGAGAGGTAGTGGACTTACTTTGCCTGAGTGCTGCCTTTGAAATCTTATCATTTATTGTTTTAATAAAAACACAGTATTTAAAGCATTAAACCTTAGAAGAATCCAGCTTGAAGAGTTATAATAGTGACACAAATAAAGAGGACTCTTTTCCAGAGGGGAAGACTTAAAGAAATACAAAAATGGAAAAGGAGAACATACCTTTCTTGTCACACTCAAATGTCATGTGGGGGTAAAGCAATTGAAGTCCTAATCTGAAAAAAAAAAAAACCAAACCAAAAACAACCAACCAACAAACCAAGTCCACCAAACTCCCAAAATTGAATTGTAGGTAGAATACCTAGAGGAAGGCTCAGCCTCACAGTGACCAGGAGTATGAGAGGGGCTCAGCCAGAGAGCACCAAAACAAATCAGGGAAAACTGCCCTTTTCCTAGTTTTTAAGAAACCTTCCACAACAGGTGCTTGTAGCCAAGCTAACAAAAGGAGAGAGAGAGACAGGTGCAGGCAGAGAGGAATAAATGGTGCCCAAGTGTTTTAGTGCAGCTCTGGTAAAAAAACACTCTCTGTAAATCAAGAGCCACTGTGATATACTAAAACAGGCTTCTTATGAAAAACTGAGAACTAAATATATTTTATTCTTGTTTAAAAACCAAGAAGAAAGGATTAGGGAAGAGCCTGGAGAAGGTTAACAACACAGTTTTGCAAATGTTTATTAGGAGCTCCTCACGAGCAAAATGAAAGAAGGACTATATCTGTTTGATTAGCCAACAAGTCTGCAGCTGCAGCACATTAGGCTTTTATCCAGGCTAGTCCATGGAAACAGATGAGAAACCTTCATCCAGAATGAGGACTGCAGAACAGCTTATTGCTTACCTGGTAATCAAAACTGTCCTTTTCTAAAACACTTGTTATGTTTAATTTTTAGTGTCTATCCTTCTCAAGACCCTTGCTAGGAGCTGAAGCTCTCTGTTATCAGTCTGGCACACAAATCCATTGCCTTAGTGATGCTTTTTCCCAACACACACCTGTGGAACTGTTTAATGTAGCTGCAAAATTCTTAATGTCTCGGTAGGATTGTACCCACCCCTTAAAATGTTGGTTTACCGTGGTCAGCATTCCAAGTGAAGAGCTGGTGTGTTAAATTTACTGAAACAGGCCATAATTAAAGTTTATTTCCCATGGTACCAGAGAAATCACTCAGAAAAGCAGGCCACAGGGTTATGGGGAATTCTGAGCATTAAATATTGGCTGGCAGCTCCAGCAGCAATGAAAAGTTGGAAATGAATCAACATTTACTCAACTCCTTCCACTTTTATTGGGACCTGTGTGAAGTTTCCTTACTCTGAGCTGTGCAAAGGACACAAGATGACATGAAAAGGTTCTGTTGCTGGGCAGGGCTCCCTTGTGTGGGGAGTAAAAGAGGTATAAAGACAAACAAGCTGCTCCCATGTTCTCTTGGGAAAAGTCAGCAATATCACGTTACAATATTGTTCAACACAGAGAAGGTGAAAGTCTCGCCTTCCCAAGGTCACTGGTACCCTCTGATTGTCCTTTCTGCAGGGGTAACGTGGCTCCCAAGCCCAGATGTAACCTTGCCAAGGAATTGCAGGAAGCCTAGAGCCACTGGCAGGTGCATGAAAGACAAATGAGCCTCATAAAATACTAAGAGAATTAGTGCTAGGCTATTAAACCCAGGTCCCTGGTGGTATCGAGGTATTTAAAAATCAGGGGGAATTAAGAGTCTAAATATATGTGCAGCTTTGCTCCTACAGATTAGATTGTTATACTGGAAGTTTCAAAGCCATCAGATGGGCTCTGGATTTCCCATGGAAGATCAAATGAGAAAATAAAAACTGAAAATCTTTAGAGTTCTTCTTGCTGCAGAAACCTCCCTTTGCCTTGGCAATCAAACTTTCACAACAATTGTCTTCAGCTCTGAGATTCCAGTCATCCCACATACCAGAAATTCCAGGCTTCATCACTTTCTAGAATGATACCAATTTTTCTGACCTGATACTTTACTTTCTATCCAGTTTTGGCTATTCAAAGGAACAATAAGAAAAACTATTAGTATCTCATGAAGAATTTAGAATTTCAGCTCTGCATATCAAAAAAATTTCAGAAAATGTGTCTAGACATTTCTGTGGTCCTTCCAGAGGAACGGCTGGAGAAAAGATTATGTAAATAACAAAAAATAATAATAAAGAAAACCAGCTAGGTGACCCAGGTCAAGTCTATTTCCTTATTTATTTCCCTGTATTGTGCTTGTGTTTATTCCAGGAGAGAGAAAAATAAAGGGAGAGGGGGAGAGATAGAATAAACAGGAGTAGTTTATAAAAATGTTGTAAGAATAATGCTGTTCCCATTATATCACAGAGCACATCTGTCAACTCTATCCATTTCTTCTAGATGAGGTGGAGAGACCTCTGACATTTCAAATGCATCACCCTAATCAAATCCCGATCCTCTGAAATGTTTTCTGAGACTGCATTATAGTCTGTAGAAAGCAATGAATGAATAATACTTTGGAGAACAATAAGTTAAGTAGCAGAAACAGAGCTGAAATAACTGGGTTCACCAGCATTAAAAAGTAAGGGAGCCATTAATCCCTGAAGAAAAAGTATTTTCAGCTCTACGCCACCGAGACCCGCAGGGCTCTGGGGAGAAGCTGCTCAGTGCATTCCCATTTACCACGGGGAGCAGGGATGTCATCAGCACTTCTCACTCTGCTGCACTGCCTGCCTGGGCTGAGCTCCATGAAGGGGTGAGGAGCCTTTAAATGCAGTTGTCAGTCTCAGTTTTTTAGCCAGAGGATTTATTTCTTTTCTCAAAGCCCTCAGTGGCCACTTTTCAACCTCAGTCATAAAGTGTCCCCTGTCCTTAGGCAGCATTGCTGAAAAAAGGTGTAAGATGATGTAAGTCATGGTCTGCTAGCTAAAACCATTTAAAAGTTACATTTTTTGGTTCAGTTACAAGCAATGTAACTGCTTGTTGTGTGATTTTGTATTTCTCTTCGGCCATCAAAACTGGGAATACCTAGTCTGAACCAGAGACCTGGGCTTCTGCAAGCAATGAGAAGAGGAAAGCAGAAGGCAGAAGGCAATTCTTCCTCTTCTAGGAATCAAAACAAAATAATTTGACATTTATTCCCTTCATTTGTCCCCACCATTAACTGCAGAGAGAGTGCAGAGGATCAGTTGAGGAACAGTGGGGATTAGTTTCATTTAAACATTTGTGTCCAGAAGTTAAACACCAGCACTCCCCAGACAGTCAGAGTTGTAGACATCCCTACAGGGTATTTTTTTCTTTCCTAAACAAGGCCCTTATGGAGGAACAAGGCACATAAGGATGCCCTTGTTTCTGTCTGCTAACCTTTGAGGGAGTCCAGAAATGGGTTTCATAACAATTATTTTTGTGTGTTTACCACAAAAGTAGATTAGAACTACCAAAAAAAAAATCTCACCTCACAGGGCTCTGAGATGACATTCAGTCCACCCTCAAGATCAAACCTTGATGCACCAGAAGCAGTCCTGCAGCCAGGAGGAATGTGGTTTTACTCAGCACAAGCACTGCAATGCTATTTTCCCAGCTGCTTAGATCCTTGGCATCTGGGACAAGAGTACTCCAGACTTCAAATACAAGCAACAAGAGATAAGAGGGAGGATCCCAGCAAATGCCTTCATGCTCTGTGGGCACATTGCTTTCATCTGCAGCACTACCAGGGGACCAAGGATTTAGGACAAATGCACTGAATTATTCTGGTCAATGTGCTTACTTGATGCTATTGTTTCTGCAAAAGAGAAAGAAGTGAAAACAAATTTCTGCAAAGAATTTAAAGCAAGAAGTATCATGTATGACAGCAGGACCAAGCTCATGTGGTACACTTGAATTCATTAGCAGAATCCCAGATGGAGCTACACTGATTTATTAAGGATGGGTTCAAAATTAGTTGCCTAAATAAGTAGTGTCAGAGCAAAACTAGTAATGCAACTTTCCCCAAGAAGAACCTGCAGCTGATTTGCAACCTTACAGCTGCTGAGAAAAGCTTAGGTAAAAGTTTAAATCATGAGCTTCAGCATTGGAACCTGCTGGAAAATTTGAGACACAATAAATTTTGATGGAAGAAGTTGTGTGAGTAAGCAATTTCCTACAGAAAAATTGTTTACTTATTTTTTTTAAACTTAATCTACTAAACAAAATTAATGTATTTTCAGACTTCTCGGAGGGTCACATTTTGATTAGCTGAACTGTACTGACACATTAAGTACAGTTCCCAATCAAGAAAAGGCAATCTAGAATACCCCAAGGCCCCATAAGAGTCATAGTCCTGTATCAATTCAAATTCTTTCCAAGAGGGAGATGTTACTCCCTCAGCTATATCTACCCCAAAATGCAGCTTCTCTCCTGACTGGTTTGCAGTGTGGCATTCACATGGTTGCAACTCTCCCCACCACCAAAACTTGTCACACAAACCCAATACAACACTGAATTCCTCATTATAGCTAGGGAACACCAAAGGGCTAAAGCTCTTTATTTCTCAAATACTAATAAAATGGAAGCTTATAGATCAACAAATGTTTCACTAGAAAAAGGAAATCTGGTTTTCTTACCTCTAGACACCTAATCTGTTCTCAGACATTCTTTGTTCTTTATGGCAAATGCACTTTTCTGAGACCAGAGTGGTGAAAGGAGCCTAGTGGAGCTCTCAATGTGACTCCTCAGCTGTGACATTTCTTTTGCTAATTCTCTGGGAGAACAACCCTGCAGCTCCTGACAATAATTAAACAGAACCCTGAAAAAATTCCTGCTGTGAAAACAGGATCAGACTCAACTCTTCACACTGCTCAGAAGAGTATTACAATCTCCTGTCTTTGTTTTTTAGATGCATTTATTTAAAGGTTGTCAGTAAGCTGATGTGAATATTGCCTCCCTTAAATTGTCACTGCATGCTGAGAAAAATGGTGGCTGTCCTAATTATAAAGTATTACTTTGCACATGGAGAACTGATAGGTTTAGAAGTGGCTCAATCCTCCCACTTTCTCCTTTTTCCTGGTAAAAATTGCTCTTATCTTTTCTTCTCTCTCTCTGGGCCTTAGGTGAGGCAGAGAAAAGTTGGCAGAGGCAGACAGGTCATGGGGGCTTAGTCTGTGGCTGCTGTACTCTGCAAAAACACTTGGTCTTGGTTTCCCTGGACTGAGCTCCAGTGGTCCAGGACATGGAAAGTTTGTGTTAGGAAGAAGAGTTGATTAGAGGGAACCCTGAGCCATGGACACCATGAGCTCCTGAGCTCCTCTCTTTGCCAAATTCAGACTGTCCCACCCTCAGTTCTGTGAGAAAGCACAAGAGGAGCTCCATCCCCTGGAAGACCTGCTTTGTTCCAGGTCTGGCTGTTGGATATTTCTTCATGTACAGCCTGCTGGTCCTCCTGCCATGTAACATTCTCATTTGAAAACTCTTCACAGGCATGACTAGCTTTGCTTTCATTTCTGCTTATAGTCCCCTACTAAAAGGGGAGGAAAATCCTGTCAGAATGTAATTTTTTTCATGTCTCAAAGGTTTTTGACTCAAAGAGAAAAAAGCAAACCAAAATTCCACCAACTGTGAAACTTCAAAAGTCAAAGAAAGAGCAAGAAATATAGATAGAAATGTCCCAGCAACACGGTTGAGCTGCAAGACTCCAGTGCTCTTGGGTTACCTATCTCTGTCACAGTGTGTCAGATTTCCTCACAACCAAAATTCAGGTTTCTGAGGTGGTGCTGGTTTGCTGCTATGAGAAAGAGCCTGCAAGCCAAGCACTGTGACCTGGTGAGGTGTAATGAGAGGGGAATATTTTCTTTGCCACCCCCTTCTGCATACCTGAAAGGAGAATTCAGCATTAATATCACCTCCTATAGTGCTACTTTTGCTACAGGACCCTGGAGTTCATTTGACATCACATGCTGCACTGCTTCTGTCCTCTGTTGAGCAAGAGGAAAACAAAAGATTTTGCACAGAATTTCAAAGATTTCCAGTGAAACAGTGAGGTGATCCCTTGTCACAGGACAGGTCAGGTCACTCTCATAATAACTAGCCCAACTCCTCTAGTCCAGGGTCAGACCAAAGCTGAGCCTATTTAGATATTGTGGAAAGTCAGTTTATTTCACCATGGACCAGGGAAGCAGCAGAGCTCCAGCTCTGCTCCAGCTTCCTGTGGCTTGGCAGTGTGTGAGGACAGAATCACATATTGTACCCCTCTTTACAGCCCCCACTGCCCACTCACATACCCTACCCATGGCATTGCTCCCAAGCTCAGACCTGGGTCTGGTTTGCATTCCTTCCTTTGAGAGGGTGCAGAAAATCCTCTGATGATCTGTTCATCCTTTGTATGGCCTGTACTGGATATATCAGTCACCTGTGCTCCAGGACAGAAGGATTCAGGGCAAAAAGAATGGTAGAAAATCCAGGTCACCATGACAAAGTACTCTGGCATTGCTGAGGTGGAGAGAAAGCATCCCTGGAAGGAATGCATGGGGCTAAACGCCCATGGGCTTATGAAAGGTTTTGGCATTTCACAAGACCTCAACAAAATCCCCAGCTGGACAGAGAGGAATTACTTCAAGAGCCCTCAGACTGAGCAATTTCTTTAAGAATTGTTCCTTGGTTTCCTCCTTAAAGTGGGTGTATAGTTGTATTGCAAGGGTTTCTTCAGGCCATAAACAGGCCAGAGAAACCTGAACAAAAAGGAGATGGCAAGAATGTAGGCACCTCCAATTTTAGGCTGAAGATGTGATTTCATTGTCTGCCTCTTCTCTTAGACCTTTTTATTATAAATTTAAAGAGAGATTATACTGTAATAAAGAGGTTATTCAGTGGGATTAATGGCTGGGAAATTTAGAAGAGACTAACAGGAGAGCCTCGCTGTGCCAGGTATCATTTGATCATGCTATAATTTGCTGTTGTCTCACAGGAGGTCAGCTAGTCAAACACAGCAGCTCAAAGCTGGGAGGGGACTAATAATGTATGACCCTAAGCACAGTTTACAGCCATGCAGGCTTTGAGCATGAGCAATCCATTTTCATACTTTGGAGGAAAACCTACCATCCTAAAGAGAAAACATCTGAAACTGCTTCCTCTGTGCTACTGATGCTTAGAGCAGGGTGGAGTCACCTTTCCACTTGTTGAGCAGCACCTCAGACATGATCCAGCCCTTCACAAAGCCACCAAAAGTGTCTGCTCAATTTTCCTCAAGCAGAAAGCCCTCTCACACATGCACATATTTCCTTCAGGTGCTCGAAGGGTGAGGGTGATGCCAAACAGGAGGACAGTGTGAGAGAGAAGAAAAGGCCAATCTTTACTGTTTTGCCACCTTAGGCAAAGGCACCTGCAAATGGCAAGAAATCAGACTTGATAAGCAGCTACTGCTGGTCCAATTTCCATAATTTCCATGGAAACCTGTCAGCCTGTGCATGCCAGAGCACATGGAAGCAGTGTATGAGAGAGGAATAATGCAGCAATCTCTTTCCCTAAGCTCTGCAGGGGCTTGCTAGGCTCCTCACCAGCCACTCAAACCTGCATGCTAACTACACTGCCATCCAGCCAGCAAACTCTCATGGCAATGAGAGGGGAAGCAAGGCAAAGACTTCACAGAAATCATGGGGGATTGAAGTATATATGAGAGCAGTTCATTATCTGAGAGCTGCACACACAACATGCATCAGGGGCTGAGCCAGCCCTGTGTGCCATGCACAGACACTTAGGTGAGCTGAGGTACCTCCCTTTCCTCAAGGGACAGAGCACTGGAAGAAAGGTCAGAATTTCCAACCTGGGAAGCTGCTTGCTGATGGTTTAGTTGTCATTTCTAGAATTAAAAACCTTTGTGTGAAAGTTTTGGACATTGAAACAGGTAGAGAAAGTACAAATCTAATCTGTATGGGGTATAATTATTGTATTTTGACCCACATTTTGGGTCATTGCTGGAACAACAGAAAAAAAAGGCAATGAGGGAAGGAGCAGCAGTTGTTGGAACAGAACAGCTCAAAGCTGGTGGGGGAAATCAGCCAGTTTGCAAGGCTGGCAGATACTCAGCCAGTGAATGGGCTCTTATGGCAAAGAATCCCAAGCAGAGATTGAATTCAGCACAGGATTTCTTTCTCACTTTTGAGTCCTAGTTTATAGACCTCAGGACAAGGTTTGTTAAATTAAGCTATAATTCCTCCATTATAAAATGACATCTTAATGGTTCTGATCTTTTGGAAGACTTTTAGCAGATTAGGAGGTGATGGGATAGGGGAAAAGATTTATTGCAAGCTCAAAGCCATGTGGTAATCCAAAGGGATTTATAGACAGTACTCTTCACTACTTGTGCTGAACAAGGATGTGAATTATTTGATTCTGATAACATGAGAATCCTCTTACAATACAGTATGAGCTTGACAAAATGTGAATAATGCTAAAAAAACATTCAGAAGTAGATTTTCCTCCTTCCCCCTTTAGTTATCTTTAAAGGAGTAAAAACCTGGGTTTGTATAATTTTTAAGTCCCTTTAGATAGAAGCCCTGAACAAAAAGTGAGTTCAGTGTCTATGGATACAGCTACTTGGAAAACTCCATCAGAAATATTTTTTTAGCTACTGGAATTTGTAGTCATAGAAGTTAAAACTTTGCACAAGGTTATTACCAGTTTGAACATGCAGGTTTGTCGGATTTGGGAGAGAATTTTAGATCAGAATAGGGGAAATCCAAATTCATGGCCTAGTTCAGGCTAGGTCAGTCAGGACATTGGGCTGAAGGGTGCCCTCAGACATCCTGTCCATCTGCACCTGAGCTACTTTAGTTAGAAGCTCTTCAGTTGCTTTCCACAGATAATCCATTGCAAAGAGAAAAGTATCCTTCCCAAGACTTGTCAAACTGCATGTGTAGCCAATAGTTACACCAATTTCATCAGATTTATCAAGACTATGGACAGCCTGCAGCTTGAAGAGCTTGTACATAATGTTGTGTATACAATAATAGCTACTTGTTCGTTTGAATCTGAAATATTCATGCATCTCTGATTAGATTCCCTTGTGAGCCTCATTAATATATAGCTCTGGATTAATTACAGAAATGTTTTCGTTTCAACTTTAGGATGTAGTGGAAAATTATTGTCTTCACACAGCAGAGGAGACAAAGGATATTGTACAGGTATGATCAATCCAAGGTTATAGATTATATCTGTGGGAGACCCAGCAAGAGAACAGCTAAATCCCAATGCTTCATGCTTGCTTCAGTCTCCACACTTTGAAAATTTTTCTTTCAAGAATTTGAAAATAATTAAGAAAAGAATTGGTGTTCTTTGCTGGCACAATTGATATTCTTAGCTATAACAATTGATATTCTCATCTGGAGCAGTAGAGAAATCCCATAGCAGAGATAGGAGCACAAGAACAAGCTTAATTGGGAAACAAACAGTTGTTAGTTCAAAATAATGTAATAGGAATATTTTTTCCCTTGATTAAATCCCAAATTTAATTCCAAGGGGGTCTGCTCTTCAGACTGGTCTGAACTGATAGACCTCCCTTAAACCTCCTTAAATGTTTCTCTGGTTCTGGTGCATCTGAGTGCTTGATCACACAGTAAGCACCCAAGAAACTGGGCCACAGAGAGAGATTATAATTCTCATACCTGAGAGAATTCTAAGATACCCTGAAAGAGGCAGAACAAAAGTTGGAAACTGGCAGTGAAAGCCTGACTAATTCACTCTCATAACAGACCTTGATTTTTTTAGCAGACATGATAACTAATCATTTGCACAATTTACCAGGGAACAAAGCAGATACTCCATCACTTGAAAATTTTAAATTAAATTGAGTGTTTTTTCAATGAGATATATTTATTAAGTTGGCAGCACTATGCTTCAGCTGGGTGGGAGAGCGGAGAAAATGCCAGATGGAATTTGTTACTTTGCATCATGGAGGGAGGACACACAGGAGATTCTGCTACCTATCAGACCAAACATCTTTCTTTAGTGGTATGCAGTGACAGAATTTCATTGTAGAAATCTGAATTAACCCATTATGTGTTTTTGCAGAAAGGTAGGAAAGCACCCCAAAGAACTAAATATGGAAAATTTGATTAAATTGCTCAGGTGAACATTTTGTGAACCACACACAGGAGAGTGCTTATGCATGCTGCTTTCTGTTTTTACTCAGAGCTACATCTCTGCAAATATTTACATGTGTCCATCACAACTGACAGCTGCTGCATCCTTTGTGATTTAACACAATTCTATACCAAAAGACTCCATTTGATGTCTTTATTCTTTTTTCTCCCTCTGTGTTCTCCCTATTGGAATTCAATTTATGATGATAATTGAAAGCCAGTGCCACTTAAGAGGGCAAGATTCCTGCCCTTCTAAAATATGTGTTTATTTCCTTCAGATGAACAATTAGTTTTCTAACACAATAGTTGCCACATAGCATAAAAGTACTTCAATGCCAAGTTTAGCATTTAGAGTTACACCCTTGCTGTTATGCTTTTAATTAGTCATTACTCATTGGAATGGAAACTTGTTTAATTGTTCTTTCACTTGATGAGGCTGATGTTCACTGGAAGAAAGAGCAGCTGTCTCTAACCATGCTAAATTTGAGACTATGATGAGCCATGGGGTTGTGTCCAGGGCACACAGAATGCTTTACCTGGCTCTGCTGGGCAGGAGCCAGTGCTCCAGACTGAGCTGTATGGAGTGCTCTGTAACCTGTCTGGGGAGAGCCTCACAACCTGCAGCGACTCTAACGAGAGGCTGCTTAGCATGGCAGCTTTAGGATCAAGTTCAGGAAACTCAACAGGCTCAAAAAATAAGAGACACTCACCTCCATGCAATAACAGTGTCAAATCTCTTTAAACTTCCACCTTATGGGCTGAATTGGATTTTTAGGAAGGGGTGGAGTGTAACATTGTCACTCTCCAGTGAGGATCTGAGCTCTGCACACCAACCGAGCAAGTTGCTGGCTGTTATTTGACTGGCCCAGGCCAATTGTGTGCCAGACAGCACACCTGGGAACGGCAGGTGCCCTCCCAGGTGCTTTCAGTCCCTGTTTCTGGGCCCATGTCAGTGAGTTTTACAGATCCCAAGCAGGGCAGTGACATCAGTCTCCAGAGTGAAGGGATTGCTGTGCAGCTGCTGCCACGCCGAGCAATCCCTGTGTCACAGCTCTGCCTGTGGGAATGGCCACACACTCCCTGCCCACTGCCAGGCACCATGCTTGGCTGGGTGTTCCTGGCTTGATTTCCTCCCTGCATCCCCTGCTCACACATCCCCTCCCTGCTGAGGCAATCCCACCTTCCTGCACTGCTGCCGCGGGCGTTCTCCCAGCCCAGCAGGGCAGGGAGCTCAGGTGGACAGGCTGGGGCTGTTGGCATTCAGCCACCACCATCTCTGTCCCCTCTCACCCAACACCTTACAGCACCACTTCACCACTGGGACAGTAACTTACTCTTGATTTTTTTCTGCTTTTCTGTTTTTGCACAGATGCAGAAAACACCTTGGGCTTATTCAAGTCCACCACGGGTCATGAAGGGAAACAAGACACTGGAAGATTTGCTCATGTCAAGTTGACTGTCCACAGTCAAATATACAAGACTGAGCTGTGAAAGCAAAATGCTCTTCCATTGCTTTTTATCTTCCCTCACCCAAGTGTTCACACACCTCTGGGCTGCTGTTGGTTCCCTGAAATATGATGTTTGCACCTGTACACAATAAACAACTGCAACCCTATAAACAACTGAGATCCCTGTCTCACCCTATTCCAAGCACCTTAGGACTGCAATGCATTAGGCAGTGGTAGCTCAACAACTGTCTAGTTAAACAAAATGCCCATCAGTCTCTCTGCAATTGGAGCTCCTGCACTTTCCAGCCTGTTTTGCTGAGGCAGGAACCCTGTCTCAGACAATGACATTTGTTCCAGCCTTATTTTGATTTACAGTGCTGCTCTTCACTTTGGTATTTCATGGTGAGCAATGTGTACATTCTGCAGGACAGTGGATAACAGTGGATAATCCTGTCTTGTTGGATTAGCAGTTTTCCCCCAAAATCTGTTTCTATTTCACTTGCCCAAACCTGATAAGGGCTATGAAATTAATAAGATTATATGACAGAGCACCTGTTTCTGCTGTTCCTTCCTAAGCTTTGTTCAGCTGGCCAATTTCACCTTAATTTGATGGGACACAGGACTCCTACACTCAGCCCTCCTGCAGGGTGCAGGTCAGGAATGCCCTCAAGGGAAAATTGTGTGAGCCCTGAATTTCCCTACAAATCTGCTTTGTTCAGGTGGGGATTTTCATATCAAGCAGGGAAAGCAAGGGCATTCAAGTAGTCTAAAAGGAGATAAAGCCACTGGCTTGGGGAGGATGTGGGGTTGTAGAGGAGGTAGGAGGGAATCCAGTGTAATGCAGTCAAATATAAAGCTCCTAGAAAAACAGACCTTGCTAGGCCTACAGCTTATGGGAGCAACTAGTTCACTGTGAATGCAGGATTCTGCAAAAGTGCTGTTTGATTTTGGGCAATCTTATTAGAGATACAACTGTTCTTAATTTTCCCCTTGGGCAGGAAAGCTAAATGGAAGCAAAACATTTATTTGTTTGGGGTAAGTATGCCCAAACTAATGGAAACTGTACTACACATAAATGCTTCTCACATTCTCCTTCATGCAGCTGATTTTATGGCCTTTTACCTGTCTCATGGACAATTTCTGCTGCTGAGATTTCCCCACACATTGCAGTTTTATAAATAAGAAAATTTAATTTTGGACCCACTTCAACTAAAAATTGTTCATTTTTAAATGGAATTATGCTCCAAAAAATTTTGTTCCAGGAAAGAAAATTCTATGCTTTGTCATTTCTACCCAATTAGGATCAAGCAGGAATCAAAATATTAGAAGTTTGTATGGAAGAAGGAATCCAATTTATGAATTAGACTAGCTGTAATTCTGTGGCTAGTTAAAAATCCCAACTTTGTATCTGCCTACCAATAATTTCATAATCTGCATCATCTTCTTCAAATTAATCTATTGATAACAATTAGTGAGTGACACTATCTTACAAGTAAGGAAATACCGAGAAATATGTTTCTCACACAAACTCATTGGAATATTTGGAAATTCTCTTTGACTTCAATGGGCTTTGGATCAGATCCCTGGTGTGTTTATCTTTCTTGAAATGTTCCCAAGGTTGTGCTGCTGTGAATGAGAAATAAAGTAATTCAATTCTAGATATTAGCTTAGCAGAAGAGGAAAAAAAATTGAGGTCATAGTGGGGTTATGAATTTTTTTGTTTTTTCTTTGCTGCTTTTTCTCAGTGTGGAAGTAGGTAAAGCTTTCATCTCTTCTGGGCAGCAGTTATGAGGATTAGGTAACAGGAAGAATTTAATTTAATCAGTTCAATGAATTTTGCCTCATTAGGAATTCAAGGAAATTCTCAAGTTCTAAGCCCTCCCAAGATTGCCCTGGTTTGTTTATTTATTTATTTATTTATTTATTTTGAAAAGTGCATAGAAAGGTTTTATCCATGGGCTGTTGGGCTCAACTAATTACATTAAGAGCTAATATGATTTCCTTGTTTATGCTGTTTGTACAGGAAGATGATTGTCTAATCCTTTAAGCAGTACATTTAATTTTGGTTTCTATTTCAAGTCTTTTAATAGTGTGAACTACTTCTAGTTCTCAAGGTAAACAGAGTCTAAATCTTAAATGTTTACTTCTGAGTAGCTTCAAGGATGAAGCTGCTCTGGTTTCAGAGGAGGATGTTCAGACAGGAACATCATTTCATGCCCATTGGTTCTAAGCTGCAGGGCAATGGGGGAAGAGGGGAGAGGGAACAAGAAAACTTCTCTAAAGCAAGTTCAGGGCTTAATCTGCACAATTGTCACACAGTGGGTGGCTGAAGTGTTCATTGCTACACTGCAGTCATTATTACTAATTATTAGTCTAATGTATGTTTGTCTAAGTTGATCATACATCTCCATCTAAGTATTTTAAATCTATATATGGATGCAGAATGAAGATATACTTGGAATAGAAAATCTGTGTACATTAATTACATTTCCTCTCTTTGGAAGTTATATTTCTGTTACACTTCTGAAATAATATAAAAAGGAAAAAAAGTAAAAAAAAGTCTGGAGAAACAGACAAATAAATGTCACTGCCTAAAAATTGTGTGCAGACATTATGGTGAGTATTCTCTCTGTATTTCCCGTGTTTATTAAAAAATCAAAATTAATTAAAATTTGGGATTCTGACAATTGCCAGTATCGAAGATCTGGAGCTCTGATGGGAGCTTTCCACCTCCTGCTGTATTTCACCATTGACTCTTATTTAGATTCTATGCACAGACTATAAAATTTTGTCCTGCAATGTAGCCAAGTTTGATGTCCCAAGGTATCAGAGCCCAAGGAGCAGTAATGCTCCATTCTCTTTGACATTTCCTATAGGTCTTTAGAAAAACTTTCAGCCCAAGATCCATTACTTCCAGGCAATTCTTGAAAGGCGATCTTAAAAAAGTCCTCCAGAATAATTTCTCCAGAAGTTAGCCTAGAAGAAGGTGCCCAAAAATCTGAATCTCTCCTGGAAAATTTTCAGGAAAAGTCTGTAAAACTCCCCACCCCAAGGTGCACTAATTTTTACTACTGCCTAAGCATGAGTCTCAAGTGCAGGTGTACCTACCACACACTAGATAATGTACTAAATCCAGATATGGGTAATGGAAACATCTACACCTGAACTGGCTGAGAATACTTTTAGGACATGCTGTAAAGGATAGAGACATGTAAACAGAGAAATCAGCCTTGAGCTACTGGTTGTGTCTTAGATGAATTAGTTTAAATTTCTCCCTTTATTTCTATTTCTACAAAAGAGAAATGATGCCTCTTGCATTCATCTTGAACTCCTATTTCAGTGATAGACTCTTAATAACAAAGACATTCTCGTTTGGACATGAATTTTTGTCTGAGTTACAACTGGAATTATAGAATAACTCAAGTTAGAAAGGATTCATAAAGATTATCAAGTCCACGATGCATTGAGCCTATCTAGTACACAGTCTTTCTTCATTATGACTACAGGAAACACCCTGAAGGTCACATCCCTGGTGGCTTAAATTAAGCTCTTCAGTCCTCTACAAATTATTAAATTCTCTTGTACTAATTAAGAGAAGATTTGAGTGAATAAATATTATGCTAATTTTTGAAAGAGAGTGCAAAAGTTACCATGGAATTCTCATCAGAATCTGTACTGGGACTTTTACTGTTTAACAAGGGATCTGGAAAACTGAGTGGCTAATGGAGAGGAAAAGTTTGCTGAAAATGCAAAATTAGGACTGACAAAATTAAGGCAGGAAAAACTGGAGCAGAGCACGAGGAAATATTGAGCATGTCCTGATACTGAGTAAGACAGTGACAAAACATCCAGTGAAAGCCAACAGCAAGTAATGCAGCTGGACACACTAATTCTAGCTGTATTATTTGGTGATTGGCCCAGCAGGAAGCTTCTAACAAGTGACCTTGGCTATTGCAAATCTGAGTGCCTTGAGCCTGTCTGCAGCTCAACACATCCACCTCCTCATTTCTGTCAGCCTAAAAAAGCCCCTCTTTTCTCGTGTGATGGTGGATGGCTTGGGACATTTTTTACCTTCCCAGCATTGCATAGACCTGGGTCAGAGTACAGAAAGAATAATTAAGGTGGCAAAACCAGCAGGAGGTAATTCCTAGCAGGGAGGAATCAAAGAGGGTCACGACAGGGGAAACAAGACAGATTTGCCAAAGCGAAAATTGCTCATAATTCAGGAAAAAAAAAAAGTGGATTCTGTGTGGACATTTCCCTAAACCAAACAGAAACCCCCATTACACCACTGTGTGCAGCTGTGGTGCATCATCTCCCTGACTCCTGGGAGGAGCTCTGCTCATCCTGTGCCAAGCAGGAGCCCCTTGAGAAGGGCATGGGACAGAGTGACAGCTTAATCAGGAGAGCTGGGATGACAGCTGTGCAAGGAGGCAGGAAAGAGACTGAAAATTCTTGGCTTCCAAGACAGATGACAGGGACTGTGAGCATACAGCCAGTTCTCAAAAATCACATATTACATAGAGAGAGTGAAAAGAGATGATGAGTTGCTGCTTTCCACAGTCTGGGAGCAGAGGACACAGAGTATTATTATTGGGTGTCAGAACATATAAAACTCAGAAGAGAAAAACAGTTCTCAGTAAGACATAACTAAATTGTGGACCTTGTTGACATAGTATTTTATAGATGTTTGAAAGTATTGATGGATTAAAATAGAAGTTAAATATGATATAGACTTTCTGGTACCTGTTAAACTCTTTAATGGGGATGTAACCTGTATTTCAGTGTTTTCAGAAAATAGAGGGATATAACACAAATATTTTCAAAAACATCCATCATCACCTAGATCAATAAATATCCTCATTTCTGTCAGTCTAAAAATCACCCACAATTTTTTGGTTTTGATTTTTTTTAACTTCCATGCTAACCTGATCACTTCCATTACAGTGATGGACAGAAGAAAACAGAGTTAGCAGAAATATGCTCATCTTCACAGAGGATCAGCCTGCCTGAGGTCAGGCCCAGGATTTCCTGATTAACTACAGAGCAGATAAAGGAGGCCTCTGGCTCTTTCTTGCTAGTGATAGCTCACCAGAAGGGGAGAGATGACTTTCAACCTCCTGCTTCTTCCTTTGTTAATCAAGTTATAAAATCAGAATTTTGATGAGCCACAGTTTGTTGCAAAAGGCAACATAGGCAATTTACAACTTTGTAATCTCCTAAGGACACAGTGTAACACAGCTGAAATGCTCCAGCCAACATTAAAAAGCAGAATAAGTGATGCAGGAGGCTACCTGGGGGTTTTACAGGTACAGTATGTTTTATCAATGACACTACCTTTAACCTGACACTCACCTTTATTTCCAAACTGTTTTGGACATGCTAATGAAAAATAACATCTTAATCTGGTCTTGAAGCTCAGACCAAACAGTTCAGTTGGACTGTATCAACACTTTTATATTTCATATTCTTTTTAAATGGGAAAAAAATCCCATAATTTAAAGTTATGTACTGTCTTGTGAACTATTGATAAGACTTTTCACTTTGGTATTTAAATGACCAAAAATTGCATTGCATTTGTGTGTAAATCATAAATTTGTAGCTGGAAAGTGTGGTGTCTAGTTTGCAAATTCAGGTCCATAACTGTTTAAATTCAAGCTGTACTTCAAGCTGATTGCTTTCTCTTTACTACCTACATCACTACTGTGGGTATTGATGCAGAGGGGAATTTCCTTAGAACTGCTTGTGTAATTGTTGTGATTTTTTCATTATTAAAATTATCTCCAAAGAAGTTTTTATTATTAACAATCTCTGAAGACATTTTCTTCCACATAAAGATTGAGTTTGGGAAGAAGGGAAGGACAGGACTTGTTGTGAGGGTTTTGATTGAAACATGAAAACTTTAAGCTAAGATTTGATTTATTAGAAAAGCTATAATCTGTTTTGTTTAAAAGACATTTTCTTCGAAATCATTATGCTTTTATTGATTTGCTTCCATGGTTACATACCATATTTCAATCCAGGGAAATGGACTCTATAACCCATCATTACTTCAGGCATATGATATCTCTTTTGAGCACAGGAATAGATTAATAAGGTTAGCCCCTCACATTTCAGTGATTAACAAAGCTTTTGGCAACCTTCCTCAATATCTGTAGGACAAAATAAATAAAATAAAAAATTATGGGGCAGAGAGAAATCATATCTGGATTGAAGACTGCTGATGAAAAAACCCTTGTGCTGCATTTGAACACATTTTCCTTGCAAACCTGTCCCTTAGTAGCAGTGCTGCCTTAGTGTCAATTTAGAGGGTTCTAATTTTCAAGGTAAATTAGACTGGATAGCTACTCTATATTTTAAGATTTTGCACATGTGCTTAAATAAAATATAGTACATGTATCACCTTGAAAACCTGTAGAACTGTAGCAGTCAGGAAGCTATCTAGCCATCTGAACTTCTTTTAAAAAAATTGTCTGACCATAAAGAAATTGTTGGTTTCTCAACTGGATGCACCAAAATTATAAATCATTTTACCTTTATTTGCAGCAGCATTCCTGTGATTTCCAAAGGACTCATTCCCTCAGCTGGTAAGTACTACATATATGTTCTGATTATGGCCTCCTGTTCAGGGTAAGATGTTTCCCAGAACTAGGCACACCAATGCCCTCAGGTTGAAAGGAATTCTCTGATCCATGAAATCACAGCCCCCACAGCAGAATCAAGCCCACTGTGATTTAGCTGCCCACAGACAGCAGCTTTTTTCAACCCAAGGAAGAATTTCTCTTATGCAGAAGTGAAAAGGATAAATTCTGTCTTGTCAGACTTGGTGTCTCTCTGAAAGCCCAATTATTTTCGGAAGCCTTTGAATGCTGGTCAGACAGAGATGTCCATGGGGATGTGCATTCCTCAGCTGTGGCAAGCATCAGATCTCTGGCCTTGGTCCTCAGGAGCCAGAAAAGCTTTGTGATCCCACTGAGAAAGGACACAGGAATGCACTTTCATCCTGGGAAGGGGCAAGGGCTAAAGTTTTCTCTCAGAGAAGTGAGTGACCTGCTGAAAGTAGTGTTAAGATTAAAGAAGTTTAGCCTGCCCTTTCAGGGCTCTGCTCTCTGTAAGCTGCTCATTCCTGGGAAGCCCCAGGAGTGACCTTGGCAGATTTGTGCTTCCCTGACATCAGAGATGATGGCAGGGCCACGGCCCTTCCTGGGGAGGAGAACTGCATCAAATGGGGATGAGCAGCACAGATCCCAGCCCAGACCTGGGTGGGCAGGAGGGAGAGGTGCACTCTTTCCATAGAGCCATTCAGGCAGCCTCCAGCCTTGGTCCCAGGGCAGAGTGGCTGCCTGGCTCATCCTCATAAAACTGTGGATGAAGGCAGTCCTGGACAAAGCTAAGATTCAGACAATGAGGAGTCCCAAATTCCTTGGATCCTCTCACAATTGCAATCAAAATTGCCAACTAAACCGTGCTGAGCCTCAAATCCTCTTTCCTCCCACTGAGCCATGTCCAGCACCACTGCCACTAGCTTCTACTTTACACAGCATATTCAAGAACCAGTTCAACTGAAACCTTCTCAAAACATACATTTATTTTCTGGAAGAGGATTAAAAGCCACACAGGCTTTCAAAGAACCTTGTGGAAAACACTGCATTAAAAACACTATATTAAAAATATTACTGTTTTTATACTGTAGGCAACAGTCTCTATCCTACAACTATAAATAAAGATGGGAATATAGATGTATATCCATAAACACACAGACATGGGAATCTATATACACATAAATGGATACACAGCCACCATGCACAGATGTACACACAGGACATTTGCTTGATAATTGAGAAATTGGTGAGCTGGGGAACCATGACTAATCCAAATCTGCAGAGACAGGCGAGGAATTTCACCTTTCTGCCAGGCCCTGAGTTGGTGAGCCATGAAATGATTCAGAGAGGTCCCTCCCCAGGCAGTCTCTCTCCCCTGGGAGCTGATGGAAGATGGGCTGCAGTTTCAAGGGAGACCTCACCATACATTTGTCCATCCTGCCTCCCTGCTCCTTTGGGAATAGCCATCCCTCACAGCAGCTGAGCAATCTCCCCTGGCTGTCAGTTTTGTGCACCCTGGCATTTATTTTCTTTTTTCCTGATCACCTCAGAAAATACACCATGAAATCAGCATCACCTGTAGAGTTTCACAGTCTGGCACATCCTGGTGTGCCAAGAGTTGCAATCTCAGCCCCGTGCAGCAGCATGTCTTTCAGAATAGCCAAATCATTCCTGACAAATTGATGCCTGCAGTAGCTGATGAAAAATAGATGGGCTTGCTTGAGAGGCTTTTGGAGAAGGATCTTACTGACTGGCTTGCAGAATTCTCTCTTGGTTCAGGAATCTCTGGTTCAGTGCATTAGTGCTGAGTTCTCCACTCATCACCCTATTGGCTTCCTTGCACAACTTCATTCATTTCCCCCACTCTCTCCTTTCTCCTTTGCCTTCCTGCCATCTCCAGTTTCTGGGTTCAGAATGGCTGAGAGCTAAAATTCAGTTTTTCCTTCTGTTCATCAAGTCTTCAGGAGACCGAGACCTGTTCATTGAGAATATTTACAAAGTACACCACTGCCAACAAATCTGAACCAAATGCATTCCTCCCTGACTGTGCTGCAAGTAACTTCCCCCTCCCCTGTTTTGTGTGATTTTCGTGAAAGTCATCAGCAAGAGCTATTTGAAAAGGTCATTTTTCCACCTGGAATGAAGAAAAATTAGGTGACTGGAGAGAGGCAAAGTAGTGTTCATGAATGCAAACTTCCCCTTCTGTCTGAAAATAACACCACCAGCCACAAACACAGGTACTAGAAACTCCACGATTTCCCTGCTCTTGTGAAGGCACCACATAATGTTTGTTGATTTGATCTGAATGACAGTCAAATAAAACATCCTCTATTCTGCTGAGCTCAAATGGAAAAAAAAAAACCCAACAAAACAAACCAAATTCACCAGAAAAATCTGACATGAAGTGAACTTAAATTCTTTGTTCTGTAGCTGCTCTGACTTTAGATTTTCCACAGGAAATGCCATTATCACACACTGCCCTTTGACAAACATCATCAGAGCTGAATCCATAGGGAAAAATGTCCCTTTTAGGAAGGGTAGTGCCCAGTTTCATTATTTCCACACCTGCAGAGAACAGTAACAATTTTCTCTGTAGTGCCTTTTTTATGATATAGATGACAAGAAAGACCACTGATTTTGAGTGGTGCTTGCAGGCAGTCAAAACTAGTGATGAAGCCTTTGAAAATCAGGTCTCCTGCTTGTACCACTGAGCCACAGTCTTTAGGGAAATTAATGGCCTTTTTACACTCAGGTCTGAGAAAAACAGGGGTCCACTTCTGCCCACTGCAAAGTAAAAAGAGAGAAAAATAAAACCCAGTCCACAAATAATGTTTTTTTATAAAAGCAGACTCACAAGAGGAAGAACTGTGCCATGGTTTGAGCAGAAGGCTGGTTTTTTGAGACAAGCACTAGCTCTCCTAACTGATCCATGGTCTTAAGACGTTGGGAATGTCCAGGCCATGATGTTTCAGGGATGTTCACATTGCCAAATTATGGTATCCTTGATTTAGCCCCAGGTGCTCTTCCCTGAAATGCTCACCCTGCACAGGGGTTTGATCATCTCTTTCAAAGACAGCACCCAAAGCACCCTGTGGTTCTTGGTCTACCTGCTGCTAAGAAAGGAAAGGCAGCAAATGTGTTTTGGTCAGGCAGGAGAAATGAAATCCTCTCAGGACATAGGAGAGGGAAGAGCTGGGGGTGCCCATGGGAAGAGCACGGTGCTCTGGATTCCACTGAGGTGGTTTTCATCAGGAAATGCCAGTCTGGCTGTGCAGAGTGATAAAGAAAGGGAGAAAGAAAGGCAGAAAGATGTCAGACTGTCAAAATGGGGCAGGCCTTGGAGCTCAGTAGCCCCATGACTTAGCAAGGTCTCACAAGCAATGTCTTGGATGTTTTTCTTCTGTCTGTCTGTCTGTCTGAAAAGGGTTCTATGAAAACAGATGCATTTTAAGGGTGCCAAGGTACACTCCCAGAAAACATATATATATTTACATACACACACATACATACAGTTTGTTCCCTTGTTTGAAAGGGGAGTGTAATAATTCTCCAGAGTGATGCATTTTTTCTAAAGCTCTTTCTAAGCAGTAAGGGAGAAGAGACTAATACTGCATGATAAGGAAGCTTCTAAGTGATAATTTAAAGATAATCTTTTAAGATTTGGAGCAACCTCATTATGTGCACTTCTAAGTGACTTAGATACAAGTTTTAATTATTCCTATCTCTATCTTGCAGTTTCCCTGAGAAGCCTTTAAAAAAAAAAAGCATGCAGCTCATAGCTGAACCGGGGCCCTGCAATTTATAAACTGTATTTTAACTTTAGTTGACTGGAAATGGGTCTAATCCAATTGCATTCCAACCTTCAATGGAATAATAATACTGAACAAATAACCCCACAGGCAGTAGGACATTGCTTTTCCTGCCAATCTCAATTTTAACTTGATTGCTTCTTAATGCCATAGGCGATGACAGGGTGACTCAGGACAATATGTTGTTGAAGAAGAATAGTCTGAAATATTACTCTTAATCCCATTTTATAGGTACCTGTAAATGTTAGTGGTAAACCACAGCCAGATATCTGTAGGGAGATTTAATAACAGGGCATTATAGCCAGAGGAAAAAAAATGGCAGCCAGGACCTTCTATTTTCTGTTCCTCTGAGGATTTCTCACTTGTAGGAGTGAATTATACCATACAAGGTGATAAAGTTTAGTTTAACACCAAAAACTTTAAACAATCCTTTTCCCTCACAGGGTCAGCAGCTGTGAATTCAGCTGTGAAGGAACCTCAGGGAGACAGCCCATTTCACTTGTTGAGTCACAGAAGGAGAGAAGGGAAAAAAGCCCCACTTTATTTCTTAGTCAACCTTTATATTGCACAGCCAAAAAAGGAAAACTTTGTCAACTACTGTTATTGCCTGGACTACAGATTAGCCTGTGGATAACAGCACTGAAACTTAGCTTGATACTTCCTAGGGTTGTGTTTGACTTTTTAATGTGCGCCACCACTTTGGTGAACAGTCGTACTTGATTTTTGAGCGCATCCATATTCTTCTTGTGCTGTTTCCAGCTGACAAACTCAATTGTTTTTATCATTCTTCATCTCTAAACACACACAGACACATATATTTTTAAATATATATATATACACATATTTAATACATTTTGGTTTCTTGATTTCCATCCCAACATCAAGATTCTAGGCAATGAATCTTTCTTTAGGATAACCTGACCATCCGTGTTAAAAATGATTTCCATCTTCATTTCATCAGCTTATTGGCCTAAGAAGCAGGAGTGTGTTAATACAAGCTTATTATTGAAAATACTAGGTACAATCAATTCCAAAATGTGGCCTTTAGGAACTGTATTAGTTATGTTTTTCAAGCTTCATATACCTCCTTTCAATACTGCTTACTATCATCTTCTTTTTTTATTTCTTATTTTATAAGTTATTATTCTTCCATTGTACTAATTTTCTGATCCTCCGATTTTCTTTTCCTTCTCTATTTTTTTCCCCAGTTTGTAACTTACAAAATGCTTTTTTAAAGGCAAGAAAACCTACCTTTGCTGTAAGGGAAATTCCCTTATCAAATGCAGTTATTGTGTGATCTATTTTCTAAAGGCCATATTTTACTTGATCCCATTTTTCAGCTACTTTGACATGAATCTCTCTTTCTATCAAGCTCTTTTAAACATTTGAAGACTACAAAGAACAAAAAATGGACCTGCATCATCATTTTCCACTTCTTAAATAACTATGTGCTATTTGTTCTTCTTCAGTCTTGCACTACCGTTTCCTAAAAAAGTAGTCTAAGGAAATTAATTTTCTATAAATTAATTTTTTTTTTAAAAATTATTCTCATTCATGGCCATTTCCATAAGAAATTATACAGTGATTTTCCCCATTTTGAAACCAATTATATGGCACTTATCCCAAAAAAAAAAAAAAAAAAAAAATCAAACCTACTAACAGAAGAAATTTTGCATCAAAATGACCAAATTTTCATATTTTGTTTTTAACTGATGGATTAGACAGTTGAAATAAATCTTCTTAAAAGTAATAGAGAGCTTGAGGATTTATTAAATTAATCTGAGGAAAGGAACAAGTATGATGTGCACTATGCAATGTCTTTCAACCTCATTGCTTGCCTATTAGGCTGCAAGAAAAGAATATTTAAGTGTCTGTTTATTAACTGATTGTCAAAGAAACCTGATTATTTCCAGGATAAAATTCTGCACCAGGACGAATAAGATGAACTGAAGAGGAACAAAGTGATTGATTCATTTCCTTTGGGGGAGGGGAGGGTATAAAGTAAAATAATGAAACATAAATGTGTCAGATCCATTTATACAGGATTGATATTTAATTTAGTTCCCTTTGAAGTTGAAATTAAATTTCTTAAGAGGTATTATTAAAAGGGAGATGGAATGTAACCTTCCATCAAGCTACCATTATTTTAATACATCATTAAAAAAATGAAAAAAAAAAAAATCTTTTTTCCTGAAGTGTGCTGGTAAATTGATTTATGCAGTTCTAAGCAGTAATTATGAAATGTGCTTATCTAGACACCTTCTGTTGCTATTGATCCTACACGTTATTCTGATGAAAAGCTCATAATTCATGGCGTTCTCAATGTTTAGACTTGCTGGAATTATTTATAACCTGCAGTCCAAAGGTGCAGCTAGCGGAATGGGGTTTGAAGCTGATTTGCAATGCACCAAACAGTCTGTTTTCAGGCCCTGAGCACAGATAGTTACAGCACTCTGCTTTGCAACCCACAAATGGAGAGAGCAGCACCACTGTGGAAGGGAAAGGATCACTGGAGGGTAGGGAAGAGACTGTCTTTCCAAGAGTTGCAGAAATGGAAAGTGGCTAAAGCAGGAAACAAGGAAACTTGCAGAACTGCTGCAATAGACAAAACAAGTCCTTTGATGGGTGCTGGGAAAAGAAATTATTAAATCTACCCCAGTGTTCATTTGGTAGTTGCAGTTACCTCCTTCAACAACCTGTGGTGTTCGTTTTCTTCAGAGATTTCCAGCGAGCCAAGCCATCTGTTGAAGTTGTAACTGCTACTACTACTAGAAATTGTTGTGAGGAAAAATAATAGCCTTTCCTTCTCAGAGCAGCAAGGACTAAACCAAGGGCTTCCAGTCCCTATCACAAGATTTGCTTCAAAAATCCCCCCCCGTGCAGTCACTGTAGGGGAAATGTCACGTGTCAGACCTGAGAGGTTTTCCCTACTGCTCTGCTGTGACCTGAAACCCACACAGGAGCTTCTGCAGAGGAAGCAGCTTCCCCTGTGTGGGTTTGCTGGGAAGGAGGAGTGTGAGGACAGGGGAAAGAAGACAAAAACTGAGAGGACAGGTAATTTAGTGAGCAGCTGACACAGCTCCAGCCCCAGCCTGCTCTGGGGGTGTGTGAAGCAGGGGTGGAATGTCAGAGCATTTTGCTCTCCCTCGTGGTGCTGCTGAGGTTTGACTGTCCCTGCCTGTGCTTTTCATGGGGATAAACACAAATATTTGTGGCCCTTCTCTGCCAGCATTGACTTCAAGAGCTACCTGGCTTTTCTTCATCCTCTAACCCCATCAGGGCCAAATCTTACCAGAGACTTTTTGGGCACTTTCTCTACCTGCAGGAAGTTCATGTGCCATGTCAGTAGGAAGTCAGGGTGGCGTTTATGCTAAACCAGGTAGGTTTAGTCCATGGGAGGAACATCCTGAGACACAGCAACAGCAACACAACCTGACAGCCACGAGAGTCATTGTCTGTTATCATTATGGCACCAGCCAGGAGCTTCAAGGACATCTCCAAAGTCCCTTTAATGGCAGATTTCTAGTGCCACAGCAGAAAGAAAGTGGATCTAAATTACCATGGAGACAATACTTGGATATTTCTGTTCCACATCTAAACACAGCGATGCACAAAACAAGATTTTTATTTTCCTGTCATTATTATCCCTTTGAACACTACTTTGGATTAAGATGAGGACACGTTTCCTCATCCAGACAGGCCCCTCAAATGTCTTTGATAGGCTTTCCATTAATATGCAACATTATCCAGAATAAAATTACAGTCTGCCACATGCTCTGTGAGACAACATTGCAGGGCACAGATGACCCAGAGGCTGTAAATTACCCATCTCTCAATTAAGTAGAACAAAACAGGGCCTATCCATGGAGCTGTCAGAAACACATGATGTCACAGCGAGCTCCAGAGCTCTGAAACCAAACACAGCATGAGGATATTCTAAAACAATTCCATAACCATTGGAAATGCACAAACAGGAGCACAATTAATTGTAAATACTAAACAGATGCATAGCAGTTATTTTAAAATTCAGTAGAACTTCTTAAACTGAAGCCAATTGACATCCCTGTTGGCATTGATCATCACATTTGAAGATTACTCTAGCTGTTAATAAAACTAGGTGGAAATTGCAACTGTTGAGAAAAAAGATAAAGAAGTTAAGCCCAAGAGGCTCAAATTCCATCCAAACAGCTATTGAGCATGGCATTTGAAACACTAATTTAAATTTTAAGGTAGTCAAAATGGCCTTTGTTTAAATTCAATGTGGGCTTTATTAGGTTTTTTGTTTGCTGTTTTTTTAAAGAACTGACCACCAACATCAGAATTTTCCTTAGATGTGACTGCGTAGCTGAAATTCTATTTACAAAAAAGTTTGAAACAAAAGGGATTGGCTTTTTTGTCTTCTAATGACTTATTTCTGACTCTACTGTCAGAAAACAGGCATTCAAATAAAGACAACAAAAGCAACTAAATATATTCAAACAATTCTAAAGACTTAAGCTGAGACTGCCTTCCACTATCAATCTCCCAGGGCTTTCAGAATAATTTTACAGAATTGTTTAAGAATACACTGAAAATTGTTTTGTGGAGCTCCTTTTTCTTACAGTGACCAGTTATTTCTAATCCTGCATTTGACCTGCATGTTTTGCAAGTCTTGAACAACCTACTCTTACCTGATGCTAATCCCAAAATAATACACTCAACCACTCTCATGGCATTGGACAGGCAAGAAACAGTGTCACTGTTTATGAAGTCAGTTATGTTAGTAACTGACTGCATTAGGATTAATTTACTTTTCCAAAATCACAATTTTTCTGCCCATCCTTCTTTCTTTTCCAAAGACACCATAATAGGAATCTTGGGAAATTTTTGATCAAATTAAAGAAAGCTTGGTTCCCTCCACAATTTAACCAGAAACATTCTCTCTGCTTCAAGTAAAACTTTTTTTCATTTTCACTTTGGACCTTCTGACTCATTTCATCTCCAGAGACAAGCTTTTCCTACTGCTTCCGTTCCTGGCCCAATGTTTGCAAATTCCTGGGAAATGAAATGAACAGCGAGCTCTTCTCTGACATCAATCCAGCTGTGCTGCCAGCTGCCCTTGCTCTCTTGAGTGGTATTTTTGGGGAGGGGAGGGGAGGTGGTCAGAAGAGACATTTTTAAGCAACATGATTCTACAGAAGCTCACCCAGGAGCATGGCAATGGGAAGATTCACTCTGATAGCAAGGAAGCAAATTAAAGAGTGAGCACTGTGGGCTGAGCCAAAGTCTGGGAAA
The DNA here is from genome assembly GCF_963513975.1 of Fringilla coelebs. Taxonomy (NCBI): domain Eukaryota; kingdom Metazoa; phylum Chordata; class Aves; order Passeriformes; family Fringillidae; genus Fringilla; species Fringilla coelebs. The sequence goes on along the minus strand of NC_140066.1, from coordinate 26,135,403 downwards.
GTTGATGAGAACAGCTCTTCCATTGCCTACTGCCTCCTGCATTTTGTATAAGCTCATTAATGATCTGCAGTTGATGTTGGTTGAATGGTAAAGTAAAATAAAATAAAATATCCACTGAGCTTTAGAGCCCAGCTGCAAGGAGCTAATTATTTTAATGTATTCTGTACCTGGTGTGTCATGGGAAATCAAAGCAAAGAAAGAAAGGAAATCCCTAACTTAATGAAGCACAGGAAACCTCTCTCATAAGGACAGCCATAAACAGGCATGAAACTTGAGGATCTGTGGTCACTGTGGCCCTACAAGCTTTGCCATAATGCTTAAATGTTTTCGAAGACATCATCTGAGAGGGAAACTTCTCATGGAGCTTAGAAAGTTTTCTGTAGAGCTCAGCCCTTAGGACAATTACATCTCAGAGCACCTCAGGGGGCTGCTGCCAATAGAGGCTTGATTTGCTGTCCATCATCAGCTTGCTGTATTTTCTTGGAAACTTTCCTTGAGGCTGGCTCATTATTTTACAGTGTGCCCTGAGGTGACACATGTCTATTTGGGTAGCAACGAGGAAAGGATATTGTGACTGAAGAGATTTGGTACAGAGTTTTGGTGAAGCATCAGAAATTGAGTTTTGGGATAAATTGCTTGCATTTCAGGTGCAGAAATCAGATTGGGTTTAGAACATGCGTTTTATTTAATTTTTTTGCCCAGAGGAGAATCGTCACCTTTGAGAGATGTATTTCAATTTGTCTGGCCACTGGATAACCACCAACACAATTGTGTCTAAGGACATGTCCACCTTCTTCTTTCCTTGTTTCCAAGGATAGTCTACCTGGTAAAAAAGAAATGGACTTAAACAAGAGTACAAGCACTATGATGTGTTTGGAGGCTGCTTTCCAAAACCAGTTTTTTCTGCTCTTTCCAAATCTCTATAATCTCTGTAATTGGCAGAAATACAGAAAATCCGTCTTGTAGAATATATACATGACTTGCTAAACCTGTTTGAGTCACACTTCAATAAAATATCTATGCGCAACATGGAAGGAATCCTATGTTCTATAGGCCATATTTACATGATTTACATTGATTTTTCACAACCATATTTTATTGTTATTAAAGGGTTATGGGCTTTTTCTGTTGGCTGGCTGAGTTTTTTTGTTGTTTTGTAAAGGTTTTACAGCAAAAGCAGTATTTGCTGAAGTTGCAGTAATATCTCAGGGAAAAAAGATGAGTCTGAAAAACACAAGTATTCATATGGACTTTGAAAATACCCTTAGTCTAGCCAGAGAGAAAAATAGGGCCATTTCACCAGGAGAGGTGTTAGATTCAGAACAAAATTTATTGGATGATGTTATTGGCTGAATAGAAGATTAAATTAATAGTACCTGATTGAGATGTTTTCAGACCATGAGATTGTCCAGTAAACCAGAAAAAAGGTGGGGGGGCTGTTGTCCAGCACACAATAAAATATTTTTCTTTATTCCCTTATTTTCTAAGAGAAGGGCCTTAGTCTTTCTCAGCATGCTGAGTGCACCGTGGGTACTTCTCCTGCATGTTAATGTTAAACAAAGTATTTAGCCAGGAGAAGGACAATGCAAAGAGAACATTCCAGAAACACTGAGACTCTTCTCCCCTGACCTGAATCCAGGGCACCTTCCTGCAGGTGTCATCACCCAACGTCACCTGGTGCAAGCTAAGGCAGCACACTGATTTCCTCATTAGCCACTTGCTGAAACACTTCATTATTAAGCCACTTAAAAAACTGCCCCTTATCACACTCCTGATGGTTTGATTGCACTGTGAATGAGCAGAATTGAGTCATTTAGGCCCAGAGACTTTTCTTAAAGCCTTCTAGCTGTCTTTTAGCAAATCTGCCTCTATGCAGCCTGCTGCAGAACTTCTCCAAAATATTTTTTTTCCTTTATTTAATTTACTTTAAAAGCTTGGCATTGATAACTGAAGTAGAACTAATCTAAATGAGGCAGATGACTTAAAATATATTCATTCTGAGACATGAATCCAAGTCTGGAGGGAAGCAAGGAAACACTGGAATTGGAAAAAACACCCTTGTAAAGGAACACATGGGAAATTTCCAGGAAACTGGAAATCCACTCTCTTTAAACAGCAAGGCCAATTTGCATCATGTGAAAACCTCCCCTTTCTATTCTGTTCAGGATTTTCCTTCCTCAAACAGCCTGGGCCAGCATATGCTGCATTGCAAACAAACCACTGGTTCCAGCTTATCCCTGTCTCACAGATATTGGAATTACCTCAGCATTCTTTATGATGCAGGTTCAGCTATGCCTGGCCTTGGATATTTTATACATGATTTCTCCAGATTCACAGCATGTTCTGCATACCTTTCCCTGAAACTCAAGTATGTTTTTTCCTTCCTGTCTCTTTTCCCAGGAATGTTTTTTTTTTTTTTCCTGTTGCCCCCAGTTCTCTGCCTCTCTCTGAGGCACAGGGCTCCCCAGACTCTTCTATCTCTCTCTATCTCTCTCCCATTCTGGTTGTCTCCTATGACAAGACTGGTAGCTTTACTAATTCAGCTAAGATGCTCCTTCAGTGAAATCTGATCTATTCCATGTGTAAGTTTTAGATGAGCAGAAGGGAGGGATACCACCCCATCCTCACTGACTGTTCACCAGGCAGTTCAGTTTTGTCTTGTTACCTGCCATGAAGGAAAAAAATCAGTTGTGTTTTCTAATGTTAAATATGTGACTGTTTGAAAGCACCATCATGAAAGAAAGGGAGAAATAAAGCAAAGAGTAATGAGAGAAGCAATATTCAGCTTTCCATAAAAAGAAAAGAAAAAAGGAAATAAAACAGGAAGAGCTGAGGCAGAGATGGAAGAAAAGCTGCTCCAGCATGCTGCAAGAGAAGAGAGCTTCAGTAACATGCAGAATGCTTGAAAGGGCAAAAAGTTTTTTCTTAAGCTAAAGTACTCTTCAGCTAGAGGAAAAGAGGAGGATATTTATTAGCTAATGATATAAGAGAGTAACTTAGGATATCTCCATTTTAAAACCAGAATTTATAATTTATTTCTAGAAAGGTGCACAAACACATGGAATGCTATAGTACTTAAATCAAATTGATCAGAGTGAAGCAGAACAATTTCTGAATTTAAAACCTGAAGAGCTATTTTAATCCAGTATTGTCTTTCTGTATTTTCAATTACAAGACCACATACTAAATCTTTTCTGTATTGTTTAGTATGTCTATATTCAGGTTTAGCTGAAGTCAACAAGAATTTAGCTCTTCAAAGAATAAATATAAATCATATCCCTGCTAAGAAAGATTATATAAAATACACCATGGGAATACGGTGTGCTAAATATCAGTTTGATAGTCTAGCACACACAGAGAAGAATTTTTTTTATTTTTAATTATCAAAAGGGAGGAAATTGACATCCATGTGCCTTGCCATGTTCCTTGGATTCCAATTTTCCAATTAGATCTGCTGTGGTAACAAGAAGCATGCACTAAGAACGTTTCTCCTGTTTAGCATGCACAATGTGACTTCACATCAGAGCAGTGGGATCTGGCAGGAGTCAGCACATTCCTATGGGGAAATCTCCCACACAGCTGTTTTCTAAGGTGAGACAGGCTGGAGGGACTCAATTGTCACACCAGTTGTTACCACCTATAATTGCTTTCAAAGATTCATGTCCTGTAATGATCCAAGACAGTCCTGTTATCTCTTTGCAGTGATTGATCTGAAACATCTGTCACCTACACCCTCCTGGCTAAGAGAGCTATTTGCTCAGGAATGATGGGGAGAGCCAACATTGTCATTGAGTTACAGTATGTTATGCATGCAAAATCAAAAATGTCGCACAGCAGTCTCCCACTGAAGATTTAATGGCATCTGAACCAAAGCCAGTGGCATTTTGTTGTGCAGGGTGTCAGTGTAAACATGTTTGTTTACAAGCCTGCTGCTCAGCAGGCCTGACGTGGCAAAGCATCAGCAGAGGATGTCAAAGTGGAGCCATTTTTTGATGACTCCAACCTCTGCCAAATCATTCCTGCTCTGATAGAGAAGGACAGATTCAGAACCTGCCCCTTTTTGCTAGTTTAGATAATCTGTTAATTACTCTTCCTGTTTATTACTTCGCAGAGTCCAAGCTCAAGAAATTTGATTGCCTGGAGAAACTTCCCATTGACCTGAAAGCATTTGTTAGACAAGCTTCTGCACAGGCCCACAGCCATTAACCCATATGTATCGAATTTCTTACTCTGCCGTAATGAACAAAGCATGGCAAGGTATTTGTAATGTGTAATTAGTGAAGACAAGCTGGCTCCTCCAGATTAAATAATAACTGAAGGCCAGATTGTAAACAGAAGTCATTAAAGCTATTTGGATTTACATTATCTCAGAAGATAGCTCTGGTACAAATTTGGTCTTCAGTTTCAAATCAGGCTGACACAGCTTAAGGGAAATTGGCATTTGATTTGTTATTTCCCTGTTCACTTTTTCACATTATGGAGAGAACAGGAGAAGAAAATCTGGAGCTGATTTTTTTTGGCCTAACCAAAAGGCTAGAGCAGGGAAGCTTTGCCTGACAGGCAATTCACTGTCCATTTTCCAATGGACAGACACGAATTCAATGAATTTTTGGTTATACAGAACTAGTCAGAAATTTCCAGCTATTTGCTGGAGAATATCAAGATTATCTTTAAATACTGATTGGCAAAAAAAATAAATTAAAGACTAAACTCCAGAAATATGCATTTTTGTACATGTTTTACTCTGCAGGCTGACAGTGGCTGCAGAAGGGCACCTGATGATGTCAGGGGAGCTTAGGGGAGAGTCTATAAATGTGTCTGACAGTGTGTAACGGGGAGAGTGAGAACTCTGCTGTATTCTGGCTTTAATGCTTTAATTTTTGATATTATTGTAAGGGAGCCTGAAATGTGAGGGGAGCCTTTTGTGAATTTTTTAGGCCAGAGAGTCAACTCAGTTCCCTGTTGCTGGGTCAAATGGTATGGAAACTCTGCAGTAGAGCAGGGAACAAGTTTGCAGCATGTTAAGCAAAAGCAATAAAAGTACACCCTTATTTCTCCCCCACTCTCTCTCTTTTTACTTTTTTTAATTTAAATTTCAACGGAGAATGAACCACTGATCAATAGCCAGTGGTTAAACACCTAATGAAGGAACACAGAAAGAGCAAATGAATTATTAATGGACATATGCAGAGTCTCTCTGAAACCCAAGGCTCAGTTTTCAGTTTTCACATGATGAAATCCCGCTGTTGAGGCCAGATATTCAAAACACATGTGACTTCATTGCAGCAACTCATTACACAGTAAATTTTCAAGTGATCATCACCCAAAAGAGACAGAAAAAGAATAGGTGCAAATTCACCTTACAGTGCATTTTACCCCACAGGCAAGAAAGATGGACTAGGATAGACATCAAATATAGTTTTGTTTCACTTCACTTCACTGAAGGATTGATAATTTTGGGTGCTTGGGGGAGACTCTAGTCCTGCCCATGTATCTGAGATTTCCTTTCCTCATCCTCACTACTTTTTCCCCATTTCTAGCAAGATCCAGGCCAGTACCACCCTCCTTTCCCTTCTGCTGCGTGTGGGTCATTTCTGGCAGGCTGAAAGGATGTCAGGAGGGCTGGAGGCAGCTCTGCAATGCCAGGAGTGAGCTGCAGAACAGAGTCTGCGTGGGACCTGACCAAATCAACACTCTGGACCATCAGCACACGTGGGGAGACAATAAATTACCTTCCTTTGCCATCCTTCCCACATCTGCTGTAAATGTGAGGGAGCAATCCTTCCTCCACAGCAGCGATCTTGAACAATTTATTGCAGAAAGGGGAACCTCACTCTGTGTTCCCCACTGCCACATTCTCCTGCAGCTGGAGAATTCTGAGAATTTAAATGATCACAAATCACTATTCTTTAAAAACAAAACAAGCCCAGAGAAAATGGGTTCATCTTGTGGCATCTGAGCTGGTGTGTCCCACAGCCAGAAATTTCAGTTAAAGGCATCCTTATGAAAATAGAGCAGGTAACTCTCTCCCCTTCACTGATGCTGAGATATGAGGCACACATGAGAGGACAGAACTTCAGAGGACTCAGATTGCTCATGGGTAGTGTAGAGTGCTTTTTTTAATACAAGATTAGGGAAGTACTTATCAGGGGCTGAAAGCAACTCAGGAAACAAAGGTAGTTAAAGGAGTTTATTCTCCAAGGAGGCAGAAGCAAAATCAAAAGCAGTTTCCAGAGAAGATGAGCACGTAGATGTGTCCTGTCCTTCCTGACTGAGCTAAGCACAGGAAGAAACAAAACACTTTATTTGTAACAGACATATCTATTTTCTCAGATGTTGCTGAAACACACATCTGCCATCTTCAATAGGAACAATAGCAGTAATGTCTTGTTTTTTTGCAATTTTCCTGTTTCTCATGGCATAATCACCAGGGATCCTGATAGTTTTTGGGATGCAAATACAGAGAAAAACATGCTTTTAGTGGTAAACCTTGGACAGATACAAAGATACTGTTTTCTTCCTTTCTCCTTCAAACAGCACTGCCACACTGACTGTTCAACAGGAACAGCAGAGATCCCACAGTTTCTGGCTGCATCCACAGTGACCAAAACTAACAAACTATAGAAGCTGCTCTCCAGGGGAGAAATTATCATATTTAGCTTGGTGAGAAAGCTTTGTTTCTAAAGCATATGGTGCTAGCAGGGAGCAGTGCTTGTCTTTGCCAATTCATGCTTTGCCTGTTAAACAAAATACAGTGGGGAGCTTCTGGTGTGCAGCTAACACTCATCCTAGGACTGGTTTACTTTTTAATGTTCTTCAGCTCGCCTAATCTGCTGAAGGAAGCTGAAGCCGGTGGGTACTCTCCACATGAACATTCAAGTCTCTTTAAAAATCAGATATTCATGAGATTTCTCAATTGAAGATATAAGACTGGAAAGCAAAAGGACAAGGAAAAAAGCCCTGATAGGACAGAGACAGTTTGCCATGTCTTTCTGCCTTTGGGGTCCAACTGTGTCGTCATTGTCTTTCAAGGCAAATATCTGCCCTTTATTTGCATTAGAGGCCTATTTAGAGTTTCTCTCAGCTCAGTTTTTGAACAGCCATCAGCCTGCCAGACATTGGGATGATTGCATGTTTAATTCATCATGTCACAGGAGCCGTGTGCCCATGCACAGAGGGTGTGCAGACACCAAGAGAAGAGAGAGAAGAAAGAATTAAAGGCTGAAAAATTAAACTAACACTCATTTAACAGTAAGGGAAAGTTTTTAGGGATGTGCTTCACAAAATGGTCCATATGTGATGATTATTGCATATGACAAAAAAAACCCCAAAGCAAACAAAAAACCTAACAAACAAACAGCACACAAACAAACAAACAAAACCTGCAATTTTTTTCCAAGGGGCAGATGAAGCTGTGCAAGGTTCCAGAGGAGCCATTGTCTAATTTCATTGCCTACCAGTGGGTCTGAGGAGACTAGATCAGATGGAGATGTCTGTACTGTGATCACACATACAATTAACTGAGATAGCTCACCCAAGGCTTATGCCCAAATTATGCATTTTTTAAGAACAGGTCCTGGGGCCATATCTTGGACTTTTGATTTTTAGATTTTTCAACCACTTGAACTTAAAAAGCAAACTATAAATCAGTTCCTTCCACGAAACCAGCTGTGGATCAGGAACATGGTGCTTTGACTTATTCCTCTGGTACAGTCACAGAAAATGAGCCAAGAGAGACTTCTGTGCTTTTTTATGTTGTGGCCCTCCAACAGCTGTGTGCTAATGTGGAAATAAACAGCTATGGGTTTTATTTTTAGAGCTTTCCCTGTCATAATCCACTAACATTTGGTAATATTTCTCACACACAATCATGTGCCATTTGTATCATTCACCAACCAAAGACACGCACACAAAATATTTTCCACAAAGGAAGGAAATTGAAATTCTAGTCTATTTAGAATTAAACTGAGTGTGGCTTCGAGTTCTACAAATCAAAACTGTGGCAGCTTGCAACTATTGTCACATCTAATGAGTTAATGTCTGTACAGAGTTTTGAGCATCTCAGATATTGTATAAATTTTGTGTATTATAATCAATTCATTTGATTTCATGAAAAGCTTTAAATTCCACAGTATCTAGTTTGGATGCATCTCTAAGGATTTATCTGAATTTAAAAGTTTTCCAAAGAAAGTGATCCTAACTAACTCTCTTAGCATGCATGACATTTCTCCTAGATGAGAAAGCAAGAAGAGAAAGCCAACACAAGTCAGCAGTTCTGTTTCTTTGAGCTGTACTGAAAAAACATTTTCTTGCCATTACTTGTGCAATATATATGCAATTTTCTTGCATATACAATTGCAAGAAATTTATTGTAATTAACAGTGTGCATATAGCCAAATATTCCAAATATATTCATTTCCAGTATGTGGGGTGTGCCCCAAGCAAACTTCCATAACCTGCAGCAAGCCAGGAGCTGTAGCATCAGGTTACAGGGGGATGGCTGGACTGATCAGTTCTCTCTTGCAAATAAGGAAAAATATTTTGATCAAGAGTAAACAGTCCTTGTGTTGGACATTTCCCATGTCTTGGGATTCCTGCCTTAGCATTTCATAATGGGGTACCCAAACTCTACCAACCAAGAAAAGTATACTCAAATTACTTTTACAGCCATTTTTAAAGTGACCTTTCAGTTTCTCCTGATCTCTGTAAATAAAGAAAAAAAGAAAGAAAGAAAAAGTTAATGGTCCTTGCTAATCTGATAGCATATTCCAGCCTTTGATCTCCATGAAGTAAGGATGATCAGAAAAGCATATAATGTATGTCAGAGTCTGACTCTGATCGTGTTTGCATTGCTTCCTTCATTTACAAGATTATGTTCATGTGGCAGCCTTGATGGAGCAGCATTAAATAAGATAAGCTACTAGAGTAGCTTAGAATGACATGACAGAACTTTTTTTTGTGAAGATGTGACTCAGAATGTAGAAAAGCAAAAAAGACATTGAAACTCATTCTAAAAATATGGTCTGGGGTTATTTATTTCCAAGTTAAGGCTAAGGATGGAGGAAAAGATATGAAAAGATCTTTTTAATTTTCCAGTCTTTGAATGTAGTTAGCTAAATATTTTTAAGGGACTGTGCACTCACTTTGCATCTCCTCAGTGAGCTACAGGAATCTCTTTCTAAAGAAGAGCTCTTAAGAATGTTCTTAGCCCCAGCTATCTCTGATATTGGGGAGCCAAAATAGTCCCAAGCTTCAAGAATGCCATCTCAGTCCACTCTGCCCCAAGAGCAGGGCAGCACAAGCAAGGAACAAATATCCCAGGCTTTCTTTTCCATTCTTTCTTACTCCATTGAAGAAAAAACAAAGTTGAACAGAAGGGCCAGGACCTCCACTGACTCAGAGAGCTCCACAATTTTAAGATCTAGAAACAGAACAAGATTCATTTTCTCAAAGTTGAAGTGAAGCTGTGGCTCTATTTTAGCAGAAAGGAAGTTCTGTGGCACCTTCCTATCTCATCTAAATCCCTGTCTATATCAGACAGGACCTACAGCTCCAGCCTTCTCCAGCCCAAAGAAAAGCATTCCTTCCTCCTCCTCCTTTCCCAGAGCAAGATCAGGGGAATACACCTGTATCTTTAAGATCTTCTGTTTCCAGAGAAAAAATCTGCAAAGGCAAAATTTTATTTACTGAAGCTTTGCTGCTATGTCCTAGTTTATTCTGCAATGCTTCAAGTTTAACTCCTACTAGGGACACAGCAACCACTGGTCCAAATCAAACTCTCCTACTTGGATTGCTATCAGCACCTGGAAAAGCATGTGGCTATTCCTGTTCTGAGCCTTTGAAGTCACAATTCAGTCCATTGCTTTAACTCCAAGAGAGAGACACAGCTAACAGTTGTCTGACATTCACAGTTACAGCAACATTTTTCTACTGCAATGATCCTTTTAAAAGCACAAAGATTTTATTGCACAGAACTTATTTACTCTAGGTCCTGCACCAAGACTGCATAAATGAACTATACTAGAAACTGAGGACTGCTGGAAAAAAATCCCATCTTTTCCAGCTTCACAGTCTCTGTCTCACATTATCATTCTCTAACACAATTAAGAGTCACACAGATATTTTTCACTCAAAAAAAGAAGTTTTCCTTGTCCTTCAAATCACTATCAAAATAAGACAATAACACATAAACCAAGTAGGAGGCTGAAAAAAACCAGCCCAGAAGCAATGAGTCACGTTGTTCACCAGGATACTGATAGATACACAGCTATTACTGGGGAAAGCATCATGCAAAGCCCTAATCAGAGCAGAAATGCAGATATTGCTGCCGTGGAACTGAGCAGCAAATACATGTAAAGAGCAGCAGGAATGAAGACATATCACTGAAACCCAAGGTGAAAGAGAAATTAGGTTCTGCCATTACCCCAAATGGCAAAGTCTAGTTTGGGAAGGAGACAGTGGAGGGACATTTTCATAGTTGGAGGTGGCAGGGGTGCAGTGACATCCTTCTGTCACATAAACACAGCGTCCTGCAGAGGCCTCCAGTTCTGCAGGCTAATAGCCTAGTTCAGCAATCAGCTTGTGAGAAGAGAAACAATCTCTGAATCACTGGATTTTCCTTCAGCTCCTCCATTACCAGGAACAGACTCTTTGTGACTCAACTTAAACATGTAAGAAGGGGGGAGAACACAGCATGAGCAATTAGAGCTGCAGAACCTAAACTTTTATGGCCTGAATCTTTCCTACAGCAAAGAAAAGATCTAAAGGCACTGAGGGTAACTTAACCTTTGTGTTGAGGAAGAAAACTATTTTCTCACTTGACATAATTTTTCACACAAGGCCAATCTAAGTATATAGTTTATTACCATATCACTTATGGTTCTGAAGGAAACAGAAAGCTTGGCTATCCAGACAGGATCAGTATCTCCCAGTTACAAGAAACAACACAAAAAACCAACAAAACAAGGAACTCTGAGAAGAATCTCATGCACTTTTTATTTACTCCCCACTATACTCTCTACAATGCACAGGCCCCTAATGCAGGCACAGGAGACACAAATTGGAGATTACTCTTTGACCCCTTCAATTGACAGAATCACATGGAAATTAAATCCCTGAGGTTTTAGTGCATGGGAATGAGAGTGCAAATTGCAGGTCTATTGACAAGGCCATAATCCTCTTGCACAACAGCACCACTTCAGCTGAAACCATGTTAATATTGACAATTGACAATGGATGCATCTCTGGGAGGGGGAGTGGGACATGAGTTAAAATGAGGGAAATCTAATAATCAAACCACTAATTCTGTAGCACTAGGAATCATTCTGTTGTAAGATCTGTACATTCTGCTTTTTTTTTCCCATGCTGCTGAAATATTTTAGAGTGCTTTTCTCGCAATACTGATGGGTAAAGGAATTTAAAATACCATTACCAACCTAATCAAACAAAGTCTAGGCTGTAAATCCACCCAATCATTCTCCTTGGATAACATTAGGCAGCAATCACAGTTTGATTATTTGTCCATGACTTGCTGGATCCAGCTCTTGAAGGAATGTTCTTTTTCCAAAGAGCTACTTTCCCATGGAAAGGACTGCTTGTGGCATTAGCCAGGGCAGGTTCACCCAAGGACAGACTCCACTGTGCCCTGTGGCTCTCGCTGGTCTATATGGGAGTCTCAGCTTCACTGGAGTGTGAAGACAACAAAAGTTGCTTGGTTGCTCCATAGGGATCATTTCTAAAGCCCAGAAAGAAAGAAAAGAGAAAAATAGCTGAAATAAACAACCTTGGAAGTGGAGCCTGATGATGTCAAGAAAATGCAAAGAATCCTCTGCTGTTATAAAATCATTATCAGGACCACAGAGAAAGCTCAGAGGGAAGAGATGCACACTGCAGGCTGAAGCATTCAAGCAAGGGATAATGTTTGCATCAATCTTCATCTTTCTCTGGCTGTTACTGACACCTCTGACAAAATCTGGGTTGATTTTTTCACTTCTTCCTCTTCACACACCACTTAGTGGCAAATCCCAGGTGAGGAGCTCATGTACCCTGGCCAGCAATATTCAGGGCTGGAGCCTGGGAATAAAGACCTTGCCATGATGAGGACAGTGCCCCTGCAACTTCTCTCACTTAGATTAAGCCCTGTGAAAAGAGTCTGGGAACATGAGAGGTGAAATGACATGATGACCAAGCAGATCCAGCCAACTCATTAGGCAATGCTCCATAGATCCTTTTTTTTTTTTTTTAAATAACCCCCCCCCCCTTAATTTTCCACATTAAAATTGAATTAACACATCACATGAACACATTCTCTAAAGCTCTGACATTAGTATGCATTTTAATAGCTAATTAAAAAACTTTCACCTCTTGTAATTGCCAATAAATTCCATACAGGACCTTCTTCTTGAGCTCCAAGTCAAGAGTTAGAAGACAAAAGAAGGAAATGAAAATATGCAACTATTGCAACTCTAGACAAAAGACAGAAGCACAGATTTTCATGTTACCTTTTAGTGAGGATCCACAGTGGGAATCTGATATTAATTTAAACCTAGCAGTCTTTCAGAGAGGTATTTATATTTCTTGTTTTGATTTTTGAATGTCACACTCACACTAATTTTTTATTTGATTATTATTTGATTATTTCAGAAGCGTAAAGGCTGAAATTCAGATTTGCTCATCTTTCACAACTCCCATTGTATTTCACTGCACAGCAACCAAACAGAGCATTCAGAATAAGATTAGGGAGTAAAAAACAATTTAAAGAGCTATTTCTGCTTTCTCTCATAGCATTCTGACAGGCTTTATGACATCACAGTGTGATGGTGATAGTTACTCATTTTCCAAGACCTGAATATCTATACATGTATCCATCTGCATCAGCTTTCTGAAATTTCCTCTGGAAACTCTGTATGCACACATTTCAAGTGCCAAGAGAGAGGAGCAAAGAATATGATGTTTATATAGTTTACAATGAGAGTTTATTTGGACTTTCATCATTAAGGCTCTGTAGTTATGGTAAAGTCAATTTTCCTCATGCAAAGAACAGAGAACAAATAAAACACCACAGGTTTTACACAAGAGTTCCTATGATTTGATAGAACTGTTGCAGTTGGATTGTCTGTGACTCACAAATTGAGAGGAATTTTCTGTATCCTTTGTGGCTGCTTGTACTATTTAACAGGTAAAAAAAAAAAAAAAAATCAATATATTTAAGATATTGCCATCTTCTCTCATTATCTGATCAAAATTGGTCCAAGCAGGAAGGTAAGCAGGGGCACAAACATGCTGTGCTAATAAACCTAGTTTCCTAAGCTGGGAAGGAGCTGATACTATACCAAGGGCTGTAAAAAGGGTGCTGATAATGCTCTGGAGTTCCCACATGTGAACCTTGGCCCTGATACATCAGGTTTGGAACTGCTGCACTGAACTGGTTTTTTTATTTGTTTTGCTTTGGGGGTGGGTTTTTTTTGATTTTTGGGTTTTTTTGTTTGTTTGTTTGTTTTTTGGGGGTTTTTTAGTTTTTTTTTTTTTTTTTGAAGCCAATGGATTCAACAACTAAAGCAAAGGCAGGTTTCATAAAAATCAGGGTTCTACACACTTGTGCAAAGAGGGCATAGGAAAAAACTGACAGTGAACAAAAAGCACACAAAGAGCACTGGTCCATAGCTGAAAAAAGGCATCATTGAGCTGGCAATTTGTGGGTTTACATCAGGCTCAGACTCCATGATTCAGGTGGGAAAGAGAGGGCTTCCCTTAGATGGAATAAAATTGCCTCTCCCTTAGATTCAGATAAATATTCCTTTTGAGAGTGATTAAATAGAAAAAGAAGGCAGTGTTAGAATCTGCTCACACCTTACACTGCAGAGAAGATTTAGCAGGAAAGGATATTATTGAGGGAGAACTTCCGGTACTTTGGGCAAGAGTTTGGAAAGGGATCCTAAAGTCCTGCTTTGGATGCTTTATTACTCTATAGAGTCAGTGCTGAGCTTTCTGCAGCTCCTTCTGATTGCAAACAGGTAAAAAATCAAAGAAGGCACCAAACCTTCCATGAGTTGCAGAACTCTGCTCTTTGTGTCCTACTTCCAAACCAGCAAGATTAAAGCTCCCATACTGAGGAAGGTGCAGTGATGGGAAATGCTGGAAATCATGCCTGTATTATAGAATGCAGAACCACGTGCCTTGTCACGCTCCCCTGGGGACTTCATTGTCACCAGAGGGGAAAAAAAACAACAAAAAACCAAAGAAAACTCACCAAAAAAGCCCCTAGACCAACAAAAAAAAATATTGTGAGAGAGAGCAGAATCTAAATTCTCTTCAAAACACATTTCTGCATGGGTGTTTTTTATGATGCATCTAGAAAACTCAGCAATGCCTCACCTCCAGGGTCCCATTGCATAATTCCTGGGGGACTTCTCTTCCCCTGGGGAGAAAGGTCGTGAAGGAAACATAAACACTTGAAATGTAGAAACGAAAAGGCAGTTCCCTTTCCTGGTATCTGCTGCATCTCCACGAGGGGTCTCTGCAGACGCAGCTACGGCAGCAGGTGCTGCACCAGGACAGGCAGGGAGGAGAGGGATGGGTGTGATGGGGGTGATGCAGGGGGGATGGAGTGAGGGAGGTGATGAGATGGGGGTGATGTGATGGGGGTGATGAGATGGGGGTGATGAGATAAGGGTGATGTGATGGGGGTGATGAGATGGGGGTGATGTGATGGGTGTGATGTGATGGGTGTGATGTGATGGGGGTGATGAGATGGGGGTGATGTGATGGGGTGATGGGATGGGGGTGATGTGATGGGGGTGATGAGATGGGGGTGATGTGATGGGTGTGATGTGATGGGGGTGATGAGATGGGGGTGATGTGATGGGGGTGATGAGATGGGGGGTGATGAGATGGGGGTGATTGGGATGGGGTGATGTGATGGGGGTGATGAGATGGGGGTGATGAGATGGGGGTGATGAGATGGGGGTGATGAGATGGGGGTGATGAGATGGGGGTGATGGGATGGGGGTGATGAGATGGGGGTGATGTGATGGGGGTGATGTGAGGGGGGTGATGTGATGGGGGTGATGAGATGGGGGTGATGGGATGGGGGTGATGGGATGGGGGTGATGTGATGGGGGTGATGGGATGGGGGTGATGGGATGGGTGGCTTCAGTGCTACACCAGATTTGATGGAGAAAAACTAAGGAAGAGACCAGGAGCCCACAGAAGTGCAGTGTCCTCTGATACACCACCCCAGCCCCAGCCACAGCTGCAGCTCTGGGCATTCACTTGAAAAGAAATGCATGCAGATGTGACAGATAAAGTTTCTTCTGCCCTTTCCTTCAGTGGGTTAATTTTCAATATAGACAGGGTGAAAGTGGGACTGACCATGGTTTTTCAGTTCCTTTGAATAGCCCCAAGGTTTCTGTTCCTTTATTAGTACTTCCTCCATCAATAGTTCTTTAGTGCAGGACACTAAGCTGCTTTTTGGAAGAGACAGGCTAACTTGATCATTATCTTGAAGGATGCTTAACTTTTTCTTCCATTCTAAACTTCTAAAAATTAGCACTGCAGGCATTGTGTTCACACACTTCATGTCTGTTTGCCTGTGAATGTGGACTCACACTTAGCTGTGAGAAAATTAGTCATTTTCTGTATCATAATTTTGAAAAATATAGAAAATAGAGTCAAAAGAGACCTCAGGATTATTACCTCACCTAATCAGCTTCAGAAAGCAAGAATCAACTCTATGTAATGTGTTTTTTATAATTATCAACACAAGCATCACCATGTAATGATGGTGATTTCCAGCCCTCCCAGGGAACTGATTTCCATCTTTCCCAATAAAAGAAGGTCTCCTGGTTTCTCACCCATGGCTATTCAAATATATTTTAAACCCATGTGTCCTTGCAGACTTGACTATTTACACAGAAAAAATCTCAATCCTTTCCTTCTTCCCCACTTGGCTAAGGCCATTCTTTTTTCTTCCCTGCCAAGCACTGAACTGCTCTCACACCAAAAAAAATTCCAGTTGAATTAAAGCCCAGGCTACCCTATGCCTGTTGACTCCCTGGGATGGACAGCTTCTCAATTTAAAATGTGAGATATTCTATCTATATGTGTAATATTTATACTTTGAATTTACTCACTTTAATAAAAGACTCGAGGCTCCAGGATGAAGCTGGCATATAAGCAGTATAGGCACTTCAGTCTTGCCTGATTAAATTTTCCAATTAATATCAGTTTATCACATACCTTGAAAAACTACACTGAAACATGTAAATCAGAGAAGCTTTCTCTACTGCTTTTCTTCAAACATTACTGTGTTTAAAGAAAAACTGGAGTCTTTCTCCTCAGCTGAATCAGAAAATCAGATCCCTATCCACTGAAAGAAGCAAAAAATATCTGTCCTGGATTCAAATATTCCCAAATGATGTTTAATCCCAGGCCTCAAACACAGCTGCTTTCTGTGATACAGAATGTTCTTTAGTGTATATAAGCTTTCCTGAGCATGGTGGGAAAGGCTCAGAGTTTAATGCTCTTATTTTCATGTTCATATTTTGATACAGAAAGCTGATCAGATAGAGGTGAAAGGTTATTTGATGCTTTCTTAAACCCAATCAATATTACAGGGCTTCTTATCTCTTTAAGTAGAGTCACTGGTCTGGAAAAAGATATCTGAAGGTGCAATACTCATCCTACCTGCACAACTAAAGAAAAAAGGCATCCCAGATGCTGGCAGCACAGAATGCAAATGTTTAAGGTCTGAAACAGGTTCTGGTTCAGCAAACTCCAGTTTCCTTAGTCCCCAGCAAGAGTGGGCACCCAGAGCCTCACGGGCAGAGAGAAAGAGGAAAAAAACAGCGGAAAAGAATCCCAAACAAAAACCAACAGAAAAGTAATTGAACAAGCACTTTCCTGCTTCACTGCATTTCTATCCCATGAAGCATTAGCCATTTATAATGTATACAGCCTTCTCCCTGAAGGCTACTGGGGCCTTTTGCAAGCATTTAATGCAAGACTCGGATGTAACAGTGCTGAATCCCATGTTTACAAAGCCTGACAACAATTTACCTCAGATTTTACAATAAACTCTGTGTGTGTGAGTACGAGGAGGTGAGGTACATATTTCCCCATGCTGCTTTCTAATGGCTTTTTCTTACAGAGCAGGTGAGGCACCATATTCATATCTATTTGGAAAAGGTCTCATCTCAGACCCTGGACTTTCCCACCAGGCAAGGCATTGTTCTCCAGGCTCTTCATTTGAGTATGTCATTCTAGGTGTTATCTCTTGGCTTTTGGAAGCAAAATTAAAAAAAAAAAAAAAACAACACAAAAAAGCAACTGGTGGAGCCAGGATATTGAGCTGTAACAATATCCCAGAGAAGGAACAAAAGCAGACATGCAGATATATCCCTATTATCCTTTTCCATCAAATGTTGTGTGTTTCTTATGCACAGCACAGCAGTGTGCATTCTGGTCTGGATTTGGCTGATGTGGTTCATACCAATACTGCCCCAGCAAAAGAGTAGGGACCCCCCTTCTCAGCACCCTTCAGGCAGCTGCATGGGTGCACTGAGCTGCAATTCCCTAATGCAAGGACTGGAAGCAGGGAAATCTGGCATGTGATGGGTATCTCAGCCCCTCTGAAGATCTGGAGTGAAGAATGGTCAAACTGACCCAGAGTAGCAAACAACTACCCAAGGTAACTTGTATTATTCATGTTCTTTACTTCCAAGGATAACAGCATGCCTAACAACTCAATTTAAAAGCACATTTTTGGGAACTCATTCAGCCACTTCTGAGTAATGGATCTATATTAGAGCCCTTTGGGGCCTTATGGGAAGAGCTGTTTTCTGGTTAATTTCCTGCCTTTAAAGAAGGTCAAAGGAAGATTTGTAGAAAATAACATCAGAAAGAAAAGACATGAACCCATTCAAAACACACAGTTCCAGAGATTCAGTGAGACAGGCATTGAAGCATTTTCCTGGCCCCAAGTTTGCCTCCCTAGACAACGTGGAACTCATTCTCCTCCAGTCTGCAGGTGAGCAAATTGCTTCTGAACTGGGCCACATGGATTTCAGTTCTATCTATAATCCAAGGGGATGAGAATTAGTAGCTACAGGGGCTAATTATGGTACTTGAACACAAGAATCTTAATTCAAATAAATCAATGTCAGCAATGATGGTAGGAAGAAAGAGCTGATTGAAGAGATTTAAAATGGAAAAGAGGAGCCTGAATTACCCTTTCAGAGATTCCAGAGAGTCTGTGACTGGTTCAGAGCAGAATGTTTTTTTCACAGAGGAAAAAATCAAAACAAAGCAAAACAAAACAAAACAAAACAAAACAAAAAAAAACAAAGCAAAAAACTTCTCCCAAAGCTGCCACCACCACATGCAAATGCTCTGCTTTATGTCACTCAGAATTATTGCCACGAGCATTTTGCAGATTTGAAACTGGGATGGGTTGCAGTTTTTATCACAATTTGGCTCAAAAATTCAAGGAGATATCTAAAACCCGAGTGAACTGGAATACAGAAGACAAAGACTAATTAAAGAATTGGGCTGTGTTGCAGCTCTGTTCTCTCTAAACCATGTGGTCTCTGGACAGATGGCCATTTCATGTTTCCTGGGTCTCTAATGTTCCAGGAATTAGAAATATCTCCAAAAAAACTCTTTTCAGTGGTTTGCTTTTTGTTTTGTTTTGTTTTTTTTTTTAATCTGTAATGAACCTACTAGATATCATAAAAAATATTTATTACTCAGCTACCTCTCATCAAAAATTAAAAGTAGACATAAGAACTGCATAATCTTAATTTCTTCCCCACCTCTGAAAAGTTTTGGTGAGGTTCTGGTACAGATTATAGGATGATAGAATAATTTCTCAGGCTTCTCAAGTTTTTCTGAAGTTGGTTTCTGCACCAAATGAGGTACAGTCTAGTTTCCAGTACTTTTGTTTGCCAGCTTTGTCTCTCACCACACAGGTACAGCCTCTTGGATGTGTAAATCCATAGGGATTTGCAATGGCTTCACATGGACAGCAGTGGCACAAAATAAATAAATAGTCAGCATCATGTGTTGTTGCCATGGAAGGGTCAGAGCTGGAGACCAGAGCAACTCAGGTACCAGAAGCCAATCATCAGCTCTTGGTCTCCTACCCAGGTAATGCATTTATCCTTCAGGAGTGGAAATGACCAAATCAAATTAGGAAAGATCAGCTGACAACTCAGAATCTATCTTTCCTGCTTAGACTCCACTTAATTCCAGCCCATGGTTTGCCTTGTTTTATTTCTTGTTCTGCTTGTTTTCCCTCCCTTGCTGCCTGTCTCCCTCTGAAGCGACACTGCGCGTTACCGACTCTGGCAGATGTTTTTATTGTCATGTATCTTCCTTGCTTATTGACACATGGCTAGACAGCTATTAGAAATTAATTAGAGGATTAATGGCACTAAAGCCTGTGGCTGCACACAGCATGAAAGGCTATTTCCAGAGCTGGGTTTCAGATTCCCTCACATTTCTGGGATTAGCCCAGCATCATTTGTTCAGCAGGGATGGCAGTGAGGGCTGGTCCCTGTGGAGGGTCAAACCTGAGGGCTGTCCTCAGGGCAGGCAGGGATGAGCCTCACCCCCAGACTCCTCAGGCTGGGCTTCACCTCCCAGTTACCCTTAATGGGGCTGAAGGGCAGGCTGGGACCAGGTCAGCTGTAGGAACTCGGCGCACCTCTCCTGACGCCCAGAGCTACCGAGAGAACCCTTGGGGGGCTCGGGAGCCTTGGGAAGTTGCCAAAAGTACCTGGTGGCTCAACTTTGACCCTTCAAGAGATGTACCACCTGTATATGGGGATATGAGAATCACTAGTGTTTAAAAGATATGGAAATAGCACAATTACAGGTCAAAGCACAGATTTTAAGATTTTAGTACAGGAGAGTTAGAAAAACAAGATAGAAAGAGTTAAGGCTTGCCATATGGCTCTTCCTCCTTCTTCATGTCTTCCATTTTCTGTGTGATGTAGGTATTTTTGATAGGTTCTTAGTAAAGGTACACTTAGTAATAAAAATGATAAGTATTGAGGACAAAAGATAAATATAGTTTATGTAGTCTTTGTTATAAAAAGATGCGACCGCCCTGTGGGCAGTCAGAGTGCCTTTGGCTGCCTTGCTGGTCAGACCCCAGCGGGCAGAAAGGAAAACTTTGTAGATAAGAAATAATAAACAACCTTGAAGACCGAACCTGAGAGTCCAGCCTCGTCCTTTGGAGCCCGGGGAGTGAACCCATCTCACCCTTGTCTGGGCAGAGACAGACACCAGCCGGCCCGGACAGACAGCTGCCCATGGAGGACAGGGGCCTTTCCCAGCCTCACCTCCACGTTCATTGTGTGTTTGTATTTTGGGTTATTTTTACATTTAACTTGCTCAAACCCTGAAGTAGGAGCTAGAATCACCTGACATTCAGGAGGGCCATTTACAAAGCAAATCCAGAACTCATCGCTACTGGTTTGGAAAGTTAAAAAACCCGCTCTGGGAAACAACAAAACTGAGCTTTATCCCACTTTTTCTCACCTTCCTCCACAACACTGAATGCTCTTTTAGTGCAAGAAGAATGTTTATCCCTAAACTCTCATTAGCTGGCATATTTTTTTTTTAGAAAAACATGAGTTATCAATATGCTAGCAGATAGATTAAGGTTTTATTTTGCATGACCCAAATTTGGCCATGAATGCTTTTCCCATATATATCTGCATAATATTTCTGCACAAAAATATCTCAGTTATCTTTCAGTTTTAATACCACTTCTTGGAAATACAGAGGTCAACAATTAATAAGCTCATTAAAACTTACAAGCTGCTTTGATTAATATTCCTTGTCTAGTTCCTTGAGAAATGTTCTCTATCTCCCAGGCTAATGAAGACAAGGCAGAGTTATTTAGGTGTTTGTTAACAAAGCTGATTTGCATATAATTAACTGAAAAGAACTTTGTCTTTACAAGGGAAACTGCCAATCTCTTTTGCTAGGGTGTTTTATGTAAACAGACTAAGTCCATGCCAAATTAGCAAAGCAAGTTATGTTCTTAAAAAACTAAATGAACTCAAAGGGATACAATTTTGGGGGCTATAAGTGATAAAAAGTAAAGCACATATTAGAAAACAAACTGCCTTCTTTCAAATGCTGTTTATTCTGTCATGTGGGATTCTTCTTGTATGCTCTCATTCTCCTAATTAGTTAGATTGGTTTTTAGACATTTAAATGAACCAAGACTCTCAGATTGGATTGCTCTTTCCTATGACCTAGTTATGAAAAAAAATTAGTGCCATTTCAGCAAAGCCATGCTTTTGCACAAATGTCCTCTGAAAGACTGCTTATTCTACACCTGTCACATACCCTGAAGTTCTGAATATGAAATATTATATAAAATAACTTGCTCTTACAGCCCCCAGGGTGACCAGGCCGTCATTTAAAACGTATTTCAAATCAGACAAAAAGAAAAGCATGGATTTTAGTCATTCATTTCCCATTTTGTCATCATGATTTCTTCACTAGAAGGAGTGTCAGGTGTTGGGGGAGGCTGCCTAGGGACAAGGTTGGGTCCCCACACCCAGAAGTGCTTGGAGGTCGTGCAGAGGGGCACCTCAGGGCCATGGTTTGTAGGAAAACTTGGCACTGCTGGGTTGGGCTTGATGATCTTGGAGATCTTTTCCAACCTAAACAATTCTGTGATTCAGGGGAGCGCTTGAGGGAGAAAAATCACCCTAAATTAAGCAGCTAGCTATCCAGTGAGATCTTTAGAATCAGGATCACAAGGGGCTGCACAAAAGCAAAATGCAGTTGAAGGTTCATAAATCTGTGGATCAAATAATAGAGGGGACACAAAATCTCCTGTTTCATGGCCTGAGCATGCTAACGGATCCTGAATGAACTTTATTGTGTCAGTTTTCTAAGGCTAATAGGAAAAAAAAAATTAAAAATTAAAAACTATAACCCTATTTAAACTTTATTTACACCAGGTTATATAAAAACTGTCTGATCTGACTGATAACATTCAACTTCCAAACTGCCTCTTCTACAATTACTCCAATTAATACAATTACTCTACTATTTCTTCACTGTCCAGCTTTATACCCATTTCTCCCATTTATTTATGTAGAAAATACTTTATAAAAGAAAACAAAAGACATCACATCACAAGCCAATTCCTGAAGGAGACAATAAGTTTCAGGAAACTTTCCTGAAGAATTTTGTCTACACCAAGGAAAACTCGTGGAACAGAACGAGGCATTTAGGTCCTTAAATAAATAAAACTCTCTTAAAGCAGAGACAGAAACTGGTGAGCAACAGAGCTTACAGATTCCCAAACCTTTCTCTGCTTTAGCTGCTACCACAGCAGCAAGCAGAAAAACAGCATATTAAAGAAAAGCTTGTGGACACATTGGCACTTCCAGCTGTGGACTTGTGATGTGAGATGGACAGAATCTGACCTCTGCAGGGAAAAAATAAATAGCAAACAAACAAGCAAACAGCACGCCCAAATAATCTGTAATAAACAAACCCAAGACAGTCCATCCAAGATCAGATCTGAAGTGGAAAAAAACCAATCCACAAAGAGACCATAAGGGAGCTGGATGGGACCAAAGGGGGAATGGGAGCAAGGTGGAAGCAGTTTGATGAGTCTGAGGGTCTTCCACCCTGCTGTTCTCATTCATTTCAGAGAAGTTTTCTCAGCTGCCTCCATAGTTGAGGAGCTCAACAGAGCCTTTGCTACTGCTGACAGCCTGCTGGTGCATGACTGAGAACTGACCTATTTGCAAAGCAAGAAGAAACCAGTAAACTGCAGAAAAGCAGCAGCTGGGGAAGCTGTCATGGTCTCTCTGTCACTGGGCTAAGCACAGCCAATGACCCAATGCAGATAACAGAAAAAGGCAAACTCTCCAACAAAATGTGCAGTTATACCCACCTGAAAAGGCTCCACAACAAATTAAATCATTAGAAGAAAAAAAAAAATAGTAGCATTAGTTTGGATTTTTGAAGGCCACAGGGAAGTCAAAAGCTTCCTTTTGAAATAGGTCTGAACAGGCTAATAGATCTGCTTTGAAACAGTGTCCTATAGGACATTTATTATTGCTTTATTTTAAATGTATTACAGCTGAAACCCCATACTCAGGATCATTTTAAGCTGTTGTGTCAGCAGGACAAGTCAGACTTGTCCTACTGATTTGAGTACAAAAGCTAGTGGTGTGAAATGGACAGATCTGTAAAACAATCTGTTTTTACTTGCAAGAATAATTGTCAGCCAGACCATGGATCATTCAATGGTGTTAAGCATAAAACCACTGGAAAGACCCTGAGAGATTAGACAGTGATATTAAAAGGTAACTCACCATTTTCTCCGGACCTGGATCACTCTTGTTTTCCCTCCTACAACATCTGTAAAACTTTATCACCTCATAAATATTGCTAAGAAATAGGGAAAAAAAAAAAGGAAAAAAGAAAGGTGCCACTAAAGAAAGTATTTCTCCCACTGCTACTGGATAATTCAAGTCCCACTCAGAAAAATGGACATAGATGAGTTTTATGCCAACCCTTATTTTGCTTCTTCATTATTAATAGTAGGATACTTACTCTAATCACAGTTGCCACTCTCTAGACAGAGTCTACAAAATACAATAAATATGAATCAAGCCATTTGCAAAAATTTACTGCTGGAGAAGGATGAATATTGTGGGAGAAAAATTGTCTGGCACTGTAATGCACAGACCACGTGAGACTGATCCCAGCCTTAGCATCTCAAATCTGAGAGAGCAAGACTGCTGTCACCAAGCTTTTTCTAGGCAGAACTGTGATAAATCCCCATTCTCTGGGATTTTCCAGATGCATAGTTTATTTAGAAGTTAACTTTAATATGGCAAAGTTTGTGCCACCTTAGAAAACTGCAGCAGTTAATGCAGTGCTGTAAGGACAGAGCTGTGCAAAGGGGCTCAGATGGAAAAGGAGGAGGTCCCAGAACCTCTCCAACACTGCTTTGCATGGACCTGAAACATCAGTGCAGTGTTTACTGGTGTGGGTAGGCAGAGCACAGTAAATCTAATTAGATTGAGGAACAAAAGGACCCTGGAGTGTGCAGAGCCATCAATGGAGCCTGCCTTTTAGGCCATTCACTCTGAAAGATTGTGTGCTCCCAAGGCTTTCAGAGACTTTCTCTCTGGAAACAATGAAAGAGTGAAAAAGGGACTTTTCTTCCTACTGCAAGGTGAGGGAGTTAGATAATGCACCTCATTAATTACAGGCAAATCATCACCACCACACATGAAGCCAAAGAAGAGGCCAGACTGACTTTTTTTAAAAATTATTGTTCAGTCACAGTGACAGAAAAATAAGTAATAAATCAGAATCAGAGTGCACTTGATGGTTTTATTCTGCAACTCATCTTGCTATTGTGACAGCCTGACACTAATTAGCACTCAATGCACAGGGGATGGATTGCTGTGGCCAATGGATCTCATTAACTGCTGTGAAATTTTCATGCCAAGACCAAGCACAGCAAAGAACAGAGACCCCAGCAAACGTGCTGTCAGCAGCTGTAAGCATCACCACAGAGCCAGGGGTGCACAGATCAAAGGGCACAAAGGAGCTCCACACAGCCAGCTGCCTAGATTTCATGGATTTATTAACTTATCTCATGGAGGCAGGGAACTTGCCAAAGAGAAAATCCCAGAGTCCACAGTCTCTCACCAGTGTCTGAGTGAGCCAGCCCACTGAGAGGGAAACTGAGGGCACCCCAGAGCCTGTGGCACTGCTCTTTCACGTGTCTGTGTGTTAGCAGAAGTGCCTTCCAGGGGTGACCCAGTTCGTGATCACCTTGGGCATGGGGATGGAAAGGCACATTGTGGGCTCCCTGCTTTGACCAGCTGCCTATTTGCATTAAGCTAATAAGAAATTGATTCTTTGAGACTTGTCAAGCATGTTGGTGAGTGCCCAGCAGCTCCATTAATAAAAGAGGAAGGGCAGGAGGGAAGAAGAGTCAAGAGAGAGATCAAAACAATCACAGCCACAAGCACTGGGTGACTGCCTGATCCTCCTCTAGGGAATGGGGCTCCCAGCCTGCTCCCTCCTCAGCTGTGCCCAGCACCTGTCCCCTTGTGCCTTCCTGCCACAGGCACTGCCAGACCCAGCCTGGGCACTCCAGAGGGCACACAACCCCACTGCATGAGCACAGCCCTGGAAGTCAAAAGAATCCCTGCAATAGCAGAGACTCCTTTCACCTTTTTTGGTCAAATGAGACACTGCAGTTTCCCCCAGCAGCCTGTGTTTTACCCAAACCAAAGCAGCAGAAGAGCAAACAGTTCAGCTCCCAGGTGATCTCAGTGGTGGGTGTGACAGGCTCCATGTCTGAGCTAGCTGGGAGCCCACAGGGATGGGCTTTTCCCACCTCAAATCCCACCCTCTTGGAGGCAGGCACAGTGAGAGCTGTCTCACAGTCACTTACAGCAGGTGACCACTGCTGCAGGGGCAGAGGTTTCCCAGCCCAGGGACTACAGCTTGACACAACAGCATCTCTCTCCCTTACCCTGTAGCTCTTCGTTTTAGGGAGAAGCTCATGTCAAGGCTGGCAGGTCCTTTGGATTATGGCAGCTTGCAGGAGGTAAAACAATTAAACAATAAACCCCCAGGACTGTGAGTGGATCCATTTTCTTAACACCCCTTCAAGGAATAAAGCACTTATTAGTCTAAATGTTTGTGCTCAGTGTATAATTAGTCCTTGCTTTTTTTTTAAAAGGTGACTTCTGAACTGAAAATTGAAATAAACTTTCTTCTTAAAAGAGGATCATTTCTTGTTAAAAGTCTGCATGCAAAGAGGTTGCTTTTAACTCAGGTTTTTGGTTTTTTCTTTCTGTTTATAATTTCAAAAAGTAACGCCAGATAAGAATTGGGCATCCAGGTATCCTCAGTGACCTAATGGCTCTTTGATTTCCTTTTTGCCAAAGAGGTGAGTCAAAATACATCATTTAGACCTAAGGCAGTAAGAAAAGGTCACTAGTACCTTTTTTTTTCTTTTTTTTTTTTTTTTTTGCAATGAAACCCAGGTACAGTTATTCCCTTTCAGAGACTGCTTGGGTTATTTTAACCAAGAAACAAGAGAAATGCCATCTTATGTTTATGGTAGAGCAGTCAAGAAGGTAGAGGTCTGCAGTCCACCCACAGCCTTCCAGGCTCAGCTGAGTACATCATCAAACAGAAGACAGTTTCTGGTGCACAGAACTGGAATATCTTGACCATGCTGTTTCTGGTCAGGCCTGTGTACGTAGCTTATTTATTTATGGCATTTTTAATAGATGGAACATCAATATTTGATGTTGTCCTATGAATTATTAAAAATCAAGAAAATCAAGAACATGAAATACAAACATCTACTTTTAAGTGACGATGGGGTTGGGATATCCATAAATAAATAATCTGGTGGCCAGTAGCAGCTTTCTGAGATTGAGTTAAATGAACAGGCACTTCAGTGGATTTACAGCATGTTTACAGCCATGAGTGTGGGAGCAGAATCTGACCAAGGGATTTCAAAGTTGAGTCTAATGAAGTTATCCCAGAGCAGTGTGCGAATTTTCAGCTCCTTAGAAAATGTTTTATTTAAATAAATATATATAAAATCTTTGGTTAGAAAGGGACAAGCAAATTAAATTTAGATAGATGTAGCTCTACTTTTGCTTTTTGGCTTCTTTATGATAAACAACAAAGGCCTAGTTTTACCTCAAAGAAATTTGCTCTAAAAATAACCAAACAAAAAAGCTTTAAAATGTGTGAAACAATATACCTGAAAATAATTTTCTGCAGTTGAAGGGTTTTTCACACTTTGTGATCTCATAATTTAATTGAGAGGTAATATTCATTAGACTTGCTGTTGTTGCTTTGTTTGTTAAACAAAAAGTGTTAGTTAACTGTAGGAAACACTTTTTTCTTTCCAAGCAGTGAACTGAAATAAAGGCCACAACAGTAAGTGTCTTTCTTGTATATAATAAGACTTTATTTCCTCGAATGACAAAAGAAAAACCATGGGGGTAACTCTAATAGCAGAGTTTCACAGATGTGTCCTGATTCACAGAGAAATAAAGTAATTCAGTAAGTGTGGTAGAGAAACAACTGTATATAGTTCTCATACATCATCTGGCAAGAAGAAAATTCCTTTGTTCCATCACAGTTTGAAGCATATGAAACTCTGTAAAATCCCACCTTCTTTTCTTTGTGGATGATGGGACAACAAGGAGGTGAAAGTGTGAGAACACAGAGACAGGTGACAGAGAACTAGGTATTAGGGCCATTGAAGTTAAAACTTCTAAGATATTTATATAAAAACCTACCAAACTACTAGTGACAACTCAACATGGACTCCTGCCACCTCTAATGGAAGATACCATGAGCCAAAATTGAGATTTTGCCTGATGTGTTTTGAATTAGGACAATCATATTAACAAACTGAGGATGTATTTTCTGAATCCCAAATTAACTTTTCCCAACTATGTTTGTGCTCGTGTATGTTTGTAGTTTAGAAAACAAAAAAAATGTATTAGCAAAAGTAGGCACCTGCACATGTGCAGACAGTGAATTTAATGTCATTTCTCTGCTTCTCTGCACTAAGCAGAAGCCATCTCTTTCTGGCCTTGTTGTGCTTTATTACTGCTTTGTGAATAAATTTCTGAACACCACCTTTGACATCTCTGACTTTTCCAGACATTAAATTGTTAATGAGCTGCAGTGAATTTACCTGATTCCCTCACTAGTTGTGTGCATGTATGCCAGTAGGAGATTGCAGCTGTGCTGCTTTTACCACAGTACTTTAATGTGCAGATCTCAAACACCATTATAAGGCTGTATGGATTGTTATTTCCCAGCAGATGATAAAGGGATGTGGATAAGTTAAGAGAAATGACCAAGAACTGACAGTGAATTAATGGGTCAACCCATCACTGCCAAAATCTTTCCAACAGATCTATGAGCATCAGTATCACAACAAAGTGCAAACTGTCTTTTGCCTTCATAATTGAAATATCAGTCCTTAAATGAAAGGACATGGAACTTGCTTGTCTAGCAGCATCTCTTTCATCCAGTCCAGAGCTTGTACATTCCCCAGAGATAGACAGCTACAGTAGCATTATTCACATGCAGCTTCACACTCAGAGAGGGATGGGGACCTCCCATGACAGATCCAGCATGTAACCTGACATGAAGATGTCCCTTGACACTCAGATTTCTATTAAAGGCATGAGGACACTGAAGAATCCTGCTGGCAATATTTCAGGAGTGACAGCAATTAACCAGGATCCATCTGACAAAGGGCTATCTTAAAGAACTGCAATTTTAATTAAAAGCTGCAGCCCATCACAGGTTTGCACAGTAGTCTCCTATCTGGTTCCTCTCTGTGGTGGTTGCAAATTACAGCTACCCCTTCCCTCCATTTTAATT
Organism: Fringilla coelebs; assembly: GCF_963513975.1. Lineage (NCBI taxonomy): Eukaryota > Metazoa > Chordata > Aves > Passeriformes > Fringillidae > Fringilla > Fringilla coelebs. The sequence continues at coordinate 26,106,966 of NC_140066.1, read as the reverse complement.
AAATGTTGATAACTTGACATAATTAACTCCCCTTAATTTTTGGGGTTTGTTTTCTTTTTTAAAACAGTCATTAAAGAAACAGAACTCGAGTGCTAGATTGTATGTGCCAGATTTGCTGGTGGTTAAGTACAATAATGCTTGTCTAATTAGACGTCTCAGGGTTAACCTGATTAATTAATTTATCTCCTCTGGAAAATTTTCCTCCATGCTGACAAAAGATCAAATCACAGCAGAAAGGTTCTCTGCTTGCCAGGCACAAGTGTGTTGTCAGGGTGTCAAATGCAGCTGGTGGTGGGTCCACCTAAGCCATGGCAGTGGCTGGATCAGTGGCCTGACCTGGGACAGTGGCTCCCTGGCATTGCTGAGCTGCTGTGAATTTCACAGCTTCACTGACAACGATCTAAAGGGGATCTAAAGGTCTTGAGAAGATCTTTCCTCTCTTTTTTTCACCCTCTCTCTTTCCCAGGGCATGTGCAGATGGGTAGGTTAACTCACGCTTTTGCTGAACCTGTTACCTCTACTAAAAGACCTTTTACTTTGGAGGGGAACATTTCCTCATGCTAATGTTTATTATTTACAAAACAAAACAGATTTTGTCTGATAAATTCAGCGCAGTATATTGGGACAGGCCTTAAGGCTAGAAGGAAGAAAGGATCCATGCAGGCTGCTCTTGAGACTCTGACCCTGGCCAGAAACCTCAAGAAGAACAGAAGAGCAAATATACAGAGTACTTTCCCAAAATAATCTCCTGCCCCCAAACAGTTTGAAGGCTGCAGCCTTTTTGAGCCAGACACAATCTCTATGTATTTAATACCAATCAGTGTATATATTTTTCACGGAGCTGTGCAGCCCTTTGCTTTCTATAGTGTCCTTCAACCAGGAATGAAGGAACACTTCCCAAAGCCTCATTGCCCTTAAAGATGCTGGGCAGACAGAAGGGCTGTCAGGAATGTTTTCACTCTTTTTTGCTACACTGTGAAACTAAGATTTTAATGCCTCAAACTCAAATTTTGGCCCCATTTTGGTACTGCTGAACTTCAAGCATCTGTCTTGGAAAGTGGATTAGAAAATGAGATTCAAGCAAAAGGGGGGACAGGGGCCAGAACTGCTCCAGAATGGCATTCAAGGAACTTAAACTTTAGACCTTTAACCATCAGGGAGTGTGGCAAGTTTCACACTGGCTCAAGGAGGAGCCTCTCCTTCTGACAGGAGCTGTATGGATTGGTCCCTCTGTTTCAGGCTTTCACAAAAACTTGGGTGGTCTGCCCTACCTGCAGCCACGGCCAGCAGCAGCTGTTGTGAGCTGTCTCATTTAATTTCCATTAGGAGAGCCAGTCTCAGCATCCAGCTAGACTGAGAAGCTGTTTATGAACCTCGCAGGGCTTGGCTCCCTGAAACCACTCCCAGGCTCCTCTTTAGGATGCTCATCAAATTGGGCCTGTGAATGAGGTACTTTTCTAATGCAAACTTCTCCTTTAATTTCAATCTCAATTGCCCAAAGCTTCGCTGATGCTGCCTGGCAACCTGCCAAACCCTCATTCCTTTGCCTGTTTGTCACACATCAGTTGGTTTTGTTTTGCTTTATTCATTTTTTTAAAGAGGTTAATGACAGGCTGATTCTAAGGTTAGGTGCATACAGTCGCTTGTGAGGAAGGAAGCAAATTTATGTATCTATATCCTTAAAAATATCTGTTGTTTTTTATTCCCCCTCCTTTATTTCCAGATTTTTTTCCTCTGTGGATTTGTGTAAATCAGTCTCCAGGGCCAGGAATACCATCTTTGGCTGGCTTGGTTTGATCGATCTCTTTTGGAGCTCAGAACACCATCACAGGAAAGCAATATTTTCTGCAGTAAGTTAATAGGAAAATGCAAATCACTAATAATAAGAGAGAGGTGGTCTTTATTTTCGAAACAACCCTTTACCTACCTAAAATACCCTGGGCTGAATCATTCTTCCTGCCTAGTCAGTAAATCCAGCTTGACTGCATTTACCGAGGTTGTAACTGGAGAGAGGATTTAACCAGGCAAACCCACCCTGCGCTTTCATTTCTCCTGCTGTCACTGATGCTCTGTACTTACATCTCCTACGTCCTTGTGAGAGTACAGAAGGCTATGTAAATGTTCATTATTGTTATTACCCACTTTACATCCCTGTACCACATGCCTTTTACGGCATCTGGTCTCCCATTCAGCGAGTTACATAAGCATACCCTTAACATTAGGCTTCCTAAGTGCTTTATCTAAGCACAGATAGCTGTTGGAGCAGGCTGATACTTTTACCTAAAATGTTTGCTTTAGTGTAGACAGGGGTAAGACCATCTCTGTTCAGCTGCTTTAATGTTTCAGGTTGACATTTGAGGCTGGTAATCTACCTCAAACTGATTTTTTGAGGGAATATTTGATGAAAAAAAAGATTATGAAAGAATGCCTCTGCCTTCACAGACTCATGCGCTTACACACAATTGCTCACTCTTGCAATTTAAAAAATAAAATACAGTAATTCTGGTGACCATTTAAGTAGGAAATTGTGGTGACCCTAATTTCTGAAACAGCCACTTGGATTTTTTGCACATTTACCCTATTTCCTGCCAGAGGATCTGGGGATTGCCTTGCTGTAGATGGAGGATGAGGGGTTTTTTATGGCTAAGCCAGTCATTCTCTTGGAATGCTTTCCTCCTGAATAGAAAGCCTCCAAGAACAGTCCAGGGCCTCAGATGCAAATTCCAGGCAGGCAGGCTGCACTCAAAATCAGCAGCCTCATTTATTTTAAAAACGAAATTGTGAACCATTTCCCCATGCCTCAATTTCTTTCAATAAACTCGAGGTTACAATGTCTCTTACTCCAGAAACGTGACACAGAAAGAAGCACTTTGTAATTTTAACTGGCTCCAAGACTAAATAAGAAGAAAACCCCTACCTTCAGGTTGGTCTGAAAGGAGAAGAATGATACATCTTTGTGCAACCTTCAGCCAGTGATTCCTGATTTACAGCCAGGTGTTCCAGCGTTTCATGTAGGCTTTATACACATACACACACTCTCAAGAAACACACAGAGCAAAATCTGCCTGAGGAAATAAACAACCTCCCTCACCAGGAAGAAAGAAAAAACACAATGTCCAATTAAGGGGAAGAGCTATTTTTCTCTTTATCTCCATCCGTGATCTGCTTAAATTTTAATCATTTCAGATGCTAGCTGTAACAAAGGTCTGCTTTCACCAAAGGTGTATGATGTTTGTTTTGACACATATCACTGTCCCAGGGAGACAGCAGATGATGAATTTCTTGGCAGCAAGTTCATTAACTGGAGGCTGTGTATTATCAGCCTTCCACCAGCTCCTCTCTGCTCTGCTTCTCTGGGCTCCAGGTACCAAAATTGTTCCCTTTCACTGTGCTTTTTAAAAACCTCTCAAATTCAAATCCATTCGGTGATCACATGCAGTTTGCATGTGATTGAGCGGGTCAAACTTTCAGCAGACTAAAAATATCACGGGTCACATCATCTGGGAACTTCACAAATACGAATAACAAGGAAAGTCTGTGGCAAACAATTTTAATAATTCACCTGTCCGTCACTGCCGCTCACAGCTGGAGGAAGATCCTCTCCCCTCTTGATAGATAGGCAGGAGGAAAAGCCCTGTCTCAAATGATTAAAGGAGGCAGTATATAACAAGCTTTCCCCATGCTGAGAGTGCCAAGAAAGAGGCTGGTCAATGATATTTAAACACACATTATCCTTCCATCTTCCTGTCATTTTGTTCTGCAAGCTGTTCAGATTTGTCCGTGCCAGTAAGGCGGCTGTGAAAAGCAGCTGAGCAAACAAAGAGAAAAATCAGTCTGAGAATAGGATTTGGATTTCAAAATCTGTCCCTGGATTTTTTTTCTCCTTCTTTCCCATCTTCTTCCCCCCTCTCCTCCCTTTCCAACCCAATATCCCATTAACTTTTAAATACAGCAACACCCAAGCAGAGGAGAAGCAATGCAGCCAAGAGGAGAAAATGCTGCTGTGTGAAAGGATGCAGAGAATTATAACATCAGGGGGAAAGCATAGCCTCAACTTTTAAAATTTCCTCTCAAGACAGTGTCTGAAACAGCAGTGGGATTTTTTTATGTCTGTCTGTACGTCCTCTCTGCTTTACCCCTTCCCCAGCAGGACCAGCCTGTTGAGCCCTTCTGGGCTTTGGCACAGAACACTCTCGGCCACTGCTATTGCCCAGTGCTCTGGGACCACTGACTCTCTAGTGATGCAACACCTCTCAGATGCAAAGCTGAGGTTCCCTTCTGTTCTCATTAGATGTTTCCTTCTCTGCAGAAAGGACACTCAGACTGGTGGCTGCTGCAGGGGTGCATGGTATCTGTCCCCAGAGGGACCTGTCCCAGCCCTGCTCCCACCAGACTTGCACAAGGATTATCAGAGGAGTTTTCTCTCTGAAGAGACCTGGCAGGGATGAATCTGGGACAGAAGCCTCAGCTAAACAGGACACACTTCAGGATTTATACCAGCCTGGAACAATGCCTGGATTTTATTTGCAATGTGAGTAATCACAAAGGCACTGCAAACCAACATGTAATATATTAGAAATGGCTAAACTTATCCTCCTTCCACTTGGACATAAACTGAGACCCACCAAAGGCAAAGGGGGTATTTATTGAGCCTTTCTCTAGAACAGATTTTCTTTTAAGCTTTAACATCAGGTTGGCTATGGAAGAGAGGGTGGAGCTGACCCACGGATAGACCAGGATGGAAAAAGCAGTTCTGGTTGTTATTGTGAGAGTTTTGCATGACTCAGCACAGTGCTAATGAAGATTGGCTAATCTCCTCATTTCTGACCTTTATTATTCTTGACCAGCCAAGGTCTTTGAAAGGCCAGGACTCTGCCCATCCTCAGGATTAATTGATTCAGGCAGGAGAAATCAAAGTTTGCAAAGAATTTAGTAATCCTGGTAGATTTTTTATATTCTGACCCTTTTTAGATTTCAAAAGTGTTAACCCATAATATTTGGGGGCTCACAGTGTCTTTTAATATGCTTGAAATTTCAGGCATATGTGAATTCAGTCATATTTATTGCATTATTAGGAGAGACAGAGATGTACTTTTCTTTGCAGATGAAAAGGCCTTTGTAAGAACAGAAATGATAATGTAATTTTTGAACCCCAAAAATGTCGTGCCATTGGAAAGCAACTGCATGTATATAAATGCATCCTTAATCAAAAAAGTGCTTATGATTCCCTTGATTTTCAGAGAAGTATGTACTTAAAACTTCTCTAAGGTGAAATGAAAGTGAATGGGGTAAAGTCAGAGCTTTCTTCTAAGATTTCTTTCAGGACCCCTTATTCTGTATGTTTGTATGGAGGCTCTTGACATTTGTAACAGCTGCTAACCATATCAGCTGCAGTTTAGAAAAGATTAGTGATAAGATACCTTCCTAATAGCAACCAGCAGCCCAAATTAGATCTGTGAGAATAAAATGATCTTTCGATTTCACAGTCACACTGAATGCATTGGTTTGGAAAAAAATCAATTCTTTTGGAAGCAGATTCAAAATTCTGGACTTCAGGAAGTTGCTTTGTTTAATGTGACTGCTCTGATCAGAAGAAAAGAAAATTCATTTGGCTGCCCTCAAAATAAATCAAAGAAAAGAAGAAAAAATTACCTGTATGTATTGGATTACCAGCAAAATGAGATTTCTACCACATCAAGTCAGGTTAAAGTCTATTTTGGTTTATTAATAGCCAGGTTTAATTCTCTTTAAAATCACTGATTAGGGGGTGTCTTATTCGTTGAGCTTTGTGTTCAAAGTACATTGTAGCCATTAAGCTGTCTCTTTATTTTACATTTCAAAGATTTAAATAAGATACACAAACACAATCTATGTTATTTACTTTAATGGAGTAGCTTAATTGCTCCCCAAGCTTTTCTGTACACATTATAAATAATTGCAAGACACAAAGAGAGAGCAAAAGGAGCAGGCACATAGATGACACCCTAACCTTCCAGTGACTCACACTGCCACTCCCCCACACTGAGCACTTAGCAGCATACATTAAATGCACAGCGCCTCAGACATAAAAATGTTTAAGTCCAGGGCAAGCTGCAGATTTATTTTCCAAAGGAAGAAAAAGATAGTCACCCCAATTATGCAATTGAGACCAAAAAGCTGTAAAATGGAGCACCTATTAGTCACGGTTTTATTGTTGTTACTCCCAACCCATGGATCTGGCAAGAAAGCCGTGGCACAAAATCATTCCTGGATGCATCAGAAAAGGTGATGCAGAGCCCAGCCAGATCTGTGTGTATGGTGCTGGGAAATGCTGCCCATTGCTCCTGCTGGGTGGAAATGTCTCTCCCACTGGAGCTGAGGAGAGCACACACATGGGAGGCTTTCAAGGAAAAGTTGTAGGGAGTGAACCTTCGCTGCAGTGGTGGGCAGAAGGTGGAGGAGTTCCAGTGTCACTGCTCATTTTGGAGCCTGGTGCCCCAGAGGCCAAGCAGGAATGTCACTGGCTTGCTGGCAAGGAGTGCCCCTCTGAGCTCAGGCTTTTCCTGCATTTGATGCTAATGCCTTTGGCCCCTACTTCTCCTGAGTTCCCTCAGCCTCTTTGCTTTGCTTCTCTATAGAAATGACACACACAAATCCATGCAGGGTCTAAAACTGATGATAAATGTTAGCTTTTCATAAATGTTGGGCTTAATCTCATGGAACAAGCTCAATTACTCAAGGGGAAGAGAAGACTTTTTTTTCCTGCACAGTCTGAGTAGAGCTGCTTAGAAGAGCAGAAGAAATATCCACAATCCAAGCAACTTTCCTTAAAGGAACTATCTCCTTGAAAAATCAGCTAGATTTTTCTGGAACTGTGTTTGGATAAGTATGTGTGTGTGTTGGGGAGGAAAGCCTAATAATCTCACGGCATCCTGCCTCAGCAGTTTTGACATTAAATAATTTGGTTGCTCTATCAAAAAAAGCATTCTGCTGAATTTAATTTTCATCATAACATTTTATTCTGTATGATTAAAAAGGAGAAGGGAGGGTAGAGGCAGGTCAGTGAAGCTTGTTTGGATATACAATGTGGCATTTCTGATGGAGTTTTTTTTCAATTTTGTTTCATAAAAGATTTTTTTTTTTATCCACTAAGGATATAAAAGCAGCAAAGACAGAAACCTCAACATTGTCAGACAAACAGTGAGCTCACCTGAGAGATGTAGAGCTTCACGATTTTTAACAATTTTCCTTGAGCTGGAATTTGACAGCCTGATTGACGCTGAGCTTTAATGGGACTGTGGGTGGATCCAGCTCCCTGGCTCTGCTGTGTTTACAGGAATTGGGCCTCTTCAGTCCCTGCAGCTGGCTGAAGGAGCTGTTCAGGAAGCCTCTGAGCTAAGAGAAAGATGTCTTTTAAATCAGGGAGTTTTAAGTCAGATCCTATTATCAAATATTACTGTGATGAGAGTCAGAAAATGTAGATAGGCAGATGAAAAGACAGACCACCGGAACTGCTACAATATCTTTTTGAAATAACTGAAGCAAAGGAATGCAGAGCACATATATTACAAAAGGAAAGAATCAAATTTACATCTGTTCTGAGAGATAATGTGTTCAATCATGTGGCTGCTCTTCAGCCATGGTATTTTCACACTGAGCAGATAATGTGAAGTTCTTCTGTACCTAATCAAAGCTTTGTCACTTAAAATAGCAATGACTTGTTAATGACCTACTAAACCTTCATTAATTTACTATCTCTTGTTATCATTTACTCATGAACACACACACACACAATTTAAAAAAATGAAATAAAGTTACAGTGACATTAAATTTGCCTGATTCTAATATGCAGCACTCTAGGACCTCCTCCACTCCTCTGATTTGCCACCAGCTCATCCTCCACAGGACATGAAAATGCAGGGCAGGGATTTCTGAGCAGCTGGGGCTGCCTTTGAGCAATGGAGTTTGTGTCACTTGACCATATAGAAAAAGCCAGTAATTTGCAGATCTTCCCTTCCACAGCTGCAAATTCTAGTCCCTCTCTGCAGAATTGAGTAAAAGTGCCATCTGCCTGCCTAAACCCAGAGCATGTTTTTATGTTTTTTGTATAAAAGCAGATTTTTTTTTTTTTATAAAAGCACCTGATAAAAGCAGATTAACATCCTCCCGAATGGAAAATGGAACTGGTCGATCTCAGAATCTCTACAGATTTAGGATAAAACCACTGCTAAGTTGCAGTTGGCTTTCCAATAAAAGTCTCACAGGAAGTGTCAGAGAAAAATTCTTCACAAAGGTTTCCATGAAATACATGCAGACTATTTATAACACTCTGTGACAACACACCTTGTAGGATTAATTTTTCATTTGCAAAGACACTCTGTGGTCAATCTCACAGCACAGAGAAGTGATACCCATACTTCAGAGGAGAAAGATATTTCCCACTCACACACGGGATAAGATGGAGAATCTTGTTGGGACAGAATTTAGATAATGGTAAGTGCCTCAATTAAATAAAATAAATTTTAAAAAAATTAAAAAATTAAATTGTCCTAACATTTGAGAACACCTGTCTGACCTCCATCTTTCAAAACCCCAACTTTACAAATTCTTAATTTGATGTTAATATGGGGTGATTCACACATGAATTTGTTTAAAAAAGCAGGTACATGTTGCAGGTGTTGCAATTCTCTTCTATCAATAAAGGTGGAATAACTTCATCATACTTCACTAATGTCTATGCAAATACTCCAGATCAGCATTCCCAAGACAGATTTATATTTCTTCTCAAGCTGGGACCTTGATTGCTATTGAAATCTTGACTTCTTAATCATTCACTGCCATTGCATTGAATGCCATATAAATATATGACAGTAAAATAAAACTATCAGTTATCCCTCTCTCTCTCTTTTTTTTGTCCCTAAAATTTAAAAGCTAAGTCTTTTCTGAACGACACTGAGATTGACACCTGGCACCCCTTCTCCAGTGCATAACCTATATCATACTGAAAATGTCCAAAGCCATGACAGAGAGGAAAAGAATACGTTAAAATGGAAGAGAATAATTTTTTTCCTTTGGCTCACTCCTTGCATCTTTTCCCTTGAGTCATGAAAAGCTGCACTTTATGAGCCTAGGAGGTCAACAATAGGGAAATTCTTGAACATTTCCCAGTAATAGAGATATAAAGAAGGAATAATCTTTAACTTACAGTAATGGGGTACTTTTTTTAAAGCCAGGGTGTTATAGCCATTTAATTTAGATAATAATGGGCCACTTACATAAGAACAGAGCTTGCTTGGTATACATCATCTTGGAAAATTCCCTCTCTCACCCTCAAACTAACAGGTCATATTGGATGTCATTAATTCAGCAATTCAGCTAAGCAGCTCTAGGGCACTCTTGAACTTCAACCCAGAGCACAAGGGAGCAGAGGCAGGCTGCCAGCTAGTAATTCACTGAAAGGAAGAAAGAAGAAAAAAAGAAAATGGAAAAAAAAAAAGAAAGGAGGACAAGAAAAAATGGCCTCAGTTAGACAATGATTTTCATCTAACTGCAGATGAGCTGCCCACATATGTTAAGAGTTATGGACATTAGGGAGAGAGAAGCACTTTTAAAAATAAATTGTGCTACGTGCTAGGAGAATTGCCTGTGGATTCCTCCCCAACCAAATTGGTTTTGCGAGGCTGCAGGCTTGCAGGGAAATCTGAGGCAGAGGGTTGTGCTTTCTGGAGTGTAACCCCATCCTCTTGCAAACATGGGATTTAACATCAGCAAGCAAAATGTTAACACTCATCCTCAAGCTTGACATCTTCAAGCACGAGTCTGCAGAGCCCCAGTCTGTCCTCCATCACCCCAGCAGGAATCCCAGAAACCCTTGAAATGTTGGATTCAGTGAGCTCTAGGAACTGATGGTTGCCCAGTCAAAGAACCCACTCAGGAGGACAATTTGGCTTTCAGAAGTCCTAACAATCACATATTTTTGTGGGTTTGAAGAAGATGGGTGGAAAAGAGCTATCCATGTGATGATCTGAGGGAATCTTTAGCACTCCTTTCCCAGGACAACTGTTTTTCACTCATGGTTGTGCTGGATTCAAAAGAATGGTGAATGCAGGTGGATGTGCAAAGTAGGGAAGGGAGGAAATAGAGAATATATGCCAGTCACTAAGCTTTCTTAGTAAAGGACAATTGTGATAAAGGAATCATAACTGGAAAAGAAAAAGTGATGATAGGTGCTAGCAAAATCCAGTTTAGGAGGTAACAGAACATTTTCACACTTCTACAGGTGCTCTGTAAGGAGAATTTTTAAAGAGGGCCAGAGGTTCATTTCTGACCTGGTGTTAAGCTTCACCGTAATTCTTCCACCTCATTATTCTGTGAACAGGTTTAATCTTTTCTGACAGCAGCTTTACAGGGGGAAAGGTTTAAACTAGTAGAACAACAGATCAACTCAAACAAGACTTGTCCAAGTTCCTAAAGCCATAGCAGTCTCAAAACTAATATATGCCAGCTATGCTAATAGCTGTCCCAGGGTTTTATTTAATCAGCATGGGTTGTTCAAACAGGCCTGGATTTCTAGTGAGGCCACTAAAATACAATTTATTTACAAAATAAATAAATAGAGGAATTAAACTCTGTATGAAGAAGTAAAACTGTTTATTAGCATCTCTGTTAGCAAAGAGTAGTCACCTGTACACTTAACAGAAGGTGATATCCAGCTGCAGCAAGTCTGTCTGCAAAGTGCTTCCTGGGTTTACAGAATAATATTGATTGGGAAAAACAAAACCAAACCAAATGCAGTCAGTGGAAGCACTAATAACAACTAAGATCTGTCATTACTTGATTTATTTCCTCTTACAAATAAATACTTGATGTATTTATTTGTATTTAAATACAAGAGTTTTACCCCATATTTCTTTTAAATGCATTTTGTTGTGTCCCAGCTGTGTGTTACCTTTAGCAAATGCATATTGTGTATTGTAATGTTTGAACCACAGAAAAGGAAATTCTACATCCATGATCATTCCCTAGATATTTACAGAATCAGACTCTGAGACAAACATGTGCTAAAGTGTACAGAAGAGGCAAAACAAAACACAAACACGATGTGAGCCTTTTGTAAATTAAATGGGAATGAGACTGACAAAAGCAGTAACACTGGCCCACCCACGCAGATTATTTATTTTTACCATCACTAAATCTACTTTTTGCTCCTTTTGAAGTTAAATTCACTGTGCTTCCTATGATAAAGAATAACAGATCAAGCATCTCTCCCTGGAATAATGTGGACCAAAAATTAAGCCAGATTTCATTGAGGGTCTTTAAAAATTCTCAGAGCAGAGAAAGATGAAGCATCTCTGAATTATCTTTGCCCTTTGAATCCATCACACTGACAAAATGCATCTGCTGCTTTCTTCAGAGAATATAACAATGCCATGCCCCTCCACAGTCCTACTGATGACAAATGTCACTAATAAATTTCCCCACCTGTCAATTCCATCCATCCTATACTAACCCAGTCCTTCTTTCTGCTGCAGTGACCACTTGGGTGCACAGATGGGATTTGACTTGGGATGGGCATATCAAAATTATGTGTGTGCTTTTGCTTATTGCCATTGTGATGTAACCTCCAAACTTTTTTCCCACAAGTCAACCTCAGAGCTGAACATGTTCCTATGTGAAAGGAAAAAACTGGAGAGGCTCTCAGAAAGATAGAAAAACTAAGAATGGTGATCTTGGGGACCAACATATCCATCTCCAGACTCTGACAGTGCTTTTTTATTGCATAAATTCAATATGGATTTCGTAAACACCGAGGTTGCATTTCTCATTATGTAAAACCTCTTTCAAGGCTATCAAGCTGTTGCATTCACTCCTTTGTTTTTCAGCCTCATGTGTACTGTCATCATCTTGGTCAAAGCATGAATAAAGCTCCAGTACTAAATGCTACAGGTTACCCTGTGTGCTCCCCACAAAGAACAGATACCTGAAAGCAGCCCACAACCTGCACTATACATCCATTCTCTTCTGGGCAACGTTTTAATGCAGCTCAGGCTGTATTTTGATTTAAAAAACAAACAAACAAAAACAGCCACAAGCCTCTCAAAGAATTTACAGAAGGTTAGAAAATAAAAGTTCTCACTGCTGCCCCAGGGCACAGGTGTGCTCTGCATGTAGGGTATCCTTCTCATCAACCTGGAGTACTCAATTTACAGATAAATTGCCAGTAGATTCCACTCAAGATTGTGTATTCCCATAATAGGAGCTTGTTGGACCAGTACAAAGGGTACAAGTGGGATGGGGTTTCCTCTATTCCTCTATTTTATCTCAAACCCCTCAAGGCAATCCATAAACATGAACACCTATACCCTGCCTTGGAAGCAAGGCTGACCACCAACCCTCTCTGGGAGAGCTCTGGGGCCATGCAGGGATCACAGCTATTTTCTGTCATCCTCATGCTCTGTTCCATAAAACGTGGACAGACCAAAAAAAGCAAAAGAGGCATAATCCAATACCATCCAGAATCAGGAGTCCCAACCCAGTTCTTCCTAAGCAGAACTAATGAATGACAGGCTGAGAGACAGTAATAAAAATAGTAAATTCATGGATAAAATGGGATTATGCTAATTCAAATCAATTTTGGTACAGGAGACTTCAGTGATATCCTGCAACATTGTCAGGTTAAACACAGACATACCACTGCCATCTCTTCTGCTGAATTTATTCTTTTCCTTCTCTGTGCTAGTCAAATCTTTGCAATGTAGTTTCCTACTTTGTTATTTGCAAAAAGTTTTTGCATTATATGACTGAGACAAATTGTCCTGAATTGGCCACAATGTAATCAGCTCCTTTTACTACCTGTGTGGAACAGAGGGGATTTTTGTTTTCAATTGTGTTTTTTTTCCCCCCAAAGCAATAGTTCTCTGAGTTATGTGGTAAAATACATTAACCTTGTCCTCTTTAAAAAAAAATAATCCACTGAATTGTTCTGAATTTGCCTGACCTGCAGGAGAACTTAAAAAGAAACAGTGTCAGCAGAAGGCTGATCCACTTTGTACCAGGCAGAGACAAATTGAATGAGGCTTGGAATCCATTGTTACATTTTAAAGCTGGTGATCTTTAAGCCACTTTATGGTAGGAGCTCCTCCATCATCTGGAGGGTGTGTGATTTGCAATACCAGAGTGTTGCAGCTGCAGTCCCAGAACTAATCCATATCCCTGCCCCTTTCTGGAGGCTCCTGACCTGCAGGCTGCCAGTAAAAAATGCAGTGTGCATTGGGGAGCAGGTAATGGATGAAACTGTGCCTGTGGAAGGGAACTCCTCATTGTCCTGCCTTCAGTCTCTGCACATCAGCCTGTCTTTTTGCAACCTACTCGTGTGTGCAAGGTTAAACACATGCTGTGAAAGGTGAAAAATTTCCTGGGATCATCCCAGTGCTAACCTACATCGAATAGAGACCCAATCAAATCAATTAGGTGCAACTGCTGTCACAGCTTTCCAAGCTGATTGCTTCCAAGCCATATTCTCTCTGTCTTTGGTCACAGCTGTTGTATACAAACCCTTCTACCAGATCTGCTGGTTTAGTTTTCAAATTACTTATTGATTCATATACAAGGAAGGGGATATGAGGGACAGATAATTTAAATCTAAAAATATCCTTTCCACACATTAAAAGATTATTTTTTACTGGATGACAGAGAAGAATAAGTGGTGTGCTGTGATGTTCCTTTGACTGAGGTTTGAGAAAAGTATTGCAGTGAACCTGTACTTCAGAATGTCAGAACTCAAGGTATTTCAGCTAAATCGGGACTTAGTTGTTAGAAAAGGCCTCTTATCTTGCTTGCAAGGCTCTTAAGAACACTAAGAACATGCAGGTCAAAGAAAGATCTTCTTAGGTTTGAAATTTTTGTGTTTGTTGTAAGAGCTGCTGTGCTATCTTTTTTCCCCACCAGAAAATACATTGCTTTCTGTGAGAACTGTAAATTTGCAGCTTTGCTCCAAAACTATACATAAAATCAGCAAATTTAGAGATGCAGTAACTGCAATACACAAGACCAAAAAAACAAATAGATTTTTAAGGAGAAATCTGTGAGACATTCTTCAGCCACAGGAAACCAGCCCTACATCCAGCACAGTCATATCCCTAATATTTACCATTAGTCTTTGGTCAAAGAGGTTCAAGTCCCAGACAAACATTACAAAAAGGACTGTTGTTTCATGTATTCATTCAGTTGTATTTGTCAGCACAAATATTTAAAAATCCCAAAACCATCCCATAAACATTTGTCATACCCTGGAACCCTTCAAGCCAACTTTATAATATTTTCAGATCTATAATCCTGCCTTACCTAACAGGCAGCATAGCCAATAAAAAAAAATAAAAAAGCTTATTGTGGTGGAAGTTGCTGATTGCAAAAACTGTTTTTTAACCAGTAATAAGAACTCTTTACTTCTGTGCAAATAAATGGCATTTGAAGAGTCAAAGTTCCTATTACCTCCTTAAACAGTAGAAAAATCTACAGACAAAGAGATCTTTGCTCAAGGCACGAATGGTTACTCATGTGGGGGGACAAAAATATGCAGTTCAGGTAAATTCTTGGAGGTGGCAACAGGCTGGATGACAAAGAAAGAGCTGTGAGGAAGAACCTTTCAGGAAGAAGGAGGGAGGCTTCATCTGGCACAGAGCTCATGAGTCACACAGGTGGGGATCTCTCAAAGAAATTGCCTGCCACTCTTTTTTCCACATATACTGTACTCATGTCAATTAAAAAAATAAATATCTCAGGGCTGTTTGATTCAAACCACTTAAGAGAAAAAGCCTTGCAAGCCCTAAATATTGGACAACTTGTAACAAAGGGAAATAATCTAATTTTTTAAGAAAAATAATTTCATAGAAATAAAAAGAAAGATCATTCATCATTCCTGCTATAACCTTATAAAACCTCTGTGGGTCAGTTCATACAGTAAAAGAGAACATGGATTTTTAATAGGTTTAATTTTTTTTACTATTCCCCAGCATGGAAAAAGCAATCTTGAGACCAGAACACTCAAAGGGAACACTGTGTCTTTCCATTTCTGCCCCCCACAGCCCTCAGTAAAGGCACTTGAAATTGATTTCTAGGTACATTTTACTAAATAAAATAGTTGTTAAATAATTATCTGCAAAATACATTTCTGGGCTGCTAGTAATTTTAAGCTAAATCTATATAATGAATAATTGTTAATTAATTAGCAATAAATGTGTGCTGTATTTTTATAAGGAGGTACAAGTAAAATGTGAATAAGGCAAGTCAGGAACATTCATTATAAAATACTTCATTCCATAGGAGATGAACTGGAAGATTAAAGCTGGGACAAGCAATCCTCTGATTTCTTATCACCCACTTTGAAAACCAGTCTGAGAGCTGAACTTTGAAAGCTGTCTTGAAAATCTGTGAGGGACAGATCTACCCTGGTGGAGCTGCTTCCCTAAGCTTAGTTACATGAAGCAGGACTTTGAGTTCTGATGTCCCTCTGCAACAAAAGGAACTGTATGATAAAAAACAAAAACAAAACCCCCGTCAACCAAGCTAAAAAGAAGAAAAAAAACCCAGAACCAGACCTGGAGGATCTTATACATTAAAGAACAGGTTTCCAGCTGATTTCTCATATGACTACCAGAATTTTTGCTTGCTTCTATTTCCTTTCCTGGGGTCTGTGGCTTCACTTTCCAGAGGACCAACAAATCCACTAAACATCAAAGAGCTGGAGCAGGGCAGGGCAGGGCTGCAGCTGGGCTTGTGCCCAGAGCCCTTGGGTCCCTTCCTGCTCACACAACTCCAGTGACACACAGCCTGCCAGGGCAGCTCCTGGAGACACTGCACTTGATCTTACACTTCCTGATGCCTTGAGTTTGCAGTTCTCTGGTTCCACAGGTAACTTTTGCCTAATTCCTGAAGAAGAGAAGGAAGGATCATCCTTTCGGGCTTGTTTGGTTGTGGAAAAATGTGGCTCCATAAGGCATACATCTCATCTGGAGTTACTCCAGGGGCTCAATGGTTATTTTAAAGCCAGCAGGAGGGTTTACAGTTCTCACCACGCTGTGAGCAGAGCACTAGGGAATGATCACCATTTTTCAGTGCTGTCCTAGTTTGCCTCATATGAAAGAGGACAAAATGTGACTGTTATCCTCTTGTACTAGAAGGAGGTAAAAGCTCAGAGAGCAGCCTAATTTCTGCTGAACTACCTTGTCTCTGAAAAATAATCTGCTTCATACTCTAACATCACATGAAAGGGATTTTCCAATTCAGTTATTAGATATTCCTGGCTCTTTGAAACACTGGGAGTTGCTCAGCATAGCAAGAAATCTCAAGTAGCATGGCAAAGGACAATACTGCCATGGCCCTTTAGACAGGCAAAACTCAAATCTTGGGAGCCTGTTTAAGGAAGCTAACTTGAAGATGATGTTTATGATGAGAAAGATGAAATTAAATCTCATCGTCCAAACAGATTTACAGCTTAAAGTTTTAGACTGAGTGGACTATCAGCAAAGCCTACTCTTGAGGAAAACAAGTGGCAGCACTGAACTTCAATTTATACTCCCCTTTCTATAGGAAGTGTCACATTAACAAGCACAGGAAATGGCTGTACTGTTGAGAAGTCACTAATCTCTGTGTTTCATTTGGAGGATTTCCATTGTAATGCCTGTTAAACTCAGATTATCATTGCTGTTAGACTGTCAGAGAGCAAACAACAGGGAAATGAACTTCTGATCAGCATATATTACTGTTTTATCTCTGATTAATATTAATGAACAAGTAGCTGCAGAGCTACTGCCATGCAAAATCCTGTGATAGCATTATTCTGAAGGCTAGGTGAATCCAGGAAACAAAAGAGTTTCTATTGTTGGACTGCCCTGATACTGGTGTGTAAGTGTTGAGGGAGATAAACATAGAAATGTTTGGGGGATAAAAAAAACACCACCAAAAAACAGTGAAAGAGTTCCTGAATATGAAATTTGGGTTGTCCACCTGCTGATCAACATCTGCCAGATATCACATGGGATTCAGTTAATTTCATCCAATTAATGAAATTACATTACTCCAACACTGACTTCCCCTGGCACTCTGAGCACCAGCACTGAGAGGTGTGGAAGGAACTGGGTTACCTCAGAAAACAACCCTCAGCATAAGCATGCTTGGAAGAAAAGAACCTATTGTACTGAATAGCAGATCCTGGCCTCTTTGGAAGATTCAGGCACGCAGTTTTTGAAAGCTCCATCCAAGTTCTGAATGTATAATTCCTGCAGAACAAGTACTCCTAAAACCATCTTTGATTAGCTGAAAATGCAATTATTTTTATAATAATGCTTTGCAGACAGCTTGTAAGACTATCAATGACCTTATTTTTTCCCTTTCCTTCCCTATTTTAAAATCAGTTTCTGTTAGAAAAGCAGCAGTTTTACAAGGGAAATGAGTGCTTCACTTGCATTTAAACAGTGTAAAAGACAGATTGGCTGTGGTTTTAGACACTTGCATCAAAGTAATTACAGCACTATATAAAGTATTGGATTCATTAAGAGGCTCTAAAACAATTTTTATATACTATTAACTAGAAGCAAAAATAATAAAGAATGGAAAACTATAAACATTATGACTTGCTTTCTCCATCAAGTAAAGTCATCCCAGATTTTGTCCAGGAACAAAGACCCCTGACAAAGAGAACCATGAGGTGCACAATGGAGAACTAAATAAAGTGTTGGATGAGGACTCAGGAGGTTTACATGCACTGTTCATCTGGACAGAGGTTCCCATGTGCAGTAGGGCACTTAGTCTATGTATCCATGCAATTTATCCTGTATTCAGCTCAGCAAAGGCAGAATTTTCCTTCTGCCTAGTCCCTTCAAATTGCAGTCTGTTTAGGGAGGTCAGAGTCTCATTCTGAGCATCTATTCAGTGCTTACAGCAGTAGGATGCTGGTTTTGCTTAGCTACCAAGATGACATGATTCTGCTGTTTGAAGACACAAATAGCAACATGAGAAAAGACACTTCAGAAGGTCCAAAATAGCCACAGCACAAAGAGGACAAAGTTGTTGAAAAAGATGGCTATCAAAGAAAGTATTCAGGTAATGAAATCTCTAAGCAAGAACACTGTGTTTGTGCAGAGTGTCTCAGGTGTTCAGATGAGACAGTGTATTCTAAACCAGATTGGGGAACACAGCTGGAGGCATTACAGAAACAACTTCAGCTGTGGGGTTGATGTTTGCTAATGCCTGAATGCATACACCTGTCTGAGATGGTTACAAGAACTACAGACTCACTCTGGAAATTCAGGCCCCATTTATCTCTTAAACAAAAGTTTCCTATGAACAAAGTTGGTGCAAATGAAGGGGGCTATCTCTTCCTTTACTTATAACCTTCATCCTATCTATGGCTTGACAATTGGGAAAGCAAAAAAACCAACAAAATCACCCAGAGACCAGCATGCCTTGAATGCTTTATTTTGTCTACTTTACACATTAATTTCCCAAGTGTTTCCTGATTCTTATTTGGTTAACACATTAGGGGATCTAATTCTTATTTGCTACGTAAATCGCTCATTTGCAATCAAATTTCCATCAGTATTTGCTATCTTATTATCTCGGTTAACATCACTTTTGTACTTTACTATTAACTGGAGAGACATTCTGAGGAGCAGCCCAGTGTTATAAGTTGAGAATACCATGGCTATGTTTTTCTAACAAAGAAAATTGCTGTAATGTCACTGGGTCATTGCAGTTATCAAATCCCAGCACCCCAAAGGTTTATCAAGCATCCATCTCAGGCTTACAGTTTCACTGCTTGCATTTCTTTCAGCTAATTAAATCTCAGTAGGACAAACTGGAAAACTGGAACTGCAGCAATTGGACTAAAAGTCATCTTCCCCTCCAACTTAGAGCCACACTGACACCCCAGAGAGTGCCTTGGCTCTGTCTGGTGTCAGCTGCTCCACGACTCAGGGGTGTGTGTGTGTGTGTGTGTGTGTGTTCTGCAGCACCATGACAATGTCACTGCAGACCTCTCCAGAGATCCCTTTTTGTGAGTAGGACTCAGTAAAATTCTCTTCAGGGCACTCTTTCTGCAAGGCTTAAAGATTCAACATCACATGTAGGAATCTCAGCTGATACCACTACGACTTTTTGGTCTCATCTCCAGAACAATCCTGTGAGAAGTAGAAATTCTACTGCTGACTTAAGAAAGAAGCCTACAACCGTAGAGCTGTCTCCTTAATTAACTGTACAACATGAAATAATTCCTAAAGCAATATTACAGCTGAACTCTTCACTCATTACTGTCTTTTTCCCCACTGCAAGACAGCTTCACTTTTCTTCATATGCACAGAACTTCAGCCTGTCATTTTCAATGCATTTCCCTGAATGTTCCCAGGTAATTGTACTATCCTTTTGGTTAGACTTAATACTGCTTTGACATCTGAGCAACTTATTCCTTCTTATGCTACTTCTGTGATGCATGAAGCTTTCACCTTCCCTCCCATTCATTGCCAATGCCTGACTGCAAACTAAGGAGAATATATTGTAATAGGAGGAATGCAATGGAGAATGATCTGGGTAAAAATGAAAAGCAGAGTTATAGGAGGAGACAGCAAAGTTATTGAACCACAGATGAGTTTGTGTAACCTACATTTTCAAAAGTCTCTGACAAAAATTAGTTTGAGATCTCTGTGAACACAAAGTCACTAATTTTGAATTTACTAGGAATATGGGCTGTCAGACTTAAAGCCATCTAAAGAATCAATGTCCCAGATAGCCAAATGACAAGGAAGTTAAGAACCAACCTCATCAAACTTGGCTTTTAATTTTATCCCCTAGGCTTATCCTGGATAATTCAAAATTATACAGATGGGATTTCTAACCAATGAAATGTGCTTTTGAGTCCTGAAAGAATGGCTGTTATAAAGAAGAAAAGATTTAAGAAGGGTGTGATGCTACATACATTGAACCAAATTTTTCCTGCAGCTATTAAATTTATAGCCTGAAAATATGGCAGTCAGTGGCAAGATTTACAGTAAATTATCCATATTTTGAATTAGGGACTTCTAGATACTTAATAGTAATTGTGAAAGTGTTATCTCTTGGTAAAACGCACATTAATCTTGCTCTTTTCCACTTCAAGAAGGATCATTCCCTGGTTATTATTCAACTCAGTGTTCCAGCAATTTTCAATCCTATCTTCTCTCCTACAGTCAATTTCTGCTGACACCAGAAGAGAGGCTGCTTGTCAGCTGGGTGTTGCTCTCTGCTGGTTTCCTCTGGCATTAGGATGATTCCCATAACCCGGGGTTGTGCAGCCTTTTTGCCACATTACCAGGCTTCCACAGAGTCTGAAGTGGTTCCAGGGGGCAAAGCAGTGGCTCTGACCCTCTCCAGGGCTAACCTGGCTTTCTCCCCGTGCCAGCCAGCCCTGCAGGGCTCCCTGGTGCTCCCAGCTGTGCCTGCAGGAGCTCGCTGTAGCACTTGCCCAGGAAGCTTGTGGGAATATGGAATGAGAGCTGGAGGCAGCTGGAGAAGGGCCCTCCTTGTCTTGACTATTAATTCATTTTCCTACTTGCTCAAAAAGTGGGTGTTACGTGCTGATATCCCTATATACTTACTAATTAGTGTCCCATTAACCTTGAACTGCAGAGCTCCCAGCTGCCAGCTGCAGCTTGTGATATCTTGAGTATGTGTTTGATGAACTCTGGAGACATTTTCATCTGTTAAATATAGAAAAGCTGAACAGCTTCCCAGGACAGGCAATGCAGCACGGAATCATACGCTTGTCAAGGCCATGTCTGCTCCCCTGACTTCAAACTAATAGAGCTGCAAAGTTAGTGAAACTGTGCAATTCCATCTGGCTCAGACCCAGGCTAATTTCCCAGACAAATATCCATGTGACAGAAATTAGCTGCTACATTGGGCATTAACCATTGCTTTCACTGGTTTGATGACCAAGAGCATACCATAAACACTATGCCAGAAGTCTGCCAGTAAAACTTTGATGCAGTTAATGTCTTTGTTTCCTTGTTTATTATGTTGCCACTGTAAATAGCTCCAAGATTTCTTCAGCACTAAGAGGAATTAAAGAACAAGCTCAATACTTCCATGGAAATGAAATGCAAAGGAAGTACCACTTGTCATTTACACCAGTTTTAGAAGATCAAGCTGAATATGTATTTTCCAGGCATTTACCCAGTATTTAACCATTATATGTTAACATGCAACTACACAGTAGACACAAAGGATCTCGTAAAGCCACTCTGTATTTTGACTTCCTAGAAGGAAAGAAATAGGAAACCATGAGTGGATTCTGTGCTAATGTGCTACTGAAAATATTAGGAGATTAAACACATACTTTACAATTACAAATAGTGGTAAGTGGTCAGCATATTTAGTCAAAGCACTCCTTTGACTTCAACTGCTCTAAAGAAAACAATAATAATCTATTATTGGAAGGATTTGTATGAGCATAATTAGGTGACCTGACTATTAACCTTAATGCCTCTGCACGTGTGCAAGGCAAACAGGCAAAGCAGCAAGACTTGATATTTTACTTCTTCTGTTTCCTCCTCTGTATTGCTTTGGCTTTTTTTCCAAGCTTCTAGCTTCTCCAAAATAGGCCAGACTCTCTGAAATAAGAATGCTTTGTTCTTACCCATGGAAAGGGATTTGGATTCTTTTTTTATACCATCCATTCAGAAATATTGCCCTGTGCTGATGTTATGAACAGTCATTTTAGAGTCTTAGGAGTGTGAGGGTAATGTTTTCTTCAAGAAAATATTAACTGTTTAGCTTATATTAATATATAAGATATAAAATAAAACAAGATGCTGTGACATGATGTGTAATTAATTGAATTAGGAGAGATGGCACAGGGGAAAAAATAATTAAATTTCCACAGTAATTTTGTTTCCCATCCTGGGGTAGTTAGATGAAAAAGTGTCCAGTAAAAAGATTTTGCTAAATTATTAAAAGTGAAAAAAGTACAGAACCAAAGTAATATGGATTAATGGAGACACTGAAATCAATATTTTATTACAGTTGCTAATGAAATATTTACCCGACTAATTAAAAAGATACAGTCCTTACACTAACACCTAGGCTGACGTGCTTTTTCTTATATTTGTGTTTATATGAAAGCCAACTAAGCAAATTCATCTGTGACAACAAGATCCTCATCTATGGATTACACTCGAGCCTTTTGTTTCCATTGTACCTAACTTCCACTTCTGGCTAATCTTCCAGAGCATTCTGAGGGGATTGTCCCCCATCCATTGAAATAAATATGTAGCACCAACACGGGAGAGTATGAAAATCAATGCAAAGACTTTCATTAACGTCACGGTATTTTGGCCTGAACTCATCACTCTTTAATGACAGCTCCAAAGAATTGCCATCAGGAGCTGACTCCTAAATGCAATGTTGACCATCTCAGTACAAAAAAGAAAAAACTGTTAAAGGCTGGTGAGGATAGAATGTTTCAAAATACAACAAGCAACCTGTTGAGAGATGCAAGTAAACTTCCACTCTCAACACTCATTGCACTGACAGTGACCAACAGGTTGAAGGCAGACAGAAATGACACCTGATGCAGCAAAAAGCACCTTCTGTCCTCCTCAGTTGGTTTAAGATTGTGGCACAAAAGTGGCACAAATTATTTTTTTTTTTCATGCTGTATTCACATTTGTATTTGGTGCAGTCACATATTTTAAACAGTTGCACAAATATTTTAGAGATACTAGCTAAACAAAAATAATTCAAGAGCATGCATGCTCTTCTGCTTGCGTAAAGGTTCCCATGAGTGAAATAGAGCTAGGCTCAGAGGGAGCAAAAATACCCGCAACTAATCAGCTGGAGACATCTCCAAACTTGAATTAGGATATTTCCTTTCCATAGGAAAAAAACACATCAAATACTTTGAGTCAAACAGCAGAGGAACTTCAAGAGTTTGAGTTTATCCCTAAGCTAAAAGTACAGATTTCTCTTTTTTCTTCAGGGGCAGAAAGTTTTAGTTCCTAATTCTACAAGACCGCCGACTGTCAGCCTTCACAACTCCTTCAGGAACACACCAAGATCCAAGAAGGAGTGATTTGGCAATAAGGGTGAAAACTGGAAACATTTCTCTAACAAGCTTTCAAAACTCAACCTAAAAGGATCTAATGCATCTATTTGAAACTGCAGCAGAATGAATCAACCTCAGTGGGGAAAGCAGAAGTGAAATGGAAATGCAGGAAAAGCGCAACTTTCCTGCTATCGCTGCCTCCAGGAGCTGTTCCTGTGACATGGGAGTTATTTATGGTGCCCATCTGCAGTTGCCTGCTTGCAGGCATATCCATCACAGGAGAGGGATCCAACCTGGGGCTCCCAGGAGAGTGGGATCCTTATTTCCTCTTTGAACCCCTTTGCTGTATCTCATGGACACAGGTCTGCACCGTTCACGGCTGCTGTTCCAATGCCTTTCTTTTGTTCCAGATTTCAGTCATGCACACATCTCAAATCACTCTGCACAGCACCATAAAAATACAGAATAATTATACTAGAGCAGAAAAGAATACCACCAGAGGTCTCCTACATGGCACCTCCAAAGGGAGAAGAAAGACTGTGTTCTTCCAGAAGAATTTGAGTCTGCAGATATAGGGAGATATCAACCTGTAAAGCTGATAAAGTACCCCACAGCAAACACTCCATCTCCTTTTTGGCCTCCTTAGAAAACACACCTTCCCTAGTACCAAAGTACCTCCTCTCTTCCCTTCCCACCCCTTCCCCCCTCACTATGGCTGTCAGCAGCTTAGCAGCATATTTGGAAAGTGGACTCTCCATGCTGCCATGAAAGTTTTTCTTTGACAAATTCTTCTCCTTATGGCTTTTCAAACACACAGGCTGCAAGGGTGATCTCTACATAATTTTTCTTTTTTCCCTGAAGAAAGGCGAAAGCAGAGCTCAGGTTAAACCCAGCAGGAAGCAGCGCTTTGCACACCACATCCTCCCTACTCCTTTTCCCTGCTAATTGCTCACTGATACTGTTGTAAGTCCCCTCCTTTGCAGCTTATGCAATATTCAGAAGGAATAAAAAAAATCTTCCTTCCTCAGTTCCATATTTCTTTTCTCATCAGTTTTCTTGTCATTCCCCTCTTTTATCTCATCTTGAGATCAATAACCTTACCAGTGTTGTATACCAAATGGACATAACAATACACTGTATTCAGCCTCCATAATGCAAATATTTCTTTCACCATAGATAAAATCTCTGCCTTTCAAAGACCCACAGCCCAGACAGATGACATGCCTGCTGAAAACATTTCTAAATCCCAAAGCCAGTCATTGTGAATATAACCAAGGCTCTTCTCTGACATAAATAGTTCCCTGCAATAGGTCATATGCTGAAGATAAATTTAAAGAGCATTAATTAAGACACAGGTATAAAGAAAGTGAAGAGACTTAATTTTCTTGTTCTTGATGGAAAAGACAAACACCCCTACCACAGAGATGCCTGGCTGGTGCACTTCTCAGAGCTGATATTGCTGTAAGTCTTTACCAAACTCATGAACCTAGGGGATGCTGCCAACACAGCACCAGCATTCTTTGACAGGCATTGCACATAAAGAAAACTGTAGGAGCATAAATTGCTATTTTAAAATTGTGGAAGTCCCCTTCCAGGAGGCAGCTGTAAGAACACCTGCCCAGATGGGATCCCTCCTCAGAAGGGCATCTGGGTTGCCAAATGCTACATTCAATCTGTCCCCAGTGGACAGGTAGACAAATGCAGAAGTACTCACCTGCACAGACTGGTCTGCCCTCCTGCCCTGCCCTCTGGCTCTGCCAGACTGCCCAGAACAAGCCCTGCAAACAAGAAAAGCTTGGTGAGTACCTGGGATTTTCCTCATTAAATCTTGGGGCCACACTTGCAAAGTGGATGTCTGCAAAGACAGACAAATTGGGTTTTTTGGACACCCTGCAAATTACCTATGTAATTTGAAATAAATGGTTATAGAAACCTGCTTTAAAGGTAGTAATAAGTCTGCTTTAACCACAGGACCACAGGAGGTGTGCTTTTGCTAAGGAGGATCAAGCACCACCTCTGCTAAAACCACACCTGGAAGCAATGAGGCAATAACACTTTCTAAACAAATCTCTTTTGGTTTAAAGCTTGTTTCATAACAGTGGTCTTCAATTTCTATATATCACCATTTCATATGCAAAGGTCTGTAACGTAATTAAAAGAGTGAAAATGAAATCAAGATTTAATGACAAAGCCTTTGAAGTAGGAGAACATAAGGTGATTAAACCAAATCTTAAGTCTGGGCTAAGGCCAGACATTTGTTATTTTTTCAAAATTAAAAGCAGAGAGGGCATTAATTTTAATTATTTCTACTATATATATATATGTATATTGTGTGAATATATACACATACACATGCATACTTAATAAAAACTGAACAAATAAAATTTCCCAGTTATTATTAAATTACATAAAATCCATTAGTGGCTGCCTGTGTTTATCAGTAGAGGAAAGTGAAGAGCTAGTTCTGTGTATTAAGACATGCCTTCCAAAGCTGTGTTTTGAGTTCCATTTTCTTGTGGCTTCATTTCTTTTCACACTAGATGGCACTCTAGAAGTATTCCTAAATTCTGGATTCCTTTCCATTGCCTTTTAGAAAGCCAACAAATTAGTGATTTCCCTCAAACCTTCTATTGTTTACAGCCTACTGAAAAAGGCAAGTGAATTATACAGAGCAGTACAGAAAATTAGCATTGTTAAATGTGTCACATATATCACTAATAAAGTTTCATTATTTATACTGTCAACTTGAAAAGCACTTATTTCCTAATCAATCAATTCACAACTAAATAAACAGTCATATAGGCATACAACATGAATTCACTGCACTCCTCCATCAGATCTCCCTGAGATTAAGTGTATGCTGGTTGATATCAGGAGAGAGAAGAATAACAAAGGATCTTCCTCAGTTTGCTCACTTCTCCCCACCTCCCCAGTTACCTCCTTTTATTGGAGGAAAAGGTACATATATGTGTTTTAGGATAGCTATTATTTTCTCATTCTGTGTTGTTTTTTAAATCAATAAATGCTACACTTCACCCCAAAGGTGATCCTGAAGCACAAGTTAGGACAGACACATTAAATAAAATGGAAAAAGCAGGAGATGCATTTAAAATTAGCCCATTTCTATTTGGAGACTGGGGATGCAGAAAACAAAAAGAGATTTAAACAGTCACTTGAAGGGCTTTGTACCATCTAAATCCAGCTGCAGTCGCACAGACGTCCCTTTTGATGTTCACTAACGCTGGAGATGAGTTCTAGTAAACAGATGTCCTTGTCAGGGAAAATAAACAAACTAAAAACCATCAAATTTGGTACTGTCTGGTAGCTGGAAGTGAACTGCAAGCTGTTCTTTGCTGGGTTTCTACAGAAATGGGCTGATGTGGCACTGGATCCAGGAGTGGAGACACAGCCATAAATACAGGGACATTAACAGGGACTGAGTGATCCTTGTGGGTCTTTTCCAGCTCAGCATATTCTGTGTTCCTGTGTGATTCTGTGATGTCTCCTTGGCTGTGAAGGGCCTGAGCACCAAGGCATTTGGTATGTCCAAAGTGCCATGGCCTCTTCCCAGCTTTCTCTCCTGATCCCATGACATTGGCAAGTATTTCTTAAACATTTATGCTACATGTTTGCCTGTGGAAGAGAAAATCTCCAGCCATGGCTGCCAGCTAGCAGCTGTTCTGCTCTTGCTTTTTGCTGCTCATTTGTGATAATGCTAGGTGACTATCACAGAGTTTGTAAATCTCAGGCTTAGCACAGAAATCTGTATATAAGAGCAGAGGTTGGCTGGGTGACACAGGCAGGGGTTTGGGATAACAAGAGGGAAGATGCCAGAATATCAGCTACTGAGATTTGGGCATCCTTTTTGAATTTACCTGCTGAGACAGAGTCACAGAAATGTTCCACGGGGGTGGAGGAAGCCTGGATTACTGACCTGACTTCTTACCTAGAAGGCAGGGTCAAAATTTCCCAATTGTTTAGGTCAAACGTAGCTCAAAACTCAGCCGTTTCTTGCAGACAGAAAGTGTAGGTTAAGCCTTGTTGATCCAAGTGCATCCAAAAGTGCATGAAAATACAGACCTCAGAAACTCCTGCAGACCAGGAGTTAAGGGTAATGAAACATGAGCCTTCAAGAAAGCAGATGAGCTGGCTGGCAGTGTCACTGGCAGCATAAGGGCTCCCACACATCACTCCACATTGCTATAGGATAAAACCTTCCTGTAGACAGCATTAACTCCACACAGTGCTGATGGATTGCAGGGAGAGGGGCAATTCTCTATTTATAAGAGAAACACAGGACCCAACCCAAATGGAAGCATTCCAGCTCCTGGGGTGGTTTTCATTACCCAAATTGCTGACTTTCAGCCAAGACACTTTTGTTCACTTCTTCAGCTGCTTAGAGAGACAAGAGTTGGGATAGATGTGCTGGTGAAAAGCCAGTTGGGATGCGCTGGTTCTACTTGTCTCCTTGCTCTTAGTGATGAAATTCTTGGGTCTACAGCTAAAGATTGGCATTTCCTAATTCAGACAGACTCAGAGATCAGGCTGAGCCTGTGGCAGAGCACAGTCCTTGTTGTGAGTGAGCAGGATGGTGGGCAATGACTCTCAACCCAGGGTCCATGCTTGGCCATGTGCAAACACAGTCCCCAGTGCTCTCTTATGAGGTAGATTTCATCAAGCAGGAGAAGTTTTGGTCACTTTAAGCACAGAAAGAGAATATGATTGTTTGCCTTTACAGCAGCATGGCTAAATCAATAGTCTGTGGAATGAGAGGCTTAGGGTGGATGAAAAGTGTATTATCTTACATACGTGTGCTGGAAAGTGCTGGCAACACACTGCAGTTTTGGAAAATGAACAAATTTACTGGGGGAAGAGAGAGATTGCTGATAAAACAGAAAAAACACTATACTCAGGTGGTGATTTCAGTCCGAGTGCTAATATTTTATACAACAAAATATTGAATTTGGTAAGAGGCTTTTCAATTCATTTGGCTTTTTAACTTTCCAAAGTGCTTTATTGACTGATTTTTGTTTGTGGCAGCTAATATTACTGTCACTGTAACAATATTTTTTCCTTATTTAGCTCTCCTAATGCAATTTGCCATCTGAAGTCATTTACCTTTCATTTTTAAAAATAAAGCTCCTTTTTAAAAACCCAGAGATGATTCACGTGGTTTGAGCTTCCATTTGCTCAGATAAAACTGAAGGGCCAAAACTTCAAGAACTGTTGCATTTTCTGAGACCCAAGGTCCATCTGCTGTGAATTTAATTGCAGCAATGTTAATTGACAAGACATCTGGACTATGAAAGTAAGAGATGTACCCACTTCATTCCACATCAAACTTCCCTCCAAACTTCATACTATTTGTCTGGAAGCTTCATACTATTTGTCCTGGAAACAACATTCAGCCACTAGAAGAAAATACAGGCATGCACAGAATTTCTTCAGTTTCAGATCCAGTTTTATATAACCTCAGCATGGCATGTCCAGATGTTCTTAATCACCAAGTCATGGTGATGCCAGTCCCATAGTGGGTGCACAATGGGAGGTACTCCAACACCACCTTTCTCCCATTTAAAACTCATTTCATTCAGCATTATACTTTCTAGATACAGGCAACTTTCTGGGTTGGAGTCCTGCCATTCCAGCAGACTACAGAGGAGCAAATACATTTTGAACTTGGACTATATTTGCTGAAGGCAAAGCTGCAAGTTGCAGCTAAAGCAGCCATCAGCTCTGAGCTCAGCCTTCGGATGGGAGGCAAGCAGGAATTGCTTCTGCAGAACTCAGCTGGATTCAATGTGAAAGTAAAAAAAAATTGCTTCCAGGCCTATGAAAAAATCATCTTTTCTGTCTCTGGAGGAGCAGAGCTCATGCCTTTCATCCTTTCATTCAGAAGCCAAGCAAACCACTCACCACCAGGCCTGAGGAACCTCAGGTGACATCCAGCTCATGGATGTGAATGTTTATTTCACTGAGTGTGCAAGGGTTTTCCACCTTGCAGTGGGGTGAAGTGTTGCACTTTGGCTTCCAGTGAAAAGAGAGGAGCAATCAACTTAATGCCTTACTTTGCCAATTTGATCCCAGGGCCTCAGCAGGTTGCAGAAGTCCTTGTGGCTGCAAAGGTGGCAGCTGCAGCCCAGCTGTGCAGTGTGACACAGCTGGGAGAGAGATTGCATTCCAGATGGTCAGACAGAAGACAAAGGGGAGCAAATCCCAACAAGATAGAAAGACAACTGTAATGCTCTGCCACCCTCAGCTGTGAATCGGTTTGATGGTGCAGACATGTCAAACAGAGGGTCCAAAGGCACTGCCTCCATGGGGTAAGCTCTGAGAGCACTGGTGTGGCAGTCACAGAGTCCGAGCCCCAGATGATATAAATGTACTTTCATACCATGTAAACATGCATTGACACCTTGGTGCTGCACAAGGCAGTTCCTTTTAATTATTCTCTCCCTCCCATCAACACCAGTCCATACAGGCTGAGGATGCACGATTTGGAAAGCCTCTCTCCTTGCTGGTCAAATAGATATACCATCCATTAAATCCTCTCTTCTGTGTCTCTCTGTCTTGATGGCTACCCACAGGTATCTGAGCATTTTCTATCATCCTTGAACTTTGTTAAGAGACTGATCAACTCTCACTATTTTTGAAGCTTAGAAAACGTATTCATTCTTTTTTGTTTTTTTGTTTAGTGAGAGATTATCTGGTTCCTTCCATATTGCTCCCCTAATGTTATCAGAAACAGCCTTTCCCCTGCTAGAAGGTGTATCAGCTTTAGCTGTAGCATCAATAAGATGTATGGATATTCATGGGGAGGCCTTAGTGATATTCATCAGTCCCTATCACCCATCTGTCATCTACCTGGGAAATGTTTTCGTTTATTGCCTATTCCCTAAATGGCCAGCTGTGATATGGCCACAATCTCATCAATGTTTTGAGAATGGGAATGCTTGGGACAGTGTCAGATTCACTTGCACTCTGCCCACAATGGCTGTAGCAGAGCTGATTGCCCAGGGGAAGACAGGCTCCCTCTCTTTCCAAGCCCATTCTCACACGGAGAAAGGAGCAAGTGCTGATTGCCTGCACCATTGCAAAGCAGCCCAGGTGCTGGGGGTGTCCCCCTGGGCTCTGCACAGATTGTTCCAGAGATTTTGGGCAGTAGCATGAAGCCAGGGAAGGGCTGGTGATATTTTTTGCAGGATATAACGGGTAGAGCCTGGTTGCTGTAGGACGGTACCATGGGAACCTGCTACCAGTGTGATTATCTGCCTGAGGGAGGGGAGGTTGCTAATTCTCTAATGGAGTAGAACTAATGATAGATGCTGATGCAATCTGATTTTGTCCCAGTGATTTATTCCCTTTCAGGAAAGGGAATGAAATCTTGTGATTTTCATGAGGATCAATTGGGCAAGCTTCAGGCCATATTCCTGCACTTCAGGTCATCCCACTGGCTTTTCTTGTGTCCATGTTCTATCAGGCTTTTGTTTTTTTTCTTTTTCTTTTGAAGTTTCAGTTCTTCTGTTTCTCTCCTGTCTCATTGTTTCCCTTTCTTTTCTGATTTTAGAGATTTCAAAGGCAATTATTTGAGCGAGGTTTGGTGGTTTCCCTACCACATTTCATCTCAGTACAACTGGCTGTAGTCACTCCATTTAAAATTTCCTGGATTTTTCAATTTCAGTTTTGGTTGTCCACATCTTATTTTTGGAGTGTTTGTTCAACTCGGTCCTCTGATTTCAAGATTTCATTCCCTTTCCTGAAAGGAAGAATTTGATTTCAGGAAAGGCAAAGAAATACTGCTACTTCAATAAGGATCAATTTGGGCAAGGTTTGGGCCATATTTCTGCACTTCAAGTGAAAGGAAATTCTTGGGTGAAAGTTTTATTTCACAGTATATTTTTTTCCTAAAATCTCAATTCACTCAAGATTAAAATATTATTTTAAAAGTACTAGTCTTCTCTTGTGTTACAAAATCCATTCCTCACCTTGCATTAGCAACAGATGTATTTGGTAGGGAAACCTTCTCTTTCTCCATTGAGATGCTCATTGCTGACAAATGTAAGAAATTTGGAGTTTCCACACTTTCCTTTCTTCTTGTAAATAATGAGTGCCCCAGTCCACTTCTTCAAAATTCAGTATTTCTGGAGAGAAGGCTTACCTAACTTGATAACTGACATCACCACCATCCCTGAAAAACAAGAGCACCAAGAATTCAAATTAATTATTTTGCTAAACGAGGATTGTCAGCAGAGCTTCAAGGCTTTCAACACACCTACATTTAAATTAATGTAGGAGGGGGAGCAATGCCTGGGCTAATAATCCAAACATACTTTCTCTGTTTGTGCATCAGCAGTGAGTAGTTGCAGGTGCACTGGCAGCAGACAGACATGCACCAGACTCTGTGAGGCAGGAAGAGTCCTGCTGACTTGTGGATTCCCAAACTGTCATTAGCCAAGGAAAAGAGCCATGAAGAGGATCAGACCAAACACAATCAGAATGCTGATACAGATGAGGGTTAGCAGACTACAGCAGCACCTAACAGCTACCTGGCAGACAAAATGGGCAGCCTAAATGAGGAAAAGAAATAATGAGGAACATGATTCTCCACAATTAATTTATAGTCATGTGATAAAGACAGTTCATAGATTAATAAAAATCTAAGGAGATTGTAATTTGCTTTGGTGTAAGTGCTACCCAGCAAATTTGAAGATGCAGCAATATCTATGAACCCTGCTCCCACAGACATCAGTGTGTTTGTCTCTTTAAAACAGAATGTCAGTATTGAATTCTGTCTGCAGTTCTGAGCCTGGTGCTCTGCCAGAGTAGGTGCTGTGGAAAAAGAAGATGGAATCCATACGACCTTAGCAATTAAATGAGCAGGTTAATTAAAGCTGCCTTTAGTCCCTGGGCACAGAGGCACCACAGCAGCCAGGAGATCCAGGCTCCTACTCTCAATATGGTTCTGGAGGTACCTCTCAATCTGCAGGAAAAATGCATTTTCATCACATGACCAAAGCTGGGGTATCTGAATGCCTCCTCCTTCAAAGAGATTTCATTATTGTTGGTTTTGCCTTTCCTATGAAGACATAGAGGGCAGGCCCAGTCACTGCAGCTTTTTTCTCTCCTCCATTGAATTCCTGTCTATTCAGTGAGTGAGAACATCTGCAGTAGAATAGGCCTGGAATGGCCAAAAGTGTGAGAAATGTGGCATGGTGGCATAGCAGGAAGTAAAACCTGATGCTCCTACAAAGCTGTGAAAAAAATCACTGGTGTGTTTCTACTGATCTGTATCCCTTTTCCAAATACTCTTCCCATCCTGGACCTGAGAGAAACATTTCCAGACAAAAGTTGTCAAAACATACCCAGATTTGCTGATAGATTTAATTAATAAACACTTTCTTACTGCATTTTCATCTGAAAACTTCCTGCCCAGCTCTAAGCCCCACCAAGGGAGTATATATACAGCACTTCATTTACTGAGGATAGTTATCCATTTATAGCCCACTTAACTACAGCATCAGTCCTCAGGCTTTCATTTGCATTCAGTAAAGACTTTTCTTTACTATCTGTCAACACACTAGGGACAGCAGTAGCATCTACAAACTGGTAACCATTATCCTGTTAGGGAAATCAGACAACTGGTGTTTTTAATCCACAAAATCATCATCTTTTCTATGCATATCCCTGATCAGAGAAGGGGAACTTAGATTTGAATGGAATCTCAGAAAAAAATAGGTATATATGGAAAATAGGTTTGTCTCCGTATCAAGAGCCTGTTCTTTGGAGACAGTGCAGAGGAAAACAGACAGTGACATAAATATTCTGTAAACTTTTTGAATGGCTGAACCACAGTGAACCTTTTGGAGCTAAATTACTACTTAGGTACTTACAAAACATTTGTCTGTTATTTTGCACAACTAAATTTAGTAACTGCTTAAATAGTCATTACATTAAGATTAAATGAATTGCCTTTTTTTTTCCCCTTAAATTGCCCGGTGCTAAAAATTATTTACAGATGTCACATTGCTACAGCTTACTCCATCAAAGGAGGAATAAGTAAACATGAAGCTCTCCAAGCTAGGATCAAATACCCAGACAGACAGTCAAACTCTCAGGACACTCACTGTCCTGGCAGAGGACAGACACTCTGTTTGGTCATCTGAGAGGAAAGGCACATCTCAGAAGAAAAATACTAAGCAGGTTACCTTGGCATGCAATGAGCTAGAAGGAGAATGCCTGAAATATAGGCTTCAATCTACAGTTGGGATAGTTTTAAAAATAGTTTTAAATGTTGGGAAAAACCTTGAAGGACTCCAGCTATGGCCACCTCAGTGCATTACACTGATTTTCAAAAAATACAGAGACCTCTGCAAATGTTTCTTCTGTTCTGGCTGTAGAACCACATTAGACTTTCACTCAGTGTCGTTTTACTGGAAATTGGGAATGTCCACATTCATTCTCACTTAGCCACTAACTCAGTTAGAAGCAATCAAGTGACCTGAATTTTCCCCTGGTCCATATTGATTTTTAAGGACTTTCATTCTGGGGCTGTCTGCCTCCAGTTGTCTGAAAGTGTGCTTTCACATCCTGAGATGTTTTAAGGTGTATGTAAAAAAAAATCTAAAAATGGAGATAATTAGTAATTCAAACAAAGAGTGCCAAAACAGTGGGACAGAATTGTATTTCTGCATCTAAAGAACGTGATGAATTCACCCCAGCTCCAGAGACAATCTCCACAGAAAGACGCCTTGTCACACTTTGTTTGTGGTTGCCATTTTTCCCAGCTGGATTGTGTTAATAAGTTCCCATACCTGCACACCTTATTGTCCAGTCACCCACACCTGGACACATCCATTTCCATGTCATGCAGATCCCCAAATTACCAAGCTATAGAGAGTCTGATGTGATTATCCCTCTCTTCAGGGCCAGGGGTGAGACAGAGCTAATAAAAAATCCAACAAATTTAGTAAACCTTCTCCTGCATTCACTCAGAATCAGGTGAGGAGTTAAAGAGAAAACAAGAACTGCTAACAGCTCAAAATGGCACATTCCTCTCATTGCTGCCGTTGGGTGTAATCACAAAAAAAACAAAACACAAACCCAAGCAATCAACCAAACAGAAAAGTAAATTAGCAATTAAAAGCAATGGTTAAAACTTAATGCAATTAATAATCTGAGTTTGCTTTGATTGCAGGGAACAGGTTCATTCAGCACTGCCTCAAGCTTTCATCTGCTAAAGGTCACTGACTGCCCATAATGACCAGGGTAGGGAAATGAGTCAGTCTCTTGGAAAACACTATTAATAGCAGGGGTGTTTGGAAACAGATATCATGGCAGCACACAGGTGGGACAGGGAGGAGGGCAAGAGCAGCTGCCAAAGCTGAAATGTACCTGCTGCTTGCCTAGTCTAAAACTGGCCTTTCCTCAGGTCCCCAAAACTCACAGTCCACATATCCTAGAAAAGGCACATGGAGATATCTGTACTCCAAATTAATTTTGAAAGGATCCATGACTGGAAAAATGCTTGCACTGGAAACAAATTAACCCTGAACTTTTACCTCCAGGAAAATCAGTCACTGGTTTGATAGCTCAAGACTCCAGGTTAGACAAGGTCCTGCAGTGTGGGATGAGGGACAAATGTTTTTATTATGGCCCTTCCATTTTGCCTTGTGAATTTTTTACTTATACACTGAGAGAATGAATTTTACACAAGATAATTATGAATTTATATAAATTACTCCTCATAAATATGAATGATGATCTGTTTTCTGAACTGGAGGCACTGAAAGATACAAAGGCATTCAAAAGACATGGGGTTGAAATTTATTTTTTAAATTTAAGAAGTCTCACATTTTGTGTTTACAAACGTGCCTCAACTGAGTGTTGCTTGCTCTTGGTGAAATTTATATGGCATGTCATATCTTTGGTTCTGAAAGTGGTTTTCCCAGTGGAAGAGCCTTGTGGTGTATTCGTATTTCCAAGCCTTGTTTCAGCTGAGTAATAAGAAGCACTCTTTCCCAGATGGTGAATTTGCCTAACCATAGCTATGCAGCCTCTGAAACAAATACAATAATATAGACAAAGCTTTACCTGCCTCACAGGCAAATCATCCATGGACCCGGGGTTACCATGTTTTGCTTTCAGCAGAATAGCCTCTGGTCCTACCCACCACAGCAAAGCAGAAACTGACAGATCCTCTGGGAACGTGGCACTGATATGATGTAGCTCTCAAGAATTAAAACAGTTTCTGGGGTTTGTTTCTTCTCCTTTATTTTTCCAGAAAAGGGGAGAAGATAATCTCCAGGCTAAGTGTGCTGAAAAAACTCATCAGAACCCTACAGAGATGGTCTTCAAGGACCTTCAGCTCCACTGAAGTACCATGAGAATTGCAGAGGACCAAAAAAGTACCAAATTGATAAAGCCGTGCTATCTAACTTGGAAATATGCTGGAAGATTTGCTGAAAGCAAGAAAACAGCACAGAAAAGCAAAGGGAGAGAAAAATAAGTGCAAAGAGAGAGAAACAGGATTATTTTTCCTTAGCTAGAAAAAATTACTTTGGGTTCAAACATACCTTAAACTCTAAGAGATCTGCTCACAGAGTTTCATAATTTTGCATTTTTTCCACTTACCATGTCAGATTAAAAATCTGCCTTTGATACTAATTGATTGTTTCATTTTCACTGGCACACTTTTCAACAGATGGTTGCCCCAACCTTTTATTCCTGAGCACCCTCTTGAATATTTGAAATAACCAGTGATAGAAATTAATTGAATAATTGAACACAACCTGGTTCTGCCTGTCCCCTCTCTCCTCTATCAAAGCTGACTTCTAACAGAGGTCCAAAAAGTTCATGTCCACTCTGGCCTTCAGTACACAACTTCCTTCTACAGAAAAGTTTCACATTTCCCCATTTCTTTCTCCAGATTTTGAGCAGGTGAAATTTTCCATGCATAGCTGTCTACTGATAGGAAGTTGTGATTTTGAGTAAAGAATATTTAAAGAGGACTGCCCAGTTTGCACGGGGAACCCCATCATTTAAAAAGGAGGCACACAAAATCACCTCCCTATACTTGAAAAGTGAGACTATTTCATCCTTCCCTGAAAATGGGAAACATGCTTTCCCTTGGGTATAATATTGCCATGAATGGGGCTTATGGTTCAATCCTACAGATCTCTGCCCTGCTTTACAGGCCAACTTCTAAAGCCAGGCCATGCTCCAGAAATCTATCTTTTTACTAAACCAGAGAAAAACACGTTAAAAAAATATATATCTACAGAAAGAAAATAAAGGAAATTAAAGCTTTAAAGAGGTTTAATATTAAAAAAATAAATCATTCTAGCATGAGGCTTTATCTTAAATAAACAGGAACATAAAATGTATGGATCAGCAGCTAATCCTTCTCAACTGCTTCCATCCAGTGTCTTAATTATGGCATAACATAGCATTATACACAGGCATGCAAAATGACCCCAATTCTCCTCCTTGCAGCATCTGCCACGTTACATTATCCTGCTTTCCTGCCACATTGCCTGCAATGGGCCTTTGTGCACCCTGTCCTGAGCATTAGCTGATGCAGCACCTGAGTGGATTTGTTGGTTTGTTCCTCCTCTCAAGGGTGCTGCAGTTCAGGGCATCTGGCAGAGCCACCACAGCTGGGACAGCCCTGTCACACACTGAGCCACCCAAGCTCCCATGGCCTCCAAGGCATGACCCACCAGGCTGCAATGGGACTGCTGCAGGTGCTTTCAGGGCATGCGGAATAGGATCCATGGCAGTGGAGAAGGAGTGCTTCTCCTGGGAAGCAGGTCTGCAGAGCTGTGAACATTGTGCTTCCCTCTAAAACTGCCTGCTTGGAAATCAGACATTCAGCAAAGACAGCTGACAGCCAAATCCTGGTCATTTATTTATTCTGGGTGACGCCTTGTGAAGGCTGACCTACAAGAGAGACTAGATGGAGCTAAAGAATAAAGAAGGGATTTATTAAAAGGCCTCAGTGGATGCACCTTGGGCAGCACAAGAGCCCAGCCAGGGCTATACCCAAGATGAACCAAAATAGTCACCAAATGGACAAATGGTCATGCGGTCTCACACTTTCATAAGTTCTGGTCCATTAGCATATTGGAGTTAATTGTCCAGTGACAGCTTTAGGTTATGAAGTCCCACCCTTCTTGTTTTTCTCTCTTCAGTCCACATTGTTTATGCTCTTGGGCCTGAAATTTGGGTGGTTGTCCTTGGTCCCCAGCTAGAGAGGGAATTGTTTTGTCTGGCTACTCCACGATGAGAACTTACTATTCCCTAATATGAAGCTCAGAAGTACACACCAAAGCAGTACAGAATCTGAAAAACAGAAAAGCTAAAACCTGAGGCATCATGGAAAGAGATAATCATGCCAATCAATTATTCCTAGGTCTGTTACTTGGTTTACCAGACTAAAGCTCCTCTGCTTACATCTGTGTGTTTTCAGAGACATTGCATGATTCACCTTTAAACAGAACAAAAATAAAGACTGAATTATGGAATGTCTGTGTGTTATTAATATCATGATACAGCATGACATAATAACCCTAAAAAAGGTGAAACAATAATGTGACTGGAACATATGGTTCTCTAAGTTCCAATGCTCCATCTATCTACTGGCCTTAGTAGTAGTAGTAGTACTATTTTAAAATCTCTCAGAATGCATTTAGGAATTATATTATGTAACAGATCTGCCTGATTATAACACACAGATAATGTAGGCGTATCTGAAAATGTGCTAAAAGACACAAAGGAGATTTGCAAGCTATACAAGAAGATTAAGAAAAGAATTCAAAAATTAACACTGGCACTGAAAAATTATAAACTTGTTAGAATGAACATGTTTGTGCAGAGATCTGGAGTTTCAAGGCACAAACAAAACAAAGAAGCTTCATATAAGATCATACTTTTAAATTGTTTGATGTTACACAAGCACACAGAGTTTTGGATCATGCATGCACAAATCCTTTAACTTCAACAACTATAATTTAGCTGTTGATTCTATGGGATTTACCTTTCAGAATTCTAATTTACACATCTGAAAACTTTGGTCAAGTGTAGTACTTCAGGACTTCATCATTATTGAGGAAAAAAAGAAGAAAAATCTATCAAAACTCTGCATGCCAGTGAACTCTAAGGACTGATGAAGTTGTTAAAGGAGCCAGGGTGCAAAGGTGTTCCTGAGCCCTGTATGAAAGCAGAGGTAGTTATTGATAATCCATAAACATGATCTAAAGTCTTTGGATATGCCAAATATCCTTCTTCCAAATCAGACCACAACATTTTCTTTTTACCACTGTTAACCAGCCTAACATCCATTTCCCTCAGTAATTATTCATTTACTTTTACTAATTGCATCTTCCCTCCTTATACATTCAAAATCTATTTAGGGCTGCAGTAATGAGAGCTTTGGAGAAGAAGAGAATCACAGAGTAAAGCTGGGAAATACCATAATTCTTTTCCAGCCCTTGGCATTCAAACTTCAACAGATCTCCAAAAGTTCAATTATAATAGAAACTGGACTTGATTGACTGAGTGGACATTAAGACAGAGTCAACATTTGCGAGGGAAAGAATAGAATTTTCAAAACTGATCATCAAGCAGCCCCAGCAATCTTGGTATTTATAAACCAGACACTTACTTCATGAGACAGAGAAAAGATTGAT
Organism: Fringilla coelebs; assembly: GCF_963513975.1. Taxonomy (NCBI): domain Eukaryota; kingdom Metazoa; phylum Chordata; class Aves; order Passeriformes; family Fringillidae; genus Fringilla; species Fringilla coelebs. Next base: position 26,068,230 of record NC_140066.1, on the reverse strand, counting down.
GCTGTTGAAGAAATGCTGTAATTAACTAAATTAATGAGATCAGGAAGCTGCACCTACTCCACATGACTGACTCACTCCTCTGGCTCTGTCTCCAGCTTGGAAAGGTGGATTTAGCAACTGAAGGGTTTAACATGGAACAAGCACTGTAAGTTATGTGCATCCAACAAGCCCCTTCAGAGCGTTGTGAGAAGCTCAGCATGGTTGAGAGATCATGGCAGTTAATTATTTCCCTATCTTGGAAGAAAAGAGCCACACATCCCTGGAGGGAGTCCTTGCATTTCAACAAAAGCCTTTTCTCCAGGGAGGGAAGTTTTATGAGCAGAAGTTGGTTTGCATACCAGGATGATCAGAGCTGCTGCTGCCTTTGAAGGTACAGTCAGTTCTGGCAAGGCATTATGGTACAAATCCTCATCCTACCACCTGGTAAAAGTTTTTTTAGAAATATCCAAACCCAAAGCTATAATAGATGCAAAGTGCATAAAGGACAGGTCATGTGCAGGGCAATCTCAAACCATAGGAAGACACTGAGGCTGATAGAAGCTGCCTTTGCTTTGCTGCCTCCTGCTCACCTCTGGAAAGGCAGAAAAGCTGCCCCTCTAACAGGAAAATTTAGGGAATGTAGGACTCTGTACTGTAGTAAACCAGGGTCCTTTAGGATGTTTGCTCTGTCAAATCTGCACATTCCTCCTGTTTCCTGGAGCAGTGCCCCTCTACCTGTAGATACCATACTTCTCTGACCCCTGTTGCACTGCCCTGGTAGGAAGAAATCCTTGAGGCATCTCCTCAGCTCAGCAGGTAGCCAGAGGTTGGTGGCAAGACATACAAGCATGAAGCCATATAAGGTGGCAGGGAAATAGCTTCTCCAGTGATGTTATCCAGTTCTATCCCCATGGAGATACCGCCCAGTGCCACAGATGGCAAATAAGAATGATATTCTCATAATTTCTTCGAAGAATGTAGGTAATAGGAAGGCTAAACCACAAAGAAAGTCATTGAGACCAGAATACCCATCCTGACAATGAGCTGACTTCAGAAGCAGCTTTTTGATTTCTCTGAGACATATACTGTGCTTACAAGTTTTATGAGTATGATTGCAATTAGTGTGCAATAACCTCAAAACCACTGAAACTCATGGAGGGATGTGATTCCATGTAAACTGAATATAATTTTCTTTTTTTAGGACCAAATAGGATAATTCTGCCAGCAACTCAGGCCAGAGCAGAATTACACTAAGAAAGAAAGAAAGATTGACTTAAAAGAAAAATATTTCTTTACATTGTAAGTGCTTCAGAAAGTTACCAATCTTATGAAAATCAAGTTGACTTGAGAATAAGAGTTTTTTAATAGAGATGGGGCCAAATACAAGTATACAGAAACATACTGAGAGATGCTTATAAGAAGGGTGTTTATTAACATTACAGTTACCACCCAACCAAGCATAGGCCCTGCACCAATACGTAAAAATATATTATTTTCAGCCAGTAAAAGCTAGAAATAACTAAAAGAAAGAAAGAGAGAAAAAAAAGCTCAAAGCAATGTGACATCCTAAAAGAGAAAACCAATTGATATCAAGTTTTCAGAGTGAAATCTCTAATACTTTCTTTCCTCCATTGGCTTGAGATTATGCAGACAGGTGAAATAGATCCTAATTAGTCCAGTATTTCTTGAACTGATCTCCTTTGCCAGAGAATCAAAAAAAGAAAAAAAAAATTAAAAAGAGAAAAAACCCTGTGTTTAGACTATAAAGAAAAGGTCTCTTTCTGTTTCCTGGTTGTTTTAGATGGTGAACATTACTATGCTACCTGTGTTTATCAGGTTAGTGCATATTTTCCATTTACCATCTCATTCACATAATCAGCATCTTGGAGGAGTGGGTGGAAATTATTCCTTTAAAGGTTAATCATCATTCAATTGCTGGACTAAGTTTGCTAATGTACAGTGCCTAACCCTTTCTTTTCCCTACCATCAATGTCCTTCAGTTTATAAAATTCTTCCTCCCTCATGCTTAATCCTCTCCAATGCATTTATTTAGAATAATCCTATCTTCTCTCAGCCTTCAATTTGCAGCCTTCAACTGCTAAGCCAGCAAAGCTTTTTCCATCTTCTCCCACAAACACATGTGCTGTTCTTTGATAGTCTCTTTTTGCCCTTCTCCCCATTTCAGTTTCATGAACTGCAGTGACAAAATCAGAGTACATTCATGTAGCCTAGGACAGCAGCTGATTACTGGGGCTGCACGTCTTGTTTCACATCAGCTGCACAGCAGTGGGTTCAGGTGCACCCAGAGACCCCCTCCCCTCACAACCAAGGTCCTGCTTCCAGAGGAGGCATCCTCCAATTATAGTAACAACTCCTGCATTAATCTGTAATGAATGATTTCACATTATTGCGATTAAACTGTGAGTGGGCCATGTTCTCATCCGAAATGCAGAGTGAATCTTGCCTCATTTCATTAGCTAAAACGAAGTGACCTCAGATTTCCAGCCACGTAACAGATCCATCTTTAGGCAGGCTCCTGGATGAGCTATCTACAGCTACTCTGGAGGCCATTAAAAAGTTGTGTTTATAACATATTGTTTTGTGCATAATGCTCTACAAAGAGAGGGTGCTTTTGCTATGACATATGGTGTACAATGTAAATGAACTCCAGTGTAACAAATTAAAAAGCTTTTACAGCAACCTCTAAATACTATTTATGGCTCCCAAGAGCTACCTAGGCTGGCCACCAGTCAAATAATTGCAGTCACTACACCAAGAGCCAGAGTGCATTTTGTTGACTAACTGCTTCTTCAGCGAGCTGTGCAATCTATTTCTATGAGATGTACCAGCCATAAAACACCATCCATTTTGACAGCAAAATTGCAAAAGCACAATGTGTTACCAGGTGTCATTCAAAGAATGGAGGCTGTAATGAGGGGGCCATTTGTAAAATCTCCCTGATCCTTAACACTTGCAGCTTTTGTTACAGCAAAGGAAACTCATTGTGATGCAAGGTCTCTCCAAAGCTGAAGCCTCTCAAGGGCACAAGAGCCCTCTCCTGTCTGGGAAAACTGGTGAGTAGGGCTGACTGAAATATAGCAACTGAAAAGGTTTCCAGTGAGTGAAGGGGTCCAGTTCTGTAGGGACAGATTCTCTGCCAGAAAACAGCCATTTTCCTGGAACCTGATTTTGTGTTTAAGAGAAAATTTTATTTATTTCCACTAAAAAACTTTCTGAAAACAAAAGGAAACTAAGAAACCAGCCCAAATCATCAGTTTTTCACATGTGTTTTATAGAGTCATAGAACAGTTTGGGTTGGAAGGGACCTTAAAGTTTATCTAGTTTCAAATGCCTGCCATAGGCAGGGACACTTCCAACTAAACCACGTACTCAGGGACCCATCCAACCTGGCCTTGGACACTTCCAGGGCTGGGGCATCCACAGCTTCTCTGGGATACTTTTTTCAGTTCCTCACTACCCCCACAGAAAAGAATTTCTCCCTTATATCCAATCTCCACCTCCTGTCCTTCAGCTTAAAGCCATTACCCCTTGTGCTATCAATTATTCACCCTTGCCAAAAGTCCCTCTCCAGCTTTATTATAAGCTTCCTTCAGGTACTGAAAGGCCACAATATGATTTCCCTTGAGCCTTCTCTTCTCCAGGCTGAACAGGTCCCAGCTCTCTCAGCCTTTCCTCACAGGAGAGGTGTTTCATTCCTCTAATCACCTTTGTGGCTCTCCCCTGGACTTGCTCCACCACATCCACATCTGTCCTGTGGTGGGGACCCCAGAGCTGTTTCTGGGAATTAAAAGCCAATCAGCCAAACAAAAAAATAACCCCTAAAGATTAGCTCCTTTTACCATTTAAAGAAATGCACGTGTTAAACCAGCTAAAGGTTGGGTTGTTTCTATGTATGTTGTCAGGGTTTTTTGGTTGGTTTCAAGTCAATGCCATAGGGTACCTGGTAAAATCTTGTTATTTGTCCCACCAGAGTACAGCAAAGGTAAGGCTGGCAATGGATATTCCACAGCTCTGAAAATGTCCCATTCATCACATGAAAAATCACCTCTTGTTTTCTGCTCTAGGTCTATTTAAATACAGTAATGCCAGTGTTGCTACCTACATATTTCTACGTGGATTCCAAAGGGGACAGCAACAGGCACAGCCCCATTATTTGAGGCCGTGACTTGTTTTGAGGCACACATCTCAGAATGATGGCTGCATTGCTTCATAACTGAGCCATCCCCCTTGAGCTGTCTGCAAGCCAGGCTTAAATCTACACTAGAGTTTTCCACAGCCAAAGGTTTACTGTCAAATGAGCCGAAAGGTTCATGACAAAATTGCTGTGACATTATGGCTTTAATAGGCACTGGCAATGCAATCATCAATCATGGATACTATATTTAAGTTGGAAAACACTTGTGTGGCTTAGAAAAGAGAAAAAACATTAAATACCTACATAGCAAGTGAGAGTATACGTTTGTAGTCTTTTGGTGTAGAGAAGTTTAGAAAGCAGCAATTTGCTGGTAAAGACTATCAAGAGGATGCCTGCAGAATTTAAAGAAAGTAAGAAGGTGAATGGCAAAGAATCAGGGACTTTGGCCTTTTTCTGCATTCTGTATTTATTAACCATTTTATGACATTGTAGAAAAGAAATAACTGTGCCCAGGATACGAAGAGTTACACAGTAATTTAGGAAATGCTCTTCCTTCAGGTATTATGTCCCTTTCTTCCAGGCACTGCAATCCCAAACATCCTTTGTAAAAAAAGAAAAATAAATTTAGAGTCTCTAAAATGATACTATCAGAAAAGTAATGTTTTTTTTTTTTTGTTCTGCAGATTTCTGAAACACAACTCCAGCTCAAAGGGATAAAAAAAAGGCAATGGTTTTACACCATTATTTGTGACTAGCAGGTTTCAATCAAAGACAATTGAAGCTCCAGGCCAATATTGCACTGAACTCGGGGCCATGTCTATCACTGAGAACAAAATACGGTTTACAAAGGGGAAAGGTTCCCACAAATCACAGTCCAGACACACTAGATTTTCTAACTGTCTAGACAAATAGGACCATCCCCGTGCCAATATTAATAAACCTTCACACATTCCAGTAAACACTTGGTAGCTCCATCTCTCTGTCAATCATTTTGAGCCCCTAATGAGAATGCTTTTAACTGTTGATATTTGACTGTTAACACCAATTCCCTTAATGTTCCTTTGCCAAGCAAGCAGCTTCAGTCTAGCCATTATGCATGGTAGAAATCTACATTTCCCATTATCAGTGACTGAATTTATATTTGAGGACTAAAGGATTAAAAAAGCTTAGGGAGAAAATATTCTTGGTAGCTGATTTGAATAAGGAAAAGTGTTAACCCTGGCAAGCAGATATTGAGTTGAAAATAAGGCAATTAGAGAGAAACTAATTTTTTTTTATAACACAAATTTAACAGAATTAAGTCTATACCACTTCACACATTAATAACATTCTTGAATTTTCCAAGAAACAATAAAAAAACCCACCAGACTTTAATTGCTCTAATATGTTTCTAATGGCAGTGAATATGTCCCTAAATATCAGTGGTCTTGTGCCAGAGAAATTACAATTGTGCAGTCAGATAGTTTCATAAACAAGTATTTGTACAATGAATCCATTATATACCTCCTCTCTCTAAAAAACAAGGAGGCTATGCTTCTTGATATAATTAGATAATAATATAACATTTAAATAACTTCTCAATTGCTTATTTGGGTTCAAACATGCTGACTTAAATCTGATTAAGCAATTATGAACAATTTTTCTGTTATTTTGACCAGTCTATTAGCCATCTAATTTGGTTCCTGAGGGTAGTAGATAAAAAATAACAACTAAAGCTATTTTAACTCCATAGCGGGGATACAGCAGCAGATTACCAATTACACTCAGAAGATGAATTACCAGTAGGTTTCATCTTCCTTAAATAAATACCAATTTAAGTCAAGTAGGTCTGAAAATCACTTCATACTGAGAGTAGCTGTATTGCTACCTTTAATGGAAAATTAGCAGTGGGCTAGAAGATCTGTGAAAGAGCTGAGGACATTTTCTCTTTTCACTAGATGAGGGCTCAGCTGATTTAAGCATAGCATAGGTATACTGAAAGGAGCAGAGAAAATCTGGAGCAGGAGTCCAAAAGCTGCTGCACTGCCAATGAGAACAGGACTTTATTTAATATTCACATCCATTTCTGCCAGACTTGACTTTTCAAATTTCACAAAAAAGTAAGGGCATAGCAATAAAATGATAATGTATTGAAAATTACATTTTCTCAGCACCCAAAAAAAATCTCTTCATTGAGAAAAGTAATTATTGCCCATTTATTACAGGACTATTTATATTGTTAATTGCATCTTGTTATAGGTTAAATACAGTTGCTTTGGATTTAACTTTATGATTTAAATGCAATCATGTAATAGACTTAGTTGTAAGAAACATGTAATTACTACATAGGCTGGGAAACTGCATTAGCCTTGCAACATAAATAAAAGAGACTTTACTGCTCCTGATATTAACACTGAGCGAACACTTAAATTGCTGACAAATTTTCACTTGTTCCTTTGGTCATTATCTGAATGGTTTGTGGACATTTTCTTCAGTATGGAAAATGAAGATTTCATGTCACAAGAGCTGTAAATGGCCAGGTAATGGGAAGCCATTAGCAGCATGCTCACCACATAAATCCAGCCTGTGGAGTAAAACCAGCCTGCACTGAGATCACAGCTGCTCTCCACCTTGCAGATCACTGTTCTAACCTTTGTCTTCACAGGACCCATGTGTCCTTGGATACCTCCCCTTCTCACTAGGGATTCAAGTTTGGTAGAATTTAGTGGCTATTGGCCTAGAGGTGGACTAGAAGTTGCTGTTGCTCCCTGCTGACTTCCTGGTTCAATATTGCCTCCAAGGTGGAACAATCACTTCCCCAAAACACCTTTCTCCTCTGAACCAAAATGCTCATAAAGACACTTGACACTGGGCTATCTGCCCACACTCCTGTTCCTCCTCTGGAATACCAGTTCCTACCCCACTGAACCTTGTTCTTGAGGACTAACGCCCTTTTAACCTGAATTTCTGGTTATTTAATATCACTATTTCTGGTTATTTAATATCACTGGGCTGTGAATAGCAGTAGCCAAAATAATGCAGATAATCAATTACCTGTCCCCAGTAAGTTATTAACTAAATTAATATCTCCCACTTGTTTCAGTACTGCCCATTGACTTTGACAAAATAGAACTGGATGTATCAAGCTCACTTCAGCTCCCGTGTCACGTAGCTAATTTAATCAAGGCAACCAGAAAATCTTATTCATTTATCACAAAAATAAAGATGTGATCCCTTGAATATAACCTGACTGAAATTGCTGGATTCAGATAGAAGTAAAATCAGACAACTCTAGCCCACTGGCAAAAGAAAAAAAAAAAGTTAAAAAATCCAGCAGCAGAACAGCAGCCTGTCGAGTTTTATTTGTAGATAAATGGAACAGGTATAATAAATGTGAATTGTGACAAAGGGGGATTATGTGAGAACAAATAAAGTATCGTTAGTTCTGCAAAATGTTTTACAGATGTCTTTTCTCCCTGGCTACCATGAGATAATTTCTAACTGTCTGGGTTTTGGCAACCACACTCCTTGGGGGTTCTAATCTCAATGGTTTAGTCAGTCAAATACACAGGTTTTGTAAAAAAACATATTTTGCATGTTTTAGACTAAGTAGGGAGAGGGGGTAGGCTGATCTGTCATATGTGGAAATAAATAGGAACAGTCAAAAATTGAAACCACCTTAACACATATTTTGGGAAAACAGTGGTTGCCGCAAATATTTGCAATTCAAATCTCAGCAATTTTCATCTCTTTTTATGAAAAGTCCTTCCAGCTTGTTCCGAAGGATTAGTTATATGTTAAAAGGGAGACTTTTTCTACTGGAGTAAACTGTCTTTTAGATATTTCTGACTCAAGCATAAATCCATTTACCTTTCACAGGCTGTTTTGTAGTTCTTTTCGTGGTGCTCATTAATTAATAAACAAAACCTACTGCATTTAAGACAGCCTGTTTTCCACTAAGCTTTATTGCCTTTGATTACTGCTTTGAGACTTCATCAACTTATCAAGGGTAGGTCTGTGAAAAATACTATGAAACTAAAATCAGATAAGCCATAGTGTTTAGGAGAAGTTAATAAAAAACTCCAGCCGAAATTATGGCAGTTTAGAGATGTCAGCTTGCTCTTGTCCCAGCAAGCTGGAACATTTGTCTTTCAAACACTCCTTCGGATATTTTCATGAGAGTTATTTATGTTGGAAGATCTAAAACATTACAGGAGAAGTAATGTATGCAGCTCTCCTTTTACCCAACAAGGAATTTCTGGAGATGCAGAGGGAAAAGCAGGACAGCAAAGTGCTGCATCACTTGAACAAGATGCTTGGCTGCTCTCTTGCTCTCTGAGGCAGGGACACTGCCCATGGATAATGCACCTTCCCAATACACAGAAGTTATTTTGAATGGCAAAGTGGTTAAACAAGGACTGAAGGACATACCTAAGCCTTACCTCACCTGAGCAGTCAGAAGCAAAGTTGCAATATGAATTTAGTTTTACAGGCAGAATCCTGGGTGGAGGTGGGCACTATTTTTTTAGAAAGCAATAGTTTCACACAGTTGACCCTTTTTATATTAATTGATAAATTAGCATTTGCTAAGCTTGAATACTAAACCTCCTGGAAACATTTAATTCCAAAAGATTAGACTGGAAACAAAACGAGAAGCAACTTGAACAGGAACCAGATATTGGAATAAGGAGGATCATTGACATGCTTTGAGGAAAGCTGGATACAGGCATTTCCAGGAGAGTTGGAAAGCGTTGAGTGGTGGTGTGCCCTGCTCATTACCTTCTGAGCACTTTCAGCTTATTGAGGGCTGTTTTCACCTCTGAGCAAAAGAGGAGTTGAATAAGGATGCTGAGAGCCATGGTGCACTGCCTCTCTGTATATACCTTAAAAAGGAGGGATGCAGAGCCAAGACAGACACTACAGGGAGGAGACAGGATCTGTCCTGTGCCTGCTATTCTCTTCTTCCTTGTCACAGGGGTAATGAATGGGGCAAAGGAAGAAGAATAACCAACTCTTTTCCAGATACAATAGAAGATAGCTGCAGTTCTATAAACTGTCCCAGAGCCTGTTGTCTCCTTTCACTACAAAGAACATACTTAACAACATTTTGCAAGTATGGGAAAAAAGTCTTTTCTGTGCTAGAGGACTAAAACAGGAGTGACATTCACTAGGACCTCTCAACTGTGTCATGCAGATCATCTCTTTTTCTGAGTTCTTCCCTCAAAATACACAAAGAAGATACAAGTACTAATAGAGCATGCTTTTGTTTCTTTGAATAGCATTAAATAAAGGTGACACAGCTAAATGATATCCAAAAGTCATATTTCAGACCTAAGAAGACGATCCAAAATCCTATTGATTTAAGGCATGTTCACTGATACCACAATATTAATATTTCCCAGCTGTAAGTAGCACAGATCTGTAAGTGAAGCAGAGAAAGGCTGATCCAGATTCTCACAAACTCTTTATCCTACATTTGATCAGTCAAGTAAGAATTAGGTATGGCTTTACAAACTATCCATGCATTCAGGTCTTCATTACACCAGCATGGAAGGTTTTACTGGTAAAAGCAAAACAAAGCTGTTTAAAAAGACCAAAGATTGATCTGTACCTCTCCAGTGGGTTGTCCCTAAGTGATTTTTTACTTCAGGCACATAAAGAGTATAGGTACAGTGAGTACCTGGGGCCCTCCAAGTACCCCAGGATGTGGGGGGAAAGTGTATAGCAGAAACAATAGTTCCTCTTATCAAATGTGTTCTTTCACTATTTGAAGAACATGAAAAGGCTGCTTTTAATACCTGCTGCCCTTTTCTGAGCAGAGCTGTGGACCTCATCTGGGCTGATAACGACTTCAGTACCCTAACAGTTTGTTCTTTCTCAGAACTTCAAGATGGAAAGTCCTATATTCAGCAATTTTAAAAACAGTGATCTGAGAAAAGAGAAGGGAGAAATTAATCAATTACTTAGACCTCTTAGTGAACACATGCTAAACAAATGTATCCATCTTATTAAAAAAAACCAAAACACCTTGAAGTTCAATGAAAACAAGAGAAATTATATTCTTTTCCTTGGAAATCTCCTCTTTTTTGAATATAAGCATATATCGATTGATAATAATGAGAATATAAACAAGAGCTGCCCGCTGCCTCTTCACGTGCCTGAACCCCTGCCTGCGCTCAGGGCAGCCAAACCAGGATTTCCAAACCAGGGAGCAGAGCCCTGCTCCCGCAGGAGGCTCTCGTGAGCCCCTCCCCACTGCGCACGCAGCCCCTCTCCGGCCCGCCCAGAACGCTCTAGGCACAGCGCAGCACAAGCTGGTTGGCTCTAGGCTCAGCACATCCCAAACACAGGCGCAGGAAGACGCAGCGGCTGTTTTGCAGCCATGCCCCAGAGAGATGGGAAGGGTCCCCTGCCGCCTCTGGTCTCGCTTGGTTGGGTTTCTGACTGGTTCTGAGGCAGGAGCTGCAATTCCTCGCTTGTGGGGAGAGTAGAGCCGTCCGAACCGCACCCAGCGTGCAGGCACTGCCTGAAAGCAGTGGCTTTCCGCTGGGACGGTCACACCTCTTGACTCTCAGCCCCTCTCTGCTGCTGCTGCTGCTGCTCCATTTGCTTTTAGGCACGGCCAAAGCTCACTGCGAGGCCACGCTGGTCTCTGGTTCTGTCCTCTTCCTGTCCCTCTGTAGGGATGGAGCATTGCTGTGCTTTCAGGAAGCTCTTTGTGAAACCTTCCGGCATCGCAAGCTCCTTTGCCCTCGGTGGATGCTTGCCATGGAATCCCTCAGGGCTGGGTTCAGAGCATACTCAAGTTGGCTCTTCTAAAACCCAGGGCCCTTGTCCCCTTCAGCGTGCTCAGCGCGACCTTTAACTCCACGCTGCTGTGCAACTGGAGCAGCGGGACAGGGACCTTTGCGGCCTGAGCTGCCCTTGTTCCTCTCTGTCCATGCAAAGAACGTGGCGCGGAGGAGAACGGCAGCAGGGCCCTGCGTGTCCCCAGGCTCAGGTTTTGCGTCGCTTCAACTCCATGGAGACGCGGGTCAAGTGAAAAAATCCAAACTGTTTATTAAGGAAAAGCCAAGGGAAGGGGTGAGCTGGGAGGCAGAAAAGGGGATGGGCAGGGCCTGAGGGCTGCAGGGAGGGAGCTGCCAACAGGGAGAGAGATGGCAGGAGCTGCACAAGCTTCCCACTGGCTCAGCTGGGAGCAGCTAGAGCTGTGCCTGGAGCTCCTTGTGGTCCCTTCTGCTTGGCAGGTGCTCCCATCTTTGGGTTCTGGAAAAGCCTAAACTGTTTATTAAGGCAAAGCAAAGCAAAGGGGTGAGCAGGGTGACAAAAAAAAGGGGAAGGGCAGAGCCTGAGAGTTGGAGGGAGGGAGCTGCCAGCAGGGAGAGAGATGACAGAAGTTGCTGGAGCTTCCCGCAGGCTCAGAGCTGTGCCTGGAGCTCCAGCTGGTCCATCCTGCTCTGCAGGTGCTCCCATCTTCACTGGGAACTGGAAATGGCTGATGGACGCCAGCACATCTGATTCAGCAGACGATCAAAGTCCTGCAGATCTTCTCTCGAAGGTCCACTGAATCAGGATGCTGAGGCAGGATGGGCTGTTATCTTGCCTCAGGGCTTGAAGAGCTGGAAGAGAGAGGAAGGGAGCCAGAGTGAGAGGCCAGATTGAGGGAATCCAAGGAAAGCCTTCTGCCAGGGCCATCCCAGCCGGCTCTTGCCATGTCCAGGAGGGAGCAGGAGACAAGGGCTTCGGCCGGAAGGTGCTGGCCACGGATCCCCCACGTGTCCCTGACAGCTGTGCTCCCCGTCGTGTCCGCACAGGGAGCAGAGCCCTGTGCAGCCCGGGCACGGATTGTAGCTCCCAGGCCGGGATTTGCAGGTGCCCGCAGCGGTCCTCGCTGCCACGCGGCTGCCCTGACTCACCCTCGCTGAGGACCTGGAGCTCCTCCTTCTGCCCCTTCACCAGCACTCCGGCCAGCCCTGGCAAAACAGAGCTTTTGGCGGCCCCAGGCAGCACAGCTGCCCGACATGGGCGCTGCCAGCCCTGTGGCCGCCCGCCCTCCTGCCCGGGCAGGGCTCCCGCCGGCCCCTGCCGCACGCCGCCGCCCGAGGGCACGGCTGCGGGAGGGCGGCAGCAGTACCGAGGGCGGGCTGGGCTCCAGCGGCCCGGGCGCGTCTCCCGCTGCTGCCGGGGCAGCAGCCGGGCCGGGGGCAGGGAGGGGCGCCGGGCTCGTGGCTCACCGATGATCCCGAGGGCCGCCCCTCGCAGGCGCCGCTGTGGGCTCTGCAGGCGCGGCAGGGCCCAGCGCAGGTGCTCGGCCGCTCGGCTCTCGTCATGCAGCAGCTGCGGGGAGCGCCGGGAGGGAAGGCTCGGCGCGGGCTCTGCCCCTCGACCGTGCGCTCCCTGCGCCCGGCACCGGCCGAGGCGGCCTGCCCGGCCCGGGGCAGGGAGCAGCGTGGGGGGCACAGGCTGGCGGGTCCGGGAGCGGCGCCGGGCAGGGGCACAGCTGCCAGCCCCCCGCACTGAGCACTGGAGAAGCAGGGGGCTTCTCCAGCCTGCAGCCGGGGCTCCCGGGCTGTCCTTACCAGGCACTCGGCGACCTTCATCCTGTGCCCCTTCCTCAGCAGCTCCTCGAGATCCCTTCTCCTCAGGAAGCGTGCGGCACAAAGCAGGGCTTGGCCAGAGGCCTGGAGAGCAGCAGAGAGCCCCAGGTGGCACCAGAGCCCAGGCCTCGAGACCCGTGTGCCTGTGCCAAGGCCAGGGGAGGCTGGAGGCCGCCAGGCGCCAGGCCAGGAGGCGTCCAAGCCCCCTCCCAGGGATGCGGCAGCATCACACAAAACCTCACCCTGGCCACGTGCCGGTTCTCATCGTGCCAGCGCAAGAAGAGAGGGAGCAGGCTCTGGCTCACGATTGGCGTGAGAGGATTTTCCCTCTCTTCCACTGCCAGCTTCATCACCGTGCTAAAGAGCACAATGGAGAGCAGCTGCACCTGGGGGTTGTCCTGGAAAGAAAGGAAAAGTCCTAAGCACCAACTACTCCAGGCCCGCTGGGGCAAGGGCCCAAAACTGCACAGAGCACAAAGTTTCCCTTGACTGGGGGCACAGAGCCTTACATTCTCAAAGTGTGGCAGGAGGGGCTCAGCCAGCTTCAGGACGGTGACGCTGGGTAGCTTGAAGTCTTTTTTGTGGAGCATACATATGAGTGCACGGAGGGTCATGCAGACCCTCTCTACATCTGGATCAGCCAGCTGCTCCACCAGGTGTGGATACAGGCCGCGTATTTCTCCGTCCTGCGTGCAAGACGAGGCTGTGCTGTGAAGCCGTGAATGGCCACAGCACCAACAGCTGCTTGGGGCACTGGGGCAGCTGAAGCGGGAGGCAGGAGAGCTGGGAGCACCGCCTCTGCTGCCAAAGGCCAGCCAGGCCAGATGTCTGCGTTGCCCAGCCCCAGGCTGCCAGCGGGGCTTCAGCCACTGCCCCCTTCTCACCAGCGAGGGCTCCTTGCTGAGCACCACGAGGCCTGCGAGTGCCTGGCGCAGCCTCTCCTTGCACTCGCTCTGCAGCTGCCGGGATACCACCAAGAGGGCACAGGGACCGTGTTCCCTCAAGTCCAGGCACTCAAGGAGCTGAAAGGCACAGGAGGGCAGTGTCAGGGCAGCCGGCCGGCAGGAGCCTGGAGCCGCACAGGCAGCCGGGCCCAGGCAGCAGCGGCGGGCGCGGCCTGCGTCCCAGGCGGCTGCAGCTACCACAGGCCCGAGAGCTGGGAGGCAGCCCAGCCAGGCAGCGCTGGCCATCAGGCTCACCTCCACAAAGAACGCCAGGGCAGGCAGATGCCAGTGTGGCTGCTTGCCGATGAGCAGGCTGAGCACGTGCGAGGCCATGAAGGGACACAAGGGGGTCAAGTGACGACGCATCTGCCTGGCAGGGGAAAAGGGCACCAAGGCCTTGAGCGGGCAGGCAAAACTCTCCCAGGAGTGATTTACAGAGTTCTGATCTTTCCCCAGCACTCTGCAAGGGCACGTGGGCCCTTTGGCAGGCGGCTGCTCCTGGGCATCCTCCTCTGCCAGCCTCTTCCAGTCTGCTCGGCCCTCGCTCGGTGACAAGGCCCTCTCGGTCACAGCCCCGGGGATTGTGTAGGGCACTGCGGGCACAGGGCACAAATGGTGGCGGTGCTGGTGGGGAGTTGGCGATCTCACCTGGCCAGCAGACGCGCTGCACAGTGCTGCGTTTTGGCAGAGAGCAGCTTCTCCCAGACCTGCTGGTACTCCAGAGCCACCAGCTTCTTGTCAAAGCCCAGTCTGGAGAGCAGAGCCTTCATGGTCTGCGCTGCAAGCCTGTGTGCCGAGCAAAGGCCAGGTCACGCTGGGAGCGCTGGCCCTGGCCACAAAGGCGTGGGAAGAACAGGGCGACTGGCACCTGTTGGGGTCACTGGGAAGGCCGTGTTCCTCCCGGCACGCTCTCCAGAAGCTCTGGGCCTCAGCGTCCTCTGGCATCTGCTCCCTGCTGGTGACAATTTGCAGGAACAGAGCCACAAACAGCTGGGGAGAATGGAGGAGAATTGCATAGTGCCACTCGGACATGGGGGCAATCCTCCACAGCACCAGAGTTGCCTGCAAGAGACAAAGCACCCCGAGGCAGCGCTCAGTGCCAGGGTGTCCATGAGGCAGGGCCGGAGGGGAGACGCAGGGGGAGCACCCAGCCTGCTGCCCCTAGGCCAGCTTTCAGCCCCGGCGGGGAGCTTCAGGGTGGGGAGAGCATGGAGAGCTGTTGGAGAGGTGACCTGGAGGGCGAGCAAAGGCCAGCTCCAGAAACTCACAGCCAGGGCAAAGACGGCCTCGTTGTCCCCGCTGCAGAAGATGCTGCCGTACGGTGGCTGTTCCTCTAATGCAGAGAGCAGCACTGGAAGCGCCTGCTCCGTGGCTACTGCCGACGTGCCGATGGCTCTCCACATCAGCGCGGCGGCTCTGTGGGACCAGAGCTGTGCGTCAGCACCGTGCCCCGTGCAGCTGCGTGGGGCCGGGTGACAGAGCCTCGGTGCCCTGAGGGGCAGGGCGGGAGCATGGCAGAAGGCTCAGGAAGCAGAGGGGCCCGAGGCTCCCGGAGCTCTCCGCCTGTCTGGCAGACCCCGCTGGACAGGCTGTAGAGGGCGAGGGGCCCTACGGGCCTGTGAGCGCCCAGCTCTCGAGGCACTTGTGCCCCGTACCTGTCACACGTTGGGGCACAGAGCAGCAGGCTCATCACCACGTGAGCTGGGTGTCCTTCAGTCAGGGCGAGAATTTCCATTTGCAGCCCGGCGTCCACGGTGACACAGGACGCCAGTCTCTGAAGAATGTCCCTCACTGTGGCTAGCACCTGGAGGAGGGGGCGTGGGGAGGACTTGGAGTGCTACCCAAGGGAGCAACTTCCCCAGCCTCCCCCAAGAAGTGCTTGCATTCCCAACCCACTGTGATGGCCTCAGCGGAGGGGCTGAAGGGTCCAGCGGACGTAGCTTGAGGGGCCACGTGATCCTAGGAGGCCTTCAGCCTTGGCCCCAGGCCGCTTACCTGCTGTGGAGAAGCAGCACTCTCCTGGAAAATCTCCAGACTGGGTGCAGGAGTCACAGTCAGTGTGGGCACGGCCTCGGTCTCTGGGATGGCCAGAGCGTGGTCGTTTGTGGTGGCCGTGCCGTCCGTCAGGGCCACATCAGCCTCCGCCCTGCCCTCGGCCGTTGCCTGCTCAGAGCCTGCTGCGAGCTCAGAGGACGCCGGGCCGGCAGCAGGCTCTGCCCGCAGCTCGCCGGGCCTGGAGTCGGTCTTGGCCCTGCCCTCGGTGGCGGTGCCGCCGGTCTCTCTGCGCCGAAGGCGCAGGAGCCTCCGCAGCGCCTGCAGCAGAAGGAAGGGCGGCAAGAGAGGGACGTTTCATGGTCTGCTCCAAGTGCGGGGCTGGGCCGAGCAGTGCCAGCAGGCCCGGCTCAGGTGGGGACGGTGACAGGTACCTGCGCTGCTCTGCGGAAGCGGCCACGGGTGTGGTTCGGCTCTTGAGTCTGGTCCGTGGCTGCATCTGGCATAGAGCGAGCGCAGCCAGGGCTGAGGGGCTGTAGGAGAGGCTGGAGAATACAGCCCAGCCCTGCTCTCCCCAGGCAAGGACAGACCCCCGCGTGCCCCAAGGATGGAGCATGGCCCCGTCCCATCCTGTCCATGGGCACATCCACAGGGATGGGATGGGATAGGACGGGACGGGATGGGATGGGGCCAGGCTGGCTGCAGCCACCAGCCCTGCGGCCCAGCTTCGCCACTCACCATCCTGCAGCGTCTGCAACTGCTCTGGCTCTGCAGGCTGCTGCACCGGGGCAGCTGCAGGGCCATTGGTTTTCTTCCCCCGAGGCCCCTTGAACAGGTTGAGCACTCTGCCTGCCATCCCGCTGTCTGACCTCGAGGACACCTTCAAACCAGATGCCCCGTCAAAGGCCCGAGTCAGCGAGTGCCGCAGTCCTGCCTTGCAGGCACCTGCGACAGAGGAGCCTCAGGAAGACGACAGGACAGCACGTCCTGCACTCTGTCCTCGAGGGCTCCTGCCACAATGACAGGAGACTCCTCGGGAACGATGGAGGTTGCCAATTCCCACAGCCTGGCCACGAGGGCACCGGCCGCAGGAATAGGAGATGCCTCGGAAAAGCTCCGAGTCACCAAGTCCTGAGGTCTGGCCGTGAGGCCAGCCGCAGGAGGAACGCCTCGGAAAAGCTCCAGGTCAGAAAGGAACGAGCCGGCTGTGCGGGAACGCCTCACAGCACCGCTCTGTCCCGTCCTGTCCCGTCGCGTGCACCGAGCACTGTGGCGTGGCCGCAGCGCCGCCAGCACCTATGTCAGCACACGTCACAAAGGGCTGCTCTGACGCCCTGTCCCACTCAGTCCCTCGGTGACCCTGCTGCACTGAGTCACAAAGGGCCCTTGGACACGCTGCCACGAGCCCCGGGGCCACCCCCTCCTCACCCAAGGTGGCCCCTGGTTGGACGGAATCCATTGCCCCGAGTGTCTGACGCAGCCCTGGACACAGCAAGCCCGGCCAAGTGCTCAGAGGAGGACTCTTCACGGTGCCTGGCCCGCACAGCCCAGCTCAGTGCCAGCCCTGGAGCAGAGCATCTTTCAGCAAGCAAGAGGCAAACGCATCTTGCCAAGAGTTAAAACACACCAGACAGGGAAAATGGCTTTAATGTGTGCATAAAGGCCTTTGAATTCACAGCTCTCTGAGAGATATTTGGGGCTCTCGGCTGGACAGAGATGATCCAGCTCTGTCCTGTGCTCAGAGGCAGGGAACACACCCCTGCCGCTGGTGCTTGGCGGGGTCTCCGCAGGCCCGGCCACATCCCAAACACAGGCGCAGGAAGGCGCAGTGGCTGTTTTGCAGCCATGCCCCAGAGAGATGGGAAGGGTCCCCTGCCGCCTCTGGTCTCGCTTGGTTGGGTTTCTGACTGGTTCTGAGGCAGGAGCTGCAATTCCTCGCTTGTGGGGAGAGTAGAGCCGTCCGAACCGCACCCAGCGTGCAGGCACTGCCTGAAAGCAGTGGCTTTCCGCTGGGACGGTCACACCTCTTGTCTCTCAGCCCCTCTCTGCTGCTGCTGCTGCTGCTGCTCCATTTGCTTTTAGGCACGGCCAAAGCTCACTGCGAGGCCACGCTGGTCTCTGGTTCTGTCCTCTTCCTGTCCCTCTGTAGGGATGGAGCATTGCTGTGCTTTCAGGAAGCTCTTTGTGAAACCTTCCGGCATCGCAAGCTCCTTTGCCCTCGGTGGATGCTTGCCATGGAATCCCTCAGGGCTGGGTTCAGAGCATACTCAAGTTGGCTCTTCTAAAACCCAGGGCCCTTGTCCCCTTCAGCGTGCTCAGCGCGACCTTTAACTCCACGCTGCTGTGCAACTGGAGCAGCGGGACAGGGACCTTTGCGGCCTGAGCTGCCCTTGTTCCTCTCTGTCCATGCAAAGAACGTGGCGCGGAGGAGAACGGCAGCAGGGCCCTGCGTGTCCCCAGGCTCAGGTTTTGCGTCGCTTCAACTCCATGGAGACGCGGGTCAAGTGAAAAAATCCAAACTGTTTATTAAGGAAAAGCCAAGGGAAGGGGTGAGCTGGGAGGCAGAAAAGGGGATGGGCAGGGCCTGAGGGCTGCAGGGAGGGAGCTGCCAACAGGGAGAGAGATGGCAGGAGCTGCACAAGCTTCCCACTGGCTCAGCTGGGAGCAGCTAGAGCTGTGCCTGGAGCTCCTTGTGGTCCCTTCTGCTCGGCAGGTGCTCCCATCTTTGGGTTCTGGAAAAGCCTAAACTGTTTATTAAGGCAAAGCAAAGCAAAGGGGTGAGCAGGGTGACAAAAAAAAGGGGAAGGGCAGAGCCTGAGAGTTGGAGGGAGGGAGCTGCCAGCAGGGAGAGAGATGACAGAAGTTGCTGGAGCTTCCCGCAGGCTCAGAGCTGTGCCTGGAGCTCCAGCTGGTCCATCCTGCTCTGCAGGTGCTCCCATCTTCACTGGGAACTGGAAATGGCTGATGGACGCCAGCACATCTGATTCAGCAGACGATCAAAGTCCTGCAGATCTTCTCTCGAAGGTCCACTGAATCAGGATGCTGAGGCAGGATGGGCTGTTATCTTGCCTCAGGGCTTGAAGAGCTGGAAGAGAGAGGAAGGGAGCCAGAGTGAGAGGCCAGATTGAGGGAATCCAAGGAAAGCCTTCTGCCAGGGCCATCCCAGCCGGCTCTTGCCATGGCCAGGAGGGAGCAGGAGACAAGGGCTTCGGCCGGAAGGTGCTGGCCACGGATCCCCCACGTGTCCCTGACAGCTGTGCTCCCCGTCGTGTCCGCACAGGGAGCAGAGCCCTGTGCAGCCCGGGCACGGATTGTAGCTCCCAGGCCGGGATTTGCAGGTGCCCGCAGCGGTCCTCGCTGCCACGCGGCTGCCCTGACTCACCCTCGCTGAGGACCTGGAGCTCCTCCTTCTGCCCCTTCACCAGCACTCCGGCCAGCCCTGGCAAAACAGAGCTTTTGGCGGCCCCAGGCAGCACAGCTGCCCGACATGGGCGCTGCCAGCCCTGTGGCCGCCCGCCCTCCTGCCCGGGCAGGGCTCCCGCCGGCCCCTGCCGCACGCCGCCGCCCGAGGGCACGGCTGCGGGAGGGCGGCAGCAGTACCGAGGGCGGGCTGGGCTCCAGCGGCCCGGGCGCGTCTCCCGCCCGTGCCGGGGCAGCAGCCGGGCCGGGGGCAGGGAGGGGCGCCGGGCTCGTGGCTCACCGATGATCCCGAGGGCCGCCCCTCGCAGGCGCCGCTGTGGGCTCTGCAGGCGCGGCAGGGCCCAGCGCAGGTGCTCGGCCGCTCGGCTCTCGTCATGCAGCAGCTGCAGGGAGCGCCGAGAGGGAAGGCTCGGCGCGGGCTCTGCCCCTCGACCGTGCGCTCCCTGCGCCCGGCACCGGCCGAGGCGGCCTGCCCGGCCCGGGGCAGGGAGCAGCGTGGGGGGCACAGGCTGGCGGGTCCGGGAGCGGCGCCGGGCAGGGGCACAGCTGCCAGCCCCCCGCACTGAGCACTGGAGAAGCAGGGGGCTTCTCCAGCCTGCAGCCGGGGCTCCCGGGCTGTCCTTACCAGGCACTCGGCGACCTTCATCCTGTGCCCCTTCCTCAGCAGCTCCTCGAGATCCCTTCTCCTCAGGAAGCGTGCGGCACAAAGCAGGGCTTGGCCAGAGGCCTGGAGAGCAGCAGAGAGCCCCAGGTGGCACCAGAGCCCAGGCCTCGAGACCCGTGTGCCTGTGCCAAGGCCAGGGGAGGCTGGAGGCCGCCAGGCGCCAGGCCAGGAGGCGTCCAAGCCCCCTCCCAGGGATGCGGCAGCATCACACAAAACCTCACCCTGGCCACGTGCCGGTTCTCATCGTGCCAGCGCAAGAAGAGAGGGAGCAGGCTCTGGCTCACGATTGGCGTGAGAGGATTTTCCCTCTCTTCCACTGCCAGCTTCATCACCGTGCTAAAGAGCACAATGGAGAGCAGCTGCACCTGGGGGTTGTCCTGGAAAGAAAGGAAAAGTCCTAAGCACCAACTACTCCAGGCCCGCTGGGGCAAGGGCCCAAAACTGCACAGAGCACAAAGTTTCCCTTGACTGGGGGCACAGAGCCTTACATTCTCAAAGTGTGGCAGGAGGGGCTCAGCCAGCTTCAGGACGGTGACGCTGGGTAGCTTGAAGTCTTTTTTGTGGAGCATACATATGAGTGCACGGAGGGTCATGCAGACCCTCTCTACATCTGGATCAGCCAGCTGCTCCACCAGGTGTGGATACAGGCCGCGTATTTCTCCGTCCTGCGTGCAAGACGAGGCTGTGCTGTGAAGCCGTGAATGGCCACAGCACCAACAGCTGCTTGGGGCACTGGGGCAGCTGAAGCGGGAGGCAGGAGAGCTGGGAGCACCGCCTCTGCTGCCAAAGGCCAGCCAGGCCAGATGTCTGCGTTGCCCAGCCCCAGGCTGCCAGCGGGGCTTCAGCCACTGCCCCCTTCTCACCAGCGAGGGCTCCTTGCTGAGCACCACGAGGCCTGCGAGTGCCTGGCGCAGCCTCTCCTTGCACTCGCTCTGCAGCTGCCGGGATACCACCAAGAGGGCACAGGGACCGTGTTCCCTCAAGTCCAGGCACTCAAGGAGCTGAAAGGCACAGGAGGGCAGTGTCAGGGCAGCCGGCCGGCAGGAGCCTGGAGCCGCACAGGCAGCCGGGCCCAGGCAGCAGCGGCGGGCGCGGCCTGCGTCCCAGGCGGCTGCAGCTACCACAGGCCCGAGAGCTGGGAGGCAGCCCAGCCAGGCAGCGCTGGCCATCAGGCTCACCTCCACAAAGAACGCCAGGGCAGGCAGATGCCAGTGTGGCTGCTTGCCGATGAGCAGGCTGAGCACGTGCGAGGCCATGAAGGGACACAAGGGGGTCAAGTGACGACGCATCTGCCTGGCAGGGGAAAAGGGCACCAAGGCCTTGAGCGGGCAGGCAAAACTCTCCCAGGAGTGATTTACAGAGTTCTGATCTTTCCCCAGCACTCTGCAAGGGCACGTGGGCCCTTTGGCAGGCGGCTGCTCCTGGGCATCCTCCTCTGCCAGCCTCTTCCAGTCTGCTCGGCCCTCGCTCGGTGACAAGGCCCTCTCGGTCACAGCCCCGGGGATTGTGTAGGGCACTGCGGGCACAGGGCACAAATGGTGGCGGTGCTGGTGGGGAGTTGGCGATCTCACCTGGCCAGCAGACGCGCTGCACAGTGCTGCGTTTTGGCAGAGAGCAGCTTCTCCCAGACCTGCTGGTACTCCAGAGCCACCAGCTTCTTGTCAAAGCCCAGTCTGGAGAGCAGAGCCTTCATGGTCTGCGCTGCAAGCCTGTGTGCCGAGCAAAGGCCAGGTCACGCTGGGAGCGCTGGCCCTGGCCACAAAGGCGTGGGAAGAACAGGGCGACTGGCACCTGTTGGGGTCACTGGGAAGGCCGTGTTCCTCCCGGCACGCTCTCCAGAAGCTCTGGGCCTCAGCGTCCTCTGGCATCTGCTCCCTGCTGGTGACAATTTGCAGGAACAGAGCCACAAACAGCTGGGGAGAATGGAGGAGAATTGCATAGTGCCACTCGGACATGGGGGCAATCCTCCACAGCACCAGAGTTGCCTGCAAGAGACAAAGCACCCCGAGGCAGCGCTCAGTGCCAGGGTGTCCATGAGGCAGGGCCGGAGGGGAGACGCAGGGGGAGCACCCAGCCTGCTGCCCCTAGGCCAGCTTTCAGCCCCGGCGGGGAGCTTCAGGGTGGGGAGAGCATGGAGAGCTGTTGGAGAGGTGACCTGGAGGGCGAGCAAAGGCCAGCTCCAGAAACTCACAGCCAGGGCAAAGACGGCCTCGTTGTCCCCGCTGCAGAAGATGCTGCCGTACGGTGGCTGTTCCTCTAATGCAGAGAGCAGCACTGGAAGCGCCTGCTCCGTGGCTACTGCCGACGTGCCGATGGCTCTCCACATCAGCGCGGCGGCTCTGTGGGACCAGAGCTGTGCGTCAGCACCGTGCCCCGTGCAGCTGCGTGGGGCCGGGTGACAGAGCCTCGGTGCCCTGAGGGGCAGGGCGGGAGCATGGCAGAAGGCTCAGGAAGCAGAGGGGCCCGAGGCTCCCGGAGCTCTGCGCCTGTCTGGCAGACCCCGCTGGACAGGCTGTAGAGGGCGAGGGGCCCTACGGGCCTGTGAGCGCCCAGCTCTCGAGGCACTTGTGCCCCGTACCTGTCACACGTTGGGGCACAGAGCAGCAGGCTCATCACCACGTGAGCTGGGTGTTCTTCAGTCAGGGCGAGAATTTCCATTTGCAGCCCGGCGTCCACGGTGACACAGGACGCCAGTCTCTGAAGAATGTCCCTCACTGTGGCTAGCACCTGGAGGAGGGGGCGTGGGGAGGACTTGGAGTGCTACCCAAGGGAGCAACTTCCCCAGCCTCCCCCAAGAAGTGCTTGCATTCCCAACCCACTGTGATGGCCTCAGCGGAGGGGCTGAAGGGTCCAGCGGACGTAGCTTGAGGGGCCACGTGATCCTAGGAGGCCTTCAGCCTTGGCCCCAGGCCGCTTACCTGCTGTGGAGAAGCAGCACTCTCCTGGAAAATCTCCAGACTGGGTGCAGGAGTCACAGTCAGTGTGGGCACGGCCTCGGTCTCTGGGATGGCCAGAGCGTGGTCGTTTGTGGTGGCCGTGCCGTCCGTCAGGGCCACATCAGCCTCCGCCCTGCCCTCGGCCGTTGCCTGCTCAGAGCCTGCTGCGAGCTCAGAGGACGCCGGGCCGGCAGCAGGCTCTGCCCGCAGCTCGCCGGGCCTGGAGTCGGTCTTGGCCCTGCCCTCGGTGGCGGTGCCGCCGGTCTCTCTGCGCCGAAGGCGCAGGAGCCTCCGCAGTGCCTGCAGCAGAAGGAAGGGCGGCAAGAGAGGGACGTGTCATGGTCTGCTCCAAGTGCAGGGCTGGGCCGAGCAGTGCCAGCAGGCCCGGCTCAGGTGGGGACGGTGACAGGTACCTGCGCTGCTCTGCGGAAGCGGCCACGGGTGTGGTTCGGCTCTTGAGTCTGGTCCGTGGCTGCATCTGGCATAGAGCGAGCGCAGCCAGGGCTGAGGGGGCTGTAGGAGAGGCTGGAGAACACAGCCCAGCCCTGCTCTCCCCAGGCAAGGACAGACCCCCGCGTGCCCCAAGGATGGAGCATGGCCCCGTCCCATCCTGTCCATGGGCACATCCACAGGGATGGGATGGGATAGGACGGGACGGGATGGGATGGGGCCAGGCTGGCTTGCAGCCACCAGCCCTGCGGCCCAGCTTCGCCACTCACCATCCTGCAGCGTCTGCAACTGCTCTGGCTCTGCAGGCTGCTGCACTGGGGCAGCTGCAGGGCCATTGGTTTTCTTCCCCCGAGGCCCCTTGAACAGGTTGAGCACTCTGCCTGCCATCCCGCTGTCTGACCTCGAGGACACCTTCAAACCAGATGCCCCGTCAAAGGCCCGAGTCAGCGAGTGCCGCAGTCCTGCCTTGCAGGCACCTGCGACAGAGGAGCCTCAGGAAGACGACAGGACAGCACGTCCTGCACTCTGTCCTCGAGGGCTCCTGCCACAATGACAGGAGACTCCTCGGGAACGATGGAGGTTGCCAATTCCCACAGCCTGGCCACGAGGGCACCGGCCGCAGGAATAGGAGATGCCTCGGAAAAGCTCCGAGTCACCAAGTCCTGAGGTCTGGCCGTGAGGCCAGCCGCAGGAGGAACGCCTCGGAAAAGCTCCAGGTCAGAAAGGAACGAGCCGGCTGTGCGGGAACGCCTCACAGCACCGCTCTGTCCCGTCCTGTCCCGTCGCGTGCACCGAGCACTGTGGCGTGGCCGCAGCGCCGCCAGCACCTATGTCAGCACACGTCACAAAGGGCTGCTCTGACGCCCTGTCCCACTCAGTCCCTCGGTGACCCTGCTGCACTGAGTCACAAAGGGCCCTTGGACACGCTGCCACGAGCCCCGGGGCCACCCCCTCCTCACCCAAGGTGGCCCCTGGTTGGACGGAATCCATTGCCCCGAGTGTCTGACGCAGCCCTGGACACAGCAAGCCTGGCCAAGTGCTCAGAGGAGGACTCTTCACGGTGCCTGGCCCGCACAGCCCAGCTCGGTGCCAGCCCTGGAGCAGAGCATCTTTCAGCAAGCAAGAGGCAAACGCATCTTGCCAAGAGTTAAAACACACCAGACAGAGAAAATGGCTTTAATGTGTGCATAAAGGCCTTTGAATTCACAGCTCTCTGAGAGATATTTGGGGCTCTCGGCTGGACAGAGATGATCCAGCTCTGTCCTGTGCTCAGAGGCAGGGAACACACCCCTGCCGCTGGTGCTTGGCGGGGTCTCCGCAGGCCCGGCCACATCCCAAACACAGGCGCAGGAAGGCGCAGTGGCTGTTTTGCAGCCATGCCCCAGAGAGATGGGAAGGGTCCCCTGCCGCCTCTGGTCTCGCTTGGTTGGGTTTCTGACTGGTTCTGAGGCAGGAGCTGCAATTCCTCGCTTGTGGGGAGAGTAGAGCCGTCCGAACCGCACCCAGCGTGCAGGCACTGCCTGAAAGCAGTGGCTTTCTGCTGGGACGGTCACACCTCTTGTCTCTCAGCCCCTCTCTGCTGCTGCTGCTGCTGCTGCTCCATTTGCTTTTAGGCACGGCCAAAGCTCACTGCGAGGCCACGCTGGTCTCTGGTTCTGTCCTCTTCCTGTCCCTCTGTAGGGATGGAGCATTGCTGTGCTTTCAGGAAGCTCTTTGTGAAACCTTCCGGCATCGCAAGCTCCTTTGCCCTCGGTGGATGCTTGCCATGGAATCCCTCAGGGCTGGGTTCAGAGCATACTCAAGTTGGCTCTTCTAAAACCCAGGGCCCTTGTCCCCTTCAGCATGCTCAGCACGACCTTTAACTCCACGCTGCTGTGCAACTGGAGCAGCGGGACAGGGACCTTTGCGGCCTGAGCTGCCCTTGTTCCTCTCTGTCCGTGCAAAGAACGCGGCGCGGAGGAGAACAGCAGCAGGGCCCTGCGTGTCCCCAGGCTCAGGTTTTGCGTCCTTCAGCTCCACGGAGACACGGGTCAAGTGAAAAATCCAAACTTTATTAAGGAAAAGCCAAGGGAAGGGGTGAGCTGGGAGGCAGAAAAGGGGATGGGCAGGGCCTGAGGGCTGCAGGGAGGGAGCTGCCAGCAGGGAGAGAGATGGCAGGAGCTACAGGAGCTTCCCACTGGCTCAGCTGGGAGCAGCTAAAGCTGTGCCTGGAGCTCCTTGTGGTCCCTTCTGTTCGGCAAGTGCTCCCATCTTTGGGTTCTGGAAAAGCCCAAACTGTTTATTAAGGGAAAGCGAAGCAAAGGGGTGAGCAGGGTGACAAAAAAAGGGGGTGGGCAGAGCCTGAGAGTTGGAGGGAGGGAGCTGCCAGCAGGGAGAGAGATGACAGGAGTTGCTGGAGCTTCCCGCAGGCTCAGAGCTGTGCCTGGAGCTCCAGCTGGTCCATCCTGCTCTGCAGGTGCTCCCATCTTCAGTGGGAACTGGAAATGGCCGATGGTCGCCGGCACATCTGATTCAGCAGACGATCAAAGTCCTGCAGATCTTCTCTCGAAGGTCCACTGAATCAGGATGCTGAGGCAGGATGGGCTGTTATCTTGCCTCAGGGCTTGAAGAGCTGGAAGAGAGAGGAAGGGAGCCAGAGTGAGAGGCCAGATTGAGGGAATCCAAGGAAAGCCTTCTGCCAGGGCCATCCCAGCCGGCTCTTGCCATGGCCAGGAGGGAGCAGGAGACAAGGGCTTCGGCCGGAAGGTGCTGGCCACGGATCCCCCACGTGTCCCTGACAGCTGTGCTCCCCGTCGTGTCCGCACAGGGAGCAGAGCCCTGTGCAGCCCGGGCACGGATTGTAGCTCCCAGGCCGGGATTTGCAGGTGCCCGCAGCGGTCCTCGCTGCCACGCGGCTGCCCTGACTCACCCTCGCTGAGGACCTGGAGCTCCTCCTTCTGCCCCTTCACCAGCACTCCGGCCAGCCCTGGCAAAACAGAGCTTTTGGCGGCCCCAGGCAGCACAGCTGCCCGACATGGGCGCTGCCAGCCCTGTGGCCGCCCGCCCTCCTGCCCGGGCAGGGCTCCCGCCGGCCCCTGCCGCACGCCGCCGCCCGAGGGCACGGCTGCGGGAGGGCGGCAGCAGTACCGAGGGCGGGCTGGGCTCCAGCGGCCCGGGCGCGTCTCCCGCCCGTGCCGGGGCAGCAGCCGGGCCGGGGGCAGGGAGGGGCGCCGGGCTCGTGGCTCACCGATGATCCCGAGGGCCGCCCCTCGCAGGCGCCGCTGTGGGCTCTGCAGGCGCGGCAGGGCCCAGCGCAGGTGCTCGGCCGCTCGGCTCTCGTCATGCAGCAGCTGCGGGGAGCGCCGGGAGGGAAGGCTCGGCGCGGGCTCTGCCCCTCCACCGTGCGCTCCCTGCGCCCGGCACCGGCCGAGGCGGCCTGCCCGGCCCGGGGCAGGGAGCAGCGTGGGGGGCACAGGCTGGCGGGTCCGGGAGCGGCGCCGGGCAGGGGCACAGCTGCCAGCCCCCCGCACTGAGCACTGGAGAAGCAGGGGGCTTCTCCAGCCTGCAGCCGGGGCTCCCGGGCTGTCCTTACCAGGCACTCGGCGACCTTCATCCTGTGCCCCTTCCTCAGCAGCTCCTCGAGATCCCTTCTCCTCAGGAAGCGTGCAGCACAAAGCAGGGCTTGGCCAGAGGCCTGGAGAGCAGCAGAGAGCCCCAGGTGGCACCAGAGCCCAGGCCTCGAGACCCGTGTGCCTGTGCCAAGGCCAGGGGAGGCTGGAGGCCGCCAGGCGCCAGGCCAGGAGGCGTCCAAGCCCCCTCCCAGGGATGCGGCAGCATCACACAAAACCTCACCCTGGCCACGTGCCGGTTCTCATCGTGCCAGCGCAAGAAGAGAGGGAGCAGGCTCTGGCTCACGATTGGCGTGAGAGGATTTTCCCTCTCTTCCACTGCCAGCTTCATCACCGTGCTAAAGAGCACAATGGAGAGCAGCTGCACCTGGGGGTTGTCCTGGAAGGAAAGGAAAAGTCCTAAGCACCAACTACTCCAGGCCCGCTGGGGCAAGGGCCCAAAACTGCACAGAGCACAAAGTTTCCCTTGACTGGGGGCACAGAGCCTTACATTCTCAAAGTGTGGCAGGAGGGGCTCAGCCAGCTTCAGGACGGTGACGCTGGGTAGCTTGAAGTCTTTTTTGTGGAGCATACATATGAGTGCACGGAGGGTCATGCAGACCCTCTCTACATCTGGATCAGCCAGCTGCTCCACCAGGTGTGGATACAGGCCGCGTATTTCTCCGTCCTGCGTGCAAGACGAGGCTGTGCTGTGAAGCCGTGAATGGCCACAGCACCAACAGCTGCTTGGGGCACTGGGGCAGCTGAAGCGGGAGGCAGGAGAGCTGGGAGCACCGCCTCTGCTGCCAAAGGCCAGCCAGGCCAGATGTCTGCGTTGCCCAGCCCCAGGCTGCCAGCGGGGCTTCAGCCACTGCCCCCTTCTCACCAGCGAGGGCTCCTTGCTGAGCACCACGAGGCCTGCGAGTGCCTGGCGCAGCCTCTCCTTGCACTCGCTCTGCAGCTGCCGGGATACCACCAAGAGGGCACAGGGACCGTGTTCCCTCAAGTCCAGGCACTCAAGGAGCTGAAAGGCACAGGAGGGCAGTGTCAGGGCAGCCGGCCGGCAGGAGCCTGGAGCCGCACAGGCAGCCGGGCCCAGGCAGCAGCGGCGGGCGCGGCCTGCGTCCCAGGCGGCTGCAGCTACCACAGGCCCGAGAGCTGGGAGGCAGCCCAGCCAGGCAGCGCTGGCCATCAGGCTCACCTCCACAAAGAACGCCAGGGCAGGCAGATGCCAGTGTGGCTGCTTGCCGATGAGCAGGCTGAGCACGTGCGAGGCCATGAAGGGACACAAGGGGGTCAAGTGACGACGCATCTGCCTGGCAGGGGAAAAGGGCACCAAGGCCTTGAGCGGGCAGGCAAAACTCTCCCAGGAGTGATTTACAGAGTTCTGATCTTTCCCCAGCACTCTGCAAGGGCACGTGGGCCCTTTGGCAGGCGGCTGCTCCTGGGCATCCTCCTCTGCCAGCCTCTTCCAGTCTGCTCGGCCCTCGCTCGGTGACAAGGCCCTCTCGGTCACAGCCCCGGGGATTGTGTAGGGCACTGCGGGCACAGGGCACAAATGGTGGCGGTGCTGGTGGGGAGTTGGCGATCTCACCTGGCCAGCAGACGCGCTGCACAGTGCTGCGTTTTGGCAGAGAGCAGCTTCTCCCAGACCTGCTGGTACTCCAGAGCCACCAGCTTCTTGTCAAAGCCCAGTCTGGAGAGCAGAGCCTTCATGGTCTGCGCTGCAAGCCTGTGTGCCGAGCAAAGGCCAGGTCACGCTGGGAGCGCTGGCCCTGGCCACAAAGGCGTGGGAAGAACAGGGCGACTGGCACCTGTTGGGGTCACTGGAAAGGCCGTGTTCCTCCCGGCACGCTCTCCAGAAGCTCTGGGCCTCAGCGTCCTCTGGCATCTGCTCCCTGCTGGTGACAATTTGCAGGAACAGAGCCACAAACAGCTGGGGAGAATGGAGGAGAATTGCATAGTGCCACTCGGACATGGGGGCAATCCTCCACAGCACCAGAGTTGCCTGCAAGAGACAAAGCACCCCGAGGCAGCGCTCAGTGCCAGGGTGTCCATGAGGCAGGGCCGGAGGGGAGACGCAGGGGGAGCACCCAGCCTGCTGCCCCTAGGCCAGCTTTCAGCCCCGGCGGGGAGCTTCAGGGTGGGGAGAGCATGGAGAGCTGTTGGAGAGGTGACCTGGAGGGCGAGCAAAGGCCAGCTCCAGAAACTCACAGCCAGGGCAAAGACGGCCTCGTTGTCCCCGCTGCAGAAGATGCTGCCGTACGGTGGCTGTTCCTCTAATGCAGAGAGCAGCACTGGAAGCGCCTGCTCCGTGGCTACTGCCGACGTGCCGATGGCTCTCCACATCAGCGCGGCGGCTCTGTGGGACCAGAGCTGTGCGTCAGCACCGTGCCCCGTGCAGCTGCGTGGGGCCGGGTGACAGAGCCTCGGTGCCCTGAGGGGCAGGGCGGGAGCATGGCAGAAGGCTCAGGAAGCAGAGGGGCCCGAGGCTCCCGGAGCTCTCCGCCTGTCTGGCAGACCCCGCTGGACAGGCTGTAGAGGGCGAGGGGCCCTACGGGCCTGTGAGCGCCCAGCTCTCGAGGCACTTGTGCCCCGTACCTGTCACACGTTGGGGCACAGAGCAGCAGGCTCATCACCACGTGAGCTGGGTGTTCTTCAGTCAGGGCGAGAATTTCCATTTGCAGCCCGGCGTCCACGGTGACACAGGACGCCAGTCTCTGAAGAATGTCCCTCACTGTGGCTAGCACCTGGAGGAGGGGGCGTGGGGAGGACTTGGAGTGCTACCCAAGGGAGCAACTTCCCCAGCCTCCCCCAAGAAGTGCTTGCATTCCCAACCCACTGTGATGGCCTCAGCGGAGGGGCTGAAGGGTCCAGCGGACGTAGCTTGAGGGGCCACGTGATCCTAGGAGGCCTTCAGCCTTGGCCCCAGGCCGCTTACCTGCTGTGGAGAAGCAGCACTCTCCTGGAAAATCTCCAGACTGGGTGCAGGAGTCACAGTCAGTGTGGGCACGGCCTCGGTCTCTGGGATGGCCAGAGCGTGGTCGTTTGTGGTGGCCGTGCCGTCCGTCAGGGCCACATCAGCCTCCGCCCTGCCCTCGGCCGTTGCCTGCTCAGAGCCTGCTGCGAGCTCAGAGGACGCCGGGCCGGCAGCAGGCTCTGCCCGCAGCTCGCCGGGCCTGGAGTCGGTCTTGGCCCTGCCCTCGGTGGCGGTGCCGCCGGTCTCTCTGCGCCGAAGGCGCAGGAGCCTCCGCAGTGCCTGCAGCAGAAGGAAGGGCGGCAAGAGAGGGACGTTTCATGGTCTGCTCCAAGTGCGGGGCTGGGCCGAGCAGTGCCAGCAGGCCCGGCTCAGGTGGGGACGGTGACAGGTACCTGCGCTGCTCTGCGGAAGCGGCCACGGGTGCGGTTCGGCTCTTGAGTCTGGTCCGTGGCTGCATCTGGCATAGAGCGAGCGCAGCCAGGGCTGAGGGGGCTGTAGGAGAGGCTGGAGAACACAGCCCAGCCCTGCTCTCCCCAGGCAAGGACAGACCCCCGCGTGCCCCAAGGATGGAGCATGGCCCCGTCCCATCCTGTCCATGGGCACATCCACAGGGATGGGATGGGATAGGACGGGACGGGATGGGATGGGGCCAGGCTGGCTTGCAGCCACCAGCCCTGCGGCCCAGCTTCGCCACTCACCATCCTGCAGCGTCTGCAACTGCTCTGGCTCTGCAGGCTGCTGCACTGGGGCAGCTGCAGGGCCATTGGTTTTCTTCCCCCGAGGCCCCTTGAACAGGTTGAGCACTCTGCCTGCCATCCCGCTGTCTGACCTCGAGGACACCTTCAAACCAGATGCCCCGTCAAAGGCCCGAGTCAGCGAGTGCCGCAGTCCTGCCTTGCAGGCACCTGCGACAGAGGAGCCTCAGGAAGACGACAGGACAGCACGTCCTGCACTCTGTCCTCGAGGGCTCCTGCCACAATGACAGGAGACTCCTCGGGAACGATGGAGGTTGCCAATTCCCACAGCCTGGCCACGAGGGCACCGGCCGCAGGAATAGGAGATGCCTCGGAAAAGCTCCGAGTCACCAAGTCCTGAGGTCTGGCCGTGAGGCCAGCCGCAGGAGGAACGCCTCGGAAAAGCTCCAGGTCAGAAAGGAACGAGCCGGCTGTGCGGGAACGCCTCACAGCACCGCTCTGTCCCGTCCTGTCCCGTCGCGTGCACCGAGCACTGTGGCGTGGCCGCAGCGCCGCCAGCACCTATGTCAGCACACGTCACAAAGGGCTGCTCTGACGCCCTGTCCCACTCAGTCCCTCGGTGACCCTGCTGCACTGAGTCACAAAGGGCCCTTGGACACGCTGCCACGAGCCCCGGGGCCACCCCCTCCTCACCCAAGGTGGCCCCTGGTTGGACGGAATCCATTGCCCCGAGTGTCTGACGCAGCCCTGGACACAGCAAGCCTGGCCAAGTGCTCAGAGGAGGACTCTTCACAGTGCCTGGCCCGCACAGCCCAGCTCGGTGCCAGCCCTGGAGCAGAGCATCTTTCAGCAAGCAAGAGGCAAACGCATCTTGCCAAGAGTTAAAACACACCAGACAGGGAAAATGGCTTTAATGTGTGCATAAAGGCCTTTGAATTCACAGCTCTCTGAGAGATATTTGGGGCTCTCGGCTGGACAGAGATGATCCAGCTCTGTCCTGTGCTCAGAGGCAGGGAACACACCCCTGCCGCTGGTGCTTGGCGGGGTCTCCGCAGGCCCGGCCACATCCCAAACACAGGCGCAGGAAGGCGCAGTGGCTGTTTTGCAGCCATGCCCCAGAGAGATGGGAAGGGTCCCCTGCCGCCTCTGGTCTCGCTTGGTTGGGTTTCTGACTGGTTCTGAGGCAGGAGCTGCAATTCCTCGCTTGTGGGGAGAGTAGAGCCGTCCGAACCGCACCCAGCGTGCAGGCACTGCCTGAAAGCAGTGGCTTTCTGCTGGGACGGTCACACCTCTTGTCTCTCAGCCCCTCTCTGCTGCTGCTGCTGCTGCTGCTCCATTTGCTTTTAGGCACGGCCAAAGCTCACTGCGAGGCCACGCTGGTCTCTGGTTCTGTCCTCTTCCTGTCCCTCTGTAGGGATGGAGCATTGCTGTGCTTTCAGGAAGCTCTTTGTGAAACCTTCCGGCATCGCAAGCTCCTTTGCCCTCGGTGGATGCTTGCCATGGAATCCCTCAGGGCTGGGTTCAGAGCATACTCAAGTTGGCTCTTCTAAAACCCAGGGCCCTTGTCCCCTTCAGCATGCTCAGCACGACCTTTAACTCCACGCTGCTGTGCAACTGGAGCAGCGGGACAGGGACCTTTGCGGCCTGAGCTGCCCTTGTTCCTCTCTGTCCGTGCAAAGAACGCGGCGCGGAGGAGAACAGCAGCAGGGCCCTGCGTGTCCCCAGGCTCAGGTTTTGCGTCCTTCAGCTCCACGGAGACACGGGTCAAGTGAAAAATCCAAACTTTATTAAGGAAAAGCCAAGGGAAGGGGTGAGCTGGGAGGCAGAAAAGGGGATGGGCAGGGCCTGAGGGCTGCAGGGAGGGAGCTGCCAGCAGGGAGAGAGATGGCAGGAGCTACAGGAGCTTCCCACTGGCTCAGCTGGGAGCAGCTAAAGCTGTGCCTGGAGCTCCTTGTGGTCCCTTCTGTTCGGCAAGTGCTCCCATCTTTGGGTTCTGGAAAAGCCCAAACTGTTTATTAAGGGAAAGCGAAGCAAAGGGGTGAGCAGGGTGACAAAAAAAGGGGGTGGGCAGAGCCTGAGAGTTGGAGGGAGGGAGCTGCCAGCAGGGAGAGAGATGACAGGAGTTGCTGGAGCTTCCCGCAGGCTCAGAGCTGTGCCTGGAGCTCCAGCTGGTCCATCCTGCTCTGCAGGTGCTCCCATCTTCAGTGGGAACTGGAAATGGCCGATGGTCGCCGGCACATCTGATTCAGCAGACGATCAAAGTCCTGCAGATCTTCTCTCGAAGGTCCACTGAATCAGGATGCTGAGGCAGGATGGGCTGTTATCTTGCCTCAGGGCTTGAAGAGCTGGAAGAGAGAGGAAGGGAGCCAGAGTGAGAGGCCAGATTGAGGGAATCCAAGGAAAGCCTTCTGCCAGGGCCATCCCAGCCGGCTCTTGCCATGGCCAGGAGGGAGCAGGAGACAAGGGCTTCGGCCGGAAGGTGCTGGCCACGGATCCCCCACGTGTCCCTGACAGCTGTGCTCCCCGTCGTGTCCGCACAGGGAGCAGAGCCCTGTGCAGCCCGGGCACGGATTGTAGCTCCCAGGCCGGGATTTGCAGGTGCCCGCAGCGGTCCTCGCTGCCACGCGGCTGCCCTGACTCACCCTCGCTGAGGACCTGGAGCTCCTCCTTCTGCCCCTTCACCAGCACTCCGGCCAGCCCTGGCAAAACAGAGCTTTTGGCGGCCCCAGGCAGCACAGCTGCCCGACATGGGCGCTGCCAGCCCTGTGGCCGCCCGCCCTCCTGCCCGGGCAGGGCTCCCGCCGGCCCCTGCCGCACGCCGCCGCCCGAGGGCACGGCTGCGGGAGGGCGGCAGCAGTACCGAGGGCGGGCTGGGCTCCAGCGGCCCGGGCGCGTCTCCCGCCCGTGCCGGGGCAGCAGCCGGGCCGGGGGCAGGGAGGGGCGCCGGGCTCGTGGCTCACCGATGATCCCGAGGGCCGCCCCTCGCAGGCGCCGCTGTGGGCTCTGCAGGCGCGGCAGGGCCCAGCGCAGGTGCTCGGCCGCTCGGCTCTCGTCATGCAGCAGCTGCGGGGAGCGCCGGGAGGGAAGGCTCGGCGCGGGCTCTGCCCCTCGACCGTGCGCTCCCTGCGCCCGGCACCGGCCGAGGCGGCCTGCCCGGCCCGGGGCAGGGAGCAGCGTGGGGGGCACAGGCTGGCGGGTCCGGGAGCGGCGCCGGGCAGGGGCACAGCTGCCAGCCCCCCGCACTGAGCACTGGAGAAGCAGGGGGCTTCTCCAGCCTGCAGCCGGGGCTCCCGGGCTGTCCTTACCAGGCACTCGGCGACCTTCATCCTGTGCCCCTTCCTCAGCAGCTCCTCGAGATCCCTTCTCCTCAGGAAGCGTGCGGCACAAAGCAGGGCTTGGCCAGAGGCCTGGAGAGCAGCAGAGAGCCCCAGGTGGCACCAGAGCCCAGGCCTCGAGACCTGTGTGCCTGTGCCAAGGCCAGGGGAGGCTGGAGGCCGCCAGGCGCCAGGCCAGGAGGCGTCCAAGCCCCCTCCCAGGGATGCGGCAGCATCACACAAAACCTCACCCTGGCCACGTGCCGGTTCTCATCGTGCCAGCGCAAGAAGAGAGGGAGCAGGCTCTGGCTCACGATTGGCGTGAGAGGATTTTCCCTCTCTTCCACTGCCAGCTTCATCACCGTGCTAAAGAGCACAATGGAGAGCAGCTGCACCTGGGGGTTGTCCTGGAAGGAAAGGAAAAGTCCTAAGCACCAACTACTCCAGGCCCGCTGGGGCAAGGGCCCAAAACTGCACAGAGCACAAAGTTTCCCTTGACTGGGGGCACAGAGCCTTACATTCTCAAAGTGTGGCAGGAGGGGCTCAGCCAGCTTCAGGACGGTGACGCTGGGTAGCTTGAAGTCTTTTTTGTGGAGCATACATATGAGTGCACGGAGGGTCATGCAGACCCTCTCTACATCTGGATCAGCCAGCTGCTCCACCAGGTGTGGATACAGGCCGTGTATTTCTCCGTCCTGCGTGCAAGACGAGGCTGTGCTGTGAAGCCGTGAATGGCCACAGCACCAACAGCTGCTTGGGGCACTGGGGCAGCTGAAGCGGGAGGCAGGAGAGCTGGGAGCACCGCCTCTGCTGCCAAAGGCCAGCCAGGCCAGATGTCTGCGTTGCCCAGCCCCAGGCTGCCAGCGGGGCTTCAGCCACTGCCCCCTTCTCACCAGCGAGGGCTCCTTGCTGAGCACCACGAGGCCTGCGAGTGCCTGGCGCAGCCTCTCCTTGCACTCGCTCTGCAGCTGCCGGGATACCACCAAGAGGGCACAGGGACCGTGTTCCCTCAAGTCCAGGCACTCAAGGAGCTGAAAGGCACAGGAGGGCAGTGTCAGGGCAGCCGGCCGGCAGGAGCCTGGAGCCGCACAGGCAGCCGGGCCCAGGCAGCAGCGGCGGGCGCGGCCTGCGTCCCAGGCGGCTGCAGCTACCACAGGCCCGAGAGCTGGGAGGCAGCCCAGCCAGGCAGCGCTGGCCATCAGGCTCACCTCCACAAAGAACGCCAGGGCAGGCAGATGCCAGTGTGGCTGCTTGCCGATGAGCAGGCTGAGCACGTGCGAGGCCATGAAGGGACACAAGGGGGTCAAGTGACGACGCATCTGCCTGGCAGGGGAAAAGGGCACCAAGGCCTTGAGCGGGCAGGCAAAACTCTCCCAGGAGTGATTTACAGAGTTCTGATCTTTCCCCAGCACTCTGCAAGGGCACGTGGGCCCTTTGGCAGGCGGCTGCTCCTGGGCATCCTCCTCTGCCAGCCTCTTCCAGTCTGCTCGGCCCTCGCTCGGTGACAAGGCCCTCTCGGTCACAGCCCCGGGGATTGTGTAGGGCACTGCGGGCACAGGGCACAAATGGTGGCGGTGCTGGTGGGGAGTTGGCGATCTCACCTGGCCAGCAGACGCGCTGCACAGTGCTGCGTTTTGGCAGAGAGCAGCTTCTCCCAGACCTGCTGGTACTCCAGAGCCACCAGCTTCTTGTCAAAGCCCAGTCTGGAGAGCAGAGCCTTCATGGTCTGCGCTGCAAGCCTGTGTGCCGAGCAAAGGCCAGGTCACGCTGGGAGCGCTGGCCCTGGCCACAAAGGCGTGGGAAGAACAGGGCGACTGGCACCTGTTGGGGTCACTGGGAAGGCCGTGTTCCTCCCGGCACGCTCTCCAGAAGCTCTGGGCCTCAGCGTCCTCTGGCATCTGCTCCCTGCTGGTGACAATTTGCAGGAACAGAGCCACAAACAGCTGGGGAGAATGGAGGAGAATTGCATAGTGCCACTCGGACATGGGGGCAATCCTCCACAGCACCAGAGTTGCCTGCAAGAGACAAAGCACCCCGAGGCAGCGCTCAGTGCCAGGGTGTCCATGAGGCAGGGCCGGAGGGGAGACGCAGGGGGAGCACCCAGCCTGCTGCCCCTAGGCCAGCTTTCAGCCCCGGCGGGGAGCTTCAGGGTGGGGAGAGCATGGAGAGCTGTTGGAGAGGTGACCTGGAGGGCGAGCAAAGGCCAGCTCCAGAAACTCACAGCCAGGGCAAAGACGGCCTCGTTGTCCCCGCTGCAGAAGATGCTGCCGTACGGTGGCTGTTCCTCTAATGCAGAGAGCAGCACTGGAAGCGCCTGCTCCGTGGCTACTGCCGACGTGCCGATGGCTCTCCACATCAGCGCGGCGGCTCTGTGGGACCAGAGCTGTGCGTCAGCACCGTGCCCCGTGCAGCTGCGTGGGGCCGGGTGACAGAGCCTCGGTGCCCTGAGGGGCAGGGCGGGAGCATGGCAGAAGGCTCAGGAAGCAGAGGGGCCCGAGGCTCCCGGAGCTCTCCGCCTGTCTGGCAGACCCCGCTGGACAGGCTGTAGAGGGCGAGGGGCCCTACGGGCCTGTGAGCGCCCAGCTCTCGAGGCACTTGTGCCCCGTACCTGTCACACGTTGGGGCACAGAGCAGCAGGCTCATCACCACGTGAGCTGGGTGTTCTTCAGTCAGGGCGAGAATTTCCATTTGCAGCCCGGCGTCCACGGTGACACAGGACGCCAGTCTCTGAAGAATGTCCCTCACTGTGGCTAGCACCTGGAGGAGGGGGCGTGGGGAGGACTTGGAGTGCTACCCAAGGGAGCAACTTCCCCAGCCTCCCCCAAGAAGTGCTTGCATTCCCAACCCACTGTGATGGCCTCAGCGGAGGGGCTGAAGGGTCCAGCGGACGTAGCTTGAGGGGCCACGTGATCCTAGGAGGCCTTCAGCCTTGGCCCCAGGCCGCTTACCTGCTGTGGAGAAGCAGCACTCTCCTGGAAAATCTCCAGACTGGGTGCAGGAGTCACAGTCAGTGTGGGCACGGCCTCGGTCTCTGGGATGGCCAGAGCGTGGTCGTTTGTGGTGGCCGTGCCGTCCGTCAGGGCCACATCAGCCTCCGCCCTGCCCTCGGCCGTTGCCTGCTCAGAGCCTGCTGCGAGCTCAGAGGACGCCGGGCCGGCAGCAGGCTCTGCCCGCAGCTCGCCGGGCCTGGAGTCGGTCTTGGCCCTGCCCTCGGTGGCGGTGCCGCCGGTCTCTCTGCGCCGAAGGCGCAGGAGCCTCCGCAGTGCCTGCAGCAGAAGGAAGGGCGGCAAGAGAGGGACGTTTCATGGTCTGCTCCAAGTGCGGGGCTGGGCCGAGCAGTGCCAGCAGGCCCGGCTCAGGTGGGGACGGTGGCAGGTACCTGCGCTGCTCTGCGGAAGCGGCCACGGGTGTGGTTCGGCTCTTGAGTCTGGTCCGTGGCTGCATCTGGCATAGAGCGAGCGCAGCCAGGGCTGAGGGGCTGTAGGAGAGGCTGGAGAACACAGCCCAGCCCTGCTCTCCCCAGGCAAGGACAGACCCCCGCGTGCCCCAAGGATGGAGCATGGCCCCGTCCCATCCTGTCCATGGGCACATCCACAGGGATGGGATGGGATAGGACGGGACGGGATGGGATGGGGCCAGGCTGGCTTGCAGCCACCAGCCCTGCGGCCCAGCTTCGCCACTCACCATCCTGCAGCGTCTGCAACTGCTCTGGCTCTGCAGGCTGCTGCACTGGGGCAGCTGCAGGGCCATTGGTTTTCTTCCCCCGAGGCCCCTTGAACAGGTTGAGCACTCTGCCTGCCATCCCGCTGTCTGACCTCGAGGACACCTTCAAACCAGATGCCCCGTCAAAGGCCCGAGTCAGCGAGTGCCGCAGTCCTGCCTTGCAGGCACCTGCGACAGAGGAGCCTCAGGAAGACGACAGGACAGCACGTCCTGCACTCTGTCCTCGAGGGCTCCTGCCACAATGACAGGAGACTCCTCGGGAACGATGGAGGTTGCCAATTCCCACAGCCTGGCCACGAGGGCACCGGCCGCAGGAATAGGAGATGCCTCGGAAAAGCTCCGAGTCACCAAGTCCTGAGGTCTGGCCGTGAGGCCAGCCGCAGGAGGAACGCCTCGGAAAAGCTCCAGGTCAGAAAGGAACGAGCCGGCTGTGCGGGAACGCCTCACAGCACCGCTCTGTCCCGTCCTGTCCCGTCGCGTGCACCGAGCACTGTGGCGTGGCCGCAGCGCCGCCAGCACCTATGTCAGCACACGTCACAAAGGGCTGCTCTGACGCCCTGTCCCACTCAGTCCCTCGGTGACCCTGCTGCACTGAGTCACAAAGGGCCCTTGGACACGCTGCCACGAGCCCCGGGGCCACCCCCTCCTCACCCAAGGTGGCCCCTGGTTGGACGGAATCCATTGCCCCGAGTGTCTGACGCAGCCCTGGACACAGCAAGCCTGGCCAAGTGCTCAGAGGAGGACTCTTCACGGTGCCTGGCCCGCACAGCCCAGCTCGGTGCCAGCCCTGGAGCAGAGCATCTTTCAGCAAGCAAGAGGCAAACGCATCTTGCCAAGAGTTAAAACACACCAGACAGGGAAAATGGCTTTAATGTGTGCATAAAGGCCTTTGAATTCACAGCTCTCTGAGAGATATTTGGGGCTCTCGGCTGGACAGAGATGATCCAGCTCTGTCCTGTGCTCAGAGGCAGGGAACACACCCCTGCCGCTGGTGCTTGGCGGGGTCTCCGCAGGCCCGGCCACATCCCAAACACAGGCGCAGGAAGGCGCAGTGGCTGTTTTGCAGCCATGCCCCAGAGAGATGGGAAGGGTCCCCTGCCGCCTCTGGTCTCGCTTGGTTGGGTTTCTGACTGGTTCTGAGGCAGGAGCTGCAATTCCTCGCTTGTGGGGAGAGTAGAGCCGTCCGAACCGCACCCAGCGTGCAGGCACTGCCTGAAAGCAGTGGCTTTCTGCTGGGACGGTCACACCTCTTGTCTCTCAGCCCCTCTCTGCTGCTGCTGCTGCTGCTGCTCCATTTGCTTTTAGGCACGGCCAAAGCTCACTGCGAGGCCACGCTGGTCTCTGGTTCTGTCCTCTTCCTGTCCCTCTGTAGGGATGGAGCATTGCTGTGCTTTCAGGAAGCTCTTTGTGAAACCTTCCGGCATCGCAAGCTCCTTTGCCCTCGGTGGATGCTTGCCATGGAATCCCTCAGGGCTGGGTTCAGAGCATACTCAAGTTGGCTCTTCTAAAACCCAGGGCCCTTGTCCCCTTCAGCATGCTCAGCACGACCTTTAACTCCACGCTGCTGTGCAACTGGAGCAGCGGGACAGGGACCTTTGCGGCCTGAGCTGCCCTTGTTCCTCTCTGTCCGTGCAAAGAACGCGGCGCGGAGGAGAACAGCAGCAGGGCCCTGCGTGTCCCCAGGCTCAGGTTTTGCGTCCTTCAGCTCCACGGAGACACGGGTCAAGTGAAAAATCCAAACTTTATTAAGGAAAAGCCAAGGGAAGGGGTGAGCTGGGAGGCAGAAAAGGGGATGGGCAGGGCCTGAGGGCTGCAGGGAGGGAGCTGCCAGCAGGGAGAGAGATGGCAGGAGCTACAGGAGCTTCCCACTGGCTCAGCTGGGAGCAGCTAAAGCTGTGCCTGGAGCTCCTTGTGGTCCCTTCTGTTCGGCAAGTGCTCCCATCTTTGGGTTCTGGAAAAGCCCAAACTGTTTATTAAGGGAAAGCGAAGCAAAGGGGTGAGCAGGGTGACAAAAAAAGGGGGTGGGCAGAGCCTGAGAGTTGGAGGGAGGGAGCTGCCAGCAGGGAGAGAGATGACAGGAGTTGCTGGAGCTTCCCGCAGGCTCAGAGCTGTGCCTGGAGCTCCAGCTGGTCCATCCTGCTCTGCAGGTGCTCCCATCTTCAGTGGGAACTGGAAATGGCCGATGGTCGCCGGCACATCTGATTCAGCAGACGATCAAAGTCCTGCAGATCTTCTCTCGAAGGTCCACTGAATCAGGATGCTGAGGCAGGATGGGCTGTTATCTTGCCTCAGGGCTTGAAGAGCTGGAAGAGAGAGGAAGGGAGCCAGAGTGAGAGGCCAGATTGAGGGAATCCAAGGAAAGCCTTCTGCCAGGGCCATCCCAGCCGGCTCTTGCCATGGCCAGGAGGGAGCAGGAGACAAGGGCTTCGGCCGGAAGGTGCTGGCCACGGATCCCCCACGTGTCCCTGACAGCTGTGCTCCCCGTCGTGTCCGCACAGGGAGCAGAGCCCTGTGCAGCCCGGGCACGGATTGTAGCTCCCAGGCCGGGATTTGCAGGTGCCCGCAGCGGTCCTCGCTGCCACGCGGCTGCCCTGACTCACCCTCGCTGAGGACCTGGAGCTCCTCCTTCTGCCCCTTCACCAGCACTCCGGCCAGCCCTGGCAAAACAGAGCTTTTGGCGGCCCCAGGCAGCACAGCTGCCCGACATGGGCGCTGCCAGCCCTGTGGCCGCCCGCCCTCCTGCCCGGGCAGGGCTCCCGCCGGCCCCTGCCGCACGCCGCCGCCCGAGGGCACGGCTGCGGGAGGGCGGCAGCAGTACCGAGGGCGGGCTGGGCTCCAGCGGCCCGGGCGCGTCTCCCGCTGCTGCCGGGGCAGCAGCCGGGCCGGGGGCAGGGAGGGGCGCCGGGCTCGTGGCTCACCGATGATCCCGAGGGCCGCCCCTCGCAGGCGCCGCTGTGGGCTCTGCAGGCGCGGCAGGGCCCAGCGCAGGTGCTCGGCCGCTCGGCTCTCGTCATGCAGCAGCTGCGGGGAGCGCCGGGAGGGAAGGCTCGGCGCGGGCTCTGCCCCTCGACCGTGCGCTCCCTGCGCCCGGCACCGGCCGAGGCGGCCTGCCCGGCCCGGGGCAGGGAGCAGCGTGGGGGGCAC
This sequence comes from Fringilla coelebs, assembly GCF_963513975.1. Classification (NCBI taxonomy): domain Eukaryota; kingdom Metazoa; phylum Chordata; class Aves; order Passeriformes; family Fringillidae; genus Fringilla; species Fringilla coelebs. The sequence continues at coordinate 26,027,670 of NC_140066.1, read as the reverse complement.
AGGCTGGCGGGTCCGGGAGCGGCGCCGGGCAGGGGCACAGCTGCCAGCCCCCCGCACTGAGCACTGGAGAAGCAGGGGGCTTCTCCAGCCTGCAGCCGGGGCTCCCGGGCTGTCCTTACCAGGCACTCGGCGACCTTCATCCTGTGCCCCTTCCTCAGCAGCTCCTCGAGATCCCTTCTCCTCAGGAAGCGTGCGGCACAAAGCAGGGCTTGGCCAGAGGCCTGGAGAGCAGCAGAGAGCCCCAGGTGGCACCAGAGCCCAGGCCTCGAGACCTGTGTGCCTGTGCCAAGGCCAGGGGAGGCTGGAGGCCGCCAGGCGCCAGGCCAGGAGGCGTCCAAGCCCCCTCCCAGGGATGCGGCAGCATCACACAAAACCTCACCCTGGCCACGTGCCGGTTCTCATCGTGCCAGCGCAAGAAGAGAGGGAGCAGGCTCTGGCTCACGATTGGCGTGAGAGGATTTTCCCTCTCTTCCACTGCCAGCTTCATCACCGTGCTAAAGAGCACAATGGAGAGCAGCTGCACCTGGGGGTTGTCCTGGAAGGAAAGGAAAAGTCCTAAGCACCAACTACTCCAGGCCCGCTGGGGCAAGGGCCCAAAACTGCACAGAGCACAAAGTTTCCCTTGACTGGGGGCACAGAGCCTTACATTCTCAAAGTGTGGCAGGAGGGGCTCAGCCAGCTTCAGGACGGTGACGCTGGGTAGCTTGAAGTCTTTTTTGTGGAGCATACATATGAGTGCACGGAGGGTCATGCAGACCCTCTCTACATCTGGATCAGCCAGCTGCTCCACCAGGTGTGGATACAGGCCGCGTATTTCTCCGTCCTGCGTGCAAGACGAGGCTGTGCTGTGAAGCCGTGAATGGCCACAGCACCAACAGCTGCTTGGGGCACTGGGGCAGCTGAAGCGGGAGGCAGGAGAGCTGGGAGCACCGCCTCTGCTGCCAAAGGCCAGCCAGGCCAGATGTCTGCGTTGCCCAGCCCCAGGCTGCCAGCGGGGCTTCAGCCACTGCCCCCTTCTCACCAGCGAGGGCTCCTTGCTGAGCACCACGAGGCCTGCGAGTGCCTGGCGCAGCCTCTCCTTGCACTCGCTCTGCAGCTGCCGGGATACCACCAAGAGGGCACAGGGACCGTGTTCCCTCAAGTCCAGGCACTCAAGGAGCTGAAAGGCACAGGAGGGCAGTGTCAGGGCAGCCGGCCAGCAGGAGCCTGGAGCCGCACAGGCAGCCGGGCCCAGGCAGCAGCGGCGGGCGCGGCCTGCGTCCCAGGCGGCTGCAGCTACCACAGGCCCGAGAGCTGGGAGGCAGCCCAGCCAGGCAGCGCTGGCCATCAGGCTCACCTCCACAAAGAACGCCAGGGCAGGCAGATGCCAGTGTGGCTGCTTGCCGATGAGCAGGCTGAGCACGTGCGAGGCCATGAAGGGACACAAGGGGGTCAAGTGACGACGCATCTGCCTGGCAGGGGAAAAGGGCACCAAGGCCTTGAGCGGGCAGGCAAAACTCTCCCAGGAGTGATTTACAGAGTTCTGATCTTTCCCCAGCACTCTGCAAGGGCACGTGGGCCCTTTGGCAGGCGGCTGCTCCTGGGCATCCTCCTCTGCCAGCCTCTTCCAGTCTGCTCGGCCCTCGCTCGGTGACAAGGCCCTCTCGGTCACAGCCCCGGGGATTGTGTAGGGCACTGCGGGCACAGGGCACAAATGGTGGCGGTGCTGGTGGGGAGTTGGCGATCTCACCTGGCCAGCAGACGCGCTGCACAGTGCTGCGTTTTGGCAGAGAGCAGCTTCTCCCAGACCTGCTGGTACTCCAGAGCCACCAGCTTCTTGTCAAAGCCCAGTCTGGAGAGCAGAGCCTTCATGGTCTGCGCTGCAAGCCTGTGTGCCGAGCAAAGGCCAGGTCACGCTGGGAGCGCTGGCCCTGGCCACAAAGGCGTGGGAAGAACAGGGCGACTGGCACCTGTTGGGGTCACTGGGAAGGCCGTGTTCCTCCCGGCACGCTCTCCAGAAGCTCTGGGCCTCAGCGTCCTCTGGCATCTGCTCCCTGCTGGTGACAATTTGCAGGAACAGAGCCACAAACAGCTGGGGAGAATGGAGGAGAATTGCATAGTGCCACTCGGACATGGGGGCAATCCTCCACAGCACCAGAGTTGCCTGCAAGAGACAAAGCACCCCGAGGCAGCGCTCAGTGCCAGGGTGTCCATGAGGCAGGGCCGGAGGGGAGACGCAGGGGGAGCACCCAGCCTGCTGCCCCTAGGCCAGCTTTCAGCCCCGGCGGGGAGCTTCAGGGTGGGGAGAGCATGGAGAGCTGTTGGAGAGGTGACCTGGAGGGCGAGCAAAGGCCAGCTCCAGAAACTCACAGCCAGGGCAAAGACGGCCTCGTTGTCCCCGCTGCAGAAGATGCTGCCGTACGGTGGCTGTTCCTCTAATGCAGAGAGCAGCACTGGAAGCGCCTGCTCCGTGGCTACTGCCGACGTGCCGATGGCTCTCCACATCAGCGCGGCGGCTCTGTGGGACCAGAGCTGTGCGTCAGCACCGTGCCCCGTGCAGCTGCGTGGGGCCGGGTGACAGAGCCTCGGTGCCCTGAGGGGCAGGGCGGGAGCATGGCAGAAGGCTCAGGAAGCAGAGGGGCCCGAGGCTCCCGGAGCTCTCCGCCTGTCTGGCAGACCCCGCTGGACAGGCTGTAGAGGGCGAGGGGCCCTACGGGCCTGTGAGCGCCCAGCTCTCGAGGCACTTGTGCCCCGTACCTGTCACACGTTGGGGCACAGAGCAGCAGGCTCATCACCACGTGAGCTGGGTGTTCTTCAGTCAGGGCGAGAATTTCCATTTGCAGCCCGGCGTCCACGGTGACACAGGACGCCAGTCTCTGAAGAATGTCCCTCACTGTGGCTAGCACCTGGAGGAGGGGGCGTGGGGAGGACTTGGAGTGCTACCCAAGGGAGCAACTTCCCCAGCCTCCCCCAAGAAGTGCTTGCATTCCCAACCCACTGTGATGGCCTCAGCGGAGGGGCTGAAGGGTCCAGCGGACGTAGCTTGAGGGGCCACGTGATCCTAGGAGGCCTTCAGCCTTGGCCCCAGGCCGCTTACCTGCTGTGGAGAAGCAGCACTCTCCTGGAAAATCTCCAGACTGGGTGCAGGAGTCACAGTCAGTGTGGGCACGGCCTCGGTCTCTGGGATGGCCAGAGCGTGGTCGTTTGTGGTGGCCGTGCCGTCCGTCAGGGCCACATCAGCCTCCGCCCTGCCCTCGGCCGTTGCCTGCTCAGAGCCTGCTGCGAGCTCAGAGGACGCCGGGCCGGCAGCAGGCTCTGCCCGCAGCTCGCCGGGCCTGGAGTCGGTCTTGGCCCTGCCCTCGGTGGCGGTGCCGCCGGTCTCTCTGCGCCGAAGGCGCAGGAGCCTCCGCAGTGCCTGCAGCAGAAGGAAGGGCGGCAAGAGAGGGACGTTTCATGGTCTGCTCCAAGTGCGGGGCTGGGCCGAGCAGTGCCAGCAGGCCCGGCTCAGGTGGGGACGGTGGCAGGTACCTGCGCTGCTCTGCGGAAGCGGCCACGGGTGTGGTTCGGCTCTTGAGTCTGGTCCGTGGCTGCATCTGGCATAGAGCGAGCGCAGCCAGGGCTGAGGGGCTGTAGGAGAGGCTGGAGAACACAGCCCAGCCCTGCTCTCCCCAGGCAAGGACAGACCCCCGCGTGCCCCAAGGATGGAGCATGGCCCCGTCCCATCCTGTCCATGGGCACATCCACAGGGATGGGATGGGATAGGACGGGACGGGATGGGATGGGGCCAGGCTGGCTTGCAGCCACCAGCCCTGCGGCCCAGCTTCGCCACTCACCATCCTGCAGCGTCTGCAACTGCTCTGGCTCTGCAGGCTGCTGCACTGGGGCAGCTGCAGGGCCATTGGTTTTCTTCCCCCGAGGCCCCTTGAACAGGTTGAGCACTCTGCCTGCCATCCCGCTGTCTGACCTCGAGGACACCTTCAAACCAGATGCCCCGTCAAAGGCCCGAGTCAGCGAGTGCCGCAGTCCTGCCTTGCAGGCACCTGCGACAGAGGAGCCTCAGGAAGACGACAGGACAGCACGTCCTGCACTCTGTCCTCGAGGGCTCCTGCCACAATGACAGGAGACTCCTCGGGAACGATGGAGGTTGCCAATTCCCACAGCCTGGCCACGAGGGCACCGGCCGCAGGAATAGGAGATGCCTCGGAAAAGCTCCGAGTCACCAAGTCCTGAGGTCTGGCCGTGAGGCCAGCCGCAGGAGGAACGCCTCGGAAAAGCTCCAGGTCAGAAAGGAACGAGCCGGCTGTGCGGGAACGCCTCACAGCACCGCTCTGTCCCGTCCTGTCCCGTCGCGTGCACCGAGCACTGTGGCGTGGCCGCAGCGCCGCCAGCACCTATGTCAGCACACGTCACAAAGGGCTGCTCTGACGCCCTGTCCCACTCAGTCCCTCGGTGACCCTGCTGCACTGAGTCACAAAGGGCCCTTGGACACGCTGCCACGAGCCCCGGGGCCACCCCCTCCTCACCCAAGGTGGCCCCTGGTTGGACGGAATCCATTGCCCCGAGTGTCTGACGCAGCCCTGGACACAGCAAGCCTGGCCAAGTGCTCAGAGGAGGACTCTTCACGGTGCCTGGCCCGCACAGCCCAGCTCGGTGCCAGCCCTGGAGCAGAGCATCTTTCAGCAAGCAAGAGGCAAACGCATCTTGCCAAGAGTTAAAACACACCAGACAGAGAAAATGGCTTTAATGTGTGCATAAAGGCCTTTGAATTCACAGCTCTCTGAGAGATATTTGGGGCTCTCGGCTGGACAGAGATGATCCAGCTCTGTCCTGTGCTCAGAGGCAGGGAACACACCCCTGCCGCTGGTGCTTGGCGGGGTCTCCGCAGGCCCGGCCACATCCCAAACACAGGCGCAGGAAGGCGCAGTGGCTGTTTTGCAGCCATGCCCCAGAGAGATGGGAAGGGTCCCCTGCCGCCTCTGGTCTCGCTTGGTTGGGTTTCTGACTGGTTCTGAGGCAGGAGCTGCAATTCCTCGCTTGTGGGGAGAGTAGAGCCGTCCGAACCGCACCCAGCGTGCAGGCACTGCCTGAAAGCAGTGGCTTTCTGCTGGGACGGTCACACCTCTTGTCTCTCAGCCCCTCTCTGCTGCTGCTGCTGCTGCTGCTCCATTTGCTTTTAGGCACGGCCAAAGCTCACTGCGAGGCCACGCTGGTCTCTGGTTCTGTCCTCTTCCTGTCCCTCTGTAGGGATGGAGCATTGCTGTGCTTTCAGGAAGCTCTTTGTGAAACCTTCCGGCATCGCAAGCTCCTTTGCCCTCGGTGGATGCTTGCCATGGAATCCCCCAGGGCTGGGTTCAGAGCATACTCAAGTTGGCTCTTCTAAAACCCAGGGCCCTTGTCCCCTTCAGCATGCTCAGCACGACCTTTAACTCCACGCTGCTGTGCAACTGGAGCAGCGGGACAGGGACCTTTGCGGCCTGAGCTGCCCTTGTTCCTCTCTGTCCATGCAAAGAACGCGGCGCGGAGGAGAACGGCAGCAGGGCCCTGCGTGTCCCCAGGCTCAGGTTTTGCGTCCTTCAGCTCCAAAGAGACGCGGGTCAAGTGAAAAATCCAAACTTTATTAAGGAAAAGCCAAGGGAAGGGGTGAGCTGGGAGGCAGAAAAGGGGATGGGCAGGGCCTGAGGGCTGCAGGGAGGGAGCTGCCAGCAGGGAGAGAGATGGCAGGAGCTACAGGAGCTTCCCACTGGCTCAGCTGGGAGCAGCTAAAGCTGTGCCTGGAGCTCCTTGTGGTCCCTTCTGTTCGGCAGGTGCTCCCATCTTTGGGTTCTGGAAAAGCCCAAACTGTTTATTAAGGGAAAGCGAAGCAAAGGGGTGAGCAGGGTGACAAAAAAAAGGGGATGGGCAGAGCCTGAGAGTTGGAGGGAGGGAGCTGCCAGCAGGGAGAGAGAAGACAGAAGTTGCTGGAGCTTCCCGCAGGCTCAGAGCTGTGCCTGGAGCTCCAGCTGGTCCATCCTGCTCTGCAGGTGCTCCCATCTTCACTGGGAACTGGAAATGGCTGATGGACGCCAGCACATCTGATTCAGCAGACGATCAAAGTCCTGCAGATCTTCTCTCGAAGGTCCACTGAATCAGGATGCTGAGGCAGGATGGGCTGTTATCTTGCCTCAGGGCATGAAGAGCTGGAAGAGAGAGGAAGGGAGCCAGAGTGAGAGGCCAGATTGAGGGAATCCAAGGAAAGCCTTCTGCCAGGGCCATCCCAGCCGGCTCTTGCCATGGCCAGGAGGGAGCAGGAGACAAGGGCTTCGGCCGGAAGGTGCTGGCCACGGATCCCCCACGTGTCCCTGACAGCTGTGCTCCCCGTCGTGTCCGCACAGGGAGCAGAGCCCTGTGCAGCCCGGGCACGGATTGTAGCTCCCAGGCCGGGATTTGCAGGTGCCCGCAGCGGTCCTCGCTGCCACGCGGCTGCCCTGACTCACCCTCGCTGAGGACCTGGAGCTCCTCCTTCTGCCCCTTCACCAGCACTCCGGCCAGCCCTGGCAAAACAGAGCTTTTGGCGGCCCCAGGCAGCACAGCTGCCCGACATGGGCGCTGCCAGCCCTGTGGCCGCCCGCCCTCCTGCCCGGGCAGGGCTCCCGCCGGCCCCTGCCGCACGCCGCCGCCCGAGGGCACGGCTGCGGGAGGGCGGCAGCAGTACCGAGGGCGGGCTGGGCTCCAGCGGCCCGGGCGCGTCTCCCGCTGCTGCCGGGGCAGCAGCCGGGCCGGGGGCAGGGAGGGGCGCCGGGCTCGTGGCTCACCGATGATCCCGAGGGCCGCCCCTCGCAGGCGCCGCTGTGGGCTCTGCAGGCGCGGCAGGGCCCAGCGCAGGTGCTCGGCCGCTCGGCTCTCGTCATGCAGCAGCTGCGGGGAGCGCCGGGAGGGAAGGCTCGGCGCGGGCTCTGCCCCTCGACCGTGCGCTCCCTGCGCCCGGCACCGGCCGAGGCGGCCTGCCCGGCCCGGGGCAGGGAGCAGCGTGGGGGGCACAGGCTGGCGGGTCCGGGAGCGGCGCCGGGCAGGGGCACAGCTGCCAGCCCCCCGCACTGAGCACTGGAGAAGCAGGGGGCTTCTCCAGCCTGCAGCCGGGGCTCCCGGGCTGTCCTTACCAGGCACTCGGCGACCTTCATCCTGTGCCCCTTCCTCAGCAGCTCCTCGAGATCCCTTCTCCTCAGGAAGCGTGCGGCACAAAGCAGGGCTTGGCCAGAGGCCTGGAGAGCAGCAGAGAGCCCCAGGTGGCACCAGAGCCCAGGCCTCGAGACCCGTGTGCCTGTGCCAAGGCCAGGGGAGGCTGGAGGCCGCCAGGCGCCAGGCCAGGAGGCGTCCAAGCCCCCTCCCAGGGATGCGGCAGCATCACACAAAACCTCACCCTGGCCACGTGCCGGTTCTCATCGTGCCAGCGCAAGAAGAGAGGGAGCAGGCTCTGGCTCACGATTGGCGTGAGAGGATTTTCCCTCTCTTCCACTGCCAGCTTCATCACCGTGCTAAAGAGCACAATGGAGAGCAGCTGCACCTGGGGGTTGTCCTGGAAGGAAAGGAAAAGTCCTAAGCACCAACTACTCCAGGCCCGCTGGGGCAAGGGCCCAAAACTGCACAGAGCACAAAGTTTCCCTTGACTGGGGGCACAGAGCCTTACATTCTCAAAGTGTGGCAGGAGGGGCTCAGCCAGCTTCAGGACGGTGACGCTGGGTAGCTTGAAGTCTTTTTTGTGGAGCATACATATGAGTGCACGGAGGGTCATGCAGACCCTCTCTACATCTGGATCAGCCAGCTGCTCCACCAGGTGTGGATACAGGCCGCGTATTTCTCCGTCCTGCGTGCAAGACGAGGCTGTGCTGTGAAGCCGTGAATGGCCACAGCACCAACAGCTGCTTGGGGCACTGGGGCAGCTGAAGCGGGAGGCAGGAGAGCTGGGAGCACCGCCTCTGCTGCCAAAGGCCAGCCAGGCCAGATGTCTGCGTTGCCCAGCCCCAGGCTGCCAGCGGGGCTTCAGCCACTGCCCCCTTCTCACCAGCGAGGGCTCCTTGCTGAGCACCACGAGGCCTGCGAGTGCCTGGCGCAGCCTCTCCTTGCACTCGCTCTGCAGCTGCCGGGATACCACCAAGAGGGCACAGGGACCGTGTTCCCTCAAGTCCAGGCACTCAAGGAGCTGAAAGGCACAGGAGGGCAGTGTCAGGGCAGCCGGCCGGCAGGAGCCTGGAGCCGCACAGGCAGCCGGGCCCAGGCAGCAGCGGCGGGCGCGGCCTGCGTCCCAGGCGGCTGCAGCTACCACAGGCCCGAGAGCTGGGAGGCAGCCCAGCCAGGCAGCGCTGGCCATCAGGCTCACCTCCACAAAGAACGCCAGGGCAGGCAGATGCCAGTGTGGCTGCTTGCCGATGAGCAGGCTGAGCACGTGCGAGGCCATGAAGGGACACAAGGGGGTCAAGTGACGACGCATCTGCCTGGCAGGGGAAAAGGGCACCAAGGCCTTGAGCGGGCAGGCAAAACTCTCCCAGGAGTGATTTACAGAGTTCTGATCTTTCCCCAGCACTCTGCAAGGGCACGTGGGCCCTTTGGCAGGCGGCTGCTCCTGGGCATCCTCCTCTGCCAGCCTCTTCCAGTCTGCTCGGCCCTCGCTCGGTGACAAGGCCCTCTCGGTCACAGCCCCGGGGATTGTGTAGGGCACTGCGGGCACAGGGCACAAATGGTGGCGGTGCTGGTGGGGAGTTGGCGATCTCACCTGGCCAGCAGACGCGCTGCACAGTGCTGCGTTTTGGCAGAGAGCAGCTTCTCCCAGACCTGCTGGTACTCCAGAGCCACCAGCTTCTTGTCAAAGCCCAGTCTGGAGAGCAGAGCCTTCATGGTCTGCGCTGCAAGCCTGTGTGCCGAGCAAAGGCCAGGTCACGCTGGGAGCGCTGGCCCTGGCCACAAAGGCGTGGGAAGAACAGGGCGACTGGCACCTGTTGGGGTCACTGGGAAGGCCGTGTTCCTCCCGGCACGCTCTCCAGAAGCTCTGGGCCTCAGCGTCCTCTGGCATCTGCTCCCTGCTGGTGACAATTTGCAGGAACAGAGCCACAAACAGCTGGGGAGAATGGAGGAGAATTGCATAGTGCCACTCGGACATGGGGGCAATCCTCCACAGCACCAGAGTTGCCTGCAAGAGACAAAGCACCCCGAGGCAGCGCTCAGTGCCAGGGTGTCCATGAGGCAGGGCCGGAGGGGAGACGCAGGGGGAGCACCCAGCCTGCTGCCCCTAGGCCAGCTTTCAGCCCCGGCGGGGAGCTTCAGGGTGGGGAGAGCATGGAGAGCTGTTGGAGAGGTGACCTGGAGGGCGAGCAAAGGCCAGCTCCAGAAACTCACAGCCAGGGCAAAGACGGCCTCGTTGTCCCCGCTGCAGAAGATGCTGCCGTACGGTGGCTGTTCCTCTAATGCAGAGAGCAGCACTGGAAGCGCCTGCTCCGTGGCTACTGCCGACGTGCCGATGGCTCTCCACATCAGCGCGGCGGCTCTGTGGGACCAGAGCTGTGCGTCAGCACCGTGCCCCGTGCAGCTGCGTGGGGCCGGGTGACAGAGCCTCGGTGCCCTGAGGGGCAGGGCGGGAGCATGGCAGAAGGCTCAGGAAGCAGAGGGGCCCGAGGCTCCCGGAGCTCTGCGCCTGTCTGGCAGACCCCGCTGGACAGGCTGTAGAGGGCGAGGGGCCCTACGGGCCTGTGAGCGCCCAGCTCTCGAGGCACTTGTGCCCCGTACCTGTCACACGTTGGGGCACAGAGCAGCAGGCTCATCACCACGTGAGCTGGGTGTTCTTCAGTCAGGGCGAGAATTTCCATTTGCAGCCCGGCGTCCACGGTGACACAGGACGCCAGTCTCTGAAGAATGTCCCTCACTGTGGCTAGCACCTGGAGGAGGGGGCGTGGGGAGGACTTGGAGTGCTACCCAAGGGAGCAACTTCCCCAGCCTCCCCCAAGAAGTGCTTGCATTCCCAACCCACTGTGATGGCCTCAGCGGAGGGGCTGAAGGGTCCAGCGGACGTAGCTTGAGGGGCCACGTGATCCTAGGAGGCCTTCAGCCTTGGCCCCAGGCCGCTTACCTGCTGTGGAGAAGCAGCACTCTCCTGGAAAATCTCCAGACTGGGTGCAGGAGTCACAGTCAGTGTGGGCACGGCCTCGGTCTCTGGGATGGCCAGAGCGTGGTCGTTTGTGGTGGCCGTGCCGTCCGTCAGGGCCACATCAGCCTCCGCCCTGCCCTCGGCCGTTGCCTGCTCAGAGCCTGCTGCGAGCTCAGAGGACGCCGGGCCGGCAGCAGGCTCTGCCCGCAGCTCGCCGGGCCTGGAGTCGGTCTTGGCCCTGCCCTCGGTGGCGGTGCCGCCGGTCTCTCTGCGCCGAAGGCGCAGGAGCCTCCGCAGTGCCTGCAGCAGAAGGAAGGGCGGCAAGAGAGGGACGTTTCATGGTCTGCTCCAAGTGCGGGGCTGGGCCGAGCAGTGCCAGCAGGCCCGGCTCAGGTGGGGACGGTGGCAGGTACCTGCGCTGCTCTGCGGAAGCGGCCACGGGTGTGGTTCGGCTCTTGAGTCTGGTCCGTGGCTGCATCTGGCATAGAGCGAGCGCAGCCAGGGCTGAGGGGCTGTAGGAGAGGCTGGAGAACACAGCCCAGCCCTGCTCTCCCCAGGCAAGGACAGACCCCCGCGTGCCCCAAGGATGGAGCATGGCCCCGTCCCATCCTGTCCATGGGCACATCCACAGGGATGGGATGGGATAGGACGGGACGGGATGGGATGGGGCCAGGCTGGCTTGCAGCCACCAGCCCTGCGGCCCAGCTTCGCCACTCACCATCCTGCAGCGTCTGCAACTGCTCTGGCTCTGCAGGCTGCTGCACTGGGGCAGCTGCAGGGCCATTGGTTTTCTTCCCCCGAGGCCCCTTGAACAGGTTGAGCACTCTGCCTGCCATCCCGCTGTCTGACCTCGAGGACACCTTCAAACCAGATGCCCCGTCAAAGGCCCGAGTCAGCGAGTGCCGCAGTCCTGCCTTGCAGGCACCTGCGACAGAGGAGCCTCAGGAAGACGACAGGACAGCACGTCCTGCACTCTGTCCTCGAGGGCTCCTGCCACAATGACAGGAGACTCCTCGGGAACGATGGAGGTTGCCAATTCCCACAGCCTGGCCACGAGGGCACCGGCCGCAGGAATAGGAGATGCCTCGGAAAAGCTCCGAGTCACCAAGTCCTGAGGTCTGGCCGTGAGGCCAGCCGCAGGAGGAACGCCTCGGAAAAGCTCCAGGTCAGAAAGGAACGAGCCGGCTGTGCGGGAACGCCTCACAGCACCGCTCTGTCCCGTCCTGTCCCGTCGCGTGCACCGAGCACTGTGGCGTGGCCGCAGCGCCGCCAGCACCTATGTCAGCACACGTCACAAAGGGCTGCTCTGACGCCCTGTCCCACTCAGTCCCTCGGTGACCCTGCTGCACTGAGTCACAAAGGGCCCTTGGACACGCTGCCACGAGCCCCGGGGCCACCCCCTCCTCACCCAAGGTGGCCCCTGGTTGGACGGAATCCATTGCCCCGAGTGTCTGACGCAGCCCTGGACACAGCAAGCCTGGCCAAGTGCTCAGAGGAGGACTCTTCACGGTGCCTGGCCCGCACAGCCCAGCTCGGTGCCAGCCCTGGAGCAGAGCATCTTTCAGCAAGCAAGAGGCAAACGCATCTTGCCAAGAGTTAAAACACACCAGACAGGGAAAATGGCTTTAATGTGTGCATAAAGGCCTTTGAATTCACAGCTCTCTGAGAGATATTTGGGGCTCTCGGCTGGACAGAGATGATCCAGCTCTGTCCTGTGCTCAGAGGCAGGGAACACACCCCTGCCGCTGGTGCTTGGCGGGGTCTCCGCAGGCCCGGCCACATCCCAAACACAGGCGCAGGAAGGCGCAGTGGCTGTTTTGCAGCCATGCCCCAGAGAGATGGGAAGGGTCCCCTGCCGCCTCTGGTCTCGCTTGGTTGGGTTTCTGACTGGTTCTGAGGCAGGAGCTGCAATTCCTCGCTTGTGGGGAGAGTAGAGCCGTCCGAACCGCACCCAGCGTGCAGGCACTGCCTGAAAGCAGTGGCTTTCCGCTGGGACGGTCACACCTCTTGACTCTCAGCCCCTCTCTGCTGCTGCTGCTGCTGCTGCTCCATTTGCTTTTAGGCACGGCCAAAGCTCACTGCGAGGCCACGCTGGTCTCTGGTTCTGTCCTCTTCCTGTCCCTCTGTAGGGATGGAGCATTGCTGTGCTTTCAGGAAGCTCTTTGTGAAACCTTCCGGCATCGCAAGCTCCTTTGCCCTCGGTGGATGCTTGCCATGGAATCCCCCAGGGCTGGGTTCAGAGCATACTCAAGTTGGCTCTTCTAAAACCCAGGGCCCTTGTCCCCTTCAGCATGCTCAGCACGACCTTTAACTCCACGCTGCTGTGCAACTGGAGCAGCGGGACAGGGACCTTTGCGGCCTGAGCTGCCCTTGTTCCTCTCTGTCCATGCAAAGAACGCGGCGCGGAGGAGAACGGCAGCAGGGCCCTGCGTGTCCCCAGGCTCAGGTTTTGCGTCCTTCAGCTCCAAAGAGACGCGGGTCAAGTGAAAAATCCAAACTTTATTAAGGAAAAGCCAAGGGAAGGGGTGAGCTGGGAGGCAGAAAAGGGGATGGGCAGGGCCTGAGGGCTGCAGGGAGGGAGCTGCCAGCAGGGAGAGAGATGGCAGGAGCTACAGGAGCTTCCCACTGGCTCAGCTGGGAGCAGCTAAAGCTGTGCCTGGAGCTCCTTGTGGTCCCTTCTGTTCGGCAGGTGCTCCCATCTTTGGGTTCTGGAAAAGCCCAAACTGTTTATTAAGGGAAAGCGAAGCAAAGGGGTGAGCAGGGTGACAAAAAAAAGGGGATGGGCAGAGCCTGAGAGTTGGAGGGAGGGAGCTGCCAGCAGGGAGAGAGAAGACAGAAGTTGCTGGAGCTTCCCGCAGGCTCAGAGCTGTGCCTGGAGCTCCAGCTGGTCCATCCTGCTCTGCAGGTGCTCCCATCTTCACTGGGAACTGGAAATGGCTGATGGACGCCAGCACATCTGATTCAGCAGACGATCAAAGTCCTGCAGATCTTCTCTCGAAGGTCCACTGAATCAGGATGCTGAGGCAGGATGGGCTGTTATCTTGCCTCAGGGCATGAAGAGCTGGAAGAGAGAGGAAGGGAGCCAGAGTGAGAGGCCAGATTGAGGGAATCCAAGGAAAGCCTTCTGCCAGGGCCATCCCAGCCGGCTCTTGCCATGGCCAGGAGGGAGCAGGAGACAAGGGCTTCGGCCGGAAGGTGCTGGCCACGGATCCCCCACGTGTCCCTGACAGCTGTGCTCCCCGTCGTGTCCGCACAGGGAGCAGAGCCCTGTGCAGCCCGGGCACGGATTGTAGCTCCCAGGCCGGGATTTGCAGGTGCCCGCAGCGGTCCTCGCTGCCACGCGGCTGCCCTGACTCACCCTCGCTGAGGACCTGGAGCTCCTCCTTCTGCCCCTTCACCAGCACTCCGGCCAGCCCTGGCAAAACAGAGCTTTTGGCGGCCCCAGGCAGCACAGCTGCCCGACATGGGCGCTGCCAGCCCTGTGGCCGCCCGCCCTCCTGCCCGGGCAGGGCTCCCGCCGGCCCCTGCCGCACGCCGCCGCCCGAGGGCACGGCTGCGGGAGGGCGGCAGCAGTACCGAGGGCGGGCTGGGCTCCAGCGGCCCGGGCGCGTCTCCCGCTGCTGCCGGGGCAGCAGCCGGGCCGGGGGCAGGGAGGGGCGCCGGGCTCGTGGCTCACCGATGATCCCGAGGGCCGCCCCTCGCAGGCGCCGCTGTGGGCTCTGCAGGCGCGGCAGGGCCCAGCGCAGGTGCTCGGCCGCTCGGCTCTCGTCATGCAGCAGCTGCGGGGAGCGCCGGGAGGGAAGGCTCGGCGCGGGCTCTGCCCCTCGACCGTGCGCTCCCTGCGCCCGGCACCGGCCGAGGCGGCCTGCCCGGCCCGGGGCAGGGAGCAGCGTGGGGGGCACAGGCTGGCGGGTCCGGGAGCGGCGCCGGGCAGGGGCACAGCTGCCAGCCCCCCGCACTGAGCACTGGAGAAGCAGGGGGCTTCTCCAGCCTGCAGCCGGGGCTCCCGGGCTGTCCTTACCAGGCACTCGGCGACCTTCATCCTGTGCCCCTTCCTCAGCAGCTCCTCGAGATCCCTTCTCCTCAGGAAGCGTGCGGCACAAAGCAGGGCTTGGCCAGAGGCCTGGAGAGCAGCAGAGAGCCCCAGGTGGCACCAGAGCCCAGGCCTCGAGACCCGTGTGCCTGTGCCAAGGCCAGGGGAGGCTGGAGGCCGCCAGGCGCCAGGCCAGGAGGCGTCCAAGCCCCCTCCCAGGGATGCGGCAGCATCACACAAAACCTCACCCTGGCCACGTGCCGGTTCTCATCGTGCCAGCGCAAGAAGAGAGGGAGCAGGCTCTGGCTCACGATTGGCGTGAGAGGATTTTCCCTCTCTTCCACTGCCAGCTTCATCACCGTGCTAAAGAGCACAATGGAGAGCAGCTGCACCTGGGGGTTGTCCTGGAAGGAAAGGAAAAGTCCTAAGCACCAACTACTCCAGGCCCGCTGGGGCAAGGGCCCAAAACTGCACAGAGCACAAAGTTTCCCTTGACTGGGGGCACAGAGCCTTACATTCTCAAAGTGTGGCAGGAGGGGCTCAGCCAGCTTCAGGACGGTGACGCTGGGTAGCTTGAAGTCTTTTTTGTGGAGCATACATATGAGTGCACGGAGGGTCATGCAGACCCTCTCTACATCTGGATCAGCCAGCTGCTCCACCAGGTGTGGATACAGGCCGCGTATTTCTCCGTCCTGCGTGCAAGACGAGGCTGTGCTGTGAAGCCGTGAATGGCCACAGCACCAACAGCTGCTTGGGGCACTGGGGCAGCTGAAGCGGGAGGCAGGAGAGCTGGGAGCACCGCCTCTGCTGCCAAAGGCCAGCCAGGCCAGATGTCTGCGTTGCCCAGCCCCAGGCTGCCAGCGGGGCTTCAGCCACTGCCCCCTTCTCACCAGCGAGGGCTCCTTGCTGAGCACCACGAGGCCTGCGAGTGCCTGGCGCAGCCTCTCCTTGCACTCGCTCTGCAGCTGCCGGGATACCACCAAGAGGGCACAGGGACCGTGTTCCCTCAAGTCCAGGCACTCAAGGAGCTGAAAGGCACAGGAGGGCAGTGTCAGGGCAGCCGGCCGGCAGGAGCCTGGAGCCGCACAGGCAGCCGGGCCCAGGCAGCAGCGGCGGGCGCGGCCTGCGTCCCAGGCGGCTGCAGCTACCACAGGCCCGAGAGCTGGGAGGCAGCCCAGCCAGGCAGCGCTGGCCATCAGGCTCACCTCCACAAAGAACGCCAGGGCAGGCAGATGCCAGTGTGGCTGCTTGCCGATGAGCAGGCTGAGCACGTGCGAGGCCATGAAGGGACACAAGGGGGTCAAGTGACGACGCATCTGCCTGGCAGGGGAAAAGGGCACCAAGGCCTTGAGCGGGCAGGCAAAACTCTCCCAGGAGTGATTTACAGAGTTCTGATCTTTCCCCAGCACTCTGCAAGGGCACGTGGGCCCTTTGGCAGGCGGCTGCTCCTGGGCATCCTCCTCTGCCAGCCTCTTCCAGTCTGCTCGGCCCTCGCTCGGTGACAAGGCCCTCTCGGTCACAGCCCCGGGGATTGTGTAGGGCACTGCGGGCACAGGGCACAAATGGTGGCGGTGCTGGTGGGGAGTTGGCGATCTCACCTGGCCAGCAGACGCGCTGCACAGTGCTGCGTTTTGGCAGAGAGCAGCTTCTCCCAGACCTGCTGGTACTCCAGAGCCACCAGCTTCTTGTCAAAGCCCAGTCTGGAGAGCAGAGCCTTCATGGTCTGCGCTGCAAGCCTGTGTGCCGAGCAAAGGCCAGGTCACGCTGGGAGCGCTGGCCCTGGCCACAAAGGCGTGGGAAGAACAGGGCGACTGGCACCTGTTGGGGTCACTGGGAAGGCCGTGTTCCTCCCGGCACGCTCTCCAGAAGCTCTGGGCCTCAGCGTCCTCTGGCATCTGCTCCCTGCTGGTGACAATTTGCAGGAACAGAGCCACAAACAGCTGGGGAGAATGGAGGAGAATTGCATAGTGCCACTCGGACATGGGGGCAATCCTCCACAGCACCAGAGTTGCCTGCAAGAGACAAAGCACCCCGAGGCAGCGCTCAGTGCCAGGGTGTCCATGAGGCAGGGCCGGAGGGGAGACGCAGGGGGAGCACCCAGCCTGCTGCCCCTAGGCCAGCTTTCAGCCCCGGCGGGGAGCTTCAGGGTGGGGAGAGCATGGAGAGCTGTTGGAGAGGTGACCTGGAGGGCGAGCAAAGGCCAGCTCCAGAAACTCACAGCCAGGGCAAAGACGGCCTCGTTGTCCCCGCTGCAGAAGATGCTGCCGTACGGTGGCTGTTCCTCTAATGCAGAGAGCAGCACTGGAAGCGCCTGCTCCGTGGCTACTGCCGACGTGCCGATGGCTCTCCACATCAGCGCGGCGGCTCTGTGGGACCAGAGCTGTGCGTCAGCACCGTGCCCCGTGCAGCTGCGTGGGGCCGGGTGACAGAGCCTCGGTGCCCTGAGGGGCAGGGCGGGAGCATGGCAGAAGGCTCAGGAAGCAGAGGGGCCCGAGGCTCCCGGAGCTCTGCGCCTGTCTGGCAGACCCCGCTGGACAGGCTGTAGAGGGCGAGGGGCCCTACGGGCCTGTGAGCGCCCAGCTCTCGAGGCACTTGTGCCCCGTACCTGTCACACGTTGGGGCACAGAGCAGCAGGCTCATCACCACGTGAGCTGGGTGTTCTTCAGTCAGGGCGAGAATTTCCATTTGCAGCCCGGCGTCCACGGTGACACAGGACGCCAGTCTCTGAAGAATGTCCCTCACTGTGGCTAGCACCTGGAGGAGGGGGCGTGGGGAGGACTTGGAGTGCTACCCAAGGGAGCAACTTCCCCAGCCTCCCCCAAGAAGTGCTTGCATTCCCAACCCACTGTGATGGCCTCAGCGGAGGGGCTGAAGGGTCCAGCGGACGTAGCTTGAGGGGCCACGTGATCCTAGGAGGCCTTCAGCCTTGGCCCCAGGCCGCTTACCTGCTGTGGAGAAGCAGCACTCTCCTGGAAAATCTCCAGACTGGGTGCAGGAGTCACAGTCAGTGTGGGCACGGCCTCGGTCTCTGGGATGGCCAGAGCGTGGTCGTTTGTGGTGGCCGTGCCGTCCGTCAGGGCCACATCAGCCTCCGCCCTGCCCTCGGCCGTTGCCTGCTCAGAGCCTGCTGCGAGCTCAGAGGACGCCGGGCCGGCAGCAGGCTCTGCCCGCAGCTCGCCGGGCCTGGAGTCGGTCTTGGCCCTGCCCTCGGTGGCGGTGCCGCCGGTCTCTCTGCGCCGAAGGCGCAGGAGCCTCCGCAGTGCCTGCAGCAGAAGGAAGGGCGGCAAGAGAGGGACGTTTCATGGTCTGCTCCAAGTGCGGGGCTGGGCCGAGCAGTGCCAGCAGGCCCGGCTCAGGTGGGGACGGTGGCAGGTACCTGCGCTGCTCTGCGGAAGCGGCCACGGGTGTGGTTCGGCTCTTGAGTCTGGTCCGTGGCTGCATCTGGCATAGAGCGAGCGCAGCCAGGGCTGAGGGGCTGTAGGAGAGGCTGGAGAACACAGCCCAGCCCTGCTCTCCCCAGGCAAGGACAGACCCCCGCGTGCCCCAAGGATGGAGCATGGCCCCGTCCCATCCTGTCCATGGGCACATCCACAGGGATGGGATGGGATAGGACGGGACGGGATGGGATGGGGCCAGGCTGGCTTGCAGCCACCAGCCCTGCGGCCCAGCTTCGCCACTCACCATCCTGCAGCGTCTGCAACTGCTCTGGCTCTGCAGGCTGCTGCACTGGGGCAGCTGCAGGGCCATTGGTTTTCTTCCCCCGAGGCCCCTTGAACAGGTTGAGCACTCTGCCTGCCATCCCGCTGTCTGACCTCGAGGACACCTTCAAACCAGATGCCCCGTCAAAGGCCCGAGTCAGCGAGTGCCGCAGTCCTGCCTTGCAGGCACCTGCGACAGAGGAGCCTCAGGAAGACGACAGGACAGCACGTCCTGCACTCTGTCCTCGAGGGCTCCTGCCACAATGACAGGAGACTCCTCGGGAACGATGGAGGTTGCCAATTCCCACAGCCTGGCCACGAGGGCACCGGCCGCAGGAATAGGAGATGCCTCGGAAAAGCTCCGAGTCACCAAGTCCTGAGGTCTGGCCGTGAGGCCAGCCGCAGGAGGAACGCCTCGGAAAAGCTCCAGGTCAGAAAGGAACGAGCCGGCTGTGCGGGAACGCCTCACAGCACCGCTCTGTCCCGTCCTGTCCCGTCGCGTGCACCGAGCACTGTGGCGTGGCCGCAGCGCCGCCAGCACCTATGTCAGCACACGTCACAAAGGGCTGCTCTGACGCCCTGTCCCACTCAGTCCCTCGGTGACCCTGCTGCACTGAGTCACAAAGGGCCCTTGGACACGCTGCCACGAGCCCCGGGGCCACCCCCTCCTCACCCAAGGTGGCCCCTGGTTGGACGGAATCCATTGCCCCGAGTGTCTGACGCAGCCCTGGACACAGCAAGCCTGGCCAAGTGCTCAGAGGAGGACTCTTCACGGTGCCTGGCCCGCACAGCCCAGCTCGGTGCCAGCCCTGGAGCAGAGCATCTTTCAGCAAGCAAGAGGCAAACGCATCTTGCCAAGAGTTAAAACACACCAGACAGGGAAAATGGCTTTAATGTGTGCATAAAGGCCTTTGAATTCACAGCTCTCTGAGAGATATTTGGGGCTCTCGGCTGGACAGAGATGATCCAGCTCTGTCCTGTGCTCAGAGGCAGGGAACACACCCCTGCCGCTGGTGCTTGGCGGGGTCTCCGCAGGCCCGGCCACATCCCAAACACAGGCGCAGGAAGGCGCAGTGGCTGTTTTGCAGCCATGCCCCAGAGAGATGGGAAGGGTCCCCTGCCGCCTCTGGTCTCGCTTGGTTGGGTTTCTGACTGGTTCTGAGGCAGGAGCTGCAATTCCTCGCTTGTGGGGAGAGTAGAGCCGTCCGAACCGCACCCAGCGTGCAGGCACTGCCTGAAAGCAGTGGCTTTCCGCTGGGACGGTCACACCTCTTGACTCTCAGCCCCTCTCTGCTGCTGCTGCTGCTGCTGCTCCATTTGCTTTTAGGCACGGCCAAAGCTCACTGCGAGGCCACGCTGGTCTCTGGTTCTGTCCTCTTCCTGTCCCTCTGTAGGGATGGAGCATTGCTGTGCTTTCAGGAAGCTCTTTGTGAAACCTTCCGGCATCGCAAGCTCCTTTGCCCTCGGTGGATGCTTGCCATGGAATCCCCCAGGGCTGGGTTCAGAGCATACTCAAGTTGGCTCTTCTAAAACCCAGGGCCCTTGTCCCCTTCAGCATGCTCAGCACGACCTTTAACTCCACGCTGCTGTGCAACTGGAGCAGCGGGACAGGGACCTTTGCGGCCTGAGCTGCCCTTGTTCCTCTCTGTCCATGCAAAGAACGCGGCGCGGAGGAGAACGGCAGCAGGGCCCTGCGTGTCCCCAGGCTCAGGTTTTGCGTCCTTCAGCTCCAAAGAGACGCGGGTCAAGTGAAAAATCCAAACTTTATTAAGGAAAAGCCAAGGGAAGGGGTGAGCTGGGAGGCAGAAAAGGGGATGGGCAGGGCCTGAGGGCTGCAGGGAGGGAGCTGCCAGCAGGGAGAGAGATGGCAGGAGCTACAGGAGCTTCCCACTGGCTCAGCTGGGAGCAGCTAAAGCTGTGCCTGGAGCTCCTTGTGGTCCCTTCTGTTCGGCAGGTGCTCCCATCTTTGGGTTCTGGAAAAGCCCAAACTGTTTATTAAGGGAAAGCGAAGCAAAGGGGTGAGCAGGGTGACAAAAAAAAGGGGATGGGCAGAGCCTGAGAGTTGGAGGGAGGGAGCTGCCAGCAGGGAGAGAGAAGACAGAAGTTGCTGGAGCTTCCCGCAGGCTCAGAGCTGTGCCTGGAGCTCCAGCTGGTCCATCCTGCTCTGCAGGTGCTCCCATCTTCACTGGGAACTGGAAATGGCTGATGGACGCCGGCACATCTGATTCAGCAGACGATCAAAGTCCTGCAGATCTTCTCTCGAAGGTCCACTGAATCAGGATGCTGAGGCAGGATGGGCTGTTATCTTGCCTCAGGGCTTGAAGAGCTGGAAGAGAGAGGAAGGGAGCCAGAGTGAGAGGCCAGATTGAGGGAATCCAAGGAAAGCCTTCTGCCAGGGCCATCCCAGCCGGCTCTTGCCATGGCCAGGAGGGAGCAGGAGACAAGGGCTTCGGCCGGAAGGTGCTGGCCACGGATCCCCCACGTGTCCCTGACAGCTGTGCTCCCCGTCGTGTCCGCACAGGGAGCAGAGCCCTGTGCAGCCCGGGCACGGATTGTAGCTCCCAGGCCGGGATTTGCAGGTGCCCGCAGCGGTCCTCGCTGCCACGCGGCTGCCCTGACTCACCCTCGCTGAGGACCTGGAGCTCCTCCTTCTGCCCCTTCACCAGCACTCCGGCCAGCCCTGGCAAAACAGAGCTTTTGGCGGCCCCAGGCAGCACAGCTGCCCGACATGGGCGCTGCCAGCCCTGTGGCCGCCCGCCCTCCTGCCCGGGCAGGGCTCCCGCCGGCCCCTGCCGCACGCCGCCACCTGATAATAATTGATAATAATATGAATTTTGTGTAGGTACACAAAGTGGAAGAACAGAACAATAAATATTTTCTGTCAATTCATGTACTTTCAGTTCCAAAATAATATTTATTGACATATATGCACTTAGAAATATATATTTTTTTTAATGCCTGGATAACATCTTCCTGATACATTTGAGGGCCAAAAAGAGTACTGATTGCAACAGTACCTTTGGTAAGAATATGTGAGCTTCTGTAGCAGCATGAATCCCTGAAACACCAAAAAGACAAAACACAATCCTTTTACTTGAAAATAAATGATATCTAAATCATACAAGTTGAACGTTTGCTACTCACTGTGAAATGACAGCAGAGTTCTGAAGAAGAAAAAAGTAGTCCTTAGCAGAACACACAAGTTTTCTGGCAGCCCCAATCTAACTCAGAAATCTTTGCAGAATTGGGTTGAAGATCAAACTGTATTTCAAAAATTTCCCAGGACATTTTTTCTGCTTCAAATCTTTTTTTTTTTTTTTTTTTTTTGAGGAGACATCAACAGTATTTATTCTCAAAAAAGTGATTTAGATGCTAAAGACTTCTGCAAGCTGTCACTTTTTTTATTATTTGACTTGGTGATGAACTGAGCTGAAATCCACCATGACTAAGGAGAATACAAGTCTGTGCATCAACCCAGGAAATCAGCACGGAATGACTTGTCTAAGGGATTCCCTAATGCATCCAGTCTTGTAATACTGAATTTATTACCTGGTCTTGAAACAGACCTTCTCACTTTTGCATACCTCACCAGCTCCTGGGGTTGCAGGAAGATGTTACAGCTCTAGCTCTTTTCTCTTCCTTGTCTCAAGGGGAAGCCAATTTAAAGTGAATCATCTCCTTTATATCCAGAACAGAGGAGAAAGACTCAATCACTCTTAATCCATCACTCAGCCATAGATAGGATGACACAGCCCCTTCCTGTTCTTCATCTCTGCAACCCAAATAAATAAGAAGCAGAGGGTGAAGTCTGCTATGAACAGGTGAAGGAGGAACTATCAAATAAAAATGTATATGCATGGAAGGATGTACTGTATTTGAAAGTGCACTCTGGACAGAAGGAAAACAAAGACCTTTGGCCAAAACAAAAAATGCATTCACTCTGCTCATACATCGTTTTTCCATAATCAACATTGAATCCTATACAGTGGTTCAGATTGATATGAATACCTTTAAAACAAGGGAAATAGTGACAGGAGAGAGTCCCTGCTCACAGTTCCAGAGAAGATCAGTAAGGTCATACTCAGCAGGATGGAAATGAAGAGATATAATCTGTAAACCTTTGCTAACAACAGAAGTGGGGGTAGCTCACTTCAACCCTCTGTTCAGAAGACAAAGAAGGAAAAAAGGAAGAAAAAACCATCCAATCCCACCATATTTTGGAAAAGAGAAGCAAGTGATTCCTCACACGGTTCTTTGCATCAGAGAACTTTAAGGAAGACATTTTTAGTTCGTCTGCCAAAGCAAGCAATGAAAACATATTGTCAGTGTTGGTCAAAAATTCTGGGAAGTGTAATATGCTTCTAAAGCATGTAATTCTCAGGCTCTGGAAAGAATATACTGTTTTGAAATTAAAAGACAGTATTTTCCTTGAAAATCATCCATTTTTTCTCCTTAATGTTTTTACATTTTAATGTTTTTCTTTTTAAGCAGGAAATTATAAAAAGTGAGAGAAAAAATATTTTGAAATTTGTTTTCACCCCAGCCAATATCGCCCCACTTTGAAAAACACATCAGAGTATTTTACAAGCGGATAACATCATTAGTGTTCTTTAGTCAGTATTCTCCCACTTCATGTGCCATTTTATGCCTACATTGGCCAACTGTTACAGAAGCTGTGATTGATTTTGATTTGTGCAGTGAGTTTTCCAAGCCAGAATTATTTTTTTTTCAATGGAGGAGATAAATCTCTGACATCTCAGTGAAATAAAAAAAAAAAATACATGGTAGATTTTGATAAACATAGGAATGACCTTTGGTAAAGGTTTCCAGATGTATACAAATTTGAGAGCATTACACACACACACACACACACTCCCAAAATATACAAGTAACAACAAAAACTCAACTGAGTCAGTGACCCAACAAAAAGTTCTTTTCCCAGTTAAACATGATTGGAAATAATTGGTGTAGGAAAATCCAGCATAGCTTAGTTTGGCAATTAAATGTTAGGGAAAAAAAAATTCATTGCCAAGTCTCAGTTCACGGAGACAATGTTCTCCTTCAGAGCCACCCACTAGTAGAATAGATTCAGATACCTTCTCTTTAACATGTAGAAAATATCCAATCTGTCTATAACAATTGACACTGCACCATTGCAGAAGACAAACTTGTAGATGGTGCTAACTCCCATGATTATTTTTCTGTTGGGGATCTAACAGAAAATTTTGTATCAAGGCTTTTTGTGGACAGAGGGGAGCACAACTGAGATTTAAGAGACTATCATATAAGAAAAGAAAGAAAAGGCCATTTGTTATAAAGATCGTCCTCATAAAATGAGAACACTTAGTTGCTACAAACTGGCAAAAAGAAACCCCAACTCAAACCACAACATTAATTTACAAGAAATTGTAATTGTAATCTTGAGTGCAAGCTACTACCTGCTCTAATCTGAGAGCTGTAGGTGACATAAGAAGTCCCCACTAATGCACAAGGGCAGGAATGCACCATTGCTCTAGAGTGTGTTTAAGCATCAGAAAATAATGAGAGTATTGGGGAAATGGGGTAAGTGCTGCAGCTTGCTCCATACAGGAAAACTTCAGAAACCTCCATGGCATGAAGTGTGAAGCCCTGGAAAAATCCAGGGAGCTCTTGACCACTTTGGGCCAGCTCCTTCAGCAGGTAACACAAGCACTGGCTTTCCTTCCCACACCTCCTCAACCTGCAGAGCCCGTGAATGCTCTGGGTGTCCGACACAGGGAACCGAATCACGGCCTCAGCCTTGTCACTTCACATCACACAGCAGACACACCACCAGAGGCAGCTGAACTGACACTTCAAGCATGATCAGAAACATGCGCTGTTAAGTAGGATAAAAAATACTGCTGCAAAATAATGGACTCCTGCAGTTACTAAAAGAGTGGAAGCCTTTATGTTCAAAGCAAAAAGCTCTGATCCCATAAAAGAGCTTTTGTTCCCAGAACTTGGTGGGGGTTCATGCTTGACAAACAGTGTAGGAGGCTGCGCATTTATACAGACTTTTCCAAACCACAGAATCATGGAATATCCTGAGTTGCAAGGACTGTCCAGTCCAGCTCAGGGCCCTGCTCAGCACTATCCCTAAGAACAATAACAGGAGAGTTTTGTCCAAATGCTTCTTGAAGTCCATCTGGCTTGGTGCTGTACCCATTTCTCCATGCCTGTTCCGGTGCCTAACCCCACTCTGGTGGAGAATCTTTTTCTAAGATCCAAGCCAAACCTCCCCTGACACAACTTCAGGCCATTCCTTGGTCCTATCACTGATCACCAAACCTGTCTGAGGGAGTTCTTTCAGATTTTAGGTAAATGCAACCTTAGTGATTTTTAAAGAACTTCTTCATGTCTAGACTCTAAAATTTGTATGAAGAGTGACCTGACGTTTGTATGAAAAGTGATCATTTGGCAACCTTTCAGACTGAGGCAGAGCTTACTCTTTAATTATTTTTTTCTAAGAAGAATGTCATTCATTTTCATTCCACATCCAGTGGGAATGTCTAAATCCTCTGTATTTTCTGTGAAGTCAGTCTGTATTTTCAGTCCATTTCTAATCCAATTCTGAATTTCACTCACATCCAACATAACATAATAATTTCTTTTTTTCACCCTTATCAGACCAGACAAGTAAAAGTTATTTATATCAGTAGACAACGTACTCATCTCTGTACAGCTAAAAAATGGAGCATTGTTGTTTTTCCAGTAAATAGATGTGGTCCATTTTGCTTTAACATTAAAGGAATATTCTTTCCACTGGAAGGAAACTGCTGAAAATTGGCCCAGTGTATTTCCTTCAGGCATCTGTTAAGCTAATTACTGCTTAAGCTTACGGTCCTGTATTTTTTTTTCCTACTTTGAGGGATGCTGGGGAAAAAACTGCTCAAGAAAAGTTCTTGTTTATTTGTTTTAACATAATGATGGTTGTGAAAAACTCTTATTGTTGGATTATTTTCTGGTTGAACTAGCCAAAGAATTAGGATTGCTAAATTTTAATTTTTCAGCATCTTATAGCTGAATGCAAATTTTAATTGGCTGCTTGGTGTTTTAGAGCAATAGATTAATCTTTGTGAATCATCTTAACTGACATGTTTTAGTGATCCAAGTAATTTACTTACATAATTTATTTCTTTGTATTTGAAGGAAAAGTCCATATAAATGTCTTTGTGTGAAATTTCCATGTAGCACAAATAATTGCAGTCAAACTTCTGCCTTCAGAAATTGATCTTCTAGAAGATTTGGGATCACAAGAGAATACTTTATAAAAAAAGTCTGTATTTTTCCCTCTTCAATAAAATTGATTCATACTTAAAGCGCAGTGTTTAAAAGATTACAAGCTAACTATCAAACACAAGAGGAATCTAAAGAAGATGCACAAAGGCTGAGGTTGGGGTTCAGTCCTGCCCTCCCTTGTTTCTGTGCCCATTTTCCCAGGGACACTGTGCAGTGTCTGTGCCCACAGCACAGCACGGACCCCGCAGCCCCGGTCTGAGCCTGGCCCTGACACTGAGCTCACACCAGTGCCAACCCCTCCACCCGGGCTCCTGGGTGCACAATCAGTGCTGTGAGGAGGAGCAGCCCCAGGCAGAATCATCCTCTGCCTCTGATCCTCTCACCACTCCTCCCCATCTCAGAGGCCAGGAAAAGCTCTTGGTCTCAAATGTCAGGAATACTTAGCTGGGTGTTTTATTGGCAATCTACTGCAATTACCTCTGCTCTCTCTCCTTAGGTCTTTGGTGTAAGAGCTTTCAGAGCACATTGCTGAACCCTTGAATAAAGAGGAATCACCATGGATGGCTTTTCTCCTGATGCAGGCAACTGAGAAGGAAACTGCATATGACAAATGCTGATCTGGCTAAGCATGAATCCTTTGTTTCATAAATCAACTTCATGTTGTTTATCCAGCCAGTATAAAAATTCACTTACAAATTTTATTTATTTAACTGCACATTTTATTCTGCTTAGTGAATAGCAATCTGCCTGACCTGATGTGTACTCTGCAAACGTGAGCAAGGAAATGGTCTCAGTAACAGGACAAGAGAGAACATATTTCTCCCTCCACTCCTTGAAAACGTGGTCACTAAGAGCATCCCCACTGCTGGCAGATTTCGTTATTGACAAAGAGGATATATTAACTTCCAGTGCATTTCTGCATCCCACCTGAGGAACCAGTTTTCCAGATGTCATAATCACAGAATATTAAAAACTGAAAGAATCCAAACAAAGATTTCCAAAGCTGAAGAATTTAGTCAGAATCTCCATTAATTTAAATGGCTAATCTATTTCAAATACTAAAATCTAAACCCCTTTAACTGTATCCCAGTCCTTGAGCTGATTTGTACAGTAAACAACTCGTTTCCATTATTTTCTCAGTAATGTTTATTCCTAAGTTTTCTGAACTACTTTTAAGACTCAGCTATCATAGAGGTAAGTGAAAAACAGAGCCTGTGAAAAGCAAAACAATCCACAATCCTTGGCAGGTAGAGGTGAGTAACGAAAAGTTCTCAGATCGTATCAGAGCAGATTTTCGAAGTGCCCAGCTAACATCGGCTTGCAGCATTTGCAAATACCACATCTGGTCACCTATTTCCAGGCTTAATTGGGAGGCCCTTGGGATTACTGAGATGTGGATATCAAAATGTTTTTGAAGCTTTTTCTGTATTTCTGCTTAAAAACAGCTGTGTCTGCTTGCAAAGTCAGCATTTGCATATTGTTGAGTATGTGGAAAGCCACTCTTTCCAGTTCATCTTGAAGGGTTCTAGAGACAAATCCTATGTGAATGTTGTGACTGCACATTCTGCCAGTGTTTAGGAGGCAGGAGGTTGTCACTTCACTTTATACCACATCTAATCAATGCTCAGACAGGAATTTAAATTGTTATAGTTTGCTATTAAAAAGACATGGGTGGGTAGATAATTTTGATCTTTGAGTCTGCTTAGTCCTGGCAAGGAATGCCATTAAAAACGTCCTGGTTTGGCTTTCCAAACTATATATATATATATATTTATTTTAAATAACCACCATCTCCCTCTTTTACTTCCTGCCCAATCAGACAAGAACCAGCCCTGTCACACTCCAGAGATACAGTCTGGTTTCTTAACAAAACTTGCAGCTATGGAAGAAAAAAATTGTGGGGTAGTTTCATTTAAACAAGTTTCAAACCACTTGTGAAATGCAAATGCACAGCACCACAGTGGGCAATGCTAAATACAGACTGATCCTTCTTCCCTAAAAATACCAGAGAGTAACTGCTGCATCCTTTCCTACAGGCAGATATGAGGGAACTGCTGGAGTGAAGACAGCCCATCAGAGCCCCTCTGACTTCTTTAGTGTAATGGCTTCAGTCCCCAGCAGCAGGGTCACTGTGCTCAGTCCAGCTGGGGGATTTTGCAGCAGCCAAGCCAAGGTGAAGCACAGGTAGCCCAAAGCAAGGGTTTTCTGTTTCAGCTTCATAGCACTCTTGAATGTTTTCAAGCCTGTTCAGCAAGAACTCCCTCTGATCATCTCCCTATTCCTCAGCAAAATCTGCCTTTTGATCCAGCTGACCTCAGTGGAGCATTGGAGATATGGGGTAGAGGGAGAGAAGGAAGGACCAGAGAGGGAACAAGTGAATAAATCTATGAGATAATTTCTTGTGAAATGTTCTATATTGGACTCTTCTCATCCCTCCTATTTTCTTCAGCTTCTACAACCAGAATTCAGTTAAGCCTTGTGGGAAAATTATTAACTTTGTAGATTAAGATTTTCCAGTGCCAAGCACAGGATATGAAAGTAATTGGTGCTTATAAAAGAACACCTAGACAAAAATTTGTATTGCTGTAATAAAGCACACTTTCAAATTCTATCAGTTCTTTTTATGGAAATGTTACACTTGGAATTGTTGTACAAGACAATCTATTCTTTTTATTCTCCAACCTCTAAGCTTGCAATTTCATTTTCATATATAGAGACTCAAGGGACATTCTGTTTTACATGTAGTCCATAAATTGTTTGAGGCATGGGCAATTTCTTTTGGTCTCCTTGTACTGCAGTCAGCTGTACAACATTCAGAGCTACAGCTTTTACAAACACCATGACAAAATAACAGACCAGTGAATGTCTTGCTTTAAAGTTAATAAGTCCAGCCAGGAGTCAGACCAAGCAGGCAATTAGGAAAAGTTTCTAAGGTCACCCATGTCCCTGCCCTGGCAGTATCAGGGAACCCTGCATAAAAAGCAGCTTGCAAATTTACAAAGTATAAAGTAGTTGTGAATATTTCCTTTGACTAATCCTGTGATATGATGGCAGCATTTGCTCATTTAAGCATTACATGGCACATCAGATCTGCACCCCTGAGCAGAGCAGGAGGTTGGCATGTCAGTCTCACCCAGCAAACATCTGAATAACTAAAGAGACACAGCTCATCATGGCACAGATCACTGTGTGGAAACAAAAATCAGACTTTTC